>NC_135309.1:125350661-127750661 GCF_048772815.1 Callospermophilus lateralis
GACCTGAAAGCATAAATCTACTTTTTACTAGGCTTGCATTAAAAAAAATTAATAACCCCTTTCATTCCCTTATTTCTCACATTTCAAATATCGGATATAAATCTGAGAATGGAACAGAAATAATTTGCTGTGTGCATTTCTTTTTTTACAATTTCACCCAACTATAGATTATAACAATAAGCTTAATAGAATGTCTAAGTTTCAATGTCATTTTATTGTTTCAAATAGAAGTATTAAAATGTGAGTCAGCCTTATTTTTTGATTCATTTCATGCATGGAGGCCAAAAGAAACATTTAATTTATTCTTTCTGATAGCATGTGAAGTTTACAATGGATTTGAAGCTGTCTGTTTTTAATTTTTCCCTTTGCACATGAGTCTTTAATAAAGCATCCAGAGAAAACATAAATTAAAATCAGACATTTCTATCAGAAGTTTCACATACAAACACTATAGACTGACAAAATTCCACCATCACTTATTTGCCACAAACTAATTTTTAAAAATCACATCTAATTTTTCCCTGTTAATTTAATTAAAAACCTTGAATTAATAATACCTTATCATCTTGAAAAATTGTCACAACTGGGCAGGGCTTCTGGGACTTTGGCAACCAATGAAATAATTTCTACATAGAGTAAGAAACTGCCACTTGAAATCATCTTTGAAGAACAAAAGATACAATCAAAATTCCTAAGAACTCAAGGAATTTTCCCACATAAATTTGATCACATGCCTCTTCACACTCTTAAATTCCAGTCCTAAATTTTCATCTGCTTATGTGGCATTCTCAAACTTAACATGTAGAAAACCAAACTAATTATATTTTTTCCCTTTCTCTCTTACTCCAAGCAAATCTGTTTCTCCTCTCTAGTATTCCCTGTCTTGGCAAAATACTACCATCTTTCTTCCAATTGAAGATGTCATCAACTATAAAATGCATCATTATCTTCTGTACTATTAAGATAGAAAAAAATTCAGCAACTGATCCATGACACAGAACCAATTATATATCTTGATTTCAGAGAGAGAAAATGCATAGATCAAAAGCAAAGAAATTTAGTAATTTGCTACCTCAAGTATTTTCTTCCTTTCAACGTTAGTATTAGAATCTAGTTGTCATTGTTTGGTTTTTGTTGTTGTTGTTTTATTGATTTCTAAAGACATTTTTTTTCTCAGCCTCCTTATTGCTAGGAATACAACATGACTAGGCTGTCCAATTAAATATAAGGAGAAATATAATGTGGCAACTCCTAAACAGTCATCACAGTTACATCTCGCCCAACCTTTATCCCTGCCCCCATTCTACTACCTATATGTAAATGTATAAACTCAGATTAGGAGGACAAGATTTATGCTCTTTGAAGAAAGAATAATGAAGTGGAAGGAGCTTGGATACATAACTATACTTTGATTCCAAAGAACATTGATTTTTATCACCATTTATTTGTTCTCTACTCCCTGGATGAGGATTCTCTGCTTTTATCCAGATTAAATTCCATTGGTCAACTATTATGATTCTTTTCTTGCTTACACACACAATATCCTTGCTTTTTCACTTTTTTGTACTCAGCAAAACTATCGCCTACCTTGAATCGAACTCTCTTCTCCACCTGCACCCAAACAGCTTTACATGACTGGGGAAGAGCACTGGACCACAGGTTTGTCTCTCAAACCTCAAGTTGGCCCTAACGCTCTTTGGCAATCATATTAAACTTCCCTGTTTTCTTATCCCCGTTCATTTTCTCACTTTATTAGCTGAATCTTTTACACCTTCTTATCTTTCCTCAGATCTGTTACTGCCTCTTCTATCCTCACTTGTTGCCGATGATATGCTACTTCACTGGGAAAATTTAAGTGATCAGAAGAACACTTCTTCAGACATCCACTACCCTTCACTTTCCAGCAACTAGTCACACACTCTACCTTCCCTCCTATTACCATAGATAAACTATTCCTGCCACTATTAAAAGCTAATCCCTCCACTTAGACATGAGATGCAATTCCATCCTGAACTACCTGCCTAAGACCTGCCCCTTCTCTTTTACTGGTAAATATTTCACTCTCTGTTGGAACATTCTGTCTGGCTCACATGCATGGCGTTATTTCTTTGATTTCAAAAAGACTAAACTTTCTTTGATCCAGTGTATTCCACCAACTATTGCCCTATCTCTTTGCAACAAAACTCTTCTAATGAGTTGCCCTGCCTCAATGCTTCTCTCTTCAACCCACTCCAGTCATACTTTTTCTCCTCTGAAACCTTTCCTTCAACGTCACCAGTGTTGCTAAAACCAAACATCAATTCTCAGATTTTTATGGTTTGACACAACCTAATTTGCTTCTCAGGACATCATACTGTCCTGGGTTTCCCACTGGTTTATCTGGCTGCTTCTTTTAGGCTCCAGTGCTGGTTCCTCCCTCTCTTCCCAACTTATTAATGTTGGAGTGTCCAGGAATCAATCCTTGGTCTTCTTTTCTTCTACCTTGTTGATGTCATTCAGTCTCATGGCCTTTAAATTTCACATGTACTCCAACAATTCCCACATCTTATCTCCTGCCCCATCCTTTCTCATGATTTGAAAAATTGTATTTGCACCTGTTTATTTACTTGCCTGAATAATACAGACGCTGCAAACCTAACGTGTCCAAAAACTGCATCCCTGATTTCTCCAGAATCTGTTCAACTCACAGTCTTTTTTTCTCATCTTAATGGATGGCAACTTCAGCTTTTTGGTTGTTCAAGCTAAAACCTTTGGTGTTTTCCCTGACTTCTCCTTTTCTCCTTGGAATACTAATTCGGAAATATGTTGGAATGTTTCTGAAAAGTGATTCTGTACTACAGAGTAGCTACAAAGTCCCTATCTGTGAGATTTTTGACAACAAAGACCTTAAAAAGAATATCCAGAAACTGCTTTAATGAGTTTTACTGTTAATATTGGGACCTGTCCAGAAGAACATAAGGAGAAAAAAAAAAAAACTTGTGCCAATATTTGAGACCACAATGATATTCACAACATCAAAGTCCTCCATCACCACCCTCCTACACACACCTCTGGAATTGAACCCACAGACGCTTTACCACTGGGCTAAGTCCCCAGTCCTTCCCTTCCCCAGTTCTTATTTTTTATTTTGAGACAGGCTTTCACTAAGATGCTAAGGCTGGCCTCAAACTTGAGATCCTCCTCCCTCTGCCTCCTGAATTGCTAGGATTACAGGCATGTACTACATAACTTTAACTCCTCTCTTTCACCAATAAATGGCTTTGTCTCTACCTTCAAAGTACCACAACAGTATGACCACTTCTCAACACATTTGTCACTATCACATAGACCCAAATTATCACATCTCTTGTCTGGATTGCTCCATATCTTTTAATGTTTCTCCTTTCTTCCAGCCCTTCTGAAGCATCTTTTCAATACAGGTGCCATGGAGGTTTTCTCAAAATATAAGGCAATTTATGCCACTCGCTTGTTCTGCACCCTCTCATGGGCATTCACATTGTAGCTGATCTGCTCCGTTACCTTTCCTGCCTTAACGACTACTATTCTTTCCTTCCTCACTCATGTTTTCTTAAACATGCCAAACATGTTCTCACATTAGGGCTTTTGCTTTCATTATTCCCTCTCTCCTCCTGGAATACACTTATCCTATATATCAACATAGCTAACTCCCTCCTTAAGTCTTTGATCAGATGTTGCCTTTTTAGTGAATCTTTCCCTGATGTATATATCAGTCAATGTCCTGTCAGGAAAATAAATCACTTTGGATATTTCAAAGAGAAGACATTTAATACAGGGGAATTGTTTATACAGGTGATTGAATTGTTGAGAAGCCAAACCATGAAGTTACTAGTTAATTCAGATATTAGAGTCAACAGAATGTGCTATCACCCCTAGGGCTAAAGCATCACAGGGAATTAGGGGTGTTGTTACCAGAGCTCCAAAGCCTAGGTATCCAAGGGAATCTGAAACCATAGCAAGGACTGTTCATAGAAGCTGAGATCTACAGAGGGAGAGGACGTCCAGCAGAAATTAGAATCATGGGAAAAACCATAAATGCACTGCCGAGTATAAACCCACCCCAAAGTCAGCGGAAGTAGGGGCTGGGAGGGGGATAGGGTAGACTGGGGGAGAAGAAGAGGATAAATATTCCTAACCCGCCCTTCAATCTGCCATTGCCTCCCACTAGCTGAGCCTACCCAGAAGCTGGAAGGAAAGGAATGTAACAGGGAGCGAGCAAAGGCCAGCATACCACCTTTTCCAAAGTCAAAAGCACCCAATTCCCATACCTTCCACTTACTACCAGAGCCTTACCACTTATTGAGAGCCTTCACTCTGCTCTACATTCTTGTCTTTTAGGATTCCTAGTTGTAAGGGATAAAAACCTCTGGGGCTTTAGAAAAGGAAATTACTGAAAACAGATAGGAAATAGAATCACAGGAGGTCTGAAGAAATAAACTAAATTTTAGATCAGTAACAGGGGAAGCTAGATAGAAAGTAATAGCAAAGTTAAATCAGGCCACAAAAACAAGTCCCATGAGGACTCCAGTATTGTTCTAAATACAGATGCACAGCTACCCACACCTCACTGCTGGAGCCAGGGCCACTGCTGTCCATGAAAACTGTACCCACTGCTACCTGGCTCCATAATTAGGTTCTCCACTTCCTTTAGTATGAAGGACTCTGTATCCAGAATCCATAGCAAATGTGTCTGAATGCCTGAATCTGAGCTCATGCTCTCTTTTGGTTGCTAGCTAAAAGCACTCTTACTTTTTCCAGATATTTTCACTTGTACTATAAGTTCAGTGGTTCCACAGTCTTCCTTCAAGTTCTTCTTGGAGACAGTTTTACCATGTGTTTTGCTTCTGGATATAATGATTCACTATCTTTCTAGATTCTGTTAACCATTTCCTCATTTATTGACACCCAACCACTAAGCCAATGTCACCAAAGCTCTTATTTTCTACAGTATGTTGCTTCTAATCTGAGATGTGTAATAATTCAGAAATAATATAAATTTATTTCTCACTCCCATAAATTCCAATATTGATATTCCTGATTGCTGATTCTCCTCCAAAATGTTTCTAGAATCAATGCTTATTCTAGCTTGTGGCTCAGCCTTCTTCTTCATAAGCTTTCAAAGTTGCCATGCTCTGAACTATGTTGACAGATGGAGAAAGGGCATAAATGACCATGTATGAGAAAGACTTTTATGGGCCAGAACTGGCAGTGAGCACATCATATTAGTTAAATACATCCTATTAGCAGAAACTCAGTCACATAATTATACCTGACTGTAAGGGAGGCAGGGATGTGTGGTCTAGTTGTGTGCAGGAAAGAAAGAAAGAAACAAAGAAAGGAAGAAACAGATTTTTTGGAAAGCCTGCCAGTCTCTTCTATCTTTGGTCACAGAAGTGACAAGATTTGCTCAGTGCTCAGTTATTCACCAATTTGTAGAAAATGTAAATGTCATAATCTAAATAACATTGTGTATTGGACTTTGGGAGGTATGTTCTGTCTGCATTTGAATATGTATGTGGTTGATATTCTTGTACTAATCCTTTAACCAAATAACATGCACTATATAGATATTATTTCTGCAAGGTCAGAAGACGAGTCAGTTTTGCCCACTAGTTTCCTTTGAAATCATCTGCTCATGTTTTGAACTATTTCAACAAATCTGGTGATCAGATTAAATGTAGAGTAAGTATAATGCATAATAAAATAATCAGTCAGTACAGAACCAGAAAGCATACGGTCCACTTCCTTTAATTTTGAAATGACTGTTGTTGCCCTTATTCTGTTGTACTATTGGTGCTGAATTTAATAATCATGACAAGAATATTTTCAAGAAATGAAACAGTGCTGAGTATTTAAAAGTTTACCAAAAAAAAGTACTACAACTTTTTTATGGTTAATTCAACTTTGAAAAATTGCTTTCAAAGTATAATTGTCACCAGTTTCTGTAGAATTTTTAAAATCTGTCAACAGGTTCTCCAAAAAGGTTAGATTTGTCTTTTTAAACTCTTAAAACCCCATTATGAGAGAAACTAGCAATTTTATGTGCTGAGTCTTCTCTTGCCTCATAGCTCTGGAGTTACCTCCTTTTAGGAATTAAAGAATTGAGCAAGAGGAGTCACTAGATTATATTTCCAGAAGGAATATTAATTTCTGGAAGACATCAAGATTCCAAAGCTTGCCTTGAAATCATCAGTTAATCACGTGGCCCAATTGCAACAATTGAGGAAAGCAGGATGGAGCTATCCCATGCCACTAAAAGGCTTAGCATACTAATGGCCCTTTGACACTACCAGCCATTCAGAAATCAGACTTTGTCATGCTGAAGAATAGACCACTCACCCCCAACAGGAAGCATTGGGGAGGCAAACGTGACAGTAATTCCCTGTCAGATAAAACTGAGGTATTGTTTTGGATTCCATCATATATGAAAAGAATTACCCAGTCATAAATTTAAAATATTCTTTCTTTACCTGTTAGTCACTCTGCATTAGAGTTAAGTATTTGTGACAGATTAACACTTTTTAAAATCTAGGTGTTTTTGAACAGGTCTCAGAAATTAAAATAGGCCCACCTGCTATATTTTGGTAATCTAAATATTGCTAACGATCACAAATACAGATAGGGAAAGGAAAAATAATCAAGATTCAAGTATTTCCCACATTTAATTACCCAGAAGGCAGAAAATAGTGTGAGAAAATAAGGCATGGTAAGGAATCATCTGCTTCAAGGTTACTTTTCTCTGCATTTACATAGTTCTGAATGAGCCCGGTATTAATGTGCAACAAAACACAGAAACAATTCAGTGCAAAGCCAGCATAGAAACCTAGTAACCGCCCATGGAAACTTAGGGAGTTGAGGAGACTCGCACATTAACACATCAAAACTAATTTGAAGAGGATTTAATTGATCTGTGAGTTGTCAAAGGAAGACTTCAGCTTGTAAATTACAAGTGGTTGTCTGCTCATTACCTTTTTTCTTTTGAGAATAGAAGGGAGAGATATAATCCTAGTGCTTTAACTGTTTTTATTTATTTATTACTTCTCACTTTAATCATGTATTAGTACCTTATTTTGCCCAATTATCTTTTGTTTAAATCATTTTTCAAAAGGGGAAATATTTATTTCAGGGTGATTATCTCTTGTGCCATGAAAGAGGAAAAAACAGGTTCAAATCAGGGAGACTTCATCAAAGCGACTTGTAATCCCTATTGTGTCTATGTATTCTTCCTATTAGTTTGGAGAATGTGATAAATATCTCTTTGAATCAAGTAAAGGCACTTACTTTTTTCAAGCTCTGACAATTTAAATGATGTGGTGCAAAAACAGGATATTCAGATACAGTAATTTATTTACTACATTAAGTTGCTTTTGAAAGTTAAAAACAAAACAAAACAAAACAAGCTACTTGTAGTTCTTTTAGAAATGCTTCTTTGGGTAGAAGTAGATTAATTTTTCTCCATAACTTTTATTGCACTATTTTGGGAGGGTGGAGAAAAATAAAATAGGATTATTATTTGCAACTCAAAACATTTCAATAAACCAAATAAATGAATAATTATAAAAGAAAAAGAAACTTTTAAAGGTTTTAGTTAGCACTCCCCAGACTGTCAGCTCCAGCTGCGTTCTGCAAAACCAAACATCAGAGTTTTTGAATAGCACATGTTTATAACAACAAGGATTTTACTTTTCCTGGTTGCTCATTTACCACAAACTCAAAAAGATTAATTTCTAAATGTTAATTTTGTCATGACCTTCTTACTAGTTTCCGTGTGGTTTTAATTTAATACGTTTCAATTAATTTCCTTATTACTCCATGCCTCTCTCTTTTTGAGATACACTGGGTAATTTTTTTCTTTTGATACAATAAGAGTGATCAAAGTTATTAGATTTTGAATTATCAAAATACGTTTTTGAAGGTTTTTTTTTGGATTGTGAGAAGTTATTTTTATTAGTGCATTATAGTCATACATAATTGTGGTGTTCATTTTGAAATATTCATAAATGCATATTTCATAATTGCTCCATTTCAATCCCCAGTATTTTCCATTTCCCTGCCATCCTCTCTCTCCCTAATGAGAACAGTTTTTATGAAAGAAGAAAAGTGCATACTTTACAGGATTATGTTGTCTGGAGGGCAGTTACATATTATAAACTTTGTTTTATTGTCCTGGGAGGGAAAAACTCTCTATTTTAAAATTAGATTTGATATTGTGGTTGATATCTGAATATCATGGGCTTTATTTATTTGCTAATATCTGTAAACATTTTAAATTTCACAAAAAATCTGCAGTAGAGATATAATATTGCTGGGCGTGGTGACGCACTCCTGTATCCCAGTGGCCGGAGGCTGAGGCAGGAGAATTGCAAGTTCTCAGCCAGCCTCAGCAAAAGTGAGATGCTAAGCAACTCAGTGAGATCCTGTATCCAAATAAAATACAAAAAAATAGGGCTGGGGATGTTGTTCAGTGGTCAAGTGCCCCTGAGTTCAATCCCTGGTACAAAAAAAAAAAAAAAAAAAGATATAATATTTTTTTTTTAAAGAGAGAGAATTTTAATATTTATTTTTTAGTTTTCGGCAGACACAACATCTTTGTTTGTATGTGGTGCTGAGGATCGAACCCGGGCTGCACGCATACCAGGCGAGCGAGCTACTGCTTGAGCCACATCCCCAGCCCAAAAAGATATAATATTAACAAAATACCAAATACCAGTAAGATCATCACATACATGAAATATTAGAAATAAAAAATTTGTATTAGTTTTGTCCCTGATTTTCTTTTTGACATGCTAAAATCAAAGTACTTAGTGCATAAAGACTATGTTTTACTAACCCTACCAGTCCATATTTTTTCTTTTTTAAATTTTTATTTTAATTTCAAGGACTTGGATGTTGAAAAGAACTGGTAAGATGTACAATATTTTCATGGTGAGTAAAAGCCAACACCTTCTATGACATTCTCATCCTGTGTTCTCCTTCCTTGTTCTGCAATTTTCATCAGGAGCTAAGAAACCCGGAGCAAGTTGGAGCCTCATTTCACAAGATTATTTGGTTCCTTGGTGATTTTGCCTTCTGTACCCTCCAAACGACTTGTTCTTTATGGAGATGAACATCCCATCCCCTCTGCCTACCAGACACTCAAATCTGCAAGGAAAATGTGGTCGGCTGCTTCTTGGAGCATCAATTTTACTCTAGGATAAGTAATTGTAAATTTTATTTTGCATTGAAAATACAGTTATATTATGGAATACAAAGCAAAATTCTCATAATTGTTTAGATCAAAATTAAAACTTAAAAGAAATCTCATTGTTCTGGAGGCCATTCAAGTATATTCTCAAGTTCATTCTTCCTCTACTTTTAGAGTCCCCAAGTAGGAAAGTGTGAGAAACCTGAATTGAAACATAGAAATGTGAAGTCACTTTTTTCCTTGTTAACTTTACAGAAGTTCATGTGTACATTGTTATCTTCAATGAGTTTTCCCAATTCAAATTCCTTTATCTCCTAAACTTAGGCTTTTGAATAAGAGAAATCTCAGAACAACAGCATAAAATCAACTAAAATTCAAATTGAATTATTGTTTCAAGATGATTGTATTACTGAGCCACATGTTGAGAAATAATGTTATTATTTTTGTTTTTTTCTTCTTTCTTAAAAAATGAAAAATTTCCTCTACTTGTAAAAATATTTCTTATATGAAAACATAGTAATACAAATTAAAAAAAAAAAACAATTAAAATTCACCCTGGGTCTTATACCAAGAAATTGACAATGTCTATTCAACAAAATATTTATTGGGTGCTCATTGTAATACTGAGAAATCTTTCTACACACACACACCAAAAAAAAAAAAAAAAAAACGAAAACAATTTTACATTGATAGAAACATATCACACATACAATTCTAATACTTGCTTTTTATAATAAAAACAAGTAAATGTGTGTATCATCATTTTAAACCATTGTGTAATATTCCTTTATGCAGTCCTAGACAATTTATGTAACCATTCTCTTATGACCCTTCTTAATTTCTTAATGAAGAGATGGAAATGAGGACATCAAACACATCAGTTGATATGAGAGAGAGATGGCCTCATGTCACTCTCTTGGATGCTAGAGCCTTCTCAAGTTTACTCCAAAACTGAATATTTCTATCCTCTTGTAACTTTTTAAGAACAGAGTGCCAAGGACAGTCCTTATAGATATTTGTGAGGTTTTATATGTATGTTTGAAATACGTATGTGTTTATCTTTTGTCATATTTATTTTTAGACTCTATTTTTAATTAAAACAATTCCCTCTAAAGGTTAAGAAAGCCTAAATACCTTTGCCAGCTCCATCAAATTTTTTTTTTCTATCTAGACTATGTAAGCCCCCAGCTTACATAGAATAGTCACTTCCTTTAAAAGATCTCCTTCAGAACTGTAACCACTGTCTTGAGGACAAATACATCTAACTGGAACTTAATTCTCAGCATATTTGCACAACTCCAGCATGTCTTCCTTGGTTATTCTTGTCCCTTTCTTTGTGCTTCATCTTCTCATGGAGTTAGTCACCCAAACTGAATTTCCTTTGGGGAAACTGTATGCACATTTTCTGCATAATCTCTTTAGGTTAAAGGCTTTGAGGATCTCTTTACATAATGGGAGCAGAGAGTCCTTTGACTACAATTGTCTTAATCCTTAAGATGTTTTGTGTGTCATGAATGGGGAAGCCATCATTTCTTCTAAGGCCTCCTGAGACAGGATCTGTAAGATATTTGCTTCTCAGTGATTTTATTAAGTAATACATTGAATGGATGAAGTTAATAATTACTAAATAAGCTCATGCTAAATAAATTCTCTATATTTTAAGGCTGATTTTCATTCTCAGGTCATATCTAAGTATACATTCTAACACTTAATAGTGAAGAAAGCATTTGTCTTATTGAGCTAAGTAAGCGATTTTGAAAGTTGATGATAGGGCTTAAACACAGTATTTCTAGCTGAATTTGGCATATAAAAAAAAATCTCTACTTGCAGAGAAATTTTACTTTCTGATCTTTTACATAAGAGATAACACTTTGCTTAACAATTATTTTGTTATCGATATCAACATCTTAAATCAGAGTTCATACAGGAGTCTGTTATAAATAGAATCATAAATTAATTTTGTGCTGTTTGTAATAGCTAGATTGAATGCAGAATCAAAGGAACAGTCTCTCCTTTGTTTCTTAAATTGTTTCCAAAAGAAAATTCATAGACTCACATCTCTCCTCCAGTTACTTAACCTGCAGAACATTGTCAAATATAATTGATATATTTAAGAACATAGAAGCCCAATGGAGATATTGGGTTTCTCTTTCTAAAATACTTCTTATAAAAGAGACTTTAAAATTTCACTTGAGTACAGCTTGCCATTAGGGAATAAAATGAACAAGGTGACTTCTTAAGAGCCCCTTCACCCTTATAACAGGGTGGTCCTAGCAGGCCATTCCAGGTTCACTTAGCTGTCTCTTATTTTTAATCTCCTTAAGAGATGGATGAACCATGACATCTTTGGTAGCTGAGTTACAGTTCTTCAGAAATCTGATTTCCAGAATCTATTTTTTATTCCATTTTGCTTTGGCTCTGGAGATGGTGGCAAATAGAATTTTAGATAATTTGGAAAATCACTCTCAACTCTTTGATGGTTACTCATTTATTACTTCTCTATGAATCCAACTCCAATCCACATATCATACAATTAAACTTAAAAATAAACTTAAATGATTATTAAAGTAACACATGCTTGTCAAAAAAAATAGCATACACAAGAATAAAAATTGTTCATATGTTATTCTCGAGAGATAACCACTATAGTCATTTTGCTGCATATTTTTCTAGTCTTTCTAACTAGGCATGTAAATTTTTATCCATATATGAATTCAAATTTTTTGTTTATCCACATGAAATGTGTTTGTAGCTCAGTTGTACATCACTTGCCTAGATTGGGCAAGACTCTGGGTTCAGTCCCTTAAGACAGATTCCTGGGTGAGGGATCATTAGATATGAGTATGGATTTTTTCCCCCTGCTGTGTTAGGGATCAAACCCAAGGCCTTTTGCATGCTAAGCAAGTGCTGTACTACTGAGCTACATTCCCAGCCTGAATATGAATATTTTTAATGGTCTTGATTCATGGTTGCCTTATTCATGCTTTGCATAGAGTTGTACTGATTTATATCTTTCCAATTTGTGTACAAGTATACCTACACATGCTTTATTTTGGGAGGGGTGCTCTATTGCTTGCATTGTATTTTTATTCAATTTTGTACTCTAATAATTTGATTCCCCCAATAGATATGCCCACATCCTCATCCTTGAAATCTGTGAATATTGCTTTCTATGGCAAAAGGGTGAGTATTGTTTTATATAGCAAAAGATGTGATTAAATAATGGGATTTTCTTTTTCTTTTTCTTTTTGTGGTACCAGGGATTGAATTCAGAGGCACTCTACTACTGATCTACATTCCAAGCCCTTTCTGTTTTTTATTTTGAGACTTGGTTTCACTGAGTTGCCCAGGCTGATCTGGAACTTGTGATCCTCCTGCCTTAGCCTCCAAAGAAGGCTGGGGTTACAGGCCTCCACGTCCTGCTTGGAAGTACATCTTTCAAAAGTGATTGAGAAGTTGAGACAGATCTGGGAGAATCAGAGAAGAATTGTTTCTAAGGACAAAGTTATCAACAGTGTAAAAAAACACTACAGGATTTTTTTTTTTTTTCAATGAAAACCCAAAATGTCCTTTACAAAAAAGAGACATTTTGGTGGCGGTGGCAACCATAGAAGGTATGCTGCTCGGATTTTTCTTCCAGACAGAACTTTGCAGCTACCAGAAGTGCAGTATGTGGATAGAGTCCAGATTTTGGCACCCTCAAGAGCCACCTCAGCTTTCATACTCAGTCCAGACTATTTCTGAGCAGCTCCAGCCAATGATGAACAGCGGCTTCAAGTAAGGATGTTTCTTTGTCTCAGAGTGTCCTCTGGGACTATCCAGGAATTTTCCCCATCTTGATCACTGTATAAAGGCCTTTCATGCTCAAATCTCGATTCTTCTCCATTTTACATTTCCCAAACAAAGCCTTTGCTCTCGTAGCTCTGTTTAGTTTTGTGGGACACAGTGATCTTGCAAGAGCAGTTTACATGTAGTTACAGGAATTGGAGGAAGTGGAAGAGTAGATGCACAGTGAAGTTCAAAACACTTGACAATGCAGAAGAAGGGAGAGGAAGAAGCTGAAGGAGGACATGAGTCAACAGGACTTCTTTTTAAAGATGGGATAAGCATGAAATGATTAAACCTGGTATCTTCAAGTCAGTAGATGATAGCCCAAGAACCCTAAGTGAAAGGGATGGAATCCTGAGCATAGCTAAGATCAGAATTAGACTGAGGCAGAAGGAGAAATTGCTCTTCCATTGTGGGAGAAAGAAAGGAGGAAGGATACACAGGCAAGTCTACAGGTGCAGAAGTAGGAAGTTTAGGATATTTCTATTGGATGGCTCTAATTTTATTTACAAAGTAGTGGGTAGATGATCTGCTGAGAGGGAGGGTAGAGGTGGTCAGATGGGTGTTAAAGGATACTATAGTTTCCTGTAGTTGCAGTCGGTTAATGGTGGAACACTAGAAGCATTCCAATTTAAGTTGGCAATTTAACACTAGATAGAAGTGTTCACTATAAACCATTTTGTATCCTTTAGGTTCCCAGCAACAAATAGATTACATTCAAACTGGGATACTGTGAGTGTAACAAAGGGATTATTTATAAAGATCTAGGGAGCATATAAGTGCAACACATAGGACTGGAAACCCAGGGCACTGTTATTACTGCGAAGATAAAGCCTAAGGTGAGGAAACATTGAAATCAGAGATCAGCTAGTGGAGAGGCTGGCTTTTCAGAGCAAGAACTTTTGATAGAACCAGAGACACAGTCACCCATAGGGAGTAGGGTAGGGAATTGAGAGAATAAATACTTGGACCTCACTTAATCCCTTTAATCTGTTTGTTGGAAGTCCCAACCAGAAATCAGGGGGACTACAGAAACTGTGCTATAGTTCTAAACAGATCAGTCTCATGGGACCAGGTCAGAAAATAATAGGCTGTCTGGTGGGTTATGATACTACCTACTACATGTTAAAATGTACTGGAAAGCTACCAATAACAGTGTGTTATTAGCTCAGAGATAGATAGGTTTAGAGAAAAAGCTGGTAACTCTAGAAATAGAATCAAATATGTATGTATAGTCATTAATTATATGTAAAGGTGCATTCAAACCAGCAGAGTAAAGATGGATTATTCATCAAATGATATTTAACAGTTGGCTAGTGACTTAGAAAAGATAAATTAAATTCCTACATTCAGATTTTGACAAACTTAAAGGTAAATCAGTGATATAAGTGTAAAACAGTTTGGAGGAAAAAGCTGGACCTGGTGGTACATGCCTATAATTCCAGAAGACTCAGGCAGCATTGTCACAAGTTCAAGGCCAGTCTGAGCAACTTGCAAGACCATGATTCAAAGAAAATAAAAGGAGCTGGGGTGTAGCGTAGTGGTAGAATGTCCCTAGGTTTAATTCCCTATACTAAAAAAAATTTTTTTTAAACGATTGTAGAAAATAGGAGCATATGCTTATATTTTATTGCTTAGAAATTGCATTAAATTTTAAAATATCTTTATGGCAAAGAACACTGTATACAAACTAAATAATAAATAATTAAAAATTATGAAAAATTCACACATATTTTAAAGGATGAATAGTATAAGAAAAATCACCACACAAAAAATCATTGATAGCCTTACCAGATGAGTGTTATATGACAAACAGAGTTGACAATAAAAAAGAAAACATATTTAATTTATTAATAATCAAATACCCTTAATTAAAAGCTGTAAAATAAAATTTCCATATCTACAAAGTTTCTTTTTTCTGCCAACATAAATACATGGAAGCTTCTTTCTCTACTCAGACGCATCTTGGCAAGAGAGACGGGAAGAGGAAAGCCTTCTAGCTGTAAGAATTACCTTTAATATAGAGTTAAAAATATAATTGATTAAGAGACTTTTAGTTAGACAGAATAGTTAAATTTAGGTAGATCATAAAGTTTTCTTTATCATTGACAGTGAGGACTCGAGAACAAAATGAGATCATTAAAAAGGGGGGGGTGCGGCGAGCAATTATTGCATATTTAAGTAATTCTGGGTACATTTCAACCCATATTGTAAAAGTCTGGAGAACTGCTTTTGCTTTGAGGGAATCTATCAATTATTAAGCTTATTGCTTAAATAAGTCACTGTGTCTCCCATTGCTGGGCTTGAATTAATCCTCAAAAAATGCTTTTGCAGGTCTGGGGCTGTAGCTCAGTAACAGAGCACTTGCCTCGTACGTGTGAGGAACTGGGTTCAATCCTCAATACCAAATATAAATAAGTAAAAAATAATAATAATTAAAATAAAGATCCATTGAAGACTAAAAAATTTTTAAAAATTCTTTTGCTAGAATTGAATCAACTAAGTAGTCCTTAATGAGCAAATTAAAAAATTAAAGTAGCCAAATGTAGCCATTTTAATGTAGTCATATTTGTTAGTACAGGGATGTAATTAGATAAAGAGAAATGTGTAAATAGAGAACTACATGTAATTACATTCTGGGTGTTGTATTGACAATTTTGATTCCATCTTCTTCAAACATCCTGAGACCAAGAAATATTTCCCACCTTATATTCTTCAATCACTATTCCTAAAACTGTTGGTCATTTCTTGGCTGCAGTGAATTTAAAGGTTGATCACCATCCCTAATGGCCCTATGCCATTTACTAGTTCCTAAAAGCTGCTTATCTTCCTCAAGCACTTCAACACTGAAAATGGCTCCTTTGGAGCACCTCTAGTGCTACAACATGTACCTCTTTTATCAGTGACTCTGGGCTGAAACTATTGACCAGAACCAGAATAAAAGCCCACCCCCTCCCCCATAAACTTTTTTTTCCCCTTCATTTCACACAATTTAAAATAAGCAAACAAACAACTTCCAACAGGTTCACATTGAATCGAGTCAAGGTCAGTATAGTACATGATAATGTAGTATTTGTTGATTCACCAGGGGGAAAAAAAAGCCTAGAAAAGCAGTGTGTGTGTTTTACACAATCACACACACACACACACACACACACACACACAATTTTAGTATAAAATATTTGAGAAACAAGAGAGTGCTATTCAAAACAGTGTTCAAGGAAGCAAGCTTTTAGTACTCTGGGGGAGGGTGTCATTTTACTCCTTCTGGCATATTATAAGACAATAAAGATATTTTTGGAAGGTAATAACCTTGGTTTTGATATTGGATGACTTTTTTTTTTTTTTTTTTTTTTTTTTTTTTTGGTACCAGGGATTGATCTCAGGGACACTTGACCACTGAGCCACATCCCTAGCCCTATTTTGTATTTATTTAGAGACTTGTAATAATTAGAAACTACTAAATGGCAATAGGACCATTAGGGATGGTGATCAACCTTTGAACTCACTGAGCCAAGGGTCTCACTGAGTTGCTTAGAACCTTGCCTTTGCTGAGGCTGGTTTTGAACTCTCTGATCCTCCTGTTTCAGCCTCCCCAACCACTGGGATTACAGGTTGGATGACTTTTTGAAAGCTTGAGCTTATCATTTGCTTTTAATCATAGCCTTTTAACATTTGCCAAGGCACATGACTTTTTCTCCTCTCTTTCTTGAGAATTTTGATATTGGTATTCTTTGAGGAGCCAGAGGTATAGTTCAGTGGTAGAGCACCTGCCTAGCATACATAAGACCCTGGATTTGAAACCTAGCCAAAAAAAAAAAAAAAAATCTTTATACTCTTCATTGTGTGTGTGTGTTTGTGTGTGTGCGCACGCACACACACATGCTGGAATAATAATTCTCTTATCAGAAAGCCTTCTTTACTCTGTTAGAAATTCCCTTAGCATTTAACTTGTTCAAAGTAATAAATTAATTTAGTAACTGCAATTTCCACCATAGACCCACAAATTTAAAATAGGACCTCTCAGAAATTTCAAGGAATGGTTTAAACTGAATAATTTCCATATATGTAGATCCAAAAATAGGCAAATAATGCAAATTACTCAGGAATATGATAATTCTCAGGTGTGGAGAATCATAAACAAAATTCTGTGTAATGATGGGTTATTTTAAAACAGTGTAGCTATTCATTCCACAGATTTCTATTGAAGGTTCCCTATATGTCAGGCCCTATCTTAGTTGGTGAGTTGTAATGGAAAACACAGATATTATTCATGAACTTGGAAGTTGAGAATCCCACAGATAATAATGTATTGGTGATAGAGAAGATGATATAAAATTAGATGACCAGAGTTTACCTGATGGGAGACAATGATCCTTAGAGTGATGGAAAACAAACACCAACAGACATTGTCCATTAAATGGTCCTGATGACAAATCTGTTAGAAAAAAATTTTTAAACTACTCTCTCCAAGAGGCTTAAAGGACTAAAGGAATATATGTAGAAAGATAGGGAAACAATGTGTGAACAAAATGTAAGTATCAATGAAGAGCTATTAACCTAAAAAGAAACAACAACAACAACAAAATTCTGGAGTTAAAAAGTATAATAACTGAAATGAGCAAAGCACTAGAGGGATTAAAGGGCAGAGTTGGGGAAACAGAAGCAAAAATTAGTGAACTTGAAATGATTGAGTCTGAGGAAAATAAAGAAGATTGAAGAAATGTGAACATAGCCTAAGGGGCTTGTGGAATACCATCACCCAGGACAGCATATGCATCCTGAGAGTTCAAGAAGAAGAGAAAGAGGTAGAATAGTTCAAGACATAATGGCTGCAAACAACCCAAATTTTGATGAAACACATGAATATAAACATCCAAAAGGCTTAATGAATTCCAAGTATTATGAACTAAAAAAGACCCACAGGGGGATACATCATAATCAAGGAAGAAAGAAAAAAAGGAAGGAAGGAGAGGACTTAACTTGATAAACCAACTAGATGTAACAGATGTTATATAGGACATTTTACCCAAGAAAAAACAGCATTCCCATTCTTCTCAAGTGTACAGGGGACATTTGCTAGGACAGATCATATGCAGGACCATAAGTTAAGTCTCAATAAATTTTAAATAAAAGATACTTTACAAAATATTTTTTTTCTCAACAGTGACAGGATGAAGTTGGAAATCAATAGCATAAATAAATCCAGAAAATATACAAATTTTAAGAAATTAATGATATTACAAAGGAAATTAGAAAATACTTAGATACAAATGAAAATGAAAACACAACATATCAAAATTTAGGGGCTGCAGTGAAAGCAGCAATAAGGGGAATATATATTTTTTTTTAATTTAATTTTTTGGTACCAGGAATTTTATTCAGGGGCACCAGACCACTGAGCCACATCCCAACCCCAATTTTTTGTGTTTTATTAGAGACAGGGTCTCACTGAGTTGCTTAGCACCTCCCTGAATTTGAGGCTGGCTTTGAACTCGAGATCCTCCTGTCTCTGCCTCCCCAGACGCGGGGATTACCAGCGCGCAGCACCACGCCTGGCAATAAGGGGAATATTTTAAAACCATAAAATTACATTAAAAAATAAGAACGAAATCAACAACCTAATTTTTCTATTTAAGAAAATGGAGAAAAAAAGATCAAACTAGCTCAGGTAGCAGAAGGAAGAAAATAATGACGATCAGAGCACAAATAAATAAAATAGAAACTAGAAAAACAATAGAGAAAATCAATGAAACCAAAAGTTGGTTCTTTGAAAAGATCAATACAATGGACACATTTTTAGCTAGATCAACTAAGAAAAAGAGAGAAGTCTCTAATTGCTAAAATCAGAAGTGAAAGTGATGACATTATTACTGATTCTATGGAAATAAAGAAAACTATAAAAGAATAATTATGTGACAATATTTTGGATAATCTACATGAAATAGATAATTTTCTATAAGGACAAAAACCTACCAGGTCTAAATCACAAAGGAATAAAGAATCTGAAGAGATCTGAAAGTAACTATATAAGTAAGCAAATTTAATAAGGAAATGGAATCAGTAATCAAAAATCTTCTGATAAAGAAAAACCCTGGACCTGACAGTTTCACTAGTGAATTCTAACAAACATTAAAGAACTAATGCCAATTCTTTTCATGTTTTTCCAAGAAATTGAAGGGTAGGGAGTACTCCTAACTCATTCTATCATGCCAATATTACCCTGGTATTAAAGTCAAAGAAAACTACAGACTAATATCTCTTACGGACATGGATGCAAAAATCCTCACCAAAATATTAGCAAACTGATTTCAAGTGTAAAATATTACAAGAATATACACTATTCTTATACATTAATTATACACTATGACCAAGTGGTATTTATTACCAGAATTCAAGGTTGTTTCAATATACAAAAATCAGTCAATGTAGTATAACACACAAACAGAATGAAATAAGAAACATTATAAAAATTAAAAAAAAAATATGAAAATAATTTTATTCATAGTATCATGAAAAACAATAAAATGAAGGATTGTATGATGTATAAAATATTGTTGAAATAAAATAAAGGAGACATAAATAAATGGAAATGCATTCCATATGATGTACAAATTTAATGCAGTCCCTGTCAAAACCTCAGTGTCATTTTTTTGCAGATATAGAGCAACTCATCCTAAAATGTATATGAAATTTCAAAGGAACTTGAATAGCTGAAACAATCTTAAAAAATGAAGAAAAACTGGAAAAGACATTTCTAGATTTTAAAAATTATTTTAAAGCCATAGTAACCAAAATAGTTTGTTGGAACACAAAGATAAACATATGAGCAAATGGATAAATAGAGAACCCCAAAATAAACCTTTGCATATATGACCAAAGTATTTAAAGGGTGCCAACACCATTAAATGGGGAGGCCTTTTTCAACAAAAATTTTTGGGAAAACTGAATATTCCCATGAAAAGCATAAAGTTGGACTTTACCTAACCACTAGAAAAAAATTAACTCAAAATGACCTAATGTAAGACTTAAAACTATAAAATTTTTTATAAGAAAAAATAGCTTTGTGCCATTGAATTTAGCTGAGATTTCTTAGATAAGACTAAAAAGGGATAGTAAACAAAAGAAAAAATAGACAAACTGAACGTTTCATGCCTCAAAAGAGACTATCAATGAGATGAAAAGACAACTAAGAGATTCAGATAAAATGTTTTTACATTATATTTCTATAAGGAGATTAATATCCAGAATATGTGTGTGTGTATATATATATGTATATATGCATATGTGTGTATCTATCTATATCTATCTCTCTATCTCCTATATCTATATCTATATCTATCTATCTCCTAAAACTTAGAAACAAAAAAAAAAAAATGAAAAATCTAAAAAATGGGTGCGCCTGTAATCGCCACAGCTCAGCAGCTCAGGAGGCTGGGGAAAGAGGATCACAAATTCAAAGCCATCCTTAGAGAGGCCCTAAGCAACTAAGTAAGACCTTATCTCAAAATTAAGAAAAGAAAAAAAAAAAAGTCTGGAGATATGGCTCAGGTGGCCCTGGGTTCAATCCCTGGTACACAGTTTTTATTTTGTTTTGTTTTTGTTTTTTAAAGCAGATGACCTTTTTCCTGAGAAAATAAAAAAGCATATGCACATGAAAAAATAGTCAATATCACTAATCAGGAGGTGAATGAAAATCAAAACTACAGTGGAGATACTACCCTATATCTATTAGGATGGCTAGTATCAATAAAACAAAACCCCCCAAAAAAGAAGAAAGAAAAGTGTTGAAATATGATAATAATTTTATTCATAGTATCATGAAAAACAATAAAATGAAGGATTGTATGATGTATAAAATATTGTTGAAATAAAATAAAGGAGACATAAATAAATGGAAATGCATTTATTTGTCATTTGTAGAGTACTGTACCAACTCCAGTTCAAGTCCTAAATCTATCACTATGATGTGGAAAAATTGGAACCCTTGTGCAACTCTTGTGAGAAGTGTAAAATGGTACAGCTGCTATGGAGAACAGCATGGCAGTTCCTCAAATTCAAAAATAGAATTACCATATGATCAGGCAATCCAACTTCTGGATATACACCCAAAAGAATTGAAAGAAGGGTCTGGAATATATACTTGTACACTTATGTTTGTAGTAGCATTATTCACAATAGCTAAAATGTGGAAACAACCCAGGTGTCTACTGATGGATGGAAGGAAAAGCAAATATGGCATATGTGTGTAAACACCACACACACACACACACACACACACACACACAAACACACACACACATACATGAGTGTTATTTAGTATCAAAATGGGAGGACATTTTGAAATATGCTACAATATGGACAAAACTTGAGGGCAATATACTATGTGAAATAAACTAGTCATGGAAGAAAAAATATTGTACAATGCCACTTACATGAGGTAGTTAGAATAGTCAAGATCACAGAGACAGAAGTAGAATAGTGGTTGCCAGAGGCTAGAGGGAAAAGGGAATAGGGGATTATTATTATTCAATAGATATAAAGTTTCAGTTTTACTAGATGGAAAGAGGTATGAAGATGATAACAGTGATGGTTGCACAACATTTTCATTGTATTTAATACTACTGAACTGTACATTTAAAAATGGTTAAGATGGGTAAGGTGTGGTAGTGCATGCCTATAATCCCAGCTACTTAGAAGGCTGAGGCAGGAGCATGGTAAATTCAAGGGCAGCCTGGGTAATTTAGTGAAATCTATTTCAAAATTTTTTTTAAAAAATCAAAAAATGGCTAGGGACTTAGCTCAGTGGTTTGAGTGCCCCTGGTTTCCCAATCCCACAACAACAACAACAAACAGTTAAGATGATTGTTATGGTTTGAGCATTCCCCAAAATTCACGTGTTGAAATAATATCCATTGTGCTGGGATTAAGATCTAGGTCATTGGGGAAGTGATTATTAAGTCATGAGGGCTCTACCTTCATGGGTAGATTAGTACCTTATAAAAGGTGGGATGAACTAGCTTATACTCTCTTATCCTCAGTTGCTCCCATCATGTGAGAACAGCATTTATCCTCTCGGGAGGATATAGCAACAAGACGTCATCTTGGAAGAAGAAAACAGCCCCCCCCCCAGACATCACATATGACAGAAGCTGACACACACAATTTGACTCCCAAGGCCATGTCTCTCCTCTTTACCTGGAATCACAGCAGTGGTCCTCTAAATGACCATGCCCCTCCTCTTCCCTCTTTCCCAGTTGATTCACCACACAGAAGACATAAAGTTTCCAAAAAATTAAAGTCTGATAATAGCCTTGCCCTGCTTGAACTCTGTATAGCTTCCAATTACACTTCAGATAAAATTTTAAGTCCTACATGTTTTTATAGGATCTGGCCCCTTTCAACCTCACCAGCTTTGTTTTCTTCCTCTCTCTTCTTCCCTCGTCTAGTTTTAAACTCAAAGGCCTACTTGCTCTTTCTCAAATAAACCGAGCTCTGATCCTTGAGAGTATTAGAATCAGCTGCTCCTGTCTAGCTGGGAAAGTCTTCCACTACCCCATCCCCAACCCAGGTCACTGATACCTGGCCAGTTCTTCTTCCACCTGCAAGTCTGTACTTCAGGTTGTCCAGTCCAGGTGAAGTTATTTGTTGGAATTTGTTGGAATTGCCTACACTTTGTCTTTCTACATACTACTTGTATAAGCAAAATAATTCATCGTGGTTGTAATTTTAATAGAAATGTGATTAACTATTATCTATTTTTCTCACTTGATTTTAAGCTCCGTGAGGACAGGGACTATGTCTATCTTGTAGATTTCTGAATTCACTTACATTGCCCCTGGTTCACAATTGGTGCTTAGTGGAATGTACATCTTTTTTTTTTTTTTTTTTTTTTTTTTTTTTTTTTTTTTAAGAGAGAATGAGAGAGGGGAGAGAGAGAGAGAGAATTTTTAATATTTATTTTTTAGTTCTCGGCGGACACAACATCTTTGTTTGTATGTGGTGCTGAGGATCGAACCCGGGCCGCACGCACACCAGGCGAGCGCGCTACTGCTTGAGCCACATCCCCAGCCCTGGAATGTACATCTTGATGTGACAGCAATCATTGGGAAATCTTGTCATGGCCTCCATGTTTACTTTGAAGAATCAGTTTTTTTTTTTTTTTTCTGCATCTACCACATTTACCAAATCTATATTACTACATCACCTGAGAAATTGTAATCTATAGGTTTGACTGGCTATTTTTTAGGAAAATAAAGAGGAGAACAATATGATTGCTATGGTTTGGATGTGAGGTATCCTCCAAAGCTAACGTATGAGACAATGCAAGAAAGATTGGAGGAGAAATGATCGGTTTTAGCCTTAACCTAATCAGTGAATTAATCCCTAATGGGATTAACTGAATGGTAACCGGAGGCAGGTGGGTGTGGCTGGAGGAAATGGCTCATTGGAGGCAAGGCTGTGGGGCATATATTTTGCATTTGGAGAGTGGAGTCTTTCTCTTTCTGCTTTCCGGTCATCTTGTGAGCTGCTTCCCTCTGCCACGTTCTTTCTCCTTGATGTTCAGCCTCACCTTAAGCCCCGAGGAATGGGGCAGACCTTCTGTGGACTAAGACCTCTGAAACCATGAGCCCCCAAATAAACTATTCTTCCTCTAAAGTTATTCTGGTCAGATCTAGTCAGTCACAGTAGCAAAATAGCTGACTAAAACAATGATTCACCACATAGTAAGGCTTTATTAGAAATTTCTACTTCCCCCAAGTTCCTTTTTGTCTTTTTGTCTTAGCCTTTACACCCTGATCTCATCATGCCTACAAGGGCTCTATTACATCCTTTAAGTGGAACATTTCTGCTTTCATCCTTGGACTGGTCTGTCGAGACTATCTTAAAGTACTGCAAGCTTGGTGACTTAAAGAATAGAATATCATTGTTCACAGTTCTGGAGGCTTGAAGTCCAAGATCAAGGCATCTGCAAGGTTGGTTCCATCCCAGGGCTGAGAAAAACATTTCTGTACCTCTTCTCTATTTCTGGTGGTTTGCTGGAAATATTTGGTGTTTCTTGTTGAGTTCCTGATCTCTTCCTCTATCTAAATGTGTCTTTCTCCCTGTATGAATCTGTCCAAATTACCCATTTTTATTAGCACATGAGGTATGTTGGATTAAAGCCCACCTCAAATGATCTCATCTCAACTGATTACATTTGCAACAACTCTATTTCCAAATAAGGGCACATTGGTAGTTAGGACTACAACTTGTGATTTTTCAGGGGACACAATACAATCCACAACAATCCTCCTTCTCATCTTTATCCATAAAGAGAAGATTCTTTCTTTCTTTTTATACCTAACTGACTTTCCAAATATGTTGGAGGGAATTTCAGGTGAGAATTATAAACAGTGAGTGTGTTTTATCTGTTCAGAATAGTTTCTTCTTATGAGTGATTAGAACTAAGAAACTAGCCAAGTTTTTTTTTTCCAAAATTATCTCAGAAAATATGATGACACTCTCCTGCTCAAAGATTGAAAGTAGGAAATGTGTCATCTCTTTTGTTAACTATTGTATCTTTAGTACCTGGCTAGTTGCCAGGCACTTAGTAGGCACTCATAAGTATTTGTTGCCTGTGATTAATGACTGCTTTTCACTTACAGAGTAAAGACCAAACTCATCAGTGTGAAGACTAAATTCTTCAGTGTGAAGACCAAATTCTTCAATACCAATTTGACTGAAATTTATCTTTCTAGCTTAACTATGTATGACTGCACTCCCTACAACCAAAATACCTTATGCTTTAGCCGTAAAAACAATTCTACTATGGGTCTCTTGAAAATGTGTTCAATTTTACCCTAATTATTATTATTTTTTGATACTGGGGATGGAATCCCTGAGCGCTTCACCACTGAGCTACATATCTAGTACTTTTTGAGACAGGATCTTGCTAAGTTGCTGAGGCTGGTCATGAACTTGTGATCTTCCTAATTCAGCCTCCCAAATGACAGGGACTACAGGTGTGCGCCACCACACCTGAAAATCCCAGTTCTTTAATTTGAACTTTTTCCATTGCCTGGAACATGTTTCTACCTTCAAGCCAGCCAGCCAGCCAGCTCAGCCAGTTCCTACCTCTTCACATGATAAGTTTTCTTCTAGGTATAATGCATCTCTTTTTTAGATAGCACTTTGTATGCATTTCAAAATATAACTAATGGTAGAACTACATAAAATTATGTCTGTCTCTCAAATAGAGTAGAATTCTCACAGGACCAAGGTTATTTTCATGATGTTATCCCTCGAAGCCAAATACACTTTTTTGTACAAAAGGTATTTCTATGGTTTGAATGAGTGTCTCCTAAGGCCAATGTATTAAAGCCTTAGTTCCCAGCTCATGTACTATTGGGAAGTGGTGGCACTTTTAAGAGTTAGGTCCTAGTGCAAAGTCTTCCGATTCTAGGGGCATATGCTTGAAGGGAACATTAGGACTCTAGCCCCTTCTTCTTTCCCTCTTTTCACATCCTGCCATGAGGATGTGAAGATGAGGACTTCCTCTGTCATGTGCTTTCACCATGATGTACTGCCTTGCCATAGGCCCAAGAATAAAAGCTCACATGACCATTAATTGAAACTTGTAAAACTGTGAGCCCAAATAAACTTTTCCTCTTTTTAAATACATTATCTCGGGTGTTTTCTTACAGTTATAGAAATCAGACAAACACAGAAATCAATAAGTAGAGTTTTAATTGGTGAGGTTTAAAATTATATTCAATTAATTTTGGACTTGTTCTCCTAGGTTGGGTTTTAAATTTTTTCCAGTTCAGGGACTACTTTGTATGAATATTTTTGAACTATAAACTGAGAAACTATGTAGTGCAAAAAACAAACAACAACAAAATTAAACAAAGCAAAAAACCAAAAACCTTCCACAAATTCAATAATATTTTAAAATAGATTTGTGTTCTATTTACGATCAAGGCATCTGTAGACATAGGGAAAATAGATGTTTATATGTTAGCAGACATATTACAACATTTGGTGAGTACACGGGTTTGCAGATTCTGTGCAGACTTAGCAGCTTACAAATTGCAAACACTTTCCTAGGAAATAGACCTGTTGAAGGCTTTTTGGCTGGATAATGACAAAGGAAAGTTGAACCACATAAAAGATGAGATGAATTCTTTTCCAAAACTCTGCTCAGTCTGCCTGCTTGCCTTTTGTTTAGCATCAAGTATGCGCTAAACCACATTCTAGGTGTCAGGGATACAGTAGTGAACAGTCGCTACTTTCATGGAGCTCACAGTCTCTGAGGGAGACAAATAAAAAAACACATAAATAAAGTGTGTGTGTATAAATGTATGTTGCAAAACTGGCAAATCCTATGGAAGGAAAGAGACTGGTGATGGTGGATCACTCATTTATTTAGAGAGATCATGGAAGGCATCCCTGAGCACAATCCTAAAGAAAATGAGAACAACTGTTGTTTGTCCACCAAAAAGCTAACCTGACAGCAGAGGTGTCAAATGTAAGAGCTTGGAGAAGATACTATTCTTGGTGTGTTCAAAGAACAGCAGGAAGGCCAGTGAGGCTGGAACAGAGAGCAAGGAACAGAATAAGTTGTAAGAGGAAAGTTCAGGGAAATAGTAGGGAGCCAGATAATATAGATTAGGCACTTGTCATCATTAAGAGGACTTTGACTTTTACTAAGAATAAGATGGGAAGCCACAAAGGCTTTTCACTAGGAGAATGATACAATCTATTTGAAAGTATCTATCTGCTGCTCTGTTGAGAAATAGACTAAGGGCTAAGGATGAGTGCAGGGAGCAGTTAGAATACTATTTTAATTATCCAGTAGGGAAGCAAAGGCAGGTAGTTTGGACCAAGTTGGTATCAGTAGAGGTGTTGAGAAGTTGTTGAATTCTGGATATGTTTTGAAGGTAAAGCCAAGAGGATTAGTGGGGGAATTAGATGTAGTGTAGGAAAGAAGAGTTCAAGATTTCTGAGTAGTGCAATTGGAAGAATCGAGCTGATGTTTAATCAAATACAGAAGTGTTTTAGGCTAGAGGTTTGAGGATGTTGCATTCAGGAATTTGGTTTTGGATATATTAAATTTTAGATGATTATGAGTCAAGAGAAGATGTCTGTAGATATATATTAACCTCTGCAATGAGGATAAACACAATTAGAAATGTGTTGGAGCTGGCTCACACCAGCTCATAAGAGCTGATTGCTATAATTTTAAGAATTTTGTGAGCCAGCCATTAAAAATTAAGAAGCTAACTCTGCTGACAGAGGATTAATATCTAGAATATATGAAGAGCTCAGAAAACTTTATGCAAAAACATCAAATACCCCAATTAATAAATGGGTAAATAAACCAAACAGTTCTCAAAAAAAAGAAAAAAAGATGCAAATGGCCAACAAATACATAAACAAATACTCAACATTATTAGCAATAAGGGAATTGCAAATCAGTACTAGACTGAGATTCCATTTCATATCAGTCAGAATGGCAATCATCAACAATACAAACAATAATGAATGCTGGAGAGAATGCAGGGAAAAAGAAACACTTTTATATTGTTGGTGAGACTGTAAATCAGTACAACTGCTATGGAAATCAGTTTAAAGCCTTCTCAAAAGACTAGGCACAGAACCACCATATGACCCAGCAATACAACTTCTTGGCATTTATCCTGAAGAATTAAAGTTGTCTCACTACAGTGATACATGCATATCCATGTTTATAGCAGCACAGTTCACAATAGCCAAACTATGGAACCAGTCTAGTATCATCAGTGGATGAATGAATAAAGAAAAAGTAGTATATATACACAATGAAGTTTTATTCAGCCATAAAGAAAAACAAAATTATGGCATTTGCAGGAAGATGGATAGAACTAAATAGAGATCATTATGTTAAGTGAAAGAAGTCAAACTCGGAAGGTAAAAGGTCATATGTTTTCTCTCATATGTGGACGCTAGAGAGGAAAAAGGAAAACAAAAGTGGGGTATCTCTCCTAAAAATCAAAGGGAGATCAAGAGAGGAAAGGGATCAAGGGGTGGAAGGTGGGGAGATATGGCGGAAATCCTGGGGAGTGATACTGGCCAAATTATATTGTCATATTGTGTGCATGTACAAATATGTTAAAAACAAATCCCATCAATATGTACAACTATAATGAATCAATAAAAAATGTGGAAAAATTAAGCGATCATTCAAAATTAAGCAAAGCAAATGTAGAATCAAATAAAATTATGTTAAAATCAAGGTAATTAATATCTTAAAATCTACTTCCTATTTATTTTACTACATTTTAACATTATGATGATGAGGGTAAGTCTTTCATATATGTTTAGTGCAAATCTTATAGAATGGTGCACATCTCTTTCCAACTCTGTATTCAGTGACATTACACTGGGAACATGAAATTGACTATGATGGTGTTATCTATGGATGTTATAGTGCCAATAAAAAATCCTCAGCAGAAGCAAATTTCTTTTATTTCTTCACACTCATGTATCCTTACAAAAATGACAATAATAACAAACACATTCTAAAAATCTTCCCTATTATGGAAGTGAAAACAAACAGAAATGAAAATGTGAAAGAGAAGTAAAAGGTTGATAAATAAATAAATAAATAAATAAATAAATAAATAAATAAAATAAAAGCAGGCACAGGGCACCTAAAGCTGCGGAGGTCCTTGGTCATGCTCTTAATTTCTCAGGGTGTGACACTAAAATTTGTAGAGCATTTTATCAAAAGGTTTGTAAGAAATAAATTTGAAAATATAATACAATTTTATTACAGAATTTCCATCTTCAATAAATTTTAAAAAAATTATATGCCAATAATAGTAATAGTATATATCAAAGTTTAGTTTGTGGTGTAAGTATTTAAAAGAACAAAATTCATCCGAACTGTTAGGAGTGTCCATAACAGCTGTGCATTAAGTAGTATATCATGTAGGTTTATGTTTTGATTTAAAATTTTAAAATTTCTAATTGACAAGTAATTATATAACATATATATGACATATATTATACATCATACTATAAATCATTCAGGAATTATATATCATTCAGGAATGTGTGTAATGTGTGTATATACACACATTTGAGCAAATACAAGTTTGATTTTTATTGTCAGTAGCTCCAATTTCCCAATCAGGTATTTTCAGACATAGTTTACTTTGATTTTTCTGGTTTTGTCCTTGCTCCATCTTCTAGTTCCCTTCTGTTTGGGCTATCTACCAAATTCATTTTCCTTCTTACTCCCATTAGGCTTCCAGTTCTCATTTTCTTCTTTTCTTTCTTTCTTTTTTAATAACTTTACTTTTTAAAATTAATTAATTTATTTATTCTAATTTGTTATACATGATGGCAGAATGCAATTCATTTCATATTACACATATAGGGCACAATTTTTCAAGTCACTGATTGTACATGAAGTATTTTCACACCATTCGTGTCTTCATACATGTACTTAGGGTAATGATGTCTAACTCATTTCACCGTCATTCCTAACCCCTTGCCCCCTCCCTTCACCTCCCTCCCCTTTGCCCTATTTAAAGTTCCTCTATTTCTCCCATGGTACCCCATCCCCATTGCCATTATGAGTCAGTATCCTCATATGAAAGAAAACATTTAGCCTTTGATTTTTGGGATTGGCTTACTTTACTTAGCATTATATTCTTCAACTCCATCCATTTACCTGCAAATGCCATGATTTTATTCTCTTTTAATGCTGAATAATGTTCCATTGTGTATATATACCAAAGTTTTCTTATCCATTCATCTACTGAAGGGCATCTGGGTTGGTTCCACAATATAGCTATTGTGAATTGTGCTGCTGTAAACACTGATGTGGCTGTGTCCCGGCAATATGCTTTTTTAAAGCCCCTTGGGTATAAACCTAGGAGTGGGATAACTGAGTTAAATGGTGGTTCCATTCCAAGTTTTCCAAGGAATCTCCATACTGCTTTCTATATTGGTTTCACCAATTTGCAGTCCCACTATGTAATGTAATGTAAGAGTGTGCCTTTCCCCCCACATCCTTGCCAACACTTAACTTTTGTTTGCATTCTTAATAGCTGCCTTCTGACTGAAGTGAGATTAAATCTTAGAGTATTTTAGATTTGCATTTTTCTAATTGCTAAAGATGTTGAACATTTTTTTTCATATATTTGTTGATTGATTGTATAACCTCTTCTGAGAAGTGTCTGTTCAGTTTCTTGGCCCATTTATTGATTATGTTATTTGTTTTTTTGGTGTTAAGGTTTTTTAGTGCTTTATATATCCTAGAGATTAGTGCTCTATCTGAGATGCTTGTGGTAAAGATTTACTCCCATTCTGTGGGCTCTCTATTCATCTTACTGATTGTTTCTTTTGTTGAGAAGAAGCTTCTTAGTTTGAATCCATCCCATTTATTGATTCTTGGTTTTTATTCTTGGTGCTATAGGAGTCTTATTAAGGAAGTTAGGGCCTAATCTGACATAATGGAGATTTGGGCCTACTCCTTCTTCCATTAGACGCAAGGTCTCTGGTTTAATCCCTAAGTCCTTGATCCACTTTGAGTTGAGTTTTGTGCATGGAGAGAAATAGAGGTTTAATTTTATTTTTTTACATGTGGATTTCCAGTTTTCCCAGCATCATTTATTGAAGAGGCTATCTTTTCTCCAATGTATGTTTTTGGCGACTTTGTCTAATATAAGATAACTGTAGTCAATCAAGAAAAGCCCAGGACCAGATGAATACACAGCTGAGTTCTACAAGAACTTTAAAGAACTAATACCAATGCTTCTTAAGCTATTTCATGAAATAGAAAAAGAGGAAACACTTCCAAACACATTCTATGAGGCCAATATCAACCTGATTTCAAAACCAGACAAAGACACATCAAAGAAAGAAAACTTCAGACCAATATCTCTAATAATATAGATACAAAAATTCTCAATAAAATTCTGGCAAATTGAATACAAAAACATATCAAAAACATAGTGCAGGGTAGGGTTCATCCCAGGGATGTGAGGTTGGTTCAACATATGGAAATCAATAAATGTAATTCATCATATCAATAGATTCAAAGATAAAAATCATATGATCATCTCAATAGATGCAGAGAAAACATTTAATAAAGTACAGCATCCCTTCATGTTCAAAATGCTAGAAAAACTAGGGATATCAGGTACATATCTCAACATTGTAAAGTCTATCTATGCTAAGACCCAGGCCAACATCATTCTAAATGGAGAAAAATTGAAAGCATTCCCTCTAAAAACTGGAACAAGATAATGATGCCCTCTTTCACTACTTCTATTTAACATAGTTTTTGAAACTCTAGCCAGAGCAACCAGACAGACAAAAGAAACTAAAGGGATACAGATAGGAAAAGAAAAATCCAATTATAACTATTTGCAGATGATATAATTTTATTCCTAGAATACTCAAAACATTCCACCAGAAATCTCCTAGAACTAATAAATGAATTCAGCAAATTAGCTGGACATAAAATCAACACCCATAAATCAAAGGTATTTCTGTACATCAGTGACAAATCCTCTGAAAGAGAAACTGGGAAAACCACCCCATTTATAATAGCCTTAAAATAAAATAAAATACTTAGGAATAAACTTATCAAATAGATGAAAGACCTCTACAATGAAAACTACAGCATGTTAAAGAAAGAAATTAAAGAAGACTTTAGAAGATGGAAAGATCTACCTTGTTCTTGAATAGGCAGAATTAATATTGTCAAAATGACCATATTACCAAAAGCATTGTACAGATTCAATGCAATCCCAATCAAAATCCTGATGACATTCCTCATAGAAATAAAAAAGCAATCATGAAATTCAACTGGAAAAATAAAAGACCCAGAATAGCTAAAGCAATCCTTAGCAAGAAGACTGAAGCTGTTGGCATTATTATTCCAGATCTTAAACTATACTACAGAGCAATAGTTTAAAAAAAAAAAAAAAAAAAAAACAACCCCAAAAAAACAGCATGGTATTGGCACCAAAATAGACCTGTAGACCAATGGTACAGAATAGAGGACACAGAGACTAACCCACATAACTACAGATATCATTATTTTTTTAAAAAAATTCATTTTATTTATTTATTTTTATGTGGTGCTGAGGGTCAAACCCAGTGCCTCACATGTGCGAGGAAAGTGCTGTACCATTAAGCTATAGTCCCAGCCCCTCATTTTCTTCTTTTCTTATTTCCAGTTTTGTCTAGCATCTCTTATCTCTTCATTATTTTACTCAGTCTTTCCAGTTGTTTGTCCTTGGTTTGTCCTAGGGTTTCTTTTTTCATGTTTTGACCACATAAGAGTTTTGGATTTATGATTGGAGATGGATTTGTATATTTTTTCTGTGTAATTTGATGCAGTCTGTTTCATTTCCGTCCTTACTACATCCCACCCATGCAAGTAAGTAGTACTGTTTTTATTTATTTTTTATTCTTACTGTATCTGTATGTTTTCACCTTTATCACCTCCCGCTGCTCTTGTGCTTTTGCTTTATAATACTATACTTTAATTCTGGCTGAGAGGAGTCTGGCCCTAGTTAGAAGATGACAACTATGACTCTCTGTGGGTCTCATAGGAGAAATCATGCTGAATCTTCCTTTATGTATACATTGTTCTTTTTTCTTGTTTTATGTTTCTATTTGTCTAGAATCTAGTCACTGTTGCCTCTAAGGGCCCATAGGGTAAGTGACATTAAACTTCATTTCATCAGAAAATGTCTCTACCTTTGCATATAATTGAGATTAAATTCTTCTGCCATTTCAATTTATTTTGCAAAGTTACAAATTATGAAGTTTACATATTAATTGGTGACATTACAATTAAAATTTTTCCCTTTGCCTCATTGCTTTCTTATATATTAACTTCTCTTCTTTTTTTTTTAAGGTTATCTTTGAGTAAGCACAATGATGGAATTCTTTTTTTTTATTAAATATTTTTTTAGTTGTCAGTGTACCTTTATTTTATTTATATGTGGTACTGAGAATCAAACACAGTGCCTCATACATGCTAGGCAAGCACTCTACCACTGAACTACAACCCCAGTCCATATATTAACTTCTTATATATTAACTTTTCATTTTAGTGCTCTACATAATTTGACTAGTTGGATCACTGCACATTTCATTATATGATTTCTCTTAGCTTGTCATACTCTCCTTTGAATATGCAACTTGGAAGAAGTACTAATAGTTTTAAAAATGAAAAAATATATTTTATTTTTTAATTTTAACTTTGCATTAATATATTTATGGGGTATAATATTATAATTCATTACAATGTATAATGATCAAATCAAGATATTTATCATTTCTATCTCCTCAAATATTATTTCTATGTGCTGGGGATCTTCAAACTCTTCTCTATTTATTTTAAACTGTCTAATGAATTGTTGAAGAGTATAGTAACATTATGTTATAGAAAATCAGAATGATTTTCCCTCTCTAACTGTACTTTGGTAACCTTTATATAAATAATTGTAGTTTGTTTATTCTCCCAGAGTCACAGACATATTTATTCAGGAAAGCCGACACGCATTCAAGGGAAAATATAGGCCATTTCAAGAGTGAGGAAACAGCCCCAAATTTATAGTTTAAATAGCCTTGTTTTCTTGCCATGGTTGAAAATGTTATACTTTTATAACTTTTCTAGGTTTATGAGGAAATTCTGAGTAAAAAAATGCTTTGTATTGAAGGATATGTTTGGGTGAATAATCCCAAAACTTGTGGTGGGGGGAGTGGCAAGTAGAGAATTTCAAGTAAATAGAAAGAGAATAGTCTCCGAGAATATAACTTGGTTCTTATTTTATATTTAGTTTAAGTGAATTATGAAATGATAAAGATTAAATAATAGTTAGCACTTACTTTATATCTTTCTTTAAAATAGATGTGACAAGCAAAATTCTAAGAGGACCCCTGTTTTAGTCAGTTTGGGCTGCTATACCAAATTATGATAGACTGAGTGGCTTTAAGAGTAAATACTTATTTCTCTTAGTTCTGGAAGTTGAAATTCCAAGATCAGATTGCCAGTATGTTCAGGGTCTGGTAAGGACCTTCCTCCACTTTGTAGAATGCTTACTTTTCCTTGTATTCTCAACATTATGGAAAAGGGATGAGAGCCTTCTTGATCTCTTTTATAAGAACTCTGATACCATTTATAAGGACTTCACCATCATGACCTAGTCATCTCCTCAAAGCCCCATCTCCTCATACCATCACATTGGGATTAGTGTTTCAACATATGAATTTGGGGAGGACACAAACATTCAGTCTTTTGTAGTCCAAAGACTTCTGGCCCCTGGTATATACTGGCCTTTTCCAGTTATTTGGTTGAACGCTAAACCAGGCACTGCTGTGAAGGGATTTTATAGATGTCACTGTTTCCAAACCAGTTGATTCACAATAGGGAGATTGTCCAGGTGGGTCTGACTTAATAGCACAAGCCCTTTAAATATGTGTCTTAAGGTCAGAGACAAAGGAAGTTAGAGATATGAAGTTGGTAATGAATGAGGAGCAAAGAGCAGCTTCTGGTTGGCAGCCAGCAAGGGAATGGGAACCTGGGTCCCACCATCTCAAGGGAATAGATACTGTAGCAGCCATGGGAGACTGGGAGATGGAAACTCTGACCAGCTAATATGTTGGTGGTGTCATGTCTGAACAGACCTATAAAATGTGAGCAAGTTGTTTCACAAACACTGCAGAGTTTGTGATATTTTGTTATATTTCAATTAGTACCATAGTACTAATAATTCTGTAATAAAAAGGGAATTGATAAACTTCTCTCAAATATGCATTTCAAGTAGAAATAGTACCTTGCAAACACAATTGCCATGTGATTTGAGCAAACAGGAAAGAGAAAAACCCTGTTGATTTTTTATAACATATTGTTACAATATTTCTCCTCATCCAGTCATTGTATGAATGTTCTTCAGATTCTATGTATTTTTAAAAACATGATTTTGAATTAATTTGCCTGAATTTTTTCTACATTAGAATGAGTTCTATGAAACATCCATGCAAATCTTTTTTTTTAACTCTAAAGGTCCTTAATTATTCAAAATTTCTGTATTATGTTTCTCACTCTTAAAACAAAATAATCTTATTGATTACTAGTTCATCTCTGTTTAACTATACAAAACATCCAATTTTACAAAGTGTTTTTGCTATTTCTTCACATTTAGATTTTTAATTCCAGTTAAATTTTCCCGCCATCAATCTATGTTTTGTCATTGATTAAATCTCTAACATAAATTTCCACTGTCAAAATTTAGATAAAACCTATTCTTTGATTCAGAAATTATAATTGTAGAAATTAATTATAATATGTAGATATCCAGATACATATATGTATTAGAATATACATAATTTCATGTATTTGGGACATCATTGTATATAATATCAAAATACTGGAAACAGTTTACATTTTTATAAATAGACTAAACTATGAGATAGCTTTGCAATTTATGCATCTTTAAAAAAAATGAGCTAACTTTATCCTCATGTGGGATAATATCTAAGATACAAAAAGTGGAAAATGCAAACTACACAATAGAATTTCTAGTATGCTACCATTTATGTAAAACAAAACAAAAACACAGATACCTGCTTGCTTATTAAAAAAAAACTAAATATTCTTGCAAAATATACAAGAAACTGATAACAATAGTTCCTTCTGGGGAGGAAAACTTTGTAGCCAGGGCATAGGGGTGAGAGAGAAGCATACTTTCCGTAGGATATTTTCTTCCTTTTCAATGTCATAACCATATGCATGCATTCTCTATTCAAATCAAACCAATGGGCCTCTTTTTCCTTTTAAATAAGTGCTTATATTTGATGGTTTTAAGAACACAATGTACTAATAACTCTCAGCCCAGGGTAGGAGGAGAAGCAAAATTCTTCTGCTCCAAACTACACAACTTTTGTTTCTTGAGAACACAATTATATTTCCTTATAAATTTTTCTTAATATCAGGAGGTTTTCTATGATATGTAGGATCTAAAAATAAGAGTTTGTTCAACTATTTTTTTTTAATTATTATAACCTATAAACTTAAGGCTCTGCTAATCTGAAAACATGTTTAAATAGACTTACTCTAAGAAACTGTATGTGTAAAAATATTTGTTAAAATTACATGTGTATGTACTTAAAGTAATAAATGTTTACTGTAGCAATTTTAATTTATTGACCAATTTTGTGATAACGCATTGACTATGATCTTACTGATTTCATTATTATTATCCTTCCTATTATATAAGCACTATAAGTTCCCTTGTTAATTCTAAAATGGAGAGTGGAATCCAGAGTTTTTTCCTCAGCTGTGTAAGGAAATAAAACAGTGCTTACAGTAACAGGTTCATTACTAAAAACACAACTGAAAAATAAATTGTTCCCAGAGCCCTGGAGGCAGGCCTGAACATAAAGTGGTGGAGCAGATTCCTTTCACCCTGAAATAGTGTGCCAATGTAATGATGGAGGAGACCTATGAAATGCTGTTTTGATTTTTAGTAAAAGTTGTCTATCTTTGCTGCCTATTTTAGGTTTGAGAAACTTCTGTACTCTCTAAATTAGGTTAAAAAAATGAGTGCACATATAGAAGCAGTGTAGCAAAATAAGTGTTTTGTATTATTATTAATTTTTGTTTTGAATTGACACATAATACACATTCATGGTATATAGTATGACATTTCAATACAAGTATACTTTCATATATCTTGATCAGATCAAGGTAATTGGCTTGTGCATCACCCCAAACCTTCATGATTTATTTGTGTTGGGAACATTCAGAATCCTCTCTATTAGCCCTTTTGAAATATGCAATCAATTAGCCAGGCGAAGTGGTACATGGCTATGATTCCAGCTTCACAGGGAGGCTGAGGCAGAAGGATCACAAATGTCCAGCCAGTCTGGAAAATATAGTGAGACCTCATATGGAAAAAAGGGGGAGGGGGTTAGGGGTGTAGCTCAATGGTAAAGTGGCCTTCTGTACCTAAAAACAAACAAACAAACAAAAAACAATTAATTGTTGTCACCCTTAGACTGACAACATGTGTATGTACTTAAAGTACATAAACATCTTTTTTAAAAAGATGTATAAATTGCATAGATATCTCACTGTTATTAATTGTTGTCATTCTATAGAAACCTTTCTAGGGAATGTTAGAAAATTTATTCCTCCTATATAACTACACCCAGTATGCATTAACAGTCCTCTATCTTCCCTCCAATTTACCACCCTCTCACAACCACTATTCTATCTATTTCTGTGAGATCTACCTTTTAGCTTCTATATGTAAGCAAAAATGTGGTATTGTCTTTCTCTGATTAATTTCAGTTAAGATAACACACTCTAGGATCAGCTACACTGTCACAAATGACAAAACTTTATCCATTTTTAGAGCTGATTAATATTCTCTCATACATATACACCACATTTTGTATTCTTTTCTTTCTTTTTTGGTGGTACTAGGGATTGAACCCGAGATCTCATACTACATGTCAAGCAAGTACTCTACCACTGAGCCACATCCCCAGCCCTTTTAAATTTTATTTTGAGACAGGGTCTTGCTAAGTTGCTGACACTGGCCTTGAACTTGCAATCCTCTTACCTCAGCCTCCTGAGTAGCTAGAATTAGAGACAGGCATTTGTTATTCCACCAGGCAAAAGCAGTGTTTTTTGAATGGTAGGAGATTAGTCAAATGAAAAGCAGTCATACCTGACTACGTGTGGTAGAGAACTATTCCCAGGGTGTTTTCTCTCTCCTTTTTCCTATATGAATTCAGGATCCATCAACTTAAAATTGGGTCTGACTAGAAAGTCATAGATGTCCCAAATGAACTCATGCTTATGACTGGACTACTTAGAGAGGTGTAGGTGAGGTTGGAGGGAGCATACAGCAATGTTTCTAGAACTCAAGAGAGCTAGAAAAATGTAGATGTGGACACCCTGCTTCTCCTGTATGGTCATGGAGGAAAGCAGCTGTTAATGCTAAAATGGAGAGGGAGGAAGGAATAAATACCCCACATCCCACCCCATCATCTGCTTACTTCTTAGTTGTCTGCCAAATCTAGATGGAAACCAGTGTCCATGGAGATTTCATCTTTAGGACTTTACATTCCAGGGCACAGAGCAGAAGAGAGAGGGCTGGAGAATGGGTGGGAAATGGAAGTGCAAATGGGCAAATACCAAGGTGGATATCTCTGTTGTTCTGTCAGGGAAGCTGCTAGAAACTTTAGTCTGTCTAAACCCCACTGATTTTGGATGATTGTGGAAGCCGTATGTTAACTGAGGTGCAACTGTAAGGAAAGATTCTCTCTGGGTGTCTGCTCATTCTATATGCATGTGCATCATTGCTGCAGTATGCTGCATATCATATCTTGAGACATGATTAATATTCTAGATAGACAACAAAGTGCTTGCATAAATTCTCAAGTTTTCCCCCTAGAGAAATTAAATTAGCAAATTAAAATCCAAAAAGATAAAAGTGTACTTCTGACTTTAAGAATCTGAGTAAGGTTAGAGGGTATTGTGAAAGATCCTGGTGAGGAGAAAAAGTTAACTCTTTCCTCCTTTGACATTCTGAAAAGGAAAGCTACAAGTTTAAAACTGTAGTTTGTGAAAACAAATTAGTTACAGAAAAATTAACATTCAGATGGTTTCTAAGTGGGGAAATAACACATATTTATTGTAGGTGTGAAAATTCTTCTTAAAGAAGGAGTAATTTGCTCTTACCAGAAAGAATGAGTGAGTATAAATATATTTGCAAAAAAGTTGCAAACAAGATAAAGTATGACAAGAAAATCTAAAATATTACTATAAAATGTTTTATACTAATAATTCTCTTTCCCAGCATCACTTTGTACTGAATGGGGGTAAAATTAATGTTTGTGATGACAGAAATTGACAGCACACAAAAACATTTAATAACCTAATGAATTGCCTCAAGACTGTTAATAGACAGGTGATACCAAACTTATTCTCTCCTTTCGTATGAAATCTTCCTATGAATTTGGTGGTTGTTTTAATATAATGGCAAAAGATTTTAGTACAAAACTAATATGTGATAAGAACAGGAAATTTATCATTTTAATTTGATAAGTTTAGTTTGTGAAGTTTAGTGATGCTAGAAAGTACATATTGGTAAAGAATGTCATTTTTCTTTATAATTCTGACACTTTTTTCTACTATCTCTGTGGTAATAGTGTAGTTATTTAAGTTAATAAAACTGGAATAAGGCAGGATATATTTTTAACCTATGAAATGATTTATTTTTTTAGTGAAGATTAAAAAACTATTTTAGAGCTATAATTTTAATAGTTAGTTTATATTTACCACCATCAAAATTGATATTTAAGGATATAGAGATTTAAAGTAAATATGGGTATACAATCAGAATGTGTTAAAATGTAAATACTCCATCTTTTATAAATTTTTTTTGTAAAAGTAAGACAAAAAATTTAGTGAAACTAAATTTCTTTCATTTAAACTGTCTGTTCAATTTTTATTGATTATAATTATACAAAATAGGGGATCCATTATGCCATGTTCATATTGTCACATAACATGATTTTATCACTGTTGTTCTCCAGTACCTTCTCTTTCCCTCCCCACATAATTTCTTTAAATAACAAAATTATGGAGCTATAATGTACATACCATACATTCCATCCATTTAAAATCTATAACTCAATGTTTTTTACATTCACAGAGTTGGAACTATCATTACCATCAATTTTAAAATATATTCACCATCCTAAAAAGAATTAGCAATTACTCACCATTTCTCCCCCATTCCCTTAGTCCCTGGGAGCCACTAATCTTTTTTGTCTTTTTATATTTGTTAATTCTGGACTTTGGGGCAAATTGTTAAAAGTATAATCTTTCTCTGATAAATTCTCAATTTTATATTGACTTACTACATATTGACATAAATTTGTTTTTATTTGCCTCCTCTCTGATGATTAAAACTTTGCATAAATTTAATATTGAGTTCATTGAAAGAATTATAATTGATTCCCCAAGTACTTTGATAAAATATAAATAATGATATCAGTGGATTTTTGTTTAGGTGTAATTTTGGCCCATAAAATATAAATCCCTTCAGGAAAGTTTTGAACAGATTAAATAATCAATCAGCCAATCAAACAAAATAACTCCAACAATGCTATGTTAGTCTGTATTAAATACCTCCAACCCTAGCTATTGATGAAGGAAAAATATTCATCCTAATCTGGTCCTTTTTTTCTTTTACCACGTAGATCTCTAGCATATGTCATTGGTGTTGGAGATCTGACTTTCTCTATTAAGGGTCCTTATTATTATCATCCAAGAATGCTTAGTTTTCCACCAGCCTTTGCTTGAGGTTAAGTTCAGACTCTGAAATGATGTATTTGTAAACACTAGCTCCTGTACTGATTCACTTGAGGCTGGAGTTCAGGAAACTTTCATTTGTACAACATTCTGCAAAATGCTCATTGCCCATGGTTCATATTTGGGAATTTTTTTCTTTCTCTGTTTTCCTGCCATTCTCTACTCTATTTCTCTGGCTTCCTCCATTTACCTCTGAATTGTGTTGAAATAATGCAGGAGGCTGCCATCTTGTTAGAGGGAGCCTTTGACTTGGAGTAGATTCGAAACAGTTTCCCAATTCTTGAGCACTTCTGAGAAAATACTCACGAATTTTGCTGATGTTGAAGAATTCTATAATCTTCCTTTGGCTGCAGCCATTTTCAGTTCTACTTATAACCACTTTATACCTATCTTTTATTTGGATTATCTAGTTGTGTGGACCTGTCATGTGGTTGCTAAGATCTTTGGGACATACTCTCTATAATCCTATATTCTCTCTGCTGAATTCCATCTTCCCAACTTAGAACTCAGCATTTCCCAGCTTTTCACCAATCAGATGTACTTCTATAATTTTGATTTGGAAGAAATCTATGTGAGAAAACAAGAAGGTAAGGGGCATCCTTCCTTTCAGCAGGGTCAGTAGGTTCCATGGATCTGTTGTAAGATGCGGTTTCCTGGTTATAGAAGAGGAGGTGTGATGTGACATTCAATCAAATATTAGAGTTGGTCACAGAGATCTGCATTCATGAGCATATGGATTGTAGTTAAAACCTTGAAGAGATTGGAATATTGAGAAATATACAGGAGACTGTACAGATTGAAAAGCAAGAGAGTGAAGAGTGGAACTCTTATCCTACACAGGGCAGTCAGGTAATGTGGATGAATGAAGCAAATCAGCTGAAGGACAAGGGGAGAACAAGTACAGTGAACTAGGGAGAGTTTATCCCATCTGAAGGAGAGCTGCTATCTGCTTAGCTTCTGGCAATTGTGCCTGTGTGGCATCATAGGCTCAGCGATGTCTTGTTTTCAGATTTTGTTTTTTCAAGAGAAAGTAGAATCTAGACTTGTTGGCTGATATTTTTCTAATTTTTAAATGTTATAAATCAATTCAAATATTTTCAGTTTTGTGCAATCAGATAAAATTCAAGTCAGGTACTGGGTGTCTTGGGAATCATTGGTGACCTTTGTCAAACTTCTTCAGAAGAGCAGTAGGAGAAAAGATCAAATTGCCATGGACTGAAGAATGAGAGAGAGGTGAGATGGTAGAGATGGAGAGTGGAGACTATTCCAAAGGTTTCATCCGCAGTGAGATATAAGAGGATTTTTTTTAAAAAAGGTCTAGCCAAGACTGAAGTGCATATATACATATATGCTTTGAATTGAATTAGGTAAAATTTACTGATTATATTATTTTTCTATGGTGTTATTTAAAAAAATACACACACACACACACACACACACACACACACACACACTCAATGAATAAAACCTCTATGGAGAATGAAGTTAAAATCAAAAGAGGAAAAGCTGCTAATGAAGAGAATTTCTGGAGAAGGAGGGATGTGGTTGAAAACAGATATGAAAATAAGATTCTCTGTGATTGGATGGAAGGAAATGAGAAATAGTGGGCAAACTATGGTTAATGATGGTGGTGGAGGAAGACAAGTTATTTCATTTCTAGTTTGGTAGATGATCTGAGGTTCCCTGACATAGAGGGAAGTGGGAGTAGATATATAGCTTTAGGAGAATAGAAGGGGTTTGGAAATACTAGAGGGGGAAATGGAACCAAGATGTACATGAAATGCATCTCTTGAGATTAGTCTCCTCTGGAGCTCTACCAGGAATTCTCCCAGGGGAATGAATCCATGGCTACAATTGGAACATCAGGCTTTGAAACTACTTCTAGAAAGTAGTTCTCAAATTTTGCCTTGAGAGGAGTTTTAACACAGGTACTTGGACCCTGCCTTCAGTGAATTTGTTCTAGGGGTTTGGAGGTAATGCTCAAGAACATAAATTTCTACCATGTTCCCAGGCCATACTTGTGCTGCTGGTCTAGACACTATACCTGGGCAGCATTGTTTATACTTGGGAATTTAAAAAACTACATGCCCAATGAATAAATTGTTTTAAGCCCATTTTGATGACTTCTCTGGGGGCACTGATCCTGTAGAAGAATTTACCTTAGGAATTCCGGGTACGCTGCCTTTTGAGAAATCCAATTCTTCTGTTACCTGCTGTAGTTGAGCCTTAAATCCACAGCAATGTAAAGAAACTAGAGATTTGTCTTTATCTTGGTCTTTGGCTGCTGTTACTAACTACTTATGGGCTATATACCATGATCATGAAATCATCCCATTGACTTTCTTTTTTGGTGCTGCAAAAGATAGAAATCTATCAAAAAAAAAAAAATGTTTAAACTGTAATCAATGTAGAGCCCTCTCTTCCTCACTGGGATTGTGACCTTTGCCTCTAACTTCTTGCTAGGGCCAATATTCTTGAGAAAGACTCATATTCACTCTGCAGCTAGAGTCCTGAGTCCTCAGGGAAAGAATACAAGAGATGTTTGGTGGGAGTATATCTGGCTCCCAGCACTGCCAGTTGGTTCCTTGGCCATATTCTTAAAATAGAAAAATGACAAATTATAGCTCTGCCAGGACTACATTTGGTCTAATCCAGAGAATATGTTTTTAAGTGTCTGAAGGACTCTGCCACAGGAATCTTGATGGCACCAGCCAAGATATCTGAGGTCCAAGGACGGCAAACCCCAGGGACCATCCAGTACTCATGGGGGGATTCCAGCAAAACAGAAGCTGGGATTTGGACATGTCTGGGCAGGTCTGCTGACTACATGGGTCAAGCATGCCTAGAGTCTATTTACATGACAACTTTTGGCTGAAGAAGGATTGTGTGGTGCTCTGAATGGAAAATGGAATGGGAAGAACAGAAATGTGTCAATCTTAGGACCAGGTTTCGAAAAATCTTCTTTGATAAATGAAACTTGTTTTGTTTGTTTCTTTTTTCAGTTCTGGGGATTGAACCCGGAGGTATTCTACTACTGAGTTACCTCCCTAGCTGTTTTTATTTTTTATTTTGGGACAGGATCTCACTAAGTTGCCGAGGCTTGTCTTGAACTTGTAATTCTCCTGCCTCAGCTTCTTGAGTAGCTGGAATTTCAGGAGTTTGCCACCATGCCTGGCAAGAATGTTTTAAAATAGGGTTTGTTATTGAGCATTTCAGGGGAGATTGTGATTTTCTTTTCAATGAAAGAATTTTTTTCCTGTCAATTTCACCATAAAAGATTTTTCTCTGGTACTAAAGGTGTGTGCCACTGGCCCTGCAAAAAAAATGAGTGTATTAATTAAATAACATGTTAATCTTCTAATATCTGATAATTATACAATTTATATTAAGATTTTTGATATTTGCAAGTAATTTATTCTCTTGCTATCTTTAGGGATCTATAGTCCTCATGTAGGAAATTATATAAAAATTAAAGAAGAATGATGTAACTTATCTTACTACCAGGAATTTTATTGGCTATATGAATGAAAGAACAAAAGGCATATTTTGGCCCAGTGTGGTGGCAGATGCCTGTAATCCTGATGGCTCAGGAGGCTGAGGCAATTCAAAGTCAGCCTCAGCAATTTAGCAAGGGCCTAAGCAATTTAGTGAGACCCTTTCTCAAAACAAAAAAATAAAAAGGACTGGGGATATGGCTCGGTGGTTAAGTGCTACTGGGTTTGTAGCTTTGGATATGTTGACGGCTGAGTGAATTTTTAAAAAATTTCCAAGAGAAATAATATGTCCAAACCTGTTTCTTTGAATTATACTTGTTTCTTGTAATGCCTAGAACTTTGTGAAGTTTTGTTAAATATTAATATGGTCATAATACCTTAAAATTATATTTATCTTCCACTTAAAAATGGTTTACACTCCTATTTCTGGTTTCAGTTGGTATAATTGCTCATCAATTGCACTTTCAAGGTAGAATTTGGTTGATGAATTCTCTCAACCATGTCTGATATAGTGTGTAAAAATCCTAATATAGGTCACATCTGATGAGAATTAGACTTCTGATTGATTTTTCATTATCATTTTATATTTTACAGTTCCTAAGGGCGATTAAGATAGAATAGAAGAAATAAAAGGAATAGGTAGGTAGAAAGGAGACATAAAGGAAGGATGAGGAAATATAATTTTAATTTAAAGTCCCTTATACTTTTCCAGTCATGTCATTCTCTAGATTAGTTCTTCTTCCTGGCTTGTCACTCCCAAATTTCTGGGAAATCTATAATTCTTAGAATTACTGTAAGTTCATATACTTGTGAAAATTTGTGTAGCGTTAATTGTCTACCAATAAGCAGAATAAACAAAAAGAGGTATGATATTTTAAGAAAATTATAATTGAGGGGCCTTTCTAGTATTATCAACTGATCAGATAATGAAAATTAATCGCATCACCCTAAGAATCCTGAGAATGACTAGACCATCATAAACCATCCTGTGACCACCAGATTGATGTCATCCCTACATACCTTCCCATCCTTAACCCTCACCAAGTTTGTTTTGGAAGAAGAATGAGTATCTGCTTTCCTAAATAAATCTCTATTTGTTTCTGACTGGAGCAAACTGAAATTCTTTTCTATTCCACACCAAGCACCCCACTTGTCCTGAGTTGAGTCTTCCCACTCCAGCAACTCCTCGGACCATTTTCCAATATCATCTCTTGTCTGGTGACAATACCACTTTTTTTTTCTTAATAACAATTATTACAATACTGACTTTTCTATGTGCCAGGCTTTTAAATAAATACTTTACATGCCTTATCTCTTAATTCTCAAGACATCTTTATGAGGGAGGCACTTCCATTAGTCTGATTACACCGAAGAGGAAACTGAGGCACAGAGATATTAAATGACTTGTCAAAAAATATATGGCAAGTGGTAGGGAGAATGGGGGTGTTGAGTATTTGGAGGGTCTTAATCACTCTTAATTTTATGATGGTTACAGAAAGGAAAAGTCTGTTTCTCAGTTTGGGTATGGTTTAGTTGTCAGGAATTCTCTCAACTCCAATTTTGATTCATTGAGTAGATTTGCTGAATTATTGGAATAATTGGAATTATTTCCCAGTCTTTTGGTCGTGTGACATGGTTTTTCACTCACTTCCCTAGAAAATGAAAAGGAGCACTCAGTGTGCTGTGTACCTCTTCTTGAAGTCAACTTTTTAAAATTTTAACTTTTTATTTTGTACATGTTTTCAAGCTTACAGTAAAGTTGCAAAAAAAAAAAATAGTATTAAAAAAAACCATAGCTCTTTTACTCTGTTGCCCTTATTGTTAACACGTGTCATTTTTTACTCTCTTCGAATATATTACACATGCAAATGTGATAATGTGATTTTAAAAAATCATTAAAAAATAAATTATAAACATTTTGACCTTTTTTCCTAAACACTTCAGTGGGTATTTCCTGACTCTAAGACTATTCTTTTTTTGTTTTTGTTTTTGGTACCCAGAGGGGCTCTCACTGAGTTATATCTCCAGTATTTTTAATTTTTTTATTTTGAGACAGGGTCTTGCTAAATTGCCCAACTTGGCCTTGAGCATGTGATCCTTCTGCCTCAGCCTCTTAAATAGCTGGGATTACAGGCATGTACCATAGTAGCAGGCTTAGGTATATTCTTTTATCTAGCTGTACTACAGTAATCAATTTCAGCAAATTTTGCAATACTTTGATTTTGCAATACATTGATGCAATACTTTAATCTTTGGACGGTATCCTGATTTTGCTAATTGGCCCGATATTTTTATTCATAGCATAGTTAAAATAATTTAGTCTAGAGTCATTTTGGTGTCCCATGAGAGGGTGCATTTAATTTTGCTAAGTTATATTTTTGCCATACTTGAGCCATGTCTGATATAGTATACATCTTAATATAGGTCACATCTGATGAAAATTAGACTTCTGAGTGATTTTTCATTGTCATTTTATATTTTATAGTTCCCAATAATGATTAATATGAGTCATATTAATAAAAACTAGTGACTAAAAACTAGTGAGTAATAACTACTTATGTTAAGTACATTATATACTAAGTGAATTTGACCTTTTGAAACATAGTTTAGGTTCTAGCAATCAAATTACCTAATGATATTAATTTTAATTTGAAATGACTTAAAGGGTTGAGAATATACCTCAATGATATGCCATTTGTCTAGCATGTGGAAAGACTTACCATATAGACACACATACACACACATTTGGGTACTACTAATAAGATTACTACACAAGTATGAAACTCCAAGAAGGAAAATGAGATATTAGCGTTTAGGAGAATGATTGATGCTGACAAATACAGAATAAAATTTTAAAGAAATAATCTGGGTGTTATTTAAAAGGCAAGCTGTTGATTTTTTTTACTCCTGCTTGCCAAGACACATATCTATGCCTATTAAATTTGATGTTTTTACTCTGATCAATGATGGCAATTTGAAAGCATGTGTAGCATCTCAAGATCAAGCAACAAATCAATTCCAGGAAGGGTTGTGAAGCACATCTGCCTGCCCTTCTTTCTTTCCTGAGAGCCTCAATGGCAAATAGGTAGCTCCTTCATGCTGGAGAAGATACAACTCTTCTTGTAGTTAATGCAACCTGTTTGTTCTCTGCACTTCCTTCCCCTTTTTCTTGGAACACAGGGCTAACACACAACAAAACCCTACAGGCTCCTAATCATTTAAATAAACTCTGGCTACCAAAGACCTTCCTCCTCCTCCTCCACTAAATCTCTCATTTGGAGGCCATAGTTGAGAGCTATTGAACTTTAGTAATAATTTTTAGCATTGCTCAAGAAAGAATATTTGTTTAGCAGTGTTGGTAACATTGACTCTTTGCTTTTTCCTTCCCAATTCTGTTCCTCACTTCTTTTCATCTTGCACTTTGCTGTTTTAATATATTTAGGCTTTGAGTAAGTAGCACACAACAACTTGGAAATTTGTGTTGATGATCTACTTATGTATTCCTATATATTGCCATGTATTAAAGGACCCCTGATTAATGCCCTAAATGCCATTCCAAGGCTTTAGTAATGTATAACATAAACTGCAAAATATTGACAGCCTTTCCTCTACTTTGCATGTCATTATTTAATCTTCATCAAGATTAACTAGATTGTAGAAATCCACCTTCACTCATCCTCATCTCACCCAGTCTCTAGAATTCCAATACTATAACACCCATTTCTGCAATTGATTTCAAGAAGGTGCTTGTTAAATATTGTTGACCTGTTTTTACTTTTCCTTGTGATGTTGCTTTGTAAAGATCCATGGGCTATTTTATTTAGTTAAGGACCATAGTATATATTGGGGACTCTTGGCTGTGGCACCAAGCAGCTAAGATGGTATTTTCAAATGGAAACGTTAGGTATGGTATAGGGAGGACCCACATTGATAGTGTCTTTCTTCTGTGGCTGGGGACACATATATATTACTCTCTCTCTCTCTCTCTCTCTATCTATCTATCTATCTATCTATATATATATACATACACATATATTTTTTTATACTTGGGCACAACACCTTTATTTCACTTGTTCATCTATTTATTTTTATGTGGTGCTGAGGATCGAACCCAGGGTCTTGCACGTGTGAGGTGAGCACTATACCGCTGAGCCATAAGCCCAGTCCCACATATATGTTACTCTTGCAAAAGGGTTGTGGGACCTTAGATCCCTTTATCTTTCTAGGTCCACTTAAGTGATTTGTAACTACCCCATTTTGGAGACTCAATTGCCTTGGCCACTTAATTCCAATGATAACCATATCCCATAGCAAATGCTTCACATACATTTTTACTTAGAAGCCCAAATATCTTCTTTTGAATCAACAGGAATTGAGACCATTGGCTTTTTAAAATTTTTTTATTTTTTCACTCATCATTTATTTACAAATACACATTATAACTTTTATATACATTGCACATTTACATGGTAGAAAAGTACAAAACTATATATTTAAATGAATTTATATTTAACTTGCCATGTTTGAAAATATAAAATTGCATCAGAAAAAAGTATTATGAAAAGCAAGAAACTTGAACTGATAAAGCTTTGATAGGACTTTCAGTGACACATTGGTTGAAAAAACTAATTTAAAAGGTACAGTCGACTAGCGTAAAGGAAACACCTAAAAGGTTGAATGTGTAGCCTTCACCTTCCTTTAGACACCCATATCACTCCATTTCTTTGGATCTGTAACTTCTTAAAAGGATGTTAGAGGTCTAACATTGCTCTCACCCACTTATAAAAGTCTTCATAGGAACAAGAGAACTGAATGAAGGAATTTCCTTAAAGGTGCCTTTCCTCTGTACCTGTATTTGAGTCAGAGTTATAATGCCTTTTGGTCAGTCAAGATTCCTTGTAAACAAAACCCGAGGGATCATGTATGTACAGATCAGGCAGCAGAGAATCCAATAAATAAACATGACAGAAACTGACATGCAAGTTTGTTAAAAGTGGAAAAGAATCTAACAACAGTGAAATGAAGGGAGACAGATGAGTGAATGGATAGTAAGGAATGGACTCAAATGGTTTACAAGGGGGAAAAAAAAAGCTTTTACTTTACAGGCAAGAGACCTCACAATAAATAACAACTGCTCTTCCTTTCACTGATAAACTTCTTCAAAAACAAGGTGTACAGTCAACCAGACATTTTATGTATAAATTATAAAACATGACACAGTATAAATAAATGTCTACAAGTCTCAACTATGGGCCTCATCCAGTAGACCTCACAATGACCGCCTCTCCGTGCCCAATGAGTAACAAGGTGGCCTGGGAGAGAGTTTAGGACAAATGTCCTTTAATGTATACTTTTCCCCCCAAATAAATAAGCATACACTTATTTACAGTATGGACAATATATTTTCTTTTTTTTTTTTTTGTTTTTGTTTTTGTTTGTTTTTTGCCCAAAGGCTATGTCAACACTGAACACTGGTGGAGGGTTTACCACTCTAGAATGGAAGATATAGGAAAGCTGTAGTCCTGGTCTTCATCTTCCTCCTCTTCCTCGGTGTCTTCCGAAATGGCTAGATGGGGGAATACAGGGGAGCTGTTGTTTAAATATGGACAACAACAGCGCAGAAGCAGCTCAGTGTATGTTTTCAAAGCCCTCTGATGCAGCCATATTACAACGCTGCATTTTTATGTGACTTGTAGTGAGATTTTTTTTTTTGGCATCTGCTTTTATGCAATAAGTTTAATTAAAAAAACCCATTAATCTATGAAGTCAAAAACTGCAGAAAGTTCTGAAGAATCAATGGCTCAGGTTTTACGGGCAGATTCCTGAAATTAGATAAAAAGCGCTCGTGTTCTATGTATAACTGCTTTGGGTCTTTAATTCAGAGTTAGTAGAGGCAGTGGCCCCTGTGTGATAATATAAAGCTGTCGTTGGGGGGGAAAACATAACTTTTGAAGCAGTTAGTTTAGATTCAAGTGTTAATGAAGCAAACAGCAAAGCATACTACTACAGCAAAAGAATTAGGGGCAAACAACTGGAAACAGGTTTTTAGAGCAATGCAATTGATGATCATCAGGTAAGTCCTAAAAGTCAGGAAACATTGCGGAGAATTTTTTTCTATGGATCACTGAATTGTTGGTGAAATTTAGCAGCTACCTAACTTACACAGAAATGGGTTTATGTGGGGAGGTTTGCGTGCTTTTCAAGTGTCCATTCCCTAGAGCTTGCCTGGGAATGCCTTAAATTGCACCAAGGTTACAAATCGCACTTACAGTTGCAAGATCCAGAGTGTTTTACTTCTAGCAGCACACCTGAGGAGCAGGCAGCCTCCTTCATGGCACATTCATTGGCATAGGTGGCATTGTCACTGGCACAGACAGGCTCATCCGACTTACTGTCAGGGCACAGCTCATCACAGAGGGAACACCGGCCTCTGCCAACCTTGAAGTCCCATAAACATTTTTTTCCACCACTGCATTGGATATCTTCACAGGACTTTGCTTCTAGGATATAATACATCTGTGATGAGTAAACTGATTGTCCCATTTCCCTTTTATTTTTCTAGTTCCCTATTAATAAATATAAACATATAATTTATATTTTATTACTTACTCGTGGGGATAATGAAAATGTAATGCAAAAATGATTGATAATTAAATACACACAAAGACACACACACCATGATCTACTACACCCACATGAACTACTACAGAAGTTCATGAAAACAATATTTTTCGGAACAGGATTTCACAGTTAAATATGCATCTGATTATTTCCTACAAGTGGGATCTTTTAGAAAAGCAAGAATTCCATCAACTACTGGAATCTGATAACAGATTTTAAGAACTGTTAAATAATTACTTTTTGCTTCTAGCAAGTCTAGCACTTCAAAAAATGTGCAAGATTGTGTAGTTCTAAGTTTTCTAAGATGGAATATTGTTTTCTGCTTCCTGCTGGCATTTGAATATATATGTCATTGCTTCCAGAAGACAATGGTTTCCACAAGGAATGCTGTGGTCAAAACAGTTTACCCAAACTGGGAAGTGTTGCTTGCTCTGCTGAAGCTATGCATTTGGGGAAGTCATGGACTACTCAATGGTTAAATTCACATTTTTAATAACAGAACTAGCTTTTTCAATCCTCTATTATCTCTTTTCTTTCCTTAATACCTACTGATACACTTTCCCTCATAGGCTAATCCAATGGATCTGCCCAGGAGGCAGGTGGCCTTTCTCAGGTGGCAGGCACTGGAGTAGGTTACTCCATCATTCCCACAGAGATACTGCTCAGAGGAGGTGGGCTCTGGGCAAATCCGGTTACATGTCACACAGTAGGCATTATTGGTCTGGTCCACCACACATGTGGAGCTGCCTGGACAGAAAACATCCCGGCAGGTCTCTGAAAAAAAAAAAAAAGAAAGAAAGAAAACATTTCAATAGGCACTTTCTAGTCCTTAGGCAGTAAGAATTTGGCAATATCAAGGAAATCATGAGAGAGAAGCCTCAGCTTTCAAAAGGTACTTTGGGGAGCTCAGGAGGCTGAAGCAGGAGGATCACGAGTTCAAAGCCAGCCTCAGCAATTTAGCGAGGTGCTAAGCAACTCAGTGAGACCCTGTCTTTAATAAAATACAAAATAGGGGTAGGGATGTGGCTCAGTGGTTGAATGCCCCCGAGTTCAATCTCTAGTACCCTGCCCCTCACATACAAAAAGGTACTTTGGGAGCCTGGTAGTTTTCAAAAGGACATATATGACTCTCAGTTGGTTCCCTCAGCAAACTTAATGACCCTTTAGAAGTAAGATACCTTTATTTGGTATCACTATTATCATTATTGCTATTATTAGGATCTTACTATGGGTTATCCTATTCCACAGGGGTCTTCCAGAGTGTCAACTTAAGGTAGAACACTGAAGGGAGGAGGGGTCTTGTTTAAGGGTGGGACCTACTTTTACATTTGCCCTGGTACTGAACTTCCAGTTCTGGCTGCTCTTTACATCTGGCCTTGAGGAGTGCACATTCGTTGCGGTAGGTTTTGCCATCCAGCCCACAGACTGGACCCTTCCAGGTGATATTGGAACAATCTGGGGCGCAGACGCAGCGTGGTTTGTTCTTCTTGTTCATTCGGCATTTTTTCCCGGGTCCACAGTCCACATTCTCACACGTTTCTAGGAGTTGGAGAGAAGCACAGTTAGAAACCGGGGTCAGGCAGTGGCCAGGTCAGCCAGGAGGGCTGCACAAGCCTTGCGAAATCTTGCAACCCTGGTTGTGCTGGAGGGGCCCATCAAGTCCTTTCCTAGAAGACTCAGAGGGGGACAAGGGGTGAGGACTGTGGATCTGGACCAGCCTGCATCTCAAAAAGCACATGTTGGCTGGTTTTACCACCACATGGGACCTCTGCAGACCTTGTTTTGCCTACAGCATGTAACAGGCTGGATTTGACCCAGCTAATGAGAGCTGGGGGAAAAATGGGAGAGTCCACCAACAAAGCTCTCCTAGTCCCAAGCCCTAGCTAGTTAGTGCTGAAGCTGAGAGTTGGACGCCCTCTACTGAGGGCTTGAAAGTTGGGGAGGAAGAGCCCTACCTTTACAGGGGATGCAGTTAGGAGCACCCCCATTGAAAATCATCCACTTGAAGAGCGTGTTGTCATTCACATCCTCCTCTGTCCATGAGGTGCTAAGACGGCCAGTGCTGCAGCACTCCTCCTTGCTCAGTTCTGTCTTGTACAGGACCTGGCAACGGCCATTCTTGGCTTGGCGAAGCCAGCAATTCCCAGCTGTGAAGAGACAGGGGTGGGGAGGTGAATGAGTGAGCAGTGGGATAAGGGGAGGGAGTCAGCCTGCCATCAAGGGAGCAAAGAAGACCCCAGGCAGATGGGGAGGGGACAAGCAAGGAGAGAGGGGGTGCGGTGGGAGTGGAGGAGAGACAGAGACAGACAGACGGGGGAGAAAAGCAGAAAATAAATTGAAGAGGGTGGAGAGGTGAGAAACCGGGTGAAAGGAAGCCCTGCTCACCAAGGTGGGAGGTGGGCGAGGGGGAGGGAGGGAGGGCGAGAGGGAGAAGCCAGAGCGCCCTAGCCATATCAATGTCAGTTACCAGTGACCCAGACACAACACGTGCAGCTTGCATTGACTTTTACTAGACTGTTTACTTTTATTCGTCCCATTTCATAACCTGCAGCGACTGGAAGAGCAGATTAAAAGAACCTGACAAAAACAGGATGCGACGGATGTTTTTACATGTTGGTTTCATGTAGGCGGTAAGGGAATTATTTGTGACAGGGGTTAAGAAAGTAGGAGAACGAGAGGAGAGAGAGAGAAGAGAAAGAAAGAAACAGAGACAGAGACATGCAGGGACAGATCAAGAAAAGGCATTTGTGAAAAATGAAAGCAAAAAGCAACCCGGCCCAGCCTGGAGCTGCCCTGAGCGGCCTCGAGGCGAGGCGCAGCCCGCCCGACGGGCCGTTTTGCAATCCATCAGACCCGTAGCGTACCGCAGCCGCTTCGATCTTTCGAAATCTCCAAGGGTTGCTTTCCCTGGCGCCCACCTTCCCAGCACCCAAGGCAGCACCTCTACCCGAAAGGCGGGCAGACCCCTGCGGTGCGGGACTGACGGTGAGGGGCAGTGCCCAGAATGGCAGTTTACAACGCACAAAATGTTAACTCTAAAGCTGGGAAAGTATCTCGTTAAAGGGTGGGTGCTTCTAAACCACTTCATGGTTATATAGACCTACCTCATACCTACCAAGAAATATTTGCAAATAGTTTCTCCCCTCTTCCCTCTTTTCAATGTTCATAATTTGGGCAGGAGGACTTTTCATGAATCACCAATGCAACTTTAACAATAATTGGACCGCAAGCTGCTACTATCATTATTTTAAAAATTCTCTCCAAAGACTAATTGAAATAAAACAAGTCAAGTTTTAAAAGATAAACTTCAGAAATTTCCTCTTAATTTATGTCAAAATCTATAGCAGTTGTTAGGGGGTCACTATTGAACAGAAAGTTAACAGAGCAATGAGGCAAAAGGGGAAAAAAAAACTGTAAAGTACTCAAAATACTTCGGGGTAATAATTTGGCCCTTTTTTTCGGGGTTGGGGGAGGGGGTAGGAAGGAGCATCCACTAAGCAGAAAACTACTTCCCTCTAAAATTTTCAGCACCCACATTTCCAAGTTTGGGCAAAGTTTCTGAAACCACGTCCTCCAGCCACGCAAGAAAATTTGGTATTTCTTCCTTATTCGCCACCCCAGGTCATTTTTTTAAAGTCACCAAAAGATGTGAGAGGAAGATAGGTCAGATTGCAAATGGGTCTATTGAAATCTCCAGGCTACTGATGCTTGCTTATTCCTCTCTTCAGAGTCAACCACCAGAGATAACATCTAAAATCACCGTGGCCAGAACTTGGAGCATCTAACACTTAACTACTGAGAGACTCTAGCTCATTCCCTTTCCCTTTTTAAGGATAATCGAGCTGCAAACTCCTTTCCTAGCTCTAAAGTGTCATTGCCTTCAATTTTTTCACTTCTCTCCATCCCGGAGTCTCTTAAGTTGGTCCAACATCTTCCAAGAGCAGCGTTGTTCTGAACAGACCAAGTGGAGACGACAGAAAAGTAGAATCCCCTGCCCTTTGCCCAGCCTAGCCGGCGCATCCCCCCCTCACTCACCCTGGGCGCTGCGGTCCTCCATGAACTGGCAGAGCAGCAGCAGCAGGAGGCAAAGCCCGCCGGGCTGGTGCCTGGCGCGGACCATCCTGGGGGCAGGCGCGGGACGAGGAGCGCGGCGGCGCGGGGAGCGGGCGCGGCGGCGGGTGGCTCGGGCAAGCGGCGCGCGTCGCAGAGGCGAGCGGCGGAGGGCGCAGCGATCCCGGCGCAGCCCCGCGCTCGCCGCCGGCCGCCCGCGCGATTCAATGGACGTCAGAAGCCGGGCGCAGCCGCGCTTTAAATCTAGACGGGGGTCTCCGCGGTTTGCGGTGGGCGGTCTCCCAGTGTGTGGGGCTGTGGGAGGGCGGCCGCGAGCGAGGGTGTACGCGGCTCCTTGGGGGTGGGGAGCTTTTAAAAGTTCAGTGTGAATCAGGTGACATTTCCCACCTCTGGAAACCCTTCCCAATTATCTGTCGGAGGTGCTCGAAATCAAAGCAGCAGGAGGGGAATCGCGGAGTTCTTATTTGCGTAGGAGCGAGAGGGAGGGGGGAAGGCGACCGGCGCGGGGGGTGGGGGCGACGCGTCGGGGGTGGGGAGTGGGGAAGAACACCCACTTCAGTCCTGCACGCCGCCGCTCGCAGGCAACGCCGGCGCGCCCGGGGTGGCGTGTGAGTGTGTGTGTGTGTGTGTGTGTGTGTGTGTGTGTGTGTGTGTGTGTGTTGGGGGGGGGGGACGGGCGCGGCGGGGGCGCTGAAGGAGGCGGCCGGCAGAGCCGGGGGAACCCGGGAGTTTGTGCCCTCACCGCTGTCCCTCCGCTCCCCGGCTCCAGAAAGACTTTGCAAACGCCGGGAGAGCTCGGAGCTGCTGAAACATCCCGCTCCGGGTTAGGGCTCAACGCGCGGGCCTCGCGGCAGTTCCAGGCTCCCGCAGCCTGGGCGCGGGACCCGGCGAATTTTGTGTCTGGATCTGTGCGTGCAGACTTTGCGGCCACCCCAAGTCCAGAGTTGTTGCTGAGAACCCCAGCCCTGACACCTTCCACCCTTGCGGAGACGCGGCCCTCTTTCTCCACTAGTCAGAACCAAACAAAAATGTTTAACACCTCAGACCCGGCCTCCCCCCGTCACAGTCACAGTCTCGCCCTCTCCCTTTCTTTTCTCCCCTTTCACTTCGCGGTGTCTGGAGTCGCAGCCCCGAGCGGGGGCGCCGACGTAGGCGGTCTGCCCCCCTCCTTCCCAGCTCCGTGACTCCCCAGTTTCTGTCCTGGGTCTTGGTCTCGTCCCAGTCTCCTTCCTCCTTCTCGTCTCTCTCTCTCTCTCTCTCTCTCTCCCTCTCCCTCCCTCTCTCCCTCTCTCCTCTCCCTCTCTCCTCCCTCTCTCTCTCCTTCTCTCTCTCCTCGCTGAATAAAAAAGATTGCAACATCGATAATGAACTTCTGTAGCCTCAGTTTATTAAGTACAGTGCCTGGCATTCTTCGCTGAAAGTTGGCGGGTCTCTCATTTATAACATTTTTGGCACCGCTGAATGAAACTGAGGAGGCGATATTTCCTTTTATATAAAACGATTACTTCACGGAAAATGCTATATTGTTTATTCCAAAGCTGCCTTTTTAATTTCTATTCTTTTCTCTTCTGAAGCCCGAACGACACCAGACAGCAAGTATGCAGACAAAATTCTTGGACATTCGCAGGTCACTGGGATTTGTTCTCCTACGGATTTCAAATCCGGCCCTCTTTCCCCCAGCCCCCTCCCCCTGCCAGACCCTCCCCCAGTCCTCCTCTCGCCCTCCCACCCCCCATCTTCCATCAACTCCCTCCCACCCCCTCCACAACTGCAAATAACTCAGTGATAACAGATTTTTTTCCACCAACTGCAGGAGATAGTGCTAATCTTTTAATAAAAGATCCCATTACAATGGGATCTGTCTGGACAGACTATAATAGATCCCGAAATACAGCCGTGCTAATATTAGAAGACAGTTGTTTGGGTGCCTCTCAGACGAGCCCAAGCCCCCCTTTGAAAGTGGGCATGAATCACAAAGCCCCGCGGCCGCCGCACCTGCACCGCGCGCATTCGGTGCAGCAGGCTGGTAAAAACGGGTGACCTCGCCGCCGCTTTTCGCTTTATAATTACCGTCGTGAGGACGGGAGGGGAGGGGCGCGGGCGGCCGGGGGAGGCTGGCTTTTTGCTCACTTCAGACGGCTCTGGGGGCTCCACATCCTTCTTAATCTTTCCAGATTCATTTAGTCTGTTTCTCTGTCTCTCTCACTTCTCTTCCCCTCCCATCCTTCCAGTTCTTCCCACATCTCTCCCTACTCCTTCTCCTCTTCTCTTTTCCCTCCCTCTACCCCGGCTCTGCCCATACTCTCCCTCCCGTTTCTCCCTCCCCTCTTTCTTTTCCCGTCTCCTTTTCTCTTCCCTCCAATGCATTAATGTAGAGTTGTTTAGTGCCCTCTAATGGCAGACGACATTAACAATTAATAGCAAACTGTCCCCTTTGCAGGAGCCGCCACTTAATGGCATAGTTCCAAAGTTGAATTTATTTCTTCTTTATTCAGAGAGAGAGAGATATGGTGCTTATGCAGTGATCTGCCGGAGGGAGAATTTTCTCTATCCTTCAAAACTTTTACACCTCCCACCCCGCCGCCGCCTTGGAAAGCTTAGTTAAAAGGAAGGGGGAAGCTAACAGTTATTGTTACTTGATCCCCCCCCGCCCCCCCATACAAATTTTGATTTTTACTGGCAGCCAGAGTCAAACCTTTTGTTTTAACTAGATTTATCAAACCATATATCCATGGCTGGAAAATACGTTAAGCAATCTAAATGCATAAAAGATCTTAGATGGTTGATGATTGGATCTTATGTCCACCAATGGCTGTTATAACTTTTTTTAGGACTCAGACATAATTAACAGGATTTTCTATTTATCCCTCTTTAAGTGTGTGTGTGTGTGTGTGTGTGTATATATATATATATATATATATATATATATATATAGACTCAGGAAGGACCCAAATCAAAAGCTTTTTCTTAGACTTTTTACCCTAAGATCATACAAAACTTTTATATTGTATTGTGCCCAGTTGAATAAGAAGTCATTTGGCTTAGAGGAATATGAGTTACATGTTAAGCCATAGTTTATTTTCTCAATACTTTTCAAGGGAAGATTGTTTTTTAAAGAGTATAAGAAGTTTCTTTTTTTTTTTAAAATACCCCCAAACAATGAAAATAGTAATGTACTTTCCATGTTTTTATTAGAATTAAATCTTCTTCATTTACATGTTATCTGTGGATGAAAAAAGGTCATACAAGTATGCACAAGTATTACTTTTTTTTATGGGGAGGATCCTCTGTGGCTAGGTGAAATCTGGAATAGAAGAAATTTTGGGGAGTTAATCAAAGAATATTTATCTGGATATTTGAGCAAAAGTATTTAGTTTATTCAGATAATTATTTCCTTTTATGTACTTCATAGGAAAAAAAAATGTCATAAAACATCTAAGTTAATTTAATCCAAGATGTATCTGCATAATTATAAAATGGATAAAAAGTAAAAATTCTATTTCTTTTATATCAAATTATCAGAGCAGCTTTTTTATACATTGACTGCATGCATTGATTAGTTGTTTTTGTTTGTTTGTTTGTTTGTTTGTTTTATTAGTTGTTCAAAACATTACATAGCTCTTGACATCATCATATTTCATACATTTGATTCAAGTGGGTTATGAACTCCCATTTTTGGCATCATGTAATTGTCCTGGTTAGGCCAAAGCAGACGGAGTAGCTTTCATTGTAAAACAAAACAAAACAAAAAAACCACCACTCATAGGAGTCCTTTGGTACCAGAGGAAGACCCAACACAAGATTACTTCTCGCCCTAGAGAGGGTGGCCCTGTGGGTCAGGGTTGAGGTCACTGGCAAACATACTGTGGAAAACACAAGTGCTGTGTTGCTTTTACCCTTGTGAATAAGCAGCTTGGTGTTTGTTTAATGATACAAGCCCATCCTGTTTTTCAGCTGCACCTTGGATAGTATTGATCTGTTTGGGAGAATGTCTGCTCCGATCTGCACAGATTGGTCACCAGGACTCTTGTCATCCCAGGTTATTTTCTGGTTATATCTGAGGAAATGAGACCCAGGTCAATACTGGTTCTATAAAGGCCTCCTGTGGGCATCAGCAAGAGATACATCCAATTTCTATGGTAAAAATTGGTATACCCGTTTGGTGACATCACAGAAAGATTTGCTAGTTCTTTTACTGTTTTATCTCCTATACGTATTAATATTGGGTTGGTAGGTATCTAAATGTCAAGGGGACATTTTAAAATTAAAATGCTGTCTTTCATAATTGTCATATGCCTCCAAGTTTGACTTCTTACTTTTTTCCTTTCTGCTCTGCCAAAAAAGTAAATGTAAATTATGAGAAACACAATAGGACCACTTTGTAACTGAATTTCTGGGCAGCACACAAAAAGACTTCTGTTCTCTGATTTTTTTTTTTTGTCAGCTTCAAAAGATATCTTCCTTCTGAAGTTTATAAATTTAAAATATTAGAATTTAGCAAATGATTCATACTAGCTCCCAATATAGCTATTGAATTAATATGAAATTATTTGAGATCAAAACGGACCTGGTTAATTTCAACTCCTAAAAAGAGAATATGAAAGGAGAGGATGAGTTATGTGTAGCAATTTTGGAAGTTATGAACTGATAATTTTTTTTGACTTAAAAGTCAAACTTTTATTTATTTATTTATTTATTTTGTGGTTCTAGGAATTGAACCCAGGACTTTGTGTATGCGAGGTAAGTACTCTATCAACTGAACTATAACCCAAGCCCAAACTTTTTTTTAAGTTAGGTGTTTTGCAAAATAAATAAGTTTTTAAATGCAAATAATCAATTTTTATTAAAGACTAGTATTTAACCATTTAAGAAGCAGGTTGAAATTAATTAAAAATCAGATTTTGTCCTTTTAAGTACAAACACAGTTAATAAGTGATGGCTGGGGAAAAGTAGTTCTGAATTGGCTGAATTATTGCAAAACTAAAAAATTGGTTAAGAAATGTGAATACATATAGGCAATTTTTATTGAAGATATGCAAACCAGAACTATTAAAAATTATAATATGTACTTTTAAATACAATATTATGAAAACAATTTTTCTTCTTTTCAGTGTTGCTTTGGTCAGAGACAGCCCTTTCTGTGTAATAGCAGTATTATCTCCTTCTGTGTAACATTTGAATTGCATTATTCTCCCCTCCAATTTAAAAACTATTTTGGATTTTCAGAAGTCAGCTAAGATATGTGGCACATAGTCAATTTTAACTAACCATGTCAGCATATATAGTTCAGTATAATTAAGTAAGTAAAATAAACCTTAGTAAAAAATTCCAGTTATGCCGCAGGACAGAAATGTTATATTGGATTAATGTAAAGTTCTAATGTGTTTCAGTTCACTTTGACAATACAAATAATTCATATTTAGGTATGACTGAAAATATCAGTGTGTGACCTTTAGCACTTTTTACTCTGATTCCATTTACACTTTCTACTACATGGAAAGTGTGGAGAAAGCAAACCAGCGTTTGTTGTTCTGTGCCCCACCCCATGTTCAAAACAATATGTCAGTCAAAGAACCTGGATTATTCATTGACCTAATGTGAGTTGGTATGCTGCAGTTAACTTTGTATATTTTGGTTTCTGATACCTCACTTTAGCTTTCCATGGAGTAGAAATGGTTTACACACTTAATAGTTTTTACCTAAATGTTTTCCTTATTGCCAGCCATAGTTGATACAATTGCCATTTGATCACCCATGATGTTGTCATCCTCATTTTTTTAATTTCACTTGAATCCTTTCTCATTTCTGATGCCTAATTCACCTAAAAAGTGAAATATTATGCCTAAAATTCACAACAGTTAGACGTGAGTTGGAGCATTTTATTGAGTAGCCTTGTAGATTTTTCAGTCATTGATATGCTTTAAATAAATGTATGTGTCACTCCAAAATTCATATGTTGAAACGGAATCCCCAGGTAATAGTGTTAAGAGGGGGAGCCTTTGGGAGGTGATTAGGACCCTCATGGTTTCTGCTCTTATGAGTGAGATTAGAGCCCTTACAAAACAGTTTAAGGGAAAGGGATTCCACTTCTGCTTTCACCATTCTACTTTGAAAGAACATATTAATAAGGTACTATGTTGCAGCAGAGAATGAGCCTTAGCAGATAAAGAATATGCTGGTGCCTTGATCTTGGACTTCCCAGACTAAAGAACTGTAAGCAGCAAATTTCCATAGTTTATAATTACCCAGTCTGTTTTTTTTAATATTAGCAGAATGAGTTATAATGGTCCTTACTCTTGAAAGAGAAATATGTTTCAAATCCATTTGCATTTTGCTTTTGCACCAGGTTAAAAAACAACAACAACAACAACAACAACAACAAAAACACTTGTATCCGAAGTCTGACTTGTTCTATTGGCCTATTTGTTAATCCTATGCCAGATTCACACTATTTTGATTACGGTGGTTTCAGAGTAAGTATTAAAGCCAGGAGGTGTAGTTTTTACAACTTTATTCTTCTTTATTCTTCTAATTTTCTTCAAGATTACTTTAGATATTTTAGTCACTTTCCCATATAACTTTTTATGTTTTATTTATTTTTACACAGTTTGATGAGATTATGATTGGGATAGATCAACTTGGAGTAAATTGACATTTTAACAATTTTGACTCTTCAAAACCATGAACATATACTGCTTTTTATTACTTAGTTTTTCTTTAATTTCTATTAACTATGGTTTGTGGGTCAGTTTTGTATTTTGGCTGTTATTGAAAAACAAATATGAAAGTAGAATATTATTATATGCAGTATTCAGGTCCATAACTCAAAGGAACTCAATGTATTATAAAGATTTCCTCATGAAGGCTGATACTTGTTCTCATTCTTCCGAACTCTGATTACCCGCTATGGTCAGTCAAAAAGGAAGTATCGAGCACAGTTTCCAGGAGTGCTGTGCTAACTCATCAAAATCTCTTGCATACCTTTTATTGGGTGTTTCTTTTTACTATAGTCACTCTTTTCAATGAATAGTCTATCACCATGAGATTTACATTTATGGGGGTTAAATTGATACTCTATTGCTTTGTGTTCTTTTAAATAATATTTTATAATTTTCGTAAAAGGGATTCTTACTCAAAACAATCCATTACTGTGTGTATGTTTTGAGAGGTGGAAACATGCAGTTTCCATTATGCCAACATTTGGGTGGCAGTTACTTTCTGCCTTTACTCTTTATTGGTGAGTTATGACATCTTTTTAGTTGTCATTACTCTTTCTTATTCATTCACCCTCCCTTTTCTTTCCCCTTATATTTCATTTTTTTCCACACTCCAGAAGGGTAAGTATGACAGTCTAAACTTGTACCTTTTGCAGCATGTATTGGCTTATTTTTTTATGTAAATGTCACATTCAAAAGTAAGCAATACTTTGTATTGTTTATCCAACAGTGCTATTAAATATTTAACAATGGGTTGAGGTCAAATGGTGATGACACAACATGTGGAAATACGGGACAGATGATGCATTAAGTGTTGAAATAAATTATTTCAACACATGGTGAGCTTTGCTATTTTTTGGACTAGAATAGAAATATATATATATATATATATATATATATATATATATACACACACACACACACACACACACACACACACACATAATGAAATCTAGTAGATGAATGACTTTTAGGCAGCCTTGTTCAATGTGTGCTTAATCTTCTATAAATAGTTACTGTTAAGCAATATCAAGTTGTTAGTATATATAGGAGGCTCATTTATTTAGTTTTCCAATACATTAGATAAATAATTCTTTCTGTAATTTCCCTGCAAATAAGGATATGAAAATCATCAACAGGAAGCGTGTGTTAATGGCTCACATGCTCGGCAGATGGAAACAGTGTAGAAGAACCATTTAGTTGAGATCATTTTGGCCCCAAGACTTCTAATCTTTGCTTTAACAGAAAACATTGCTTTGGCCAGCCAGATGACACAGCCATCACACTGTCAACATTCTCAGTTTTGCCAGAGTACCAGATTTCCAGAAGAAACTGTTAGGCAGTGATTCTTTTTCTCATTCCCAGTCCCTTTGAAGAGCTATTGAAATATATGGACCATCAGCCCAGAATAGTATGCAGACACACATACACATATACCCATGCAGAATTTTGCTTTTTTTTTGGTACTGGATATTGAACACAGGGGCAATTTACTACCAAGTTACATCCTCAGCCCTTTAGCATTCTTTCTTTGGAGACTGGGTTTCAGATAAGTTGCCCAGGTTGGCTTCAAACTTGTCAGTTGTTGTTGGGGGCGGGGTGTTACAGGTGTGTGACATCAGACCCAGTCTATGTTTACTTTTGAAGGGTTTATACACATGTCTGTGTCGGTGTATGCATTTTGTAGAGTTTCACAGATCCCAGATTAATACACGGTACTTTGAAAGGTTGAGCTGCTAGATGGGTGATTATTCTGCCTGTACACTCTGATCAGTCTACTTGCTTTTCAAGAACCTCTTAGACTTTATTGAGAAAATTCTTCCTATTGTATAACTTCATATTAGTCATATAAAATTAACCAATATCATCATTAGAGTTATCTTTATAAAGAGTACAACACACACACACACACACACACACACACACACTCACACACACACATCCTATATGCATCTATTATTTTGTTCTTCAGTAATAGCTGCCATTTGTTGAGTGCTTATTCTATGCTAGACACATGAAATATATCATCACTGTTTTTCTTAACTACTTTTCCAGGTAGGTATTATTATGACCATTTCCTAGATCTTTCTCCAAGGCTAAGTCAGAGCACTTTACAGCCCAGCTTTTAAGAAAGAATTGTAATTTGGCTTCCCAAGAAATAATAAGCAAAAGAAATATCTCTGTAATTACTACTATCTTCTAGATAAAGTAAGATACTTTCAAAGATAACATTTTTTTCCTACTGTCTTTTCAGTAGAGGCAGATAAAACATGTAAGCATAATACATCTATTATGTTCTCTATACCCTGTGGTGGAAATAGAGAAGCAAACAAGACAAATCTAGTTGTAGTTTTATTGGAGATTTTGAATAAAAGGGAAGGCAGATAGCAAATAAATAAGTATGATAAATCATGATAAAGAGGTTGGGAAAGTCATCTTGATGCAGGAACATTTAACTGAACTCTTATATATGGTGTTGCCAAGGGAATGTGGTACTTTGGGCAAGAGTATTTGTGAAGCCGAGGAGGTAAGAAAGGAATTAGGGAGCCAAAAGAAGTTTAGTAATGGCTAAAACTCTAAATTTGAGAAGACAAGTTGATGTTGAGGATAATGGAGAAATTGATGGTTTAGATTATTGTAAGTTTTTAAAAATATCTTGGATTTGTTGGTTTTCCAGAAGAAATCCATGTTCATAAGCAATGGAAGGCATTATACCCTTTCATTTAGAAACACATCCCATGTCAACTGAAGAGATAATAGTAAGGCATCAGCTCTGGTGCAAGGACTGTCTTCAGAAGATGCTACAGAGGTCGACATAATAGGTTCTGTGAATGTACTGAATGTGAGCAATGAGGGAAGAGGGGGAAAGAAGGCCAACTTTTGGGTTTCTGCTATAAAGAAGTGAGTGGGTAGTAGTTCAATTTTCCTATTCAGGCAAAAATAGAGGAGGAAAAAGCTTCAGTTTGACTTGGTTTCAAGGAGCTTGTGGGAGTTAAAAATTCTTGAATGTCCTAAATTGCCTGGTTTACCTTTACAGATAAATTCATTATGGATTACACAGTTAGTCTTACTTTCTGATTCTGGAAACAGTCAACTCTACCTAGGTATTACCAATTAGGACCCCAAAGACAAAGTGGTTTGAGACAAATTAACTAGATGAATGAAGATAGATGGTTGTTTCATAAGACAATACCCAAGAAAATTAATGTTTTCCCTTGTATTTTCTAAGCACTAGCTTTAAGGATAACAATTCAAGATATAAAACTTACACGACCATAGGATGAAAGGGGCCCAAGCACAATCTCAGGATACACAAATGTTTGGGACTCTTTGTCTTTGTAGACTAATCTCAGTCTCAGAAGGCCACTGAGTATCTAATAACTGGAGAGTGGAAAATGAGAAATCCATTCCAAACTATCTCTGACATTTATTCATACATTGAGCAAAATTTATTGAGTGTGTATATTACTTATTGAAATCTAATTGATGTGAAAACCTTTAGGAGGATGGTTGATGAGGAATTGAAATTTGTATCATTTCAAAGTAATCCGGATGACTGTTGTCTCAATAGGGAACTCTTGACAGTGACATCCTGAAGGGATTGGGCTGCTATCATCACCCCAATCCAGTGGTTAATCATTGTATCCTTGATGCAACCAGTTGTAGATGTGTCCTGATGTGATGGGATGCTATGAAATAACTTTGTTCATGATGAATTCTATCAAAAAATGTGTAAGTTGAATCTAATCAAGATGTTATCTCTAACTTCCTAGGAAATTCAGCAGGTAGGAGAACTATACCATAAGGAAGTAATTAAATAAATTTAGAATATCAACCATATTACAGAACAACGAACCTGGTATCTCTTCCTGAGAAAATTTTAGATTATTTTGTGCAGTTGAACAACCAGTTACAGTGAAGGTGGCCATTTCAATACTGTATCTTCAGATTGGCTGCCCTTTCTTCTTTCCTCCATCCCTCACTATATTGGCCATACACTCCAATCAAGAGTATATACTTCACTTACGCCTTCTTTCAGGCTTTGCTTTCTGAGGAATCTACTAAGAGGAAGTAAAGTGCTTCTAACAAATTTAAGGAGATAGTGAAGCCACTGAGCTATGTATTTCTCTCTAGACAACTTAGACTTTCTGACTCAATTAGGACAAACATTACATGCTTATGTTTATTAAGATTACAGGACAAGAATGATATAGGTAAATTTGTCCAAGGAGAGCATAAAAGGCTTCTAAAGCATAATCAAATAGTAGTGTCTGTCTTGGTCACCATAGGGAAGTGTATCATCTACCAATGTTTGTCCTTATTAGACTAAAAGATAAAGGTGATCAAGGGGAAGTAGGAAGTAGTTACATATACTAATGGAGGAAAAAATAGACCCTCATTTCCAGGTGACTTAGAGGGATCTTTTTCATTAGCCCCAGACAGAGTTCATAGAAATTTCTTCTCAATCTTTTGCCTCATCATCTACATTCTCCTCCCTTTCTCTGTAACCTCACTGATCTCCAAAGTGTGCTTCTGCCACAGAAACTTTGCATTTGTTGCTTTGTCTTTTAAACTTGAAAAGCTTGTCCTTTAGATTCATAGGTGATTTGCTTCCTCACTTCCTTCAGGCCTATGCTCAAATATTAGAGAGGATATATATGCATGTATGTGTGTGTAAACAGTTTTACATCCATATAAATATATAGGAAGAGCCATATAATATGTAAGAAAATATATAATAAATATACGCATATTTACCAATGGGGCTATTTGAGTGCTCAGAAACATAGTATCTAATAAAAGGTAATAAACGTTACCTACTTATCATAAATGATAAGTAAGTAGGTAATGTTTTCCTCCTTACATATTTTCAAACTAAAATGTTGGTTGAATCACTGTTTCAAATGATGTTGACAAACAAGGCTTGTGATTGTTCTCTTTCTTTTCCTTTTTTTTCCCTCAAAGAGTAATGGATAGTCATAAACTTTCAGTGGACGATAACCATTGTTCTTTTATTGTCTGACTCATCATAATTTTGGCCAGCAGAAATTCCTTCAAGGTAGCTTTTGTATCCTTGTCAAACAAACCTGTCAGTCTTGGAAAGTTAGTTGGGTTCTGGCTCATATTATCCTATACTGACCTTATCTCTTTGTTGTCCCCAGTGTGGAATAAACCTTTCTATCTGGAAGTACTTGATTTTTTTTTTTAATTGTGAATGTTATCAGAGGTCAAAGTCTGGGGGCAAGGTATGTTCCTTACAACTGGAGTGGCATTGCTTCTAGGAGATTTTAATGAACAAAGATAGGAAACATGCCCTTTGAAAATCATAAATTTATATTGATATTTTCATTTTTTAAAAAATTATGTTATCAAGGTTTAATTTACATACATAAAATGTACTCTTAAAGTGTACAATTTCATATTTTGTAGTATATTCACAGAGTTGTATAACCATCACTATCAGCTAGCTCCAGAACATTTTATTACCCTAAAAAGAGGTGCTATACTCATGTTTCCCATTCCTTGTTTCCCCTAACACCTGGCAACCACTAATCTACTTTATGTTTCTATGGATTTGCTTATTTTGGACATTTTATGTAAATGGAATTATACAGCATGTGGCCTCTTTCTATGATTATGGCTTCTTTCACTTGGCCCTGTGTTTTCAAGGTTTAAGTTACAGTATCTATTTGTTCTTTCTTTCTTTTTTTAAAAATTTATTTATTTATTTGTTTTAGTTGTTGATGGACCTTTATTTTTTATATATATGCGGTGCTGAGAATTGAACCCAGTGCCTCATGACATCCAAGGCAAATGCTCTACCACTGAGCCACAACCCCAGCCCCTTTCTTTCTTTCTTTCTTTTTTTTTTTTAATTGATGAATACTACACCACTGTATGGATGTGCCACATTTTCCAAACCTATCAGTTGATTGACATTTACTTTTTAGCTATAATGAACAATACTACTATGAACTTTCAAATTCAAGTCTCTGTATGAACATGTAATTTGTATTTCTCCTGGGCCTATACTTAGGAATGAAATTTCTGGGTCATATGGTAACTCTATGCTGAAATTTTTGAGGAACTATTGAACTGTTTTCCAAACATTAATTTGGGAACTGTACCATTTTCTATTCCCACCAGCAATGTATGGGTCTTCTGATTTCTCCATATCCTTAAAAACATTTGTCATTAATTGTCTTTTTGATTATAATCATCTTATGAGGTGTAAAGTGGTATTGTATGGTGTTTTTTCCTTTTCTTTTGAATTTTGAAAGTAAATTCTCCATGAAGCTAAATTCATATAGAGATCTTATAATGAGGAAGTAAATAACAGCAACTTGAAATTTCAAACTAACAAAATTCAAATGCACAGCAGTGAACTTTGGCACTGATAGACACAATAGAGAAACTGGCGTATACAACCTGCAGTACAATATAAATAATACATATTATAAGGAAACACATTTCCTAGGTAGAATCAAAACCTTGCAGTTATGAGACAGCAGCTCTCCATCAATGCAGAAGTGCAATACAAGTCTTGCAATGAAAGCATTGTGTGGGTGGCCTGTGGGGAAACAACACAGCTAAAGGTAGGTTGGCTTTGTCTCCACGGCATAATTTTTTATTTTATAGTTATTCCTTATAGTTTTATGTTATAATTATATGGCACCATGAAAATTTTGACTTTTTAAATCATTAAGAAATCACTTATTTTTTTCCCCTAATGCTCTGAAAGATAGTCTCAAAACCTTGCTTTTTTATGTTACAAAAGATTTTAAGAATTTTAAAAATGTACTTTCTTTTAGAATTTGGTCTTTAGATTTTGGCCTTCTTTGTGGAGAGAAAACTCTTTTTCATCAGGCTAGATTTGGAAAAGAGAAGAAAGAATGTACTGAAGCAGAAACACAAGGCAAGGGTAATGGTATGTCTTGGTCAAATTTTAAACAAAACAAAAATATGTGTCACTGAAGAACATTTGGAAAATATAGTACATAAAGCAGAAAATTGAGATCATGTGTTTCCTTACCACATAGAGATAACAATGATTAATGTTTTGGTATATATCCATCCATAGTTTTTTCCATGTATAAACTCAGTGACTTAGACAATCACCAATGTCAGGGCAATCAGGCAGGCAGAATCTCCCTAACAGAGATCAAGTTATTTTTGAAAATGTGGGAGTTAGAAACACTTCTCGCTTTTCAGGATTCCTGCCAACATGCAGCTTCTAGAAGGAAGACTGTTGGGAAGTAGACAAGACTCAGGGATCTTAGTGAGGACTGAGCATCAGGCAGAGTTCTAGATCTGGTTGTTGATGAAGAAGGCACAGGATGCCAGGCTCCTGGGCCCAGGGAAAGTGATCAGTTCCTGAGTTCTGGAAGAATGATGGGGTTAGGACTACTGTGTACTGCTCTTTCCTGGTAGGACTATCTCAGGAAATGGGGTGGACTTAGCCTTCATAGATGGAGCTCAACAAAGGCACTGACCTGTGTTCTGAGGAAAACAAAGGCGGGGAATCAAGATGAAGACTAACGCTGTACAAATTGAGAACGAGTCAATTTATTTCCAATTATATGGTACATTTTCTAGAAAAAAGGGTCTTTAAATTAGGTTTTAACATGGTAATGTTTTCCATCCCAAGCTTCTGGCAGGCCTAGTTGAATATTTAAAGAAGTGCTATAGAGATGTGCTCACAGAGTATATTATGTTAATGACTATTCATAATGGAAGGAGCAGAAAATTGCATTGTGTTATGGGAAGCAATAGAGATATTTGAGGAATGTGTATTCTTGTTGGCCTTACAATGGCTAAACAGCTTTTAGCTTTCAGTCAAAGTGATTTTTTTTTTCCTCCCCAAAAGTTCTGATAAGATGTGAGCTATACCTCGGTAGAGTGCCTGGTCCAGTCGTGGGTGTTCAATAAATATTAAACACCGACAACAATTGTTTAAGTTTCCTATGTTATGTCTACCCCAGAAAGAATTTTATTTCCAGCAGAGTTATGGATTTAGGATAGCCTGGGGCTGCAAGAAAGAGACACATAGAAACTTTGCCCACAGCCCAAACCCACACACCAATGTGTCAGAACAAAAAGATCAGTATATTGGCGGTAACTCCTGCAGCCCTCCCTGCATGCTCAGCTGCCTCCTCTTGCTATTGGCCCTTTATGAATAAGGAGTTGAATCATCTTGGGATAAGGCAACTGAAAAGTGCTGGCATTTTGAAAGGGATAGCCTGCGAATATGGTCATGGGTTTTACTTACATATTTACATCTCCCCAGGTCTAGCTGCAACTTGAGAAGAAGTTGGAAATAAGGAGATAAGTATTCTTTGGGCCATATGAAGGGCAGAAGTCAGTCTCTCCACTGATCTGCAGTCTGGATCTCATATCTGCAAGTTGAATCTCTATTGCATGAGGGACAAGTGCAGATTGTGCAACAGAGGGCCCCCTGTGTGCATTTGACAGGAGAAGTTTGTTCCGAGTGTCATAGTGTTGTTTTCATCTTGATAGACAAGCACAGTCTGGTGGACTGGTGGGGGAGGGTTCCAGGGAAAGGAGAAATGCTCAGGTAGTTGAACAATGAAAGCTTACATGCAACATGTACAGAAATGAAAGGGAGCTCAGTGCAACCACTGGTTAGCAGAGGCAACTGAGAGAGTGGATGGGGATTTCAGGAAGAATAACATTTGCAACGGCTGAAAATAATCAAGGGAATCTGAAACGTATACTGGGAAAGGGATGGGAACTTCAGTAATGTGCATTAACCACAGCACCATCACTATCAATCATCTTTAGGATATGATGAGAATTCAAACCTCAAGAGAGACCTGTCTTGGTCTGTGTCTATACTTCTTGTTGAAGTATTTATTTTTTGACTTTGGTATTTGGAGGTGCTGCTTTGATGGTATTGCTATTCACGTGTGTGAGGAGGCACTCAAAGCTGCCTGATTGATGACACACAGTCCAATCTGGTCTAGGTAGACATGTAGTCTGGCTGTCTGACACTGTTGGTGGCTTTGCCTCTTCACCTCTGGGGCTACATGCAATCACAGTTAACAGCAGTATCGATCTGCTGACCTCTATGGTTTCTAAGGAGTCAAAATATATGCCACATTGCTCACTGTTCAGCTTCTACACATTCTTCCTGCTTCTCTTTTGTTGGCCCTGCTTCTAATCAAGCTCTTTGGCTTGTGGTAGGTGCAGCTGCTGTGGTTTAGTGCACATGTCCAGGGGCAAAGATTCAATGAGCACCGCTTACATGCTGATGGAGTGACTACATTCCGGGTCTGTGTTTTTGGCACTCTCTGTTTCCACTCTTGTCAATTATGGTCCATGAGTGATGTTGTGGTGACTGCTGGGGGAAATGGGTAGGGGTCCAAGTTACTGTCGTTCTTATTTTGAATAGATACTTATAGTGTAGAGATTTACTTCAGCTCCGTGCAACACCCTTTGGGGATAATTGTCACTAGAAAGGAGCTTCTTGAACAAGTGTTCTATTTTTTTTAGACTGCCCATGAATCTCTGAAAAAGTGTCCTAGGAGAGGGATTGAATTTGCATTTGGTTCTCTCCCCCAAAGGACTTCTGGAGGTTTCCCTCATGAAAGTTGCTACACCACCTTGGGTTTGATTTGCATTTTTGTGTTGGGATGATTTTGCATCATCTAGGACAGGATCCCATGAAACCACATGTATTTTCTTGTGCTTTGGGTTTAGAAGTAGAGTCACAGAATATATAGAAGTTCCTGAATGATGGCACCAACATCACATGATACTGCCTTCTGTGCTGGCTTGATTTTTAAGAGGATGCTGGGCATAATCTGATTCTGGCTTTTAGAAGCATGGTTTTGTCTAGCACACTGCACAAATAGATGTACCCGAATTCAACTGGTGGTGGAGAGCAGATTTCATAATTTTAGCAAAGTCTGCCATAGAATCTAACATGCTGGCTTTAGCATAATTTTAGGAGTTTAGGGAAATTCTCTTGTCAAGATACCTACTTGTTAAAGATCTGGTGTAAGAGTATGAGTTGAGCTTCACAGGACATTGAACCTATAGTAGCAAAGATGTAAAAATCAAGTGAATTAAGTTGAAGTTCAGAAATTAAATCATATGCTTTTTGAGGATCATCTCTGATGCCACAGAACTGGGCCCCCTTGCTTTATCAAGGAACAAAGTATGTATGTAAGACACATGTGAAATTTGGGCACTTGTTTTCTTTACCATATTCCATATTCAGAGTTCTGTTTCTTATCAAAACTTTTCTTTCTAAATAGGTTTATAGTGTTTGATCAAAATAAAAATTAGAGGTAGAATAAATACATAGGAAGATTTCTGTTATTTGTTAAGTAGAATAGTTGAAATACAAATTTGTGTGTGTAAAAATTAGAAAAAGTACATAATTAATATATCTGAGATAATTTGGAGTGTATAGATATGAGATGTTTTATATATTATGCAATAAATTGCTATATTGGAGGTTAAGGAGAGATTTGTATTTCCAATTTTCAGTATTAAAGTTTTGAAATCAGTACATTAAATTTTGTAAAGAAAAAATATGTTTATTTGTCAATTTTAACTGTCTTTAGCCAACTCCTTAAATAAAGTGAAGTCACATTTTTCAGGGATCTCAGCTGCTTAAGGATAAAAAGATAATTCAGGTAGCTTCTTGGTTAGGTGAGAGAAATCTGAGTATTGGCAATTCTTGGAAATGAAATTGAAGAAAATAAATATTAATGGTTAACATATTTGAAAAAAAGTGAAGGTTGCCATACTCATAAATATATGACTCTTCATTGTATGCAGTTGCTGAGACCTGTGCTTTGGACTCACAAGAAAACAAAAGGAAATAAATGTAATCATATTCCTTCAAGAGTGTTAATTAAGTAGACAGTGAAGATGTGAAACAGGGATGGATTATTCCCAGAACAGCCTAAGCCTGTGTAATTGACAGCGTGATATAGACAATATGTAGATGTTTAAGGGAGTTTAAGATAGGAACATAATCTGAGTGGATCTGTTAGCTTTGCTAATCATGGCCATTGTGTTTACAAGGGAGAATCATTTGAAATAAGTAAATCCAACTTAAAAGATAAATATGAAGATGAATATGTATCAACCTTCCTCAGATTATAATTTTTGTAGTACTTATGGTTAAAATGCTATAGAGGGATAGACGAGTTAGTAATTAGCTCTCTCTGAAGAAACAGAAGTGCATATTACATATAGAAAAGATCTTCAGAGATGAGAATTATTTTATTAAGAGAAGAATCAAAAGATAAATATTCCAGTCAAAAGCACAAGAAAAACATAAAGGCTGAGGAACATAGGAGTGAAGGGCAGGAAATTGATGAATCTAGAAAGGTTAAATTGTGCAGGTCTTAGAAAGACATATTTAAGACATTTAGGCTTGATCCTATAGATAATGCAAAGCCATTAAAAGTCATAAAGCATGAGTAGATCTGTACTTGTTACTATGAAGTACATATGAAAATTATAATTCAGAAATGAAAACAATTTATAAACCTATGGAATAAGTTCCTACCTTCTCAAACAGATGCCATTGAAGTTTCAAGCATGCCTACTGAATCAAATCATATCACTTGTTATTAGGACCAGAAGACTCTACAATAATAACGCTTCTGACACACTAAACTTTTTCCTATATAATACTGAACAATGTAATTCACATAATATTTTTACTTACAGTTACAGTTTTTTGCTAAATATTGTAACAACAACAACAACAACAACAACAACAAAAAACACCTAAAAGGAAGAACAAAAACAAAATAGAAAGTAAAAAGAGCAAGATATTCAATCCTTAAAGTCTTTTGTTGGCTTTCTACTATTATTACTGTACTACTTAAATTGTTGCTACTTAATTTTTAAAATTTTTTATTTTTTTGCAACCAGGAATTGAATCCAGGGATGCTTTGCCACTGAGGAAGATCCCTAGCTTTTTTATTTTTTTTTTTTATTTTGAGACAGGGTCTGGCTAAGTTCCTTAGGGCCTCATTAAAATGTTGAGGCTGGCCTTGGACTTGTGATCCTCTTGCCTCAGCTCCCTGAGTCTCTGGGATTGCTACTTACCTTTCTTGAGTGCCTACTTTAGGACATATGTTCCTTTAAATGCTTTACCTATAGTAATATTTAAAAGTTTTCTATTTTAAATTTTTACTTTTAAAGTAACTTGTAATTTTAGAATAGATTTAGATCCATATAAAAGTTACAAATTAGTATAGAAAGTTCCATATACATTACACTCAATTTCTACATTATTAACACCTTATATTAGTTTAGTACCCTTGGCTCAATTAGTAAATCAATATATTAACAAAAGTTCATACTTTGTTTGAATTTCCATAGTTTTTATTTAAATTTTTTTTCTGTTCCATGATCCATGCAGGATTTTATATTACTGTTACTCATTGTAATTCCTTAGGCTCCTGTTAGCTGTGATAGCACATGGTAGTATTTTTAATCATCACAATAATTCCATGTGTAGAACTATTTTATCCATATGTATGCATTTTAGTTTTATGTATAAAATATATGTATTTGATTTATACATAAAATGTCTGTATTTGTATGTATACATTTATAGATGAGCAAACTAAGGCACAAAGGAACTGTGACGCAGAGATGGTAGTCAACTCCAGAAAATGGTGCAGAGCTGCCACTCTTAATCACTGAATTAGGCTGCTTCTAAAATATTGGATAATAATTAAAAAGTAAACAAATGTGCACTGTACACCTGGACCCATTACACAAGTCAACATGTGGTACTCCAAAGCCCCAAGATGAAAAAAGATTATTTCTGACTGGTAGGAGTTTAGTGTAGTTGTGAAAGATTTCAACTGTGAGATGAAGTATGACCTAGGACCTGAATGTTGGGAAGAATAATTGTATGATACTATATAGTTCTTTTCAAATATATTAAAATCCCTCTTACAATTCATTTTTATAGTATCTCCATTGATAGTCAAATTACTTTTCCCCGAAGCAAATGGCTTGAGAATAAGAATTTTGGGGTCATGATTTAATAAACTTTCAATGTTCAAGCAAAGGTACATTGTAGAAATTAATTTCACTTCCAAGAGGATAAAACATTTTTAAAAGTAATTTTAAAAAACTTATTGATGGTTAGTCTGAAAATTAGTTTGATCACATTCCCAGACTCTTGCCCAACCAATTGAAGATGAGGATGAGGTCAGTTTTGTTCTGTAAGTGCATTGTTGACTCTTTTACACCATTTTGGCACATAGAAAGTAATGAATAAATATTTGTTGAACCCTGATTCAATTAAGAGATGTTAAAGGTTTATTTGTGATACTGTGGGCAAGTAGAGGCTATGCAAAGTTTCCCTTCCCAAATGTGAATACTGTTAGAGAGTTCCAGCATCTTTTAAAGCCCTGTATGTAGTTAGCTCTTTGGATTGTGTGGAAAGAACAGGTAAGTTCCAAAGTCTTTGCCCTTTGTTTCCCTACTAGCTTCCCTAACTGGAACCCTAACCTCCTGGATTTGTAAACATTCATTCTCAGAATGTTTTAGGAACAAGTTCTATTAGTGTTTTACAACTTGTCTAACAATTAAGGGGTAGCTCTTAAAGTATCAATATCTTTGGAAATGAACTCAACTGAGAAATTATTTTTAAAGGGTAATCAGCCCCTTTACTTTGTATGCATTAACTCTGTTCATATGATCCCAAAATTAAACAACTCATGATTAGTTTTATAAAGTAATAACTTTTTAAAAAGTGAATTCTGCTTTGAGGGTGAATGTGATAACATGCATCTCATATTCTTGATCTTCAGAAGTTTTTGGAAAATAGCCATTTGGAAATTTTTATATCAATGACAGGTAGAACTGAAAATATATCCTTTGGAATTAAGATGCCCTCCTTTTACCTCAATTAATGGGATATATTTGAAAAAGGAAAACTAATCAATCAGAAGTAGTCCTCCCCGATAAATTCTAACCTTGCAGGAACCTGAAAAACTGCCCTCTAGTGGAGCTTATTGAAATTTAGGTGTGTGTGTGTGTGTGTGTGTGTGTGTGTATGTGTGTGTGTATGTGTGTGTGTGTGTTTTCAAGAAATGTGTCTTAGGGTTAAGGGTTGCATGAAAATCCATAGTGTTTTTGAAATTTCTCTGAGGCAGTGATGGGAATAGCAATTTAAAACAAAAAAAGTACAGGTCAAATGTGACCTGTAAGATACATATTCTTTTATTGGTGTAATGAATCGAACCCACAGGCACTTAACTACTGAGCCACATCCCCAGGCCATTTTTTGTATTTTATTACAGACAGAGTTTTGCTGAGTTGCTTAGGGCCTCACTAAGTTGCTGAGCCTGGTTTTGAACTTGCAGTCCTCCTGCCTCAGCCGCTCTAGCTGCTAGGATTGCATATCGTGCCCGGCAATACATATTCATTCATTATTTTACTATTCTTTCAGTTTGAATATTAGATCATGTTAATAAGGACTGTGAGTCCAAGGTACTTATCAGTGTGTCAAAAAAGTTATAGTCAGGGCTGGGGATATAGCTCAGTTGGTAGCGTGCCTGCCTCACATGCACAAGGCCCTGGGTTCAATCCCCAGCACCACCACACACACACACACACACACACACACACAAAAGTTATAGTTAAAGATAAAATTAATAAAAATTAAAAGTTTAGAGTAATAAAGCCTGTAGAGAATAAAGATAAGGTCATTTACTATGGTTACTGTGGTTTTGATCTTTGGCTCTGACCATGATCTGAGAAATATGGGTACATCTTTAAGATTAAATTTGATAAATTCTGTTTTCTGTATAATTATATTCTTGCATAGATAGCTTGAAAATAATCAAATGATGATGTTGATTTATCCTGATAATCAACATAGAAATAAGTAAGGCATCATAAGAGCTGCGGAGCATCTGCCAGGGAGGTGTGTGCTAGGGGTCAACCTTATGATCCTGTAAGTAGCTCCCTTTTGCAGAGTTTGGTATGAGCTCTATTTATTTACAGGATGAATAATTTAAACATGGTTTGGTAATTTTATTTTCACTTTGTAACATTCTGCAAATAGCTTCTCTATGATTAAATAGATATCAAAATCATGACTTTTAATGACTACGGTGGTTATGTTTAAAGCTGTAAGATCAGTGGAGTAATGCCAAATGTTTGCTCTACAGAAGAACTGCATCATCTCTTTCTTGTAGGCTGAATGATGTTGAATAAAAGAACATGAGAGTTGATCTACCCATTCTGTAGTCAGCATTCCACCATTGGAGATACACAATTGCCCAGTCAAGAGTTTATCATTAAAATCTCAGCCATTATCAATGAATACATTAGTTATCAACACCTACCCTTGTGCAGTTTCTCCACCTGTGGACCATCTCCATCAGAATCACCTGAGACTCTGGTAAAAAAAAAAAACAGACTTAAGGGCTCCACCCTGGACCAGTTCAGACAGATTCTCTAGGTAGGGAGATGGGTGAGCCAGGGTGATTCTTAGATCCGATGATGTTCTAGAAACTCTGGAATGATATACCAAGAGCTTTCTGACAGCAAGACTCTTTGGAATAAAAGGTAGACACTGAAGGAAAGATGGAAGGGGATGCCAAGACAAGGGGAAGAGGCAGAGGTGAGGTGAGCGGGAGATTCCACATCTGAATTTTGGTTCTTTCATGACCCTGTTCAGGGCTAGTCCCTGGAGGAGACAGTGTTGGCTCTGGTCAGGGCTCTATGACTAACCCTATGGGAAAGTGGGAGACCTGAAAACCTTTTTTGGGGGGGTGGGGGTGGGGGTGGGGGGAATGGCAGTGCTAGACCACAAGAATGCATGAAAAACAAAGAATTCTCAGAGATCAACTTAACTGAGCCCCCAGGGGTGGAGGCTTTTCATTTGTGCTGGCCCCAGTGACATGTGGTGTAGATCCAGATATGTCCTGGGCCTTGTGATCATAGGCTTTCTTTTGAGAACAGTTGCTGACAATCTGTCACTCCTTTGTGTTAGAGCTCAACCCGTTTGAAACTGTAGGGTATCAGCTGCTGTTGCTGTAGGTCCATTTCTGTTTTCCAGCAGGTGGGTGTGTCTGTCTCTTTCCTTTCATCTCCATCCAGGCTTTCTTCTTTCAGGCACTTTCCGGTTTCTCAAGCCAAGTATGCCTGTCATGTTGGAACCCAGCCCCGGGACACTTACCAACTTCTCTTTGTGTTAGTATCTCTCCCTGGACCGTGTTCCCACTCTTCCTTATCTTCCTGAAGTCTACTGGACCATTCACATGGTGACCTTCAGGTCCTTTTCTCTTTATTGTGGATGCTCAAAAACTGCCTTGTACCCTCAACACTCCTGTCTTTTTCTCTTAATCCAGACCGACCTTGTGCTTTTCCGCTGGTTCACCTGGGCCCTTTCCTTCTCTCTACTTCCCAATGTCATACCAAGGGCTTCAGTATCTCCCCTGAACTGAAGCTTAAGAGTTTACTGAAAAGAGAGTGGGTCTCAGACTCAGGCTAGGATTGGAACCGTCTCCTTACTACTTGTTGGTACCTCTGAAAACAAAAATTCGGTTACAGAGTTGTGAAAATTTCTTGGATGATATAGAAGTATGATGAACAACAGTTCCTGTAATGATGGATGTTCAGGGGGCAGCTAGTGGTATTCATCTTATTTTTGTCTGAGAATTTTTCCATGCTACTGTAGCCCGCAATGCTTTTTTTCTTCCTCTGTATTTGTATAGATTTTCTTGAGTTTGTGGTCCTAAGAGAAGTGGGAGATTGTGTATATAGACCCAGACACATGACCCAAGAGTGATAGGACCAGTGAGCAGAAATGGGATCTGTGATGCAGGGGCTTGCCATGTCCACTGCCCACTAACAGGCAGGGTCTTTTCTTAGGACCAGACTCCTGATGTTCTTCACTTGAGTGCTGAAGTGGGCTCTCTAAGTACAAGCTTGGTGAAAAGTGCATAGTTCCTTCAGTGCCATTTTATTGAGTTTAAGCCCAGTTGTCTCAGTTGGACCAGTTCAGAATGTCCTAGCTAGTTCTACCCTATGAAGACATGGAGCCACTACCATATTATGGGTTTTTGCTATGGCCTGGTTCTGCTACCAACACAATTGTTGATATGCTTTCCAATGCTGGTAATTTCTGCAATTTGGTGCTGCCTGAGGATTGTGTAGTTTGGGGAATCCATAGACAATGATGTCCCTGGCTCATTCATCTCTGAGACCCCTAGGATTGTGTTTCTGGTGTAGTCTCTTCTTCCTTACTTTTGGAACTTTCAAACTACAGCATGAACCTAAACCTTTTATACCCGGAAAACTCTGATTGCTTTCATGTTGTCATGCTTTCTTGGACAATGTTCTGATTCACGGATTCTCAAAATGGTGCCACATGGTGGAGCATTTTCTATAAAATTCTGCCTCTATTCTCTCTAATAAAGGTTAGGGTTGAGAACCTCTCATAGCCTTTAGGAATGTTGGGAAGGAGCTAATATTAGAAGAAGTCTTTGATAGAATTAGAAAAATAATGTTTAAGATTCTAAATTATCTGCCAGAGTAGAAAGTATAGGCTGTTTCATTCTATTTCTTACTCCTCTTCTAAACATTCCAATTAAGTAGATAAAATATACCTGAAAGCCAACCAACTAACAAAATGAACAAACACCCTCAATCTCTCCTCAAATCTCTAAGACCTTTCAAAAGCCAACAAACAAACAAACAACAACAACAACAACAAACTTCCATTCTTTCTTTTCTGCTTTCCTGGACTCTGTTCATCCTTGAACTATATTCTATTTGAACTTTTTTATATCTTGCCCGTCCCTGGCAGCTCTATTCCTGGGTTCCTGACAACTCCCCAAACTCTGCCTCTATTCAGCACCATAAAGACTTACTGCTTGTGCTTCATTTGAAGCAGACCACATACTAATTAGCAAATGTGTTGTTTTTTATTATCAAAATGGTATGCTTCCCAAGGGTATAACAGCTTAAGGTAGCACAATGATTTCCAAAAAGCAGCTGCTCAATACAAATATATTGACTGGCTATAGATTTTTGTCTTAGTTATACTTCAAAACTTTCCTGCTTGCCAACTCCCACTTTTAGCCAACATAGGATTATATCTGGCACCTAGGGACAAAGATGGCATGGAAAACTAAAACGTAGAGATAATCCCATAAGCTCATTTAGAACAAAGGTTTAATTATCCCCCTATCAGCTGAGTCTTTTATCTGAGCTGAGTTGCAATAAGCAACAAATTGGTGAGTTTGACTTGCTCTGCTTGTTTTGGCTACTGTAAATAGCATAAGGAACACAAGTCAGAGTGAGGAAGCAATGAATCTGCGTTAGGACAATTGGCTCATGTCTGGTCACTTGGTTACCAGAACAGCATGTTTTAAATGCACCATTGAACAAATCTTTGGCCTCTCTCTGCCAGGAAAGAAGCAACTGATAATTTGCCTCAGAATAGACTGGAAATAGTTTGGAAATATTATGTACTTTCTTATGTACATTTTTCCTCATTTGTAGACCAAAAAACTAAGTGGTGCTATTCCTGGAGATAGAGATGGCCAAGAGACAGTTGGGGGCTGAATAAACATAAGCAAGGGGATCAGGGGCATCACAACATGGATTTTCCTGGCTGCCAAGTGGACATCCTTCTGATGTCCTCACTTCCTCCACCCACCACAGGTTAATAGCCAGAGGAAGTAGAGCCTGTGGCATTCTGAAAGGTTGTCAATTCTACCTTCTGGAAACTTCCTTAAGCCACATCTCTTTCTCCACTGCCACCTTCTTAACAGTAGGTTTATAGTGAAAATATAAGGCACTGACCTGTAAGAATGGAAAGTCGTTACAAAGTAACCAGGATGGACATACTGGTGAATTCTGCTCTTTAGAATATAAGGTCCAATTGACTTGACCTGGACCCTGTAAGGTCCTCCAAAGTGAATCTTCTAGTACAGTAGCAAGAGTGATCTTTCTCAAGTACAAATATTATTTGTCACCTCCTCCCCTCACTTCTTAAAACCCTTCTGTAGCTCTCCACAGCTCTTAAGAACCTCCTTGACATGAATTTTAAAGCCTCAAATAATTTCTTCCCATACAAATATATAAACCCTATGATGGGAGGGGCCATTTTGCTTTTTGCCATGAAATTATGTCCCCTATGATCACTTAACATAGTGGATGACATAGACCAGGAACTTATTAAATATTCTGTGAGTGAAAAAAATAAATCATAAAAATAATCCCAACTTTCTCAGCATGTATCTTCATATCTGGTCCAGGAATGCACATGAATGTGTTTTTAATAAACAGTTTCATTGAAGATACTTGTTCATATTTCTAACATTGTCGAATGGCAATAGCATTCTCCTACTGGCGAGTATCAGACATCTGGGAGCTATCCTAGGCTGCCCTATTTATTTTACTGCCAGTATTTAAACAGTCATGCGACACTATCTGCTCTAGTTCCCAAATGATTCTTCCAATTGTTCCTTCACCTCCAAACCTTGGCTATGCCTTGGTCCAGGACTAATCATTTCTTGTAGTTATTTCCAACCTGTCCCCTGCTTTCCTTCTTTCTGTTCCCCAGTCCATCTTTGGCAGAACTGCTCACAGAACTTCCTATAATCCAAACCTAGGCGACTCTTGATTAAAATCCTTCAGGGAGCCTTACTGGGATCAAGTCTTAGCATACATAGAAAATCCATCATTTAAGGCCTGTCTATTCCTAAGAATTTATTCATCTAATAAATAGTTATTGATAAGGACTCTATTAGAAATGTGAGGTCAAATAAGATAATACTTTCTTGTTTTTTATCAATCTCCCTCCCTCCCTCCCCCCCCCTCTCTCTCTTTCTTTCTTTCTTTCTTTCATGTGTTGGGGATTGAACCTAGGGCCTCAAGCATGCCAGGCAAGTGCTCTACCACTGAATTATTTCCCTATCCCTTCTTGTTTCTTATTGTAAATGTTGTCTCATGGTAGATTTACCTATTGGGATGAACATACATAGCTACTATTAGTAGTTCCCAGAATCTGCTACTGCTTTATATTTCTTTGCTATGATAGGTTGCACTTCTATTTTCACTTCTACCCACATCCAATTAATGTTATTTATTTTTCAGGACTTAATTTAAGAACCACTTTTTTTTTTTTCTTGGAACACTGTTTTATCACCTTCCCTTTACAGTTCTTTAATTTCCCACTCCTGTCATACTGTTTATACTTCTTCATCTTTCACCACGATAATCTATAGACTTCATATGACATATTTCATCTTGGTCTTCATCATCTCTCCTGACAATAGAGGGTAAATGTTAAATGGTAAGCAAGCACTGAATAAGCGTTTGCTAACTGAGAAAATGTTTCCTTGGAAATGTGAGACCCAAGAATATGTGGTTTTATATTATGGGTCTTATTGTGCCAAACAGTTTAAAATCTTAGATTTATAATTTATTATAACAATTTGTTGACATATTTTAACATTTGGTATATTTTAAAATATGGGACTCTGTTTTATTCAATATCCTTTTAAAAAATGTAATCCAATTTTATCTGACCCCTTGTGAATCTATATCAACTGTGATGGAAAATTAACTTGTATAAGCTGAATGATATACACATAACTGTGACAAATCTCAGTAGTAAAAATTTTCATTTGACCATTTCCAACTTTGATTTATGATGGAATTTGGCATGGTTTGGTATGGTAAATGCTAATATTATCCCTACTGGAATTTACCAGATTTTCTTTCAATTGATGAACAGAGACATTTTAGCAATTCATTTTCAAGCTAAGTCTCTTAGAAATCTCTTTTCCCCGGGACACCTATTTTTATTTCCATCTCTTGGTTATCCTTAAACATAACATCATCTGCTACTTCCTGTGACAGAAAATCCCTGTTAGAGCTCTCTGGAGCATGCAGATTCCAGTAAAGGGTTTTCTGGGATGGGACCATTGGGGATTGGTTTTGTCAATGCACAGATATTTATTAAGCACCTGATCTGTGCCCAAGTATCTGATGAAAAATTTCTTCTGCCTTACACACCACTGGATTTCCAAAGCCTAGTAAATTCCTGATGAATATTTTTGAATTAATTCTTGGAAGATCTGGAGGCTGCTTTGGGGAGGGAAAGAATGGTTGGGAAGACTGATTGGGCAAAAACCAATAATGCTCTTACTGTGTGCCAGGCTCATGGTTATACTATCCACATATTATAAGTTCTATAAGAGCACTTTGAGGTAGATGTGATTATTTTATTTTCCACAAAAGCCTTGTTTTCTCAGTTTCGGAGCCAAGGAGTAAAGTAGGAATCACATAAACAGTATCATTGTGTTCCTGGTTCTGTACTTATGCTGTTTTTATTGACATATCCTAGCTCTTCCTGAAGACCTCCTCAGTTATTATGGAAAATGTCTGTGGCATCCTCTGTGTACTCACTAAAATCACCTTTGCCTTAACCACTGTTCTTCTATGTATGGTGTTTACCATTTTCTTTCTTCTCTGTGCTGCTGTTGTGGATGTTTTCATCTGTGGATGTCTTCAGGATTGGGCTGCATAAGACTCTATGGACTAAAGCCCCTCCACTGTCCCTCCTGGGCCTATTTTGCCAACAGATGCAGTGGTGTCATGGAACTGTCAGAAAACAACTCGGTGACCAGGTTATGTCTCTGTGCCAGAGACAAAACATTTGGAAGGATGGGCTGGCCTGGGCCAGGCACTCATCTGACATGCTTCTTCAATGGTGTGGAAGTCAGAGGCAAGAAAATAATTTCTGTGGTGAACATTGAGGGCATGTAGCTGGAGCTTCAGCTAAAGAGGCCACTGTTGGACTCAGTCCACCCCACAGTAATGTTTGCTGATAAAATAAACCTCCTAATACCACAGGAGACAGAGAAAGGTAAGAGAGTTTTGGGATCTGATGGGAGAATCCCTCAGGGGTAGCTAGTGTATGCCCTTTGCAGAGACCTACCAAGATTTAACTAGAGGGAATTAGATTTCAAAAAATATATAGGATTTGAACAAATGGGAAAAAGGATATTTAGTTAGTAGAAATAATCCCAAGTAAAAGCATAAAGGTAGAAAAGAACATTACGTGTAAGGGAGTTAGTTAGGGGTTCAGCCTCAGTGGATGAGAAGGCAAAATGACTGGCAGTTGGAAATTAGAATCATCAGTAAAGGCAGCAGGTAACAGGGATCAGGTTATAGAGGGCTTGAAAGCTGTACGGAGGATTTTAAATTCTGTAGATTGATGAAAACGAGGGTTTTAGAAAAATTCATCTATAAGAAGTGATTGAAATGGATGGAACCTGGAGAATTTTGTTTTAAATCTATGTATGAGTTATTTAGGGTTTGGACTCATTGGAGAGGAAATGTTGAAAAGACAAATCACAGGACTTTGTAACTGATTAGATGTGCAGGGTCGATATGAGATCAGATTCAAATATGATTCCAATTTTTCTGGCCTAGAGGTTTTGTAACATTGTGGTTTTATTCTTTTGTTGTCTGTTTATACTTCCATCTACTCAAGAAGTATTTATTGAATAACTGCTTTGTTCTCTATATTGGGCTACAGTAAATAAAAGCATTGAAAACCCCTGATCTCATGAAACTTATATTAGAGTGAAGGAGAAACAGAAAATAAAAACATAAACAAGGTTGTGAGGGGAATGGGAAAATAAACAAGGAGAGAAATGACTTACAGTAGATGGGATAGAGAGAGAAGATGGGAGGGGAGGGGAGGGGGGATAGTAGAGGATAGGAAAGGTAGCAGAGTACAACAGTTACTAGTATGGCATTATGTAAAAATGTGGATGTGTAACCGATGTGATTCTGCAATCTGTATTTGGGGTAAAAATGGGAGTTCATAACTCACTTGAAGCTAATGTATGCTAATGTATGAAATATGATATGTCAAGAGCTTTGTAAGGTTTTGAACAACCAATAATAATAATAATAAAAAACATAAACAAGGAAACCTTTCAACCTCATAGGAAAAGGGGAAAGGTAGGAGAGGTTTGGAAGCCAGTGGGAAATGTCTTTCATGGAACCAGGAGTGCGTCCTTTTCATAGATCCACCAAGGTTTGTAATAAATTATGCTGCACATTTGCTGATAAGTTCTTTGTAGAAAAATGAAGGGAAGAACTGGAATAATGAGTTGGGGAGAGTAGAGGAAAGGGCTATGATGATAAATTATTGAAGTAGGGGGGCTGGAAAATAAGCTAGTTCAGGAAAGATGGAATTTAGACACATCATGGCATTTTTGTAGGCCAAGAATTCCTGTGGGATGTTAGGGTTGGACATGTAGATTTGGGAGCCACCAGCACAGCTGTGGTATGGAGGCTTCCATTTTGGGAGATCACTTAAAAAAACAGGTATTTCCATAAGCCCTGAGGACTTACCCCTGGAGGCTGCCTGCTTTTAGGATAATTCCTTGCTTGGGAGGAGGAAGAAGACCCAGGGAGGGAGAAACAGTATTTATGATATCAACTGGGTTAGGAAGACAGGCAGGAAGGAAAAAATCTTAGTCCTTATGGGTATTTGCACTGTTATTATGTAGGTGATTAATGAAAGGTATGAGTCATCAATATTGCCTTCCTATACCAACAGTTTTAATCTTCCTCTGCTAACATCTTAAGATAGTTCCTGCAAATATTTGGAAGATTGCTGGCAATCTATGGCCGTGAACCATGTTGTTGGCTAAAAATGGGTAACCGAAGTACAATTTATTTTTCTCTAACACTAAAACGAACCATTAAGATGACAGTTTCCCAAACCAAAAGTACCCTGAGAATATTAAAGACTTTGTAGAAATGTTCATTTCACTGCTAATCCACCCACCTACCCTCTGTAGTTACATGGCTGTTGGTACTGTAGTGCCAACACGGAGATTCTACAGTGTAGCGTGAACAACACCCTCTTCAGACAGGGAAAAATCAGTAAGCAAACACAACACATGAACCAAAGGACTAAATAGGTGACTAATATTGTCGTCTGAAGGGCATGGCTTACCAATTAGGCAATGACTCTCATTATTTTATAAAGTAAAGTTACTAATCCCTTTCTGGCTGCCCATATATTTGTTATTTGCATCAGATTCTTTTTCTTTTTGATTTAAAAGATTGCTAAGATAGACAAATGAAGCAAGAATGCTCTAGGACTCAGAGGGATTGGATTGTGAGCCTCCTCTGTGAATTGGAAAGACAGCCTCTGCTGATACTCCTGTGTGAACTTGCAGGCTGGTGTGATAAACAACAGTGATGCAGCAACAAGAAGAACAACAACAATAACACAATCCTTGAAACTTTAAGTGTTTGTGACCTACATCTCACATTACAAAAAGACTCAAACATTAATGATCTCTTGTAAAAATCAGTGCATTCTATCGCATGGAAATATAACAAGAAAAAAGAATAACATTTAATATTAGTCATAGCCTTTAAGACAATAATTTAGAAAACTATATACCTCTTTTTCCTACTCATTAACTCTTAAGGAAATTAAAATAATCACAAATGATAACAGTGGTTGCAACTAAAGTTTCTTATTTTTAAACAATGTCCAAGAGACAGCAAATATTTGTTTGTATCCTTATACTACACAGAACACCTTTCAGTAATGGAAAGAAGCAAGTGATCATCTTTAGTCATGATGCTCTTGGATTATGATTCATCCCAAGTCTGGGAATGTGGAATGGTTGAGTAGTATTACCCCTGATTTGCAAGTTCAGGTTTTGCCAATGGAAAATAATGCTTCCATTCCCATCCTCCTCTCTGCCCTTTTCTCTCTAAAGTTCAGGACTAGACTTTTTCAACTTCAAAATTTTTAATTTTTGCTTTTTCTACACATAGTGATATAATATCACCATTCTTGGACAAACAATGACAGATGTTTGAGGGCCATATGATGACATTGATTTTATTTGCCTGTTTATCATCAGACTAGATATTTCCATTACTAAAATTGATTCAGTTCTGTTTTTGTGAGAAAAGAATAATTACTTTCATGAAATATTTAAAAATATATTTTAAAATTAGCATGTATCAACCCCATATTCTCCTTTGTAGAACATTTAAAATAGTTTCAATATTATCTTGGGAAAATCTGTGCCTCTGTAGTTGATAAACAGAACAAAGGAGAGTCAAGGAAACAGTAGTTAAATTTTAGATTTTCATAATCCCCCTTTCACAGGATCATCTGGGACGTATTAAACACTTCTTCCCTTTACCTTACCATAAAATGTAAGGAGGAAATAAATATTTTTACAGAAGTGAATCATTCATATTTGAAGTTAGCAAAGTTGTGGGCACACTCAGATTTCTTTGTTAAAGTAACTCGAGAGATACTTTACCACATGGTTTAGTCTGGCCGGGTAAAAGAAGAAATTGGGAACAAGATTCAAGGAAAGTATGTGTAGTGTACAATATCTGTGTTGGGATCTGCTTTGAAAGACTCAGAAAAAATTTCACATATATTCCGACATATCACATATCTTTACATATTATTAACATCTTAAAAAGCTGGACATAAAATGAAATGTGTAAAAGCCAACATTATGTCATGAGGAACAAAAAAGAGAAGAAACAGACATTATAAACTTTCTTATATGCTTTACCAAAAAATTCTTAAAAAAATAAGCTAGAATGTGGCTTGCAGCCATAGGTGTAAAATAGATTATAAATTAATTTGGAAGCAGGTGTTTCCATTGGTTCTGGGAAAAACAATGCCAACTGAATATTTCCATTGCATTAAAAGAGCAGACTACAGTTATGCTTACAACAGGCAAGAAAGAGAAGTAAGATCATAATCCTGGAACATATTCCTCACTTTCTGAAACAAAACCTGGAGCCATAAATACTGCAGCTGGAAGAGTTTTGTAGGAGTTTTGATCTCGGTGGGCGAATTCAGCATTAACATCTTTAACTCAGACGCATGGCTTGCAATAAAACCCATATCCATGAAGTATTTTGCTATTCCCAACTGTGAAGTTTCTGTTATTTCTTTTTCTTTTAAAAAGAAATAAACAAAGACCAAAAATTATTGTATTTGTTGAACCTCAATTTGTCATTTCTTGGAGCAAGTAAAGTTGCAACATAAATTCTTAAGCCAGCCATATATATAGTTACGATATTATTCTTCTTTATACACACTGGCGCAGAATCCCATGAGCTATGTTGAAGAGTAATGTCTATTTTTCAGCTTTCATGGGAAATATTTTCCTCTGATAAGAATCGTGTTTCCATTTGATCATGGATTCCATTAGTTTTCTAACACCTAATTTTAGTAACTCCTACTCCCATTATTTTCATTTTAGGGCAAGAAAAAGATCTGACACAGGACTCAGTTGTCATTTTATTTTCTGGCCCTTTGGCTGAATGACAACTGTGACATCTTTTCCATTCTATTCTCCATAGATCTTAGACATGTGTGGGATACATACACAATACAAGAAAAAGTTCCTTGGCTTTTCTAATGACCACTTTCCTGATAATTATGAGGCTATCATATAGTACATTTGATTACACATTACGATGCGCATGCCCAATTAATAAAAAAGTAGGCATTTGAATATATGTAAATATTAATTATGTAAATAAATGTAAATTGTTGCTTTTGTCATGTTTTACTGCTAACCTTAGTATTTGCTTAGGATCTGCTTGTATTTTCATTGACTCTGAACTACTAGGCAAACAAAACAACAAAGTAGATGAATCATGAATCCAACAACTATTTCCCACCATCCTCCTCAAATTGAGTAATCATGAAATGAATTCCCTGGTTATTTAGATATGGTTGAATCATATGGCATTGTTATTTCCACAGGTGAAAAACAGTTGGATATTAGCAACATCATATGGTCCAACATAATACATGAAAATTCAATCCCCAATTAAGCTTCTCTTTTCTGGTTCCAGCTGAAAATATTTGGACCAGGACTCTTTCCCCTATGTGCTTTCATTGGGAGGAGCTCAGGTTCCCTCACTAATTTATCATATGCCCTTGTTTCCTTTTCAAAGGGCCTTTGTCTCTGCTTCCTTACTCTTTTATTCTCTTTAACTCCCTTCCTTGATGTGTCCTCCTTTGCCATCATTTTCTTTGAAGACTTCTCAGTGCACTACTCCCTCCTTTCTAATTGTTCCTGTAATCTACAAGTCCATATATTTCAAAGCAAATTACATTCAGCCGGACTCCTGCCTAGTTAGTTGTCACTCCACTAACAACATTTACCAATTGAGTGAAACACATTGTGTTAATAGAAATTATGGGAAGAACAAAAAAAGATATTTAAAAATCCCATTGTTAATTTTAAGGAGTTTACAAACTAGTAGGTGAAATAAAAGCTGTTCTTCAAAGTGGAAGAAAACGAATGAGATGATGTTTAAAACACAACGACAAGCCAGAAACATAAGAATTAAGGAAATGAAAAGTTACTGGTGCAATCAACAAGATAGAATTAACTTTGGTTGGGGCTGGGGGTATAGCTGAGTTGGAGGAGTGCTTCCCTCACATGCACAAGGCTGGGTTCAATTCCCAGCACCATATACACACACACACACACACACAAAGAAAAAAAAATGAATTAATTTTGGTTGATGCTGAAGATGATTTTTTCTTTGTTCTTTTTAGATATACATGACTGTAGAGTGTATTTTGACATATGATATATACTTGGAGCATAACTTATTCTAATTAGAATCCCATTCTTGTGGTTGTACAAAATGTGGAGTTACATTGGTCATGTATTCATATACAAACACAGGAAAGTAATGTCAATTCATTTTACTGTCTTTCCTAATCATATCCTCCTCCCTTCCTTTCATTTCCATTTGTCTACTCCAATGAACTTCTATTCTTCCCTCTCCCATCCTTATTATATGTTAGCATCCACATAGAACATTTGACCTTTGAGTTTTTTGGGACTGGCTTATTGCACTTAGCATATTAGGCTCCAGTTCGGTCCACTTACTGGCAAATGTCATAATTTCATTCTTCTTTATGGCTGAATAATATCTAATATATATATATATATCACTGTTGAAAATTATTTTAAACAGACCTTCAATTGGTAGTTTGACTTGCTAAGCTGTTTGCTCCATACATGAACAGGAGGGTATTAGCCTTCCCTATGAGATTGTGCCCAAGTTTTCCTAAAGTTTCTAAAGTGAAAATATGTTTAGGTGTGATAAGTCATTTTTGCAGAAACAAGTGATCAGACTTGCTTTCTTTCCTGGATTGATGTGTGGGTGCACAGAGGCAGAAGGTCAAGGAAGCCAGTTCTGAGCACTGGCAGGAATCACAGAAGAGCTTTCTTTGTCATTGTCTATAGAATTTAGGGTGGTTCAAGTTTAAACATATTTCCAAGTTCTCATTTGACATCTTTGTTTTACTCTGGGGTCTGTCCAGTATTACTTGAATTATGGGGCAGTACTAAACCAGGAATAAACCAGGAATATAGTCTTATGACTTGCAAACTTTAGGTGCAATGTGCTGGGACATTAGGGGCTTATTGGAGATGCCAAAAATCTTGATGATTTTGGAAATTCCATTTAAATTTAGAGCAAAGTTGTGGAAACCAAGCTGAGATAAACAATACAGTCTTTGGGGAAAATGCACTGTTTAATATTGGCTATTTCAGAAAGAAGTCAGAAATATGATGAATCACAAAGAAGACTGGATTCTGTCAATGAAAGAGATATAAGAATATATTCAGGACTTCCTCGTTTGCAGTGTGTTTTTGATAATGGAGAGAAGTAACATTTTTGTAGTGAACTCCTATTAGTAGGAAAACGAATGTCAGCAAGTGGGAAAGGAGCCAGAGAGGAAAACTACTCCAGCACCAGAGGAAAAATGTTCATAAATCACCTAGCCCTTTGATTTTTGGGGAAGAATCCCTAGAAGGAGGAGCTGCAGAAGGCAGGGTGCCCACCTGAAAAAAATCCCTTCCTTGTGTGGGGCTCAGAGATCCAGGGAAGTCTCTTCACTCTGAAGGTAAAGATAATGTGTCCAAGGTTTAGATTGGTGGTTCCAACCACTTCTGGGGACCATCTTAACTGCATTCACAGAACTCTTTCCTTTAGGTTCTCCAGGGTCCTTGGCTGCTAGTGAGGGCCTTGTGTGGTTGGGCTGAAACAAATGAAGAGGGGAAACGGGAAGTGGATCCCAATAGCAATTTTAGAGACTGGCTTCCTCTGAGGCCTTAGGAGAAGGATGGGGGAAATTAGGGCCATGGAGTGAAGAAGGGACATAATCTGGAGGGAAAGGATACAAGTCATCATATGCTTTGTTTTCTCCCTACCTCTTCCTTGAAGGGAGAATTTGGTAAAGAGCTGTGAGAGGCTGCTAATATTCCTCTTCTCACCCTCACTTAAAGTTTTATTTTTAAAATCGTTTTATTGTGGAAAACTGACATATAAAAACTTGTGTTTAATATATACAGCTCAATGAATTTGAGGGTAAGATATACCTGTGAAATCATCATTATCATCAAGGCCATCACCTGCCCCCTTTATTTTATTATTATTACTACTGTTATTATTATTATTATTTATTGTAGTATAAACATTTAAAATAGTATTTCTCTTCTTAGAAAAATTTAAGTTAACTAGTAGATTTCCAGAATTTATTTCAGAACTGAAATTCTGTACCCATTTCCCCCCCCCTGGATCCAGAGGCACTTAACCACTGAGCCACATCCCCAGACCTTTTTAAAAATATTTTATTTAGAGACAGGGTCTTGCTGAGTTGCTTAGGGCCTAGCTAAGTTGTTGAGGCTGGCTTTGAACTTGTCATCTCCCTGCTCCAGCCTCCCAAACCACAGGGATCATAGGCATACACCACCACACCCAGCAAATTTGTACCTTTTAGGTATCATCTTCCCTTTTCCTCTTTCCATTATCCCTTGATAGCCTCCAAAGTACTCTCAATGAGTTGGAGAAAATTGTCTTCACTAGAATTCACTTAGATAGGTCAATATCCTGTTTGGGAAAATGCTTGGAGTATAAAATGAGATTTCAAAGATATGGATGGAGTTCTTTTCAGCTAGATGAAGAACTTGCTCACTTCATGGAGGTAAAGGAGAGACGGGTTCTGGTGGATCCACTTGGATGATGGAAGGTCATGTGCTGTATGTAGCATTCAAGCTCTCTTCATGACTGTCTAAATTTGTAATCAAGGCAGTAAATTCAAGAAGTCCTTGAGCATGAGCGGATTTTTGGTTGAAGACAAAGAAAAGGCATGGTATAAGAATCATGGGAGCACATGCATAGGAAAGTATAGGGTCAGAAAGAAGGATGAGGAACTTGGAAGTCCTCACTTTCACATTGTGTGTGATTGGCAGCCGACTTGAACCAGATCTTTTTGATGGATATGGTGTGTGTGTGTGTGTGTGTGTGTGTGTGTGTGTGTGTGAGTGATATCACCCAGTTGAGGAAAAGAAGACATGATTTCCTGGGAATTGGCTTGGCCCAGAACTGTCTGTTCCCATGGCAGCACTTTATACACTGTATTATAATTACAATTCATTTTTCTTTTCCTTCCATACACAGACTTTTCCAACCCACTGAACTATCTGTGTTCCGTCACTCAATGGTTTCCTGTCTTTCTGTTTGCATAAGAAGGCCAAGCTGATGAAGCAAAATTCTTTCAAATAATTCTGACCTTTTCTCCATCAGCTGCATCAAATGCGACCAAAAGAAAAAAGGAGGGTGAAATCCCTTTTGAGTCCCACAAGACTGCCATCTTCACTTCTGCCTGCTCATTTTTACCATAGCCTCCGGCCTAAATACCCTCCTTCTTCCCAAATCTTATCCATCCTTCACAGTCTAACTAAACATACTCCTCCTCCTGAATGTTTTTCTGATCCTTCAGTCCTTGCCAATCTCTTTCCTAGTATTGATCTTGTCTTCCCAGCTCTATTGACTCCTCTATGAGGATACAGCCTGTTTTATACTTTTTCTTTTTTTGGTACTGGGGATTGAACTCAGGGGCACTTAACCACTGAGCCACATCCCCAGCTCTATTCTGTATTTTATTTAGAGACAGGGTCTTGCTGAGTTGCTTACGGTCTCAATAAGTTGCTGAGGCTGGCTTTGAACTCACAATCCTCCTGCTTCAGCCTCCCTAGCTGCTGGGATTATAAGTGTGCACCACAGTGCCCAGCCCTGTTTATACTTCTAAAACTTCTGCAATGCCTAGTACAATGCTCAGCACACAGTAAGCATTTCATTTAAACGTATTTATTGTCAGATATCTGAAATGTGGTTTACTGACTGAAAATGTAAGACACAGAGGGCAGGGCTTAGGCCTCGCAGGTGTGTTTTGCAAGGTTTCACACATTTTAGCATGCTGGACTAGATTGAAATAATGAGACAATAAGAGCACTAGAAACCTCATTAAAAGTCTCCATGGGATGCATACTTGCTCTGACACTTAGTGATGGATGTGAAACAGCAATGAGCTATTCTGTAGGTGAACTCCCAGTGGCCAGGCATGCCCAGAGGACAATTATTACAATTATCCTGTATGGAGATTTCAGCTGATTTTCTTTTGTGAAAATATTTCCGTAAGCATTCTTAAAGGACTGACTTTGAATTTATCCTGGATTGATGAATCAATTATTTTTGGTAGAGAAGACACAAGAGCAAAATCCAAGTAGAAAATCAGCAGCCATTGGTCCATAGTAAGACTGGAAAAATGGAATTAAGCCAGAGTCTCTTTACTCACTCAAAGAGAGCTCATACCTTCCTTATAGTCTTGTGTTATTAATAATAATAATAAAAAACTTTGTCAGCTACTTGGATGCAGAGAGCATTCCAAGACCAACAGAAATGGTTTCAAGGAGCCAAGTTTTCAAGGTTTGCATAATTGCTAAACACTGTACTTCTCAACTTTCATAAGACAAACCCATCTTCAAAATTTATTTATGAGATGAATAATTGAGCTTGAAAATTCGATTCTGACATTTCCTTTCCTTATTGTGGACCTTTGAAGAGTTGTCTTAATCACGTTTTCTGTAGTGTCCAAGAATGACATTCTTCTGACTTCTTAAAAGCAGAAACCACAGAAATTTTTTAGTGTAAGTGATCGCCTCAATTTGGTAACCATTTCCTTTGGGGCAGGCAATTGTACACCTCTTTTACTTGTGGAGTAATTCCTGCAGAAATGGAGAAATCACATTCTTCCCTCACTTTTCCCCTATGCCATCCACACTATGGAAGATTTGACTTCATAAAAAGCCTTTATGTGTTGTAGACAAAGGATATTCTTTTTCATCTCCATAAAAGTTATCTTGCCCTGAGAGTCACATAGGGAAGGGTTGGGTGAGGCAGGAATGAACTGACTCATTGATATATCTCCCATGAACTCTCTGGATTGCTTTAGAGGGATGAAATTGAGCAGTTGAATGATTGTCTAAATTCCAAGGCAGGGAACTGGCTTAAGAACAACAAACACAATTTGGGCCTGCATAAAATAGAGGGCTTTCTAGGGGATCAGAGAAAACCTGTTTTGCACAGGTGTTTCTCCATTCATGATCCAGAGCTATGGAGAATTTCACAGTGTGCTGCGGGTCCTGCACTGAGACCACAGCTGTTATAATTCAAGCGCCTCCCTAGCCTGTGGTGGTCTTGCATTGTTACATAGCCCCATAACAGGATCCAGAAAGAAAACTATAAGACATCACAGTGGGTGCATGCCTAGTTTGAGTGAGTGGCAATTGCTTTGCTCATGTTTTGATCTGTTTAATAGGCCTTGGGAGAGGCAACTGTTCAAACTGAAAATTTCTTTCAGTATGTTAAACCACTTGGTTTAGTGGTTGTCAAATGAACACTATATGTGCTTTGAAGTTAAAGGCGAAGGTGAAAATAAAGAACAAACAAACCCAAATCAGAAAATCCTTGTGTTCCACAGACCAACATCCAGGTCAGTAGGATATAAGTTTCTGCTAATAAGGATTTTTTGATAATCTATCTCATAAAAGGTGGTTTGGTCTACTAAACTAATGACATATTTATGAGATTGTCTTTCTCATAAAAGGTGGTTTGTATCTATTACATTCAATTCTGGAGATATGCATAGAAAATATTCATTTCTGGTTTCTTTATATAATACACCTGTTTTTATCACCCCTCTTAAGATATAGTTTTTCTGAAAAACTTGAATGTTGTGATCCTTAGCCACACCTACACATTGGAGTCATGAGTATCTTTAAGAAAATACCTGAGTCCCAACTTCAGAACTTCAGATTTAAGTGGTCTAGAGTGTTACCTGGGCATTGAGTTTTCTTTTTTTTCTTTTTTACAGCTCCCTGGGTGATTCTCATGTCCAGCTGAGGTTGGGAGCTGCTGCTAGAAATATTAATCATGCATTTACTTGGCTTCCCATTCTCTGTCATGAGCAGCACTTTAATTTGGGGGATGACATTTGCTTGTAAGAACAAGTAAATAATGATAATGTAATAATATACTGTTATAGCATAATATTACTAAAGTATAAGGTACTATATAGTATATTATAAATGATGGTGTGATAATAGTGATAATTAACAATTATCCAACACTTATGAAATATAAATGCTTAATAATTTATTTACCTTCACAAAATTAGAAGAGATAATATTATTTCCATTTCACAAATGAAGAAATTGAAGCATAGGATGGTTAAGTAAATGGTTTCAAGTCATACAGTTAGTAAATGACAAGAGCTGAGATTTCTACCAGCTAGTATGCTGTTGTCTGTCATACCTTTTTCTTGGGACAATGACTTCTGATTAATGGGAATTTCCAAATTCCATGAAATAAAGCCATGTGTGCTAGCCAGTCATATATAATTTCTCCCATTGCTGTTATCTCTACAGCTCCACAATGAGTGGTATAAAAATAAATTTCTACTAAAGAGAGGAAACAGAGCAAACTAAAGAAGAAAAAGTGCCATAGAGACATGGAAACATCTAATCCACTGTTTTTGACCGTGGCACTACTGACATTTTTGGCCAAAAAAATTCTTTGTTAAGGGGCAAGAAAGGGGACTGGTTTGTGCAGTAGATGAGCAGCATCCCTGGTTTCTATCCTCCTGATGCCAGTAACACTCTTCCCCAGGTCACGACAAATCAAAAATGCTTCCAGACATTTCCAAATGTCCCTTCATTGAGAACCACTGTTCCAATCAAATAGCTTTTAAACTAGTAACAGTAATTAAACTTAAAGTATTAGGATGTTGTAACTCACAATGACAACTTTTAAAAAAGCAAATGTGTCATAATTTGTTTATTCAAATAAAAGTTTCCACCCAAGTAATCAACTTGGAAAACTATACATGGATTACAATGACTGTGCTCTTGCTCAAAACATTTTTGAAATTGTGTTCAGAACATGTAGTACAATTTTTGAATACTACCCAGAATAACAAATCATTCTTTAATGGTGGATTAATATTTAGTGTTGTGAACCAGGTGCATTGATTAAGATAAACTGTGTAGTTTTTTTTTTCTTTCAATTTTCACAGTATGGTCCTCATTTGGCTCATAAATTATGTTTGACAGTAATTAAACAAGAGTTCAAACTAATATTCTGAATTGTGATACCCTGTGTCTTTCCAGGATATTTTTCTTTAAGTACAATACTCTTATGATTGCTGGTTATTATTATTTTAAAATAAATTTCATTTTCCAAGCATCACATGTCACACATGCACTAAGTATTTGCTCAGGTGAACAAGTCCCAGTATCCAAGGAAAGAAGGAAAGCTTTCTAATGGAAGTTAATTTTGAAATAGAAAAAAAAAACCCCCATGAACTGGATGAGAAAAGTTGGGAAAGCAATCCAAGTAGGGGCAGTAAAGCAAAGCTTTGGAAGTGGGATGCTGTTAGTCACGAGTTAAGAATGGAAGGCAGGTGCACTAATTGGGTTGGAGAATCTGAGTTAGGGCCTGAGATCTCAATCTGGGCTATGTATCAGCATTGTCTTGGAAACTTTTGAAAAAGATAGCTGCTTGAGTCCCAAACTGGAGCTATTAAATGGACTCTCTGGAGGTGGTTTCTTGAGCTTCTGGGTTTTGTTTTGAAACTAATCACAAGATAGCTAATGTACAGGAATGTTTGAGAATCAATTTAATAAGATGAACTTGATTAAATAAAGAAAATAGAGCCTGCAATCCCATATTTTCCATGACTCACAAGGGAATAGTAGACCAGGTCAGGCTTCAGAGAAGGGGAGTAGGAACCTTAGATAGCAACATGATGATACCGATTTAGTATCAGAGAATTGGGACAAAAAAAAAAAAAAAAAAAGTTGAACAACTCATTCAAGTTCATGTAGTTAGGAAGCACAAAGCTAAGGCATAATCCTACATCTTTTGATTTCAGTTCAGTGTCTGTGCCATGGGGGCATGCCAGGAAAGTAATTAGGGAATTAATAAAGAGTAGGAATTGGAGAGAGTTTAGAATGATATGAAAGAGGTCTCTAAGATAAGAGAGTCATGGGAAACAGGAAGAAAGAAAAATGGAACTCAAACACCCATCATGTGCCAGGTTGTTTCTCATTCAATCTTCATCATCCAACAGATTAGCAGTAGCACAGACAAGGACACTGAGGAGCTAGTTGGGGCAATAACTTTCCCAAATTGTGTAGACTAGAAGTGAGATCAGAACCCACAACTAGGTCCACTAGATACAGAGCTCATATTCCTTTCATTATTCCATCTGGTTCCTTACCTGAGAGCAATGCTTCCTAACAGGGCAATTTTGACAATGCTTGGAGATGTTTTGGGTTGTCACGATTTCAGAGAAGGTGAGGGTTGATGTGGGCATCTAGTGTAGGGCAGATGTGCAACTCAACAAAACACAGAGTAACCACAAAGAATTATCCAGCCACATTAGCATTGAGGTTGAGAAACTCTGACCTAGAAGGATGGTTGTAGCTCAGACAGTTGGAAATGGAGGACAAGTGTATGGGCAAGTTGATGAAGGAATTTCAAACAGGAATCTGTTAGTCTCAGTTAATAAGCTGTGTTTCATCTTCTGCTAGAGAGTTACGTGAGACAGAGACGTTGCCCTCTGTGTTGTAATCTAGTAACTTTCTCATGCCTTAATTTATGGCTTCTTTCCATGAATCCTCCTTGAAGACCCCAGATGGATTAACCACAAGAACAGCCTTTGTGCCAGTTTCTAACCACCTGCTAAGGTGAGGAGGTTTTATTTCCCACCGTTTCCTTTTTCTTTTGGTATTATTATCATTATTATTCTTCTTCTCTTTTTTTATGGCCCATTGAGTTCTTGGCAGGTCTGTTAGACTTTTGCTCCAAGTTTCTCTTTTGGGCCTTTTGTTCAAGGGAGGTGGATCCTTGTTTACCAGGACCCAAGTAGAAACGACCCAGCCCGGAGGCCACAATCAGGCAGCCATTTTTAGTTACTTTCCACCTGGGCTGAATGTGAGCCAGAAGATAAGAGACAAAACATATCCCATTATCAGGCCCCTGAGCCATCTACTCCCCTGATATCTCCCATGGATATTCTTGTTTCAATGCCAGTAGGCCCACATACTCTGTTTGTGGTGGCTGGGAGCCAAAATCCAGGTGTGATATTCCAAAGCATTCCTGTAGAGGAGTTTTCAGCTGGTATTTTGTTTACCTGAATTTTTGGCCAGTCTCAATCCCTTGAGAGCCAAAAGCTCACAGAACTGTAACATCTCTAGCTCTTAACCATACCTGTCTATAAAATATGCACGAATACAGACTTTACACAATGTGTCTGTGGCCTTTGGTGACCCTTCATCACCCTTATCTTTCTTCAGGAAATTCCAAGAAATTCTGGAAACACCTCCTATCTAGCTACTACTCATTGGAAATTTGGTACCTTCACAAAATGCTCTAAGGCTCTTGGCAAGAAAAAAAAAAATGGGTTCCGTAAAATCAAGAGGTACTATTTTTGAGATTATTTCTTATTTTTTAGTAGAAGACCTTTTTCAAATGTTCAGTTTTAGGCAAGTCCTGGAGGAAAATTTGTTATAAATGAATATTATTCCTCCATTAGTTCTAGGAAAAGATTTTTTAAATAACCTAGATGTGGATTTTGGTGTGTTTGGCTTTGGGGATGATGGTCTTTCCCTAAGTAAGCCCTCCTTCGTGGCTCCTCTGGGAGTTGGCTGTGTGTGTCCTGGCTGGCCCTGTGACTCTCCTTTGCTCATCTCTGCAACTGTTCCAGGCCTTATCTCTGATCATGCAGTGCCAAGCGTCAATAGAGGCTCACGCAGAGGGCTTTGCAGGCCACTTCTGCTCTACTTCTACTGTAGAAATACAAATTCTCAGTCTTCTGATGTGTAAAATGGGGATAATGCTATCTGGCCTATTTACCCCCACAAAGAAATCAGAGGGCTCTGTTCACTGCTTCTAGGACAATATTTGGTACCTACTAACCACACAGTATGTCTATGTGGAAGGAATGAGTAAACATTATGTGAAAATAATATGTGAAAAACAATTCTAAATTAATTTAAGGTATTGCTTTTCAGGAGAAGACATACTTTAAACTAGTCTGTTTTTAATATACATAGAAAAGCCAGAAAATTTTGACAGCATTCTGCCCTGACTTGCTTCTTGCCCTGAGCCATGCAGATATCAGAAGAGCACAAGGAATGAGAATATCATAGATTTTCCCATATGAGTAGTGAGGGGCCTTTCAGACCACACAGTGTTTTTTTCTTTGGTATGGTTTCAATGGAACATGCTATTATTATTTCTTATGTACTTTTAAAGGGAGAATCATTGTATTGAATTTTCATCTAGATTTTCTGATCTTATTTATTTATTTTTTAATTATATATATATATGTGTATATGTGTGTGTGTGTGTGTGTGTGTGTGTGTGTGTATGTGTGTGTATTTCCCCCCCACCACCCAGTACTGGAGATTGAACTCAGGGGTGATCTTCCCCTGAGCTACATCCCCAGATCTTTTGATCTTGAGAAAGGTTTGTGATAAATTGCTGAGGTGGTTTCAAATTTGGCATTTTCCTGCCTCAGCCTCCCCTGTCGCTGGGACTACAGGTGTGTGTCGCCTCATCTGGTGATCTTAATTTAAAAAAAAATGTTTATATGATGAAGGAAACTACATATAGGCTGTAGAGTTTTAACTAAGTCCATTGCATTGTTTATTTCTTGGAGACCCCAAAGCAGTTTTGCAGCTCAGGGGTAATGAAGACATCTACAACCTATCCTTATCTTCCGATTCATAGACATCTCGTGGGAGCGCGTGCACGAGCACACACACACACGATATCAGGACAGTGGCAGCTCATTTAATGGCTAATGCTGGAGAAGTCAAGCTGTGGTTCTTGCCTGTGACTTTTGCTAAGATTTCCAATTGTACCACTGTGGAATCTTAGATAACTTGGGCCTACTTATACTTCTGTTTAGTCAGTGGTAAGTTGCTTTCTTTGAACATCAATTTGGTTAAAAATTGAAATGTCAGGATATCTTCTGTCATTGAATCTCCTTAATTGTCTGGCTACACTTGAGTCTTCTGTTTTAAATTTGAAATTTTTTATATATTTCAGATTTTACATTTTAGATTTTTAGGAAGGCAATAAGGTACATGTATCATGTTATATAATACCTTTATCTGGGTCTGGACCAGTATCTACAGTCAATCAAGTTTTTGTAATGAGATGTATGACCTTTACACTTATGGGGATAAACGAAGAATATAAATAGCTTTGTGGAAATTCAGGTTTTTTTTTTTTTTTTTTTTTGCCACCAAATGAGTTGAGGTCAAGTTAGGTTTTGCCAGTAAATGAATTTAGAAACCAAACAAACAAAACAAATTTTTTAAAGAAACTTTTGAATATTTGAATTAAAGAAAAGTGATTGTTATTAATTAGCTCTATTTTAAAGTCTCATTCATAGAGGACCCTTGCTTTATTGAGAGCCTTGTGGAGACAGGTAAGCATTTTGCCCTGGAATAATTTTTTCCCCATAGAAAGCCTACCACTCTTTCTGCTCACAGTCATGTGAAAATTGGCTTGGTGTATTTCTTGCAGCAGGCTGTTTAAATGGCTCAAATTCCACTAGAGGGCAGTTAGGCCTTATCTCAGTGGACTTTATGGTTACCAGATCTGGTTCTGTCATAATTGAGTAAGTCTTGCCATTGACCACTGCTCATTTCTGTTTCTATTAAGCTCTCATCTGTCCTACTTGATATTACCCACACATTATGTCAGGGATTCCTGTGCTCACATTTCCGCTCTAGTGGCTCTTCTGTGCTTCTACTCTCATTTGTTTTCAAAGACCACTCAATCTTGACATTTCCAGTTTGACCCCAAGAACTACACCCCTGTTCCTGTACCCCCTCAATCTTCTCTTCCAGTGCTTGGTGGCTCAGTGAAAGTTACCACCACCTGCTCACTCAAGCAAGCCTAGGAACCCAGACTTTCTCCTTAATGTACCTCTTTCCTACCTTATTCTTCACCGTGTCCTCTCTACGATAGTGGCCACACATTGCTCATTGTAAGTCTAGAATTTTATATCTCCATCCCTTGCTACCACCTTCTTTGGCCTGGCTGCTAGCCACCCACCTGTTCTCCCAGCTCTCAGCATGCCTCTTCCTTGTGTCTCCCTTACTCTCTGCTTCCCCTAACACCAACCCTAAGACCTTTTGATCAGTCAATCTCACTTCCTATCTCTGCTCTTATATAATCCTATCCATTAAGGAATGAATTTTTTTCTGAGGATGAAAATAGTAAGGCCTAATTTTCCAAGAGGGTAATGGGAGATCACAGATACAAGTGGTTCCTATTATATTGCATGATTCCTACGTGTATGAATTTCAGTTACCATGAGTTATTTTAATAATATCAGTTCTCCAACATCAGTCTTCCATTAATAAGACTCAAATTTTGGAGCCCCGGAGTCATTTCCTTAGAAACATCTTTCCCTTGGAGATCAGAACATCAATAAACTGTGATTTTGGGTGCACATATAACTATGAAATGCCTAGAGGAAGCACTAGGAACAACATATGTCTAGTTGAATGATGGTTTCTTCTGTGAGAGAATGGAAGTAGAGATATGATATTGTTCATCTTTTATTTTTATTTATTCAAACATCTGTATGGTTTAAATCTAAAGTAGGAATGGATCGATGTATTACTTGAGTACTGGAAAAAAATAAGAAAGAAGAGAGTAAGAGTGGTAGATTATGAGTGATTTTCCAGCTTTAATATGTGTTCCTAAATTACTCAGTTTTTAAAAAAGACAATGGGAAGAGTAAGCTTTTCTAAATTTCATCTTCATATTGATTCCAGTATCAGAGATATTTTATTCATTCAATGAATATTTTACTGAGGGTGTGTTGCAAATAAAACTCCATGCTGAAATTCCTTTTTTTTGTGTGTGTGTTTCACATTTAAAATGCAAATACCTCCTCCTCACCTCCAATGGCTGAAGTATAAAACCCACCTTCAGCTAACACCTTGGGAGATTCAGGCACTAAGGAAAAAGCAGGAGGCTGTGTTTTATTCACTTACCCATTGATTTATCTAGCCATTATGAGTGTTCCCAGTTACCATTATATAGCTAGTGTGCAAGGCAGGTCATACTTAGTTAATTTATAAGGGGACAGGAGAAAAGAAAAAGATAATTGTATTTAATATGTCTACATGGACTCACACTTTTTTTGAAAACAAACAGGGAAGAGAGAATTGAGAAGTCATGATGTTGGGAGTCACAAAATTGGGGCCACTACCAAGGTAGAGAGTAGTCAATGAAAATATTCTAGTAGGAGTCCTAAGGATTGTTTGACTTGCTCTGTGTCCAACAGCAAGCACTCTACAAAAAAATCTACTCTATATAAAAAGTCTACTTTATATGCATGCAAACATTTATTTTTAAAAAAGAAAGAAAATAAAAAACAAAACAAAACAAAGTACTCCACGGGATTAGGCCTTACTTGCAATTGGCTCTTCCTAATGAGACTAAAAAGTTTTTCAAAACAAGTACGGAGTCTACCTTATTCTTTCAGATGTTGCTTCAGGTGCTTTGTAATTGGGATGTATTATCATTTATTTATCTTGCTCCTACTAATGGGCATTGGTTCCTCCATTTTTTTTTTCAATTACAAATGATACCTTATAGAACCTCTTACTTTTGCACACCTATTGAGTTTTTCTTCCATGTTAATTCCTCAAAATGGAATTGTCAGGGCTGGATAGATAGCCTAGTAACAGGAGCCTAATGGTGGAAAGAACACCTAGCATATGCAAGATTCTGGGTTCAATCCTCAGGACAAAAAAACAAAAAAGTGTGCCCATTTAAAATTTTTGATAGATTTGAATCAACGTATACTTATTTGAGTATTCTTGTTCCATTTTTCAAGACTTAACATTTAGATAATTATTTAAATTAAATGTCATCTGATGATCAAAAAGCATTTCATTATTGTTTTGATTTGCATTTCCCAAATATGTGGCATAGACGGACTTCTTTTTATGTGTCTAGTGAATATAAATATTTTTGAAATAGCTTTTCCCAGTTTTATAAATTTTGATTTTTAAATTTTAAAGAGCTCTTCAGAGTCATTTGTTCAATTTAGTCAACAAACATCTATCATCTGTTGGCACAGTGCAGGCATAATGCTAGGTGTTGGAATTCAGAGTTGTATAATGTAGAGTCTCTGCCCTGTGCAGGGAATGAAGGTTTGTAAAGAAAATAAATGCAGTTAGATGTTATAACTGTCAAGTTAGACAAACTGCCTACTTAAGAATATTGAGTCATGGGCAATTTCTTATCAATCATCTCAGATTGAGAAAGATTGAAAATAGTGCAAAATTTCATCTCTTTAGTAGCAAACCTACAATATATTAAAGATTAGTAATTCTTTTTTAACTTACTGTTCTATCTTTAAATGTGACCTGTTACTTATTTAAATCATAAATTATTGCTTATGTTATGGGTTTTGAAGGCCAGAGAACTAAAAACAAAAGACTTAGATTGGGAATGCAAGGTCCTGGGTTTAATCCCCAGCACCACAAAAATGAAAACAAACAAAGAAAAGGCTCTTTCAGGTTATTTAGTTTTTCAGTATGGAGTGTTTTTGCAATGATGCTGTCCCTTAACTAGATTAGAACCCTTTGGCAGCTCCTACAACTGTCTACTGTACATGTTCAGGTAGATATACTCGACTCAGGCAGAGTCACACAGACACACACCACCAGACGTAGTGGCAATATGAAAAAAGACTGTCAGGATGTGTCTGGGATGCTACTTAGGTGAGAAGGACACCATAGCTGGAGAGGCCTGCATTCGTGAGATCTCTGTTTGATCTACCAGGGACATGATTTAATACATCAGTGCTGCAGTTCATTAAGTAGAATTATAGAGACCTGAGTAATTAGTAGGATAGTAAATTCAGGATGAGGGCTGCTCTTTGTGTATCTTTATGGAAAATTATAAAACTCAACTTCCTTGTATAAAAGTCACTGATAATTGATTCCTTTCTTTAAGTGAAAAGCAGGATGGGAAGTTCAAATTTAAGAATGAGCCTCCCATGAATTAAGGCTAGCCGAAGACTAAGTCATCTTTTCTCTTTTAGTGCACAAGGTCAGTTAAGTAGGCCAGAAAGAAGCAATGTTGTGGGCAACTTATTGGTCAAGTCTGAACAGAGAAGCACAGAAAATCTTGCTCCTGGACTCTGTAACTATGCTAAGTAAGGCCTCTCAAGAAGGGGGAAGGAGTCAGAAACGTGATAAACCATGAAATATGATAATGCATGCAATAGCTTATAAACTCTGAGACATAATATTAATGTTTGTAAAAATATAAACCCCACCCATGGGCATCTAATTTCAGTTACAGAACAGGTTTATAAGCAGCAATCTGATTCAGAAGAGAACTTGTCTGGAAATTGTGTTTGCTTGTTTTTGTTTAGACTGTATGTGGATTGAGAAGAAAGACATTAATGTAGATACATTAATGTAGATTGTGAGACTCTATTACACCATATATACCCCCCCCACCCCCCAGGAGACTCCTGTGGCAGACCACAGAACCTCACAAGGTAGACACTGACAATAAACATAAACTATGACCGCCATCTTGTGGTGGCATCCACCATTACCAAGTCAGGTTGAGTGTGAGGTGGTGGCAGTGGGGGAGGGGTTGAGGAATTAAAATCCCAGGCACATAATTTTTCATTGTTTGAGGATTCTGGTAGGGACTTTAGGAGAAAGAAAAGCCCTGAGATACAAAGTTTGCCACTTGGTAGGAGAGCTCTATTACCTGACCCTGTAGAGGAGGTCTTCCCTTAATTTGATTTAAGTTTCTATGGTGTGAAGGATCTGGAGTAGCTTTGAGGGGGCATTTGTCATTCCTTATCGCCCTGCTTCCAGATCCCCTGGCTTGAGAAGGAATTTTTCTCACATTCTCCAGAGTTCAAAGAGCTTACTGAACAACAGAAACCCAATATTAGTTCTTCAACATTATTCCATTATATACCACACCAGAGCACATTTGTTCTCACAGCATTTAATTAGATTTCCCGGAAATGGAAAAGCCATTTGCTTTTTTATGGATTTACTATCATTCTGAAACCCAAGAACCTTTCCAATAGCTTAATACAAACCAGTCAGACTGACTTAAATTAAAGGAATGTGTTCAAAGTAGAAATAACACTGATAAAAGAAGCTTTTGATATGTCCTGGATAACACTCAGACTAACAGGATGACATTTTGGTGAAAAGTGAATAAGACGAGGTATCAAAGGGAGACTTTTCTTTTTTGAAATATTTAAAACATAGTTTGCTTTTTCACTTGGCAGAACAACAACAACAACAACAAAAGAAACCACGTGGCCATTTTTCACTTTGCAAAGAATTCTTTACAGATGCCTGTCTAGTTGTTCTTGGATGGCTTCAGGGCACCGACACTGCATTCATCTTTTGAAAGTTCTTGTTGATCCCAGGAACGGTTGAGGCACATCATGCCATCCAATGGGGACAGCATTTTATTTTTCTGTCATATAGCTTACCAAGGAACATCTCTGGCTCAAGACTGTCAAAAAGAACCTTGCAAGACCACAGCATTCTATGTTTCTAACATCCACATGGATATTAGATGATGAGGTTAAAAATTTGGCAGTAGAACCTAGCAGATAATAGGTGTTGAACAAAAGCTACAAGACCCCTCTGATTCAGCTGTTAAACTCAAAAACCTAGAAATATACTGAAATTCTTGAATAGACTTATACAACAGTTTCCCTCTTCTAAAACATGGCCCTAATGTTGGCTCTGTGACTTTTAGGAGTCAGGTAATTATTGGTCATGGGCAGCAATCCTATGCATTGTAGAATGTTTACCAGCTTCCCTGGCCATATCCATACCCATTAGATACCAGTGGCAAATCCCAGTTGTAAAAACCAAAAATGTTTTCAGACATTGACAAATGTCCCTTGGGGACAAAAATCATCCACAGTGGCGAATCACTTCCCTAAACTGAACCTGGTTGTACAGAAGAGATCTGGCTTCCCACATTAGTTGAGTCAGCAGTAGAAAATCATGAAATCTGATATTAGTACGGTGGAATTGTTCTTCTTCCAATAATACCTTTTCTGCCCGCAGTGTCCTCTAGGAAGACTGACCATAAACATTTTAGATTTGCCGAAAATTGAGAGCAAATGATGAGCAATCAGCTTGGGGAAATAGTTTTTTTTTTGTTGTTGTTGTTGTAAAGAAAAGGTCAGTTGCTTGGGAGTCACTTGTGAAAATCAGGAGTGTAAGAGACAGTGCAGTGTAATGGTTAAAAAAAAAAAAAACCCAAACAAAATAACAACAACAACAAAAAGCCTGGTTGGGAAATCAGGAGACTTGAACTCTAATTCTGGTTTGGATGTGGACCAGTTATGCCCTATGGGGAAATCTCTTTTGGTTAATGACAAGGGTGCTGTACTAAGTTCCTTCTCAGGTGGGACAAAATTATGGATTTGTTTATCCAATGAATAGCCCGTGGTTACCTGTTTCTGTAGAGGAGGATCAGGGTTTGAACGAATGCAATGTAAGAATTCAGGAAGTAGAGGGCCTGGCGAATACCATAGTCTAAGTTGAGGGTAAACGAATTTGTGCTAAAAGGAAATCAGAAAGTGCAGGTAGTAATCACAAAAGCTGCTCTGTGGTGTGTGTGTGTGTGTGTGTGTGTGTGTATGCAGACTGGTGCTGGGGATGCTCTGTGGGCCACAGCTAGTAAGCTAGTCAGCTTCTCCGTAGCTCCCCAGGGTGGAGGGCTTACTCAGAATAACATCTCTTGCCAAATAGGAAAACCAAGATCATAGGTGACTGCAGACAATGGGTACTCTTGGATGTGTATGGAAGCTCTCATCAAAGCATTCAATTGGTTCAACTGCATTACCTTATTTTGCAGATATACATGTCAAAACAGTACATAAATATTACCTCTTGTGGAAATTCATGTCATGATTTATTGATTACAAAAGTAAGATGGCCTGAAAGATTCTGATATTCAACAGCACAGAAACCAGAGTACGACAAGTCTGGCTGGGTTTTGAATATTTCAAGAGTTTTTCATCCATTTTGTGTTTGATAAAAGAGCAAACTCATTTTTTTTGAAGCAGTCTTACCCTTACTTTCTAAACATGATGTGTATTTGCAAGGAAATTCAATCCATATGTTTTTGATTAATTTTACTTAAATCATCAAAATATTATTTCTTAAGAGTTGTTTGATGTCTAAGAAGTATTTAAGCCCTTTGAATAATTTAAAAATATACAATTTTTTCTCTTTAAAACAGGAAATCACTTCTTAAAGAGTTTAAATGGGTTTGGACACAAATGAGATTCAGACTTGAAATCCTGACCCTGTAAGATTAGGGAAAGTTTGAAACTTGCCAAAATAGACTCTCTCATTCCTCCCTAAAAGTCAGTACCTTATGATATTATATTGTCAGCAGAAATACTTGGGCATGGTCCAACCGAGTAAAATGTTTTGTTACATTTTTCCTCCTAGTCATAAGTTTCATAACCTCAGTAAACTTTGACTCGCCCCGCTCTCCTTTGCATTAATCCTCACATCAGGGAACTCAGTTCTCTTGATCTCTTCCTCCTGGTTTTCCTTGTCTCCACTTCTCATTGGCTTTTATCACTGCAGGCCTAGATCACAGTGTTTATCACCCAGCTGGACTCCTCCCTCTCTCTAGTCGTCGTCTATACCAACCAATTGTGTATGCTGTTGCCTCCTAATTTTCATTAAAAAACTTAATCTTCATTAAAACCATTTCTCTTTCACTTCTGTGGTTTTTAAAGCCTATGGATTTTTTTAGTCTGTATTTGATGGTTCTCTGTCTTCACCAGCCCCCACCATGTACCTTTCCACATACGTCAGCCACTGCTGGCCAGTGGAGAAGATGTTTTCAGAGTGAGTTGGCTGATGAGTGAAACACAGCACATATAGATCTGAAATGCCTTTCTTCCTCTTCCTTCTACTCATTCTATGAGTACCAACCCCTGTTCCCTTCTTTCTGTTCCCTCCTTCTGGTGACATAACTCCATCCTTAGAATTCTTATACTACTTGTTTCTCTGAGCGGATGTCTATCCTATGCTATGGTATAGAATCTCTTTACTTCGTAATGCTGATGTCTTGCTTCCTTACTTGAACTAGAGATGAAGTCCTTCAGCAGAGGTTCTCCAAAGTGATCCTTGGATCATTGTGGCAATATCTGACAATTTGCTTGAACTGTCACTTCTTAGGCTCCACTGTAGCCCTACTGAATCAGAAATTCCAAAGGTGGGACCCAGGACTCTGTGTCTTAATTAACATGATTTGATTGCATGATCAAATTTGAGAACTGTTGTTATTAAAAAAGGAGGAAAATCTTAGACTTCTTTGCTTTCTCCAAAATGCCAGAAAAAAAGAGGAAATGTGGACATTAATAAAAATTTATATAACTCGAATTTTAAGACAAATTCTCAATGACATCCAAAGAAGAGAACTGGAAGGCTTTGAAAAGTTTGGTATGAAATTTTAAGATATAAAAAGCTACTATTTCTTACTGATTGCCATGGAAGATTAAATAGTTCGCAAGTTTACTGGTAATGCACTTGAAGTGAATTTCTTCATTTTTTTTAATCTTTGATAAAAATTTTGGTATTGTTCAACCCTGAGTAATCAGATGATAGTATTTAGCACATTATGCTTCCAACATTCTTTAAACCTGTGGTCTATAGGTGCATCTACAGGCTGGAGGATACTTTCTTATTTTTCATTAAAATTCTTTATTATACCTTAGAACTCTCATACAGCGATGAATGTTGCTACAGAATTAAAAAAATATAGTGGTATACAGGAAAACCATCAGAGGGGGAAATAAATTTACTTATTGTTTTTAAGAATTTCACTCTTCTAATCAAACTGTACAGATCACAACAGTTTACAGATTTCAGTGCCAAGTTGAGCCTTAACCTAATCATGTTTTTCCCAAACTTCTCAAGGAAGTCCTGGGGTCAGCTGAAATCAAGTCCCTGGCTACAACAGACCAGGCTTTTGGACAAGTCTGTAACTGCACTGAGCCAATCTGACAACACTTGTACACATAATTCCAGGCATAAGGTAGAGGAGCCAAGGAGCTTCCTTAACTTCCATTACTAATTTTCACTGGTAATAATAGTCTGTTTTTTTCTGAATAAAAACAGGTTAGTGTGTAGCATTGGAGAAAAAGTTTGTCCTTTGGAGCCACACAAACCCAGATTTGAATTCCAGTTCTCCATCTCTAACTAATCATCTGCCTTTTCTTTTTCTTTTTCAAATGAGGTTCCTAATATCTACCTGTCCTGCAGCCCTGTTTGCAGAGGTATTGATAAAGTAGATGACCCAATTTAGAAATTCAGTAAATGGAATTATAATTGCCTACTGACAATTATTGCTTATAATTCTTTTATTTTTAACATCAAAGATATAACTCAAATGAAGTCATCCCATCCCTGGCTTTTTAAAAATTTTCTGAGCTGTGCTTTTAGTTGTTCTCTTCCTTTTTTAAAAAATTAATTTGTTGTAATTAGTTATACATGGCAGTAGAATGCACTATGATACATCATATATAAATTAAATATAATTTCTTATTTTTAAATTTTTTTTGTTGTAGGTGGACACAACATTATTTATTTATTTATTTATATTTTATGTGGCTCTGAGGATTGAACCTAGTGCTTCACACATGCTAAGTAAGTACTCTACCACTAAGCTACAGCCCCAGCCCAATTTCTCATTTTTCTGGTTATACATGATGTAGAATTACACTGGTCATGTAGTCATATATGTACATAGGGTAATAATGTCTGATTCTGTGTTGCATTGATCTAAAGTGTGTGGGACAGTTTTTCTTTTGCCTTTCCTTTGTTCTTTATTGAAGCCTTTCTTATTGAGTTCCTTTAAGCAGGTGTGTAACTATATTAGTACTATCATTTATTCAGAAATTGAGTCTATATGAACCTTTCTTCTTTCATTCAGTTAGTATTTATTGAATGCTTACTTATTCTCTGCCAGGCTCTAAGGATACACAAAGGTGTAGGAATAGTCTGAGAGCTGAAGTGAAAACTTGTTGAACTAGAATTATCCTACTGTCCAAATTGTCCCTATAAACTCAGACTTGGGAGTTGTTGAAGCAGGATATGCCTGTGTGGTGAGGTTTTCAGGACTAAGTAACAGGACATTCCCCCATGGGCTTGCAGAGTACCTGATGTGTCCTCCCCTGGAGTTAGTGCTTAGTCATGGACTTGACTCTTGGTCTCTGATGGAATATGTGCTTGAAGCTTCACTTTCTCCTGCAACATTCTCTAAACCCATCAATGAAAATGAACTTAGATTAGCATGGCTGCCCTTGGTAAAGAACAAAGATGGAAGAGAATAAGCTCATAAAAGATTTGCTTTTGTTGGAGAGGCCATCTGGAGGGAAGGACCAGGATGAAGGCAGGAAGGCCATGGGTAAAGCTTTAGCAGTTGGGGCCTGTGGTAACCTCTAGGATGGTCCTCAGTGGTTCTTGCTTTGTGTTAGTCACCCTGTGTTGTCCCTCCCACTTTGAATAAGGGTTACTTGTGTAAGAAATAGGACATTCTGGAAAAGACCCAAAGCTAGGTCACAAAGACACACAGTCTTCTGCCTTACCCACTCTAGGAGAGCCCTCTGCTCAAACGTCCTGGGGGAACCCTGCTGCCATGCTGTGTACACACTCAAGTGGCCATACAGAATCAAGTAGCACCAGTCATACAATCAGCACTAGCAGGTGTGGAACCATGTTGGAAGTGGATTCTTCTGCCTCAGGGAAGCCATCAGATGATTGTAATCTCCACTGACGTCTTGTCTGCCAGGTAGAATCACCAAACCAAACCGCATCCAAACTCCTGGTCCACAGAGACTGTGTGAGATAAGAAGTGCTTATTGTCTTAAGTCACTGAGTTTTGGGAAAATTGTAATAGATAACAAATACAGGACCTGGCATGAGATATTAGATTCCTGGGAGAATAAAGTTGAAGAAGGAGATATCAAAAAGGAAGAACAGAGAAGCCAAAGACAGACATTTCCTTCACACTATTGCTCATAGCTAGTACTGATACTTTATTAAAGGGACAGGGAAAAATGAATTCAATACCCTATTCCCAGAGCACATGGAAGAAAGAAAAAAAAAACACACACACAGAAAGACAAAAGGATGACTCTTAATTTGGGAAGAATTCCTGACTACAAAGACTTGAAAAGGGGGCTGTCTTTCAACACTATGTGAATTTTATTTTTTAAAATTAATTAATTAATTTTGAAACCGTTTTTTACTTGAGATACCCTTGGATTTCATCAAACAGTAGGTCCATAGCAATTTAGGTAAAAAAAAAAAAAAAAAAAAAACAAAACTCTTGAGATCCTTGATTCTTTTATTTTCTTAATCCAGACTCTAGTTAAAGCTACCAAAAGGTTTCACACAAAAGCAGCTCTTTCTAAAATTATCTCTAGCAATATTGAACTATGAATCACTGTTGTACCTCCAGGAAGGACTTCAGTGACATGAGCATTTAGGTAAGAAGTCTTTGTAAATGAGATTTGAAACAAACAAAACAAAACAAAAACAACCCCCCAAAACAAATTGCCGTTTTTTTTTTTTTTTTCATGGTTTTATAGTTGTCAACTTTTTATGTGTTTTCACTTGGGGACAGGGAGGATGAGTTTCTTTGGAAAGGGGCAAGGCAGGAAATCAGTAATGATTCATACCACTTTTTCACATGCTTTCCTGACGAGTTTTAATCACAAATCTGGGTCCACTTGTATAACAAAAACATTAAAAGTGGGTATTTTAAACTGCGTCTTTTTATTAATCTTGTATTTGGTCTTGTAAATAATACACGCAAGTACATCCTTGTTACGTCAGTTGGAAAACGGTGATTTACTAGCTGTTTAACTGGGAGCAGGAGTATCTTGCAATTTTATATGTACTTCTTAAATAGCTCTATTTTCTCTTGTGCTTTAAGAAACTATTTTACATTTTAGAATTTCTTTATCTTTTAAATTTTAATGATTCTGTCTTCCTTTGCATTTATTGCCAATTTTTTGGGACTGTAAAGATAGTCTCACAATAGTCCTTTGAAAATAGTGCACAGGTATTTAAAAGAAATATACCTTGCTATTTCTAAGTTCCTTTGATATCAGTAAGGATGGTTTTGCTTTAGCTTTCTCTTTAGCCAAATTCCTTTTCTTCTTTGTTTCTATTAGGATGATGTAATCCTGGGTTTGTAGACTTTTGTGATGGAAATGGCCATGATCACACAGACACAGCTTAATATTTACTAGAAATAAGAGAAAGAGAAATATCCACAGTGCTGCTCATCAAGCATTTGAAAATACTTGTGTCCTTCATTTCCAGAGAGAAAAAGGACACTGAGCAAGTTCATTATTAATTCGGGTACCTGAAACATAGATTGTGCACATAAATTGTGAACCGTAACTGAACAAGGAAAAGAGTGAAATTTCAAAATTAATTACAGTTAGTGGAGGAAATCATTTGGAGTTGAGGAAGCCAAATATATGAACATATGTTTTAATATAACACAGAACTTTCACAAGTAAAGTAAGAAAGTTATAGAGAGCTGAACAAAGTCAACAGAAGAGGAGGAGAGCATGCGAATATGGTACCCAGCACAGTAGAGTAGAGGTCAGCAACATTTTTTTTTTTTTCTGTAAAAGGCAAGATGGTAATATTTGAAGTCGATAGGCCATAAGATTTCTGTCACAGGTACTCAACTCCACAGTTATAACAGAAAGCAGACACAGATAATATGAAAATGAATAGAGGAGGATGTATTCCAATAAAACTTGATTTACAAAAACAGGCTGAAAACTAAATTTGGCTTGTGGGTTGTAGTTTGATAACTCCTATCCCCACAATACGTAATTTTCCTTATTTATTTGTGGACCAGTGAGTTGCATAAGGGGTTTGAAGCATTTTATTAGAATCTATACAGCATTGAATCCATAAAAATGTACATGGCAGGATGGGACAAGGTGTGATGGGATCTGGAGAGATTCTGTGGTTTGGAATGAAGTCAGCTACAGCTTACACAAAAGGGGGCTTGTTGACATCCTTAGGGTGAGGGACTGGAAAGGAAATCTCCATTTCTGCCTGAATGTAAATAAACAGGCCTAGTTTCTATCTCCCACTTCTGCTCCATCTGAAATGGGAATCAAACATACCCTTTTTATATACATATGTCCTTCTGATAAAAATTTCAGCGAATGTAGTGGAATATAATATAATCCTAATTTTATGGAGAAAAGTGTAACAAAAAGACCATAAAAATATAACAAGGGGAGACACCATTAACTATTTACCCCAACCTCTTTTCTTCTTCCTGTTGTGTAGTCTCACCACTTTACCCAGTCTCTCTTATAGTGTGTGTGGTCAAGTGACTAAGCTCTCTTCAATGGGATGTGAACATAAATAATGAATTCCACTTTTAAGTTTGATTCATAAAAATCTCCCACACATGTTTTCCTATGCTCTTTTTTTTTTAAACTATCTTCAGTTGAATGGGATGTTGACATTTAGGGGAAACTGGAAGTCAAATGTTAAAAATGGCAGTGTCAGTCGGGCATCATGGTGCATGCCTATAACCCTAGCCACTTGGGAGGCTGAGGCAGGAGAGATGCAATTTCAAGGATAGTCTGGGCTACCTAGCAAGACTCTGTCTCAAAAAAATAAGGACTGGGGATATAGCACAGTATCCTTGGTAAAGTGTCCCTGAGTTCAATCCCCATACTACAAAAAAAAAAAAAAAAAAAAAGAGTGGACATTAGTTTAGGTTCCTGAGTGACTATGACCTGACCACACATCTTGGACTATCACTTAAAGAAAGAAATACTTGCCCATGCTGTTTAGGTATATGGTGGTACTTGAGAGAAGAATAGAAGTATATGACAACATGTGGATCACCACTGAGAACTTCCAGAAACATTTGGCTGTGAGTAGAGATGGCATGTGTTATAGGATCCTAGAGACTTTCAAGAATAAATAAGGGTCTTAATGGAGCTACTTATTGTTCAGTTCATTCCATTTGTACCTAAGTGTTGATGAGTTCTGAGGAAGCTTGGCTACAAGTATTAAAAAAAATTACACTTTAAGCTAGTGAGAAGTATAAGCACATGTGTGATAAAATGAGAAAATATAATTAAAATAAAAAATATGGACCCAAGAAAGCATAAATTAGTATACAAAGTAAAAAACTTGGAAAATACAATACAAAACTACTGTGTCCTTCACAGTTTCTGAAAACCAAGTGAAAATTTACCTCCATTTTTCTTAGCAACAGGAGCGATTTATTGATTAATGCACCAATGTCTTATATGTGCAAATGTTCCTTTTGGCAATTAGTTCTAGAAGAAATTTCTTAGTGGTCCTCATACAGGAGACAGTATCCCCAGCAATATCCCTAAGAAAATATCAGAGTGGAATTTACAGTGCTGTTTCCAGATTAACTAAATGGACACTGAATTAAAACAAACATAGGGAAAGAAATATGAAAGATGGAGGGATAAAGGCAGCCAGACAATGGGATGTGGGTGATAATGGCCTCACTTTTTTCAGGAATTAAAACTGTGTCCAAAGAAATAGCTGGAATATCTGTCCTTCAGATAGTCTTTCTTCCTGAAGCTTTCTACAAATTGGGCAGCTGGTGATCCCCAGGAGCTTTCCTAGTAATGACTATAAACTCTGATTTTCTTCCATTTGCAACAACTGCTAGAGAATAACAGTTTCTCATTCTCTCTTGCATTCTGAGTCTTATGGAGGTGTTTTCCTCAACAGCATTTAACCTAGAACCATAGTCAAGAGGGTTTCTGGGAAATGTACCCCCTGGCCTTTCCCTTGTGATACTGAAGAAAATGCAGAAGGAGGAAGTTTTGGGCTGAGCAGATAAAAGACCATCTGGCACACTGTAGTATATTTTGCATGGCAAATCTTGAATATGGTAGGCCAACAAACAGACAAGTAAACCAAACTGCCAACGACAGCTTATTATACCATCATTTGTTTAAAAATCACCTTAAAAACAAAATCACATGTATAATTTTAAGATTAATTTTTAAAAATATTTATTTTTTAGTTGTAGTTGGACACAGTACCTTTATTTTATTTATTTGTGTGGTGCTGAGGAACGAACCCAGGGCCTCGCACGTCCTAGGTGAGCGTTCTACTGCTGAGCCACAACCTCAGCCCCAAATTTTAAGATTAAATTTTATTTAAAAATTTCACATATTAGAATTCTCAAAATGAAATATGTATATAGCATGCTGATTATAGTTAATAATAATAATAATAAATAATATTTCATATGTTTGAACATTATTAAGAGAGTAGATTTTAAACATTCTTATCACAAAAATTGTTAAGTATGTGAGGTGATAAGAATGCTAACTAGCTTGATTTAATTTTTCCACAAGGTATTCATTTATCTAAATATCACATTGTCCCCCAATTATGTGTATAATTTTTGTCAATTAAAAAAATTAAAAAGCAAGATTATCCATCATCACACTATTTAATAATGAACTGTATTTGGCAATGGCTAAATAAAGTGTTTGTGCAAAAATATTGTATATAAATGCAGAGGAAAAAATTCACACCAATCTGAGAACAAAATATGTCAGAAGAAGGAAGAAGGATATTGTAGGACCAAGAGAGAACTGTATATAATTTTTTGAAAAATTTAAAATATGAATTTTTGCTTATTATCTCTATAATTAAAAATAAAAAAAATAGATGAAGCTATCCTGGAATAATTAGTACCTTAACCTGCTTAAATTAATTCTATGCTACTATGTTCTGTGACAGCTACTAAGGGCAGTGAATAGCAGAAATCTTGAGTTCTGGTCCAATTTCTATGTCAGCATTATGTGGCATTTGACTTTGGGTAAATGCTCAAAGGCCTTTCTTTTCCCAGTTGTGAAACAAGTGGATTGGGTTAGATGATTTCTAAGATTCATCTCAGCACAGAAAACCTATTCTTGTAGGATTTATTGGAGAGAAATATTAGAAGCATGAAACAGTTCTGGGTATGGGGAAAAGGGTCTCTAATGAGGGGCTCTGGGAAGCAGGAGGAACTGCCTGAGGCTGCCAGAATTCAGAAAATGAAAGTGTGGACAGTTAAAGGCAAAACTTTGTATACATTAAAATTTCACTGAAGTTCCACCTTCTTCCTAAAAGACACCTGAGGTTACACAGAGAAGCTTGTCCTTATGTCGATGAACAAGGCTTGTATTCAACTGGTTTGCAACAATACTATGCTACATGGTATTTATAGTGGGCACCCTTCATGATTGTTTGGGTCTCTGCTATGTGGACTGTTGAAAATTAATCCTAGCCATATGTCATATCAGGTGCATCTAAAGAGGTGGACTGTTTTCTTATTTCCATTAGGAAGAATCTAGATGCACAGTTTTGAGATTTTTGCTATTACCTGTTTTTCAGGGATCAAAATTTGTAAACAGTTTACATCAGAGCAAAGAATCTAACCTTTTAGACACTGAGACTGAAAGTGAAGGTACATATCCTCAAGGAAAAGTGAAACTAGACATCTTATTTACACAATCTAAGGAGAAGAAATACATAGAGGCCACACAGAATATCAATTGGAAAAATATCTGTTAGCACAAATTGATCTATGCTTTCTATTATTTGCTATAATCCATAAAATATTTTCATGAAATTTCTCAGGTAGCATTATTAATTTTTAACCTATGTTACATATCATTTTCCTCAATACTGCATATTATATAGTAGAAGGCATTAGAGCTATTCTACTTTAAAAGTTCCCCCCAGTACTTAGAAAGATGGATGACCCAGGCAGAGAGACCAAAAAGGAGTCTTATATATTCATGAATAGAAATAGTCAATTCTATTATGATGTTAATCCTCCCCAAATTGATTTATAAATTCAAATCAAGCTCCACGAAAATACCAGTGGCTTTCTTTTTTGATAAGCTGATGATGAACTTCATGTGGAAATGCAAAGGATCTACAAGAACCAAAGCAAACTTTGAAAAAAGCAAATAGAATTGGAAGACTTATGCGACCTAATTCCCAAACTTAAGATAAAGCTATGATAAGCAAGACAGTGTAGTATTGGGTACAAATGACAACCAAGTGAACAGAATAGAAAGTCCAGAAGTAGACTTACGCATATATAGCTATTGGCTTTTAGAAATGATATTTGTTTTAGGCAGCTTTCTCACTGCTGTGACCAAAGGACTTGATAAGAACAATTTTATAGGAGGAAAAATATATTTGGTGTTCATGATTTCAAAGGTCTCATTCCACAGATGGCCAACTGTATAGCTCTGGGCTTGAGACGAGGCAGAACAGCATGGCAGAACATCATGGCAGAGGAAAGTAGCTAAGGACACTGTAATCTTGAAGCAGAAAGAAAGCTCCATTCAGTAGAGACAAAACATGTACCCCAAAGATATACCCCCAGTACCTACCTCCTCCAGCCACATCCTACCTGCCACCATTGCTGCCCAGTTAATCCATAGCAGCAGATTAAGCCATTGATGAGGTTAAACCTCTCATAACCTAATCATTTACCTCTGAACATTCTTACATTATGTTACATGTGAACTTGTGGGGGATCCAAATTATAAGAGTATTAAACAATCCAATCGGGAAAGGATTCTCTTCTGAATAAATGGTGCTGGGAAAAATGAATACTTGTATGCAAAGAAATGAATCTTGGCTCTTGAGTCACATCTATAAAAGTAACTTCTATACCTAAATATCAGAGCTCAAACTATAAAATTGTTGAACAAAAACATGTGGTGAGCTTCAGATAGTGAGCTTCTGAAAGTTAGGACCAAGTCCCTTCATTTTTCATTTATTTCTGTCTCTTCAGCACTTAGCATAGAGCTGGTTCTTAGAAGGATACTTCTAAGGTATCCAAAGATGCTGGAACTGGGAGGCCCTGTTCTGTGGCTTTGAGAGTGCTAAGGAGCAGGGAAACTAGGCTTGTGCTCTTGGATTTCAGATTCAGGCTATAATCCCTCAGGGTTTGTCTTTACTCCTTTCAGATTGTACTGGTGGAGAGTGGAGATCTTTATGAGCATTACCCCACATTGAGTAGTTCTTTGATGTGTCTCCTCTTGGAATTTGCCTATAGCATTTCTGAACCAAAAAAAATTAGATGCCCTCCAATCTTGGGACTTGGTTTTATCTACTTAGCTTTTAGTAGATCCTAGGTGGAATCCCATGATATGTTGCTCCCTTGGCCACCCATGCTGAAACCCCATGAAAACACAACAAGCCAGAGGATTGAGGTTTATCAGTGAAAGGGTGGCCCAGCTCATGGTAAGAGTTGTTCCAAAGGAAAATAGTGAAGGGCACTTAAATCACCATAAGCAAGTAAAATATTTATTTTTAAAGTATGCACAGGAAGGATGTGATACTATTTTTATAAGAGGGGCAGACTTTCTTCATTTCCTGTTCTCTGAATGAGAGACCTCCAATTTATACAACCTAGACAAACCTTGGGCAGAAATGCTGTAACTAAGAACTTTATTTTCCCTTTTATGGTCTCACCATTGTGCTGCCTGTTTTCTAAGCACTAATGACATCTTCATTTAAAACTTCAACTGACCTAGTTCCTGGGGGATTCAGGACTAGAACCAGACTCAGCTGAGTCCTTGTAGAAAACTTGTTATCTAACTGCCAAGATCCTATTCCCAGTGGGAATAGAGCTATGATTTTAGTGCATATTTTGAAGTGAAGGTTGGAGATTAAGGAGGCTTACCCTGATCAGAAAAGCCTAGAGATTGCCTCTTGTACATCTATGAACTTCAGATCTATGTCTTTAATAAAATCCAAAACATCCCATCCAAAACCCTGGTAGGTTTTCATTCTTTTCCATGGTGGCTTAAACATTTGTTTGTCTTAGGGCAGTGGGTTTTTTACTTTTAGTGATGTTTCTTTGGATTTTGGTAAAGATTACTCTAAAACCAGAGGACGTTGCCTAGAAGAGGGCTTACTCTGAATACCACACCTAGGACATGGCTGATCACACCCCGCAGGTTCTAAAGGTTGTATACAACAATCATTTAAGCAAGAGCTATGGTGGTTCATATGTTGCTAATTTTAAGGAATGTGTGTGTGTGTGTGTGTGTGTGTGTGTGTGTGTGTATAGATAATTGTTATTATTTATTTGTTGGTGCTTTTTTGATTTGGTTTCTTCCCAGAGACAATTCTAACTCTTTGCACTTTCCATCACTACCTATTGCTTTAGATACTACTGCTCTAGTAGGAGGCCTGTTTGTCTATGATGGAGGTATGGTTACTGAGGCAGGAGCTCAAGGAATTTCTGATTCACACTGTGGGGGTTTATGATTTTCTAAAAATTTCAAGATAGTTACAAGCAGAGTAGGTTTTTTATTTCAGGCACAGTAGTGTTAACATATTTTGTAACTTCTTTTCTTCTTTTTACCAAGATTTTTACACTGCTTCTTACCATAATGGGTTTCCTAACAGTGAGGTTGACATTTATTTCCTTTTATTCTTTCTTTGGGACATGTGCAAAATAGAAAAATGAATAAAAGTCAAGCAGAACAAGTACCTGACACCTCCCTTCTGATGACCAAAATTAATGGACACTTATTCAGTGGATTTCAAAGAACTACGATTTCACACTGCTGCCACATTCTCTGCAGCTGCTACAACCTTAAGGATTTCTTGTATGTTATCATTCACAATATCATGATTTAGAAAGTAATATATGTTGATAGATTCTAGGGGTGTGACCTAGGGGCAATTACACCTGAAGTTGGTAAGCTTCTACGTGCCCAGCTTGTCTGTAACATCAAAGTTTCACCTTGTCTCAGTCAGCTCCGGCTGCTATCACAAGATACCATTGACTGAAACAACAGACAATTGTTTCTTACATTTTTGGAGGCTGGAAGTCCAAGACCAAGGTTCTGGCAGGACTTGGTTTCTGGTGAGGGCTCTCTTCCTGGTTTGCAGATGGCTGCCTTCTTGCTATGTCCTCATGGTAGAAAGGGAGATGTCTTTGGTCTCTTCTTATAGAGGAACTAATGCCATAAGGATACTTCAAGCTTATGGCTTCATCTAAAGCTAATTGCCTTCCAAAGAATCCATACCTATCACACTGAGTTTTAGGATTTCAACCATGGATTTTGGCATGATATAAACTTTCAGTACACGGCACAATGCTTGTTCCTAATTCCATGTGGATTCTTTCTGTGACTTTACTAGAGAGAAAGCACTAGAGTCTGTATAAGATTTTAATTGTGCTCTTCATTATCATCTCCAGGAACAGAAGATATTACTAATTTCAATTTTTATGAATTTTTCCTTCAAGGAAAATTATGTAATCATGATTAGAATCTATCATCAAGAGATGCCAATGTTAATTCTTCAAAATCAAATATATTGGGGATGCCCTGAATTGGCAGGAGTAATATTTTTAAACTGTGTCCGGCTGGAAGAATGGTATTATTTACTTTGGGTATAAACAGATTTTATCCAGCACTTAACGAACAACTTGACCTACATTTTACATGGTACAACAAAAAATTTCTGTGAAAGATAGAAACCAAGAATGATAAATTTAAAGCCGGAAATATTTAAGGGAGGGGGTGTTCATAGGCAATTATCTTATAATTACTGTCTTAAAATATATGCAGTATCAACGAAGGTTTTTATTTCTGCCCACATTTAAAATGTCTGAATAAACGCATGTGGTTTACTTTCATAAAATGTTTACAGAGCACAGTTAAACAGTGAGCAATGCCTAGGGTTAATCTCAAAATAGTATTCATTTTTCTGAAGTAGAGTGTGATGTCTGGAGTAGGGCTGCATAGGAGATGAACCTACATTATGCTGTTTTATTCTAAGCTGTTTCCATTAATTCTATTGGTGTTCTAATTCACAGTTCCACAAAGACTACTTATGGTAAATGTATTTATTGTCTTCTCATCTTCCTATTTTTGGAGAGGACAAATATTGTCAGATATCCTGAAAGTCTTTTTGAAAAAATAGGAAGATTTCTCTTCTTTCTAATAATGCAACTCTTGTAGGGAAGGTAGGCTCTGTTCCTTAGGCCAAAGATGAAGCAGGCTGGGGTCTCCCTAGCTGTAGATAGTGATGACTTTGCTTAGGGCAAAAAGGCTGGAATGAAGGCTGGGAAGTGTTTCTCCAACTTTTCATCAAAATAAGCAGCATTTGGGAAATTGCCTGATGTTGGCTTCAAAGCTGCAGGAGATCCTTCCTTTCATATAGATTTGAACTTTTCTTCCTAGTCTTCAAATTCTGTCATAATGTTTTCTAATCAATCACAGGAAAATATTTTTTTCTTTAAGCCCTTTCTTTTTTCTTTTTTAAGGCATAGAGTTTCTCATCTTCTATTTTAGCATTGATCTTCCTTTGAAATATGCAGAGATGCTTTCTTGACTTGAGAACAAGAAGGAAGCAGAGAGAACAACCTTGTCATTTTTTGTTGATACAACAGAATATCACAGACCAGGTGAATTAAACAACAAGCATTGAGGCTATGGTGCAAGCATGGTGGGGTTTTTGGTTAAGTCCCTCCACCTGCTTTAGAGATGACCATGGCATCAGATCCTCACATGACAGAGAGCAGAGAGCAAAGAGAGGGAAAGAGACTCTATTATGTCATCTTATAAAGGGCACTGTTGCTGTCCAGGAAAGCTCCAGCCAGGTGGGCAAATGCCTATAATCCCAGCAATTTGGGAGACTGAAGCAGTAGGATTACAAGTTCAAAGCCAGCCTCAGCAATTTAATGTGAGGCTCTAGGGAATTTAGTGAGACATTCTGTCTCAAAATAAAAATAAAAAAGGGCTGGAGGTGTGAGGATGTGGCTAAATGGTTAAACACCCTTGAGTTCAATCTCTGGTACAAAAAAAAAAAAAAAAAAAAAAATAGGTATACCCTTATCAACTAATTCCCAAGGGCTACACCTTCTAATTCCATCATATTTAGGGTAAAAATTCTAATATATGATTTTGGGAACATTTAGTCTGTAACACAGAGTAACAGAAGAAGAAATTCCTAAATAATGGAGAAGAAACTTCTTTTTATAAAGCTGAATCTAAAACTCTCTTCTGAGCTTTTGACTAATGCACCTTTGTGCTGCCTTAATATATTTACCAGTCTACTTGCTGTGAAGAAAGTCACCAGTAGGCATATGTAGACAGATCCATTTCTTCCTCTTTTGCTGTTATCACCGGGCCATCAGAGCTCATCAACTTACAATAAGTTGGTTGCTTAAAATCAATGTTCAAAAACAAATTCTCATAAATTCTACTAGAAAAAAAAATTAGGAAACCCTAGACCAATTTAATATCTCTTTAGACAAATTTGTAAGAACTTAGGCATATGTTATTATACATGTTAATGGAGTCACAGAGATTGGTGACACTTTATTACCTTTTTTTTTTTTTTAACCAGGGACTGAATCCAGGGGCACTCAACCACTGAGAACCATTTCCAGACCTTTTTTTTTTTTTTTTTTTTTTTTTTTTTAATTTTGAGACAGGGTCTCACTAAGTTGCTTAGGGCCTCCCTGAGCCTGGCTTTGTACTTGCAATCCTCCTGCCTCAGCCTGCCAAGCTGCTGAGATTACAGCCAAGCACTTTATATCTTTAAGGGTTCATAGAAGTGAATATTGACTGATATAAGGGCGAAGTGACTCAGTTTTACAGCAAGTAAAATCTTTCTTGGAAATGTTTTCAAATGTACCTCAGAACATTCTGCCTGGCAATTTAAAATTAAATGCATATCACACAGAAATAAAATTACTGACTCTTAAGCCCTCACCTTTTCCTGAAAATAAATGGGAAGAATGAGAACAGTGAAGTAAGAAACATTCTGTATTTGATTTTAGAAAATTTTTATTTTTTGGAAATAATTTCAAATTGAATAAATTTAAAAGTACAACATGAGAGCATTGGTCAAATAAATTATCAATATAATATTAACTGTACATGAAAATTATTGAAAAGGTATTGAAAATAAATATTTACTGATATAGAAATATGTTCATGATATTGTTAAACTTGAAAAAGCAAATTTATTATAATGTTTATAAAGTGTTTATATCCATATGTTTTTTTACATGTATAAGAAAAGTTCTAGAACAGTATTAGTCTATACAATATAATCCACAGATGCAAACCACATGTCATTTAAAATTTTCTTGTTGCCATATTTAAAATGTACAAATAAACAGGTAAATTAATTTTAATGAAGTGTTCTATCAATGTCAACATAGCAAACTATTATCATTTTAACACAGCAAGTATAAAAAATTTAATGAAATGTTTTATATTTTTGACATCCAGTGTGTATTTTACCACTTGAGTACATTTCTGCTTAGATTATAGTTTAACTTCTCAATAACTCCATGTGGCCAGGGGCTAGTATGTTCAACAATGCAGAGCCAGAAGCACAAGCATCAAAATATTAATCACGATTATCTATGAGTGGTAGAATTATGAATTCATTCTTTTGCTTTCTCGTGGTTTAGTTTTATAATGAACATACTACTTATATTATAAGATAATAAAACTATGCTTAATTTAAAATATTTTATAAAGGGACTGTAAATTCTATGGTGAAACTTTTATTTGTTCACACCCGTTAATAAGTCATCTAGTAAAAGATGCAGTCTGTGTTTCCAAAACAGGTGAAGTTTATGAATGGAGACTATTGGTATCATGAGAATTTCAGAAGACTGTGTGTACTTGTATGTTTGTGTGAATGGAGATGGTATGCAAAAGGATTTCTGTGGACCTTGGCAATCCCTGCAGTTATGTAGGCATGGTGGCTCCAAGGCATAAGCATCATAGTCTTTCAGAGAGGACCCTTAGCCTGAAGTTGTATTCCTCAGCCTTGGTCAATTCCATTTTTCTTTACCAGAGCATCTTCACAGTTTTTAGCCCAAGATGACCTACTGGACCAAACACATAATCTGGGTTAGATAGTTCTTAGGTTAGTTGTAGAGGTTAAAAATGAACATTTCAGAGAAGCTGGGGCCAGATTCCCATCAAAAGTAACCTCTTGAGAATTTAGAGTACTCAAATGTTAGCCAAGTTAGGGTCTAGTTCAGTATTCTTATGAAATGACACACTGGAATTATTCTGTCAGAGGGAGTATGGAATGTATTCCACCACATGATCAGAAAATCTGAACTGTAAACAATGGAGCAGTTTGAATTCCAAATGGAGTCACACGGAGATTGGTGACACTTTACATGCTATCATCTTAGTGGCCTCACAATAAACACTGTATTCATTACTCTTCACTTGAGGCCTAGGCCTATATCAATGATGGTCTTAAATGATGGTCTAAATCATTTCTAATTTCTTTAGCAATTATTATTGTAAAAGTAACCATGATAAATTCACTTGCTATTAATGCTAATGTCATAAGTACTTTAGCAGATTTCTACCCATTATTCATTACTAATTTTTCAAGAGATCTCTAGCCGTCCCTGGTATGGAGTTAAGGTAAACATGAACTGGTTCTCCAAGGTTGTGATTTGAGCAGTTTGATCCAATCTGACAAATCCTATGTACCTTTATGTATACAGCACCTGCCAAGCCACATGTGTTGTAGACCACTGGAATTCCTTGGCACTGTTTCACTGAGCAAGATTGGGTAGTGGGACACTCACCAAACTACTAAGTCTTTTTTTCTTTTTATTTTAAAAATAAAACATTCTTACAAAACATGCCTGGTTCCTGGTTTCCAAACCACAAATTTCTGAAGCTGAGGGTTTCAGGAAACCACTGTATTTCTGAATGAAATGTTGCTAAGTCTCTCCATCTTTTTCAACTATTGCGCTTTTCCAGAGCACTCTGGTGTCTGCAGTTAGCAATGCCATGTCATGGAAGTCCTTTGTGAAGATGCTAATGTAGAATTAAGAGAAAAAATACAACATCTCTTCTTTATTTGAGCTACAAAAATGATTGGCATTTTCTAGACATTTTCTTTGATTATATAACAGAGTAAATGTGATACATAAACTGTTCTGTCACCTGTTTCAGAAAGTAGACCATCTCTTGGAGTGGAAAAAGTGGTTTTCATTATGCATAGGTATATTCCCAGAAAGCTGAAAACCTATCATCATACCTAGGACTTGAAAAAGAATAATCCAGTGAGTTATGTGTACTAATGATTCTGGAAATACTCTTTATCAATTAGGAAGGGCCATTTGCATTAACAAATGAACCCAAAGGTGCATATGGCTCAAAAATAATATTTGTTTATATTTTGCTCATAATCCAATGCTAGGTAGAGGGAAACCTGAGCAGTTGCTTTCTTCTACCAAGTCTTTCACTATTCCAGGTTGATGGAGGCTTTGCCAACTTGAGCGGATGGAAGTCCCAATGTTCCTATGCCAGGAATATCCCCCCAGTAGGGAAAAAGAACAGAAAGGAGAACTTTATGAACCAGATCTGGATATGTCTTGTAACATTTCCACTTACTTTTCATAGATTAGAACTAATTTGGACTCTTCTAACTGCAAGGGAGACTAGAAATGTAGTCTTTGGCTGAGTAATCACTTTTCAAAGAATCTCTACATTAACGGATGGGGACCATGAATTTTGCACAGATTATTAGCCACCTGTATCATGTGCCCTATCCTATTTCTCTTGAGAAAATCTCATCAGATAAAAAAAATCAAATTGTGTTTAAAATACAAAGAGCAACAACAACAGAAACAAAAATGAACCATTTCCCCTGGAATAGCCTTATTGACAATACCTTGACCACTGTCTCCATAAAAGTAATATAGGGGAGATTGAAGAAGAAAGTCAATGGGAGGAAAGAGGGAGAGAAACTCAGAGGAGAAGAGAGAGGAAAAGAAAGAAAGATAAAAGTGGAGAGAAAGACAGTGAAAAACAATATGAGTTGATAAGAAAAATAAGATTGGGTTATCCTAAATACACTTGGGGGATTTTAAGAATTAACAACATTTACTTCTCTATTTTCTCTTTTATGTCATGGTATGACTTCATACATATTTTGTGTAAGCATAGCTGGCCTCTGGCTCCCCTTCAATCCAGACATATTCCAATACTGCTTTATTCATTTTTGCCATCATATTAATGAAAAGATAACATATGTGAGAGAGCTTTGTAAATTACAAAGAACTAGACAACTAATTATTATGGATTTTAGCATGAAACCTGAAACATGAACCTTTTTAAAGTTTGTATTGTTGGGCTGAATCAGAAAATCATAATGTATGGATTGCAAATCTACTGAAATTTATTTTAAAATACACATAGATAAAAACACAAATCCTCATTGTGCAGCTTGATGAATTTATACAAAATGGACAGGGTACATAACATTACAGCATTCAGACAATTCTCTCATCACTTGTCCTAATCATTAGCCCTTCTGTTTTCTTCTCCTATTGTCTTCCCCTGTTATCTTCTCCTATTCTATGGCTTGCCCTTTCATTCTCTTAATGAGGTCTTTAAATATACAAAAATAACTAAGTAACTAATTTCACCAGTCATTTTCTTTAGCAACTAGGCGTTTTTCTTTTGGTGTGTATGTATAATGTTTAAGAAATATCATACTATATAAGAGGTATAAAAGCATGAAGATAGTATACTTTTCTCTAGGACACTATTGTATCACCTTTAATAGGTATTTATGATCTATGTAGAAGTAATTTTTTTAGAATAGTATGAAGAGGGTTATGGGTAATATCTTTTTCAGTCAATACCAGTTTTTGCTTTTCTAGTACTTTTTTCATAAGAGCCTTTAAAAAATATTTTTAGTTGTAGATGGACACAATATCTTTATTTTGTTTATTTAGTATTTTTACATGGTGCTGGGGATTGAACCCAGTGCCTCACATGTGCTAGGCAAGCATTCTACCACTAAGCCACAAACCCAGCCCATGAACAAACTTCTTGCTCCACTTGTGGTAGTACAATAATGTTTTGTCAGATCCTTGTATATGAAAGCAGTGCATCCATATGTCCAGAGACTGTGTGTCAACTACTAACAGTTTATAACCCCAAGTGTCTCCAGAGAATCACCTTCTTTTAGTTGACTCACCATTCCTAGGAAGTTACATTCTCCTCAGCCAGTGAATGACTAATAAAAAGTATCAAGGCTGCACTCCTTGTCTCAAGAAGGATCAAACCTGTAGTGTGATTCTTGCTTCTGAAACTCCTCCTGTGGATTAAGCCACAGCTAGCTGTTATCAGAAACAACTTCTTTTCTCGTTTCTTTATTCTTTTCAATTATGCTTCACACTCTTTCTGCTGTGGTTTGGATATGGTTTGAGTGTGTGCTGGAAGCTTGATCCCCAGTGTGGTGATACTGAGGGATGGTGGCATGCTTAAGAGATGTGGCCTAGTGGAAGGTGGTTAGGTCATCAGGGGTGTTGTCATTTAAGGGGATTAAGTTAGTTTTCTGGGACCCTGGTTAGCTCTCATGAGAACAAGCTGTTACAAAATGCCTATGGGAATTTCTTGATTTCCAGTCTTGTCAAGTTATCTCTCTGTCTCACACATAGTTCCACCATGGTGTCATTTATCAAGTTGTAACAATCAATTTGACCAGAGGCCAGATAGATGGGCTACCTGATCTTGAACCTTTGGTCCCCCAAACAATGAACTGAATAAACTTCTTTTCCTTAAAAAGTACCCAGCCACGGATATTTTGGTATAGCAACAGAAGACAGACTAATACAGTCACTATGTAGGATTTTTTTTCTCCTGAAGAGCATGTTCTCAATAACTCATATGAGCTACAAATATTTCTGCCTAGACTCTGCTTCTCAGGAACTCAACTTGATATATTAATTTACATAAGTGCTTCCAGGAAGCAGACTTAAAAATGAGACTTACAAAATGAATCCCTTTTAGGCAATATAAGATAGTACTGCATAACCTGTTTTTATTATTTGTTGTGGTATGCAGTGGAAGTACAGTTGTTGGGACATTCATCTTCTGTGAACTGGGAGATGATATAATTGAAGAACTGCACAGGTTTGAACCATATTCCTGGAATTTGGAACATAGAACAGAGAGTAATTATGAGGACTGTGAAATTGTGTGGCTGTTGTAGATATTGTGAAGAGAAAAATTATAAGCTCAGGAAACTTATTACCAATTTAAAATTAAGTGTGAGAGTTGGGGGCCTTCTTGGGCAGCCTTCAAAGTGAACACATTTCCTGATAGGGAAGAAAAAGGGCTGAAGATCAGGTCCAGGACCTAAATTTTTAAGAGTAGTAGAATTTTAGAGAAAGAAGATCTCAGCCCAGTTCAGTCCTCCAAGCTAAAGTTCTCTGATATAGAAATGAGATCTTAAAACTTAATAGAAGCTTATCTGTATATATGTACTTGAGCACCAAGAATTCTCTGTGCTCCTTGTGTGTGTAGAAGTTATGTCATCTCTCTATTATAGGAATACAGTTTCTCTTTCTTGAAGTCTATGAGGAAGGTCCCAATACAATTTTGGTTCTCAGGATCTTCCCTCAACTCTCCTTCTGATGGCTCGATTAATACTAAATTAAATTTCAGTGTGAATCAGTTGGGCATGTGTTGGGTAAGCCGATAGAAGGAGTGATTATTTGTTTCTCAATACAAGGGTACTAATTCTACTCTTTAATGATACAGAATTTAATATCTGCTAATATCCCTGGAAGATAATTCTAGTAAACTACTGAATTTCTCTAGGAGACTTATGGAAAGTCAGGTTGTGGCTCAGCGGTAGAGGGCACGCCTAGCACATGTGAGGCCCAGGGTTTGATCGTCAGCACCACATAAAAATAAATAAATAAAGTAAAGGTATTGTGTCCAACTACAACTAAAAAATAAATATTAAATGAGACAGAAGGAAGAACAGTCATGGCTATCTACAGAGGAAGAATCAAAAAGTTCAGAGATTTTATAGCTTTAAGTGTGAGATGAAATTGGTTCCTTTAAATTTAGTCAACTTAGATGAAGTTGACACAATCTAACAAAACTTACCCAATGAGAGATAGCTAATGCAAATAGTATGTATCATCAAAGAAACTGAATCAATGACTAATACCTTACATGATAGAAGACACCAGCCTTAGGCACTTCCATTTGTAAATTCTACCAAACACTGAGGAAAAAATGACACCACTATTCTACAATTTATTCCAGAAAATCTGAGGAAACAAACTTCCTAACCCATTCTATGAAACTAAGATTGCTTGAATACTAAAACCATATCAAGGCATTACAAGAAAAGAACTATAGAACAATACCTCTTATGAACATAGATGTAAAATCCTTAGTAAAATATTGGAAAATTGAATCTGAAAATAAATGTATTGTTTCTAAAGAATTATGTACCTTGACCAAGTGAGATTTTTTCCAGGAATACAAAGATGGTTCAACATTGAAAATCAATTTTAACAGTTTAAAGATAAAAAAAATGATTATGTTATTAGATGCAGAAAAAGCACTTGGTAAAATCTAGCATCTGACCAGACATGGTGTTACACACCTATGGTCTCTGATATTTTGGAGGCTGAGGAAGGAGTTACAAATTTGAGGTTAGCACCTATCAACTTAGTGAGACCCTGTCTCAAAATAAAATATAAAAAGGGTTGGGGAGCTCAGTGGTAAAGCATCCCTGCATTCAATCCCAGTCCTAAATAAATAAATAAATAAAAATATCCAACATCCATTTGTGATAAAAGCTCTCAGAAAACTAGCAATAGAAACTTCTTCAACCTGATAAAGCAGTCTACAAGTACTCATAACTAACATCATACTTAATGCTGAGAAACTAGGTATTTTCCTCCACTGTAAGGGTGTCCTCCCTCACTTGTACTAACGTTGTGCTGAAAGAACTTCTAACCAAGGATATTTTATTTTTATTTAAAAATATTTTAGAATAGTTTCATACTTACAGAAAAATTGTGTGGATAGTATAGCAAATTACCATATGCCCCATATCTAGTTTCCCCTATTACTAACACCTTAGAGCTGTATGGTACAATTATAATAGTCAATGAATCACATTAATTATTTTTAACTAAAGTCTATATATTTAGAATTGCATAGTTTTTACCAAACCGCAGAACATTCAAAATCCTTTCTAATAGCTATTTTGAAATATTCAGTTAATTGTTGTCAATCATAATTATCCTACTGTGCTGCGGAGCATTAGAAGTTATTCTGCTTATTCAACTGGATCCCTGTAACCATTATCCATCCTCTCTTCATCCCTCTCTCCAACAAATCCCTCGTAGGCTCTGGTAACCACTATTCTATGCTACACTTCCTTGAAATCTACTTTTTAACTTCCACCTAAAGGTGAGAACATGAAGTATTTGTCTTTACATGCCTGACTTATTTCATTAAGCACAATGTTGTTTAGTTCCATCCATGTTGCTGTAAATGACAGGATTTCATCCGTTTTATGACTAAATTATATTTTGTTGTGTATACAAAACATATTTTCTATATCCATTCATTTGTTGATGTACATGTAGGTTAATTCCTTATCTTGGCTATTATGAGCTATTATAAACATACAAGGGCTGATGTACTGATACATACCTATTTGATATACTGATACATACCTATATGATACATACCTATTTGCATTAGCTTCAACGTACTGATTTCAATTCTTTTGGATATATACTCAGTACCAGGATTGCTGAATTGTATAGAAGTTCTTGGTCTAATTTTTTGAAGAAACTCCATTCTGTTTTTCATATACTTTACTAATTTATATTTCTACCAAAATGTTGAGAGTTGTCAGTTCTCTGAATCCTTGTCAGAATTTTAAAAGTTTTGTTCTTTTGATAATAGCTGTTTTAACTGGGGTGATGTGATCTTGTGTTTTGATTTGCATTTCTCTGCTGATTAATTATGTTAAGCATTTAAACATATACTTGGCAGCCATTTGTATATTCTCTTTTAAAAGTGTCTATTCAGGTAATGTACCCATTTTAAAATTGGATGATATTGATGATGATATTGATGATGATAATGATGATGATGATTATTACTATTATTATTATTTTGCTGTTGCATTGTTGTAATATGTTTTGAAGTCAGGTATTATTATGCCTTTAGTTTTGTTCTTTTTGCTCAGAATTACTTTGGCTGTTTGGAGCTTTTGTGGTTCCATACAAATTTTAGCAGTATTTATTCTATTTTTGTGAAGAATGTTCTTGATGTTTTCATGGGAATTACATTGAATATCTAGATTACTTTGGAGATTATGGATATTTTAACAATGTTAGGTCTTCTATTTCCTGAACATGGGATGTCTTTCCATTCTTTTGGTGTCCAATTCAGTTTCTTTCATCAGTTTTTTTTGGTATTGTGCATAAAATTGCTTTCTTGATTTCTTACTCAGAAACTTTGTTATTGGTGTGTAAACAACTACTGATTTTTAAAAAATTGTTATGATTGCTTATATATGACATTAGAATGCATTCTGACACATCATACAGAAATGAAGTATAACTTCTCATTCTTCTGGTTGTTTTTGATGCAGGATCACAACAATCATATACACATAGGGTATTAGTGTGTGATTCATTCTATTATCCTTCCTACACTCTTACCTCCTTTCTTCCATTCACTCTGCTCTACCTCATCCAAGCTATCTCTATTCTTCCCTAGCCTCCATCTCTTATTGTAAATTAGCATCTGCATGCCAGAGAAAATGTTTGGTCTTTGGTTTTGGGGGATTGGCTTATTTTGCTTAGCATGATGTTCTCCAGCTCCATCCATTTACCTGCAAATACCATAATTTATTCTTCTTTAAGGAAGAGTGATATTCCATTGTGTGTGTGTGTGTGTGTGTGTGTGTGTGTGTGTGTGTGTATATATATTTCACATTTCCTTTTTCCATCCATCTATTGAAGGGCACCTAGGTTGGTTTCATAGTTTAGCTATTATGAGTTGAACTGCTATAAATGTCAATGTGGCTGTGTCACTGTAGTATGCTGATCTTAAGTCCTTTGGGTATAGACTAAGGAGTAGGATAGCTGGGTCAAATGGTGGTTCCATTCCAAGTTTTCTGAGGAATCTCCATACTACTTTCCATAGTGACAACTACTGATTTTTGTATATTGATTTTGTATCCTCCAACCTTACTGAACATGTATGCCTGGTCTAATACTTTTTGGAGAAATATTTTTCCTTTATAAAATCATATCCCCTGCAAACAGAGATGATTTGGCCTCCACCATTTGTGTTTGGATGCTTCTTATTTCTTTCTCTTATTTCATTGCTCAAATACTTCAGTACTCTAGTGAATTATAATGGTGAAAATTGACATTTCGTCTTGTTTCTTATTACAGAGGAAATGATTTCAGCTTTTTCTCATTTAGTATGATATAGACTATGGGTTTGTCATATATAGCCTTTATTGTATTAAAGTATATTTCTTAATACCTGAATTTTGAGGGTTTTTATCATGAAGGGATATTATATTTTGAGTGCATTTCATGTATCTATTGAGATGTTCATGTGATTTTTATCTTTCATTCTATTGCTGTGATGTGTTATTTTTACTGACTTGCATATGTTGTAACATTCTAGTATTTCTGGAAAAAATATTATTTGAACATGGTATACCATCTTTTTTTTATGTTCTGTTGGATTTGGCTTGCTTGTATTTTGTCAAGAATTTTAGCATCTATATTCATCAGGGATATTGATATGTAGTTTACTTTTTTGTTATTGTTTAGTCTTTAGCTTTGATATCAGGGGAATGCTGGCCTTGTGGAATTATTTTGGAAGCATTCTCTCCTTCTTAATGTTTTGAAATATTTTTAGAATATTTTTCATTAATTCTTTAAAAGTTTGGTAAAATTCAGTGTGAAGTTATTGAAGTTATTCTGTTTTTTTTGTTTGAGATTTTTTTATTACCTGTTCGACTTCCTATCTTATTTTTGGTCTGTTCAGATTTTCCGTGTCCTCATAGATCAGTTTTGGTAGGTTATATGTGTCCAGAATTTGTCCATTTCTCTAGGCTTTTCAGTTTTTTGGCCAGTTAGTTGCTCATTATACTTTCTAGCAATCTTTTGTATTTCTGTGGTATTACTTATAATTATCTTTTTTATCTCTGATTTTATTTGTTTGAGTCTTTGTCTTCTCTCCACTCCTCTACCCTTTGTCTTCTCTCCACCCCTCCACCCTTAGCCATTGTGAATTGTGCTGCTATAAACGTGCTTGGTTAGTCTAGCTAAATTTTTTTAAAATCTTTTGTATTTTTAAGGTTTATTTTGTTTACTTCTCTGATCTTTGCTATTTCTTTCCTTCTACTAATTTTAGGTTTGATTTGTTTTTTGTTTCCTAGTTCCTTGAATTGCATTGTTAAGTTGTTAATATGAAATCTTTCTCTCTTTCTCTCTCTCTCTCTTTCTGAATGTGGGCACTTATTCCTATAAATTTCTTTCTTAGTATACACTTTTGCTGTATCATATAGGTTTTATGTTGCATATTCATTTGTTTCAAGATAGTTTTAAAAATTTCTTTCAATTTATTGATCTATTTGTCATTCAAGAGAATGTTGTTGAGTTTCCATGCATGTGTATAGTTTCTAAAGTCCCTCTTGTTGATTTCCATTTTTATTTCATGTGGTCAAAGGAGATGCTTGATATAATTTTGATTCTATTGACTTTCCTGAGATTTGTTTTTTGGCATTGTATGTATTCTATCGTGGAGAATGTTCCAAGTGCTCATGAAAAGAATGAATTCTTTAGATGATGGATGAAGGGTTCTGTAAATCTTAGATCCATTTTTTTAATATTTTAGTTTAACTACCAAGTGCCTTACACATGCTAGGAAAGCACTAGCATGTTTATTTATTAATTTTTTTGATCTGGTTATCTGTCCATTGATAAAAGTGGACCATTATTATTATTAATATTGGTCTTGTTATAATAATGTTGATGATAATGATAAAAGTCCTTTTGTTGAATTGACCCCTAGCCATTATATAATAGCCACCTTTTTCTCTTATAGTTTTTGATTAAAAGTCAATTTTATCTGATATAAGTGCAGTAATTTTATCTGATTTTATATATATAACTACTTGATGATACATTCATAAAGTATTCTGCTCAAATTCTGATGGATAGTTTTGCTGGATATAATATCCTTAGTTGGCATTTTTTTCTTTCAGCTTTATGAATATATTGTTTCATTTTTTCCTGGATATTAAGGTTTTTATAGAAAAATTTGCTGTGAGTATAATGGGGGATTTTCTTACATGTGAGTCTTTAAGGCATTCTTCATTTAAAATTTTTAAAAAATTTTTTAATTTGACCATGTGATATCAAAAGACCTGTCTTCCAGTTCGGAAGCTTAGCTGAGCCTGGTTGTACATGCCTGTAATTCCAGTAACTGGAAGCAGAGGGAAGAGGATTACAAGTTCAAGGAAAGTCTAGGCAAATTAGTGAGATATATCTCAAAATAAAGTTTAAAAAAATATTGAAGGACATTTAAGTTGGTTCCACAGTTTAGCCATTGTGAATTGTGCTGCTATAAACATTGATATGGCTGTCACTATAGCATGCTGTTTTTAGGTCTTTTGGGTATAGACCGAGGAGTAGGATAGCTGGGTCAAAAGGTGATTCTATTCCAAGTTTTCTGCGGAATCTCCATACTGCTTTCCAGATTTGTTGCGCCAATTTGTAGGCTCACCAGAAATGTAAGGGTGTGCCTTTTCCCCCACATCCTTGCCAATACTTATTGTTGCTTGAACTATGAATTGAAATGCATTATGCTGTCATCTATAACTAATTAGAACAAATAAATGAATTAATTAAAAAATATTAAGGATGTAGCTTGGTGGTAGAGTGCTTGCCTAGCCTGCTCAAGACCCTGGGTTTAAACTTCAGTACAGAAGTAAATAAAGCAAGATGAAGAACAACAACAAAAGAGAAAGGCTGATCAATTCTGCTGTTGAGACTCCCAACTGTATTTTTAATTTAATTTATTGAGTTTTTTAGTTCCATGCTTTTTTCTTTGTAGATGGACACAATAACTTTATTTTATTTATATATTTTTATGTGGTGCTGAGGATCAAATGCTCACACATGCTAGTCAAGTGCTTTACCACTGAGCCACAAGCCCAGTCCAAAGTTCCTTCCTTCCTTCCTTTCTTTTTTTAATACTTGGGATTGAAGTCAGGGGCACTCAACAACTAAGCCACATCCTAGGGTCTCACTGAGTTCCTTAGCACCTCACCATTGCTGAGGCTGGCTTTGAACTTGTGATCTTCCTGTCTCAGCCTCCTGAGCTGCTGGGATTACAGATATGCATCACGGCATTTGGCAAGTTCCATACTTTCTTATTCATTGTTTTTTATGATCTCTCTTTTGCTAAGTTTTCCATTCATATCAGGAATTGTCTTCCTAATTTTCTTGAGTCACCTTACTATATTCTCTTCACTCTCACTAAGTTTTCTTAAAATTATTTTTTTGAATTGTCAGGCAATTCATTTATTTCCTTTGCTTTTATTTTATTTTTAATTTTTTTTAGTTGTTGATGGACCTTTAAATAATTAATTAGTTTATATGTGGTACTGAGACCAGAACCAAGTGCCTTACACATGCTAGGAAAGCACTCTACCACTGAGCTACAACCCTAGCCCTATTTCCCTTCCTTATTGTGTTCTTTTGGAGGCATTATGTTGCCCTGTTTTTTCATGGTTCTTATAACTCTTCATGGTATTTGTCTTGTGGGCCTGTTATCTCTAACAACTTTATAAAATGGCTTTCACAATAAAAAATTTTCTGCTGGTCATATATCCTAGGGTGTTGGTTGGATACATTGCACTGGATGTGGTTCCAGGGGGCTCTTTAATGCAGCCATTGTGTAGCTTCTTCAGTATAATCAATGTTAGCTGTATTTGTAGGTGTCTCAGCAGCCTTGGCTACAGGAGTTATGGTATTACAGTGCCAATTGGGATGCAATTTCATTAGATGGGGTAGCTTCATTGTCATCTTTGGCTGTGGGTATAGCGGGTGCCTGTCAGTTTTCACAGGTCATGTGAGGGCAGGATCACACGAGTGGTCCTGGGTGGGCATTTGACAGTATGCATAGTAGCAGAGTGGGAAGGCCATCTATCAGTGTCTGAGGGGTACATGGGTACATGAGGACTCTGGGGCACCATTTTGCTCAGGAGGCCTGCCTAACTGCTTCCCAGGGTATAATGTGGGTTGGCAGAGCTGAGTGTCTGCTTCTTGGGGCCTCAGTGGGCTAAAATTCTGAGAATGGTTGCTCAACTTTTCTTGGAGTCACAACAATATGGGGAGGGCCATTTAGTTGCCTCTTGGCCGTCTTAGTAGTTCAGTCATTTAGAAAAATCTGCTCAACATCTTCCAAGGTTCATGGTTGGGTAGACAAAGCTGCTTGCTTGCTTCCCTGAACTTCTGTGGGGAAGTCTGTCCAGATATGTTCCAGGGCCAAGAGTGAATAGAGAAGGTCAACTGGCTGCTCCCTGAGGCATCAGGAGAATGGATGATTCTACCTGGATGCTTCTCCAAGGCTGTTTATGCCTGGTTGTCTACCTGCTTCCTAAGGCTGAGGATGCACAGGCAGGGCCACCTTCTTCTCAGGCAGTGAGAGGGAGAGGGTACATGGGGCTGACTGGATGCCTGCTGGGGCTGAGCAGAGATGGGGCTGCTTATTTTCTGGAGGCCTCTGTAGACGGAGCAGCTCAAGGTAAGTTGTCCAGGTGCTCCTTGGGGCTGTGGAAAAGTGGGCGGTGCCTCCTGGCTGATTTGCAGGACCGGGTCAGTGGAATTCGCTGTGTGCAATACCCAATACTACTTTATAGGACCCTAGATAGGTGGGGTCCCAAGTTGGCTCTGTGTATCAAGACCTGGGTGAGGAGAGTACAACATGTGCTAGGTGCTTTCTTCAGGATGATATAGCAATGTGGTAACCTAGCAGTCCCTCAAATTTGGTTTATGGCCTGTAAGGGGTATAAAATCCTCTAGCAATAAATGACTCAGGTATCTGTGATTTGAATGGTGATTGACAGGGGCCTCCTCCTTATTGTTTTCATGTGCAGTGAAGTCTGTCTTGGTTCAGGGTTGATCACAGGACATGAGACAGTAGATGCTGTGTGCTTAGTTCCCTTGTGTATAAGGCCATCATGTATCCATGTTCTGCAATGTCTCTGCCACATTCCCACTGTACTCCGATTCTCTGCCTCAAATACTCCAGGAAGATAACTGTCATTTCCCCCTTGATTTGGACCCTTTTTTTTTTTTTTTCCCATGGAGGAAAGCATGCCAAGCGCCTCTAGTCTGTCATCTTGCTGTTGTCCTATTTCTTCTTTTCTAACATACTCATTTGATGCTATTTCCCTTTCAGAATTGTTTTTACTGCATCCCACACATTTTGATAAATTTTGTACTTCATTTTCATTTAGTCCAAAATATTTAAAAATTTATTTTGAGTTTCTTCTTTGATTTTTTCTTATTTAGAAGAGTGTATTAATTTTCATGAATTTAGGAATTTTTCCCAGCTATCTTTCTGTTACTGATTTTTTTTTTTTTTTTTTTTTTGTACCAGGGATCGAGCCTGGGGCACTTAACCACTGAGCCATATCCCCAGCCCTTTTAAAAAATATTTTATTTAGAGACAGGATCTTACTGAGTTGCTTAGGGTTGTGTTAAGTTGCTGAGGCTGGCTTTGAACTTATGATCCTTCTGCCTCAGCCTCCTGAGCCGCTGGGATTAAGGTGTGCACCACTTTTTGTTTAATTCCAATTAAGAATTAAATGTCTGAGAACTGACATTATATTGTTTCTATTTAAAAATTTTTAGGTGAGCTTTGTGACCCAGAATGTGGTCTGTCTTGGTAAATTATCCACATAAGTTTGAGAAGACTGTGTATTCTGTTGTTGCTGGTTGAAGTAGTCAATAGATATCAATCATATCTAGTTGACTGAGTTCAGCTATGTTTTTTCTCATCTGTCTGCTGGATTTATTTCTGATAGACCTGTGTTATTTGTGTGTTTAACACTTAAAGTGAGTATTGATTTAGTTGGATTAATATCTACCAGATGTATTATTATTTTCTTTTGCACTGTTCTTGTTATTTGTGCCTATTTTTGTCTTCTACTCTTTTCACCTTATGTTGTTTTAATTGAGCATTTAAGATGATGCCATTTCTCTTTGTTTTTAGCACCAATTATACATTTAAAACATTTTTTAAAGTGACTGTATCATTGCTTGAAATAAACATTTGGCATTATGTATCCATGGATTCTGCATCTACCGATTTAACCAACCATGGATTGAAAATATTCAGAAAAATAGTATATCAGTACTGAACATGTACATACATTTTTTTCTCTTGTCAAGACTCCCTAAATGATAGAGTGTGATGATGATTTACACAGCATAAATGGTTGTATTAGGTAATAAAAGTAATCTAGAGATGATTTGTAGTATAGGGAAAGATGTATACAGGTTATATGCAAATACTATGCCATTTTATATAGGAACTGAGAACTTCTGGATTTTAGTATCCACGATGAGGGCAGTCCTGAAATCAATCCCGCATAGATACTCAGGGATGAATATGCCTTTTTAAATTCATCCAAGATCACTTTTGGATAACATTATATCACTTCACAGATATTGCAAGTACCTTATAAAGTATTCCTACTTCCTTCCTCCTGTCCTTTGTATTATACTGTCATTCATTTTACTTATACATAAGCATAAGTAGGTATATATATAATACAGTTTTGTATACAATTGAATACATTGTTGCTGGATTATTTTGAACAGGTACCTATTAGACCAATTAAGGATAGAAAAATAAAGGTCTTTACTTTTCCTTTACTTCTTTATCCTACAGCATCATTGCTTTCTAAATTTATGGAGATCCTACTTTCTGACATCTACCATTTGCCTTCTTAGAGAGCCCTTCACAGTTTTTGCAGGGGGGAGAACAACTATTAGCATATTCTTTCAGTTTTGTTTATCTGAGAGTCTTTGTCTTTTAGGTTGGAAGGATAATATTTTCCAGGCACAGAATTTTAGGTTGATTTTTTTCTCCCCCTCTCAACTTTCTGAAGATTTCACTCCACCTTATTCCTGCTTGCCTGGTTTGGGCAGAGGTTGAATGTAAGTCTTAATTTGCTCCTCTATAGGTAAGAAGTTTTTACTCTTACTTCTTTCAAGACTTTTCTTTACCTTTGATTTTCTACAGTGTAAGTATGATATACCAAAGTGTATTTCTTTTCTCTGTTTGGCACTTATCCTGCTTTTATGAACTTTCTGGATATTTAATTTGGGGTGTGTCCTAACTAATTTGAGGGATAGTGTCGGTCATTATTACTTTAAATATTTCTTCAGGTCCTTTCTTTCATCCTTCTCTGTATTCCCATTATGAATGTTTTATACTTTTTTGTCATTGTCTCACAGTTTTGGGATTTTTTTTTAAATCTCAACACTTTTTCTTTTTAGTATTGAAAATTTTTATTTAAATATCTTCAAATTCAGAACTCTTCCCTTAGTAATTAGTAGTTTGCTATTGAGCCCATCAAAGACATCGTTTCTGTTACAGAATTTTTTATCTAAAGCATTTAAGAAAAAAAAAAAACACTTTCTCAGAATATCCACCTCCCTGCTCATAGTATTGATTTTTTCTTGCATCTTTTATATTATACTCCTTGGCATAATAATCATCATTGTTTTAAATTTGTGGTTCAATAATTGTAACATCTTTCTCATATCTGGGTCTGGTTCTCCTGCTTACTTTCTGTGCATTTTTTTCTGTGCTCTAGAATACTTTGTGATTTTGTTGTTGTTGTTGTTGTTTTTGTTGTTACAACATGAGCATGATGTACTTTTTTTTTTCAAACTTTATTCCAGCTTTATTGAGGCAAGTAAACTTTTTAGCTGCAGATGGACACAATACCTTTATTTTATTTGTTTTTATATGGTGCTGGGGATTGAACCCAGTGCCTCATGCATGCTAGGCAAATGCTCTATCACTGAGCCACAACCTCAGCCCCAAGGCAAGTAAACTTTTAACAAGTAAAAATTGTATGCATTCATGGTGTACAGCATGATGATTTGGTATAAACAAGTAAATAAAAAATAAATCTTTAGAACATCCAGGCAGAACAGAAAAAAGAAACAAAACAACAACAAAAAGAAGACAAAAATCAAGCTGATTTTAACATATCTGCAAGGCTAAGTAACCAATGATAGTGGCACATCTGCCATTGATGCTTGGCATGAAAGTATTTGACCCCCCAAATTTTACACTTGGCTATCATTATCTTTATTTTTAATTGGTTCTTTTTAGTTATACATAACCTTAAGATTCATTTTGACATAACTTTCCTTTTCCCCCTCATCTCCTCCCTCCCCTATTCCCTTCCCTCTACTCTACTGATCTTTCGGCTCTTTACATTTAGCTTTATTTCTGCAGTTCTTCCTTATCCTGTTTGTTTCTCCCTCTCCTTCAGTCCCCTTCATCTAGTCCACTAATCCTCTATCCCCTCAGCTTATATTTGACTAGCTATGCAAATCAGAGAAAGCATTCGACCTTTGGCTTTCTGAGTCTGGCTTATTTCACTTAGCATGATAGTCTCCAGTTCCATCCCTTTATCAGCAAATGCCATCATTCCTTTCTTCTTTATGGCTGAAGAATACCTCATTGTGTATATTTATCACATTTTCTTTATCCATTCATTTATTGAAGGGCACCATAGCTTGGCTATTGTGAATTGTGCTGCTATAAACATTGATGTGCTATATCCCTAAAGTACACTGTTTTTAGATCTTTTGTATATATACCAAGAAGTGGGATAGCTGGATCATATGGTGGTTCCATTCTTAGTTTTTTGAGAAATCTCCATATTTCTTTCCAGAGTGGTTGTACTAATTTTCACTCATACCAAAAATGTATAGTGGTGACTTTTCCCCACATCCTCACCAACACTTATTATTGTTTGTACTCTTGATAATTAATTCTTGATAATCCATTTCAACTGGAGTGAGAAGAAATGTGATTTTTATATACATTTTCCTGATTGCTAGAGATATTGAACATTTTTTCTATAACATTTGTTGGCCAATTATATTTCTTCTTTCAAGAAATATATGGTACTTTTGCCCATTTATTAATTGGGTTATTTGGTTTTTTTGGTGTCAAGTTTGGTTTCATTTCTTGTGTTTTAGGAATCTTGTTAAGGAAGTTGGTTCCTGTGCCAATATGTTGGAGTTTTGGGCCTACATTTTCTTCTAACAGTAGCAGGATTTCTTGTCTAATTTCTAGGTCTTTGATCCACTTTGAATTAACTTTTGTGCAAGGTGTGAGAGGTAAATTTTCATGCTTCTACATGTGGATTTCCAGTTTTTCTAGCACCATTTGTTGAAAATGTTATCTTTTCCCCAATGAATGTTTTTGGCAACTTTGTCTAGTATCCGATAATTACATTTATGTGGTTTTATCTCTGTCTTATTCCATTCCATTGATCTTCATGTTTATTTTGGTGCCAATACCAAGCATGATGTACTTAATAAAAAGAACTGCAGTGCATAGATCTTGAGTGATATAGTGATAAGGTAGGTGATATGATTAGATCTCAGATTTTAATAAGCCTGTGCCTCCAGGCCATCCATTCCTGTTTCTAGGTTCCCATTCCTCCCTCTCACTTCAGTGGGCCAGGATAGGTAGAAGGGGTTACTTCTTGTGTACTTCTCTTCCCCCAGGTGAGCTAGCCTCTGATAAAACCCCAGCAGGTTAAACTCTGATAGAACAGTTTCTCTTGTAGGCAGGTCTTATGAGACAAGAACAGAATGGTCTGGCAGGTTTCTTGATTTATTTTCCTCTTCCCTTACTGGACACATAAAGGAATTTTCTCTGATCTTTATTATGATAACCTGGTAGATTTTTGGAGGTGCATGCAGAAAAGTGTGCGGATTTCCTAATGACTAGGTACCCTAGGTGTTGAACTCTCAAACTTGTCCACCTTGAGCTTCCAGGAATTCATCAGCTACAGTTCAAATTTTCCTATTCTGGCACTGGTTACTATAGAGGTTTCTACTTTTAAATTTCTGCTCCAGGAAGTTGTGATTCTCTGCATCTGCCTGTCTATCTCCGATTTTGAGGGAGGTAGTTTGCCTTTTGACCCTCACTTTTGTTCTTCTGCTGTCCTGGGGACTGAACTCAGGACCTGGTGCATGCTAGGCAAGCATTCTACCACAGAGCCACATCCTTAGCTCTTAAAAAAAAAAAAAATTGAGACAAGATCATGTTGAGTCACTTAGGCTGGCATAGAACTTGTGACCTTCCTGCCTCAGCTTCTCAAGAGCTAGAATTACTGGGGTGTGCCACCATACCTGCCAGGATCTCAGTTTTCTGATAAGTGAAGCCATTGGCCTTTTACTTGTAATGATGGATTGGTGATTCTAACTTGCTTACATGCCCAATCCTAAACTGAAAGTCTTTCTCTTTGTTTCCTGCATCCTACTTACATATATATTTGACTCTTGATATTGTTTTATTAGTTTCTGAGGATTGCTCATCTGAAAAATATTTTTCTCTTCTTTATATTATATAATTTTCCTGATCTAACTTCAAGTTCACTAACACTTTTGCTATCCTTATTCAGTTGTTAAGCCACTTCTATGTTATTTTAGATATTATAATTATCAGTTTTAGAATTTGAATTTTGTTCCTTTTTGTAACTTCTTTTTCTTTCTTGAGATTTAAAATTTTTTTTTTGTTCATTAAAAGTGTATTTACCTTATTGAAGTTTTTTGAAATAGTAGCTTTATAGTATTTATTTGATAATTCCAACATCTAATTTAATGTTGTTGACTTCTAATTTGTTTTTGTTTTTCCCTCTCCCTTGAGAACTGATCACATTTACCAAGTTTTTCATTTAGCAAAAATTTTGAGATTATATTCTGGATACTAGAAATTTAATGTTGTATGGATTCTGAATTCTGTTATATTTCTCCAAAGAGTAATCATGTTTCTGTGTTAGCAGGAAATTTACTTAAATGCAAATTCCAAGCTGTCTTGACTGTGGTAGGTGGCAGCTCAAATATCAGCTTTGTTTTTTTAGTTTCATTTGCTAGTTGCTTTGAGTCTGCCACGTGTATGCATGGTTTAGAGGACAGTCAAAGACTCTAGCTGAGTTTATACACATGTTGGAATACCCTTCTTTTGAGTTCTCTTCTTTACATGATTTTTCTTTCACTTTCCAGTATTTTCAGTTGCTGTTCTCTGTCCTTTGTTCTTTAGAAAAGAAAGAAAGGAGGTTTTATAACAAAATTTTAGCCCTCCTGTTTTTGCCAGGACAGCAGCCAATTTCCAAATCTAACCACACACATAGAACACTTGCTTTTCATTGGGCCTCTCTTCCAATATTCAATATTCTCTCAATATCTGCCTGGTTTTATTAATTCTCTAGGGCTCTGAGATTGTTATTTATATCATTTTGACCACAATTTATACTTGTTATTAGCAGGTAGTTTGTCTATTAGGAACATCTTCCATCATACTGGAAACAACACAACCAATGACTTCCAGAAAGAACAATCTTTAATTTTCTGTAATTCTATTGCCTCACTAGTAAAATAATGAAATGTTAAGTGAATTGAGTGGTAGTAAGTGGTAGTAAGTGGTAAACTAGTCAGAGTTCTCCAGAAAAAATAGAGCCAACAGGTTATGGAGAGATTCATTATGACTATTAGCTCATGTGATCATGGAGTCTGAGAAGTCCCACAGGATGCTACTTGCAAGATGGAGAACCATGTGATACAGTGGAATAGTTCCATAAGAGTCTGAAGGCCTAAGAACCAGAGGAGCTGATAGTGTAACTCTTATTCCCAGGTTGGAAGCTTGAAAATTGGGAAGGAGGTGGAGATGTGGGGAGGTAGGAAAGGGCTGTGCTCATACCAGTCCCAGAGTCTGAAGTCCTAAGAACCAGGGGCTCCAATGTCCCATGGTGGAAAACAATGGATGTCCTAGCTCAAGAAAACAGGAACATTTCATTCTATTTTTACTTTTTGGTTCTATTCAAACCTCAGGAAATTGGCCATTGGTTCCCCTTACTAGTGAGGGTGGGTATTCTTTATTCAGTCTCCGGACTCAAATATAATATCCTCTAGAAATACCCTCAACCAGAAATAATGTTTGCCAGCTATCTGGGAATCCCTTAGATCAGTCAAGATGATACAAAATTAACCACCAGAAACAACAAATAAATGTTAATTTTCTTTTTTTCATATCCCCTTCTCTTCTTTCGTGAAGAAATTCCATCTCTAATCCTTTTTTTATGTTCAAAGACTGCCTGAAACCAAGTTTTCTGGCAGCATTTCTGTGGAATGGAGGCTTTCTCTCTCTCTCTCTCTCTCTCTCTCTCTCTCTCTCTCTCTTTTTTTCAAGTCTTGCTTCATTTAAATGAGATCTTCTTGTATCCCTCAAGAGTGGGAGCAGGACAGGGGGAAGTTAGCTTAATCTTAGTAAAGCCAATAGCTTAAAGTTCAACTGTAAACATCTCTGTTTTTATAAGTCCCTTGGATATTTCCGAAATTTCTCCCATACCAGATAATTTTTATGAATCATCTCTTCTACTGGGCCTTCTCCATGTTGTTGTGGCCCCTTTCCTTTCTTTTTTCCTCTTCTCATTTTTTTTTTCACTAATTAATTCTCTGAATTTTAAAATGTACCATTTGGACAGAGAATTTTAGTTACAAGTCTTGTCTCATTCTCAGGTAATCCTTTGAAAACTTTTTTTTCACAAATGAGATGGCCATGAAGGAATAGACAAATTGAACTAGCTGTTTTCCAAAGAGAAATACTCTGACCGATTTTTTTTTTTTTTTAAATCAAGGACTTTTGCTGTTCTTTAAAAAAAGTTCTATCACAATCACTTTACAGAGGAAAGAAAAGTGATGCAAAAGATCTTACTTTCAATTCTGAAATTCAAAAGCTCTGAATATGGAAGTATTTCTCTAAGCTTGGTACAGATTCATTTGGCTGAAAAACATGACTGCAACTGGTGTGAAGTTTTTCATGGCCTTTCCTCACCAATTTAGTGGAACCATTCACACATGGTTGATTATGGGGTGCTGCTCCAGTTTCCAGTAGTGAGGTTTTGTAATGCATACCTTTGGATACTGTATGACTTGTCTAGAATTTGAGAATTTTCTGAACTCTAAAAAGACACTCTTGTCCAAGAGCTTTGGATGAATTCAGACCTGTATTATGAAAAAAAAGTTTGATAAATTTAAAAATGGCCCATAAAATTTTATTACTGTCACATAAATGGATTGTTAGAAATTATCTAAACAGTATAAATTCATAGGTAGAAAAGTATCACCTTTGAGTGACTTCTATATAAGTAGACTGGGTAAATGAGATTTTTTATTTAGTGATAAAAGTGATAAAACACTGTAGAGTTAAGTAAGAAACCTCAAAAAAATTAAATTCAATACAAAGAAACTAAGCTACCATTCATTTGTATTTAAATGGCAGGAAAAGCAGCAATCGAAACATAACTAACTAAGGCAACAACATATGCTGATTCCCCAAACTGCAGGAATTATAACTTTCTGTACATTTGCATACATAGTCCAAACTCTGCATCATTCCCAAAACTGCATGATAGAGAAACTTGAAAAAAAATATCCCCAGAAAGCCATAAGAATGAGTTATGTTAAATATAAGTATAAAAATTCAGAAGCCTTTAATCGGTCATTTTAGTAGTTAAGGTAATTACCTTTAGTCATAAGTCTATAAAATCAAAAGTCAAAGAATTTCTGTTCTCACTCCTAATACATTTAATAATTTCATTTTTGGTTAATTGTTGACTGATTGGGATTATCTAGTGGGTTAGGAACCATACAATAAAATCATTGATTGAGGATCATGGTTATCGTGTTGAAAGGGTGATGGTGCTTGGTGGTGGGGCTGAGTAGGATTGGTAAGAATAAATTTTTCCCACTTAACACTTTCATGCTGGACATCAGAGAACTGTGAACAATGAGATATCCACTTCATAGTAATTCGTGGAATGAACACTAAGAAGCCCAAGGGAAATGTTCCATAATTATCATTTGAAGCAGTTCCCAGACCCACAAAAATGGCTCCAGTTTCCTACTGTTTTGCCACAATTACAGATGGACATTTTAAAATGGCACAAGAAAATAAGTTACACTGTAGTAATAAGGACAGATCAAAATTCTTAAGTTGTTTTGGGTAAATGAACCTATGATTAGAATTTGTGACTTTGTACTACAAAACAAGCAAAAAAAATAGTTTTTTTTTTCCTGTGAAATTGTGCAATTACCATTTAAATCTCTTAGAGTGAAATGGTACTGACCATGTAAACACACTTTTGAGGTCCTTGCTTAAAACACCATCTCTCCATTACATGTCTATGTTTTTATTTGTCCCTTGGTTTTCTTTTTCATCCCTTTTTGGTTTAAAGAGATGCACAAAGCTTGTCCCTCTGTTCTTTTCTTGGTTGCTCTGTAGACTCTTTTCTCAGATATTTTCATGATTGCCTCCTCCTCCTCCTCCTCCTCCTCCTCCTCCTTCTTCTTCTTCTTTCAGGTTTTAGGTTACATCCCACTGTCACTTCCCTTCTCTTCATTCTGTTTTATTTTTTTCTTTTTGTCTCAGTGCTATTTTTTGGCAACGTTTCTTCATGACACAACTATGTTAAATGTTTATTTCTAGTCCCTTCTCACACCCTTCCCATATAGGTTTCAGGAAGGCAAGAGCTTTGTGATATGATATTCCCTCCTAAACTGCTCTCCCAAGAGTAGTAACTAACATAGAATAGGTGTTTAAGGAATATTCATTAAATAAATGAATTAATATGTAAAGGAACTAATCTGGGTCAAAGTGGAAGAAAGTGACAAATGTTTTCAATGGGCAAAAGGTGAGATCCACTATGACTTAACTATACTTTGACTATCTTCAATGCTAAAAACTTTGAAATTGGAAGTGAACAATACAAGTAATACCCTTCAGCAATATTTTTAAAAATGCTGTGAATCTTTAAAATGCATACCTCTGAAACTGGGTGTGGTGGCATACAACTAGAATTCCCATAACTCAGGAAGCTGAGACAGGAGGATCACAACAAAGTCAAGACCAGCTTCAACAACTCAGTGAGATCCTAAGCAATGCAGTGAGATCCTGCCTCAAAATAAAAAATTAAAAAGGGCTGGGGATGTGGCACAGTGTTGAAGTGACCCTGGGTTAAATATCTAGTATGGGGATGGGGAGGAGAGAAAGCTTACCTCTAATGGGACACACCAAAACATGATAGCACTTTATTACGGCATTCATTTGTCACCACAGAAGGCAGGATCAAGTTGAACCATGTTCCTGGTGAGTCTGGCAAGGGTCAGACTGATGACCTGTGAACAAAGTCAGATCAAAATAAGGAAGTAGACTGTTTTTGAGTTTAAAGGGTAAACTTGAGCCTCAAAGAATAAAAATGGGTAAATAATGAAATAAAACCAAAGCCAGCAATGGAATAAGGTGGTCCAGAGTAAGGTGTACAAGAAATGTGCTATACATGCTTATGACTCACTGTATGATGCACAGGGAGAGTGAGGTGGGATGAAGGAACAGGTATGAATAAAGCCTAAAGATAGATACATTGAAAACAACACTAAACTTGACCTCTAACCCTTAAGATATGCAATCTGAAGAAATTTCCACATTCATAATGTGTGTATGTATGTGTGTGTGAGACAATGAAGCAAAATTAAGTGGAGATAAGCTATGTTATTTGGCATCTAGAATATTTGTTGAATTTGTTGAAATGTCTTCTTATGAAGGCTAGCTAGACATTTGAGGTCTGCTTATCTTCTGAATAGCCATAATTCTAGAACACAGCCTTGGGTACTGAGAAAGCAAATTTCTCAGGGTTCACTGTTGGATTAATGTGTTGAACACCCGTTTGCTCAAAGTACCATAATAAATAATTATAACTTAAAAGATACTTTAATAGAAAATTTAAGATGTGTTTATTGCTCTTATCTTCCAACTATAACACTGTTAAATAACTAAATTTAAGATAAAAAGTGATCAATACAAGAAGAGAAAATAAAAGTGCTGGAGGCTTTAGAAGACAGAGAATGAACTTCCCTTCCAGGCTATATGGAGATATATGGGGATAGCAAAATGCAGAATGGAATGTTAAACAATTCCTTTGCAAACAAATGTGACACAGGGATACTCTAAAAAATAGCTTTATATGCAAACATGCATATTTTTCCTAATGCCTCACTCTAACATCTCAGAATTTCAATTTTTTTGTGGTTGTACATGAATAGTTTGATTTTTTCCTTCAATTTAAATGATATTTGCTGTTAGCACAGTCTATAGTGTACCTGTTAAGCCTTTGATGACTGATAAGCAGATCGGAGGAAGCCAAGAATAGTCCTTACAACAAACTAAAGGTTAATGGCTTCAATTCTTTTGATAGAAATTGTGAGACTGTCACACTTGAGAGCTAGTTTCTCAGCAACATAAACAATTGGCTTTGGGAACATCTTGTTCTGCAGCAAATGCTCTAAGTGTCTTGATTTGAGCTAATTTATTTAGAAAGTGAGTGGGGTTGAATCTTATGCAACTGTTTGATTAAGTTTGATATTCTTGGGAGAGGAATACTTACTAAAAGGTAAGCCTGCAAATGCCAGAGAAGTTTAAGAGGAGGGATTTACTCAAATATAGAACACGAAAACCATTTGCAAGTAAGTTAGTGAGGTCATGGAAACTGTTAACATTTGGAAAATAATTCCAAATTCTGTTCAGGAAAAAGCCATATACAACTCAACTACCTCTCTGGAATTTGAATCTGAAACCCTATTACTTAGTTCCTTTTAGGTCCCCACAAATATCATCTACTCTCCAAAATTATCTTGCACTGAGAAAACATCAGATAAATCCTAGATATGATATCCTGAAATTATAACACGTGCCATGTCATTGTTTGCATGAAAAAATCTACAAAAATGGAAATAATTGCAGGGGGGAGCAAGTCTGAAATGTTGAAAAGTTCAAACGTTAGATTTAAAGAAAAACATTATGATTTTCAAAAGCACAGCATTCTTAGAATTACCTGCAAACAAATCTTCCTCAAGGCAGGGGAAGAAGGCCTGCTGTGTTTTGGTCCTTGGATAAGGATGGCATTTGAAATAACACATTAATTGTTTATATACAAATGGATGCTATTACATGGTGCTTGGAAACAGTTTGTTCTCTTAAGTAGGTCAAACATTCCCCCCTGATACCTTGTTTACATCCCAGAGATTTAACAAACATAAGTTGCTTTCTTTACAAATACTGCAAAGAAAGCCCAAGTCAAATATTACAAATTCCAAATCAATGGAGCTCAAATGGGTGAGATGGTATTGCGTTTTACTTAGATATTAAAGTTCATAAAATTTTGTTGTTTTTAAGCAGTTGATAATCTGCATGCATCCGTGTTGAAAACAATTTTATTGAATGTTTGGGATGCATTATTGAAAAAAACTTCAGATGATGTCATATGGACATGAATTCTGGATTCCCCCAAGTCAATATTTAGTTTAATTCTCCTGTACTTGAAAGAACATGAGCACTCAGCTGTGAGATCAAATAGCAGAGGTGTTGTAAATATACTCAGGTCACCACTATTTTCTCTGTTTGACATTCCTGCCCCACCTGTAGGCTTGGGTTTATGCAAGCAGACCAGAATGGGAGAGACAAATCAACAAAGCAGTTCCTTTGGAAATGCTGTTTTCTCACTTCACCCCTTTGGCCTCAAAAATTAGGCTAGGCAATGAGAGGCATCGTCTTTGCAATCTCTTTTCCAGAGACATTCTCACAAAACAGGTCTGCAGTGCATGCTGTCTTCCTTGGAAACTTTCCTTTGAGTTTTCCTTCTCTTTCCTTTCTTCATTTCTCGTCCCTGCCCAATTCCTGATGGAAGGAATCCACACTGCCAGAGTGAGCAGAGCCAAACTATAATCTCCCTTCTAGAACAACATATACAACAACAGATTGTATCTTTGAGCCAGAACTTGAAACTTATTCATTTTTTAAAAAAATAAAAAGGAGAAAAAAATTGTTGACTTAAAGACAAACCAGAATTTTACTTCAAACTAACGAATAAAATGAAATCAATCCCCCAGGTTTCTTTTTTTCTTCTTCTTCTTCTTCTGTTCCTCCTCCTTCCCATCATCATCATCTCCTTCTCCCCTTCCTCCTTCTTCTTGGCTTCATTATTAAATAAAACTGCTTTATATGTAAAACAAAATCCATATACAAATGACTGAAAGAGAGGGATGAAGATTTATCTTTTTCCTTACTTTTCACCCAAGGAACTCTTTCTGAAAGATTTGAAGGCTTAGACACTGTTTCCTAAATGAACCATCCAGCAATTCTGCAAAATAAAACCAAAGTAAATACATCTTCATAGAAGTTGTTTTTAATTTCCCTTTGATATCTCTCCCTCTTTTGCTTACATGCTCCTTAACCTTGTTTCCTCTCTGTCTCCTTCCACCTCCTTTGGGGAAGAGCCAAGGATCCCAGTGAGGCATCTGTCTCCCCCTTCCTTGGCAGTTAAGGTTGGCACTTGAAATATTTCTCATGCAGACAACTTTAGGAGACTGGTAAATCAATGCCTTATGATGACATGGATCCAGATGATATCCCTAAATAATTGCTGCTATATGCCCAGCTTTTTGGAGGATAAATATATTCTTAAAAATAAATTGTACTCATATTTCAAATGAACAGTTCAAAGTTGCTCTGATGTCTTTTGCTTTCTTCTCAAAGGAAGGGATAGTTTGTTTCCAAGAAGGTTTACTTTTTTTTTTTTTTTTTACATTAATGTACTTTAGGTTGTACTTGATGCTTACTTGTAAAACTATCACTTACACCATGAACTTCATGGCCAGTATAGACAAACTAAACCCTTTGTTTGAATATCCTGTGGTTGTCCATGTAGAGGGTCTTATCTTTTGAGGGAATGATGTTGCCTCCTGATTTCAAGTCATAATGGGTTTGGGTCTAGGGAGACCTTGGAGGCTTATAATCTTGAGTTGTCATATTTGCTTACTCATCTCTTTCTCCTTTTTGAATGAAGCATGTCTCGCCACTGGGTCATATGTTTAGTTTTACATCTCACATCTAACTCTAACTCCTAATTTGTAGTTATTTCTCTATATAAGCTGAGAGGTACCATTTCCCTTACCAAAGGTGCAAACAATTGTGAAGTCAGCTTCTAGTCATGACCATGATGCTTGTCTTTCAGAGAACCTTACAAGAAGGCTTATTGTGACCTCAGACTTTATGTAATGAGCCTCACCAAGAAGTCTTACTTGGGAAAAGACTAAAGAGGATGGAAAAAAGTGACAGCTCAGAAATAAATAATTCCTTCTTAGGAGTATTTTCTGATTTTCTAGCCGCAATTGAGGAGGACATTTCAAAATAAACTTTTTGTTTTAAACTGGTTTTCAAGTTATAGAAATTACAGAAATATTGCAGAGTTGCCTTGTAGCTGGTACTATTTTTAACATTTTTATGTTTGCTAACATTATTATGGTGTAATCATACCAACTCATAAACCAGTATCGATACATTATTAATTAAGTCAGCACTTTACTTGGATTTCCTTATGTTTCCTAATGTCTTTTTATGTTCTGTGATCCTATCTCATGTCACCTATCTCATGTCACTTCAGGCTCCTTTAAACTGTGATGGTTTCTTGGACGTTTCCTATTTTAACACATTTGAGCAGTTTTGAAAAATACTGGTGAAATATTTTGTAGAGCATCCCTCATTTTCGGTTGGTCTGATATTTTCCTCTTGACAAGGTTAGGTTTATGGATTTGGGGGAGGAAAATCATAGAGTCATCGTGCAATTGTTAACCTATCATGTCAGAGACCTACTATTAAAATCACTTACATGATAAAGGAACTTTTGTCACCGATGGAGCTGCATTGTGAAATTGCTCTATTTCCTTTTCAATACTGTACTCTGCATGAAGACACCACCAGCAACTCACACTTAAGGGAGGGTCAGTTATGCTTTACCTCCTTGAGGACAGAGTATCTACACAAATTATCTAGAATTATTCTGAATGGGATATTTGTCAATTCTCCTCCAGTTATTTATTTAATATTTTTTATGGACTCAAGAATATTTACTTTATAATTTGGGTTTTATTCAGGTAGTGCTTTATTTTCTTCTTCATTGTTCCAGTTGCACCCTTGGGTGCTCTTTTAGTTGGTTCCGTGTCCCTTGGACACACTCCCAGGAACTCTTGCATGGCAGGCCAACACTATACCACTGAGCTGTTTTGCTTTTTCAAGCACTTCTCTGTACTTCCTAAAGCAACAAGACACTCCAGGTTTATCTGTATATTCCCTTTTCTCCAAAGAGCCCTAGCTTTTTTCCCCGCCAAGGACAAGAGTATTAGCAACCAAGATCTGGGTTTTGAGTGGTAGAGGGCTTTTTTGACATTTTAGTTTAGAAGCTGGTCTAGAAGGACTCTGGTGAGGTGGTATTGAGCCTTCCTAGTTACTGTTGTTTTTATTCCTTAATAAATTGATTATAATGTCTATTCGTGTTTTAGTCAGCATTTTTGCTGCATGGCCTAAAAGACCTGCTAAGAACAATTTCAGAGGAGGAAGAGTTTATTTGGAAGTGCACAGATTCAGAAGTCTCAGTCCATAGATTGCCCCATTCCTCAAGGCTTGAGATGAGGCAGAACATCATGGTGGAAGTGTGGTGGAGGGAGCAGAGAGAGACTCCACTCTCCAGACACAAAATATATATTTCAAAGGCACACCCCAATGCCCACCTTCTCCAGCCACACCCTACTTTACTTCAGTTACCACTAAACCCCATGGTGGGGTGGGGCATTAATTCACTGATTGGGTTAAGGCTCTCATCACCCAATCATATCACCTCTGAATGTTCTTAAGTTACCTCACACATGAGCTTTTGGAGAACACCTAATATTTAAACCATAACAATTTGCGATCTTTAAAAAAATAACACAACAAAACCCCTTAGTATCTAGGGAGAAAATATCTTCCATCCAAAAAATCATAGCAGGTATAGGCTACATATCTTTCTGAATTGCAGAAATGTGTACTTTTATGACTGATGCAACATAGCTACTTTGATACATTTACATTTATTCCTTTTTTACATTTATACTTCCTCTTATTAGTTTATACATACTAAATTATTGCAATATTGCTAATGAATTGTTATCTTTCTGTGATGAGGAGGTGGTATAATTATTACATCTATACAAATAGATGCTATAAAATATTTTAATAAAACATTTCAGGTTAAAAAAATGAATACAGAAAGTAACAAAATAAATATCAATTTAATTTAATTAAGAAATTAAGTTTCTTAATCCAGCTTAAGAAATAAGACTTTCCAGATGTTATTTCTTTCATCACTTGACAAATGTAAGCATGGTTTAAAATTTTTAACCATACTTTATATTTTATTAAATTTTCATGCATCTTTAAGGAATATGTAGTATTATTTTATGTATTTTTAACTTTGTATAAATGATCACATCCCATGAACTTTTTCTTATTTAACTATGTATTTTAATGTGTTTCCATGTCACCTTGGTTTTTAAATTTTCATTGCTATAATTCAATAGTGTGAAAATAGTTTAATTTTTTCATTCAATCCCTTATTGATGGTCATTAAAGTTGGTTTACAATTTCTTTTTGTCCATAAAAATAACAAGCATAATAAGACAAATAAGTTCTTTTGGTGAGTTTTTAATTTGTAGATAGAGCAGTGCCCCACTCCCACCTCACTCTCAGTGGCAGCCCCTATGTTCAACCACCCATGTGTGAAGTTCTTCTTTTAAATTAGCATACTCGTGGGCATGGTGGTGCATGCTTGTAATCCCAGTGACTCAGGAGGCTGAAGCAGGAGGATCAAGAGTTGAAAACCAGCCTCAGCAACTTAGTGAGGCACTTAGCAACTCAGTGAGACTCCGCTCTAAATAAAATATGAGAAAGGGCTGGGGATGTGACTCAGTGGTTAAGTGCCCCTAGGTTCAATCCCTAGTACCCCACCCCCTCCAAAAAAAAGCAGCACACTAATATTTTCTCACTGCTGTTATCACAAACATACACAATTTTGATAGCATATTGCTGCCCTCAGGATTTCCACATCACTATGATGTAAGTAGTCTTGTTTAATGAGATTCTCAACATTGGTCATTTTTTTCTTGTTTATGTAAGCATGGAGATATAATAGCAGTCAAATCACAATTCTAATATTCTAATTTCTTACCTTCTTGAGGGTCTTTTAAAGCTGCTAATCTAAACCCACTAGTTGTTGGTAAAATCATATTGGTAGACTATGCATTTGTGTGTGCATGTGCACCCATTTATATTCACATATGCACACACATATATTTACAGTTGGCCTTTATTATTGTGGATTCAATATTCACCAACTTGCCCACTCACTAAAATTTATTTGTAACCCCAACAATACTGATGTTTCTTTTGCAGTCATGTGCAGGCATATACAGGACATCAAAAAGTTTGAGCTGTTACAATTTCCTGGCTGGGGTCAAACAAGGCGATGTTCTACCTTTCTGTTCCAGGTCTTGTAATGTCAAAAAGTATCTTGTTTTGCAGTCTTTTTAGTGCCATAGTTTTTTGCATTTTTATACATTTTGTTGGTGATTTCACTGTTTAAAATGGCCCCCCAGTGTAGTGCTGAAGTACTTCCTAAGTGTTCCTATCTGCCAGAAGGCCTGGATGTGCCTTATGGAGAAAATATATGTGTTAGAAAAACTTTATTCTGGCATGAGTCACAGTGCTGTTGGCTGAGTTCAATGTGAGTGAATCAACAATATATATTCAATTAAATATCTTGAGACAAAACACACATAAAACAAGGTTACGTATTAACCACTGGATAAAAATATTTTACCAGAGGCTCAGAGGGACCTAACCTTGTATTTCCACTGGTTTAGGACTGGTTTAGGATTCACTAATTCAGTGTGTGCAGCGACTTTATAGAACCTAACTACCATGAATAAGGAGAATTGATTGTATGTGAAAGAAAATATCAGAATGAATTCCACATTCTGAAGAAAAGCCATATTTTGTGAAATTTTATTTCATATATACTTTAAAGTATGCTGACATATGTATGTGTGTGTAGTGAGGGGTCATTATTTCTTACTTTGGCTCATGGTAGAAATGTTTTTAAGTCAATGATCTCTGATAGTGTTTTAACTTAATTTAAATTATTTTGGGAACAGAGAGTGTGTATGTCAATGAAAAGACTTTAGAGACCCACTGAGTTGAGCTCTATAAATCATTTAACAAAAGCAAAGAAACATTCTAAAGTCTTAAATACATTTCTAGAAATAAATAATGCATTTTCAAGAGTTACAACCAAATTGTTCCATCCACCTGCAGTCACCTCTCTTTAGAATCTTCAGCAACTTGGGGCTAGTCCATCTGAAAACTTCTAAATTTCTAAGGTGTCAGAGTCACTTCCGGGTTTGACTTCAGGTCGGTTCTGCTCCAAGTCAAGTGGACATAATTCTCCCAGGAGAGAGAGCCAGTAAGATTCTTTCCACATGATTTCTTGAGCATGAAAACAACCCTGGGGAAAATATAATCAGGGAAAAGAGAATGGGAAGATTGCATGAGGTCCTTAGAGAACAGCCTACTTGATGGTGATGATCTGCAACATACTGGTTAGGTTGTTGGTGAAAGTTCGGAGCATATCAAATATTATTCCGTTCAGCACTTGGAGTCAATAAAACTTAAATTATGCAAAAATTTTTTGGATCTCATCATTGAATCTCATGTTTCCTTATTATCTCCTTTTTAATATCCAATCCTAATATCCATTAAAAGAGATTTTGTTGTAAACCACTTAGATTACCCTAATAAAGACTGAAAAATAACCTCTAAAACTGGCACTATGGAGGTAATAGAAACAAACATGACTTGAAATTTGTATTTGATCAGTTGCATTCTCTTGCATCATCTAGACTTGCTTTATTCATAATGTGTTTCAGCCCATCAGAAAAGCGCTGCCAAAATATTAACACAAGCTTTTGAAGGTTTGTTTCATTGCATTATATTGTATCATCTTTGGCATCATCTTTAAAGTTTGGTTTTTATGTTTCTTCTTAGGTAAAAATTCTTGCCCTGAAGGGATGTCATTAACACTGTCAGTGAGTAGGTGCTAAGAGATGCAATCGACTCTCTCTAAATTATATTAGCCAGTTTTATTGCCCTTTCTGCTGGAATTCCTGTACCTCCCCTGTGTTGATTGGTTCTTGATGGACTTTGGCTCTTGATTGGTCTCTGCTAAGATGGAACAGTCCCTTTTTGTGCTGTGTTTAACATTAGATCGTAGTCCATGGAGTCCTCAAAATGCAGTAAAAACTAACTGAGCTTTTCTTAAAGCCTATTTCCTTGTTGGAAGGTTCCAAGTGATTTCCACAGACTCTCACTCAAGTCCCCCAAATTCTTTGGGGAGGCAGAACTTTCTGAATCAGTAGCCCTTGCTAAAGTTTGTATATTTTAAGCAGGTGCCTCACATTCTAAAGAACTGTAGCTAGAATAAAGCATGATTTTGAAATTTCCATTCTTAATTCTTCCTGCTTGGCCGCCTTGCTTACCAGATGGCTTAAATGTGTTGCTGTGTCACCGTTATGTTGACTCAGCTAGACTCTGACCTTAGATTTACCTCAAAGCACTCCAGCCAAAGGAAATAGTTAAGAAGGATCTAGAGCAAACAAATAGGCCCACATGCCTTATATGTTTACTATAATCACCTGCTCAAATGGAGGGGCTGTTAGGGCAACTAAGAATTCGTTTTGCATTAATAAAAATATTCCTAATGATATCTAATAGCAAAAGTAATTCTGACTAGGAACAGAGGTTGCCTCAAGGGAGATGAACTGGGTGGCTAAAGTAAAGGGAAGGGAGAAAGAAGGGTGATTTACATTTCACCGAACACTCTGTCGTATGATGTATGTGTACTATCTATTTAAAAATATGAAATACAGAGAAAAGTAAATGTCAATTAAAAAAGGCAAGAGAAAAAGAAATAAGTAGTTCTGCCTAGTTAATTTGGATGAAAGGGTAGCATAGGCATACTGTTTTTTTAGGAGAATTTTATTTTTCCCTATAGTTATGTGTTTAGTCTTTCTGAATCTGAGATAAACCTTGGTGGGATACTTGGATGAATTTAGGTAAAGTTGATAAAATTTAGGAAAAGAATTCTGTTTTTCCTCATTAGAAGCACCAAGGCAGTTGCCATTTTGGATCTCAGATTTTACTCAGGCATTTACCAAATAATCAGAGTCAGAAGAAAGCAAAAGACCATCATTTAGAGAGAAAGCTGATGCTGAGGGACCATGTTAAGAAGCATTCAAGGTTACACAGAGATGTAAGAGCTGGGTATGATTCCAGAAAGGGAGGGTGCTTTTGATAATAGAGTCATAGCTGGTGACTTATTCAAATAGAAAATGGGATTCATGATTTAGTTGGTGAATGTGGGTATATATTACAGGTAAAATTTGGTTCCAGGGTCAGAAAAGCCCAAACCCCTTTTTTTATGATAAAGTTTTGAAATAGGTCACAATGGGGATAATTGTATTAAATGAAAAACACAAAATACCACCCAATCTCCCTTCAGCACTGGAGTAGGCATTTGGATGGGAAAGGACACATTTTATGCAGTAATGATCATCTTAATAGTCCTGCACCCAGTAGGACTACTAGTTTTTCTCTTTGCTCCTGTCTATTTTCTTTTGTGCTCTCAAGAAAGTAGGAATGGAAACAGCAAGGACTTTCCACAAGTGGAGGCTAAAAGGCCTATTTTCCAAGGTCTCCAAGGAACCAGTAATTTGGGAAATCCTATATTAGGATTTTAGTTGTATCAAAGCCAAATGTCCTTCTGAGGCTAGTCCAAGAAGCATGTGACAGAATGCAATTGTGTTGTTCTGATATAGATATAGATCCTGATTCTTAAGAAATAGGAATCTTAACATCCAGGGCCTTATACTACCATGGTTTTTAGCTTTAGAGCTGTACTGGGTTGGGCCCATGGCTGTGGTCTGGGCCATTGTATTAGTGAATAATACAACTTTACTCATATTCCACAAGAGCCCCTGAAGCCATTTCCCTGACTTTGGGCTTGTGTCCCTGAATTATTGTGACTGCTAGAATGAGCTTTAGAAGTTGTATTTTTAATCTTGTTAGTATTGCTCAAAGAACTATTGCCTTTAGTATGAAGTCAAAATCTCTCGGCAAGGTTTACAAAACCCTCATGAGCCAGTCCCCACCAATATTCGAGCCTCATTTGCCACCATTCCCCTTGGACCTGAAAGTCTCTGTCTCTGAACTGCTTGTAACTCTTTGAACAGGGACTGTGGCCTCTCAGGTCTCTGAAACCCAGTCATCGGCAGTTGCAATATACTGCTCTCTCCTTATAAAAAATCATTTTCTGCTTGTGTTTGATATTTCAGTTTGAACATCATTTTATCCATTATTTATTCATCAAAAGATTTTTATCAAATAATAATAAAAAGATTCATTCATCAAAGATTATCATCACCATGGATTAAGAGGTATAAAGTATGCTTGCAGTGTTGTGAAGTTTTAGTCAATGGTTGAGAGGTACATAAAAAGATAAGTGGGTTGTTTAGAGGTCTGTGAACAGGTCACATAAGATGTTGAGAAGGGACAGAAAATATTCGGATCACTCCTTTGATGAAAGCCCCCACCCCCAGTTAGTGCTTTTGGATTCACTAAACCTGCCATACACTCACATCATTGGAATCCTAATCATCAGTTTATTTCCTTTTCCAGTGGGACCCACCCATGTCAATAATTTCTAAATCTCCATCCCTATAGCATTATTGGCATAGTGCAGGTACCCCAAATGTTTACTTTCTAAGCAAATAAATGTAGGAACAATTAGACCCAGCAAGTATTGAAATCCAGTGTAATCCAACCAATCAGAGAGACTGGACTAACAGGCCAGATTTACCCATAATCTCAAATCATGAATGAGGAGCATTCAAGAGGAAGCCATTCTGCAGAAAAGAGAATGGAATAGGCACCAGAAAGATGTAGAAACAATAAAACTAAGGGCCAAGAAAGAAGACGCTGGAGACAGGTGCTGGTTCAGTCTCTGAAGTCAGGAGAGCTAGCCACTCACCCAGCTGGACTTCATGTAGGGGAGAGTTCCATGTTCCTAACAAGAGTTCCTGTTTCCCTCCCTCACACAATCTCCACTTTTTTTCATTTATATATTTATTTTAGTGAGCTTAATTAGGTCTTTGTTTCATGTAGCCTCAAGAAATTCAACTTACATGTTATTAATGTACTGAGGTCCTTAGAAAAGCACAAAGAACAATCAGCACATAATTCCTGAACTCATAAAGATACATTCAGCTATTAACAGGAGTTCAATTAACTGTCACATGCTTACATTTTAAAAATATTTCTGAATTGATTAAAAATCATGAAGACTTTGTTTTTCATGTTATCTGAAAATGAAAATGACCTAGATTATGACAGTCAAAAGAAGGGATAAAATGAATCAATTATTTGCATTCTTTGACATTATTTCTTTATTTGTTTGGGTTTAAATGACCTAAACGAGTGTTCTGAAATATCTCCCAGGAAATTTAAGCAGTCCTAACTCATAGGAGTAGGAACATCCAAATCTCTATAATTATTTAGTCATTCTAGTCAATGGCAGCCTGACCTAAAAACAGTTGGGAAAACTTTGAGTGCAAGCTATGAAAATAAAACATCCTATTACAGTAACAAGGTCGGATGTATAGGGATACTAGTAAAACCAATATGCTCAAAGAAAAAGAATAAACTGAAACTGATTATCTTAGAATTCAAGTTTAGATAAACATAAATTCATAATTATACAAATTTTTTCTCATTATTCAAAGCTGAAAACAAATATTTGGAGGCATTCCAAGGATTTCTTAAATTTTTGTTAGGATTTATAAGAAAAAGAAATCTCTTTCCTGGTTTTGGGAGAGCACAGCCGTACATGCTATGCTTAATGGCACTTTATCTCTCATTTTATAATATATCTCCTTCTCAGTTATGTTCTTTTGTCCTTACGTTAATGGTTTTATTATTGATGTGTCATTTAAGTCATGCCCAATTCCTGTTAAGAAATCAGAGGCTTGAATAATGAATAAATGGAAGGTATTTCCCTCTCCTCTGGTTGTATTGATGAACCTCTTACAATTTACATTCCTTTGGATCGGAACTGAACTTCCCAGTACATAAAGCAGACAGGAAAGTCTCCAAATGTTGGTACAGGACACTAGACTGTTTCCTGGGGGCAGTAGACATTTGTTGTTCCTTCCCTACAGAATACTTTAAACCATGTATTATCACAAATAAGGGTAATACCAAGGATGGTGACCAGTTTTATTAGTGATAACAAACACTTATTATCAATAAATGCTTTATGCTTAGTAACAAATATTTCAAACAGGTAGTTCATATATCCCCCCTTACTGGGGATGCAAGCCATGGCCCATGAAGGATCTTAGAGATGGAATTTAAAATTTCCTTCCAAATTAATGTGCTGTAATTCAATTCTAAATTTGGACACTTTAAAAAATTCACTTTGGAAATGTTCGTATGCTGTTGGAATCTTAAGAACAAAAGTGGCAGGGATGAGTGAGGTATGGAAAGAGGATGTGCCAGTAACGAGCACTCAAAGTACGTCAAAGTTCCTTGGTGTCACCCACTCTCATTGGGGACAGATGGCCTTACTGAAGCTCTGCATTCTCCAACATTTTTGGCTTTTTAGTTCCAAGATCCTCTTTTCCACAAAATTTGTTGCTATGCTTTAGTAAGGGATGTACACTACTTATGTTTTGTTTTTGTTTTGTAAGAAAATATTGTGAGCCTTGAACCAAGAATCGTACCATTTGAAATGGAGAGACACCACATTTTCACATTGAGCTTTCTTTGGGTGAGCCAAGACATATTCTGATCATGCTGATTTTATTGATTGATTATACTGGGGATTGAACCTGAGGTTCTTATTAAGTTGCTGAGGCTGCCCTCTAATTTTGAAATCCTCCTGCCTCAGCCACCTGAGTAGCTGGAATTAATAGTCCTGTACTGTGCTGATTTTTGAGCGCTTAAGCTAAGGAGAGGAAGAAGGTAAAAAATGTCCCAGGTCAAAAAAAAAAAAATGATTCACATACAACTGAGAAAAGGAAACAATAAAACATTTTGAACATGGGTGGTTATTGTATGTTATAGGATTATTCTTAATTGTTTTAAGTGATATGATTTTTAGCTTTTTATTTTTTGTGTGTGGTACTGGCAATCAAACACAGGTCCTTCCATGTACAAACACTGTACCAATGAGCTACATTCCTGGGCTCTAGCTACTTTTTAAAAGAGTAATTATTATATAGAAATGCATGATGAAATATTTGTGGATAACATCTGAGATTTCCTTTGAAATAATGTGTAAGGGAAAGAAGATGGGGATACAACTTACCTTTAATTGTTGATGCTAGATCCTGGGTATATGGAAATTCATTGTCAAATTTGTCCGCTTTTATATGTATTTTAAATGTTTTATAACAATAATTCAAAAAAAGGAAAGGAGTTAAAAATGCTCTGTAGATGAATTAAGAACTCTTTTTTCCTGTTGTCAACTCAGGTCTAAGACATAGTAGTAACTGTATCATTGAGTAGAGAGAGGAACAAGACCAGGCCTAGAGTTGGTTTGGGGATGGTGCGATTGTGCATATCTTAGTGATTTTGTGTAACTGTGTATTTGGTCATATGTGTAAAATGTCATTGCTTAAGTGAAAATTTGAAATATATAAAAAAGTTTTATAATATTTACACCATTTTTAGATTAGTACATTAAATCACTCATATTTATTATCCCTTTTATTAGTTTGTGTAATTGTATAATAGCAATTGAGACTTGGAAATATCTTTAGTACTCCATTTATTATCAGTTCCATCAGCAAACTTGCAGGTAACATTTATTATGTTTGCTTAACCACTGAAAAAAAGTATTAAGAAAGATTGAACAACTTTCCTAATATTCATTGTATCTAGGAGCATAGGCAGAAACTAAGAACCTGAAAGTGACATTTTTAGTTCTCAGTTTACCAATCTCTTCATGTTATCCTAACATTCTCATGAGTTTTAGTCACAATTTTTATTTCTTACTCTAACAAAATCAAATACTTTAAAACTTAGGCATCATGGAACAAGTTCAGATAATGAAGTGCCAACTGGATTTTGGCACTGTTCTTCACATATTTGTCATCAAGAGTCAAAAGTAATAGGAAAGAACTTAGGCAGATGAAAGCAGTTTGGTTTCACAGAAACGGAATTGACATTGTACAGTCAGTGCTGTGGAATTCTGGATTCTGCCACTACAACTATCACTACCATCCTCTCTAATCAGTTTCAGCAGACATGTTGGGCTGAATTAACATCCGGAAATCTTCTACTACAATGAAACTAAATAGTTCTGCTTACGTCTACAGTGTTTAGTCATAGCTCATGTTTATTCTTTTTACATTCTGAAACTATTATACATGATCTGTCACTGAATTACTTTTAATTAATGTCCCTGTGTTGAGCTTTGCCAGGAAGCCTGCCCAACCTTTGACCAACTAACATGGGGCCAGGAGGTATTTTGGAGAGAATACTGGATGGGTTTTATAACAATGTTTTTCAAAGTCAAAGTTTTAACCATATTCTCTTTTTCTGTCTCACTAACTTTTAGTAAAAGGTGATTCCTTTATAAAATTTTTTAAAAATATTTTTTAGTTGTAAATGGATCTTTAATTTTATTTATTTATTTATTTATATGTGGAGCTGAGGATTGAACCCAGGGCCTCACACATGTCAGGCAATTTCTCTGTAATATTTTATTTCAGTTTCCTAACTGATTGTGAGCTCCCTCTTGGTCCAAATGCCACCAAGTTCGCATAATTGCCAAGGAAAACATATTTTAGATTTCAGTTGGAGCTATGAATGCATCTGTGTGTATAAACAGAGGAGGAGTTCACAATTTCTGTTAAGAAGGAGTTACTACTTTACCTAGAATAGAGGTGAAACTTTGTACTATATTTGAGATATTCACAGGTTGGAATAAAGATCCTCAAATTCATGACGGAATCAGCAGTTACTATTTTTTGCAGGTACAGTTTATTTCTTTCTCTTCCTACTCCACTCTTTCAGTACCATGTTGGTAAAATATTTCATAGGGATATTCTTTCTTAATGTCAGGAGGTAAAATTGTGGATATGGAATAAACAAAATCCAAAGAATATTTTGCTGGCTAGTGACTTTTAGGTAATATTACAATGTTATACCAGTTTCTATGTTGTGGTAATATGCAATTGCTTTAGGAACAAATCAGCTTGCTGGTGGCAGCCCTGCCAAAGTCATGGTCAGATAGTACCCTGAGCTTTTTCTTGAATCCAGATAATTGCTATTGACATTAAGGAGTTTCTGTCATTTTCAGTGAAAAAGTCTAAAGAAAAAGGAAAAATGTATAATGATGACATGTCATAGCTACAGAGCCCCCCTTTCCACTGTGGTGGTCATTATAATAACAGGAATATTAATTTTTGCCCATCATACGATGAGATAAAGACAAAAATCATCAGGGTTATAAATGGAAAATTCTATTTTGATGAGTAAATCAGTCTACAGGTAATATCACTTAGAAAAACAGAAGAGAGAGAGAAATCAAGAATAGAAAAAAATTCAAAATGTGCCCAAGTAATTGCTTCGGAGTGTATTCATCTTACATTTACTCCCCCCCCCCACCCTTTTTTGTACCAGGGATTGAACTTCAGGTGCTTAACCACTGAACTACATTCCCAACCTTTTTAAATTTTTATTTTGACAAGGTCTTCCTAAGTTGCTTAGGACCTTGCTAAGTTGCTGAGACTGCCCTCAAATCTTATAATCTCTGGGATTACAGTAGTGCCCCACCACTTCTGGTTCCTTCATTTGCCCCTTGAGACACTAATACCCTCCCTCAGTTGTCAGTTGAAACAGACAAGCAAAAACTCCTCTGGAGTGTGGATCTAGTGACAGTGACTCTTTATCCTTCAGTGGTGATGTTGCTATTAGAAGTCAGACCCAAGCACAGACGTATAACCTGGTCTATGGAAAATAAATGCAAGAGCAACTCTTTTTTATTCCAAAGGTTTTTTTTTTTACATAGAATTAGGTCTTCTTGATTGAAGGGATCTATCCACTTTAGAAAATGCTTAACTTCCTACTGATTAATTCATTTTTTGAATGATAAAGTTGATTCTGATGGATCCAGTGTTGCCCTCTATACATTTTACACCCAAATGATAAGGAATAAACCAGAAAAAACAATGCCCATGTGCTCAAATACATGTTAATAGAACCAAGTTCCCATTAGTCACCATGGAAAATAAAACTACTGTTTGTACAAGTTTCCACCAAGTATTAAAAAATAGAATATGAAATGTTTATTAAACACCTTTCAGACACATATTAGCATTCATATTAATATTAACCATGGCTCAATAAACTCGAACCACAAAGAAATATGTCATCTGTAGAGCATTTAAGCTCAGTAATTGGGTCTCAAAAATACTAAATGGAGACACAAACTCACTTGGAAATATTTACTTTTATTTAAAGCAGAATTCTCAAGTGCCTCTCTGCTTTCTGATTTCATTCAGGACAAGAATGAAAATACTGAAATGTGGCAGAATTTCTAACAGAATGAAAGCCAAGAATCACTGAAAACAGTGTTGAGATTTCCGGTTTAATTTCTAGGACAAAGAGATCCATTGTTGGTTTATATCATCTCTGCTGCATGGATATCCAGATAAATAAAAACTGTTGACCTTGCAGGGTTACCGGGTATCCTATCTTGGCTCCAATTTAGCACGTTCCTCACAGTATGGTGTTGGGATAAATCCAACCTTTCTTTACTACAATGGCTCCTAATCATTCCCAAAGGAAGGACTGGAAAATATTTGGAATTTTTCTTCTATACTTTCATATTAGTTTATTCTGAGAGCACTTACCATTTGTATTTTGGATCACATGTCAGGTAAAAAAATACAAAAGAGTCATTTAACTATTTTTTTCCCCTAAAGAGCAATATCATATTTTTGTTAGTATAGTGTTTGTTTTATTTTGCTTTGACACGTGGCTTTTAAAAAAATTGTCAGTCTTTCTCTTTGGATTTAAGTACCTAATTCTAGGGAATAAAAGGAAACACCAAAGCATGACTTTTTCATATTATGAATTTAATTGCTTTTCATGGTTAATATTTTTATGGCATTTTCATCTCATAATTATATACAAATAATATGTAACACAAGGTATCAATTTTATGAGTTTATGACAAAATTCATTAGTATTCAGGTTTCACTTGGCACTGTCACAATTGCCATTTCTTTTCTTCTAACCTTACTTCCTTCTTATGCTTGAATGGAGGAAAAGAAGCATTCGTAAGCTGCCAATACTCTCCTATCAGCTTGCCATACACAGTTTCATTAAATATGATAAAGAAGGAGCTGGAAAAGGAAAGAGAGATTATTAAATCTAGTTAAGGAATGGCACCTGGTTCTCTGCTGTCTTAATTTGTTTGGGACCATCATACATTGAATAGATATTATTATTTATTTGTTTCGGAAATTTGAGTCTGATTTTATTTTGACATTTAACTGTATCTTATATGTGGCTATATCTTTCAAGTCTCCTTTTTTTTTTTTTTGGTGTTTTGCATAGTCACTACCCGTGTCAAATTCTAGCACCTTATACTTTAGAAAGGAGCCACAGCCTCCTAGCTGGGAATGTAACAGAACAGCAAACTCAGGTGACAATCTTTAAGATTTTGAGAACAAGCTGACCTGGAAGAGACAGGGCTAAACATATAAACCCTCTTGTGGTCAACTTGCTGACCACTGGACTTGTACCTTGGGCTACTACTACTCAATTGCTATGTCTACTCCCTGCATCTCTGCCATACCTGATTTCTGTAGAAACTCTACACTAAACTAAAGCTCCTTGGCAAGTAGAAATAACTGTTCTTTCATGTTCCACATTGACCTCTATCCCTGGTATTTACTCTCCATTTGTACTTTCTAGCATCCTTTCGCTCTGGGTCCATTTCAGACAACTAGCATTTTTACAACAAGAGATTTCAGTTTCCATGACAATTAACAGTAAGAACCATGAAAAAAAATGGGCTCATCATGACACCCAGGTATCAGCCACCAAGTGGATTGTTGTACTGATTGATTTGTCTTATACATACAATGTTTGTTCTCTTTTCTGAGATGCTCACCAATTATGTTTTTAGAAATGCAAATTCATTTCTCTGTTGGAAGGGAAGGTGAATGGCATTAAAGAATGCTTTTTAATTCCCATGAGTTCTTAGAGTGATTTCTAGATATATTAGAAGAATCTTTCAGGTTGCATGACATTTTACAGGGTACCTGCTTATTATGTTCTGGTACAATCTATTTTAAGGAGATAGAATCAGTTCATACCACATCAACACAAAATCACCTTCATTTTTTTTTCTCTTTAAACTTTCATATTAATGGGTCTCAAAATTCTGTGACAGATTTTTTGGTCAAGTTGTTTCCAACAAAAAGTACTAGTATTAGTTTTAAAAACTAACAACTTAAAACTGCCACACACAAAAAACAAATGGTCCACAAAACATTCTCCTTTCCTTCCAAAGGTTTTATGATGCATTGTTATCATTAAACAGTCTTTTACAATTAAACTTAAATGGCCAATTGAGACAAACTGTCCTTCCCCTTAAGACTGAGATGGCAGGTATTAGGGGTAATATTCATTTAGCCCTCTGAGCTTTCTGGGCAGACTTGGTGACCTTGCCAGCTCCAGCAGCCTTCTTGTCCACTGCTTTGATGACACCCACAGCAACTGTCTGCCTCATATGCTGAACAGCAAAATGACCCAGAGGAGGATAGTCCAAGAAGCTCTAGACACACATAGGCTTTCCTGGAATCATATCAATGATGGCGGCATCACCAGATTTAAAGGATTTAGGACCATCTTCCAGCTTCTTACTAGAATGGTGATCAATGTTTTTCTTCCAGCTCAGCAAACTTGCAAGCAATGTGAGCTGTGTGACGATCTAGTACAGGGGCATAGCCAGCCCTGATTTGGCCTGGATGGTTCAGGATGATCATCTGAGCAATGAAATCAACTGTTTCTCTTGGCGGATCACTTTTGCTGTCACCAGCAACATTGCCATGATGAGCATCTTTGACAGACATGTTCTTGACGTTGAAGCACATTGTCTCCAGGAAGAGCTTCACTCAGAGCTTCATGGTGCACAACTTCAGTTGTGACATTGACTGGAGCAAAGATGATCACCATGTCAGGCTTGAGAATACCAGTCTCCACTTGGTCCACAGGGACAGTACCAATGCCACCAATTTAGCAGATATCCTGGGAGGGCAGATGCAAAGGCTTGTCAGTTGGACGAGTTGGTGGCAGGATGCAATCTAAAGCTTCAAGCAGTGTGATTCCACTGGCACTGCCATCTTTACAGGTGATTTTACATCCCTTGAACCAAGAGTATAAACACTTGGCTCCAACATGGTGTCACCGTTCCATCCAGAAATTGGCACAAATTCTACTTTGCCAGAGTTGTAGCCAGTTTCCTTAATGTAGGTGCTGACTTCCTTAACAATTTCCTCATACTTCTGACTGTAGGGTGGCTTGGTGGAATCCATTTTGTTAACACCAGAAATTATAAGCCAGAGGGCTTGCTCACAGGTCTGCCCTTTCTTGGAGATACCAGCTTCAAATTCACCAACACCAATAGCAACAATCAGGACAGCACAGTTGGCCTGAGATACTCCTGGAATCATGTTTTTGAGAAAGTCTCTGTGACTTGGGGCATCAATGATAGTCCCATAATACTTGCTGGTCTCAAATTTCCACCGGGAGATGTCAATGGTGATACCATGCTCATGATCAGCTTTCAGTTTACCCAAGACCCAGACATACTACAGGAGCCCTTTCCCATCTCAGCAGCTTCCTTCTCAAATTTTCCAATGGTTCTTTTGTTGATCCTACCATTTTTGTAGATCAGATGGCCAGTAGGGTGGACTTGCCTGAATCCATATGTCTAATGACAAGGATGTTGATGTGAGTCTTTTTCTTTCCCATTTTGGCTTTGATTTAGTGGTAGTTTTCAGGACACCTGTGTTCTGGCAATAAATCTGTTGCAGATAAAAAAGTCACTTTCATTTTTGTATCCTTTATTTTTATATCTTACTGGTCAGTAAATGAGGAATCACATATAGTTTGTGGTATTTTGATGTTTGACTCTTCATCTGTCTCTTCCCTTCTCTGTGCTGGTTGTTCTGTTCTGCTTTTGACTTCATAGTACTTATGCTTTTTAATCTCTGGTTTCTTTTGAAAGCAGACAAGTCATAGACATGTCAGTGCTTTAGGAGGAAATTGCCAAAGAAAAGTTGCTTTTAACTTTTCCTTGTTCTAGTGTGGCCCTTGATCCTTAACTTATCTCCCAGTTGACCTATCTGCTATCCTTAGGATTTAGCTGCTAGTCTTGCTTTCCTCTGCTTGGCATCCTTTATGACTAACATGTGACCGACCCTTTGGCTCTTTTCAAACTCTGTCACGTGGGTGAGATTTTCTTCCTGCCATGTTCCCAGCTCCCGAGACTCTAAAACTTGATATAGTTTAATTTTGTGGCTCAGAAAATCTTGATCCTCCATGACGGGGCTTCTTAAGTGGGATGCTGATGATTCTACATTTCCCTCTCTGGTTCGCTCTTTATCTTTCTCTTCCCAGCTCTGTTCTCCAAGAGCTTGAACTCTTTATGATCTACTGCTCAATTTCTCTTGCCTTCTGGTTTCTATATGGGTTTAGTGATGCTGGAGATTAGCAGCCAGGAGGTAAGAGTAAGTGAAGTATTTATTAGTACTTATTCTCCTTGTTTCTTCTTGCCTGTTTGGGCAGTGGCCATCTTATTTTACCTACAGTCACAGCTATGTAACTGAAGTGGCTGTTCTCTTGATTTTCATTGGGAAACATGATCCTTTCTTTGTCTGGGGATTAGGGGAGGTAAAGACTTTTCATTGAGAGTTTGTCCTTGAATGTTTTACCTTATTTCATTGCTAGTCTTCACCTGGTCCACACTTTCATAATAGTCTCACCATTAAAATTTCTTCAGTTAACCCTTTGGTTATACCATTTGTTTCTTGCTGGATTCCTGACCAGGACTTGGGCATTAAGAATAGCATATGAAGCAAGTGTAATCAATGGTAATAGGTCTTTATAGATGTGATTATCATTTTGGGGACAGTGATGTGACAGTCACAATATATGTCTCAGAGTTATATGTACATATATCCCAGACAGGTGGAAAAAGAGGTATTGGTGAGGAAAGCACAGACTGAGGAGTAAGAAGAGCTAGGTTTTTCTCTCTGAGGGGATGAGATTTTATGATAGATACATTGACATGTCCTGTTTCTCTTTTGTTAAAGTAGTTCTCAGAGTGACAAGCTATAGAACTGGCATAGGAAAGCTTAGAGCAGAAGAGGAAGCACTGTGTCTGAACCTTGATCAGCAAGTCTACCCAGACGGGACCTGAACGATTTTCTTCCTTTCTTGATAATGAATGTCTATTGTACTGGAATCTACTCATGAATTGTATTTCACACCGTGCAGCTTTGGGGATTGGCTCTCTCTCCTGTACTGAAGTAGAGACAGAGAAGTGGGAAAAGCTCTTTCCATTACAGGTAAGAGGGTTGCAGCTTGATAGTATGTTGAAGGTGCAACAGTGCCATTTCTGACAGTACTGTAGACTAGTGGCTCAGTGGTCTTAAAATTGATTTTACTTGAGTTTGGTGCTAGGGATTGAAACCAGGGCTTTGTGCATGCTAAGGACATGCTTTACCACAGAGCTAAACCCAAGTCTAGGTTCTGTGCTTTCTAAGCTGAACAGGAAGAAGTGCCTATGGGCATGTACCTAGTGAGGAGCAGTGACAAAGGATGCTGGGAGTTTTTGCAGAGCCACAGGTCTACAGGAACAACAGAAGAGGTGGAGACCAGTAAGAAGCCAAATAATCCTCACATGCTCTCATTTTCTATGGAGGACTCCTTAGTGATGTGGCAATGGTGTCAAATTTAAAGTTCAACTCAACCTAATAGGTGGTTTACCAAAATACTGCCTTAAGCAACTAGGTTACAATTCTCACATTTTGCTGCACCTTTAAAGCCCATCAGATTACAGGAAATTAGGGATATTCAATCACTGTGTGCACACTCTGGTATGGTTTTGGTCAAAAACATGAGCTACACAGCCAAAATTAAGACTAGAATGTAGGAATTATCTAGTAAATTATTCTGTGCCAACAGTCAAATGGGATTATTCTGGATCCACGTTGATTTTTTTTGGCTTGTGCAGCCAATCTGAATTGGCTGTTTATGGAAAACCAAAGTTAACAGAAGATTGTAGGCTTTTAGACAAGGACTATTATTAGCAGAATAAAATGGAATCATATCCAGGGAAATCATAAATTCCCTTATGTTTCAGCTGGGATTGGAAAAGAAGGATAAAGAACAATATATATGCCATTAGTTTTGGGACTGAGCAGTTAAATACTGAGAGAAAATCAGGGTTAAAAACATGCTTCATGTTCTAAAATTTTAGAACATATATGTAATTAATAATGATAAATATTCATCTTTATGCCTATTCCAATTGAAATTGTTGATGATACAGATCCAATTTGCCAGATTTTTTCTCTGTTCTGAAGAGAGGACATTTCAGACAGGTCTATCTGTTCTTTCCCTGAGTTACATCCATACCCTCTATATTTCTTCATTTGTGTTATACCCAGTAAAGAACTGTACAACTCTCACTCATGGTGAACAAAACTATTACTTAATGGAATCTTTCCACTGTGAAAAAAAATGTATTTCAATTGGCTTAAAATAATACCGAATGCTGAAAGCCAAGTACACGACCTCTGACCCTGCTGGTGTTTAAGATATCATGCTCTTCATACTTTCTGGTGAGAGTCTTAGGCCTGTCTCTGAAGAGAGGCCAAATGTAAATAAATTCATAGTGTTTAGATCAGGGTTTTGCCAATGTATATTATGTCTCATAAAAGCCCTTATTATATAACTTCCTTCTTGGGTTTTACAGAGTTCTTGTTTGTTGACATTCAGGGTGTGTCTAAAAAGTATATTTTTGATTTATCCTACTCACCTAGGCAAAGTGCCCTGGACATTTGGGGATCTGGTTTATACTTTGTGGTTTATTTTTTTGTGGTTGTATATTTCCTACATTTTGCTCATGTGCCCTTAGACTTCTTAGGAAAAGCTTGACAGCTCATTTTTATAAATCAATCAATAAGTAAGTAATACATCATGGATCAAAGGGCACGGCAGCAGCACTGCAGAGAGAATTATATTGTCCTAGGCACTTATGTACTTATAATGATGATATCCTTGGACTCAAGGCTTAACACATTTTTCATTGGAACTATTAGATTCCATATAAGATCAACAATTACAAGCGCTCTAGTTGAGATGATTAAAATTTAACGGGCTTCTTTTACAGGCTTCAGTGTTTTGTATTCTCCTGTCCTTCTCTTTAGCCTGACTTTTCTCTGTATTTCAGAATTCTTTGTTTGACTTCCAAAAGCTACTCTGTTTAATACCTCCTCAACCCAGGTGCATAACTGAAGAAGAATGAAACTTGGAATTCTTGAGTCTTTAATGAGCCTCCCAGGAGCCAGGTCCAGCTTAGGACCGGGTCCACCCAAGAGCAAGCATGCCCAGCACTCTGCATGTTCTAGGCCAAACTTCAGAACCTCTAGTTCAAAGGGGATTTTACCTTTTGTAATATCCATCAAGTTTCCTGTGGGAAGAGAGGAGGAGCTTGATAAGGTTGCTCCTCAGGAGCTGTCATCCAGAATGTACCCTTTTAGCCATGGCTAGTCACCTGCCCTGTTTAGTACAGTCTCCCATTCCCCAGCACATTTTCTGACACAAAAGACTCACACAATATTTGTCAAATTCATGAATGAATAAATGAAAAATTTAAAAGCAGTTAGAAAAACCAATAATTTCATAAGTAATCTTAAATTTTGAAGTTATGATGATATTACCTATACTTCAAAGCAAAGTAAAAGGGCATTTTATGAATAAAGGAAAAGTGAATATAGAGAGATGGGGGAAGGCAAAGGCAGAAGAGAGAATAAACAAGGCTATAGCATTTATTCCAATAATGTGATTTTGATATGGTGCTATGCTTAGTTTTCTTCTAAATTGTTTTGGCATTTTCTTCCTCCTTTAAATAAATAGTAATGAGTATGTATAGGCGAAATTAAGGTCATTGAAATTTGTTCTAAAATCATCAACATAACCTTCCTTTCGATTGCTTTATTCGCTAAGAATAAGAATATCAGCAGCAATAAAAATAGCTGACACATTTTGAAGGCTTACTTCATGTAGGACATGCGCTAAGGCCACTAAATACACTATTGCACTGAATCCTGGTGACAACCCTGTAGCGCAGATTCCTTGGTCTCTCCAGTCTACAGATGGAACGAGGAAGCTTAAAGAAATTAAGTTTTTTTGCCCAAGATTATACAGCATGCATGTGGCATATTTGAACCCAGAAGGTCTTCTAGGATGGCCAGTGTCCTCAAAGCATATTTTGGGTGCCCACCACCCCCATTAGTATGGTCCTTTGGGTTCTGATATCTCAGGAGTCCTACAGCATACTTGGATGGCTGATATAGACTGAATATTTGTATTCTTTCCCAAGTTTATACATTGAAATCTTATTCTCCACTGTGTGGTTGGCCTTTGGGAGGTGATTATGTTATGAGGGTAGAGCCCTCATGCCAGGTTTAGTGGCCTCATAAAAGAGAGTCTACAGAGCTCTTGTCTTTTCTACCATGTGAGGACATGGAGAGGAGATGGCTGTCTAGGAACTAGGAGGCCCGCTGAAGGCACCTTGATCTTGAACTTAAAATTGTTGTTTATAGGACACATTGGCTATGGTTTTCTGTCATAGCTGCTGCAGTGGACAAAGACAATGGGCTTTTATAATCTTATACCCTCCGAAACTTGTCTGTGCTCTTCAGGGCCCCAGTCTAAGGAATAAATTCTTGCTGATGAGTAAAGAGCTGAAAATGAGTAAATTTGTAATTATTCCAGGGAAATTCATTTATATATTTAACAGAGGTTCTCTGAAGACTGTGCTTTGCCCAAAGAATGCTTCTACTCTTGAGAAGTTCAGACCATTGGCAGATCTTTGGGGGAGGGGCATTAATTTGGTCCAGGCTGACTTTTCATTGACCTTCACATCACATTAAAAAGAAAAAAAAAAAAAAAAGATGTCTTTTTGGCTTATGCTCCAGGAAGAAGTGACAAGGGAGAAAGTGTTGAATGTTCCTTCATTATTTATAAGTAATTCTAGTCAGGCTCATTCATATGTATGTACTCATTTCCCCTTTTGGCTATGAGAGCACCTAGGAAAATTTTGGCCTGTGTCCCTTGGGGTTTCCTGGGAAGGAGGGCAGTTTGAAATAAGGGAGACTGCTTGCTGTTTTTGATTGACAGTTGTGCTGATGCAGCAAGCAAATGAGTTCCTTTGTAGGTGTGTATGTTCAGAACCACCAGTGCCCAAATTCTTCCTGTACAGGTATAGCTTGTGGATATGTGTGTGGATAGAGGAGAAAGGAGAGAGAAGGGGGAGGGGAGAACACATGAATTTAAAAATAACATGGATTTTTTTTTTCCAATTTGGAATTGAGTTTACATCTGTACCTTTAGGAGATATATTGGAAATAAGAATTTCTGTCTTGAATTAATTGATTTTAATTTTAACTGTATATTTAGTTCAGTTGTCATGACGAAAAAAGCACTAATGGTAGAAAGAACAATGGTTTCTGCCTCTGAAGGCTTGGGATTCTGAATTTACCCTGCTGCATTCCAACTGTGAGAACATGGGTGAGTTAATTCACCTCTCTAATATTCATTTAGGAGACCCTCTCTGTTTGAACATCCTGTACTTCTATAATAAATAATCTGAATATTTGTTTTTAGTAATCATTTACTTCAAGAACCTTGCTACCTGTCTTAGGTTAGATTTTCCATTTGAAGACCCCCGACAAAGTTTCCTAAGCCAGTGATTTTTTTTTCTTTTTTTCTTTCTTCTTATTTTGGTATTAGGAATTGAACCCAAGGACACTTTTCCACTGAACTACAACCCCAGCCCTTTTAATTCTTTTTCATTTTGAGACAAGGTCTTACTCTGTTGTTTAGGGCTTCGTTAAATTGTTGAAGCTGGCCTCAAACTTGCAATACTCCTTCCTCAGTTTCTCAAGTGGCTGGGATTACAGACATCTTGAACTTGAACACCATATTTAGTTTAGGTCAGTGATTTTTAAAGGAAGTGTCCTTGAGAAGACCTGTGAATGAGTGAATGAGAAGGATGAAAGAGAAGCCAAACCAAGGTAAGTCTCAGGCAAAGTTCTGCAGAATGTCAGCCTGCACCACAGGAGAGCCTGAGCGTTTATTGTGCCTGATTTCATGATAGGAGGCAAGGGAGCTGGAATTCCTACCTCTGCACCCATTGAAGGTCACTTTCTCTCCCCTGTTGCTCCACTTCTTAATTTCCTGAACTTTTGGTTTCTCTCAGGTATGCATGCCGAGGGACTCTAGCAGCCTGAGTGCAGTTTTACTGAGAAAAGTAGGTGCTGGCTGTTGGAAGTGAAAGTTTACCCAGGAAGGAGTGGTGCACAAAAGTGTTAGAGATTGGAAGAGATCTGGGTGGAGCACCATTCTGCTCCATTCTACCATACCCTGTGAGAATACTTGCGTGACATGACTAAGTCACTATCAACACACACCAGAGAAAGATGATAAATAGCCATTTGAGGTAAATGCCATTGTCAGACCAAACCCATGCTTATCCTCCAGTCTGTTCGCAAAGTTTCAGGAAACACGGGAAAGACACCAACAATACCTGTCACTATGTAGAACTCTGATCCCCATTTAGGTCAGTAGAACATTTTTTTTTTCTTGTTGCTTATAAAAGACACCATCGGTGGGAAAGTTGTCTGCTCTTTTTGTGTGAGAGTCAGAATCTTATAAAGGAAAATAGTCTAAAAGGTAATAATATGAAGGGTCAAAACAAATGAACAAAAAGGTAATGGAGGGAAATCTATGCATACTCAAATCTTCTTCAAAGCAAATATATTTATATTCAATTTTCAGGCAGTGGTTTAATTCCTTCCTCAGACATACTTATTTTTTTAATGAGCCACTTTATTTTCTTTCAAAACACCTACATACTTAAAATGTTTTCCTTATGAATCAATTTTTTATTTGACAGAAGTGAAGATACTTGTGCCCATAAAAAATGCCATGTGTTTTTGAAGTGTTAGAAAAAACAGCTCTTTGGCACTAAACAAAGCTGAGGCAGGAACGTAGGGGAGCAGCTGCAGAATGACAGGAAAAATGTAAGATAATGAGACATGTGAGAGAATGTATAATTTAATGTGGGGCCTTGAAGCAAATGGGGGGAGGAGGGACATAAATGAGAAAACAGTTAAAAATAGTGACGAAAATGACTTTAAATCCAATAAAACAGAAAATGAATCAATTAGTGCCTGAATGTTGGAGGAGGCATGATGTTGTGAAAGAATCTGGAAAAGGCTGACAGATTTTTAGTCTATGAATTTAAATTCATAGGACCAACAATTTCTCTGCCTAGAGAAATTTATATGCGGCTTCTTCTTCTCATACTAGTTTACAAAATGACTTCCTTTCTTTTCCACTTTCTGAGATGTGAACCAATCTGTTATAAAAGCCTCAGTTTTCAGTTTTCTGAAAACATTCCCCAAGATGTATGGCAAAATGTGTTCAAATTTTAGGAAATTCTTGTAACTCCTGCTAAACTGTGGCTCTCTCTGCATATGGATATTAGAGGGGGCCTCGTAGGAGGTGACCTGAGTTGGCACATGGTGGCTGGTTGAAGAAATTCTGGGGAATGACGACAAGTAGCATGTGGCACTCTGATGTCTTTTTACTTCTTTCTGGCTTTTAATTATATTACTCACGTGTCTGTATATTAGATCCTATAACAATAACACCCAGAGCTTTCCGGTGAGTGCTCATTCCATGGGAAGTATGGAAAGCTTTTAAGAACCTGAGAGCTTTGAAGAACAGCCTGGCTAGCTGCCTTCCTGGGAGGGCTTATGTGAATCTTGCCTCCATAGAGATGGAGGCCTGGATGGCTTCTTGTTACCCTCTCTATTTGTAGAAAAATGCATAGGATCCTCAGCTTACGAGATGGGGTTATGACCCAATAAACCTAATGTAAGTTGAAAATTCTAAGTTGAAAATAGATTGAATATACCTAACCACACATTCTGGCTTAGCAACATGGTTCCCTGCAGAGGAAAGTTGTCTCCCCTTGTGATCACCTGGCTGACTGGGAACTGAGGCTCCTTGCTGTTGCCCAACATCATCAGAGAGTATAGGAACCACCCGTGGCTAGCCCAGGAGAAGATCAAAATCCAAAAAGTATGGTTTCAAAAGTATGGTTTCTACTGAGTGTATATCATTTTCATACCATTATAAAGTTGAAAAATCAGAACTCAAATCATCTTAAGTGAGGGTCATGGTAATATGTTCTCCAAAATAAGTGCATGCTCAGTACTGACTGAATACATAAAGGCTAAAATATTATAAAAATGAGGTTCATGCATGATGCTTCCAAAATGACATTTTGATGTGACAACTTTGTTATAAGAAGAGATTTTTTTTTGTTAGTAACTAAAATTCCAGTCTAACAACAGCTTTCTGACTATTTCATTTTTTTTCTTTTTCAAAGTTCTAATCATCAATCCATCTTATATTAGATGTGTGTTTCTAATGGGTTAACTTTACAGTTTTCTCCTAATTGCTGATACATGTAACAATCAACCACCTTAGTACTGAGGAAGCATGGTAGATAACATTTCTTTTTAAAAGAATTTTGTGACCAGTTTGGTCTTCAACTCCTATCCATTTATATTAAGGTTGTGTTGCTAAAATATGGTCTATGAACCCACTGCCTCAGAGTCACCTTAAATGTTTTAAAATTCAGATTCATGGGCTCCAAAATGAATCAATGAAATAGAATTAAAGGGCGTGGCCCTTGGAATTTGCATTTTTTTTCTGTGCTCCCAAGGTAATTCTTGTGAAATGGAAAAGCTGGACTGGGCTGAGTACAGAAAGCACCCCAGGCAACGCTGCGCAGTAGTAGTTTTTGTCTTTAGTCATGTTTGACCACCCCTGTGTTCCTCCTCTGGCTCTCACTGTGGTCAGCCACAATGTATTTTTATAATGAATTTATACCAAATATCAATGACTTAACTTTTAACTCATCCTATTTGGTGTGCTTTAAAAACAGGACTGTAAAGGCTGAGGAGGTGTCTCAGTGGTAGAATGCTTTCTTAGCATGGGCTGAGGCCTTGGGTTCAATCCCCAAGACTGAAAAAATAAATAAATAAAAACAGACCTTCTAAGAATAGAAAAGTTAGCTTAAATGATTGATTCTTGAATGGTGCACTTCTAGCCACCGTGACAAAGAGGTTATTTGTGGCCAGAGAAGTCTCTCCAGCCACCATTACATCACTAATGGAATTGACTTACCCATCTGGTGACTTTTCTGAAGTCACTTAGTTTAAGTACCCCAGAAGCAGGAATCTAAATAAGGGTGAGGCAAAACCAGCAGTAACCTTTTTTCTTCTACTCTTTCTTTAAAAGTTTTTAATTAGGAAAAAATCTTTCCCTGCTCCAACTGAAAACTTGCAAATTTCCATGACTTTTTTGGTCCTTTAAGTTACAAAAATGCAGTCTCAATGGAGTCATTTATAGTGTCTAGTTTCATGTCAAAATCAAAACTTAGAACTTGAGGGCTGGGGTTGTGACTCAGCGGTAGGAGTGCTTCCCTTGCATGTGTGAGGCACTGGGCTCAATCCTCAGCACCACATTGAAAAAAATAAATAAATCAACAAAATAAAGGTATTGTGTTCATTTATATATACATAAAACTTAGAACTTGAATAAAAATGAGACCTTCCCTTTTCCCCAGCTGGGACTAAGACTATCTGCTTGCAGTGACCTTTCTCTTCTCTGAACCCATGTGGCACTTCTCTTCCTCCCCGAGCTTTGCTTTTCATTTCTTATCCTTCCAGGACTGAGCTAAGAGGGCACTAGAGAAGTGTGAGGGCTGGGAAGGTTCTTCCTGGGCTGGTGTGCGCTCAGCAGGGCTGGGCACCCTGTTCACCAGGACTTCAGGGACTGCCACTGGGCTTGACTGACTGCAGTTCTTGTGACGTGAGTGAGGGATCCCTCCTCAACCTATGGTTTTCTTTTCTCCCTCCTTCCTTTCTTTTTTCTTGTTGTGCCACTCTATCTGGATTTGCTTACCACAAGATGACCTTTGTTGAGTGGTGCTAGAAGTGGCCTTCTGTTTGTGTCCACACTGATGCCTCTTCTACCCCAACAAATCCTGGGAATGCAGACAGATTCTAGTACAGCTGCAACCTCCCTTTTGCTTTGGACTGGCCAGCAGCTGTTTCAGCTTTCTGTTGCTGTGCAACAAATAACTCATACAATTGCTTTAAATGATAAGAATTCATTTTATCTTATGGTCTTTGGGGTTGGCTGGGGGGTTTCTCTGTTAGTTTTACCTGGGTTTACTTGTGAGCTGCATTCAGTCAGAGGATTGACTGACAGGAGATCCAAGACATCCTAATTCATACATCTCTCACTTAGTGCTGACTGTTGACTGTCATGCCCCCTTCCCTCCCTGTCCCTTGTCTTTTGTCTTCCAGAAGGTGAGGTTCACTTTCTGTGTGGCAGTTTCTATGTAGCGTCCCAAGAGACAATAGTGGAAGTTGCAAGGTCTCTAAAGACCCCGGCATTTATCCCATGACATCACCATCATCAAGTTTTATTGGCCAAAGCAAGACTGAAGGTCAACCCAGAATCAAGTGGGAGAAAGTAGCCTCCATGTTTTCATGAAGGGAGTGAACATAGCACAACAAGAACTTGAATTCCATGTTAAGAGGAACTTATTGCCATATTTTGTTATGTACCACACTAGCTTCTTAGAGTTTTCCAGATTTTTGTCAAATATCAGTTCACTGTGTCTACAGTTTGTATCTGAAATGTTCTGCAAGACCCATGTGTTAAGGGCTTTGTGTCCCCAGTTTGGTACTATTGGAAGGTAGTGGGAATCTTAAGAGGTGGGGCCTAGTCAGAGCTCTTCTAGTCATTGGAAGGTGTGCCCTTGAAATAGTTTGTGGGACCCTGCTTTCTTTCTTTTGCTTCCTGGCCATGAGTGGGCAGTTTTGCTACTGCCATCCATACCATCATGAGGTGCCACCACCCAGGCCCAAAGCAATGGGGTCAATAGATTATGGATTGAAGGCCCCCAAACTATAAACCCAAATAAGACTTTTCTCTTTATAAGTTGATTAGCTCCAGTATTTGTTATAGAAAGAAGAAGCTGACTGCAATAGTGAACATATTTTGTCATCTACTATGTCGTCTTTTTAGAGACTGTCAGATTTATGTTAAATGCCAGTTCACTGTATCCCTGTAACTGCAGAAGTCATATACTGAGCATCAAAGAAACACCCTCACACTGGACTTGAGGGCAGACAAAATGAAATATAGAAAAATATGTAGAACTTCTCATTCCAAAGAAATCCTCTTTATAATCATCCCACTCATTTCTGATATCCTTATATGCCATCAGGGTGTGTGAGGTGTTTTAAAAGTCAGGTAATCCATTCTTGTATTACTCCTTTGTAATTTTTTTTTTAAATTCCTATGCACATTCACATCTCCTTTCAAATGTAAACTCATTGCTTCAGGTGTCTTTGCATTAGCCAAAATTTTGTTAACATTTTAAAGTGCTTTCTTATACTTAAATTTGAAAAAAATGTTTCCAAAGGAAGCCTATCTCACTTTTGAGCAAACAACTTCTAGTGCAGGTCTGGCGCCTTGTGGTCTGGGCTTTGACACTCAGATTTGACTCTTACTTCTGTCTGAGCCCTACATGATCAGTTCTGCATTGGGACTTACAAGACATAGTGCACGGGAGGGTTAATAAGCACACTGACAATCCCACTTCACTTTGCCAGGGCTTTGTGTACAATGCGCATGTGACACAGATCTTGCTAGTTATGTTTCAGAGAAAATCATCTTGGAGCTTCCAAGGGAGTGCTAGAGGAAGAAGCCTCTTTACTTTGACTCTTTTCCACCTTTTCCTGGATCAGATGCTATTGTGTGAAGACATGATATCTACATTCAGGCAGTCAGCTCATGACAAAGAGGGAGGGCCTAAGAGTAAGAGGCTGATTCACTGAGAAGAGTAGAAATTTGGGACTGGGAGAAGATCCTGGCTGAGTCACTGAACTAAACTGGATATGCCACTTCCAGAATTCTTACATGAGAAAGTAAAATGATTTTCCTATTTTGTTACTGATGGTTGAACATTTTATCTGCAGCCCCAAGTATCCTGATGAAATGGCTATTGTAGTTTTGTTAGGGGTTGGTACCTGAGTTTTTCAGATGAATTTTTAAAAATAAGTAAAATAATACTAAGAGAATTAAATAAACTGATACAGGCATGCTAGAGACACTTACCTCTAAGTTCCAAGATACATTTGCAATTAGAAACATTTATTGAGAAGCTACTAAATACAAGTTCCTAGAAAGCATCTTCCTTCATGTCTTGGGCTCTTGAAATCTGACCTCTTCCCTTTTTCTAGTAAGTTGCCTGTGTAAGCTTTTACAGCCCCTTAGATAAATGTTTGCAATATGCAAATATTTTTAATCATATTTTCATAACTAAAAATTGGGACATGTGTTCTGAGGGGATAATATTGGGAAAATTGCTTGGACTTTCTGTGCCTCAGTTTCCTCTGATTTCTACTAAATGGGGATAATAGTAGAACAAACTTAATGTCTTTTTACGAGGATCAGAAAAGCTATGGGCATTTAGAACAATGACAGACATGTGGTAAATTCTCAATGAATACTAGCAAATACTGTGAAAGAAATGGGTTCAAGTTCAGTTCAACAAAGGAAAACTTAGTTGTAATTTTGATATATTTTTCAGTCACTGTTTTTATGTTGGAATCAATCCCTTAAAAAAGCAGTTGTGGGGACTGATCTAGTGTAAGTACTTGGGGACTCTATCCAAACTCAGTGGTAGAGTGCTTGCCTACCATGGGTGGGATACTGGGTTTGATCCTCAACACCATATAAAAAGAAATAAATAAGAAAAAAGAAGTATTGTGTTCATCTACAACTAAAAACAAACAAAAAAAGCAGCTGTCCTCTTCCTCATTTTAGAAGAATTTTAAAAGATTTTCTTTCTACTATCTATCCTGAAAAGAGAAGCTTATTATATTAGATAGAAAAACTATTGTTTAGAAAATAATAATCTAAATGTAACCCAGCTGTATTGGGTTAATGAACATGGGAGAAGGCCATATAGAACCTGAATTGGCTATTCATTTCTAGGGAGTATTTGGATGTGGGAACCAAATTTCAGGTAGATGAACTAGAAGAATTGGTGAGAGATCCGAGACTCTTCATTTTAAAGAGGGATGGTATGTCCCAAGGACTGGCAATACATTTTACTGATTATAGATAGGAAAAAGTTGAATATCCACCCTCATTTTGGCTGGGTGGACATGTGTCCTTAAATCAGAGGGATAGGTATGGGGACAACCCTTGGTGTAGCATACTTAGTAAATATTTTTCTGTCTTTTTCCTTTGGCTGAAAGCTTGGGAGAAGGGTGGGATACCTGGGAACCAGAGCTGGGCTGAATTTCTTTCCTGAATCAGTAAGAGACACTAGAGGCAGGCTAGCTGCTCAAGTTATCACCTGTGAGAAAGGTCAATGTCCAGATGCCAGGAAGGAACTGTTGATTCATGTTTCTAATTGTAGAAGGCCTGGATTGGGAATTCTGGGTAGGAGAGACACATAGTGTGACCTTTACTGTGATTTCTATAATTACATCCTGGAATGGACTCATTTGGCAATCTCAACAGTAGGCCATAAATACTGAGCTTGTTTCTGAGGCCCTTGGCACTGTGTTAACTGGGACTGGTCTAGTTTAAGTACTTGGGGACTCTATCCAAGACTGTATCACCTGCTGAGATGGGTGGTGGAAGGACTTTTGGTGGAGATGTGGTTAGGAAGAAGGAGGGGAAACTGAGTGACACTCCTGCAAGTCTTGAGGAACAATAATGAGATAATTCAGGGGGAAGAGGGAGGTAATATTTGTGTGTGATCAAAGAGACAGGTCCCAAAAATACTGCATCCCTGGAAATTTGAAAATATTTTGATCAGGACCTAATCTTTGTTTTAGGTGGCCAAACTACAAATAAGAGGTAAGTGGTCCCTGGATCCTTCTCTGTTTTATTTTATAGACCTCTTCCCTACTGAATCCAGTGTGATATTCCAGTAAGACAGATGCTCCAACCCCAGATCCTACTCTACAGCTGGCTTCTGGCTTCTGGTTTGTCTTCACCATCCTGGCATGGTCTCACTGGGGCTGTAGACCTTGTGTTGTGTCTTCCACTGGGTGTCAGAAGCCCCTTTGATGAATTACTCCTTGAGAGAGCACTGCTGGGTAATGGCTGGTGCCTGGGCTCCCGTATCTTCCTCTTTTTGGTTCTGAGTATTAAGGTAGCCTCATATGCAGAAAATAAAGTGACCAAGTGAAAAGAACACAGACATTCAATCTAGTGCATCACTTTTTGTCACTTAATCAACATATGATCTGGCTTCTTAGTCCTCTGAGCTGTTTCCACAGCTCTCTAGTGAAGTTCTGCTGACCTAGTAAGGTTGTAACAAGACTCATATGAAAATGTAAGTAAGATAAGGTCTATGAATGCTACTTTAAGAATGTGTGGTTCAGTTCAGATTCCTTCCCGAAATCCTGATGAAGGAGGCCTGAATTCCTCTAAAAGGCAATTTGGATTCTCTGGAACTAGAAGACAAGCCAAACTGAGCCAGTCTGGGAACGTCTTTATCCCAGTTCCTACTCAGGGCCAGAAGCTGGCTTCCATTGGCAGTAAAAGTAGTAGGTGGGATTAGGGCCAGAGAGTGGTGTTTGGGAACTAGTGTGGATGAGGATCCAGGAAGATGGATGCAAACCACCTCAGGGTGTCTGTAGTCTGGTTCTATCTGCCACTGGGTCTTGGAAGTGTGGGTGTGTGTGTGAGGCCAGATATAAGGCAGATGTTGAATTTGCCAAGTGTGCACCGGATGCTTCAAATGAAAAAAAAAAAATATAACCAGACTTCTTTTGGAGCTCATCCAAATACTAGACAATCCTTCTCCTTCTCTCCATTGTTGGGATGTAGAACAGAGTTGGTCTTCAGATGGGAGTGAACCATGCCAAACCTGAAAAGAACTTGACTTGAGAGGGGAAAGATTAGCAGGAATTTATGTAAGATTGGGCTCCCTGAAAACAGATTCTGAGGTAGAGATATGCATGCGGGGGATTTATTGGGAGGGTTCTCAGGAACATTATGTGTAAAAGAGTAGAGAAAGCAGGAGTGGGAAGAGCAGGGAGATCAATGACAGTATGGTGGCAACAAAGGCTTGCCACCCCCTTGAGGAAGGGGGCCCTGTTTTGAGCAAGCATTTGATGCAGGGTGTGCAAGGAGGGGTTATGACCTTGAGTGAAGCTCCCTTTGGCTGAAAGTGATTGTCAGAGAGGAACCCAGTTCTGAATTATAGACAGTCAACACTCCCTATAGCTAGAAGAATGAGCAAGTTGGTCTTGAGGAAGAAATCTGGGTGTTCCATTGTAGTATCTACTATAAAGCCCAACTCTTGCCTTCTGTCCAACTCGACTCAATAGTAGGCTGTATGACACTCAGTTCACTCAGTAATAATAATAATAAGAGAGCTCATTTAAAAAAATAAATAAAAATTTAAAAAAACCCCATACAAACTCTTGTGCAATTGTTGATTTGAAAAGTGCTTCTTATATTTTTGTGTACAAGCTCCTGGGTGCTTGGCCTGTCATTAGCTAGTGTCTGCTATTTCAGGAAAATATCATTCCCAAGTACTGGTCCCCAAGTACCCTACCTATCTCCTACAGCTAGCTTCCAATAAAAGAACCAGCAGGAACTTGACAATAGCTAAACTATACCAAAGGTTGGTCTCTATTCATATGCTCTTGTTTCTAGGCGTATACCCACTGATCTCAGTCAAACAGATTTTTGACAATTCAACCTTATCCTACTCATAGTTAGGGAAAATTCATCACTGCTTTTTGAGGGATCCATTCATCATTGCAATGAAGAATCTTGGCCCTTGGTCTTGAGTCACATTTGCAAGATGGTCAAAGTTTTTTCACATTATCTTACACAGATATGGATTAAAAGCCCTTAGCTCAAATTCTTTCCCTGTCTTTCAACTGCCACAATAACAATCAATAAACACAACATATGACACACTTGGTCTCTCAGGGTGTTAATGGTTATTTTGATTTAAGGACCTGATATAAATATTAAGTGAATTTTACTATATGCCCTATATTAACCACTTTCCAGGTGTTTTTTTTCTCCTTTTAATCCTGGCATCAGCTCTATTGGTTAGATATAATTCTACCCCAGTTCTGCACATTTTCATATTAAGATGTAGAGATAAGGTGCTTTGCCCAAGCCCTAAGTAGCCAATCTGTGGTGTGAACCAGGTAGTGGAATGTCACAGCAGGAGAACTCACCTTCTACAAGCACACTAATGACCTTTCATCCAGTCACCACCAGCAACATGCTAATGTGCAGTAGATGAAATCTAGACAAGAGAATGCTCTTACCCTTAAGGAAATTAAAACAAGGAAATAAAATAGTTTTTCAAAGAGTACATGGGATTAGTGTTTAAAGGTCATTTATGCAGCCATCACTTTTCATTTCCAGCATAGTTTGATATCATGAGTGGACTGTTTGTCAGTGCAGACTCTCCATCTGAGGCAGATTAGACAGAGTCCCAACAGTAAGAACCTTTAAATCAAGAAAATTTACTCTAAATGGTCCCAACATACCCCAAAGCCAGAAAAGTTCACCGCTTCACATTAAAAATGTTAGAAAAAGATCATATTGCAGCAGCTGCTTATGTGGATTACCTAGTCTAGCCATTCTGCTAAGGCTTAAAAAAAACCTGTCTGAGTTGTAGAAAGAAAAAAAAAAAAAGGAAAACAATCCTTGAAATGATCAAGTTGGTGCTTGTTGATATAGAGCTATGATTTCCCATTTGTTGCCCCAGAAGACTCAGGTGTATCTGAAATAGAGTCAAGATGTTTTCCTGGACTCAAGCAGTGGCAGGATTCTGTTGCTGTAGTTTTTCTTCCTGGGCCCTACTCTGTTTCCCGAACCATAGCTTCCCTTGAAATTGTTTTTAATCTTTGGAATGTTTCACAGTGGATCCAAACCACATTAGGAAATCTCAGTCTCTTCTTGCAGCCATTCTATAATTCACAAAGAAATTAGAGCAAATGTACTTTGCCCTCAACCTATATCTTCTGTGTGAAGACTGGCAATACTGTGTGCACGTATGTCTGTGTGTGCATGTGTGTGCGCAAATGTGTGCCCGACCCTTTTAAAATTTAGTGGCCTTAAACACTGATTTAGTTTTGAATCTTCAAAAACACAAGGCATGGTCTATAAGGCATGGCATGGTCTCCATTTTATAAAAACCAAACAGAAGTTCAGTCTTCGACAAGCTTTCACCATGAGATGAGGAACTGTGGTGGAACTTTTCAGTTATCAAATTGGATATCTCTTTCTGGGCTCCTGATGTGTCCATTTTTCTCCATGGTACTACTTTCAATATTATTAGTTTCTTGCCTTTTCTCATTTTTCTGGCCATTGTCAAGGTTAATTATAGTAAGAAAAATGATGAAAGTAGATGCTACCATAGGATATTTCTTGGTACAGGTGATATTAAAGACCTGATTTCTGACACCATAAATTCAGTTCCAATGTAATCATTTAGACTCAGAGGTAGAAAAAATATACTTCTCAAGCATCTGAGATTTGTTAGGAGAGGAGGGTGTGCTAGAGAGTAAAGGTTCTGGTCCATGCCACAGCCTTTTTACCACAAGGAACAAAATTGTCCATCTTGTTTGAAGATGTTTATGAAAAGTTATAAATTACCTGTAAAGTATCTGTAAACCTGAAACAGAAAGATCATGTTTCTCATCATGTCGCTTGTGATTTCAGAGTACTCAGGCTTCTGTTGTGAAATGTTTTCTCAACTTAAAATCCCAGGGTTCCTCATGCATGGAGAGAAACAGCTTAAAAGTAGATGTCACCTTAAGAAAGGCCAATGAATTTATAGCGTTGCTCTTGGTAGATAAGCAAACTGAAAAGAATCAGTATGATAGATCTCTTCGTTTATCTTTGTGTAGTTTTTGGTGGAATTTTTGTTTGACCACAGGTAACCTATACCTCAGCTACAGTGGATAAGCACATTAGGACTGACTTAGCAGAGAGTACTGAGGTAAGCATATAAGGTCACTTCTTAAAGATGTCGTCAAAGAACCGGAATCCTTTTTCTTTCCTTTTTTCTTGTTCTGCCTTCTTTAACATGTGGCTTTCATTCTCATAGACATGTCACTTCCAGGCATCATTTTCAGATTTCATGGTAAGGACAACAAAACAAACAACCCTCCCCCCGCCCCCCCCCCCCAAGTAAGACACATGTTACTTTATTCTGACCCTTTTTAGTAATAATAATATTAAAAACAATATTTTTAAAAAAACACTTTCAGGAATCCCACATAATAGAGTTGCTTTTATATCTCATTGGCAAGAACTGATTCGCATGACTATACCTAGATGTGAGTGAGTCCGGAGAGGTATTTCAAAGTACTAATTAGTCACCTTGAATTTTGATTTTTTGTTAGTATTGGAAAACTAGGGAATAGCCGTATACTGGGGCCTAAAATTAGAAATGTTTAATGCCACTGGAAAGGAAAAGACATATCTTTTCTTTCTTTATAAACATTATACCTGATACACAAGCTCAGATGTTCCATCTTTCATGAAGTTTCTCTTCCTGGATGTTTTCTGTGACTCACCTTGCCCTGGGTTCTTTAGAGTGTCACTGACCTGCTGTGTTCAACCTAGCTGTCTACATGCCCACTTACCTCATTTAGACTGCTAGCTCCTCAAGGATGGAGGTTTAGTCTTTCATCACTTTTATAATTTTATTTCTTACCACCATGTCTTGCACACCAGTGGGGACTAAAAAGATTGCTTGAATAAATATTAGGACAAAATAAGATCTGGTAGATTGTGAGCCCTAGGAGATAGACTCTGGGATTCTAGGAGTCCATCCAATGCCTCTTCCCCAGACTTCCTTGAATCTAGGCTACCTTTCTCTTTCCTTCTATGTCCATGGCAATTCAGAACCTCCTTCCCCAACTGTACCACTCATCCCAGGAATCAGCATTTTATTTTTACAGAAAGCGAATAACCAACACAGCCTGGCATTCTGTCCTTTGGAAGGCTTGCCCTTCACCTTGAGCAGAGTTATAATAGCACATCAATAACCTAATTTTGGCCTGTACCACATCACAAGTTGACTCATCTGTATATATAACTCATTTTTTTTTCCTCTTGTGAGATCTGATCAAAAGAGATCTTGACTTTCCCATTGGAAGAGCCAAAAGTGTGAACCAAAAGTATGTCATACTTTGGTGCCAAAGCGTGAGCTGAGGAAGAGGCTTGGGTACCACAAGGCATCTTGCTGTTGGCTAATATAGCAAGCTTTTGGTCCCTGCTTATGCCTGATCTCTAATGTTCCAATTTGTCTTAAAATTTTTTATTTGAGTTGTTTGAAAGAATTAAGGGCTTCGGACCAAATGGGACTGCTTTTGTACATAAAGTTTTATTGTAACCTAGTCACACCCATTCAATGAATTATTGTCTACAGCTGCTTTCCCTCTACAACCACAGAATTGAGTAGTTGTGATAGCAGCCCTAAGGCTCACAAAGTCTAAAATATTTACTAGGTGGTTAGTTTTTATAAAGTAAGTTGCCTGACTCTTGATTCAGGGAATTCTGGAATTTCAAGATTTTTTGCTGAATTAACTCATCTCAACATTCAGAGCTCTCTACTCTGTCCCAGCCAGGACCTCTACCTTGTCTGGAGCTGTGCTATGGAGTCAGTAAGTATTAAGTTTGATCCTCAACCTTTTTTACCCTATCACTATAGCAAAACATTGTCTTTCACATCTTATATTGGTGATTAAACATTGTCAATTTTTCATTTCCTTCTCTAATGCATTGATGACCCAGGAATTAAACATTCGATTTCATAGTCCTTATAATTATTATTTTCTGTGACTCTTTCAAAAGTCTGAGTTATTATGTCTTCCAGGGCATTTTCTTCTTTCACTGTTCTAACCCAGGTCACCACTTGAGGCTCTCTTAAAGGGTTTATAACCTGTGGAGTTACACAGGGTCCTGAGTGTAGAGGGGTCTCATGCTTGGTGTAGTGCTATGCTGTTACCATCTTAAAATTCTTAACACTTTTATCTTTGACCTGTTTTGCAGGTGAAGTCCAACAAGACAGTGAACACATACTTGAGCCGGGAAAAAGATATGTGCTATCCACATGTCTGTGGTTCCTTGACCTGCCTTTAGCATAAAGCACTTGTGATCCCATGAACACAGAATTCTCCCAGCATACATGGGAGTTCCAGAGATTGAAGAGCCAGTAAAAGATAAGCATTTTGAGTTTGCAACTGTGTGCTGAGAGACCACACTGTTTGTTTGAACTTGAAGTGCTTCAAATATAGAAAAAACACAATGAAAGAAACAACAAAGCCAGAGAATGCTATCATATAATTTCTTACATGTGTTGCTGTCTTTCATCAGCACTACTTATTGACAATGATGATAAAGGAAAGAGAAAGACAGGGCACACTCCCTCAAACCCCAGTCTTTCTTTATTCATCAGTAAGCCCAAAATGGTGAAAGCCCATTTTCTGGTTCATATATAACCTCTTCTTCCTTCATCCTCCATAGTGGAAGGAGTAAGGAAGTCACCAATCCCATTTATGGTGCTCCATTCTCATGACCCAATTATCTCCCAAAGCCACATCTCCTGATACTGTCACCTTGGGGATTAGGATTTTTGACATAAGTTTTGGAGGGACACAAATATTCAGACTATAGCACAATGACTCTGCATATGAATTAAATGATCTTATATTTACATTTAAGGCTGATATTGCACAATATAAAGATGAGTGGTAAGACTCATGCTAATAATTAAAATTTTAAATAGATGACAGTAAATAGAAAAAGCAAAACTCCATGACGAGTCTAGAGACTACAGAAGAAGGGAAAAACTTTCTAATTTATGAACTTTGGCAGAACTTTTCACTTTTTGTTGTTGTTGTTTTGAACAAAGTCCCACATTTTAATTTTTGGGTCCTGCAAATTATGTAGCTGGATCCTTTCATCCTGTGAAGTTTTTCACAATTGCATCATGTGCTAAGGGTGATAGTGTACAACCTGCCACTGGTCTTCATTGCTGGACAATCTGTGAGAGATCCAGATCCATAATCTTATTCATTTATACTCTGGCTCCCAGGGCAACATCTAGGAACTATCTTAGGTTTGATTCCCTAGGGAGAACTTTCCAAGAAGGAAATTTGTTCATACCTGTACCTGGTATGTTCTCAGAAATATCTAAGATAGCTTATGGAAATGAGGTCAGAGAAAGTGGCACTTTAATGTAATTGAGACAGGGCTTTTGAATGATTTTATGGTGAATTCTAGAGCTGAAGTGGCCCTTCAGAGTTGTTTCAATTGAGGAAAGGGGTCTGGGCCTTTCTACCCTCACATTGATCAGTCATGGGATGCAGGCAGCTCCCAAGGAGCAGCATAACTGTTGATGAGTCATTCTCCAGCTGAAGACAACTGCTGGAGAAGGGCTTGGTTGTAAGCAATGGAGGCTTATGCTTGTAGAAGCTGGGGGACGATTGTCTCAAGGAGTCTAGATGGCACAACAACCACAGAACAGGGTCCATGCAATAGTCAGGAACTAGAAGACATCAACAAGTTTCAACAGATGCAAAGATTTTCTCTCAATCTTTCACTGTCTTTAGACTACGTAGAACAGAAAAGAAAAATACTGCTGTCAGAGATACCATAAAATTATTTCAGTGGCAATAAATATTAACCAGAATGTGGAGAAAAAGTTACCCTTATATATTGCTGGTGGGGCTGCAAATTGGTGCAATAATTCTGGAAAACAATATGGCGATTCTTCAGAAAACTTGGAATGGAACCACAATTTGGCCCAGTTATCCCACTCTTCAGCATATACCCAAAGGATTTAAAATCAGTATGCTATAGTGATTTGGCCACTTCAATTCACAATATCTAAGCTTGGAACCAACGTAGGTGCCCTTCAACAGAAGAATGGATAAAGAAAATGTGGTACATATATACAATGGAATATTTCTCAGCCACAAAGAAGAATAAAATTATGGCCTATGCCAGTAAATGGATGGAACTGGAGACTATCATGCTAAGTGAAATAAGACAATCCCTTAAAAACAAAGGCGGAAGGTTCTCTGATATGTCAATGCTAACATACAATAGTGTGTGGGGGTGGTGGAGAATAGAAACTCATTGGATTAGACAAAAGAAAATGAAGGAAAGGGAGGGGGATGGGGATAGGAAAGGCCGTAGAATGACTCGGACATAACTTTCCTATGTTCATATGTGAATACACAACCACATCATGTACAACCACAAGAATTGGAAGTTATACTCCATGTATGTAGAATATGTCAAAATATACTGCCATGAATATCTAAAAAGAACAAATAAAAAATTTTAAAATATTACTTCTGTATTTTAAATATGACCATTACAATAGAGTCAGGCAAAATCGGTTTTAATAAAAGTAAATTAGTGCTTAAAAAAAAGAACAATTTCTTTCCTCTTTTTTGGCTCCAGGTGTTCAGTATCAATGCTTATTCAATCCAGTCTTCTGGAGAAATGTGGATACTAATGGCCTTTTTTTCTAAAAAAAATAAATAAATAAATAAAAAGGGTTAACTTTGTGGTTTATTACAATAGGAAATGTCTCAACTGCGTGCTACTAATGTCAGGGGCCTAATCCAAAAGTTACAAAATAGCCTGAAGTTCATAATGCAGTTTTAGAATGAAAAATAAAATGCTTCCTCTATGATTGATGAGATTATATATGGGATGGGCTGAGATGGCATATGAATGTGTTTATGTGCATGAGTGTGGGTATGTTAGTTGGGGGTAGAGTAGGGGCGGAGGGGGTGCACACCTTACAAGTTTGAACTGGGCAAGCCCAAAGGAATCATGCTTGGCCTAGGTCCCATGGTACAAGTTTGTACTGAGCCATGAAAGATGATGCTTGGTTCGGTGTGTGACACCTGGTGTATAGGCTGAAAGGAAGGCATGCCTTGTCAGGGATTTTCCCAGATGCTTTCTGGATTTCTCCACCATTGTCAGCAGCTCCTTTTAGACATACAAAACGTGTGTACCAGGTATTGCCAGGGTGCTGTTTTGGGAGCAGCTTGCTAGTTGTTTTTTCTCATTGGTATAATCCTGGTTGAAGGGAGAGACTGGCAAGAAACCAGCTCTCTCCCTCTACCCAATCAAAAACTCTATTTCCTGAATTGAGGAATGATTCTCATTGCCAGGTTAATGGACAGAGCATTCAAGATTTTGGCAAGGGCCTGGTGCAGGTGTGCTTGCTATCTCTCTTCCCTGCCTAGGATAGTAGGATCCTTAGAAAAGGTCAAACTTTCAGGAGAGTGGAGGAAAGCTGAGTGTTTCAGACAGTCTCAACTTAGACCTCCTCTCTGACTGCTGCTACTCTGAGTTTGGGTAGTGGTGGTGGTGTGTTGGAGAATATTTAACCACTAATTATATTCATGATAAAGAAGCAATGTATCTCTCATTTTGATATTGAGGCTGGCTGATTCCCTCTAGTTAGTCAAGCAAAGCATGATTTGATATTAAGTGAACTCAAGAAAGATATTAAGTGAACCCAAGCAGATAGGTTTCATGAGATAGGGAGAGATGTTGGCACATTATGCTGTGTTGGTAAAACACCAAACTTGGGCGTCATTCTTGTCATCATGAGCAGAGCAGGTTGTTCATCAGGGTGTCCACAGGAAGAGAGTAGCACAGAAACTCCCCTGTCTCTGCCACTTGCCAGTGCCTACCCAGGTCTGCATTGCCACAGAAGTGAAATCCTGACTCAAGAGATCAAAACTTCTCATTAACGCTTCATTGACAAGGGGTTCAGCCACTGTAACTTTTCCCTCATTGAATACTGTCCCCTCTCACTTTCTAGTTTTATTTTTTTTTCCAGCGCTGAGGAAACATGAAATTTTCAGAGCATTCAAAATGCTTTCTCTTCTCCTAAAACAATAATGACATTGTAAAACCCAAGAGTACTGCAATAGGTGTCTTTCTGGTCCTTTGTTAATGCCACTGGTATTTGTCTAGCCTTAAAAAAGCTTTTGGCTCAATATCCTACTCGTATTTTTGGGCTCTAGCTTGCTAGAATTGTTGGGACAAGTAAACCATTTCCCTTTCAGCATTCATTATCAAAAAAAAAAAAAAAAAAAAAAAAAAAAAGAAAGAAAGAAACCCCATTGTATTTCTTAAAAGTGACTCATCTCCTTTTTTGGGATAGAGTTATAGCTTAAGATTTGGCCAATGGTATACTTTTTGGTTGTGAAATGCAGATGTTCAGAGGCTAAGAGATGCTGAATTTGGTATGAGTTTTATTCTACATTTGCTGTACTTCTAGGATGCTGGCAGAACTGGATGAAAACATTTTAATGAATAAATCTTATGGGTTCTTAGTAAAACTCTTTTAAGATTGAATTTGAGTTCCAGGTGAAATTTATATTGAGAGAAAAGAATAGTCACATTAGTGCAGAGTTATTTTGACCAATATTTTTGTTTTCTGAAAAATGAAAAGTTTTATTGTTTCTTTGTAATTACTAAATAAATGCTTATATGTTTAAAGTTTTAAACATTGTTATACTTTTAAATGGGAAAAACCCCAGTTATGCATACTATCACAAATGTTTCAGAATAGACAGTGACATAGAGGAAGAAAACATGAATTATTACTAATACTGCTATTCAGTGATAATTAACATTAAGGAATTTGGTTTATAACCTCATAGTCTGTTTTCCAGGGTATACATACAGGTTGTTTTTGCCAGCATGGAACTGTACCATATATGCTGTTTTGCAACTTTCTAAAATATTCATTAATAAATGAGTTACAGCTTTATATTTTTAGTTAAAAAACAGACTTGTGAAATGTAACCCTCTTTAAACAGTTTCCTATGACAAAAGTAGACACATTTTCATAGCAAATGAATTGTATATATATTTTTTAGCAATTTTATAGAATGAATAGGCAAGAAGTAATAACTTAAATATTTTGCTTTGAACTTCTTGATCAATTAAATTGAAGGAAAGTTTCTGGGGACAAAGGGTTTTTGACAATCATAGAGCCAAACAACCTGGCTAAAAGTTATTATTAGCCTTCTCTGAATCTTTTGTGCAAGTTTCCTGGGAACCTGCTAACATATAGAAAATAAAGGAAATAAAGGGCACATTCCTCTGCAAACATTAATCTGGGTCTTCTGTTGGAAGAGCATATGAAATATCTGTGGACCATGTTTATTTTGGGTGCTGCCAAAATGAGTCCATAGAATCATTTGTTCCCAGATTTTTCTCTATCATTTTCTTTCTCATTGTGTACAGAACCAAAAATAAGGCCAAGAATGGGTGTGGGAGTTTATAAGTGCATCATATTTGAAAGTACTTGGCTCATGTAGTTGAAATCAAAGTTCATTTTAGCCAAACTATAGTCTCCTTTTTAAATTTGCTTAAATCATATGTTGTTTGAGTAAATAATAGGAGATTACCCAATGAAGTTGGAATTCAATAAAAACTTACCTTTTGGGGTTTTGTTAAAAAAAAAAAAAGAAAAGAAAAAAAGAAAGAAAGGAAGAAAGAAAGAAAGAAAGGAAGGAAGGAAGGAAGAAAGAAAGAAAGAAAGAAAGAAAGAAAGAAAGAAAGAAAGAAAGAAAGAAAGAAAGAAAACCACATGTGGCCACATTTATTGAGTACTGCCAAAGGTGAGAAATCTGAATTGGTTAAAATTTGGCTATTTCCTGAACCTGAACTTGGTTATCAAGTGAGTACCTGGACTGAGTGGTGCTGTGAGTACTAAATAGAACTTAGAGGGTGTGACTTCTGCTGTCTGACTACACGTGCCCACATGGCCTGCTGAGTTGATACAAAGAGATGCCTCTTAAAATCCTACTCACCTCCCATAGTTCTGAAATAAAGCTTATAACTCAGAGAGGGTAAAATTCCTGGGGAAATAGTTGAAGGGCTTTGAAATTACCAGCAGTCTTGGCTTATGTAATCACATAATTCTAAAAAACTTTTGATATACTCACAGGGCTAGAAATGATGGAAGGAGGTCAGTTCATTTACCTGCTCAATGCAGAACTATAAATGCATCACTGCTGGTCTTACTTCTTGTTGGAACAGTGCTGTTAAACAAGAAAACACCTTCCTCCCTCTCCCCCAGTAATTACTAACTTACGTTTACTTTTGATTTAGTCAGAGTGATTTTGTCTATTGCAGAACAAAAAAGAGATACTGGATACTGAGCGATTAGCTTTCTCATAAAATTAATTGGTAACACTGATGAAATTAAGTAGTCCAAATGATCTAATAGGATAATAACAAGCTAAAGTACTTACAAGCACACACACACATTTGTAGTGTCAGCAATAGCTCGTTGTCACAGATGTATTTTCAAAAAATCAGTTTCCCAGTAATTAAGTTAAGATTGTAACTCTTGAAAAATGTGTTTGAAAATCTCTTGGAATATCTTGTCCTACATTTAAATGTGAACAGTCAACCTTTTATATTTTTCTTATTCAAACAAACAACGAATTCTAGAGGAAACAAGTGAAATCTATAAAGTTTGTTGAGGCTCTCCTAAGTTGAATTTACATGTTTAAACAACAACAATAACAACAACAACAAGAAAAAACCCTTTCATATTTTCCTTCTTTGATTTCTGCCTCCAAATTTTCTGGTCCCTTGGAATGAATTGGAGACTAACAGAAACTCAATGAAGATACTACCTACAATATTATAATTAGATTTAGGAATTAAGACACAAATTCACAAAGTTAAATAACAAGTTAAAATTAAGATGGCTACAAAGAGTGCATAATTAATTAACAGATGGATAGTGAAGGCAATTACTTCATGTCAAGGGTGGCAAAAGATTAATCAGATCATCTCTGGTATAACAGAGAGTCAAAAGAGGTACATTTAAGGGGCCCTTCTAGTTATAATTGAATACTCATTCACCGTCAGTGTGATTTAGCATGACTGGAGCCATGGAAGTTGAGTCTCTTTTCTTGGTACTTCAGGGAAAAACATAAAGAATAAGATCCTTCTGCTTATTTTTTTAACTGTATCCCTAGGGGAGATAGATGATAAAGATATAAATAGTACAGAATTTGCTTCGATGCTGTGCCTCTACAGATGGCTAACCACGAAGGCCATATGCAGTACTGGGTTTCAACATTTTGGTGGTACCCTTCTTGGACACACTTCTTTCTCCTACTTTTACACTTCATTCCCTGCTTCATCACATCTCACTATAGCCGCCTTGCTCTGATGTTTTTGGATGTTTCTCCTATTTCAGGACATGTCCTGGTCCTTGAAATTGGTGGCATCTTCTCCATGTTTTAACCCTGGGAGGCCTCAAGAGCATGTCTGGTACTGGCTTTGGCTTTTCTAGAGAAAGAACTTCTTGTGTTGCCATCCAATCTTCCCCAGTCTCAGCACCTAGGTAACTGCATTTGGGTTGTTTCCTGAAGGATGAACTGAACCCACGTAAGATAAAATAGAAGAGTATTTCAAGCCAAGGCAACAGCATATTCAAAGGTATAAAACCCTGAAAAAATGGTACTAACTATTATGTGATGATATATTTGAATATGAAATCATCTTCAGAGAGATATCTGTGACTCCATATGTATTGGATGAATTGAATCTTATTAGAACCCCCAAAGAAAGGTGCTATAATTGCTCTAATTCACAGGTCTTCATTGACTGACATTTAGAGACACTATCTGAGGACTATAAGTCCATTTTCATCACTGTTGGCACTTGGAATAAGAATAATTCCTTCAAATTTTGCTATGGGTCACCCAGGATCTCGGAGAGATTTTCTGGTTCACAAACCACTTTACCACATGAGAAAGTACTTTAATTTTCATTCTATTTCTAAAGGGTTATTTTGAAAGAACTTTGGTCACTTTGAGTGACGTGAAGACCAAGAGAAACCCACATTCAGATGCTGCCCTCAAGAACATTATAGTTGATGTCTACTTCTAGAATCACTGGTCCATCTACCTTCTCAGCAAATTGATAACGTATCCCATGCTTGGTTTTCAAACAACACTTTTTCATTGAGGTAATAATTTACCCCACTCCTGACTTTCAAGCCCAGTTGTTGAGCAAGCCTCAAATGCCTAGCACTCTTTAGAAAAGTCTTAATAGTTCTTTGAACCATTTTGTGTTCTTTAAAGGTAAGTTAAAGCCAAAACCAAAATACAATACAGAAAAGGAGAAACTAAAAATCTTAGAGCAAGAAATTATTTAAAACACTAGAAATATTATGGCTGGAGTAGAGAAGGAATAGAATAACTATCTTCAAATATTTGAAAGTTATAATCTGAATTGAGAGACTAGACTCATCCTATAAGTTCTCAAGGGATAGAATTAAAACTAACATTTGAAGACATAGGAAATATTTCAGTTCAGTATAAGCAAAGAAGGTCTTTCTCACTGAAATTAAAGCAAAGGCTACATTCAAATAGAAGAGAAGTGATGCTGTCCTCTTGGCCCCTTGTGAAATTCTAGGGACACAAAATTATGGGTCACAGGTTCTGCCTTCAAGAGACTTTCCATCTAGTGAGAGAAGCACATGATGGTTGAGATAGACACACAAACAATTTCTGGGCATCACGATCAAATTGCAATATGCTTGATTTTATGATTTACCTTCTGTGATCATAGCTTTTTCTCAAGGGCCTACACATTATCTGTTTATTTCTCATGATTGAATCTCTAGCAAAGTCTGCCCATTGCATAACAGACACTCAAGACATTTTTGTTGGTTGAACTTATTGAATAATACAAAAGTCCATTCTGATTTTTATTAACATAGTCGAATAGAAAAGAGGAAAGGTTTAATGTTACCTGATGGGGTGGGAGGTGTTCCAAGAGGAGGTGGTTCTCTGCCACCTGTAACCACAGAGCTTGAGTGTGGTTGGACAAGGAGGAGTTCACAGTCCTGGAAATAGGGCATTGGCTTTTGTTTGAGGCAAAGAAATGAAACTGCATTGTTCATACTAGAGTGGAGCATTTGAGTTAGGGCAGTGAGTAGCAGGAGGCAATTCTGCAAAGGACATAGAAAACCGAATTGTGAGTTTTAGTGAATAGAGCAAGATGATCAAGTTTTCCTTTCAGGAGGAAAATTCTAACAGCTGTGTGAGAGGGGAGAAGGAATAACATCAAAATGGGGATAAGGAGTAATAAGAAGGGATTGGAATCATCCAGGAAACAGAAGAGGAACATCTAGAAGGTTCTAGTGGCAGTGAAGACAACATTTGAGAGACATTTAATGTGTGAAGTTTATGGGACTTTGTGACTGGTGGGATGTGAGTGGGGTGGGACTGGTAAGCTGGTTATGGTGAGGAGTGAGCAACATGACAGTGGCTGGCAATGAAGAGAGTGGAGGACTTGGGAGCCCGCAGCTCATTCAGCAGAGAGCTGAATAGTGGGCATGTGGTACTATGGAAAAATGTCCTGTGCAGAGAAGGCGATTGTAAATAACATTCCACTAGGGTAAAGTGAGTGTGGATGAAGTCTCTGAAGGATGGTATGCAAAATAAAGAAGCAAGGACAGCATCTGGGAACCTAGATGTTGAGCAGTGGAAGTTTACCATCAGCGAGGATGTGGCACTAAACAGAGCTGCAGTTCCCAGCAGGCACATCTGTAGAGTTGGATATTGAAACACTAGATGTGTGTGTGTACAAAGAGATGGTTGGTGTTCACTGGTCATATTTATCATTAATAGTACCATCAGTAGGGTGAGACATGTGTCTAGAGTGATGTCAAGTTTCCATAAGAAACCTCAGAGAGCAACATTTCTATATTTATAAGATATTAGTACACTCCAAAGCAGAGATAATGAGATTTTCAGGGAAAAGTTCAGACAAAAAATATGCTAAAACTTGTTATTCTATTGTTTTTCAATTCCCACATTCTGATTTGTACAGATACTGACACACATTTTCTTTTAGACTGTTCTTTCTCAAGAGGGCTGAGTCCCTAAAATTTATATTCTCCCTCCAGGTTGGAGCTAAAGGCAGTTGGAAACGTTATTAGCTAGGGATGATTTATTTAATCAGTTTGTACAGGCAAGGAGTGGGGTTAACCTTGGGTGTGCCACTAAAATGGTCATCACCGCTAATAAGATGCTTCGCTGTGAAACTCTGTATTTCCAAAGCTCTTTCTAGTCTGCAGGGCATTTCTTACACAACAAACAAACAAACACAGACACAAACAATACAGAAGTACAATGATTTCTCTTTCTTTTTAACCAAATATATGTAAGCCTTTTGGTTCTTCACTGGCTGTTAGCTGATCTCCTGAGACATGGTTCTGGACAGTATCCAAACACAAGCTCAGTGCCTGGGGAGGAACATTGTGAAATCAGTAAGAAAGTAACCTTGCTGATCCAAGTGAGCAAAATGCTTTTATGGTTGGAGGTTCCTCCAAGTAAAAATGTTTAAAGGGACCTGAGAGTTCTATTTTTTGCTGAACTTAAATTTGGTTTAACTTCCTTTCTATTGAATTCTAGATGATGAACATCACCAAGGGCAGAAGCCGAGTTAGGTGGAACTGTGGCTCACCATGGCGCTCACTCCTTTCCTTGACACAGGCTCTTGTTTTGCCATGAACACTGAGTGACCTTTAATAGATTTTTTTTCCCCTAAAATTGTAGCACCAAGGGACTTGGAAAAAAAATGAAACTCATGAGACAACTCTCTCTCTCTCTCTCTCTCTCTCTCTCTCTCTCTCTCTCTCTCTCTTGGCTCCTGCAAAGTCTGCTTCTTAATTGCCCCAAGGAAGAGGAAATGATGTTACTGACCCCATTTCTTAGGAATGATAAATGGGTTGCTTCAGCAATAAATGCAAGAGTAGATACTGGATAAGGACACTCTCAGAGCTTTATTTTTGCCTTATATGTTTATCATGCATTCATCCAACTAAGAGCTGCATCAAACCAGGGCTCAAGACATCACTTACTTTTTGAATATTGCAAAGATTTCAGATGTGAAATCACTTAAGACCTCTTACACACTTTAAACTTCTTTCCCCTTACCCCCTAGATCCATGGAAACAAAGTATGTTTCTTGAATTGTACCATTAAATGTGCCAGATTGTCAATTTTTCTCCTGAACAATGTTTGGATGCTTTCCTTACAATGTCCTTGTAATATAATTATGATATTTTGAAGGAAATAAGAAGTCATCAGGAGACATTTAAAAAAAATATTGGCAAATATATCTGCTTAATTCTGGAACGAATCAAGGCTTAGAGATTAAGAGACAAAAAGGGATAGAAAGAATTACATCTCTTATTTGGTCATGTAGAGAGGGAAGTTTTGTTTACCACCCACATAAGGCAAATATGAAATCTTCCACCTCTGAAATGCCGTAAGTAAAACATCTTTATGGAGGTGGTGGTGGTAGAAAGTATTTGGAAAAGGTTTTTTCTTTTTCTTTTATATATTGATTTATACCTAACTTGTTTTTTCCCCAAAAACTTTTAAGGCCACCAAGAGAATATGCTTGATAGAGTCAAAAGATTTGTTACAGAAAAAAAAAATCAAAATATGATTCTTAGAAATTGTGGTTCTGAACTGGATATGAACTTTTTAAAAAATGTAGTAATTCAAAGGAAAATTTATCTATCTCTCTGTCATCTATCAATGTTGGTGTTTATTTAACAACTGTTTATTGAGTCTGCTCTTTGTATGTAGTCTTAAGCAAAGAAACCCAAGGAGATTATGACAGATGAATCTTCAGCCATTACACGTAGGAGATTAATTGAGTGGTCCTTACTTTGCTGAGAAACTGTATAGATTGTTTATAATCAAGGAGAAAATTGTTCTCAAGTTCACTACATTCTTCATTTTTTAACTACCCAGTGTTTTCCTGAACATGGCAAGTCATCAAATCATGAGAGACACCTGTTAATCATAAAGATTCTCGTACCTTTTCTTTGGGCCTTTAATTCACTGGGCCGAGGAGCTAGGCATGGGCCTCTCCAGTTTTATCAAATAACTAGGTGATTTTGATACTTAGTAAAGTGTAAACAACATATACAAGAATATGAACTCTTTTGGGGGCAAGGACCCATCTTGTTTACCATGTTGTTTAGTGTGTGGTATTGTGCTGGTTTAATACAAGATGTTCAATAAATGTGTACTTAATGGAACAGTAGGCATCTTCACAGATAGCCTTTCTGGAAGGACCCATTTCTTATTATAGTTCTAATGTCTGAGCCCTTCATGTCTTGATGCTTTTTCCACATTCCTGAACATTCCTTCCTGCTCACCATGTCTTAGGATCCCCATGTCATCTAGGTCGATAGCATTAGTCTGAATAGAAAATGAATTACCCAGCAGGATATTACTCAGTGTCTTTTGGACTTTGGCTGGAAGATCTTTATGTGGCAAATCAGTGTTTAGAGAGCTGAGTGTAGATTAGTATTAATGATATTATAGCATGCATTTATATAATATCTTTCTCTTGGGACTGAAATCCTTCATCAGACATTATTTAGCAAGTAAAATCTATTCATCCCTCTGTAGGTGTGTATGTTGTCTTAAGGATGCCTGACACATGAGTGTAGTTGATTGGACCACCAAGAATTTAGCGGCAATGATTCTTCCACCTGGCTGCTGGGCCTGAGGGTACCTGAAAAAGGTGTGTCCCAACAAGCAAAGGCATCTTCCTTTCAGACAGGTAATAGTTTGACACTTAGTTTATAACTAGGTGTTACCTTAGCTGGAGGGGTGAAACAGGGCTGGGACAGGCCAAGGGAGGAGTGTCTTGGCAAAGAAGATGTGGTCTATGCTGGAGGCTTGTGACAGACTGACCTGGATCTCAAATGGGAGGAAGAAGAACCTGACCAAGCAGGTCAGAAATGGCAATTGGTAGAGAGCGAAACTGAATATTGGCATGCTGAAGAGACATCCCTGAGGTCACGGGCTGGCTGATACAACCAAGGAGAAAGCTGAACTTTGACCTAAAATCCAGTCACCAGACCACATCCTGTAGAGAAAATACTCACCATTTTCAAAGGCCTAATCAGTGAACTTGGCTGGATGTGACTTGACATATCACTATGTTGTTTGGGCAAGACGAATTGAAAGTTTTCTTTCTTTCTTCCTTTCTTTCTTCCTTCCTTCCTTCCTTCCTTTCTTTCTTTCTTTCTTTCTTTCTTTCTTTCTTTCTTTCTTTCTTTCTTTCTTTCTTTCTTTCTTTCTTTCTTTCTTTCTTTCTTTCTTTCTTTCTTTCTTTCTTTCTTTCTTTCTTTCTTTCTTTCTTTCTTTCTTTCTTTCTTTCTTTCCTGAGCCCTAGATTCTAGGAGGAAGATTCCTGAGGTTATTCATCCCATTGCTTCTTGGAACACATATCTGGAAGAATACTTCTTAGTCAAGATAAATTTCCATAGACAATTATCAAGCATGGGAGCTTTTCCTGACAAGGCATGTATTTCTATGCTGTTGGTTAGTAACCGATACCAACTAGAATCAGATAATATTACATAAAATTTCTCTCATTTGTGGTTTGATTTTGCATATTCTGAGAAAACAAGGATGAATCACAGGCATTCAGCTAGCTAACAGGTTCCTAGTATTTGCCAATCTCTGTAGTAACTTGAAATTTTCCCAGTTGGCATCTAGTCAATGGGCCCTCTAGGCAGCATAGGACACTTATGGAAATTCTGTGTGCGAATTACTTCCAGGATCTTGAATCTCAGGGATGGTAAGTGTTTTATAGAGTGTTCTAAGGAGTGATCTATTCCTTTCCCTCACAACTTCATCCTTTCTCCAGATGTAAAATCTTATTCAGTATTTTCACTGAACTTATTAACTTCACATTAGAACTATGGTTCTATGGCTAATGAAGGAGAGTTTTTTTTTTTTCTGGAGAGTTTGTGATTTCCCTTTTATAATCAGAAATCTAATGATGTAATCATTGAAGAGAAATTTTTCTAGAAAAGAAAGGGAAATCTCATTTTCAGTACAGGTGAAAGCCAAAGAACCTATGCCACAAAAGTAATATTCAAGTAACAATCCCACCATGTAACATTGAGCAAGTTATTTTATTCTTTCTTCTTCCACATAAGCCTAGGAAAAGCCTATTATGGAGTCTAGGGAAGCCTCATTTGCTAAACATCTTCTAAGAGCATTAAATTTATTCCTATCTTAACTGTAGAATATATGTTTTCATTGCCATATTACTACAAAAACTGAGCCTTAGAGAGATTAAATGATCTTCTAAGATTATATAGTTAACAGTAATGCTAGGACTTGAATACTCATTTGCCCAGTTTCAGAAACCAAGTAACATACCTCCTGGGGAAATAGGCATGACTCCAAAGATTAGTTTTCGGCTTGGCTTCATAACCAAGTATGTGAAATTAGGAATTTTTGTTTGTTTTACCTACCCCATCTTCAAGTGGCTTGATCTCATTTTATTCCACCGATAGGTTTCTGAGGGTCTTATTCGTATCCCTGGTACCAAGTTTCAACCACAGTGAGAGACCTAAGGATATCAATGGAAACTCAAAGCAGCAAAATTTAGCCACCGACAACAGGGACTAAGAGGTTGGCTGCAGAGTTCACTCTTTGAAGGTGAATGTTCAGGGAAAGGCCAAGTTGTTCCTTGTATATACAGAAAAGCAGTGTCTACCGAGCTGGATGCAGATCAGTACCAATGATAGTATAATGTGCACTTATTTAATATCTTTCTATGAGGACTGAAATCCTTCTTCAGGTATTATTTAGCAAGTGCAGCCTACTTATTCCTCTGTAGGTATGTATGTGTCTTCAGAATGCCTTGCACATCTCTTTTAAAGTATGTTTAGTGGCTGGGTATGGATCAGAGGGTTGTTCTCTCTAGAACTTTTAGAGAAGAATTTTCAGGTTCAACAGTAGAGTAAAACAGTGATTTAACGCACTGGTTAATTTACAGTGGTTAATTTAAGGATTTCCAAGTCTGCTTTTTAAAGTTTTTCTAAACTATTATGGGTTTTAGGCCTAGTGTAAATTGCTCTCTTTAGACATTTAAGATTTCACCTTTGAAGAAATATATAACCCCAAAATATAAACGTTGTATAGAAATCAATCAGGGAAGTCACTCTATGAGTTATTTTCTCCAAATAAAAAAAGTAATTTATGTTTTTAATTTTGGAATGTTTTCTAATGCATCCAAACTAGAATTTAATCTGCAAAAACTTGTTTTTCACACGGTTTTAATAGGCCCTAAATGTCTTCTGAGCATCCCACAGTGTCAGGTGTCTTGAGCAGTCCATTGGAATATTTATGCTTTTGTCTTGGCTCTCTCACTAATTAGCTGTGTGTGTCCTTGGGCAACTCACCTAACTTCTCTGAATTTAAGGGCCATTATTTGTAAATGAGGAGACTGGGCTGTTTGAGTTCTTATGATATCTGCCATTTCTGAAATTCTGTGATCTTCCAATATATCATTTTGTTTCTGGAAAAACAAAACAAAACAAGAATGTACCAAAAAACCCCACAAAACCCACCCTGAACTAATGATATCCTTACAGATTTTATTATATCATATATCCTATAACTATTACTCGTTCCTTGGTAACTGTTTTCCTAGAGTGCTATAGTATGAATTCATTGGCTGTTAGAAAGAGCTCAAGAAACAATAACCTTATATATAAATCTTGTATAAGGGAATGAGTGTGTGGTTCCAAGTATTTTATGAAAAATCAAGTATTGTACTTGTCTGTGAAGTTGTTTAACACACACAAAGAGCTGAGGAATACATGGGTTGTGAAAAGCCGGGGGTAACTTTAATTTTCTTCAAGGACGAACGTTTTATTTCCCAATATTTCAGTGTTGTCTTAATCACGCCTTTGTTCTCTTCTTCTTTCCTTTTGGGCCAGATAAGCAGGCATGTTGTTTTACATAGCAAGGGTGTTGGTGGTGGCTGAAAGGAAAACAATCTGATTTTTGAACAGATTGTTTTTTATGGGTCAGCACTTTTGTGACTATAACAGACCGTGACTGATTAAGACAAATGGTTGCTGGATGACTGGAAGGAGAGTTTCGTTCAGTGAGCGACTATAGAGGGCAATAATTCTGGGCTTTGAGAGCTGCCAAGAGTCTGTACCGTTGAGCACAAACTCTAGCCATAGAGACCCAGGCTTGGCAAAATCAGGTCTCGTTTGGACAAATTTTTCTTATGCTGGAACATGTCGTCTTCTCAGCTGAGAAGGAGGAGGACTGTTGACACCCTCCTTAGAGACAACACTGATAAGACGAAAGCAGCGTAGGGACTCATGCACTGAATTTCGGACTGAAAACAAATGTATAAAAGATGTCACTGGCACAAAAGGCACAGCTGGATTGCGGGCTGTCAATTAGAAAATAAAATGATATAACAAGAGAATAAAGTGATACCAATGTTAAATGTTCTAACTTGCATAATTATGTTATGGTCATGTGAAAGAAGGCCGTGTTCTCAGGAAGTACACCCAGAAGTATTCAGAGGGAAAGGTTTTGATACGGGCCACTGATTCTTAATTCATAAAAAATTATACACATAGAGATAGCAACAGATAAAGCAACTTTGCTTGCAACTTTTATATTTGATTAAAATAAAAAGTTGGGGGTGGGGGAGAGAGAGAGAGAGAGAGAGAGAGAGAGAGAGAGAGAGAGAGAGAGATTCGGCTGCCTGGTTTTGCAGAATTGGGGAGAAATATTAACCAGTAACAAGTTCATCGCCTTCCCTTTGCCCAGAACAGGCGAGCTGGTGAACTTATAAATGAGAAATTCAAGGATTTAGCTAAAAATAAAAGCCCTTATTGGTACCATGAAACCATAAACCTCTCCCTCGTTCTTTACTCAACATCACACAACCTATTCTTTTGTATCATTATCCTTTGTCTGGATCAGTCTGGGTAGGAGCTTGAGTTAATCAGTTCCACTCCTTCAGAAAGTCTTTCTAATACCTTGACCTAAGTCAGAAGAAATATGTGTAAAATTTCCCCAGGAATTGGGGAAGACTTCAGTATTTTTCAAGCCAGTGGGTCCTTTTTTGTTGTACGCTAAAGTCTATAGATTATATTTCACTCCTCTCCCACACTGGCTTAGTCCGTTCCCCCCCCCCTTTTTTTTCCACTGTTAAGGGGGACGGTGGGGGCAAACCCAAATCCTGGCTTTTATGAAGCTGTTTTTCATGGGGAGAGGGAGCATGCAATTTCAGCTCTCTGAATCATTAGGAATAATATTGCACGATTAGTAGTGCACAAATTTTTGCCCTATTGAGTGTCAAAATAGACAATCTGTTTTCCCTAAGACACAAAATTTGGGAGTCGAGTAAGAGGAGCATGCATCTGTCAGTGGGCTCATGAAGAGAGGGCAACTCACTAGGGTCTTTTCTTTTAGTAGGAGTGTTCCTTTTTACATGTGGATTTTCATTGCTCCTGGAGTATTAATGACATAATGCTGAAGATGCCAGTCTTGCATTTGCAATTCCCACCCAAAGAGCTACCTTTGATCTCATCTGGAGTTCATATTCTGGGAGTCTTGGGGAATAAAGGTCTTTTCTTACTACTCCATAGCTGTAAAAGCATGTCTGATTTGGGAGCTTCATATAAATCGCCTGTGAAGTCAGGGGCCACTTTGAAGGGATCTGGACAGCGGCAGCAATCCTGAGGAGCAGGAGGAGGGTTCCAAGAATGCATTTCTTCTTAGAAACGAAGATTCACATCAGAGTTGCAAGGCTGAAGGAGGTTAGAAGGATACTTTTGCCTCCGGGGTGTCCCATCTCAGCCGCTGGGTACTAGTCTGGGCAGGCAATGCTTTAGTTGACACCTTCAGGATGAACAGACAGGGAGAAACTTGTAGTCATTTTTCTTGGCAGAAGCCACAACCCAGCCCTACTTAATTATGTCTGAGAAGAAGAATAGTGTCTGGGCACCTGCAATTTTCAATTTGGTACCTCATTTTCCAGTGCCAAGTATTCTATCAAGCCATTCACATGCATCTTCACAAAGTCCCTTCCTAGTTTCCTGCTAGACAATGGGAACCCTGAGTTTATAAACGTCTATATAATTGTCTCTGTTTACTGAGAAATTCATATGTGCCAGACCTGATTAAGTGCTGTGCATGCGTACTGTCATTTAATCTTCCTAACAACCTTGGGAGGAAGGAATTCTTATTTTCTCCCCCTTAGCAGTTGAGTAAACTGGGGCCTAGAGAATATCTTGTCCCAAATTGCATGGCTAAATTATAATGGAACTGGTGCTCGAAATTAAGCCTATCAGGCTGAAGGACTCACAGGTTTGTATAAAGCTCTATAGACATGTGGATGTTTACACACACACACACACACATACACACACACACCATCCTATGAGTTGTGGTACGAGCGTTATTGGTCTTGATTTCATAGTCAGACCTAATTTAAGGATATCTGCCCAGAACTTCAGATTTGTAAGAGCTAGACATGGAACTACTATTCTTTACTTAAATTTCTTCTTTTCCCAAATAGTCAATGTTACTAATTCTGGGGCTAAGAACAGGATAATCCAAAGTAGAGTGCTTTAGTATACTTGAGTACTTTGAACTGAGGAGATTAAAAGGGTCTCATAAGCAACAAGTTCTTTCTGACCTTCTCCCACCCTCCTACCTCCTTTTCATCTCTTTCTGAAGCAGGTGCTATAGTGTGGGTCTGAAATGTCCTCCAAAGGCCCATGTGTTTTGTCCTTAGCTTGGCATTAGAGGAAGGTAACGGAAACTTTTAAGAAGTAAGGGCTAGTGGGAAGTTTAGTGGTTGGTGGCATGTCCTCAAAGGGAACCGTGGAATTCTGGTCTCTTCCTCTCTCTGCTTCCCAGTCTTATTAAGGTGGGCAGCTTCCTTTGCCATGTGCTTCTGCATAATGTACTGCCATGCTACAGACATAAAGCATGGGGTCAACAAACTATGGACGGAAAGCTGTAAAACTGAGCCAAACTATACCTTTTTGCTTATTAAGCTTATTATCTCAGATATCTGTTGCAGTAACATAAAGCTATAACACAACAGGTAAAATAGACATCCCTTTTTTTTCTAATAAGGTCAAAGGATCTAGAACTTGGGGTTGAAACTTGGGCTTGGCCTCAGTGATACAACCTTAAGTTTCAGAGGTTCAGTCCATGGTTGGCTGACTCCATTGCTCTAGGCTCCAAGTGAGGCAGAACATCATGGCAGAAAGGTGTGACAGAGGAAGGCTCCTCAGTTTGTGACAGCTAGGAATGAGAGAGAGAGAAAGAGAGAGAGAAGAGGAGAGGAGAGGAGAGAAGATAATATATCCAGGAGCAAAATATAAACCCCAAAAGGTGTGTCCCCAGAGACCTATTTTCTCTTGCCATGCCCCACCTGCCTACAGTTACCACACAGTACAATCCTCCTTTCAAGTTATTAATCCATCAAATGGATTAATTCGCTGATTAGTTTACAGCTATCATAATCACATCACCTCCTGCATTATCGCAGAAGCTTTTGGGAGATACCTCCCATCCAAACCAAATAATATTCATATAACTAGCATCTAACTTCTATAATTAATATTTTGCTATATTTTCTTCACCTATTTCATTTACCTAGCTGTTTCCCCCCTTCAATTGCAAGTAAGTTGCAAACATCAGTATACTTTTTTCCCAAGCAATTTAGTATGCATGTTAGTGACTGTAGTTTAATGCATTCTGGTTTTAATTTGACATAGAAGCTTGTTACATCTCCATGCTAAAATTCCCAATGTCAGTCTTAATTATTCCTGACCCTAGAACACAAATACCTAATGAACAGTTCAAAAGCAGTGTTCTAATTCCTTTTTTCTTATTACAGTTTCCTTTTTGCCTCTATGGCCTTTCTTTTTCAATATATTTTCAATCCTCTTTGCTTCTACTCACTCCTTAAATATTGGTGTATTTGATCACTCTGGTTTTGACTCTATTCTTCTGCTTATCTCTCATTTTCCTCTATCATAGGTTCAGTTCCCTAACAAACAGATAATAAGATGGATATTTGCTTTAAGAAGTTTATTGGAAAGTGATATTAGCAACAATTAAGGATATAGCTGCTTGCATGCAGAGCCCTGAGGTTGGATAGTGCTTCAGACTGGCTCTAAGTCAAGGCAAGATGGCAAGGTTTGTTATCTTTTCATTGAAGGTCCAATGTCTACTTCAGACCTTTTTGTTAAAGCCTTTGAAGTTATGCTGAACTAAAATTCAGACTTTGGGAAAATTTCTGTACATCATGACTGACTTACTGTGGTTAGAGACTGCACTGTTTCTAGAATTATTTATTTAAGGAAAAGTGTGTGTGTGAATGTGTGTGTGTGTGTGTGCATATTTGTGTGTACAAATGCACACTTAACCAGCATTACCAGTGGGAAACTAGAAGAATTGCAAACAAATTGGGGGAAGTGGACATATCTTTATACACAAGCTGAGAGGCACTGACGTGTTCCTGGACTGGGAAATGAGATTGTCACATGATGATGCAGGCTCTATAAATGCAAAATTCCAGGGGCTGCCTTTCATCTCATAACCAAACCCATTACTGTTACATTCGAATCATTGTTTTTCCCAATTATTTCACTTGATGAATTCATACTCTTAAACTTCATATGTCATTTCTTCTTATTTTAATTCATATTGATTTTTTTTGTCTACATCTTTTATCAATGATTGAGAATGGGTGTGTTGAAATCTCCGAGTATAATTGTAGATGTATCTATTCTTTTTCCTTTTACTTTGTATTGGTTTTCACTTCGTGTATTTTCAGACTGATTTTAGTGCCTGAGCATTTAATGTCCCTTTTACTTTTTTATCATTATCAAATATCTCTTTTTTTCCCTGATAAAATATATATATATATACATATATATATATATATTTTTGTTTGTTTGTTTGTTTGTTTATTTGAAGTCTACTTTCTCTGAAAATGGAAGCACTTCAGTTTCTTATGCTTAGTGTTTGCCTAATAGATAATTTTCCTCCCTTTTACTTTTTTAAAAATAGTTTTTAGTTGTCAATGGACCTTTACTTTATTTATTTATATGTGGTGCTAAGAATCAAAATCAGTGCCTCACACATGCTAGGCAAACACTCTAACTGAGCCACAACCCCAGCCCCCTATCTTTTACTTTTGACTTATCTAAATCTTTATATTTAAAGTGAGTTTCTTGGAAACAGCATATAGTTGGATTTTACCTTCTTGTCTAATTTGACAAAATCTGTTAATAATTTTGAATATTTAGACTATATTTAATTTGATTATCAATTTGGTTCTTTTTAAATCTACCACCTTTCTATTTGCTTTCTATTTATATTATCTTTGTTCTCCTTTTCCTTTTTTTCTTGCTTTCTTTGAGTATTTTGTATGATTGTATTTCCTCTATTGTAGATTTACTGGTAATCTTTGTTTCATATTTTTGTCAGTTTTAGTAAGATTTACATTACACATCTTTATCACAGTTTGCCTCCAAATGATATTATACCATTCCATATTTGGTGCAAGAAACTTACAAAAATATTGTTAATTTTCCCCTTCCATCTGTACGGAATTTTAAATGAGAACCATCATGTACTATTAATATTTTTGTTTTAAACATTTATCTTTTATAGAGTTTAAAAAGTTCTTTATATTTGATCACATTTTTACTATTCCTGCTGCTCTTTATTTCTTGTATAAATTCAAATTTCCATCTGGTATCATTTTCCTTCTGCCTGAAGAACTTCCTGTAGTGCAGGTTTGTTAGTGATGAATTATTTCAGACATTGTTTATCCCAACAATCTTTATTTTACCTTCATTTTGAGAAATATTTCCATTGGATATGGAATTCTAGGTTGACAGTTTTTTTCCATCACTTTAAACATGTTATATTATGAAAAAAAACTAAACTAAGAAAAGACAAAAAACAACTCTGGAGTTTTACATCACACAGCCTAATTACAATTTGTGATCATCCTATGTGTCAGTCCATGTACATTTTAGGGGCATCTCTGCTAGTCTTGTGATACAGTTATGTCTTTTTCTACCATTTTTATTGATTGTGGCAACTTCAAATAGAATCCACAAACACACACACTCAGAGACACATTTAATTCTCTTAGCTTAGCCTTGCCTCCATGAAAACAAAGAAAAAGTTTCCTCAAGTAAATATTCTTTTCACACAACACCTTACCTAATTTTACAAAGCATATTCAATTTCTATTTTCTTATGTTGGATTTGATAATATGTCTTGCCTATGCACAAGAAATCAAGTTAATAGTATGAATAGATGATAGAATATCTTGTCATTTTTTTTTGCTTATACAAAGAACTGGCATAAAATTTGAAATTGTACATTTTTTTTCTATATTTGGCTACAGAAATTCTTATTCCTATATTCAGAGGAAATATGGTTAGGTGCTAGCTTGTTTATCACTTTCAATTTTATTTGTATAATATATTTTTCTTTCTTCTTCAAAGTTAGGATTTATCTTTCTCTATTTTGCTACTTCATTTTTCTTTGAGGATCAAATATAACACCTATAATAGTTCATTTTGTTTACTATATATCAATGTTTCTAGAAGACAAAATACTACACTTCATATTTATGGTTCCTGAACACTCATAAAACATGTAATGTACTAATATTCTTCTAAGAAATATTTGCTGAATAAATTCATTAATCAATAAAACAATAGGCAATTATTTTGGTGCCATTTCCAAAATGGTATCAAAATTAATTGATCAATATATGATGGTCAATCTTGTTTAACAAGTTTTAATTTTAGCAATATTAGCATGACTTGTATGCAAGGTCAGTCTATTTTTTGAAATAAAAATAATGATTATATTTGGGAACTTGTTTGGAGGAAAAAACTTGTGATCTCTGGAAAAAATATATCCATGTAATGAAAAATAAAAGCTTGGAGAAATTACTTAGTTTCTGCTTTTTGAGGATATTGTCTATATAAAGAAATGTCTGAACAATGTAGTTGGAACTATAAGGGGAAGGGTATTTCATTTGAAGTGACTGAATTCTCCAATGTATGAGGCCAAATCATTACATAAAAATGCATGAAAATGGATTGGAAACATGGCAATGGTGAAGATCCTTTGAGATTTCAGGCCTATTTATATACAGACTTCTCCAGACTGGAGCCAGAAAGGTCAGGAAATTAAGGCAGAAGAGTCTTTGCTATCTCCTCTTTTCCATTGCAGGAGTCCAAATGGAATGCTTTGGCAGAATTCTACAGATCAGTAGTTTGTCCAATCTAAACATAAAGTGACCCTTAGGAATGAACAGTAGCCTACTAACCCTTAATATAGTCCACAGAAAATGTAATTTATTTATTTTTGTACACTCGTAAAATAACCATTAGCAATTTCCAGATTTAACAACAGAAAAGCAACACAATAGAACGCATGTGTATGAAACTATTTGGAAAAGCAAAAGTAAAGATTGTTCTAAACATGTTACCGATAGACTCTGGGAGGATATTATTGGAGGCAAACAAGGGTGTTCAAAATTTTGTATAATTTAGTGTGAAGGCCGACTATACCGAGACAGCTTTGACAAGGAGTGTGAACAATGAACTCAGTCTTCAATTTGTTTTTTAGAAAAGAACTTCTTACTTGCTAATAGGACAGAAGAATTCACACTATTCTGCCCATTTAAAAAAAAAAAATTATCACATCTGGGCTGCAGACTTGGCTCTCATTTGAGTCCTAGTCATAGATCTGGGGAAATATGGTCACGAATTCTTATGATTATAAACATGAGCTAGGTAAGCACACACATATGTGTTCAAACACAAGTGTAGGTCCCCTCACGTGGCCACACTTTTTACATAAGCTTGCAGGTTGTTATTTGCCTGTTGTTGTTTTTTCTTTCTTTCAACAGGTGACTGGAATTCAGATGTTATTTGTAAACTAGTTTTAGCTACAACCACAAACTCAGAGACTCTCAGAACAATGCGTTTTTTAATTTGACCCTAATTTTTGGTGTGTGTTTTAGTTTGTTATGTTTTACTGCTGTATGCGAACAAGTTGGATTGTATGTAATGTAGTTCTGGGGTTCATGTAGCTGATAGACTTGGTCAAGTATCATTTACAGAACAGTAGAGACCTTTTTAATGTATTATATAAAGATCTGAGCTCTCAATTGAGAGGTCTCAGTGCTGGTTCTGTGTGTCCTGTTTGGAGCCATGCAGCTGTGCTTACATTAGGCTGTGTTTCAAACCATGAATCTTTAAGATGGAGCATACCTCATGAACAAATAAGATTTATTTCTCTGATTATATTTTAAAACATTTGAAGTCTAGAAATCTAACTTCCTTTTTAACTATGTCTTTAGAGACTAAATATCTGTGTCTTTAGAGACTAAATAGCTATTGACCTTCTTGAGAATTTTGCATAGTGATTAAAGAGTACTTTTTTTTTTTTTGAAGTTAGAGAACTTGACGCTAATACTGTGAGCTAATACTTCTACTTACAAGGTCTCTATTTTCCCATTTGTAACATGTGGCTATTAATGACATGACATCTACAACAGGTTATTTAGTGGAGCTTGTAAAGTGCCTCTGACAGTGCTTGGTATCTGGTAAGTACTAAATAAACATAAGCTATCCTTATTACAATTAAAACAATTATTATTTTTTCTATAAGAAGGACTTAAATAATCTGTACCATGCATTTAATCTAAGAAAGTGGTGAGGTATGCTGAGGTACTGATAATGTTCAGTTCCTTGGAAGTCCAAGTAAATGTAAATTGAACTTATGTGTATCTCATCTACAGGGGAAAAAAATTCCCAGATGTGGCCATAAATTTCACCAGGGATTTTTTTTTTCAAAAGCATAATGATATGTGAAAGCTAAGTCAAATAAAGAACATTATGAAATCAGCACTATTTTAATATCACATTAGTAATTACGTGGGATTATCGTAGAGTGATTTTTCAAGTGATTTACCCTATCACCCAACCTAGCGCATTTTGTTCACACATATGCAAGCATCCACTTGCACATGAACATGTAACATCTAGTTATTGATTTAGAAACAAAGTCTCCCCAAATGAATTTAAAAAAAACCCTAAAACCAAAAACTCTTTCTCTGTCCCAGCATGCCATTCCACATTTTACATCCACTTTGGAGTCAGCAGAAACGTGTGTAGAATCCTATAAAGTCTGATAACTCCCCTGCTAGTCCATGTAGTCAGAACCCACACATGGGGGTGGTGTAAATTACTTATCCTATCCTAGGTCTGGAACATATCATTACCACAAAATTCATTGCCTATGCAATCATCAGGGCTGATGGTAATATAAGAATAACTGGGGCATGAAACCACAGTAAATTGTCAGGATTGTCTAGCATATGGTGGATCAGACACAGAGGTGTTGCCTTATGATCTCTGGGGAAACAATATCGTACTGTAGGCTGGGCAGCAGGCCACTAACTTGGGGGCTGAAAATCTAATCATGCCTTTGTGACTAACCTGTGGTGTAATCTGCAGCTGGTCACTTATTTTTTTTTTTTTCTACGTAGGTGAACATATACTCAGAGGCATATCTGTATGGTTGCAAAAAATTTCCAGAACAAGTATTAAAGGCAGCCTAGAGAGCCTCATTCAGAAGTCCTCAGAGAGTGAGGGCTACTCTGGTGTGAATATCGTTTGAGCGTGTTCCTCCAAGGGTACATGTGTTGGAAGCTTTTTGGCCCTTCTTGTGCTAATGCTGGAAAATGGTGGGACTTTTATAAAGAAGGTGGAACTTAGTGAAAGATAATTAGGTCGTTGGGAGAACTGCACTCAGGAGAGATGAACATAGCTGTCCTGGAAACTCAGGTAGTTCCCTTGAGAGTAGTTTGTTATAAAAAGAATATGACTGACTTTCCCCCCATTCTCTGGCTTCTTATCCTGCCATGTGGTCTCTTCTTCTCAAATGATCTCCTGCAATGATGTCATCTCCCATGAGGCCTTCACCAGAGGCCAAACCAATGGGGCTGCCTGATCTGGGACTTTCAGTCTCCCAAACAGTGAGCTAAATAAACATATTTTTCTTTAAAAATTACCAGGCTTAAGGTGTTTTGTTATAACAATAGAAAATAAAGTATTTCAAGGAATAAATGAGCCATTTCAGTGGAGGGGAAAAGATGATTCAGTCCCATTTTGCCTATCAAAATGCTGGGGGGGGGGGAAGATAATGAAAGATAAACTAGCTGCAACGGGGTAGCAACCCTGCAGGTTCATCCAGTTAATAAAAATCCTCTTGCTTCTTTCAATGTCTCTCAGTCTGCTCAGAGCAATAAGGATTAATGGGAATTAAAACAATATAATAGTAAATAACTTGGTCTTTGGAGACTGTTAGTCCAAGGGTATGGATCACAGCTCTGCCATTTACCTTTGTCTGCTCATCCATAAAATGGGAAAAAATAATGGGATCTTCCTCATGATATAACAGGAACCATATAAATTTCTGGTGTATTGTTTAATTCATAGTTACCTGTCAATAAATGTAAGATTATGCTATAGTTTTGCATTTAAATTGGATGGGATAGTTTCCATTTTAGACTAAAAAAAATTAGACTTCAGAGGATTAATTTTCAGGGAATTCTAAGAACTACCTGCTAGGAAGATCCAGGAGCACAGAAAAATATAGTGAGACTTTTGAGTCTAGTGGCTAATCAGTTAATGTCAGTGTTTGTTTTTATTTTTTGCAGTATCAGGGATTGAACCCAGGGCCTCATTTGTGCCAGGCAAGTGCTCTATCACTGAGTTATGCCCCAGTCTTTAATGTCAGCATTATGTGGTATTGTGGAGGGATCTTATTTCTTGAAACAGCTTAATAGTATTTATTCCCACATATTGCTGCAAAATTTAAGTGAGATAGAGTACATTATATGCCAAACACGCTGACTAACACATAGACACTAGACACAAACATTTTCTTCTTTTATTTCTTGGGCGCACTGGCCTTGGACCTCTGCAGCTTGGGCTTGTCTCAGGTGCTGCTGTAGCAGTGTATGTCTATATCTCAGGGCTTTATAGAAATGATTGGGTCTAAGGTAGACCTTACCTGGAGAATTCCTGGGATATTAGATTACTTTCAGGACTGTTTGGAGAGTGGGATCCTATGAGAGGAAGATAGTGTGGTATGCTCCAAACAGGTTAAAGAAAACTACTCAAAAGTGTTGTGTTTCAGTCTTCATTCTACCACTTACCAGTCTGTGGCCTGAGTATCTTATTGATAATCTCAGTTTTGTTTCATGATCATTACAATGGAGGAAATGCTTCATGCTGTAGAGACTATGGTGATAATATAAAAACAAACTGTGGCTTAATAAGAGTGCTTTGAAAATGGGAAAGCATAGGTTTAAATGGAAGGTGGGAAGGAAGTATGTTGGAATCAACCTGGAGCCCCTTAAGTGAGACAGAGCTCTACCTACATCAGGTTGCTCAAAGTCACAGACAATGCCAAACTCAGTTTTGTTCCTCCTGGAACTTCTGCTTGGCCTTTTCATTTGTCTAAGCTTTGGAAAAGAGCTCAGCTCACATGCCGTCTTCTCCAATGAACCTCTTTTTGCCCTCTGTTCCCACCCCTTCAATGCTGGAATTAATTGCAAGATCTCTAAACATCTACAATCCCTTACTGATGTTAGCACTGTTCAATAGACATACAGTGTGAGCCACATAGGTAATTTTACATATATTTGTAGTTGCATTAAAATGTTAAAAGAAACAGATCTGAGTAATTTTAATATTTTATTAATTAAGATAATTAAACATTTTGTTGAATTTTAATATTTTATTTAAACATTTTCTTTATCCCAAATATATAAGTTCAACATGTAATTAATATAAAAATTATAAAGGAGTAATTTTACAATTTTTTTGCTGTTCAATGTGTACTCTATCCTTAACTGTCCCTCTGGATTTGGATAAATAACATTGCATGTCCTCAATGCCCACATGTGGCTAGGGGCTACCATATTGACAAGAACAGGTTCATACCTTTCTTGTGGCATTGCGGTTTGTCTTGCATTTGAAGTATTTACATAAATGCTACAAATGTGTTCTTTTTAAATTTTGGGGGGACAGGATTCCTGTATTATTTGTCTTTTTTTTCTTTTCACAATGCACAGCAAAGAAGTTTGCACAGAATAGGCGTTCTGTTTAATGGTTGAATTAATTAATATATTAACAAAGGAATGAGTGAATGAATGAAGAAATGAAAACCTTTGAAAAGCCCTCTCCTTATTTTTTTTTTTCAATCTGGGAAACTAAAAACCTGGCACTTGCCAAAATGTCACTTGTTAAATCATATCAAATCAGTATTGGAGTTCTATGACTTGGTTTAACTAGTATTTATTGAGTACCTACTATAAATAAGATGAGGTGCTACTATGTCTTAGTATAGCATTGTGATGTAGGATACCTCATACTGAATGAAGAAATAGTAGTTCTTGGTCAATGTTATCTTAGGTTCAGTGATCCCTGAACTTAGGGAGAAACTATAGTTTTCTGTATGTCAGCTTTGGAAAGGGAGACATAATTAATTCATCCTACTGGTCAATAATCTAGGATCTTGCACTCTTAAATGATTAAATGTATTTGCCTTGAAATTTGCCATTTTAAACAATGCCATAAAACTTTCATAAAAGATGTGGGTTTCCCCCTACATTCCATCATTTGTTTTAGATTTCTGAAATACTTTTATCCACTTCAACTTCTAAAACATGAAAAGCTAATAGGGTTTTTGTTGTCCTTTTTAGTTATATATGACAGTAGAATCTATTTCAATATATTTATACAAGCATATATTCCACCATTTTAGAGAAGAATAAATTGAGGGCATATTTTGAATTCATATTACTAGTTTCCAACAAGTTATCCCTAGGAGACTTAAAAACTTCATATAATTGTGTGCTTCAGGGAAAAAATTGACACTATGTGCTATAAATATATCAAGGACCAATCCAATTCAATGGTGTAGGCACATAAATTCCCTGAGAGAGTTTCAAAATCCATGTTCTGGCCCTGAAAATTTGATCATGTCTTTGGAACTTTAGTCAGTAGAAAATATATTTGTCTGATGGTTTTCCTGAATTGGGAGTTCTTTGAGGGTCAGGAGTGTCTGTCTGTGTGTCTGTCTATGTATCTATCTATTTATCTACCTACCTACCTACATATTGTCTATCCAACTGTGCACCTGGCACAATTTTTGCCACCTACTGAGAGTTCAACAAATATCTATCAAGATAATAATGTCAAGTAAAATCCATGGTAGTTTTCACTTGTGATTCATTCTGTCAGTCCTCTGAGATTAGTAATCTGTATTTTCCAAAAAAGAAGAAAATGTAAGTGGTTAGGGTTGTGCACTCTACTATACTCTCTCCTTCACTGACTAACTATGTCCACAGATTTGTGGTGTATTTTCCTATGATGTTTTTGTTTCCTCACACATTTCCCCCTTCATCTGACTCACAGTATTACAGACCTTACATATTCATCATTTCGAAACCACAGTACTCTGAATCATTGATGGGTTCTGGGTTACAAGTAAATGCATCCAGTAGGAAATGAGAGCACTTCTAGGAAACATCATGGTGCCATGTACCTATTTTGAGAAGATTCTAGCCTGCCAATGTGAGCCCATGTAGAGCAAAGGACTAGAATAGACCTTGAGAATTCCTGTAGGCAACTAAGAAGAGCAAGATTTGTAATGAACACTGGCAGTTTCTCAAGGCTACTGAATGAGTGTGAATGCACTCATTCTGACTTATTGAAACCACTTCTGATTTTTATAATCAGAGGGTATAGGGTATGGCTGAGAAAAGTACTTTTACATAGAAACTCTAGAGTGGACATCAAACTCTTTTCCTTTTTATGCTCTTGATTCATTTTGCACATCAGTAAACGCTAAACTTTCATGGTTTGTTTGTAGACATAAAACTTGGTTGTCAAAGCCTCTTAGGCTAGAAGCCTTTAATCTTCCTATCTAACCATCTTAACATGGGTTATGTTTGTTTTTATAAACAGACTAGGAAAAGATTTGAAGCTGTTTGGCCTACGTGAGAGACAAAAATGCTGACTGAATATCAGAATGGATTATTGGAAGGCTCTGGAAGGGATGTCTCACTGGTTGTGAAATCAAAGGCTGCATAATCTCAGTTGATGCTTCAGTGTCACAATATGCTGCCTACAGACTAGGGAAGTTACACTTTTAGTCAATCAAGAATTTTAAGGCACTCAACACATTTATATATTATTACTCACCATTAGTATCTCAGTGTTCACTTTTTTCCAGTTAAAGATAATTTGCTATTATTACTTTCAAAAAGGATGTAAGAACTGAGTCAATTCATTGGATATATTGATAATTTCTTTTGGGATTACAAAGCTTGATATGATTTCAGCATCTTCAAAACAATGCTATCATTTTGACATGCTCCATCTAAGCACATTCCCTAGTTCTAGTTCTTTCCCATCCCTGGCCCCATATTTTTCCCACTGGCTCTTAGAAATATTGTCCTTTGTCATACTTGCAAGATACAGCAGAAGTCTGGCACTAATTTTTTTCTGGTTGAAGCAATGGGTTGAGTGAAACTCTTTGCCCTGGGTGTGCTTTGTGTACTTGTCAGAGATTGCTATGAGGATCCAAGGGGACTTCTCTGGACTAGGGTACAGCTTCATCTTCTGCTGGTCACATGATCTCCCCATGTATGCACATCTCAAATCTGTTTCCAGTAAAGTTTCTTGCCCTGATAGTCACACTCTTGGGTGGTACCATAGATTGATTCTTGTTCCTCCAAAAGATATAGGAAGTCTTAACTCTTGACACTTGTGAATGTGATCCTTTTTGGAAATTGGGCTTTTGTAAATATAATTCACTTAAGATGAGGTCACTAGTGTTATCCCTACTCCAATAAGAATGATGTCTTTATAAGACGAAAAGACACATATACAGGGAGAAGAGCATGTGACAACAGGAGCAGACTAAAGTGACGCAACTGCCAGCCAAGAAATGCCAGTGTTCCAGAAGCTAGGAAGAGCCAGGGGAGGGCCCTGTCCCAGAGCCTTCAGAAGGAGCACATCCCTGATGATACCTGGATTTGATACTTCTACCTGCCAGAGCTTCAATAGAAGAAATATCTGTTGTTTTACACTGCCAAAGTTTGTGTCAAGTACTTCATTACAGCTCTAAGAAATAAGCAGGAATATATATATATATATATATATATATTTTTTTTTTTTCCATACATGGCATCCTATACTTGCATAGCATGCATTGCCAGCTATTAAGAAGCTAGAAAGAGCCAGGGAAGAATTCTCTCCAGAGATTCAGAGAGAACATGGCTAGACTGACACCTTCACTGCAGATCTCTATCCTCCAGAGAGAATATATTTCTATTGTCTTAAGCATCCAGCATGTCATATTTCATAATAATACACCCAGAAAGACCAATATAGATAGAATCCTTTTTGAGATGATGAAATCACGACTCTTCTCTTCAGGTCTCCCAGCTTATCTCCAGGCCTTATGCAATTGAACTTGCTATTAGCAAGAAAATACTTTACAGTTTTGCCCCTGAAGTCTGGAGTTAAGTCAGGTAGCAAACCACTGTGTGTCCTAGACTTCAAGGGATACAGAGGCAAAGGGAGGGACTTACAGTAGGCTGACACTCTCATTCCCAGCAATCTCAACCTTCACATAGTTTCTCTTTGGTATTAGGCTGAAAATGAGGAACTTCTGCTGAATGATCTTCACAGGTCATTGAGCACCTCACTTTGGAGACAGAGAGTATTGCACCTGTTCTTTTAGTTTTTGTCAAAAACAGAAAGCATCCCATTTCAGCAGTCCCTTTAGGCCTAAATTAATTTCTGCTAGATTTTCAAGTTTATTGGTATTTATTGGTATTTTCAAGTTTATTTCAAGTTTAGGTTGGGAAACATTTAGTGTTTTTAAATACTTTTTTCTATCTATTTGTAATTGTGTTCCATTTCTGGGTTTTGTATGTGTGTTTTTTGTCTTTTTTCCTTGATTATATTTCCTGACATTTATTTTTTTAAAGAATCAACTTTTTATGTTATGGATAATTCTAATGTATAATTTCACTTTTTTAATTAATTCAAATCTTATTTCTTTTGGTTTATTTTGTGATTATTTAGCTTCTAGAGTTTGAAATTTGTACAGTTTTAATGAAAAATTTATTTCTAACAAGGGCATTCCCCCCCCCCTCGAATATCAGTTGGCTACACAGCTGATGTACCTACTCAGTGCTCATATGACCTGCCTTTGCTTTTTTTTTTTTTTCTACTTCTTAAAAGAACCTTGCATTTGCCATTTGCCTAGGATCTATTCTACATCTAGATACAGAGGGCTGTTGTGATACTTCTTTTGTAGCTTTTTTTTTAAACTTACACTTCATCTCTTTTTTTAATCCAAAAGTTATTTCAATGACTTTAGTTTTTATTTTGAGGCTTTGTTTGGAACCGCTACTGGCCTTCTGTTATTAGATTTTAGGTTGCTGACCTTTTGATGTTAACTTTGAATTTTAATTGGATTTTGTTTTATAGAATTTCAATATAATTTTATTGGATTTCAACCAGTTGAAATGGTCTGTATGACTTCTGCCTTGCAAGTTTGTCACTGTTTCTTTTATTTCCTAATACATGGTAAGTCTGTGAAAGTTCCATGTGTTTGAAAAGAACATGTATTCTATTTATTAAACACAAAGTTTTATAGCATTTTATATATTAAGCAATTTAATTATGCATTACAAATTATATCTTTGTTAATTCTTTTTTAAAGATTGCTGTGTTAAAATTTCTCACTGTGGTTGTGGAATTTTTCTTGTATTCCTGTAAGATTTTGATTTCAAAGGTAAAATGTGAGGAGCATAAATATTCATGATCATAATAATGCTTGGTGGAATTTACATTAAGTTAATATAAAAACATCCATCTTTATCCCCTTTTAGTAGTTTTCCTTAATTCTGTTTTATGTCATATTAATTTCACTGTGTCTGCTATCCTTTTATTAGCATTTGCTTTGAGTACTTTTCTTTATTTTTTCCTTTCTTGTGTTGATTCATTGTACTTGGATTTCTGAAAAAAAGTGTAGATGGCTCTAATGTTTCCCCAGTAAGAATCTTTGGTTTTTTATACAAGATCCTTTAGGTTTATAGATTATTTACATTTGAGAAATAATAGGTTATTACTCTAGAAGCTAAATAACCACAAAATAAACCCAAATAAATAAGATTTGAATTAATAAAAAATGGTGAAATTAACAATAGAAAATTCATTAGAATTATCCATAAAATAGAAAGTTGATACTTTTAAAAAAAATAAAGGTCAGGAAATTTAACCAAGGAAAAGAAGACAGAAAACACACATACAAGACCCAGAAATGGAACACAATTACAAATAGATAGAAAATTATTTAATTATTCATTAGAGATTGAGCATCTCTAATCCAATACTTCAAAATTCAAAATGTGCCCATATTTGAAACATTTTAAGTGCTATCATGATGATACAAGTGGAAAATTCCTCACCACAAAACTTTGTTTCATGCATGAGACTTAAAAATCTTGTATAAAATTACCTTCAGGCTATATTTATAGGGTAAATATGAAACAAGTGAATATCGGGTCCCATCCCCAAGATAGGTCACTAATATTAACATTAATATGAAAATATTTCAAAATCTGTAAAAATCTGAAACTTGAAACACTTCTGGTCCTAAGCATTTTGGATAAAGTATATTCAACCTGAATGTGCATTTAAATGGAGGAATATTATCATGACTACTGATATCCTTGGATATGCTTTTGCAGCCATACTTCATGGTTTCTCTTCTGTATGCTTTTTTGCAATTTCTTTTCCTTATTTTTTCTTTTTAAATATTTATTTTTTAGTTGTAGCTGGACACAATATCTTTAATTTTATTTATTTATTTTTATGTGGTGCTGAGGATCAAACCTAGGGCCTCGCACGTGCTAGGCGAGTGCTCTTACTTGGAGCCACATCCCCAGCCCCCTCCTTCACTTCTTTATAGGTGATTAAGTTCTCTTTTTTTCCTAATGGTTTGGTTGTATGTCCTAAGTCTGAGTGGTTAGCTTCAGCTTTTTAACAAGCATGTTTAATCTCACAATGAAAAGCAAACGCTAGAGTTGATCAGCATCTGCATTTCTCCTCCTAGAATGGCTAGAACATCCTGCTGTCTGAAATCCCTCTCTGTTCTTTTTTTGCCACATAACCTTTGATTCTTTCACTTTCCTTTCATCCCTTGCACTCTCAATTTCCCAACTAGCTTCCTCTGATTTTTCTCTTGGTGGGGTGGGGTAGGTAGGTTGAGAGCAGGAGTTAAGTTCAGGAGCTTCAGTTCCTCTGCATTGCTGATGGGGATCTTAAGTGACCAAAGTCCTTCAGACTAAAAACAAGTGAAACAAAACTCCTTGGTACTACTGGCGGTCTCTTAGAACACACTTTTTTTGTGCATTATTTACTCTAACACAGTCATTGTCTCTTTACTCCATCTAATCAAAGATTCCCATGACTCCCAGGGGCAGGGATGTAAAGAGGAAAAAAGGAAAATGAAATGACATCTTTCCTTCCACAGCATTTCAAAGCATATGTATCACAAAGTAAAACACAAACAAAACAAAAAGCCAAAGCATAGAGGCAGAATGATATTTGTAGTATCAAACTACATAAAATCTTTGTATCAATATTGTTTCTTTAGGCACTAATGAAAAATGTGATGTGAAAATATGATATGAAAAATAATTTACTGAAAACTAAAACAATAATCTTACAAGAAGTGATGAACTTTGGTAATCAGTAATGAAAAACAAATTTAAGACAGGAGATATCATGTCTTTTTATCAGATACACACAAAAAATTAAAGTGAAGGAAGTAATAAATTTCAATGAGCATTTGGAAAAACTGAAACAACCTGAGATTGGTATAGTCTTTTTATATAGATTGGTATAAATTTTAAAGAAGTAATTTTGTTGTTTCTATTTACCTATTACTTTTCGAATGTAAATAATCTATGAACCTAAAGTATCAGGATATCACTACAATTGATACCACAGAAATAATATGTTGAATATCTAAAGACATGCCTTCTTTCCTTGAACAAATATCTTTGACTGTTATTAAATGTCAGGCATATTCTATGTTTATCAGATACATCAGTGAACATGTTTTCTATAAATTCATTTCTCTGTGGTTTTATAGCAAATGAAACATTAATATTCTTATTTTTACCAAAATTTAGGTTTTTTCTCTGTGCAGAAATAAACCTAAGAGTGTAAGTTATAGGTTATAGATTGCTATAAAATATAGATTACAGATATAAGATTTTGATAAGTGAGATAATTATAAAGCAAGAACTGTCATAGACAGGCCTAAGACTCCATTTTGCTGCCTTCTATAAAAAGAGCTATTTCTGAGAAACTGAAATGAAGTAGTTTTCTTATAATAATTGTTTTCTGTACTTTGTACCCCACAAAATGTACTCAACCCAGGATATGGTGGTCTTGGTGACCCAGGACTTTGAAGTAGATTCTCGGCCCTGCTAATCCCCTGCTCAAACTCAGGATAAGGTTGTCTAGCCCCTGCTTGAACCTGGGAATGTGGTTAACTGAATTGCAAAGCTGATTGGCTTTTTTCTAGCTTCTGTACTTCTTGCTAACTGGAAAATTGCAGTCCTGCTTAGGGCTCGCAGGTCCTGCTTACTGTTATTTTAAATTCTGTGATTGGTTTGCTTACATGACACTAAGCAAGCCACTGAGTTGTTCATAAATTCTCAAGGAACAGATCAGGAAACTGCTGTTCTCCCACAGAGCTTCAGTCTCTACAGGTGGGTGACAGTCCCAGCCAGGTAAATAAAGCTCTCATTGATTTTAATTTGGACTTAGAGTGTTTTCTGAAGTCGCTCCCCATAACATTGATGACCATTACTAATTTTGCCAATTAAATGATACTAAGGGAACTTTCTGTACATTATATGTTAAGCACAATACATCCATCGCTTCACAGACCTGACAAAATGTATTTAAAGCTCATATCTATTTTAAAATTACTCTGCAAAAAGACCATACAATGAATAATAATTTGATTTTGAGACTTCTGATTATTTCATTTTATACAAGAGGCCTCTAAATAAAAGTATAACTTTTATAATTAATAGTGACTTGATAAATTGGTGAATATGAAAGTGAATGACTCAGATGAATAGATAATAAGCTTTGGAAATCAGGTTTCTCTTTTCAGGGGATTCCAATCAGGTTGTCAGCTGTAGATCAAAATAGTTTTTGGTAATTATCCCTATGAGATATTTGACATTGCTAATAATTTAAAATTTTTAGTTTTCCTTAGCTAGAATGGTATTAAGTATAGAATAAAAACACCATGACAAATCAAGAGCAAAATCAAAAGAAAAGCCTACACACACACACACACACACACACACACACACACACAATTACCTTTTAAAGTTTTACATTTTTAATTAACATGTAATATTTGCACTTACATGGTGCAGTATTGTAATTCGATACAAGCCTACAATGTGTAATGATCAAATCAGGATAATTTAGAATTTCAGTCTCCTCAAATATTATTTCTATGCAATGGCAGTCTTCAAACTCTAATCATTTTGAAATGTGTAATTAATTATTGTAGACTACAGAGCTCTACTGTTGATATAGAATATTAGAATTATCTGCCCCATAATTGCATTTGGTACCCATTATCCACCCTCTCTATTCCTCCTCTCTCTCCACTTCCTAACCTCTAGCGACTTCTATTCCCCTCTATATTTCTACATGATCAGCTGTTTTAGCTTCATATAATATAACTGGGGACATGCAGTGTTTGTCTTTTTGTGCCTGGCTTATTTAACTTAACACAATGTTCTCCAGTTCCATCCATGTTGCTACAAAAGATAGGATGTATCATTTTTTTTTATAACTGAATAATATTCCATTGTGTACATACACAACATTTTAAAAAATCCATTAATTTGCCAATGGATGTCTCAGTTGATTTCCTGTATTGGCTGTTGTGAACAGTGTTGCAACAAACATGAAAATGCAGGTCTCTTTGATGTAAAGATTTTTATCTTCTTTGGATATATACCCAGTGGTGGGACTGCTGGATCATATGGAACTTCTATTTTTAGTTTTTAAAGGACTCTTCATACAGTTGTCTCTAATGGCTGTTTAATTTACATTACCACCAAAGTGTATAAGAATTCCCCTTTCTCCACATTTTTGCCAACATTTGTTATTTTAAAATTTTTGTCATTTTGATAAGAGCCATTCTACTTGGGGGAGATGATATCTCCTTGTGGTTTTGATTTGCATTTTCCTGGTGATTTTGACGCTGAGTATTTTTCACATACTTGTCAGCCCTTTGTGTATCCTCTGTCGGTTCAGATCATTTGTTCATTTTATTTAATTAGTTTTATTTTTCATATTGAGTTGTTTGAGTTCTTCTCTATGCTGGATGTTAGCCTTTTGTTAGATGAATAAATTTAAAACATTTTTTCGCATTCTGGAGGTGTACTTTTTACTCTGTGGAATATTTCCTTTGCCGTGCAGAAGCTTTTTAGTTTAACATACTTTCACTTGTCGAGTTTTGCTTTTGTTGTCTATGCTTTTGAAATTTAGCCAAGAAACCTTTGCTTGTACCAATGTCTTCAAGTAGTTTCATAGTTCATGTCTTACATTTAGGTCTTGAATCCATTTTGCTTTGATTTTTGTGTATGGTTTGAGAGGTAGGGGTCTAGTTTCATTTTCTTGCATATGTATGTACAGTCTTCACAGAACCATTTATTGAAGAAACTGCTTTCTCCAATGTGTCTTCTTTGTATCTTTGTTGAAACTTTGGTTGGCTGTAAATATGTGGATTACTTTCTGGATTTTCTATTCTGTTCTGTTAGTCTATGTGCTGTTTAGAGGCCAGTGATTCTCTGAAGAATGTCAGTGATATTTTGATGGAGACTGTGCTGAATGTGGAGGTTGCCTTGAGTCGTATGGACATTTCAACAGTTTTAATTCTTTGAGTCTATGAGCATAGATGTCTGCTTGCTTTTTCTGCCTTCCATAATTTGGTTGAATAGTGTGACATAGTTTTAATTTTAGAGATCTTTTACTTCATTAGTTAAATTTATGCCTAGATTTTTTGATATGGGGAATAAAATAATTTTTAAATTTCTTTTTTTAGCTCATTGACTATTGATTCATGAAAATTATATATTTCTATATTTGTATATTGATTTGGGGTCCTGCAACCTTAATGAATTTCATTATCAGTTCTAATAGTTTTTTGATACCATTTTTAGGGTTTTCATCTTCAAACAGGGATAATTTGATTTGCCCTTTTCTAATTTGAATGCTCTTCATTGCTTTCACAAATTGCTCTGGCTAAGAATTCCAGTCCTATGTTAAATAGTAGTGGTGAAAGTGAGTATCCTTATTTATTTATTTATTTATTTGTTTTGTTCTTCATCTTAGGGGAAACACTTTTAAGTTTTTCCACATTTGGAAAGTTTTTAGCTATTAGTTTATTGAATAAGTTTTCTATGACTTATACCTTCTTTTCTCCTTCTGGAATGTTTATAATGCAAATATTTGTCCACTTACTTATTCCATAATTCCCATAGACCTTCATCATACTTTTCTCTTTTCTTTTCTTTCTCCATTCCTCCCTCTCGTCTATCTTCATTCTTTGTTGACTGTGTTATTCAAAAGACCTGTATTCGTGTTCAGAAATTCTTCCTTCTGCTTGGTTTAGTCTGTTTTTGAAGTTCTTTTTAAATTTTAATTTGTTATGTATGATAGCAGAATGCATTATAATTCATATTACACATAAAGAGCACAATTTTTCATATCTCTGATTGTACACAATGTAGAGTCATACTATTCGTTTCTTCATACATGTACTTAGGGTGATGATGTCCATCATATCCCACTGTCTTTCCTACCCCCATGCCCCTCCCTTTCCATCCCTCCTCTTTGCTCTATCTAGAGTTCATCTAATCCTCCCATGCCCCCCCACCTCCTTATGAATCAGCCTCCTTATATCAGAGAAAACATTCGGCATTTGTTTTTTTTGTGTGTGTGTGTGTGTGATTGACTAAATTCACTTAGCATTATATTCTCTGACTCTGTCCATTTACCTGCAAATGCCATGACTTTATTCTCTTTTAATGCAGAATAGTATTCCATTGTGTATATATACCACATTTTCATTATCCATTCATCAACTAAAGGGCATCTAGATTGGTTGCACAGTTTAGCTATTGTGAATTGTGCTGCTACAAACATTGATGTGGCTGTGTTCCTGTAGTATTCGGTTTCTAAGTCCTTTGGATATAGACCGAGGAGTGAGACAGGTAGGTCAAACGGTGATTCCATTCCCAGTTTTTCAAGGACTGTCCATATTGCTTTCCATATTGGCTGCTCCAACCAGCAATGTATGAGTGTAAATTTTTCCCTATATCCTTGCCAACACTCATTTTGTTTGTATTCTTAATAGCTGACATTCTGACTGGAGTGAGATGAAATCTTAGTGTAGTTTTGATTTGCATTTCTCTAATTACTAAAGATGTTGAACGCTTTTTCATATATTTGTTGATCACATATATATAATCTTCTGAGAAGTGTCTGTTCAGTTCCTTGGCCCATTTATTGATTAGGTTAGTTGTTATTTTGGTGTTAAGATTTTTGAGTTCTTTACATAACCTAGAGATTAGTGCTCTAACTGATGTGCAAGTGGTAAAAATTTGCTCCCAAAATGTAGGCTCTCTATTCACCTCACTGACTGTTTCTTTTGCTGAGAAGAAGCTTTGCAGTTTGAATCCATCTCATTTATTGTTTCTTGCTTTTAATTCTTGTGTTACAGGAGTCTTATTAAGGAAGCTGGGGCCTTATCCTACATGATGGAGATTTGGGCCTACTTTTTCTTCTATTAGACCCAGGGTCTCTGGTTTAATTCCTAGGTCCTTTGAGTTGAGTTTTGTGCATGGCGAGAGACAGGGGTTTAATTTCATTTTGTTGGATATATATTTCTAGTTTTTCCCGCACCATTTGTTGAAGAGGCCATGTTTTTGCCAATGTATATTTTTTTGGTGCCTTTGTCTAACATAAGATAATTGTATTTATGTGTGTTTGTCTCTGTGTCCTCTATTCTGTACCATTGGTCTACAAGTCTATTTTGGTGCCAATGCCATGCTGTTTTTGTTACTATTGCTCTATAGTATAGTTTAAGGTCTGGTATAGTGATGCCACCTACTTCACTCTTCTTGCTAAGGATTGCTTTAGCTATTCTGGGTCTTCTATTTTTCCAGTTGAATTTCATGGTTGCTTTATTCTATTTCTATGAGGAATGTCATAGGGATTTTGATTGGAATTGTATTAAATCTGTATAGTGCTTTTGGTAGTGTGGTCTTTTTGACAATATTAATTCGGACTATCCAAGAACAAGGTAGATCTTTCCATCTTCTAAGGTCTTCTTTAATTTCTTTCTTTAGTGTTCTGTAGTTTTCATTGTAGAAGTCTTTCACCTCTTTTGTTAAGTTGATTCCCATATATTTTTTTTGAGGCTATTGTAAATCCTTTCCCTTTCAGAGGACTTACCACTGATATACAGAAATGCCTTTGATTTATGGGAGTTGATTTTATATCCTGCTACTTTGCTGAATTCATTTTTTAGTTCTAGAAGTTTTCTGGTGAATTTCTTTTTTTTCTGGTGAATTTCTTTTTTTTTTTTTTTGTCTTCTATGTATAGGATCATATCGTTGAAAATAGTGCTAATTTGAGTTCTCCTTTTCCTGTCTGTATCCCTTTAATTTCTTTCATCTGTCTAATTGCTCTGGTCAATGTTTCAAGAACTATGGTGAAAGAGGACATTCCTGTCTTGTTTCAGTTTTTAGAGGAAATGCTCTCAATTTTTCTGCATTTAGAATGATGTTGGCCTGAGGCTTAGCATAGATAGCTTTTACAATGTTGTCATATGTTCCTGTTGTCCCTAGTTTTTCTAGTGTTTTGAACATGAAGATATGCTGTATTTTGTCAAATGCTTTTTCTACATCTATTGAGATGATCATATGATTCTTATCTTTAGGTCTATTGATGTGATGAATTACATTTATTGATTTCTCTATGTTGAAACAACCATGCATCCCTGAAATGAACCCCACTTGATCATGGTGCACTATCTTTTTGATATGCTTTTGTATTTGATTTTCCAGGATTTTATTGAGAATATTTGCATCTATGTTCATTAGGGATATTGGTTACAAGTTTTCTTTCTTTGATGTGTTTTTGCCTGGTTTTGGAATCAGGGTGATAGAATGAGTTAGGAAGTCCTCCCTCTTTTTCTATTTCATAAAATAATTTGAGGAGTATTTGTATTAGGTATTTGTTAAAGATGTTGTCCATCTGGTCCTAGGCTTTTCTTGTTTTTAATTTTGATGGCATCTTCTATTTCATCACTTGAAATAGATCTATTTAAATTATGTGTATCATCTTGATTCAATTTGGGCCAATTATATGACTTAGAAATTTTTGATGCCTTTGAAATTTTCTATTTTATTAGAGTACAAGTTTTCAAAATAATTTCTAATTATCTTCTGTATTTCTGCAGTGTCTGTTGTGATATTTCCTTTTTCATCACATGTTAATAATTTAAGTTTTCTCTCCCCTTCTCTTCATTAGCATGGCTAAGTGTTTGTCAATTTTATTTATTTTTTTCAAAGAACCAACTTTTTGTTTTGTCAATTTTTTTTGATTCTTTTGTTTCAATTTTATTGATTTCATCAATGAATTTAATTATTTCCTGTCTTCTACAAATTTTGGTGTTGGTTTGTTATTTTTCTAGGGCTTTTAGATGTAATGTTAGGTCATTTATTTGTTGATTTTTTTTCTTCTTTTAAGGAATGAACTTCATGCAATGAACTTTCCTCTTAGCGATGTCTTCATAGTGTCCCAGAAATTTCAATATGTTGTATCAGTGTTCTCATTTACCTCTAAGAATTTTTTAATCTCCTTGATGTCTTTTGCAACCCATTGTTCATTCAGTAGCATATTATTTAATCTCCAGATTTTGAAGTAACTTTCATTTTTTATTTCATCATTATTTTCTTGTATCATTCCATTATAATCTGATACAATGCAGGGTAATATCTCTACTTTTTTGTATTTGCTAAGAGTTGTATTGTGGCATAATATATGGTCTATTTTAGAGAATGATTCATGTGATGCTGAGAAGAATGTGTATTCTCGAATTGAAGGATGAAAATATTTTATATATGTCAGTTAAGACTAAGTTATTGATTGTATTAATGAGTTCTATAGATTCTTTGTTCAGCTTTTATTTGGAACATGTATCCAGTGGTGAGAGAGGTGTGTTAAAGTCACCCAGAATTATTGTGTTGTGATCTATTTGACTCTGGAAGTTAAGAAGAGTTTGATGAATTTAGACATTCTATTGTTTGGGGCATGTATATTTATAATTGTTATGTTTGTTGGTGTATGGTTCCCTGGAGCAGTATGTACTGTCCTTCTTTATCCCTGTTGATTAACTTTAACTTGAAGTCTACTTTATTTGATATGAGGATGGAAACCCCTGCTTACTTCCTCAGTCCATGTGAGTGGTATGATTTTTCCCAACCCTTCACCTTTAGTCTGTGGATATCTTTTTCTATGAGTTGAGTTTCTTGGAGGCAGAATATTGTTGGGTCTTTTTTTTTTTTTACCCAGTCTGCTAGTCTATATCTTTTGATTGGTGAGTTTAGGCCATTAAGATTCAGGGTTATTATTGAGACATGATTTGTATTCCCAGCCATTTTTGTTTATTTTTGGTATTTAACGTGACTTGGTTTCTCCTCTGATTAGATTTTCCTTTAGTGGAATCTCTCCCTCTGCTGAATTTCATCATTGATTTTCATTTTCTCTTCACGGAATATTTTGCTGAGGATGTTCTGTAGTGCAAGCTTTCTAGTTGTAAATTCTTTTAACTTTTGTTTATCATGGAAGGTTTTTATTTCATCATCAAATCTAAAGCTTAGTTTGGCTGGATATAAGATTCTTGGTTGGCATCCATTTTTCTTCCAGAGCTTCTTATATATTGTTCCATGATCTTCCAGCTTCCAGAGTCTGGGTTGAAAAATATGCTGAGATGCGAATTTATATGTGATCTGATTCCTCTCTCTTGTGGCCTTTAAGGTTCTATCCTTATTCTGTATGCTAAGCATTTTCATATTAATATGCCTTGGTATAGGTCTGTTGTAATTTTGTACATTTGGTGTACTGTAAGCCTCTTATATTTGATTTTCCAATTCATTCTTCATGCTTGGGAAGTTTTCTGATATTATCTCATTGAAGAGATTGTGCATTTCTTTGGTTTGAAACTCTGTGCCTTCCTCTATCTCAATAACTCTTAGATTTGGTCTTTTGATGCTGTCCCATAATTCTTGGATGTTCTTTTCATGGTTTCTTACTATCTTCACTGTATGATCAACTTTATTTTCCAGATTGTATACTTTGTCTTCATTATCTGACATTCTTTCTTCCAAGTGATCTTGTCTGTCAGTTATGCTGTGTTGAGTTTTTTTATTTGGTTTATTGTATCCTTCATTTCAAGGATTTCTGACTATTTTTTTTTCAGAGTCTCTCTTTCTTGAAGTAATCTTTTGCTACCTGTATTTGCTCTCTTATCTCTTTTTAGAGTGATCAATTTTTGCCTGTATTTCCTTATTTAGGTCATTCTTTAGTTCACAGATCATTTTAGTTATTTACATTCTGAACTCCTTCTCTGACATTTCATCAACTTCGCTGCCCATGGGTTCTGTTATTGTAGTGTCCTGGTTTGTTTGGGGCACTTTCCTCCCTTGTTTTTTCATGTTGTCTATATGTCTTCTTTTCTTGCATGTGATTTGAGACATTACAACTTGTACCCTCTAATCTTGTTGTATCCATACAGATTTCTGTAACTCATCTTGATGTTCAGCTTCCAGACCCTGCAGGTTTCCCCTGGTGTATGCTACTGCAATTAATGGCATCAACAGCAGAGGTAACCCAAGATAGCTGTTGGAGTGCCCCAAGAGGGATACAATGTCTTTCAGAGATGGAGCTGAAAAGGTGGGCCTTACTCCATCTTTGGGATGCCTGCTCTGAGATGCAGCTGCTTCTAGGCCCTATCCTGTGCCTGGGTCCTGCGCAGGTTGGCAGAGGCAGATCTGGGCTGGACCTGAGCTCCATCAGGATCTGCAGTTGGTAGAATGAACCTGGGTCTACCCTGGGCCTGGAACCCATGCTGCTGTTGAAGTTCTTAATTGTATTTTTTACTTTATTGATTGAATTGTTCAACTTCAATAATTCTCCTTGTTTTTTTATTATGTTATCTATATTTTTTAATTTAAATAATTAATTGTTTTTCTCAATTCAGTGAAATGTCTATCTGTATTCTCTTATGTCTTGTTGAGTTTTCTTACAATCAATATTTTGAATTCCTTTTTGGGCATTTCATAGATTTTCTTGTTTTGGCTCTGTTTCTGAGGAATTACTGTATCTTTTTGAAAATGTCATGTTACCTTGTTTTTTCATGCTTCTTGTATTCTTGTGTTTATGTCTTCACATTTATAACAGCTTCTTTTCTAACTTTTGCATAGTCTTCATAGGGAAAGTCTTTTTCCTGTAGATGAGTTATAGCATGTCAATTGATTATGGCAGTTTGGCTTTGGTTTTAAGTGACCATAGTTGTAATCTTTGTGTGAATTCTTCAGGTATAATAAATGTTTCTGGTGTCTATAAATGTCATAATGGCTCAGACTGCAGGTGTTTATACAGGTAGTGATGTGACTTTATGATGAATGTGTCAACTTAAGACCTAGGGGACAAGAACCTATCATAATCAGACCTCTGGGTGTTCCAAGTTTGTTGCTGTGGGTCCCTGGCTGCAGGATATGTATCCTCAGGTCCCACAGGGTAGATGCTGCTTGCAGAAGGAACTTTTGGAAGTGAGAGTAGTGGTTCAAGGGGCAAGGATCACAATGGACATCTCAGGCTCTATGAAGTGGGATCTTTGGAAGTAGGAGCCTCTGGTAATGGCAGCAGTGTTACATTCTTTGTAGAGGAGGTGAGCACTGGGCACCTTTAATTGGTCATCATGGAATTCCTTCTTGCTATATTATCTTTTTTTTTTTTTAAAGAGAGAGTGAGAGAGGAGAGAGAGGAGAGAGAGAGAGAGAGAGAGAGAGAGAGAGAGAGAGAGAGAGAATTTTAATATTTATTTTTTAGTTTTCAGCGGACACAACATCTTTGTACGTGGTGCTGAGAATCGAACCCGGGCCGCACGCATGCCAGGCAAGCGCGCTACCACTTGAGCCACATCCCCAGCCCCCGCTATATTATCTTTAACAGCTCCTTTTCCTAGGCTGACTGCAAATTTCACATTTTCATTTTATACTAGACCTTGCAAAGTACACACAGGAGTGGCGCACCATGGACCTGTTCTCAGGACCCTCAGGATTAAACTTTACTGTCAACAGAGACCTACAACATTAATGGTAACAGCATCAGAGGCATGGAGCATGGAGAATGCATCCTCAAGACGTGAAAGGGTAAGTACTTCTGGTGGCAGGGCTTTCTATTAATGTCAGTGGCAGTGGACATGACCTCTGTCCCTGGAATGGTGAGCACCACTGGTAGTGGGGCCCTGGTGGAATGCATCCCCTCAAATCCTAGTGCGTGTACTAATCATTGCTGCAACCTGCACAGCCAAACCTGAGAAACTGGTGAGGGGCGATGGGGGATTAAGAAAGACAAACACTTATAGAGAAAAAGCTGGGACATTGTCCTCTGATGGCAGAACAATGACCCAGAGCCAACTCAGCACATTTATTGTATAGGTTCTATCATCAAAAAAAGTTTCTGTGAAAAAAAGTTTTTTCAAAGCAGGCAATCTTGAAGTTCAAAGCACAGGCAAACAATTATAATTATCTTATTATGCTCATAATTCTCTATCCCCAGCAGATTATGTCTGAACTCAGGGCCAAGACTGATAGTCCCATGCCTTACATAGAACATCCTCAGGCAGGGCACTACCATAGCAACTGGGCAATCTTATACTACACCTTTGCACAGAAAGTTCCAAACACAAGTGTAGCTGCAACCATGAGGCATTCAAAGACCATGATCCAAGTTACCTGTCTTCACAAATGGTAATGGCAATAGTTGTGCTCTCAGGCATGGACTGTAGGAAGTGTGTCTTCAAGCTTTGCAATTGTGAGTACCAGTAGCAATAGGGGTTGGCGGATAGAGTATGAGGGTGTAAAGATCTCAAGTGGCAAGTGTTTTAGTTCCTTAAGTCTTCAGAACAGCACCCCTTGTTGTGATGGACCATCTGTTTCCTGCAGTATAGGGTACTGCAGGGGCTTGATTACTGTAGTCACAATGGTACAGTTAGGTCTTCTTATGTTCATGAGGTTACCGCCTTTTTGTATGCATGTGGTGGAGTATAAGTGGAACCTGTGGAGTCAGGGATATGATAGAGGCTTCTGTCCTCTGGGCTAGTATGGATTCTAACAATGGCTGTTCTTGAGGTGGCATTATGTTGTAGCAGCCTCAGGTCTGGGAGTTGGGAAGCCATGCTAATGTGAGAACTCCAGGTAGCTCCTCTAACTTTGTTCCGAGCCTGTGACAATTGTGGAACCCTTCTATAGCTAGAATTGCTGGGATCTGCAGCAATGGGGTCTGCTAGGGCTCTCCCATTTACCTTATCCTCCCCAGTGGGTTCAGGAGACAGTTACATTTGCCAGGCACTTTGTTTCTTTCTCTATGCTGCTATTCCAGATCTTCATGCCTTATAGGGTTCAAGGTTTCCACTTGGTGAGTTTCAGTTCTCTATCTATCTATCTCTCAACCACACACCTAAAAAAATGCAGCTATTGATTTGTTTTTTAGGTTCTTTGTAGAGGTAGTGAGCACCTTGATTTGTTTTTTAGGTTCTTTGTAGAGGTAGAGGGCACCTTCAGTTGGCCCTCATGGAATACATTCTTGCTATATATTTTTACCAGTTTCTTTTCCTGGACTGACTTCAGATTTCACATTTTCATTTTATATTGGCCCTTGCAAAGTATGTAGTTCCTTCCTTTATTTAGGAAAAAGGACACTAACCAAGAATATTATTGCCCTTCCTGAAAAGTGGAGTGAGATGGGAAGGTGGAGTAGACTAGGATAGTGATCAGAGTTGCTGGTTGTCCAACTTAGTAAATTCAGTATCAGGATGGGAGAGAAGATTCCTGTCTGGAGACCACATTCTTCAATCTAGCAGCACCAATAACAAAGTTACATTTTGATGACCATCTGACTTGGGTGTTGCCTTCTAAAATAGAAATACTATAAAATTTCAGCAGAAAACTTTTTTCATCCATTAGATGGACCTGAAAGTCTGAGGAGATATATATATATATATATATATATATATATATATATATATATATATATATATAGAAATTGATTCTTAAAAAATAGAACAGCAACCCTAGTGTTTTGAAAGGATTTTTTTTACTTGCCATTACTAGACTCAGAATGTAGACTTGAGCAGGAAGGGAAGCAGAAGTACATTGCTGACATGGTCCAAGGAAGTTGGAGCCAAATAGTGTAGTTGATAGAGCAGAATATGAAGTTATCATTAGTCAGAAATGAACTCAACCCAAGCTTCTGCCCTTTATTCAATATATGACTGAATACTAATTTTTTCCATGCACATCTAGCTCATTGACATATTGCAAAGATGAAAAAAGCTGTGCATGGGAAATATTTAGTATTGTGTATGTTACAGAAGAACTCAATAAAGAAATTTTAATTTATCTTGCTGTTAAGGTTTGGAAGTAATTTTTATATAGAAACACATCTTGGGCTACTCTCCACTCCTTCCTGCCCTCCCATTCCCTCTCATCCCCTCTGCTTTTCTCCTTCTGTTTCCCTGATGAGGTTACTCATTAAGAACACAGACTCCTGGGCCATGATTGCATGGGAGAAGTGGAAATATATTCAGAACAACACATGTAGGTAATATGATGGAAAAGAACATCTCCCAGGCATATTCCTAGTTGTATTTAATGAGTAACAGCATTGCTGTGTGGTATGTAAGTACTAGTTTCTATTCCCATCAGTCTTTTTCTTTCACAAGCATTTGTTGAGTGCTTGTTATTAGGGCGCCTCCTTGCTTTCAAAGAGGTAATAGTCCAATGAGTGAGCAAACATACACTTTTAAGGAGGTATCACTATGGCAGAAGGGAGATTGAGTACCAGGGAAGCATGGGATGCCACCTAACACTGTATGTTTTATGGAAGGCGTCTTGGAACCAGTAACAAGTCAGTTGAATTTTGAGGGTAGAAGTGAAATAAATAGGTAGAGATATAGCTGGCAGAAAGAACTTCAAGTGCTAAATACGAATTTATGAGAATTTTGTGCCTTTGGAGAATTACAGATCAAATGCTTATGCTTAATTTAATAAGCATACTTTTCATTCTTTGCTTTATGTATCACAATATCCAGGAAATAAGGATTAGAGACTGGTTTTCACATGAATGGTTAAAATAAACTTAGAGGAGAAAAAAAAATCTCTTTGACGTAAAATGATTTCATTTTCATGTACTCGGAAATGGTGAAAAATTTTACCCTAATATTAATATTGGTTTATATCTCTTTATTAAGCGACTTATTTTGCATTTTTCTGTTTTTCCTGAGAAAACTTACTTCAATCAAACATGCTCATGAAGCAATGGCTATTATCAAATACTGCCATTATCTCATTGCAATGACTCATCGTTTGAACCCACAGACTTCACATCCCTTTGAAAGACTTCTGTTATTTATTTGTGGAAATTCCGTTGGGGTGGAATGTAATTTTTATTTTTACTTTCATTTCTTAATTTTGCTACTGAGTCATACTTCCTCAACAGGTACATGTTGACCACACGTTAGAAGTATAAGGGACATGGTAAATATAATAACTGCTGTAGGCACTGTGCCAAACTCTGAGAATAGAGTCATGAATAAGTAAGCTGCTTTCAAGTCACTGACCCTGACTCTATGTGTAGTGGGGTTAGGCCTGAAACAGTAGTCAGATGGGGAGGCAAGGATACAGGTTTCAGAGGCAGTTATAATTCAGCTCTGATGTAGGGTGTTGGAGGACAATGCCTGTGGGGTTTCAAGAGAACATGGAAGAGAATAAAACCCATCTGAACGAGTTCACCAAAACGAAATTAGAAAAGAAGGGAAAGGGGAAAATATGCAATTATGAGAAGCTTTAATAGTTACAACCTATAGAGATTTCATGATAAAAGAAGCCCCAGCAATGTGACTAAATCCATGATGCGTGTTCTAGTCTCAGAAAATCCCCCAGAAAACTACAGATGCGTGAGAATAAAAAAGACCATACATGGAACAAACTAGAATCACACAGGTGTGTTCAGCTTCAGGTTGCAGAAACGCAAACATCTAGGTGACTATTGTTTTGGGTCACAGTGTTTTAGGGTGAATTGTTACACAGTAATGGATAAAACAAATACCTGGGTTAATCATTTATCCAAGTGCAAGTTCCTTTACAAACCCAGTTCCCCGCACCATTCACCTGGAAAATCTTTTTTACGGGATGTGATATGCTATCCCTCAAGTTGCTCATAGTTTGATGACAAAAATATTTTGACATTTTCTGGCACCACCCCCTATAGCCCCCTACCTCTCAACCCCCATTGCTTTTTTTAACATTCATGGTCACAAACATTCTTGCATTGGGGGTGATATTTAGGGGATATGAAAGAACTCAATCCAAGATGCAGTTTTCCTCTTTTGGTTTTATTTGAATGTAATTTGTTTTATTTCAAGCAGAAATGCCACAGGCAAACAAGAATGTCTCTAAATGATTAAAAGTATTGTTTCTGTTGCCAACAAAGAGGCAAGCTTTCTCAGGATAATAAAAGACAAGACTATTTCCCCCCTATACTGAAGTTAATTAGACCAGTAGTATGAACAACTCTTAGAAAAATCTCAAATTCCATCTGAGTTATAAGTGGTGAAGGATTGCAGAGGAACTAGCTTAGCTGGGATGGAGCTCTTCAAGTGATTACATTTTGTATTAGAGAAGGAACAAATGGGCTGTGTCCTAAAGAGATCATTTTCTACATATGAAAGTAACTCAAATTTCCTAAAGGAACTGAGATGTAGGTAAGAGTAAATATATGGGTCTATCAACTTTTCCAGAAAGATCATTTTAAAAAATTCCTTAATTATGTATCCTGAAATGATGAGTTGACTTCAAATCATATTTTGCAACAGCAAATGGCACATTTTGCTCAGGGAGGCAGTCTCAGCTCTGACAAGGTAGTTCTCTAGAGTCTTATTACACAACCAGAGATTACAGAATCAGCACTTATTCGGGAAATTTGCAACAGTTTGTGCTGAAGTGACCCTCCCTGAGCCTTGAGTATTTGGCAAAGAGAATGAGATATAAAAGGCAAAACAGAGTTCAGCTATTTATTTCTTTATTAACTAAATGTAACCTAAACAGTATCCAAATGATGACTCAAAAGCCACGAACTAGTTTTCCTTAGCAAAGATTCGATGAAATATTTGATCATATGATAATACTTACCATTACATCATTGAAACTTGAGACAAATATGAAAAAACAGTGTAGACTTATCACTTCCAAGCATTAGTATAAAACAGCTTTGTTATCAAGTTCTATTTATATGCTATGTACTTAAATTTCTCTGGGAAAAATTTTTTATTGTGTACTGGACCTTCTTCAGGGTGATTTCTTACTTAAATTCTTTACTAAAAACATTCTTGATAACCTTGGCCTTCTAACACCCATGTACTCAGAAAACCTTTAATCAACTCAAATGTTTGCCTTTGCTCCTCTGGACATCTCCACTGCCAGAGAAGTGATACAATTGCACAAATGGTGCTACTGAAAATTTGTAGATAGAGTTCAGTGCAACAAACTATTTTCTCATCCTTTGTCAGTTTGTACACTAACTCACCAAAGGAGTTCTTCCCAATTGTAGTCACTCTGCAGCACAAGACACACTGTTATCTTCTTTTCTTTTAGCAAGTACCTGCTTCAGGCGAACCTGTCAAGAAAACAGAAACCACAGTAGGTGTTTTGATGGAGGAAATGTAATATGGGAAGAAGAAGAACTGAAAATCTGAAAAAAGAGAATGGAAACTTAGAGATAACCTAGAGAATTGTAAGAAATATCTATCATCTCTTAAGGCTGGGGACATTGAACCAAGAAGTTTAAGGGTGGGCTCTGTGGAGTTCAGACCTCTGGAGAGGGATTGTGTCCAGGATGCAGCCAATATTTCAGAAGGGATGCAATGAGGCTAAGCGCCAAATAAAGCTAGCAAAGAAATCTGGAAAAATATATTTGCAGTCTCAGTGCCAGGATCATTGAATACTGTGTAGAAGATACCATTTGGAGAGAAAATTGTCAATTGGCATAATGCACCCTTTTGCTCCATATATTTGCCTGTTTTCTTAAAAGCAATAGACCTTGAAATAAAGACTCACATACTATTACATAATTGAGTGGCAGATAGGCAAGAGAGAAAAAGAGGAGCATTCTGTGATTCTCCATTTATATCCCCGGTTTGGGGTTATTCCTCAGCTGCTCAGATTTTCATCTTTTGAAGGCTTACAGTTGTATTGTAGAAAGAAATTGCCTCAGCCAAGCTTATGCTCTCTCCCAAGAGGTGGCCCAGAGCCAAAGTCTGGGCAATTTAAAAGCCCCAAACTCTTGTCTCAAGATGACTCTGAAGAGCCATCTTGGCACTAGAAATTCTCATAAGATTGTCTGAGGTTTCAGTTAAAACTGTATTGCCAGTTAGCTCATCCTTCTGCCTTCCCAGCACTCTGTTCTTTATTTTCTTACAGATATATCTCATAAGGCCACAGTCCTACCAACCTGTATGAAACCCTCCATCTCTGTTGCCAGGAAATGAATGCAAACCAGTGGAACAGTACCAATCCTGGGAAGCAGTCCCGAAAATGGAATTTCATGAATGCACCACTCACTGGTAGTTTGGCAGTGAGGACTCCATTACTGGCGGCAACTGAAATACTGATAGTCCTTGGCATGCAAATGAAGTGCAATTGATCTTTCAACAAGAAAGAACTAAGATGACATACAGGTAGAAGCGGACTCATCAAGTAATGTATTATTTCTGGCATTTTAGGAGTATAAGGGAAATGGTAAATAAGCTACAGAATTGGTTGGCTTTCCTTAGCATCATTGAATTATTAAAGAGCTAGTGAGAGGCAAAGAGATATTATCCACCTATTCAAGGGAAAAGCTTAAAGGCCAGATTGTCTCCTTGTGAGCATTCCAGAGAATGCTTAATCTCCTATAGCCAGAATACAGAACGAAGGAGTAAATCATTACAGTAGGAAGACTTGAGAGAATGTTGAATTCTTACTTCTAGCAGATGTTCTATAGCAAGTGACAGGAACTAATAGAAAGGGAGTGGGACCCTGAGACTTGGAGTGAGGGAATTTGAGTAGCGTCACTTCAGAACCATGAGTTTACAGAGTCCCCCAAACCCTTAGATCTGTAAGGAGTGATCAATTTCTCCCATTAGAAAATAGGGGTTTATCCTTGTTTTGAGATCATACTAAGGCCTCAAATGAGCTAGTTACTTCCAAGAGCTAGTTTTTATGGGGATTTAGGTCAAATTCCCCTTTAGGCAGCCAGACTCAGTTCTTAGAGTCTTGCAGCAGAAGTCACATCGCAGCATAGCCAGCCAGCTGGAAGCTGGTGGTCTCCTGAAGAAGAGGGTTATGCTGAAAAAGCTGAAGAATATATGTCCACGTGTTTGGAAAAGTACATGTTGGAATGAACCCTGAGGATGTTGGATCAAGGAAGGAAAAGCATACAGCTAGAGAAGGGAGCACTGTCTCTGGATTACACTCTGGCAAGATTTCTGGTAGACAGTGTTTTGTGATCATTCCCATTGGTTAGTTTACCTCTTCTCCAAACTATCTTGTCCCCAAAACTCTAGTCTTGTTTTCTATAGGTACATGAACTATGAAAATTGGCAACAAAGCATAAAAAAGCAGCTCTCAAAAGGAGGAAAACGTGGCTTATAACCATTAAAGAAAACCAGTTGATATAGTAACTCAAGATATGTAACTTGTTATGGTTTGGATGTGAGGTGTCCCCCAAAAGCTCATGTGTGAGACAATTCAGGAAGGATCAGGGGAGAAATGATTGTGTTAAAAATGCTTTAACCTAACCAGTAAATTAATCCCCCAGCATAACTGAGTGGTAACTGAAGGTGGGTAGGGTGTAGTTGAAGGAGGTGGGTCACTGGGGACATGCCTTCCTGCTATGTATTTTGTGTCTAGGGAGTGTAGTCCCTCCCTCTGGTTATCACGTGACTGTTTCTCTGCCACACTGTTTTATCATAATATTCTGCCTCATCTGGAGCCTCAGGAATGGAGCTGGCTATCTATGGATTGAGCCCTCTGAAACTGTAAGCCCCCAAATGAAATTTTTCTTTTCTAAAATTGTTCTGGTCAGGTCTTTTAGTCACAGCTGTTGAGAGCCACAACCAAGTCAAGATGGCGCCTGGCACTTTGCTAGGAGGAGTGGTTTGAGAAGTAACGTCATTGAGCCATTAAGATGATGGAGATTCCTTAATGACTGACTGTTGTATCTAAATGATGTTAATTAAGTTAAGCTGTGTATAATTATTAAGATGATGAGGACTCCTTAATGACTGATTGCTGTAACTGGATGATGGTAAATTGAGTCAAGCTGTGTATTCAGTTATGTATATATACCTCTGCTGTTCTACAATAAAGCAGCTCCCGCTGATTCAACCTTCACAAGTTGCTTGTCACCCCCCAGTTATTTTGCCCAGCCAGACTGCAGCAACAGCAGTGAAAAAACTGACTAAAATGTAATGTAAAACAAAAGATTTTTTCCATCTATCAATGGACAAAAATTTAAAAGACTAAGAAAATTATTTGCAATGATTTGGGGAATTAAGAATTTTCATAAACTATTAATAAAATTTTAAATTGATACAATTTTCTGGAGGGGTATATTGGCATAAACTTTCAAAACTTTAAATATACAGAGTTTTTCATGTGAGCAAGAGTGAATAAGTGACCATACATTTTTTGCACTGTTTTTAAATTTTCTTTTAGATTTATAAGAATTTTACATATGATGGATACCAGCCTTTGTAGGGTGAAGCAAAGGTAAAAGCCCTCTCTATATAAGAGGTGGGGAGAACCAATGAAGTGAACCTGGTTTCTGCCTGGTGGAATTTTGTGGATCATCATATAGGGAGGGGGATGATTCCAAAAAAAGCATGCCAGTTCTCCACATTGAGAAAACAGACATATGAGTTCATGGCAGTGTAAGCAATAGAAGTTTGAAGGATAGAATGCTAGAGAAGAGACAATCATGCACAGGATGAGCACCAGACTTGCACTGCTGTTTCCTAGAGTTTATTGCTGATTTATTGAGGCATTCATGCATGCAAAGAAACTTCATAAACCTGGGAATGATAAAATGAACAAAGTACAAACTCACACACAGGCTAGAAAAATTTTCAGGTTAGGCCCATTGGAGTGGAAAATCATCATTGATCATGTAAGTATTAAGTAAATAACTGTTATGGTTAAGATATGTGGTGTCCCCGCAAAGTTCACATATGAGAAAATGTAAGACTGTTTAGAGATGAAATGATCAGGTTATGAAAGCCTTAGCCAAATCAGTGAATTAATCCCCTGATAGGGCTTCACTGAGTGCTAACTGAAAGCAGGTAGTGTGTGGCTGGAGGAGGTGGGTCATTAGGAGCATGCCTTTGAGATATGCATTTTGTCCTTATTGAACAGAACACTCTATCTCTCCCTTCCTCTCTCCTCTCTCTGTCTTTCCTTCTCAGTGGCCATGTCCTGATCTGCTTTCCTCCACCACACCTTTCTGTCATGATATTCTGCCTCACCTTTAACCTGGAGGAATGGAATTGGCTGTCTGTTGACACATATCTCTGAAACTGTGAACCTCCAAATAACCTTTTTCCTCCTCTAAAATTGTTATTGTCAGGTCTTTAGTCATAGCAGTGAAAGCTGACTAAAACAATACCCTAGGAGGGTTATGCCTTAATAGAAGAGCTGATTTAACCATTTAGTAAAAACTAATTTAGACATAGTCTACTACATTTGAAAATAATCCAGTTAATCTGCAAGTAATTATCTACCAGCTAGAACAAACTTCAACATTCTTTAAAGGAAGAAAACAAAATACAGGTACTCAACATGCAAAATAAAAATGTCCAGCATTCAAATAAATTACTAGACAGGTAAAGAAGCTGGTGAATGAGAGACATAACTAAGAAAAAAAATCATTCAAGAAAAACAGACCCAGAAATTTCAGAGATGATAGAATTGTATCATCATCAAAGATGATGAATTTAAAAGAACACATGAACATCATGAAATATATGGAAGACATAATGAAGACCCAGATAGAAATTTAAGAAATAAAACTTGCAAAGTCTGAAGTAATTCATGCATGATATTAGCATTAGACCAACAGCACATAAAGAAATAGTAGTGAATTTGAAGATGTACCAATAGAAAATATTTGACATAAATTACTGAAAATAAAATAAGGGAAAAGAATGAATGGAAATTTACCTCTGGAACATCATTAAGCATTCTAACAAATGTATAATTGAAGCCCCTGAAGAAAAGAATGGTGTTAGAATAAACAACTGAAAAATTGGCCCCAAATTTCCAAATTTGATGAAAAGCATGAGTCCCAAATCTGAAAACCTCCATGAATATAAGAAGAATAAACATAAAGAAATCACTGTGATGCATATTATAACCAAGTTGTTAAAAATCCATGATAAAATAATAACTTTAAATGCTGCTAGAGATTAAAGATACTTTATTGAGAAACAACAAAAAAGCACAAATCCTTATCAGAAATTAGATAAACTAGAAGCAATGTCTTAAAAGTTTAAGAAAAAATAAAACAATGACATTACAAAAAAGGGAACTAAAGATAAATATCCCCCATGAACATAGGTGTAAAATCCTCCAAAAATATTAGCAAATTGAATCCAGTTATATTTGAGAAGGACAATATGCTATGACCATTTAGTATTTATCTCAGAAAGAAAAAGAGAGTTTAATACTTGAAAACTAATCAGTATTAAATAGAATAAATAAAAACAGTATAATTATTGCAATAAGTGTAGAAAAATATTTGACAAAGTTTAACATTATCCATCACACCATGAACAGCTGGAAACTACCTCAAACTGAAAGGAGCATCTATTAAAATTTTTATGGACTAATTCCTAAGGTTAGAAACAAGGCAATGTTGTTCAATTGGACTACCTCTATGCTTTATTTTATTCAATGTTGTAGTCAGTGGAAAATAACAATGAAACAAGAGGCATATAGAATGGAAAAGCAGAAATAAAGCTGTTTTTATTTTTAAATGATATGATTATGTCTGTAGAAAGTACCAAGGAATCTACAAAAACCTACTAGAACCAAAATGGGAATTTAGCAACTCTTTGGATACAAAGTTACTATTCAAAAGTCAATTGCATTTGTATATACTGAACAAATTGAAAGTAATTTATTAAAAATTTGATTCTTAGTAGCCTCAAATTATTTAATTTAGAATTAAATTTAACAAAATATGTGCAAGACCTACACACTGTTCCAAACATTGCTAGAAAAATCCAAATAAGACCTAAATAATTGAAAGAATGTTCTGATGGATTGGAAGACTCTGTTTTGTTAAGATGTCAGTTCTTATAAAATTGACCCTATATTCATCTTTATGCCAAACAAAATTGGCAGGTGTTTTGGAAGGAAAACACAGATAGATTCCAAAATCTATATTTGTGAGAAAGTCCTAGAATTATTGAAACAAGTTTGAATTATACGAAACAAAACAAAAAACAAAAGTTGAGAACTCATAGTATTTAATTTCAAGACTTACTTTACAGCTATGGCAATAAAGAGAATATATGACTGGCATATGAATGTATATGTAGATCAATAAAACAGAAAAGAATGACCCAGTGGACAAGAGATTTTCCACAAATATGCCAAAGTAACTCAATAAAGGAGGATAATTGTTTCCAGAATAGTACTGGAAAAACCAAATATCTGTAAGGGGAAAAAATGAACCTTAATATTTACACAACATACAAAATTTACACACAAGACACAAAAAATTAATTCAAAATACATCATAAGCATAAACACAAAAGCTAAAATTATAAAACTGCTGAAAGAAAGCAATGGAGAAAATCTTCAGGACTTTGTAGTAAGCAGATTTCTTAAATAGTACACTTCATACATGATCTGTTAGAAAATTTATAAATTGGATATCAACAAAATTCAAGTTGCCTGTTTGTTAAATACATAAATTTCAAAACTAAAATCAAGCTTACGGACTATGGTATAACATTTGCAGTGAATACATTTTTCAAAAGATTCATATTCAGAATATATGAAGAATACAACACAAGAACACCAACAACTGAGTTTGAAAGGGGGTTAACCTTAATACACATGTAAAAATATAAGATACAGAAATAACCAATGAGTACATAAAAAGATATTGAGCAGTATTACTTCTCAGAAAAGTACAAATTAAAATCACAACACCATTCATATTACATCACAAGTGTTGGTGAGGACATGAAAGAACTGAAACTCATATGTTGCTGGTAGAAATGGAAAATGGAAAATCTACTTTGGAAGACAATTTGACAGATATAAATACAATTAAGGGTATATTTATAATACAATCCAGTAATAACATTCCAATTTTATTACAGTTTGGATATGAGGTGTCTCCAGAAATACTCATGTGTTAGGCAATGCAAGAATGCTCGTATGTGAAATGATTGTATTATGAGAGCTTCTGCCTCATTAGTGCAGTGATCCATTTGATGTATTAATAATTTGGATGAACTACTGGATGGTAGCTAGGCAGACAGGGAATGGCTGGAGGAAGTAGGTCATGGAATGTGTGCCCTTATGGATTATATCTTGTCCCTTGATCTGTGTTCTCTCTCTCTGCTTTATGACTGCCATGAGTGGAGAAGCTTTTCTCCAGTACGTCCTCTGCCATGATGCTCGGCCTCACCTCCAGGCCAGAGCCATGGAGCTGGCTGACCGTGGACCGAAACCTCTGAAACTGGGAGTACAAAATAAAATTTTCATTCTCTGAATTGTTCTTGTCAGGTATTTTGGTTGCAGTGATGAAAAGGTGACTAACACAAACATATCTTCCTACGAGAAATGAAGACATCTATCTCTATCTATGTATACTTGCATGTAAATAAAGACATTTTTATTCACAATAGCCCAAACTGAAATCAATCCAAATTTTTGTGACCAGCTAAATGGACATACAAAATTTGTTTATGTCCATGCGATGGACTATTAATCATGAAAAGAATGAGCTACCGATTATATACAATATATAATGTAGGTGAATATCAAAAACATGCCAAGTGAAATAAACTAAACACAAATGAGCAAATGTTGCACAATTCCCTTTCTATTACATTCCAGAAAAAGGAATCAGATCAATATTGACAGAAAAAATAAATGATTTTCCAAGACTAATAATGAGGTGGGGATTAACTATAAATGAACATAAAGGAACTTTTTTTATTGATATATTCTTTGTCTTGACTATAGTTGTAGTTATTTGAGTATATTTATCAAAACACATTTGTCAAAATTCATTGAACCCCATACTTTAAAATGGTGTACTTTTGTATGTAAATCCTTATAAATTTGATTAAAAAGAATTGTATGTGAGTTCCCTTGAAATAAATTCTATCTCTTGGAATTTATCATAAGAGATTGGGCAATTGTGAAAAAAATATATGAACAAATATATTTATTACAATAGTCCACACATAATTCTTACTAATCTAATTCAATGCATATTTATTAATAGGAAGTTAGGTTGACTGGATAAATCAATAGAATGGAGTATTTGCAAACATTGAAAAGTATAAGCTAAAGCTGTATTATAGACAAAAGTTGTTACTTACAATAAATAAAAAGGAAATAATATAGAATTCAGAATGTATTTGTATATAAATTATAAGGGTACACTTATCTGTGCCTGTATGCACATGCATGTTAATGTATTAGGGTTCTTCAAAGGCACAGAACAAATAGGATATGTATTGCTTTATTTATTTTATTCATTTATTTTAATAAATTAACTCATCTGTGGGTGCTTTGAAACCAAAGTTTGATGGGTAAGGCTGCAGGTTGGAGACCCAAGAAAGAGTTGCAGTTCTAGTTCAGAGACAGTCTGCTATAGAATCAGAAGGAGCATATGTTGCAGATAAAGTCTGAAGTCAGTCTGCTGGAGGATTCCCTCATACAAGGGTAAGGCAGTCTTTTGTTCAATTTAGCTCTTTGATTGAACAATGCCCACCCACATAGTGGAGGGCAATAGGCCATATTCAAAGTCCACCAATTTAAATGTAAATCTCATACAAAACAACCTCACAGAAAAATGCTCAAATACCTGGGCATTCCAAGACTTCAGCCCAGTTGATACATAAAATTATCATAGCATGCAAGTGCCTTTAGGAATATCACTTTTTCTTTTAGTGCTTTCACAGTGATTGTCTTTTTAACTATAGTGTTTGGTAAATGTGTAATCAGCTAAAGCAAGATGATCCTACTTGTTTTTTTAACAATTTTAATTGCATTTATTTAAAAAATTATCTTATTGCAGTAAAATATACATAGCATAAAATTTATCATTCTAACAACGTTAAAGTGTACAGTTCAGTAGAATCAAGTACATTCACATTATTATGCAACCATTACCACCATCTGTATATGGAAATTTTTTTTTCTTTCTAAACTAAACATATTTGGTTTTAGGTGTGGCATTAACAAGACCAAAGACATCCATGTAAAATGTCAAGGTGAAAATTTTATGTGAATGAATTAAATTAACTGGATTTCAGCAATCCTATTTGCTTGTATTGTGTTTGCTTTTATGGTGTTTCACTTATCCCTCAAGCTCCTTTTAAAGTTAGCTAGTCAACTGATGTTTTGCATAATCTTTCAAAAAAAAAAAAGAGAAAAGAAACAGAGTTTGCATAGTTTTTATCTGAGGTAAACAATTTATTTCTCATTCCTGCTATTTCCTCTCATATCTATTATCATAAGATAACATTGGCCAAAGATCCTTCTTCCCCAGTGAAGGGAAAGTTATTCTCTGACCTTATTGATAAATTTGGGTCAAATTTGGATCTCTATGAGTTCTGCCTTTCTATGGAGAGCACATATTCTCCTGCCCTTTGCCTATTTGACACAAAGGCCCCTTAATCTGCTGTTCAGACCTGTGGTTTTCCAGTTTGCCTCATTTGGGAGTTCAGATTTAGAAATTGAGTCTGCAGCCTATGTAAGCCATGTTCTACAAACTCAGCTTTAACAGTTATAAACAGTTTTCACATTTGTTTTTCCTCTGTCTAACCTCTGATTTATCTTTCGGTTTGAAAGCCTAGTTGGAACTGAAGGGATGTTATGCATTTACCTCCTCAAATCTTTGAAGATTACTCAGATTGATTTCCACTATAAGATGAGTAGATCCACACACTCCTCAACCTTGTGAATCCTCTTGGCTGAATATGTTCTGAAGGTAGATATGTCACCAGAATGCACCTTCTTTTTTAGGAGTCATCAAATGGAGATGATGGGAATAGGAAACCATCAGCCTTCCTGTGTGGTTCTGATGTGAATGTTTATATGTATAAGAGGCAAGAGCAAGGCTATAGGCATTTCTTTTGGAATTTTAACTCTTCTCCATATACCTGAGAGCAGATTTTCCTAGCATCAGCATAGTTAGCTCTCTCCATATTTTGTAGTAGGTAAAGATAAAGTGTAGAGGAAATAAAGTTATGTGCTTGCTCGCTTAAAAAAAAAAAAGGTTTTCTTTCTACTTTGCTTATAAAATTGTAATATTTGAATAAGACATATGTACATTTCAGTGCAATCTCTATTCTTGAACAAAATTGTTAGAACATGAATTCAACAATTTACAAATAAGCACATAACCTATCAATACATTTAAAATAAGGTCAAAATAGGAAAGTCTTAAATATATGTGTTAACTTACTTTTTCAAATGGATTAGATAAAGTATTGAAATTTCCATATGTATTATTTTGTATATTTAGGAAAAGTCTGCCAAATCTTATAAAGAGTCATCTAGTTTTATTTGCCCTCCAATTATTTTTTGAGCAACCTACATTCCAACGACAATGTCCCCAGGTACTAAAAATGAAACTTGGTATTATCCAGTCATCCAACACAGATCATTACCATTAGAAAATCAGTGGGTGGCTATTGGTAAGACAGTACATAGATTTAAAATGGGAAAAATGCAATTCCAATTTTAGTATTGTTAGTAATTGAGATGGCTATTACATGCTCTGGGAACTATGTTTGTATTACATGTCAACTCCCATTACAAAATATGCCATTAGAATGGAAAGGTTCATAGCAAAAAGGATGTCCACACCCCTGGCTCATAGCCCATTTATTTCAAGCAATATTCAATACAAAACAGAGACATTTCCACTGTCTTTGGAATTCACTAATAAGTTTGGCTTGTGTTGCTGTATACCTCTGGCCAAAAGATTCACATCTAGCGCGTACTTTCCCGTGCATAGATCCTAGAACTACATTCTTTGTAAGCTCTTTTCACATTCCCTTGAATTCATTCTCCACATTCCTGCTAGAGTCTTGACCTAGTCATAGATTTTACTTCTATTAAAGTTGTCAAAAAGGGTGAAAAATATTTAAGGTAAGCCAGGAGTTCTTTAAGAGCTTTTCTGAGATCTAATTATTCCAGACGATAAAGTGTTGCCTTCCAATGCATGTCAGGATTGGGAGCATAATCTGCTGATATCTAAGGAATGCATCTCAGCAATCACTTTGGTCTTAAGGCTTTGAGAGGATTGAGTTCGATGGCTAATGTTTCCAGGGCTAAATCAGAGTCCTATCTTAATGACCATTTCAGCAATTCTGGGAGTAAAATGATATGAAAGTTCAATTGAACAAGTTCCCAATATAATAAGTAATATTTAGTTATTATTAAATTCCTGGAAACGAAAACTTCCCTCTGAATTAAGACATTTTACATACAAAGGTTGTCACCTAACTTGGTGACCTAATTTGGGAGGTGTCACAACTGGAATATAGATAGATAAAAATAAGAAAATAGGTGAGTAGTGTCTGAAAGACTTGATTAAAAAGAACAGTCAAAGCAAGAACATAATTGCTGCAGGACAGGGAATGCACTTGTCTATACTCACTATGGGAGTCTATTTTGAATAGAAAAAAAATTAAAATTTAAAAACTGGCATCATCTTGGAAAAAGGAAAACAGCAATCTTAATTTAGAATTATCAATCCATTATATTATTCTCAGTAAAACATCTATTATTTGTTTGACAAATGTGTCTTAATATTTTCTTGGTAAAAGGTACAGATTTTGAACATAAAATTACATATATTTTTTTTCATATATATATTATAAATTATATTTCTCCAATAAGTATTTCTTAAGTGTCTATAATGTGCACTGCATTACTATGTATAAAGCAATGCACACACACATTAAAAGTTCTTTGTCCATAATTGTAAAAAAAAAAAAAATAAAAAAAATAAAAGGTACAGATAATTTAAAGATATTTTGTAGTGTTAAGTAGTTCTTATGGAGGAAAAAAAAGAAAACAAACAGAAGCCTTTCTAGATGTTTCTTTTATGTATGAAGTTTCTGTTGTATAATGTTGAAGCTATGACATTAGGTTTTTCTGAATGTGAATAATTCTGTAATTTAATTCATTAGTGTTCTTGGGAGACAGATGGATTGAAGAACTAGGAAAGGGACATTTCCTGGCACCTGTTTGTTCCAGTGTATTTCATACACTCTCTGTGGGTTCAGTTGATCATAACATGATATGCTATTCTTGCTGCCCACTAAGGCATTGTCCTGCTATTCTGATCTAACAAATGACTCTGATTTACTGTGTTACTTCTAACATCATAAGGACCCTGGAGAGTTGCAATTCTACTTACTTATCAAAGGCTAGCTAATATGCTTATCGTGAACCTGAAAGTCAAGAATGTTAATCCTCTACCTACAGTCCTTCATTTTAGTTCCAGGGGTTTTCTAGACTAACCTTTGACAACACTCAAAAGACAGAAGGGAAATAGTACTTTCGTATTAAGGATTTGTCTACTTTTTTGTCAACAAAATATCTTATAAAAATTCTTTCAAATAGATGGTATTCCTTACTTAGCAACTGGTTCAGTTGAAATTAGTTTTCTTCTCCTGATAGCAGTTAATGCAACTTCTTTGGACAGTTACCCTGCTTTTATTTTTCTAGTTTGTGCTTTCAGAACTTCTAGTTTAGACATTCAGGTCAGTAGGTCAGTCTCTATATCTTTCTGAAAATTACCAAAAATGACTTATTTACAATGTTTTGCATGCCAAAAAAGATAAAACACCATGATTTGGCTACTCATTAGTTTTAGAGTTGCTTAGGGGTTGACTGTCATTGTAAGAAATATTTACGTACAGATCCTGATTAAAGAATACTTTCTTTTTATACATTTTTCACTAATCAAATGGATCTACTACTTCCATTTGAAAATATAAATATTAGGCACCTAAGTATAAAAATTACTTTTATGGTCTTACAGAGCTTAACAGTTTAGTGCAGTACCATCTAGTTTTGTTAGTTATTTGTAGCTTGTTAAATCTAAATTGATTACAATTAAATAAAACAAAAACTTTAGTTCATTTGTCACACTGGCTACTTTGTAGGTGCTTGACAGCCTGGTGTGTCTAGTGGCTACCATGTTGTATAGTACCACAGAACATTTACATTATCATAGGAAGGTCTCTTAGATAATACTGTCCTAGAGCACTGTATATAGAATTAGTATATTTTTTTGCTTCTTTATGAGGAGAAATGAAGCCCACATGATAACGTAGTCTTATGATTTCCAAAAACAAGTTATCCGAGTCTCAACTGCCAAAATTCTAGGCAATCAATAAAAAATCCTTGCACAATCACGAGCTTTATTCTGCATTATTTATCTTATTTTACACCTCAGGAAACACAAGAGGTCACAGGACTTGTCTCATCATCCTCACAAGGCTGGTGAGTGACTCAGGTTGAATGAAAGCTGACAGCCTAGACCAGTTAATCTGTAGAGAAACCTGGGGCCAGACACAATGTGGATAAGCATCACAAGTGAAGACAACCTCAAACAGGCCTCGGAAAAAATCCATTGATACACCCTGTAAGTTCTCTTTTTATAGATTGAATTAGCAGTGTGCTTGTTTGGGTTTCTTCACAAATTGTCCTTGGAACTGAGGGCTTATTTACTTCATTACCTCCTGTAAAATCGTAGTAACCATAAATTTTACAAAGTTACCTAATATGGAATAGAAACTTGAAAATGTTGACGACTTTATGTTTTTAAACTTGGATGAGGACATTTAGATAATGACATTGCTGAATATATGCATAAAATCAAAATAGATCATAACATGTGTGAGCAGAAAGTTATGGGCAACTGCCCGAAGAGAGAATCGTATTCCCTTGCATCATTTATATTTTGAGGCACTGCTCAGACATAGAATCCATCAACTGAAGAAATAACCAGAAATCCACAGGAAAGGACTCAATACCACCAGAATACATGGAGTAGCAATATACTAAGTCCTTCCCTCAGAGACCTACTGCTATTTCCTTATGTAACTGGACCCTTTGGAAAGATATATATATATATATATCTCCTCTAACATTTCAAGGACTTATGGATCTGAGTGTGGATTGATCCTGACACTTAAGGCCCAAAGTCCCTCATCTTTCCCTACTATAGTGGAGGCATATGGGTTCAGGTAGAAAAATGAAGTCTTGGCCTATGTCTATTCTATGTTTTCATTGAGAATAAGACTTAGCTAGTGATCATTTCCTCTATTTTTGAAGGCATAATCAAAATGAACATGCTTAGTAGTTAGCAGAAAATCCCCTTTAGTTCCTTGATCTTTAAGTAAAAGCTACGATAGTCAGAGAAATCAGGTAGGAGCCCCTGAAACTGTCTTCACCTTGACAAAAAGAATAAATTAAAAACACACACACACATCACTTTTGAAGAGGTTGGCAGGTTACAAATTTAAGGGTTCTACTCCCAATTAATATGCTGATCTTGTTCTTGCAAAAATTGATGGCTCATGACAAGATGACAGTTGACAATTGCAGCTTCTGTGTCAAATGTGATATCTACAAGTGCAGGACATCATAACCTCTTGAGGTGGAGTGGAGCTATTGAGCGGATAACTACACTCTTCCATATCCATCAGAAATGAGAATCAGAAGCAGTTTGCACTCATATGGGATGGACAACAGAATACATTTATGGTCTTACCCCTGGGCCAGGATTCTTCTCTTTTGTCAGAATATAAACTGAAAAGAGATGGATCATGCACACATTTTGTAGAGCATAGCACTGATCCACTTCATTGATAATTTGTTAGATGAACAAGAAGTGTCGAATGTACGCCTTGGTAAGACACTTGTGCTCCATTTGGAGATAAATTCTAAAAAGATTGAGGGACCTGTCACATTAGTGACTTATTTTGTATGGGTTTCATCTACATTCGATCACACTTTATACTTGCTAACACTAAGAAAGAAGACCATTCCTTAGTAAGTCTCTTTGGGTTTTGGAAGCAGTATATTAAGTAGTTGGGAATACTGCTGATCCATTTGTTGAGAAGATAGAAGACTTCAATTTTGCTTTTTCCTTGTCTTTTTGTGCAACTGTGGTTCAAATCCAGGGCTTTTCACATGCTAGGCAAGTACCCTTCCACTGAGCTACATTCCCAGCACAGACTGCTAGTTTTGAGTGGATCTCAGAACAAGAAGGGACTCTTTAACAAGTCCAGGATGTGTAGCCAGCAGCACAGCCTCTTGAGCTATATAGCCTTAAAGACCCCATGGTACTAGGGGTTTTCCTAGTAGAGAAAATCACCAACTTTGCAACTTTCTGCAAAGACCCAATAGGAGAATTCCAGCACAGAGTTATGGAGCAAGGTCGTGCAATTTGTTACAGAGAATCATATACCAATTTGAAAACTAGATTTTGTTTTTATGTTTTATGTGATACTAAGTGACCAATCAGCCAAACCTTCTCATTATGAATTGGGTACCATCCGCCCACCAAGAAATACATTTGGGCTCAGCAGGCATACATTATAAAGTGGAAGTTGTAGATCCAGCATGGGGCTTGAACAGTTCAAGGGAGCTGCATGACATTATCATGTCACATGCCTGTGTTTCTCCAGGGTCACACCCTCAGCTCTTAAATATGGCTTCTGATAGTTTCTTGCCAATAGTTGATGGATGAAAACAGCAAATGCCTGAGCTTGGTTCATGGATCAGTCAGTTTGGTACTCATGTATAAGCTAAAAGTGGACTGCTGTTCTACTATAGTCATGTGCAAAGATAGGACTGAATGATAGTAGAGAAAGAAGACCCTTCAAGTGGGCCGATCTTCAGTAGTCATCTGTTTTGTTTTTTTTAGTTATAAATGGACACAATATCTTTATTTTATTTATTTATTTTTATGTTGTGCTGAGGATCAAACACAGGGTCTCATATGTGTGAGGCAAGCATTCTACCACTGAGCTACAACCCCAACCCAGTAGTCATCTGTTTTAATTACTTTGTTGAAGTGGGAAATGGAGTGAGGTTAGACACCCCAGACCCACAGGCAATGGTGAATGACTTAGCTGGTTGGAAATACATAAACTCTTGGACAGTAGTGAATAGCTGAGTTGGTTAGACAGAAGCTTGAAAAAAAGCAAATCTGAAAGATCAGTAGTCTAGATGTCTAGGTAAAAGGCAAGTGGTTGGATCTGCATAAATGGGCACAAAATATAAGTACCTTCATGCCATACAGTGCAGGAGAGATGCTAAACAAATAAGTGGACAAGATAGATCTCAGTCTACCTCTATCCTCCTCTCTCTTGGGGCTTTTGAATGTTGTGGACATAGTGATAGAGGGAGGAATTGCACGGGGCCAAGAGTAAGCATTCTCTCACAAAAGCTGATCAAACTACTATAGTTACTAACATTCAGTCTATTGCCTCCCAAACCCATACTGCTTCCCTACTAAGATATCATTTTCAAAGAAACTAATCAGATACTTGGGGGCAAATTTTTCCTCTGGACCCCTTTCCACTTCCAGAATGAATAGTGATTCTCTCTGACAGGATTATTCTGTGTGCCAGAGAGGGTCAAACTTTTGTACTTTAGCCAGCATCTCTATCCAGGGGTTCACATAGCATCTGATCTCTTGAAGTAGGATTTCACCCATGAGATCCTTGAACAAAGGAACCAGCTATAAGGCAGGGAAGGTGTGATGGTGATCATATGGCCATGGATCCACCAGACCTACTACCCAGCACACCATTCAGAAACTGGATGGCCTGATAAGAGTGGAGTTGCTTCTTCTCACTGACTTGAAATGACACCCTGTGAGGATGGGGAGCCATCTTATAGCATGTGGTGAATACATCAAAGCAGTGATCATTGGCTGTTCTATACCTGATAGGTAGAATATATGAGTATCAGAATCAAGGTGTGTAGTAGAAGTGGTTCTCATCACCATCATTCTCATGGGGAATGATGGGGACTTTGAATTTCTCATACCTGAAACTATTAACTTTGTGATTCCGGAGGCCCAGATTCTCAGAAGGAGTAACCATTCCCCTAGAAGATACAGTAAGAATTCCAGTGAATTCATGCTTGCAGGGCTACTTGGGGGCACTTGATGCCAGTGGACAAGTAGGCTAAGAAAATAGTGATATACCATAGGGTAATTGACCCCAGTCATAGGAAATTGGGTAGCCTCTATTTCACAGGGTCCCCGAGAATATTTTTGTCACTAAGTTGATCCATTTTGGCATCTTTTGGTTTTACCATGTCCAGTTTTAGGTATAAATGCACCACCACAATTCCAGCCTGATAAGAACATGGTTACAAGGGACTCCACAGGTAGAAATTTCACAAAACAAACAACCTAGACCAACACAACTGCCACTGAGGGGCAGGAGAGTTGCAACATGATATTATCAGTTACAACCTTCCAGTGAAATATGTAAGTTGGGACTTTAGCTTGATCTATTAACTTTTATTTTGCAGTTTTCACAAAATTTCTAAGTGATGTAAATATTGGAGGGAACTTAATGTGAGAACCAAGTGGGCAATAGTGGTGGTCTTGGTATGCTGCTCAGATCCACTTTTAATAAAGATATACAAGACTCTCAGGGGCTATGAAGTTTGGAGAGTTGCCTCCCTCTCTAGAGATTTGTCTTCAGCCAAATAGGAGCCTTCTTTCCTGGGCGGTGATTTGCTTCCTCAGAAGGCTAACCCAGGATACAAAAATATGGCTCCCTTGCCTCAAGATAGGACCAGTTCTATGGTGTAATGCTCTGGAGCTCCCTTGTGGGATCAGGCTGAAGCTAGTCACCAGCTGCAGTCACATTTTTGCTTAGCTTCCCACTCTACCCTGGACTTTAATAATTGGAGCTATTATATGATTTAATAATTTGTCAATAGCTGAAATGAAAAGGAGAGATAAAATCATCTATCCTGCTCTGCTTTTCTTATTTTCTCTCTTCTGATATCATTTTCCTAATATAAATTCTTGCCCAAGAATACTTATCACAGCCTTTGTTTCCAAGGAACCTGACCCTGGATGAGGTATAAAGCAAAGTTCAAGAATCTTTATGACTACTAATTCCAACACAATCAGTTACAATAGAGGATTTCTCAGTAAGGGAAGACGTATGCATGCAAGTGCATATATAGACACATGTTTTGTATATTTCCATGGGTGAATAAGCCAACTTGTACTCCCTGAAATGGCCCAGTAATCTTTTCCTTTCAGCAACCAAAAAAAGTAAAGGTTCAACTCTTAAGTGGAGGCCACGTCTGCTTCAGTGACTTGTGGGCACATGTATCTTCTCCTTGGAAAGGAATGTAGCCGCGTGCCTGCATGGGAGTGCCTGGAATGAGTGCATGACTCAGTCACATGTCTTGGAGAAGAACCAGCACATAGCCTGCTGAATGGAGCACAGGTGAAGAAGCTTTCAATTATAAATGTGCTTTGGGGAGATTTTCTCTTAGGCAATAAACAGGAACTTCCAACTGGAGTTTTTTCCTAGTTCTTTGGACTTCATATTAGTAGACTTTTGCAATTTTAAATATTATATCAGGAAAATAATTTATAAATAGCTGAAGAGAAAGGAGAGATAAGGTCATCTATCCTAGGTGGAGATGCATGTATACATTTTTAAGTCACGATGATGAAAGAAGATACTCAATGACTTTCAAAAAGCAACCTCAGCTGGAAAAAACAAGATAGATCAGAAGATCTGAGTCTTAAAACTGTCAAAAACAACAACAACAACAAAAAAAAAAAACCTCACTTAATTTGTCTGCTAAAAGCTTTACTGAAGCCATGTGTGTGGTTATTGAAATACTTGATAAAATGTCAACGTGAATCTGGCCCAACATTTAATACATTTGGTTTAGTTTCATTAACTATTTAAGTCTGAAATTGGCCTTGTCAGCAAACTCCCCTATGCCAAAATTCCAAAAGAAAACTTAGAAAAATGGATTTTATCTAATAATAAGTAAAAGTTGTTCAGAAGGCAGACATATTTTAAATCCCTTGAAGATATTTACCCATCGACTTACTTAAGGTGAGGAGAACACATAATAAGAATGTCAAAGAAGGTTCTGATATGGAGCATAAAAAAGAAGACTCCACAGGAGAGAAGGGGCCAAGAGAATCACATCTGACTGTTTTAGACAGGTGAAAATTTGTAGCTACAAATAAGGGACTGTAGGTTGCAAGATTTACAGATTCCACTTCCTAAGCATCCTATGATTTTTTTTTCCTAGTCTTTGAAATCCTATCTCTCGTAGCATTCCCTTCAATTCCAGATGTATGTAGTTGCTCTGATATTCCTTCCTGCTTGACTATTTCTCACCCATTTGACCAAGACAAGTCATTCAGGAGGATCACTGCAGCATGCTTTCCTTTTTTATTGCAGGGCCACTCAGATAACACAGGTCTTGTCCTCTGAATCATTCAGTATGAGTTGGAGGTTTGGAACCTGGATGGGTCTAATTTAGGCAAGTGATAAGCTGACATCAAAAGACTTGGTGCTCAGGTTTATGGACGCACCTAAGAGAAAGGAAACTTCTCCAGACCCCAAATGCTCTTTAATGCCAGCGAATCCGGAGTGGAAATCCTAACAGAGAGACGATTTCCCACGAAATGCCTGGTACTATACTATATGTTTCCCATCAGGTCATAAATGCCACGAGAACAGCTTTTGTTGTTATGTTTAAGTTTGTCCAGTGCTAGTTTGAGTCTTAGCCCAAAGACAAAAACTCAGAACTGGGAAACACTGAGAGAAAAGAAAGTAATTGACCGCATTGGAGGAGGCCAGACAATTCTATGTGGATTCTGATCTAGGAGATGCTGAGCATGTTCTTATTCTTGCAAACTGGATCTCTAATTCCTCTAGCCAATGAGATGTGTCTAGGTGATGGCTCAGGCTGACAGCTTCTGCTGGAGTCACCGATCTGCTGAGAAGCAACTGGTTCAAGTCCACAGTTTCAGAACTAGAAGAATCTCAATTGGCACAGAGAGGTGGAATTTGCCAATCCTCAGTGAAGTGAAAACACGACCCCAAAGCACACTCTGGCTAAAGTGTGTTTTTTCTTTTTTCCCCCCATTTTGGAATGGGAAGGACCACTAGGTTTTCGGTGAGAACCTAGAGAGATTAAACAACAACAACAAAATGAAACAAACAAACAAAACAAAGCAAGATTGTGAAGATAGACTTTGTGCTGTCAAGGTGATGGGCCTGAGAATGGAAAGAAGGGTATCTGAATGTGGAAAGAAGCACATCTTTGCTATGAGTCCCCCTGGTTCCTAAAAAAATAAAAAATAAATAAAAATAAAAATCTAGTCTCTAAAGATTGGCATGTGTTGTTGGGGATCTTCTTTTATAAGTTTTGCCTAATTTTTAAGAGTCTCTAAAATAAATAAGTTGATATAAAATGGCAGCAAATCCCCTCAAATTGATAAAATTAATCCTTTGTTTCATCAGCCAGAATTCCAAGTATAATAACTGTACAATGAAGGCACATTCTTATTTTTCTTGGGGTGGTGGTAGTTACCAGGGATTGAACTCAGGGGCACTTGACCATCAAGGCACATCCCCAGCCCTATTTTGCATTTTATTTAGAGATTGGGTCTCACTGAGATGTTTAGTGCCTCACTGTTGCTGAGGCTGTCTTTGAGCTTGCAATTCTCCTGCCTCAGCCTCCTCAGCTGCTAGGAATACAGGTGAGTGCCACCACACCCAGCACATTCTTATTTTTCATTACAAATGAAAAATATTTTTTCTATAGGATAGTATAAAAATTTAAGTCCTAATTATTGGTTCAGTCTTTCAACATTCATTTACTGAGGAGTTACTCAGATATAGTGATACTCTCTAGGGTTACACATATGAATCAGAATTATTATTATATCCTTTAGAGTGAGGCAAGCTTCATGGGCATAAATGTAGTCACATGAAGACCCACACTTAGAATGCCCAGAATGGACTAACGCTTAGGTATCACTTTCTTGAAATTCTTAATAATTTTTGGACAAGAGACCTGCATTTTCACTTGTACTGGGTCTTGCTGATCATGCAACTGGTCCTGCCTCAGAGGATTGTTTGAGAAAAAAGATTACATAACTATAATACATAAATATTTCATATAATGTTGATAATGTAAAAATAAGTAAAAAAAAGAAAAAGAAAACAGCAAGCATATAGCAAGTGCTATGCTGTGAATCCCAGAGGGAGACAAATCTACACATACTTGTTAGAGGTCAAATGCTTTAATTTAGGATGTGTTATTTTAGTGAGAATTTTAATAGAAACTTGCAACTTATCACTGTTTCATTTTGCCAAGACATTGCAAAATTGTGTTAATTTGCACTGATTAGTCTAGCAAAGCCCATAGCACAAAGAGCCAAAGATTATGATTTCTTAACTAACTTTATTTCTAACTTATCACTCATCTTACTTTCCACTGCTTAACCCAAAGAATAAACGTTTGGGGTGTGTGTATGTATAGTGGGGAGAATGTGATGCAAAGGTTTTTTTTTTTTTTTTTTTTTTTTTTTTTTTTTTTTGTGTGTGTGTGTGTGTGTGTGTAAATGAGCACACAAGCATTTCAGTTGAGAAGAGACATAGATTTTTGTCATTCATTGTTTTGCTTCTTGCTGTCAGGGGCTTGAGTTGGTGATTTAAAAAAAGCATATTTTAGCAATCTCAAATGACAAGATTATTAGGGGGGAAATGTTAAGGTAAATAGATGGAGATTTGGTGCTTATAAAGTTCTGTACATGGAAACAGAAATCTAGCAAAGGTAATGATAAAGATAATAAGAAACTAAGAAATGACATTACCATATATATGGTGATTCCACATTTTATGTTCTAATGAATTTTCTTTGGTAGGTTAACAACAACAACTCTTTGTTTTTCCATCAAGTGGATGGAATTCATTTTTTTAAGGAAACAATTTAAATGTCAGAGTTGAGTGCTGGAATACCAAAATTTTTCATTTTCTTTTAAGATCATTTTTGAAGATGTAGGCATATAGATTGTGGTTAAAGATTTGTTCTAGTGTGAATATTCTTAAATTGTTTTTATCATAGGAATTTCCACTTCATCCTCTCCAGCATCATCCCTTTTTATAAACATAATTCCCTTGTTCTTGATCCCCTCAAAAAAAAAAGAAAAAGAAAGAAAGAAAGAAAGGAAAATAAAGAGAAAGAAAGGAAAAGAAAGACAGCCAACACAAATGGAAGAATTTCTATGCAATTCTGCAATTTGAAGAAAGAGTAAAATAACCTTTTTCATGTTCATCAATTATAAAAAGATGGAATTTTTACTTGAGCTGTAGTCTACATATTTAGAATCCACATATCTAGAATGCTTGGTAAAATATTGAATTTTAAAAGAATAACTTACCAAGAAGGAAAGGTAGAGGACTGGATGATAAATAAATACAGTGAAAATATAAATGGAGCTGGGAAGGAAGAGATTTCAAATCTAAAGGTTTAGGTGTGAGAAAAGTGATAAATCTTCACCCCATTCTAAAACATTTGCATATCCAAATTATGAAGTGAGATGTAATTTAGAGATAAGTTTTGAGGAAAAGAGCATAGTGAAAGAAAAGTTCCTAAAAATTCAACATAGATCAATCATATAGAATGTTGTTAAGTAACACTGAAGTGTGTCTGTACAAGCAAATTTTTGGAAAATAAAGTAGCATGAATAATTTTTTACAATTTTGCATATCAGAAAGATGGTTGATAAAGGATGTGTTTATTTGAATAGGCCAAAATATCAGCCTCAGTGTCATAGATAAGTGCGTGCATGTTTGTGGTTTTAGAACCAAAGTGCCCAGAGGGTGGAACACACAGCTGGGGTGGTAGCTCTGCTGTTTTTATCTTTAGTACCATCACCTCAATAGGCAGCCAGGACTCTGTATTTTGGGATGCTAAGCCCCATAAATATGATATCATTATCAGATGCCTGACATTTCCTTGATATTCCAAATTGAGAGCATTCTGTCTAGCTCTAGTACCAACTAGGAAACTAATATCCTCTACCACATTCCTCATCTCTGAAATCTCGAAGGATTTATGGAGTTGTAGTTTTTTTTTTTCATTGCTCCTAGTCTCTGCTCTACATTTTGTCTTATGGACTGTTATTCTCTCCCTTCTCCATATCATTTTGTCCATTCCGGATACTCACTTGCCCTGATTATTTCAACTCCCCAAAGTGCCATTATCCAAGGTTGGTTTTGTAGCTGACTTTACTTTGAAGGAAATTTCTTTCTTCTTTTAATATTAAATTTTAGTTGTAGTTGGACAGAATACTTTTATTTTATTTATTTTTATGTGGTGCTGAGGATCGAACCCAGGGCCTCCCATATGCTAGGCGAGTACTCTACCACTGAGTCACAACCCCAGCCCCTTGAAGGAAATTTCTATGGATTGAATGTTTGTGCCTTCCACAATTTATATGTTGACACCTAATATGGTTTTGGGAGATGGGGCTTTGGAGAGGTAATTGAGTCATGAGGGTTGAGACTTCACGGGGCCTGGTGCCTTTACAAGATGAGACACAAGAGAATGTATTTCCTGTCTGCATGCAGGCAGGAAGGAAAGACCACATGAAGACAGAGCCAGGAAGAGGGCCTTCATTAAGAAGCCCTCCCCCCATTCTGACCTTCTAATCTTTGGCTTCCAGTCTCCAGAACCTTGGGAAATGAATGGTGCTTTTTAAGCTACCCAGTTTATGGTAGTTTGCTAATAGGAGCCCAAACTAAGATGCTGAGGAAGTGATTACAGTGAAGAGATAGAATATTAATTCCTACTCTAACATTCATTAATAATTTCTTACTTGCACATTTTTTTCTGTATACATGCTTTCCTTAGGTTTTTCCTGGCCTTTGTCTTATCTGGGATTCCATTCTCACTAATATTTTTGTGTGATATTATAAGCTTCTTGCCCCTGCTCCTAATTAGGCATATGCTAGAAAATCTTTTAATGTAAATGACTTTCTACTCTAGGTGAACACCATTTCACAGTACAAAAGTTTTATGGAGCTCTGCTAGTCTCAAAGGCTTTCTACCATAGGTGTCTAAAATTTAACCATGTGAAAAACCACAGAGAGAGAGAGAGAGAGAGAGAGAGAGAGAGAGAGAGAGAGAGAGAAAGAGAGAGAGAGAGATGGGCAGAAGATCTGAAATTTCATTTTTTTTTTAACATGATCAGTAACTTAGACAAGAATCCCTCTCCCTGGTTGAAATGCAATGTACAGAGTGTTTTGTGTTCCTTCTTCTGGAATCATTAATTAAACACTAATAATCCTGCAGGCTTAATGGAAAAAAAACCCAAATCTCATGTAAATTGGATAAATAAAAAGAGAAATCTATAAAAATATTTCAATTTTGAATTGTATGTGTTTATGTAAAATACATATAATGCAAAATGCCAACATTTTAATTTATAATAGGACATATTCATTCCCAGTTGCCATATACTTCATGCTCTCTGAGTATGCCCTGCTTCCAGGAGTCAAAGTATTTGGGGTCAGATTATTAATCAAAAAAGTTTGAAAGTCAAACCAGTATTCAGAATGCAATTAGGAAATAGAAAATGACAATGTGTATTATTTGGAGATGATTTACCTACATTCAGAAAATCTTAATGAATTATTAGTACTCTAGTGTCTCTTCCAAGGAGCCATTCATTTTTCAATTCATGTTACTGGTTAATATTTCATTAGGGCATTAATTCATGGAATTGAAAAAGAGTCCACCCCTTAGACTTCTAGAATTACCTCCAAATCAGTTTGTATATACTGCAGAAGGAATAGCAGGCTCAGATTAAATGACTCATTCAGTGTTCCACAGATAGCAGTGCTAGAGCTGAGTTTCACTTGCATATTTTCTTTCCTTAGTAGTTTTAACTTCCACAACATAGAAGGAAGAACCACTGCTTATGAGCTACAGCATCAAGAGGTATTTTAGTGAATAAACCTTGATTTATAATAAGGATGAGAATATTGACATGTAACTAGGGCAAAAAACTTAGTTAATATTGTGCTTATAGTCTGCTCAGAAGGACCCATGTGTTGCTCATTACAATGCAGAAATTTCAAATAATTTTATCTCTCACTTTGTGTTTTGTAAGTGAAATCCCATGGGACAAGGGAGTGTGGGCAGAGTCTAGGCCTGAGCACAGAGAAGGGTGGGCTGGAGGTAGACAGTCACTGGGAATAAGGCAGGGCATAAGCTGTCCTAGCAGAGTGACACAGCAAAGTAGAAGCTCTTGTTCAGTCCTGATCCAGGCACTGAGCAACTCCAGCCGCAAAGCATTATAGATCCCCAGGATTGTCTTTGGCCCTGAGCTGCACTAGGGAAAGGACAGATGCCTGACTAGACAATCCCCACAGCAGTGGTGAGAGGGGAACCTGACAGAGGGGCATGTGAGGGAGTGCACCACATATTTCATGCCAGAGTGCTGGAGTCTCAGAACCCAGAAGAGGGAGGGGGAGTATGTAGAGTATGTTCTTGTGACTTGGATTGCTACCTAGATTGGTTTGTGTTTGAGGGAATTCACATTTCCTGCTTCCAACCTTCCTGAGTCTAACTTGTATTTGTCTCCTCTGGTCAGCTCAGAGGACCTGCAGGGATTAGCCACTCAATATAAAGATGAGTTCAATTTTCTATTTGCATTTAGCATTGGCACTGCAAAATATGCTAAAATTTGTGTTAATAACTTAAAATTTTTAGCTTTTCTTTATTTAGGATAATATTACATAATGAATAAATGAAAACATGTCAAGTTGAAAGATCATCAGAATTAAGGAAAAATTTTGTGCCTGTAATGCCCTCTGTAATGGTTAATTTCAGTTGTCAACTTGATTGGACTAAGAGATGCCAATGATTAAAAGGCTTATGGGTGTGCCAAGGAGGGTGTGTCTAGGAATGATTGGCAATGTGGGATATCCAACTGAAATGGGGACCCTCCCTAAGTGTGGGCAGCACTGTCCAATAAGATGATGACTTGGATGGAATAAAAGTTGGAAGAACAAGGAAGCAGCAGCAGATGCAAGCTCCATTCTTCATGAATAGGTTCTTGATTACTGCTGAGATCCTCTGAGAATATCCCTTCCTCACTTTTCCAAAACGATCTCTGCCAGGGTTTCTCTAGACACCTTTGGTCTTGTACTAGGGAAGCACTGTTGATCCCTCTTGTTCTGGGGCTTCAGCCTCTTGAATTGCACAGCTGCTGGTTCTTCCAGCTCTCCAGCCTGCAGATGGCCATTGTGGACTATCTAGCTTCTGGTCCTGTGAGCCAACCTGGTGAATCCCCTTTTTATAATTATAATTCCCATTGATTCTGTTCCTCTAGAGAATCCTGACTAATACATTTCTTCCCCTGCTTTTTGAACAAGGGTGTATTAGTCAGCTTTTTATCACTGTGACTAAAATATCTGACATATAACTTAGAGGAAGGTTTATTTTAGCTTACAGTTTCAGAGGTTTCACTCTGTAGTCAGCTGACTTCATTACTCTGGGACTGAAGTGAGACAGAAAATCATGATGGAAAGTTGTGGTAAAAGAAAACTGCTCAGTTCATGGAAGCTGGGAAGCAAGAGATGGAAGAAGGGGCCAGGGAGAAGATAAACCTTTCTAAAGCATGCTTCTGTGATCTACTTCCTCCAACAAAGTCCCACCATCTAGTAGTTCACCTATTAATGGATTAATCCACAGTTGAGGTTAGAATTCTCATGACCCAATAACTCTTCAAAAGCCCCGCCTCTGAACATTGCTTCATTTCAACATATATAACCTTGGTACATATTGGTGATACAAATGATAGCAAAGGGGCCATGAGTTTTCATTTTGCACCAGAACCAACAATTTATGTAACTGGTTTTGAGAAGGGAAGTTTATTAGACATAAGAGCCACAAAGTGAGAGAGTGTTGGCTTAAGACAGAAATGAAGTGAATATGATTTGCTGCTAGCAATGAATGGGACAACTTTGGGTGGATAAAATGCTGCAGAACACAGGTTTTCTCTTGGAATCTGAATAGGGTAGGTTATAACTCGAACTAACTTTCCACAATGTATTTTATAGGACTTCACATTTCCTGGGAAATGAACCACTCTATCAATTTCAGCATGATGTTTCTTGACTATACGGCCCATTTGAACATGTTGGTACTTATTGCATTTTTCCAAGACTTTTACTTCTTTATATTGAATCACAGACTCTTAGTAGGGTGATGTTGGTGGGGTTGTCTGCTAATACCTTCCATAATGTAGATTTCTTACCGCCTATTGGCAGAATAGTCAGAGATTGCATTTTCCAGTGTTTACTGCAGTTAAGTGGGATCATGTGATTAGTTCTGGCCAATAGAAAGTTAAAAAGTGAAAATAGGTGTTTATAGGGTGGCTGTTCCTCGAAGACATAGCTAAGAACATGGGTCTCCTTGTCTTTGGGGTGTAGTTACACTGATTAAATTTTCTTTCATGCTTTCCATCACTAAACAAACAAACCAATGAAGAAACTACAAAAATAAAAACCAAAGTGCCAGTCTTTTGGTCCTCTTCTTGTTTTGCTTTTATTCATTTGTGGTTCTGGTGCAGAGAAACCCAATGCTTGGAAATGAGAGAGTCACAAGATGGGGGAAACTTCAGTGCTTCATTGGGAAGTCAGCTTCCTGGAACATGCTCACTGGAGTTGGTTGTGTGATGACCATGAAAGAAACTTTTGTGTTCACCTCTGAATTTGGGAGGTTTGATTTTACAACAACTAGCTGACTCTAAGAGTTTTCACCAAGATCAGTTAATAAACTGATTCAAATTCATCAAATACTTTTAAAAAACTTATCCATATTTCTAATTTTATAGCTGAGGAAATCCAGGTCTTGGAAATCTCTCACATTCATGTAAATAACTGGTAGGAGAAGCAGAGACAGATGCCTGCACTCAGGTCTTCTTGTTTAGTTGATTTTATTCTTCTTCTTTTATTTTTTGGTTGGGGATAAATTCTAAAGAGCATTTTTTTTCCTGTAGATACTTATTTCCACCATGACTTCAGAAATATTATTAGACAGATAATTGTAACAGCAGTGCAAATTAAAAATTTTAAAAATGAGCTAAGTCAATATGTACTTTTTAATAATGTTATAATGAGTGTTTTATGTTAACCACAAATTAATATTTTTCCTTTAAATGTATTTTTAAAGTTTTCATGAAAATCTAACCTTTTGTTTTGCATGTTTAACTTTAAATGAAAATCAGAGAGCTTGATTCACTTATTAGTAACTTTAGAGGAAATTTCAAATAATATATTTATTAAGTTCAAATGCAAAAAAAGCAGGTGATGAATGTTATTGTTTAAAATTAGGTTGCATATTTGAAAGATGTCAAGATAATTCTATGAGCTCCATCACCAAAAACCCTGCTCCTTCAAACAAAAGAATTAGATCAAGAAAGGAAAAAAAAAATCACAAGTCAAATAATGTGAAAGTTTCATTTCTGTTTTTGAAAATGAAATGGAAAAGGTAACAATAGCCTTATATTTATGAATTGTGGCAAAAATCTTGATGAAAGAATAATTATATAGAAAGAATATAGTAATGAATGTTAGTACATCTGAAGAAAAAATATTTTATGTGAAAAACAGTGACATGCAGTGAATATTGAGAGCGGTGCTTTTTGGGAGAAAGCATTTGGAGATTTTCATCTTTTATGTTAAATATTTCTGGAATAATAGAATTTTTAAAATTAATCATTGCTTGTATAAACAAACAAAACTTAATTTAGGCACAGAGACCTGAATCAGACCACAAATGTCAATTATGCAAGGAATTGATTAAAGGGTTCTGAAAAGCTCTTTCATCCTATAGCTAAGAAAACTAGAAGACAAAGTTGTAAGGCATAAAGGTGTCCATGTGAGAGAATTTAAAGAGTAGTGACATATGGAGACTTCTATAAAAATAAATAAAAATGTGCTAGGATTGTGTTTGTGATGTGGGTATATTACCCCTTTAATCAAATCCTTTCTCATTATTCAAACTATCTTCATAGTTAACACTGGTTTTACCACATTCTTGGAATGGGGTGGAGATGGAGACAGGAAGAAGGAGTATTAACGGAGGGAAAGCATTCCTCAAGGCAGGCCATGATCTGCAGAAATATCTCAGGAGTGTCTCTCTGAGGCACTCCTGTTCTTAATTTTGGTTGAAACCATGCACACTCTTTGATGTACTTGGTCTAGTAATACACACCTTCTTCCTTTCCAGCGTGCCAGATGAACTTATTTACATCACAAGTCTCCGCCAGAGGCCAGGAAGGAGATGTGTACAGTAATTCCAAACACGGTCAGAAAAGGAAGTGGCTCAATGGTTTTCATAAAAGTCAATGACACTTATCAAATGGCATTAGAAATATTTAGGAAGGACTATTCACAATTGCTTCAAATTGACATGATAGTACCTGCCTCAGATGAAACTTGCACATTGCTGGATGGTCTTTTAAACATTCATCCAAAGCCATGTAGTCAGCAAGATGGTTTCAACTGCTCAGAAAAACAGATGTTAAGTAGTGATTGTGCTTTGATTTAGAAATGAAGTCAAGGGTCTTCTGTTGCTTTTGAGTAAGTCAAGCTGTCTGAAAAGCAAAACAATGTAAATGAAAAACATTCTTTTCCTATTGTGGGGTTTCCCCTCACAATTCTCATTGTGTTGCCTTTGTGTGGAGTGCTGTCTCTCTTGTAGAATTAGTAAAAATTCTAAAAGCTAAGACAGTTTTTAAAAACTAGAATCACTAGTACAACATTGGGCCCCACCTACTTTTCTATATGTCACTGGAAGGAAATTATTAATTACAAAAGCATCTCTACACTGGTAGACAAGCATAAAGTAATTTATTACCAGTTCAATTTGTACATTACACAACAATAAATATGCCATTTTCACTATCCATTGCTGACTCCATTTTTTAAAACAAAGGCTTCACAGCTAGGCACAGTCGTGCATAACTATAATCCCAGCAGTTCAGGAGGCTGAGACAGGAGGATGGAGAGTTCAAGGCCAGCCTTAGCAACTTAGTGAGTCCCATAAACAATTTTATGAGACTTTGTCTCTAAATTAAAAAAAAAAAAGACTTTTCTTAATTTAGAAAAAGAAAATTCTGATTCTCAAAATAGTACTGGCCTTTTCTAAATTTTAGCATTAATTCTTATGTGTTAGATTCATACATGTTCAATAGCACAAGGGAGCATCATCCTATTAAAACTTTTTTTTTTACTCAGAGGGTTTGGAATCTTTTAATAAGTCTTAAGAAAAATTCTCCAATCCTCCAAAACACAGTTTTCTCTCAATGATCCCTTTCCTACAACACAACAAAACAACAATTCTACAGGTTGGCATCTTTCATTCACTCTATGTATAAAAAACACCCTTAGACTTTCTTAAACAAGAGCAGAAGTTTCACTTAACATTCTTTCCCCAATTTAGAGTAACAATGACTTTTCCTCATTTTTTGAGGCACTCAAACCTCATGATAAGAAATAATTTTCAAAAGTGTAGGGCTAATGTCTTGTTCTTGCATTGACTATCCAAGAGAGTTTGATCAACTTGGGTGTTTATGTCTGTATATGTGCATCTGTGTTGTATGTGTGCATTTGTATCTTTAGAAGAACAATGAAGACTTATACAGCATACTGATTTTAAAGGATCAGTTACTTTTTAAGTATTAATATATTATCCATGAGTATACAAACCTCTGAGGTACAATTTAGACCAATACTATTTGGACTGAATTACTAAGTACTGACAGCCAAAATCCTGTTTACCAAGTCTTAGGCTGTTGCTCACGTGTTTCAAACAATATTCTGTATTTTAAAACAAATTAGGGTACTCCCTTAGAGACTGTATTAGTAAGACATTCTAAATTTTGAAAACCAAGAATTTTAAACAATCAGTTGGATATTTCCAAATACCCAGATGTTTGGCATTATATAGCTAAAATGCCTGGGTATTTTTGTAGTGAAACCTTTACCCCATTGTTTGAAGTCAGGTAGCAATGGTCTATGTCAACCATGAAAATGAGCATTGGAGCAGGTTTGCCCAGTCGACAAGTGATCAGTGTGTTCTCAAAGGAATCAGGCAAAGGGGCTTAATGGAAATCAGGTGTCAGGCCCCAGACATGAAGTACATTCTCTTCATCTCTAAAACAAGGGATTTTATGTTTGGAGGAAGCACAAACTACTATTATTAATCATAGATAGTAATATTTTCTTGAATTAGATTCCATTAAATGGTAAATAAATAATGACTTGTCTTTTCTAAAAAAATTTTTTAAAAACTGTCTACCTTTTCACAGCTGCCTTCATCCTTTTGTGTCTCTCCCTTATCAAGTTTCACTGGGTATTTCTGCTCTGTTCTATGAACAAACTTAGAGAACTAATTATGGTCTGTTTCTTCAAGTTCCAACTCTAGGCTCTTCAAAAGAACTTAAGCTGACTATATCCAAATCATTGCATCACCTTTTCCATGTTAAAGTAGTTACAAAATTTTAGTAGTGATACTTTCCACCTTAGCTCCTAGAGAAGCCTTGTAGTAGAACTGAATTGGTAGTCAAAATTATATTCTGATGTTTCTACTTCACCCTAAGATTCAACCTTCCAAATATGCAGTGTTCTTATCTACAAAAGAGAAACACTTGCACTTCATTCAATCACAGTGACCTGTTTTGGGATTCTCTGCTTAACTCATTACAACCCCATCTCTCTTGAATTGCTCCTCATCCACAGGAGGCCATGGCACCATCTTGGTGGCCAAATTGAAACAGGAAGGCATACCTCTACACTACCCTGGGAATTTGCAAATGAGACTAATTGTCATTCAGCTGGGTTGGTCTCTTGATCAGAAGAGAAATAAATTGGGAAGGCTGATGGCCTCATTGGGTCCAATGAAGCAGCTGCACAGAGAAAAACAGCAAGAAATGAAAAGCACTACTCTCAGCCCCTCCTGGCCTTCCAGATCCTGGTTTGAGTCTTTCTTGAGATGGGTTGCCCTTTGGATTTCATAAGACAATGAAAGATGAACATAATAAATATATGATAAAATGTCTTCTTTTTCTATTTTTAAAAATGTTTTTAGTGGTAAATTAACACAATATCTTTATTTATTTATTTTTATGTGGTGCTGAGGATCGAACCCAATGCTTCACATGTGCAAGGTAAGCGCTCTACCACTGAACCATAGCCCCAGCCCGAAATGTCTTCTTCTTTTAAAGTTTGACATAGATTTCTGTTATTTGCCATTATATGTGTGACTAAATGCCATAGATGTGCTATGAGTATCAAATCATAAATACTTGGGAGACTTTGGGAATTATGTAGAAATATATAAATATCATATAATATATAAATATCATATAATGTATGCTACATAATACTTCTATATCTATATGATTACTATTAGAAAATGTCCTAGTCTAAAAAGGTGAATATTAGGTACTACAGTGTAGTAGAACTTGGGTAGATAGGATCCTTTGTTAGAATCTCTTCAATGCGTGCTCCGTGTAGACAGGTGTTACTCTACTCCCTCAGGTCAATTTCTAGTCTAGTGTTGAAGAGAGAAGTGAAAATAAATTTGTCCTAGATGGGAGGAAAGTAGCCCTGAAAAATATGAGAATGGCTTAATTTAACATTTTTTATTTTTTAACTTTTTTTGGGCATACCAGGGATTAAACTCAGGAGCACTCAGCCACTGAGCCACATCCCCAGCCCTATTTTGAATTTTATTTAGAGACAGGGTCTCACTGAGTTGCTTGGCGCCTCATTTTTATAGAGGCTGGCTTTGAACTCATGATCCTCCTGCCTCAGCCTCCTGAGCTACTAATTTAACATTTTTAAGTCAAATATTTCATGTCATCTAAACATTTTTGAAAGTTATTTATAAAAATCCAAAATCAGAATAACCCAAGAAAATTACTAAAGGTCTTAAGTCTTCATTTATAAATACAAACCAGTTAAGAGAGCTGAAATTAGTGACTAAGAAATGGAAGCAACTCAGGAGAGATGGAATAAGAACCTTATGTGGTACAGAAAGTAGAGTAGCATCATTCATAAATGTCCAGGAATCATGTCCATTTGAAAAAGGAAACCTGCTATTTTTAAACAGTGACTGTGATTTCTGCCTTTTTCTCTTGTTGGAAAGACAGCACCTTTCATGACACAGTGCACCAAACACTGCTGGATGGAAAAGATCTGAGGTACTCAATTCTCCAGACAGCACTTGAGCACATTTCTATTGTTGTTGGATGAGTCCAACTGCTGGATCCGCCAGAACTGACCTTCACAGTTGATGATTCTGAACAGCCCATGGCTCGAGGTGTTAGGATGTCAGCCAACTTGAAAGAAATGCAATCCTAGAACACAGTGTATTGTTAATTTTCTCCCTCTCTTTAGATGGATTTTCAAGAAGAGCCCAGGGATGAGAAGGTTGAGTAAGGGAGGAGACAAGGTGAATGGAAGGCATTTTCCATAATCCTAGGTTCTGAAGGTCTCATCTAGTGAGCAGCCACCATAACTGCTGCTGGCAGTCTTCTCCATAACTCCCAACCCCCCAAATTAGGACAGTCTCTTTAGGTGGAAAGCAAATGACAATATGATGCATTTTGTTTGCTTGAGTAAGGAGAGGGAAAATATAGCAGAGCTGCACACTTTGAGAAAATTCTAGCTCATTCCTTTCATTCTCACCCAAGACCTGCCCCAGAAAGGCCATAGTGAGAAAGTTTCTCATATTGGGAAGATCAGCGCACCTGAAATCCTTATTTACTTGGCATATGCCTTTTAAAAATTTACCAAGTTTTCTAGTTTTAAGTCTATCTGTTGATTTTTAATTGCGATTCACTATGGATAAAATTTAATGGCTAAAAGGGCTAAAATTTAATAACTAAAGGTCAAAATAGAATTACATAAGGAGTGAGCAAGCTTGATCAGTTTGCAATTGACTCAAATTTTCATCTTTTTCATTTATGGTCCCAGATTTGTGTATTTCTTAAAGTCTAGAGGAGAATATCTTTTGAAAATCTGTAAAGAGAAAAATAAACTTAGTGCCCAATATTCTGCGGTAATACCACAAGGCACAGAGTGATATTTTTAAAGTTCTTAGTAAAAACTTGGACAGTATATCATTCCCCTTGTAGCCTTCTAAATATTATACTACTTATTTGGGGGCTGTTTTAGCTTCTCTGATTTCACTCATTTTTACAAAGAGGACATGGAAATGGTCAGAATGTACACAGGGTAGAGAAAAAGACTAAAATATGAATATCTACTGCCATTTATTAATCAGCCCTGACAAAAATTAAGTACTAGAAATAGCATGGGTCAAAGCCCTAGAGTTTTTATATACACTGCTAACCCCTTAGAACCATTTCACTCAATTTTTTCACATTTTTTTTTTCCACACTTGATGCCTGACCAGTGATGGGAAATCTGAAAGAGAACAGAAGGCATCTGACTCTGTCATTGCTTTTAAGTCAAGCAATACCTAGGAAATAACTAGTGGCCCTTTCAAGGTGTGTTAGTCAAAGCCTTTCATCACTGGGCCCCAAATACCTGACAAGAACAACTTAGAGGAGGAAAAATGTATTTTTGTTCATGGTATCAGAAGTTCAGCCCACAGTGGGCCAACTCCATGGCTCTGGGCCCAAGTGAGTCAGAACCTCATGGTGGAAGCAGGTGGATGAGCAGCACTGTTCTGTTTATGGCAACCAGGAAATAGAAAGATGGTGGGGAGGAAGGAGCCACAGGGAAGACGAATCTTTCCAGGGCACACCCCCAGAGACCCGCCTCCTCCAGTCGTGCCCCCTATCTACAGTTACCACCTAGTCCATCCAAACTCGGATGCATGGATTAGGTTACAGTTCTCGCAATCTAATCATTTCATCTGCATTAAAACAGGAGCTTTAGGGAACACCTCATATCCAAACCATAATACCAGGCAAGTTGGGATGTTCTTCGACCTTTCCAAAGCAGTTAACACTTTCTCGAGACTCACTTAATGGCAACCTCGTGACACAGATGGATCAAATGTTATTTTCTTCACTTTACAGTTATGAAAAATAAAATTCCAAGGGCATACTTGACTTGCTTAAGGTATACCAGAAGTACAGGGAGTGCTGGGACTTAACAAATTTTTCAGTATGGGACTCTTATAGTAATAGACACAGACATAATGAGTCACAGGGGAGGACATGATCACTTAGGCAAAGATTCCTACATAAAAGGGGTGGGGTGGGGGTGGGTGGCAGCTAATGGCTACTATTTGTGAGTCCTCCTAAGTGAGCTGCTCCCTCTTCTGAAGCTGGAGCTACTCAGCTTGTGTGCCAAAGTTGTGGCATGTCTGTTGCTAAAGAATCATGAAAATAGAAGCAGACAATTCAAGTGCTGTGTGGGTAAGCAGGTGTTCATATACATACATATCCATGCATTTATTCAATAAGCCCAAACTTTTTAATTGCCTTATCAATCACCTACTTTGTGCCAGGTATTACATTAGGTCCCAGGGGTAAAGTTCTGAGCAGCAATAGAATAAATAATATTAAAAGGACCATGAAAATTTTCACAAAAAGATACAACTTTTTTTATTTCTGACAAAAATATTTCAAATTGTAACTTAAAAAAAAATCAAGACATTTTATCCCCCGCTGAGAACATAAAACAGTACAAACTTCTTGGAACACATTTTGGTAATATGTATCAAAACATTCAAAATGTGTAGAGCATAGAGCCAGCAGTTCAACTTGTAGGAATCTATCCTAAGGATGAGATATGCTCAAGATTTAACTTCTGGGAAGTATATCATAGCATTGCTGATATTGTAAACTTGACTTTCCAGCAAAAATAGAAATAAGAGTAATGAAAATGAAAGGGACCACATTATGCCTACTGTGTGTTGACACTGTTCTAAGTATGTTACACATTTTAATGCATTCAATACTTGCAGCAGTGCTTAACAGTAGGAATTTCATTACCTTTATTTTATTAATGAGGAAACTGCAACACAGAGAAGGGATTTGCCCAGAGATATGAAAGAATAGATCCAAGATCTCACGCAGACAGCCTGTCTCCAAAAGATCACTTATTAACCAATATACTTAATTCTGGTATGTTCATGATATGGAATTCTAATCAGCCATTAAATAGGATATCAGGAAAGAATTCAGAAAGTCATACTTTAGAGTGTTCATAATAGTTATCTCGGCATGTGAAGTGGTGAGGAGTCTTTATCTCTCATTTAAATTTTAAATAATTGTTTGACTTATCTATAGTGTTTTTGCAATTATAAATAAAAAGCTATTTTAAAAAGGAAAAGAGCTAAGGGAAGTTTTTTTGGATTACAGTAACAACAACAACAACTCAATCTGGGCTGCTTCTCTGGCCCGCATTGTGGCAGGCCCCCTGGGTATCCACAAACCAACCGTAAGAGAAGCTTCCTCTTACCTCAAACCTAGTTAAAAAACACCCGAAATACTCAGTCACACACCTTGTTATAATGTGAGAAATAGCAATGAGCATTCTAAGTAAAACTGAGAGGATGAATTAAGATGTTTAATACTCCCCTACAGAGGAAGGAGGTGGAATTGAAACTGAGGTAATTCACAGAACTTCTCATTTTTTAATAACAGACATTTAAAGTAGCAACCCTACAAGCTGTTCTGAGGTCCCAGCCACAACATGCTGAAGACACTACCTTGAAGCTTTGTTTGCTTCTATAGTTATTGCATTATTCAACTCCAGAAGTGGTTAAAAAAATATTCATCTCCTTCATGGTATCCATGCCCTATGGACATATGAGAATAAAGGATAACCTCAAGGAGACATGGGTGAAAGCTCTTAGCCATAGATATACTTCATCTCTTTAAAAGTAGAACCCTCTGAATACAGTGTGTTCATCCATATTACCACTGCACAGTACCATTGGCACTACACATGAATCTCAGCAGGTAGAGGCTTCCAAGCCCCTGAAGTTCATTTTTGCCTTCAAAATGAGATTATCCAGAATGAGTAAAGCATGATATTCCTCTCTCACAAGAGAAATGTGGAAGTCTGAAATAAGTTGTTTATAAATGAAGCACAAATATAAATGACTGGGATGGCATGAAAAGTTCATGATGTTGAGACCAAAGTTGTACACACATTGTAATGTGTTTATGGTCCATTTTATTGTACAATTTGGGTATTGTAAAAAATAAAGTACAGAGGAGCTTCCAAAACAAATGGTATTTATTTAATATATGAGTAAGATGCACAAAGATAGGCAAAGACCAATTTTTACTACTTATCCTCTCTACCTAACCTGCCGCCCCCAAAAGACAATAAGGAAGAAAAGGAAAATTGGGTATAAATTGAAGAAATTAGAGCACAGCTGGTTTGAGCTAAGTACTACATCCTGAACCTAACCATCCATGAGACCAAGCCCTATCACATGGAGATGTGCTAGACTGTTCAAAATGTGGACATGGTATTCTCTACATTGCCAATAGAAAGGTCAAATTCTCAATCTTGAAAGCAAAACTAGTCAACTGTTGCCCTTCTGCAAATTTCTGTGTTTGTTCTATGACCAAACTACAGCTTGGAAGATCATGGCAATGGTCACTGTATCAATGCAGAGGTTGATGATTTCCAAGGAAATTTGTGGTCACAGGAGAACCACTCCCTGATTCTGACAGACAGTCTTGGCTTTGCTTGCATTGGAACCCCCTCCACAAGCAGGATTCTTTTGTGAAGAGGTAGAGATATGTTGCAAAGTTTCATTTGCTCATTGGAATACCAAATATGGAAATTTGGCAAAGCTGTGTGTGTTAATCAGCTTTCTACTACTGTAATAAATAACTGAGATAAATCAACTTGGAAAGGGAAAAGGTTTATTTTGGCTCACAGTTTTGGAGATTTCAGTCCATGACCCACTAGCCCCTTTGTTTAGGACCTGTGGCAGCACAGTATATCATAGAGGGAGTACCTGGTGGAGAAAGCCCAAACATCTCACAGCCAGGTGAGAAAGAGAGAGAAGAAAACACCGTGGTCCTATAGCTCCCTTTGAGGGAACATCCCAAATTACCTAAGGCATCACAATAGATCTCACCTCTTGAAGTTTCCACCAATTCCCAGAAGTACCATGTGATGGAGACGAAGTCATGTGTGCTTGGAACACATGCATCTGTAGGGGACACTTATCCAAACCATAGCACTCTGAAACATTCTCTCACACAGTCTCTTCTTGGTATTTTCTGGAGGATCAAACTTCTCAACAAAATCTTCAGAAAATCATTACCATTTAACAAATGGTGAGATCCCTAGATTCACCAACTTGGAGGCTCATGATCTCCTTCCTGAAATCTGAGCCATAGATATATTCAGGCCCATTTTGTTGGAAAAGATGACTGGGATTGTGTCCAGTGAAACTTCAGTGTCAGAAATAAGTGGGTGACCAAAATCAGCGAGCAAGATAAACTTCTGGGACTACTAGAAAGCAAGTGGGGTCCTCTTAGTTATTGGAAAATAGGTAGAATTAGGTGAGTTTTATTTATTTTTTTTACCCTCTAGGAGATACCATTTTTTTATTATTTTTTTTATTGATTGTTCAAAACATTACAGAGCTCATGATATATCATCTTTCATACATTTGACTCAATTGGGTTATGAACTCCCATTTTTACCCCAAATACAAATTGCAGAATCACATCGGTTACACACTCACATTTTTACATAATGGCATATTAGTGACTGTTGTATTCTGCTACCAATAAGATCATCCCAGTGCTGGGATGCATACCTTAATGCTTCAGTGAATGTGGGTGCTCTAGTGAAGTATACATCAACATTGGTGATCACGCCAATGTACTTCATTTTGCTTTCTGTCTCCATTTATCTATATGCTCGACATGCTTACCAGTGAGGTTTAAAAGGCTGTAGACAAAATACAGCATTCTTATCATAAGGGGAGCACTGTTACCATGTGTAATGCTTGATGAAACTGTAGGGATTGGTGCATTGGCTATGATGGTACTTTTCCTCTAATACAGATTATAATCAAATGGTAGGAAATATGAGCAGTTATGAGTGATAAAACTTCCTTCAGAGGATGTAGGGATCATGAGTTCTTCCCTATTGTTCATGCAAATGCTATTTTTAAAGCAGAGGAAAGCAGGACATTTAATAAAATTATCTAGCTAGTTAATAAATTGTGTTATGCAAGGCAAATGAGGTAAAATTAATAGTAATGATCCCAAGCTCAGGGAAATTGAAGCATAAATTTAAAATTCTAAAAAAAAACTTCAGCTAACATAAACTTAATTCAACTATTCTGTATCATTCAGTGTCTTTTGAATTTCAGGGGTGCATATGAAATACTTTTGATAAAAGGTGTTGCGATTTGATATAGGAAATTACCCTTTAGAGAAGATATCAATATTAATTTTTATATTTTAGATAAAGTTTTTAATAAGAATATAATTATAAAGTGAAAATATATTTATTCAAATGAGGAAACCCTTGATGAATAATACATAAACTGTTTTATATTGGAAAATATGTTTTAAAAATAGAAAATTAGTATACACTTACTTTTTGATTATTGGCTCAAATAACTTTGAAATGCTCAAAACTTTGCAAAATAGAAGGTGATACTTAAGATGCAAATATTTTATATGTATTATATTGTGTAGGAACTCCCCCAGATGTGACAAAGAATAAATATATATATATATCAATTTGACACCCAGGTGTTTGTAGCTAACACGATCAGATTTACAAATCTGATCCAACTCCATGGTAAATAGTTTTTTTTCCCCTTGAGCAGGAGGATGCCCAGTTTCTCTTGCTTCCAAATGCCACACAAAAGCTTTCCCACTCTTGGCCCTCTCTGCCATGTGTTGTCATTGGTAAAGACTATTTCTTCATTGATTGCCAGAGGGTTGTCCTTTTGTGGTGATGTTGCAAGCATAAGGCACCGTGGGAACCAGGGCTTCCTGAATTGCTTCAGACTAGCGTCGACATTACCGAAAGAGGGCAAGTTTTTCCTACTGTCCTGCTAACTGTTAATTCCACCCTTTTCATATTTAAAGGTGTCATAGTTGGGGGAAAGAAATTATACAGTCACCTTAGGTTCATGGCCATTGCATTATTAATTCACACCGAAGCTATCTCCTCTTTCCCCAAATTATACTAACTTAACTAGAGTAGTTTTTGTAGCTTTGGCTGGGCTGAAATCAGTTCTTAGACATGTGGTTTTGTTTATATCATCAAGCTTTGCCTCTTCCTTCTTCAGCATATTATTATTTTAGAGATCATTGCTACTCTTATTTCAACTAATATTGTGATTGGGATCTATCCAAGTGGATCTCTTTAGCTTCAGGAACCTGATTTGGAGACTTCATCATGGAGGCCTCTGGATTCATTGTAGAAATGAATCTACCACGATTAGCTCCTCACACCAACTCTTTCATAAGATGTAGCCACTTTGATGGAGTCCCCAAAAGATTTTGTAATAGCAAATGCTCATATGACCTTTCACAGGATAACAAAGTTATCGAAGTATTGATTTTTCTCATTTAAAACAATATATCACTTGACAATAAAAGACAAATAACTCAATTTAAAAATTGGCAAGAGATTTGAATAAACATTTCTCCAAAGACAATGTACAAATGGCTAATAAACACATGAAAAGATGCTCTACATCACCAGTCATTAGGGAAATTCAAATCAAAACTACAATGAGATAGTCCTCATACCCATCAAGATATCTGTAATAATAATAATAACAAAACCCAGACAATAAAAAGTGTTGTGTAGGATGTGGAGAAATTGAACTCTCATACATTGCTTGTATCATAAAATGCTGTAAATGTTGCAGCTAGTATAGAAAACAGTTTGGCAGTTTCTCAAAAAGTTGAGCCTGGAGTTCCTCTGTGGTCAGCAATTCCACATCTAGGTAGATACTTAAGGGAAATGAATGCATAAGACCACATAAAAACATGCACACAAATGTTCATAGGTTATACATAACAGTCCAAAAGTCAAAATGATCCAAATGTCTATAAGTGGATAAATAAATTGTTCATATAGCAGAGTATCATTCAGCCATAAAGATGAAAGAATAAAATACTGATAATGCCACAACATGGATGAATCTTGAAAACACTGTGCTAAGTGAAAGAAGATAGACCACAAAAGGACAAATGTTGTATAAGTTCCTTTATGTAAAATGTTGAGAATAGGTAATTCTGTAGGCCGAGAGTAGATTAGTTGTTTCCAGGGACTGGGGAAGGGGAAAATAAGAATGACTACTTAAGGCATGGCTTTTTGAGGGGGAAAGGGTGGTAACGATGTTCTGGAATTGATGACAGCTACACAACTCCAAATATTCGGAAAACCACTGAATCATACTCTTTATAAAAAGTTTAATTTTATGATTATGTGAATTATAGCTCAATCTTAAAATATGTTATGCTGTTTTAAGTCATTGGATAATTTGGTTTTAGCTCAAGGCTGAACTGAGGTATTGTTATATGGATTTGTTATTGTCAGTGATTTTTTTGGAAGTGATGTTATACATCTAGAACAAGAGAATAAGAGAAAAGTTCCACATAAGGGAAACTCTTTTAAGTTTGCTCAATGTTCCTTTACCTTGCCAACATCTCTCTCTTTCTCTCTCTCTCTCTCTCTCTCTCACACACACACACACACACACACACACACACACAAATACCATACATATTCTGTGTTATATTTCATCACACTTTTAAAGTAATTACTTCTGTTCAGATTGGTCTCTTTGTTTCTTAAAAAAAAAAAAACAAACTCACAAAATAGGTCAATCTTTAAGGGTTTCCACTAAATAGTGAAGTTGTCATGACTTAAACTATGTTATATTCACAAAAATTGATTTGTACATAAATTAAGAAATAGTGATAAAAAAGTCAACATTATGTTAAAACAGTGTCCTGAAAGCATTTACAAATTGGCAGCTCCAGGCCAACATCTGGCCTGTAAAGGCACTTGGTCTGGATATCACAATACTTTGTTAACCAAAAAACTTTACAAAAATTCTGAATTTATGGCTTCTCTGAACGAACTGCAAGACCTAGCAATACTAATTCTATTTCACTCCAAGAAAATAAGAGACTAGAAGGAAGACATGGTTGTTTCTTTGGACAGGCCAGTTAGTCTCTACTTTGCCATAAAATGAGAATGTCCCTGTCACTGTCATATTCTCTCTCTGTAGTGCTGGGGACCATTATTCTCTATTGCATCAAACATTCAGCTGCATGTCATTTACATTGACCCCATGGTTTTTAAGGTATTTAAATTTATGACTCATTTTGAAAACTTTAGTGTATCCGAATTGTTTGTCTTTTCTTTTCTTTCCCTGTCATTTATCTTTTCTCCCTCCCCCCCTTCCTGCTTCCTTTCCTTCCTTTCTTCCTTTCTCTCTCCCTCTCCCTCTCTTTATTCATGCAAACTTAGGTTTGTCACCTAATTAGCTGAAATTCAGAGAACAGTTGGATGTAGGTCCAGGAATGCCTGATTTTTCAGTCAGTATAGCCTGACTTGGGTAATATGGTCATACAAACACTCTAGCATAGTTTTCCACGCAGAGCAGGGAGATTCCTCCCTTTCTCTCTTATATCAAAATTCTTACGGCTTTTATTATAATGGTAGCTATAAACGCATCTTCGTTTCCTCTCCCTTTTTAGTTAAATCAATCACAGTAATGACTTTCTCTGTCACAGTTTCCAAGCAGAAGCACATAATAGAGACTCTGAGAGATAAGAGTGGCCAGTGAGTTTAAGAACATTGGGTAATTTTCAAAGGGAAGAATGGGCTGCCTCATATTTAAGACATACATTTTTCACATTTTCTTCTTTAGTAAGACAGAGGGAACCTAAACTTGAATATAATATGATCACAAATTCAGTTGTCCTTCCAGGAGACTCTGGGACTGAGCTTAATTATGTTTAGTATATTTACTGAGGAGTATGTTGGATCAACCCCCATGGAAAGGAGTGTTGAAGCTGTGATATAGGCCCACGGACAGCTGTGGCTGAGCCCCATGGGAGCTCTGGAATAAGAATGGTCCTTTAGAGTTGTTTCTCATTAGGCCAGGAGGGAAGGCCTTTATACTTCTGTATCAATAAGTCATTAGCTGTCAGCTTCCCTAGGAAAAGGTGTGACCTTGGGGGAGAAGACTTTCTGCAGCATGTTGACATAATTCCTAAAGGGAAATGGCAGCTGTAGGTGTCTGCTGACCCATCCCCCAGCAGCTGGGGCAATAGTTCCTTCACTGAAGAGAACATGTGGGTGGTACGTGATAGTCACCACCACAAATGGCATGGAAAATAGGTGTCAGTTTCAAGCAATAATTATAGGTGGCTTACACACATAGTAGGCATTTGGATGGAATGGACTTCATGTTGTTTTCAATCACTCACTTGATGACTGAATTTTAACTCTCTCTCTGTCTCCTCCCCCATTTTAAAGCTGGGAGTGGAACACACAAGCCAGGGTAGACGGGAATGCCAACAACATATACGTCAACTCTTTTGAAATCATAATTAACTCTTCCAGGAATCCTTTCACCTAAATACCAACACCCTTATTAAGACCGGGAAGAAAAGCAAAATGAAGCCAATGAAATTTGCTCTGGGAACATCCCTGATCACAGGAAGCACAGGCTCTTCAGGACATGTCTCAATCCTGAGCCATCTGCTTTGGGTCTTCAGGAACCAAGCCCTTGCAATCCAAGTGACGCAGGGAAAGGCCACAGCTTCCCCAAATCTAGAGGAGACTCACTGATGCACAGAGGTTCCACGTGCTGAGTGAGTGAGGGCTACTTATTTCTTTGCTCTTTTTATGCCTTTCTTCCTTTCCTTTTCCTCTGGGTTTCCCCCAATAATATATTCTACTATTTTTGTTGCATTTGAAAAACTAAAACAATAATTCAGAAATTTTGATTTATGTAATCTCCAGTATATATTTTCTAAATTGTGATAGAGAATTCCAAGTAAATCATTGTTTTTCTATACATCATTTGAAATGATCTACATAAAATCTTGCATAGTAATCTTTGTGTTTCAAAACTTGACATTAATTGATTTACTTTCAAAACAGTTTCACAATCTTCACCTACATAACTATATGTAGTGTCTTTGAAAATAACATGTCTTTTACAAAAGGGTTTCCCCCTATTTCATAAATACTATATGTATACATGAATAAAAAAATTACTTTATTTTATAATTTAAAATATTATTAAGCTTTCTAAAATTTTATTTCAAATATACCCTGGACATTATTAAGCTCACAATGTATATAGTGGAATAAAATAGCCCCCAACACAGATTTATAATAAATTAGAAACTACCAAAAGCACAAGAAGAATTTAGAATATAAATTTAAGCCAAATAATCTGCTTTTATCTTCAATGAAAATTTTGCTCTGAATCCTTTTCTTCATTTTACTTCCCTATGTGTGAATTTTCCGTGTCTTTCTTTTTAGTTTAAGTGCCTCTGATATTTAAGAAATGATCTTAAACAGGACAAGCTCTATTTTCCTTCAATGTACATTCTGTATCAACTAATTCCTTTGTATGTTTATTACTTTTGGAATCTAGATTAATAATTTTTTTTCTAAATATACTTTGTCTATTTCAAGAAAGATGAATACATAGTCCAAATTGATTTATTATGTTTTTATTTTAAAATAACATATTTTAAATAACAAATAAATCAATTTGGACTATGTATCCATCTTGTATCCATCTTTCCATCTTGATGGATACATCAAGAAAGATGTATCCATCTTTCTTGAAATAGACAAAGTATACTTAAAAACAATTTCATTCACGATAAACTTATGTCCATTCATCTAGTTATTAAAAGGATAGTTGTATTAGTCATAAACTCAAATCAACTCAAGGAGAAAGAAAAGACAATATGGAATAAACACAGATGAAAATGCTAATGCAAGCTTACATGAATTAAGGACATTTGGGATAAATTTTGTTTAAATATTTGATTTGGATTTGTGAGTGGATTTGGTTGTAAGCTTGTAATATCTTGTATAAGGGACATGGAAAGATTGTTAGAATCTGTTTATTCCTGAACAGTTTAGAAATAGAGAAAATGAATTACAAATATAAATCACTTACTTATTCAGTTTTATCATGTTCAAAAGGCAACATTAAAGATATGCTATTTTTGCTGAGCATGGAGGCACAGGCCTGTAATCCCAGAGGCTCAGAAGGCTGAGGCAGGAGGATTGCATTCAAAGCCAGCCTCAGCAATTTAGTGAGGGCCATAAGCAACTTCGTGGGACCTTGTCTCAAAATAAAAAGTAAAAACAGACTGGGGATATGGCTTAGTGGTTAAGTTCCTCTGGGCTTGATCTCTGTTACCAAAAAAAGAAAAAAAAGAAAAACACACATGCTACTTCTATTATATCTGCTAAGTTAGAATAACATTTCTTCACTCAATGTTGCAGTGCTATATCTTAGTCTTTCCCCTTTTCTGCATGCAAGGGAAATGACAGACAATTTTGGGGAAAGAGGATCCTACCCTTTATAATCAACATTTGCAGAGGGAAGATGAAGGAGAGAGAGAAAAGATTTACCGATGATCATAATTTTCTCTACCAAATCACAAAGAAAATATTTCATTTCAAGAACACTGTCATAAAAAGAAAGCAAACTCATATATTGCTGATGACTCAGTCTTGGCATGGAAGCCTACAAAGGACTTTTCTGAAAGTGAATCATGTGGTAATGTCATGTTAGGTGGCAAACCATTTAATTGACTTAGTAATTTGCAATTCCAGGGGTCAGCTTATACTTTGCAGATGTGAGATGCATGAGACACATTTCATATTACCACATAACAATTTAAGTGTGCTTTTTTTCAGAATATCTGAATGCTTTTCTCTGTCTTCTGAATGTTTGAAATGAGTAAAATAAACTTACTACTTTTATAGTACTTTGGTCTTTCTCAGTCTCTTACTGTACGCCCGTGTTTTCATTGTTTTTCTCTTTTTTCAGAAAATGCCTCAAACAACAAATCAAGATTGTTATTATTTGAGGTATTTTCTGAAGACCCACCTCACCTCCAGTTTGTGTTTAGAGCTCTGTTAGATGTGCTATGAGAAATTTGATATGATTAAAATTTAAGTTTCTTACTGGGGTCAAATTTCCTGTGACAATTTAGAAAGGCCAACCCCCTCCTCTGACTGTAGTCTGCAGGTCATAAGGCCTAAAGAACAGCGTACAGTCCCTGATTAGCCTTCAAGTGGATGTCATCTGCCAATATGACCTGATCAGCAATATATGTGTCTTGGTTCCTTTCTTCCTTTAAGGAACCTTCGCTAACGTTGGGGAGAGTGATAGACAGGAAACATAAAATTAACTATTTATCATGCTACTATATGGGGAGGGATGTGATATGAACTTGAAGTAGAAACCCTAAGACATGTAACACAGAGGAGAGGAAGAATGGGTTTCTACCCTAAATGAGAACTCTATTTAATTTAAAAACATGTGAATTTACTTGACTCTTGCCAAGTGTGGATTGATATTACACTGATGCTATGGCTTGCAGTTGGATTGTCCCCCAAAGTTGATGTGCAGGAAGTTCAGTCCCCAGTGTGATGGTGTTGAGGTGGTGGAATCAATAAGAAGTGGGGCCTGGTGTGAGGTGATAAGGTCATGGAGGCCCCACCTTTGGAGAGGATTAACGTTGGTTTTATGAAGTGGGTTAGTTCTCATGAGAGAGTTGCTTGAGACAAAGTGAGACTACCCCATTTCCCATGTGACCATTTCCACTTCTCTGTTATGTTGTGATGCGCCAAGAGTCAATAGCCACATTGGCAGTGCCATGCAGTTTGGACCTTCCAGTCACTAGAATCATGAAGTAGATAAATCTCCTTTCTTCACAAGTTACACAGTGTCAGGTATTTTGTTACAGCAACACAAAACAGACTAAGATACTTGGCCACCTTTTGTTAAGAAGCAGAGTCACAGAGGCCTCATTCAAAAGTATATTAGCTCCTTTTGTTTATGTAATGCCCAAGGGAGGAGAAGGGGGCTTTCCAAATGACTGGTGATGAACATTTCACCATAATATAATATGTAGAAATTTAAACCAATTCTAATTAAATCTTAGAAAGTAAAGAAATGTGTCAGGCCTTGTGCTAAATATTTAAAAATAACTGTTAAATGAATCCCCAAACTTCCTTCTAAAGAAACTGCTTGTCATGCCATCTTCACGTTATAGACAAGGAAACTGAAGCTTAAAAGAGATTAGGAACTATCCCAAGGTTACCAGCTGGTAAACAGCAGAGTCTGAACTAAAACTGAAGCAGTGTTTCAGTTTTAGTTCACCACCTGACTACTTGCCTGGCCATACCATGTCTGACTCCACAGGTCAGACGCTTCATAGCAAGCTGACTGGCCCAGTGGACTTAGGTCAAAATAGTGCTGTTATGAACTGAGTGAAAATAGCAATATAAGTCAATCATGTGCTTATTGTTTCTTGTTATGGAGAGATACTAAGTTACATATAGTTATGGTATATAATGTAAGATTGGCCTCTGTACATATGACAAATGTATACAGCACTTTTGGGAGATAATGTTTTTCAACACATGCTAATAATGCAATGTGTGAGAACAACTTACATGTTTTTTGATAGCTATTAAACGTTTCCCCAATCCTATTTGTGAACTGATGTTGGTTGATATTAACATTTAGTTGATGTCTTTTTCACATGTATTTTCTATTCATGCCCCAATGTAACTAAGGAATGTGTATAGAGAATAGGTGGGAATTGGCTATTAACTCTGAAGTCTGGGAAACTTTCCCAAGAGCCAGAAGGAGGTAGTACTCAGCCTGGGTGAAAGGAGCTTGCTGGCCTGGGTAGAAGACTTGAGGCGGAAGTTCCAGGGCATGAGCCTATGAAATTATTGTATCACCCAAGGCCAAAGACCTCCCAGATGACTGATGTTGGAGTCACATGAAGGTTTTGCAGATGTGGATTCAAATCAATTCCAATTAAATTTCAGAGAATAAGGAGAAAGAAGGAAGGTGAAATTACCTCGCCTCTGAGTGTCACAGGAAGAGCAGTCAGATAGTTTATCATCTAAGCAGAGATCCTTCTGAGGGTCACCAAACACTTGAACTCTGTTTCAGGCAAACTGAGATGAGTGGCTGTTAACTACCATATTTGTGGTTGTTTTTCTTTGAACTATACTTAAGAACTCAGTAGTACATCCATCCCCAGTTACAGAACCTAGTAGCTATTTCACTATATTTATAATTTATAAAATAATTCCATGAGCATCAGTCACCACAGAGAATAGTTGAACAGCTATTTCTTTCTTGCTGGACCATCTTTTATGAAAATTTCTATGTGAAATTTATGAAAAGTTGCACTACATCAACAATATGTACTTTGTTCTATTTCATGAATTGTTATATAACATTTGGGTCAGAAAGTCAAAGATAAGAAGAAGAGCTAATCAAGGAAATCAAGTGTAATGTGTAACTCTCCCAAATGAATTCTACATGGCATACCAATTTGAATACCCTTCAACTTAGTCTTCAAAGCCCTTGATGAATTGTCTAATTGTCTTTCTGCTTCCCTGTATTCTCTAATCCTATGTCCTAACCATCACCACATCTTAACCTGTCTTCTCCAAAATATTCTATATACTACCTTTGAACTATTGACCAAACAGAGCTGTTGGAATGTCCTTCACCCTCAAACATCATCTTCCCCAATATCTGCCTAGCAGAACAAAATACTTTCTTTTAGTTCCAGCTGAAATGATCAAATTCATTTGGGAGGACTATCTTCTCCCCTCCCAGAGCCATATTATGTATCTCTTATGTTATTTATCACAAGTTATTTTCTTTTCTGTAGGGTGATCATGTAATTTATCATTTGTATTAGTCAGCTTTCCAATACTGTGACAAACACCTGAGATCGATCCCCTTAAAAGGAGAAAAGGTTTATTTTGGCCCCCTGTTTTAGAGTTTGCAGTCAATGGTTCTTTGACCCAGTTCCTTTAGGTTTTTGGTGGCACAGTGCATCATGGTGGAAGCACATGGTAGATGAGATCTGTTTACCTTGTGGTATCCAGAAGCACAGAGAGAGAGGAGGAACCAAGGAATCAATAGCTCCATCAAGGGCTCCCCCTAATTTCCTAACATTCCTTCACTAGACCCCATATCCTAAAGTTTCTTTAGTGCCAACAGTGCCACAGGCTGGGGACAAAGCATTCAACACATGGCTCTTTGGGGGAATATTCAAGATCCAAACTATAGCATTATCCAATCCAGAATACTTTTGTAAGTGCAATACTGTGCCGAAAATAATTAACAGGTATTAATTAATCTTTTACAAGCACAAAACAAGACTATTATGAATAAAGCATAATGTATCAAAAATCAGTTAGTGTTTAGATGTGTGCTTCTGAAACTTAAATTTATTGGTCAGGATATGTCAGGATAATGCTTTAGTAACAAACAACTACAAAATTTGTGGCTTAATTGAAGAGAAAAATTTTCAGTGGATTATCACACCAGACATCCAAAATGGGTCATTGGGAAAATCTGATCCATATAACTACTGGGAATTCCAACTGGTGGAGTCTCTTTTGAACCATGTAGAATAGCCTTGTGTGTGGGGGGGGTGGATAGTGGGGAGTGAACCCAAGGATGCTCTATCACTGAGCTACATACCCATATCTATTTATTTATTTATTTATTGTGAGATAGGGTCTCATTAAGTTATCAGGGCTGACTTTAAACTTGTGATTCTCTTGCTTCAGCCCCCAAGCAGCTAGGATTACATAGTACCCAGCTAGAACAGGCTTCTTTTATTATCAAAGAAGGGGAAGTGACATGAAGAATATAATGGGTCAAATTTTCTTGGCTTTGATCACCTATCTACAGATTATTGGCAGAACTAGACATATGTCTTTGCTTAACTCCAGAGGGGCTGAGAAATGCAGAAGAGCATAGAGAATGTTTGTTGGGCACCACTGTCTCTGTCCAAGTAAAAATTTTTGAGGGGTGTATTTTCCAATATGTATATCTCTAGAGGGTCTAGCATAATGCTCTATACATGGAAAATACTCCATGAACATTCAGCCTATTGGATTTGTGAAATTGTTTCATTCAATGCATTTCTTTCCTATCATATTATTTGCCTAAGTTTGGAATACTTGGCTTTTTGAAAGCCAGATTTCTGTCTGGAAAACTTACCTCTATATATCAGAAAAAGAAAGTGTTTAAAAATAAAATTGAAAACATAAATGAGGAAAAGGTGGGAATTGTTTCTCACCATAAGATACTGCCACTCATAAACACATGGCAACTCTTCTCTTTGCCAAAACATCTGTTTGCTGTTGTGTAGACATGGCACCTCTGACGTGATCTACATTTAAAACTATGTGTTACACATTGATCTATGAATAAAGGTTGCACGTGGGCTCCTGTGAAATTTACTGATGGTTTTCTCGCTGGGAGGTAGAGCTTAAAATTTATTCAAGCAACCCTCGAGCTGAGTCTCTGCTGAGTCTTTGAAATGGAAGCAAGGAACTGCAGTTGGAAACACAGATTTGCTGCATACACATAGGCAGAGGTATTTCATGGGGGTGTTCAGGAGCCCCTGTGCATCGAAAAGTGAGGGGACTTCCTCTCTGTCTGCCTCTGGATGGAACTGCCATGGGAAGTGGAAAAGAATTAAAGAACAAATGATCATTGATACTGTTGATAGCCCTAGCTCCCTGAAATTTGAGTTTCTCTGATTTCTTCTGTGACCTTAACTCCCTCCTGATTTTCCTTTTACCTCTCTAACCACATTAACCCTCATTCCTTCCCTGGTTCCTCCTCCACCAGCTGCCATTCAATATACATAGTCCCCAATAGAAATTTATAAATTTGCATGGCTTCATGGGTTGCCTTTTTTTTGGCAACAGATCTGCTCTATACACTTGCAAACAATAAATGTTGGATTACAGTTTCCCAGGGCACAGGAAATACTAGCATCAATTTCAAAAGGTCTGTCTTGTCCTGGTTTTGGCATTATCTTCCAAATGAGCCCTGGAGAGAACTGTTTAACTTCTGTGAACTTTGGTTTCCTTTTATATAAAATGAAAATGATAAAAATTTCCCTGCTCACTTACATAGCTGTGTTTGAAGTAAAATGTGAAAATGGTAAGAAAAGAATTTAGTGTACAGTACAATAAACCTTACTCTAAATAGTAATGAGAAAAGCAAATTTAAAACTCTAACTTACTCTCTCTCCTTAAGCACCAGTTCTGAATTTCCATCTCTTCGCCTGACATCTATCTCCATGTAGCTGTCTTTCAAGTGCCTCAACTTCAACATTTTCACAAGCAAGTTCTCCCTCCCTTCCTCATAGTATTTATCTTCCTCTTGTCCTCTTTCTCCTGCACTTCCTCTTGCTACCATCTACCCATTTTTCTTAACTGGGAGCTTCATAATCATCTGGCTCATTACTAGCCTAACGCAATCAGTTTATACCCATCTTATTGATTCTTTCTCCAAATTGCCTCTCGAGTCTACCCACCTTTCCATTTATATGCTACTACTCTTCTGTTCCATTCAGATCCTAAACATTTTTCTTCTAGTTAATCTTGATTGTCCTGCCTCTATACCAGTTATAGCTCATTAAGGGGTAGGAGCAGTGGGTGTTCCTGGGCCCTTCTCTTTGTTAGTGACCATGGGACAATCTGTGAAATACAAGAAAGACCCGGTTGTTCAGTCTTTTCTGACGTGGCCATGTGCTTCAGAGTTTACAGCCACCGTATATTGCAATCAACAAAAATCAATGAAATTCAGAGACATCCTTGAGTTTCTGATATGGGATTTTTTTGTATAGGAAATCTATTGGAGGCAGAAATGGGTTGATGTAGCCCCTTCAATGCAGCTAACATCTCACCTGTAACCAAGGGCAACACGTATGGCATAGAAAACAAAACTATATAGGTGCTACTTGCCTCCAAGTAACAAACACCCTTGAGTTACATTGGAGTTTCCTAGGTCTCAAGCTGTATGTCTTTGTCCCCTGAAGTATGTATTCATTGAAAAACAATCTTATGTTTACTTTGTGAGACCAGGAACAAATGAAGAAAAAAAAAATAGCCTCAAACTTTCTAACCTGTTTTTCTTTTATCTGTGCATCTCCTGGAAAGCCTTGGTTTTCACTTAAAATTTAAAGCTTGTGAGCCAATTAAAAATTATATCAGGTCTAACACATGCAAACAGAAGAGTAGTGCTTTCTTCTCTGCATGTTTGAAATTAGTCCAATCTGTTCATCAGTGAGAAACGAAGCAGTCAGCTGAGTTCCACGCAGGAGCTAATCTAGAAATATCAAAGTATTGAGAGACGAGTGTAATATTAACACACATAGGCAATAAGGTTCCTTTCACTTCACAAATACCAAGATCTTCCACCGTGGAAAGTCTCAAGTGAAATTCCAGGGTGTGGTGTATCTTAATATTTTTGACATGTTTGTTTCCCAGCTTTGGGTTATAGGCAATGAATGACTTTTCCAGTTTTAGCTTTCTACTGATGGGGAAATAAATAACCACATCAAAATTAAAATAAGAGGGCTGGGGATGTGGCTCAAGTGGTAGCGCGCTCGCCTGGCATGCGTGCGGCCCGGGTTCGATCCTCAGCACCACATAACCACATACAAACAAAGATGCTGTATCCACCGAAAAATAAAAAAAAAATATTAAAAATTCTCTCTCTCTCTCTCTCTCTCTCTCTCTCTCTCTCTCTCTTTAAAAAAATTAAAATAAGAGTGGTCTTATTTTCTATCAAACTATATTATAAAACTTGATTATTTGTTTAAAATTTAGATCATCAATTAGCTTATTTTCAAAAGAAGACTTTCCTTCTTACAAAGAAGAGGTGACAAACTTTGAAAATGGAGACCAATTTATAGATCATACTCTTCTAGACATTGTCCTTGGACCTTTAATTAGATCATTTAATAGTCACACTCCTCACTCACATGGAAACCCAAAGATCCTCATGCTTATTAACATTGAACCATTTCTTTCTTTGTCTGTCTAGGAGTGAATTTGGCCTAATTCACCTATTAAGCACAGCCTGTAGCAGATGGCAGGTATTCTGGAGAGCAAAGACAGAGGCACAGTCCCCCCTACAGAAGATCCCATAGTTCAGTGAGGAGAAAGACAAACTAAAGGACAAATGTACAATGTGACCAGAGCAGTGGAGCTAGTGAGGGAGGCTAGGAAAGAAGACCAAGGGGTACAGGTCCTTGAGGTCAGGCCTGAGGACATGTGGCTCAGGAAGCAGAACAAGGGGAGTAGGAAGGTGGGAAAAGATGTGCAAGCAGGTCTGCATGGCTGGAGAGTGGGTTTTGGTAAAGAACTTGGAAAACAGTAGGGAGATTCCTTGGAAAGCTGGGAATGGAACCACCATTGACCCAGCTATTTCTCTTCTAGAACTATACCCAAAGGACCTAAAAACAGCATACTACAGATACACAGCCACATCAATGTTTATAGCAGCACAATTCACAATAGCTAGACTGTGGAGCCAACCTAGATGCCCTTCAATGGATGAATGGATAAAAAAATGTGGCATATATACACAATAAAATATTACTCAGCACTAAAAAATAATAAGATCATGGCATTTGCTGGGAAATGGATGGCATTAGAGCAGATTGTGCTAAGTGAAGTTAGCCAAAAAAACAAATCCCGAATATCTCCTCTGATATAAGGGGGGGGGGTGACTCAAAGTGGGGAAGAGAGGAAGAGCATGGGAAGAAGATTACTTTTACATAGGGAAGAGGGGTGGGAGGGAAAGAGAGAGAGAAAGGGAATTGCATGGATGGTGGAAGGAAATCCTCATTGTTATACAAAATACATGTATGAAGATATGAGAAAAAAATAGCGTTACCCTAGATTAAGTAGAGAGAAGTGATGGGAGGGGAGGGGAGGGCTTGGGGAGATAGGAAGGATAGTAGAATTAAACAGACATTATTATTACTGTGTGTATATATGTTACTGCATGACCAATGTGATTCTGCAACCTGTATACTCAGAAAAATGAGAAATTATATCCCATCTGATTCAAAAGTATGATATGTCAAGATCAATGTACTGTCATGGGTAACTAAGTAAAACAAATTAAAAAAAAGAACTTGAGCTTTGGAATTCAACTACACACATGACCTTTCTTTCTTTCCTTTTTTTTTTTTTTTAAGTGGTGCCAGGCATTGAACCCAAGGCCTTGTGCATGCCAGGCAAGCACTCTACCAACTGAGCTATATTCCCAACTGCTGGAAGCCATCAGCCAAGTAGGTATTACAATTTCCTTGCCAGCTACTCCCATGCTGTCTAGTGGAAGGACTCCTGAAAGGTGACCTTGCTCAAGGACCAGGGCGGATCCGTGTTTAGGGTGTCCCCGGTTTAGCATAATAGGAGATTAGGGTGTTCCCCCTTTAGAATAGGGCGTATCCTGCTGCCTGGGTTCCTCTTGAGTTCTTAGGGTCAGACAATATATTTGGGAGACAGAAGCCCAGGAGTGGATTTGGGCAGAGAACGTGGATTTCCCCAGAACGTGTTTGTAGAAGGCCTGTGTGAGTTCGGGAATAAAAAATTGCTGTTTGAATCTACAAGCTGTGTGGTGGCTCATGATTTGTGCCCAGCCAGAGACTGCGGCACCCAACCCCCACACATGACTTTTCTACCAATTATTTACCAGGTGACTTAGCTCACTTCCTGTCACTCTCGGTTTCCTAATATATAAAATAGGGGTGACAACCACCTCAAAAATTGCAATGACATAGATTAAATGAGATAACATATTGTATTAGATTCCTGGGGCTGCTGTAAAGAATTATCACAAACTTTGTGGCCTAACACGCAGAAATGTATTCTCTCACAGTTTTAGAGACTAGAAATCTGAAGTCAGTTATCACTGGGCTGTGCTCCCTGTGAAGGTTCTGGAAAAGAATCAGTTTGGATCCTTGTCTCTTCTCTTAGGAGTTTCTGGCACCCCTTGACTAGTGGTCATATCACTTCAACCTGTTTCCATAACCACACATTCTTATCTTCTTCTACATAGTCCCTTTTTGCCTCTCTTGTAATTACAGATAGGGACACAAATGAATAATCAGGGATAATCTTCCATTCTCAAGACCAGTCTGCAAAGATCCCTTTCTAATATAAGGTAATATTTTTACCTTCCAGGAATTATGACCTAATAATTTTGGTGAGGGCAATATTCAGCCTACTGCAATATATAAAGAATCTTGGATTGGGTGTGGCAGCATGCACCTGTAATCCTGAAGGCTTGGGAGACTGAGGCAGGATTGTGAGTTCAAAGCCAGCCTCAGCAACTTAGTGAGATACCAAGCAACTCAATGATACCCTGTCTCTAATAAAAATATATTTAAAAATGACTGGGGATGTTCCTCAATGGTTGAGTGCCCTTAGTTCAATCCCCAGTCCAAAAAAAAAAAAAATTAAATAAAGAAAGAAAGAAAGAAAGAAATTTAAAAAGGGATCTTGGCACACCATTGGTCTTTAGTAAATGCTAATTCTCATCCTTCCTGTATTATCCTTTTCCTGGGGCATCAATGGGCCTTAATCTCAACAATCAGACTATTTACCTGCTGTCCTTTTTCTCCATTTCTAAGCAAGGAAGAGATGGCTTTGGTCTTCCAGACAAGCTTGTCACTATAAAAATTTTAAAAACCCACAAAGATGAATAGCTTTGTGTTAATGCAGGAAATAATTTTGTTTATTTTGCTAATGCAGTCTAAACCATTAAGATTATTGTGTTGAGAACCCAGTGGTACATTTCAGAGAGGACTTCTTTTCCATGATTCATTTGCCAGGCATGGCGATGGGCTTTGTGCACAATTTAGAGTAATTATATATTGATTATTCTTTTTTTTCTCTAAGTGTTACTCATTCTCCTTTGCCCATCAGGGTATGGGGAGGATAATAATTTGCAGAGGTCAAGTAGCACTTAGGAGCAATTTAAGAGTCAAAGCACTATGCTGCAAGCTTTGGGATATTGCTCAACTCTATATAGACTCATCAACCCTTACATTTATTTTGATAGAGAGACAAATATTTTTATAACTCATTGACCCCAAGTGAAGAGGGAAAACTACAAGGATTTGAGATGAAATATTTATTGCTCTAAAAGAGTAAAAATTTGAAGTCACTTAGAAAATTACTATTAACAGAATAATGAACAATTGTGTTTCCAAAATGAATAATGTCCAAAGGAATATTAAATGCTGAGGATGTGACCCACTCCAGGCTCTAGTTTTGGGATGACTTGGATTCCTCCTGGCCACTGAGCCTAATTTCCCATTTGCACTTTGACAGTCATCTGTCTCCTCAAAACCATGCCACCTAGTACATTTGTTCACCAGTATACATGTTCCACTTCGGTAAGTGTTCTTGTAGGTTTCTTTTCCTTTTAATTAAATTATGTCAATAAATATCTTCTGGGTACTAGAGACATAAGGATTTCCTTTAAAAAACTTTTAAGTAGGTTTGGCATGGTATTCCTCAGAAAATGGAAGTTGAGGCAAAGGTTTGAGAACTGGTGGTTTAATTGGGTAATTGATTACAAAGGTTAGGGCCTGGAAAAAAAAAAAAGAAGAAGGAACTGAACAACAGTCAATCTAAGAGTGGGGGGCTTGATCAGGAGGATGGAGACCCAGTGAGAATTCATGCAGAAAGTGCCTTGGAACTTTTAGCTTTGGAGAGACTAAAGGGAATATTTGTCCATTGGCTTCTGTAACCTACTATTTAAGGATTCCATGCACTTCCAGGTTTACTCATGCATCAGAGTGGCTGGGTAAGATCTCAAGTGATGCCAGGTGCTGTGGCACATGCCTGCAATCCAAGAGAGGCTGAAGGCCAAGATCGCGAGTTCAGAGTCAACCTCGGGAAATTTAGCTGGCCCTGTACAACTTAGTAAGACCCTGTTTCAAAATAAAAAGGGCTGGGAATGTAGCTCAGTGGTAAATTCTCCCTGGGTTAAATTCCTGGTATCCCCTCCACTACCCTTACCCCCTCAAATAACAAACAAACAAGATCAAAAAAGAGATCACAGGCAGCAAGGCTCTGGGCAGAATGTCCACACAGAGGCGATAACATGATGCCAGACTTCCCCTACAAAAGTATCTCAACTGAAAAGATAGACCATAGAACATGAGGCTGAATATTATACCTAATACCCACACAGAAAGCTAAGAGCACAAGCCCAGACAATAGTTTTGTATGATAGCTTGGGACTTAGCATCACAAGCTGTGCTAAAATTTTTGTCCTTTGCCAAAGCAGTGACAGTGATTATATTTGGGAATTCATTGTAGAGTGCTTCAGGACTGGGTGTTCAGAAAAGCTTAACTGGAAAAGGTAGGTTTCAATCCTGGACTTGATGGAGAGATAATGTAGTGGATATCAGTTTTTCCCCGCTGAACATCTGTTTGCCCTGCTTCTGGATACCAAATCAAAATTCCATCTAAGCAATGGCTCCTCTCCTCTCAGCCTATTTGCTTTGGCTTTCTCATGAGGCATGAGCCTATGCATATTGAAGTGCTGGACTCTCTGGCCACTAGGATTAGCTTGTGACTTAGGGAAAGTTGCTATAATGGAATGAAACTTTTGCTGAAATTTGCAGGAGATCTTCTCTTATTTCTGGATTCAAAGCAAAAAGTTTGTAAGATATGGACTTGTGGATGTCATCCTGCTCATTTGAAGTGTGAAGCTGCCCAAGGAGTTGAAGTTGAGAAATGGAAAGAAAAAAACTCAGACCCAGAGAAGATGTTTGAGTCTCTGCATCAAACAGTATTTGAAGCCAGGAGTTCACTTGGACTTTTCAAAGATACAAGCCAATACTTTCCTTTTTATGTTTAAGCCAACTTTGGGTGGGTTTCTGGTTGCCTCCAACAGCAGAAACAGTAACAAATCTTGTAACTTAGGTAACTTTTAAGCAATTTTTTGTCTTTCCTGTATTTCATTCAGTTTTTCTTATTTTAGTTTTAATGATCTCAGTATTTTCTTCCTTCTTTTTTTCACTTGAGAATGAACAGAGAGAGGAGAATCACTATTAGTTAACAAAAAGACTCAAAATAGGGTAGGAGTAGTAAAGTATAATGCAGAACTTTGTTTAGTTGTGGCATATTTGTGTGGGTGTCATTTGTAAGCTATCTTCATGTAGCTTTATTATAAGCTCAGAAAGATTATGTAATGCCTTCCTCATATGTCCACACTGACCTTATAAGTTGGTTATTGCTTTATATGAAAACTGTGAAGGTTCCAATATTGATCTGGAGCCTAAGCCAGACTGTCCCTGAACAATCTACCATTCCCTGTAGGACAAAAGAAAAGTTAATATGAATTTGCAGAAAAGAAGATTTAGTCAGTGTGCCAGGAAAATCTTCTAGATAATCAGATGCTTACTTATCATATTTATTGGATTTGTCCATCACTTTTACCTTGTGGACAATGTATGAAAAATCTGGCTGTGACTGACACTATAGCTCATGGTCTATGGTAACAGAAAATGAAAAATTGGGGAGCAAACAGCATTTCAAATAAAGCCAAGCAGAGAGCCAAAGGCCTCAGGAAGGGAATTAGGAATGGCAATCCTGATTTGGGATACTGAGTGGAAGGCCGCCCCATCATCCTCAACTTCACTATAATTTCAGATTCTAAATAAGAACTGGAGATGCAGCTACTTGGTATTCAGCCACCATTTTTTTTTTTTTTTTTTTTATTAGAGCTTTCTGAACACTATGTAAGCTATGACCTGGCCTATACAATCCTGGCCTTTAGTCTCTGTAACAGACTTTGCTCCTAATGTATTATGAGTGATTGAAAACACATGAGCAGCCATTCAGACGGACCACATTTATAGACTGTATCTTATGGAAAACATATATTGGGTGGTTATTATTTTTGCCTGAAATCATATCAGAACCAGGAATATTACATTTATCTACAGAGTAAAAGTTAAATGAGAAGATTGGGGCTATTATCTTGAATCCACAACCTTGGAACAATCTAGTTTGGAAATTTAAGCTGTCGAAATCAATCTCTATCCATCTTTTCCTTACCAATCTGAAGTCTTTGCACATACTTAGCGCTCCATATATATTTTTCAAATAAATTAATGATATCAAGTATGAATCTTCTTTCAGTAACAGAAATCCACATTGTGTTCAAACCTTTGGCAACACACTTAACACTAATTATATTTTAAAATTAGATGAAAAACATGCTACTCTAGACAATATTTTGATATTTTTATCTCTTGTACCTGGTGTGGAGGCACCCGGTATATCTGCAATTATTCCAAAATGATCCAAAAAAATTCTGAGAATGATTTTTAAAACAGTAAAAAATCTCATTTTTTTTTTTTAAAAGAATGTCATGCAACATTTGGGATAGCCATAGAAAACAGGAAATCAAATAACATGCCTCCCTCGAATGGAGCAAAGAATCATTGCTCCGAACTAATGAGGAGGTGGCTTTGTTAAACAAAAATATTTGGGTTTATTTTGGATTAGTTTAGGTTCTCAGAAATACCACGCTAACATAGGGAATCATTTTGAAAATTATTTGGGTATTTAAAATTGCTCACTGAATGACTTTAATCCCTTCTGATGGGACATTTCACTACATCTGAGGCAAGCTTGATTTTGTTAAACTCCTGAGTCCCATGTTTGGCCACATCAACCTGAGAGTATAATTAGAGTTAGAAAAGTGACTCTGGAAAAGATGTCACCTTCCTACTGAACCATAGCTGCAGCTCCCCGTGTGTCTCTGGATCACATCTGTTTACTGACAAAGGTCCAACCAATGTCCTCATCCACTCACATGCAACCTCAGTGAGGCTCACGTGTGTGTTCTCACAGTACATGTTGGTCCCAGACACATGTTGTACTACTGTCAGTCTGAAGTCTGCTTGTTAGGAAAATGACCTGGATTTTATCCTCTCAACTCTGGACAATATCAATGAACTTTCATCTAAGATTCTATCCTGAAGCCTTATCTTCCATGGGTTAAAAAACATCCAAATACTATACTACAGTTACTTCCAGATTTCAAGTAAGATTTTTTTTTAAACTGATTGAAATAATGAATTTCTAATTTTGTGGAGAAGTTAAAATCTGCTGGGTAAAATTTTAAGTAATTCTTTCCCTTAAATGTATGAAGGCATCTCTCTCTTTTTATCCCCCCACCAGCCCTTTAGACCTACCCATCAGGAGTTAATTTTAAGAGAGAGAGCTTGGGGCGTGGGCAAGAAGTTTCTGAGGGTAAAAAGTGTGAGATATTGCTTTAGATAATCTCAGCATATTTTATAAAAAAGGATGTAGAAGTGTTTGAATGATGATAGGTATAGAATCCTAACCTTATTTTCAAAAATATAGTTGTGTTTAGTGTGTTTTTCTTTGTGATAGCTAAAAATAAGATTATGCCTTTTCTTCTAAGGACAAGTGTAGATTTTCTCTGTCTTGGTCACTTACTTGATTTAAAAATTAGCTTCTTAAAAAGAGTGTCAATGCATGACCACATGACTTTATTTTTACTCAAAGCACATTGATCCAGCACAGCAGCGGACACATAATAATTAACATTGTGGTGACCCAGTTTGAGCCAAATTCTTTCTTTCTGCTTATAAGGAAGAAGGGGCTGCAAATTATCACAGACCCACACACAGCACATGTACATTAGAGTCAAACATTTGATTCATGATTACAGCCAAGGACATCAGTCACACACCAACCTTGCAAAAACATCATTTGTATGGACAATAATGTAGAAGCAGCATGTTTTTTCAAAATAGTGTTTCTCAGCTAGAAATGGTATGTATCATGATGAGCAAATAAATAGAAGAGTAAACTCAGGGCTTGAATTTTGTTAAGCAATTGAACAATTTTACTTTTTCAATCCATATATTGGTTTCTTAAATGACTGTGGATTTCCTAAAGCTGGGTACCATGTTGATTCACCTTGTAGAGTGTAGATTGCTGGTTAAGGAATTATCACTCATACATTCATTCAGCACACATTTACTGAGTGTCTATTATATTTCAGGTACTGTATTAAAGGCTGGGTGTAGATTAGTGAATGAGGAGAAGGAGGAAGCCACAGTCCCTATCCCAGGTTGGACATATTGACTCCCTTCAAATTTTGGGAAATATCTTGTTGCATTACTACATCCTGTGCCCTACAAACAGGAAATTTGACATTTTATTTTGCACACAATTCAGAAATTCTGTATAATTTCCTACATAGATTATCAAGTCATTTTTATATAAAGACAACTTCTTTCTTTCCAATATATATTATTTTGTAGACTTTTATTTCCTATTGTAATGTGGATTATTGGTTCTTTCATGAATTAATATGATTTTTTTCTTGAATATAATTTATAGATGTGGTTTACCAAGTTGAAGAAGTTCTCTTGTATTCCTGGTTTGCAGGGACTCTGTTGTTTAAGAATATTTGATGTACTTCAATACTTTTCTGCATTTTTGGAGATTAACATATGATTTTTCTTATTAGTACATGGACATGATAATCACATTAATTAATTTTTATTGTATTTTTGGTGGTACTAGGAGGTGGACTCAAGGGTGCTCTACCACTGAGCTGAATCTCTAGCACTTTTTATTTTTTAATGTCAGATGGAATCCTGCTGATTTTTTTATATGTCACCAAATTGTTCAGGCTAGTCTTGAACTTACAATCATCCTGCATCAGCCTCCCTAGTAGCTGGGATTAAGGCATTAGCCACCATGTCTGGCTATAACAGTAATTGGTTTTTAAATTTTGAAACAAACTTACATTCTTGAGATAAATTTCGCTTTAATCATAATACAATATGTTAGCAGAATTGGGTTTGCTAATATTTGTTGAATTTTCATTTCTATGTATGGGAGAAATAGTGGTCTGTGGTTTTAGTATAAAAGTCATGTTAGCCTCATAAAATGTGTTGGGAAAGGTTTCCTCTTCTATATTCTAAAACATTTTGTGTAAGATTGGCATTATTTATTTCTCAAATGCTTAGGAAAATTCATCAATGAGAAAGTTTTTGAAATATGAGTTCAACTTATTTAATAGGTATAGAATAATTCTGGTCATCTGGGCAATTTGTCCTTCAGAGAGTTTATCCATTTCATCTCAAGTGTCAAATTTATGTATATGAAGTAGTAGAAACATAGAAGATGGCAAATAGTTCCTTATTATTCTTATAATGTCCATAGGATCTATAAGGATGACTTCTCTTTGATTCTCGATACTGGTAATTTGTAATTTATGTTCTCTCTGAAATTGAGGGGGTCCTTTTCTTTTCTCATCTTTTTTTCCTACTTCTTCTTTCTTTATAGTACTTTGAAGGTAAAGCTCTTCATCATCAGTTTGCATTTCTACTTTGAAGAAATCTATTGTCATTCTAGTCTCTATGCATAGAGAACCATTCTATTCTAGATGCTTTTAAAATGCTATATTTTTGATGTACAGCAGTTTGACCAAGATGCGCCCTGTTGTGTTTTCCTTTGTATGTATCCTCATGGTTTTCTCTGAGCTTCTTGTATCTGCAACTTGTTGTTGTCTTTCCACAATTTGAAGATAGTCTTGCCTAGAACTAGTAAAGGTAGCATGGTCAGGACATAATTTTGGAAAAAAAAATGATACCAAAGGGGCCACACTCTCTGATTTTGATATGATGTACAAACATCCACAGTAAGCAAATGTAGTATGATAGTACAAGAGAAGAGATATATAAACCAATTGAACATGATAAAGGTCAATATACTAAATCAGAATTTAACAAGATTCCCTGGTAATTCATATGTACATTTCAATTTTGAGAAGCATTAGACTAGAATAAGAAACATCAATGGTGCTAATCTATAAAAGAAAAGATCCCATTTTAGTTTATATCTTTTAAAATGACCCCACATTCTCTAGTTCCTCAGGCCCCAAACTTAGGCATCATTCCAGATTCTTCTGTTTCCTTCATCTCCTCCTACAAAATCACCTCCATCATTTATCCTGTTGGGTCACACCTCCTACACAGATCTCAATCCATTCATATTCCTCTCTCATGCTCACCCTCTTCCAAGTTGTCATTTTCTTTACCTTGAACTACTAATACCAAGACTTCCTAATTTCTTTGTTTACTGTCTTTTCCCTGTAGACAACTTAAAAAATGTCTAAAGGGATCTTAATGGGATTTACATTCTAATTTGGAAAAACGGAAAACAAGTACATAAGAAAATAAATTTAAACATTCATTATTAATTGTGATGAGTGTGATAGAGAAAATCAGCAGGAAGATGTGATAAACAGAGAGGAGGCCACGAGTCTCCTGTAGAGGGCAGCATTTGGGTCTGCTAAGGTGATCCTAGCAAAATAACAAGACTCATGGCTTAAACAACAAAAGTTATTTTTTTCATAGGTCTGGAGGCTAGAAATCCAAGATTAAGACATGATCAGAGTTGGTTTCTAATGAGGGCTGTCTTTTTGGCTTGTAGAGGGCCACTGTTTGGCTGTATTTGCACATGAACTTTTCTCTGCTTGCACGGAAAAAGAGAGGGAGAAGAGGGATACACAGAAAATGATTGATAGAGATAGATAGATGGATGAATAGCTACATAGATATATAGCTAGATATCTGGTGTAGTACGATAGTACTTCTTATAAGAACATCAGTCCTATTGGATTAGGGCCTTACCGTTTTGACCTCATTTAATTTTAATTGTCTCCCTAAATGCCTTATTTCCAAATACAGCCATATTGGGAGGGGGGATTAGGATCAGTTTTGAGAGGACGTGAATTAGTTCACAACAGGGAGGTTGGGAAGACTTGTCTGTATGGACAGCATTTGCAGATCTGAGGTTGGGGTGGATCCAGCTATGTGAAAAATGAGGAAAAGACAGGAAGCACTTTAAAGTATTGGATTTTAGGGTTATCAGGAGAAAAAAGAAATCCAGCTATTTCTAGCCTATGATGGTGAAGCTTTACAATCCGACATGTCATCTTCAGGTTTCTAGTTAAAAATGACTGCACTAGCATTCGAAACTGGCATTTAGAAGAAGAAGGAAAGAATACAAAGGCTAAATTACTGGCAGGTTGGAATTGCAGCTTTATTTCCAATCCAAAGCTAACACTTCTCAGTGAAACCGGTTCCCTCAAAAGCTCCCTCTGTGAAGGACAAATTCTTTGGCTGTCTCATTAAGCAAGTACAGGGTGGATACATGCCTGCCCTATTGGTGGTGATTTAAATCTACTAATGAAGATCAAGTCTATGATGGAGAAAAACATTCCTCAGTGTTCCAAAGTCTCAAAGGATGATGCACAGGAAGATTCTTCTCAGACTTTCTAAGTCCACTGAAAACTATTTGATGTCACAGGTCAGCAAAGTCTTTTTTGGGCCCAGTAGAAGTTTTCTGCTGCAGGTTTCTGCTGTTTACCCAAGCAAGGTTATGGTCCAGATGAGCTCTAAGGCAGGAACCTGGAATGAGAAAGGTTGAAACCTTTCCATGTTCATTCAACCACACCCCATTTTCATTGTCTTCAAGTGAGGAGGTGAACAGGGAGAACTGCTAAACATGATAAGCGTGATTTGTGCTTGATTCACTCTTTCCCATCTTAGATGCACTAATTATCACTGGCTCCGACAGTTCGGGTCGCACGTACTGTTCCCGTTCATGACAGGTCTTCCAGGATTGAAGTCTCTGCCTAATTTGTTTAATACCTTCATGCAATGTCCATATAAATATCTTTTTTGGCCATCGCCTGACCAAGAACCATAATTTAAAAAATCTTAAACCTTTTTACATTACCATAGTTGTTTGTTGAAAAGAAATATACAGAAAATAGTACACACTGTATGTTCTATTATAGATGAATAAGTTGTATTCTTATTAGATGAATTCTACATATTGGACGTTAGTGTTCAGTATCATTTGGGTGATTTTCTTAAGTAATGTCCAAGGAAATTTAACTTTTATTACATTGTATCCAGTACAGATTGCACATCTCTGTGAAATATAGAAGAGGACTAAATACATTACATATCCAGTTTTTTATGGTTTGATTTGTACTTGGATTTTGCCCTTAACTAGATAAAAATGGAGGAGACTTTTTAAAAACATCTTTGAAAATCTATTTTATGTATAGCAAAGAAAGAATATTGCTAAGTGAAGTAAACCAATCCCAAAAAGCCAAAAGCTGAATGTTTTCTCTGATTAGTAGATGCTGATCCATAATGGGGGTCGGGAGGGAGTATGGGAGAAACAGAGGAACTTTGGATAGGACAATGGTGAGGGAAAGGAGGGGAGAGAGCATGGGAGTAGGAAAGATGGTGGAATGAGATGGACATCACTATTCTAGGTACACAAATGAAGACGCGAATTCTGTGACTCTACTTTGTGTATAATCAGAGAAATGAAAAATTGTGCTCAAATTGTGCACAATGAATCAAAATGCATTCTGCAGTCATGTATAACAAAGTAGAACAAATAAATAGATTAATAAAAAAGAATCTCATATTTTCCATTATGTGATATGTAAAAATGTCTACACACATGAATTTTAAAATGAGTATGTATGTTAAAATAATACAGTTATTCCCATTTTTTTTCAATTTTGATACAGGGTTTCGCTAAGTTGCTTAGGGCCCTGCTAAGTTGCTTAGGGCCCCGCTAAGTTGCTGAGGCTGGCTTTGAACTTGCCATCCTCCTGCCTCAGCCTCTCAAGCCTCTGGGATTACAGGCATGCACCACTGTGCCAGTCCTCATTTTCTTTTTAATGAACTATAATTTTTTGACTGTTAAAATCATTAAGAATTGTTTAAGCAATGTTTAGAGAGACAGGTTACATTAAAACTACTGTGGTGTAACCATTTTAAAATGACAATTATTTAGTTAAAATAACCTCTTGCTATAAATGTTTTCAACAAAACCTGTATATTCTTTCTTGGTTCTCTCCAAGGACTTGTTTTGGGATCTTTTTTCTGTTTTTGGTTTGTACTAATAATCTTTTTTTCTTACAAATAATTCCAAGTTTACTTTAATACAGATGGTATTTGTCTATGGCCAAAAATACTTTCCAAAATGCACCCTAGCTCAATAAACTAGTTTTAAAAGCGTCTTCAATGAAAATAAACAGTCAAAACAGAGATTAGAAAGAGTCAAAAGCCTAAAAAGTACCACAACAAGCTTTTTCATTGTACTAGTCTAAGTAGGTACATATTCTAAAAGTCTAATCTAGAATACAAATGTCTAAGAAATAAGACATTGATTACATGACTATTTACATGATTTAATAAGAAATGGTAGCCTGAGCAACCATCACCTATACTGTGTCAAAAACAGCATCTTGTACTTCTCTCCAAACTATGCCAGATAAAAATGATCATTGAGTTTAATACAGTTTAAATTATCAAGTATGGAAGAGTTTAGCCTGAAACCCTAGAAAACTGGCTAAATAGTCAGATACATTTATTTTCCTGAATTGAGGATTTATCTTTCGATATTACACTGACATAAAATTATTTAAAAATTTTTTGAATACCTACTATTTGCAGGGACTGACCCGGATATTAGTGATACCATAGTGAACAAAATATATAAGCACTTTACAGTCATGAATTAAAATATATAAACATCTGGAAGATAGTTTAGTTCCTGTTCATCTTTCATCAATTATATGGCCAATGAATTTCCTGTACAAAAAGGTTATTATTAGAATGCATGAAAAGAAAACACAAATTTCTTTTCTGAAATAATGTATTAACTAGCCATGGTAGGTTGTTCTGAACATGTACTGCCACCCAATGGTGATGTGCCTAAATGACACTAGCTTTTAGGTTCTGAAACTACACATCCTCTACAGGTAAGTTGTAACACTGAGTCAAATCATTGAATGTGGCAGATTGTGGTCCAGGTTGATCTGAATTGCCATAGGTGAGGCAGAAGAAGGAATCTTCAGCTAACCATGTTTCTTAGATAAACCAATCACCCCCTCCCTGCAAAAAAGCCTCATTCAAAATCTGATCTGTGGCAATTATAGTGAAATTGCCTCTGAATACAGATAAAACGATATCAAGTAACAATAACTATTTCACAAAAACACCTTCCAACATGCTTAAGCTAACCTTTCCACATAATAAAGAAGTTGCATCATGAGGAAATGAGATTGGGAAAAAGCTCTGAAAAAAAAATTTAAAAACACAGATTTCCTGGACTGTAGGTATCTAGATTTCACCCTGACCTTTATAGATCAAGGATAGGTCTGTGAAGGGTTGGGTCTACTCTAGAGGAGTTCCTCAGGGTTCTTTTTGCCCCTAAAATTATACTATGAATGGCATTGTTCAAGCCTCTGACAAAAGGTATTGTAACAAGGAAAAATGTAACTTGCCTCAAAAATTCTTAAAATCACTTGTATGTTAGAAGCTTTTAAAAAGGATACTGAAATGGCCAGACATTTTAGCATTTTCCTGATTCAGAGCATGAGATAAGCAGTGGTTAGTCCCTTGACAAGTGTTTAGATAAGAAAGGGCTCATGTTAGAAGCTTGCTTGGTTTAGTATATTCATCATTCAGGAAAGTAAATTTACAATTCAATGAAAATATTACTATGGAGGTTATGTCCAAAGTGCCACTTAACATTTTTCACATAGGCAAAAGTAACAGAGGGGTCTTTTCCTTGGATGGGACCCTAGCACTTAGGAACCATAGCTCTGTTATTATTATTATTTAATTGTAAAAAAATTAAAATTTGTAATGTCTTCACAGGACTACTGAAATAGTATCCAAAATACCAATTGTCTTCACAAATTGTTTGATTACCTTAATGCCCAGGTCTCCAAAGAGAGTCATTACCTAACTATGAATCATGTGACCATTCAAGTTTTATTAAGAAATGTGACAAGAGATATTAAAAATCGGTTTAATAAAAAAAAGGTTTTGGTAAATTTCTTGTATAGATTTTCCAAACAAGTGATTAAACTATACTTCATATAGTCTTTGCAGTTTTTCACTTGTCAGAAGTGTTAAACACCATTTAGTCATTCAGTGACTGCCTATTACTCTGTACTCTTCGTAGATAGTTGGCTGTGTATTATGTGTAAAGATAAGTAAAAAGAATCTAATCAAGAAAAAATACTGAAATACTACTATGGCTTGGCCAGCAAGTGCTCTCTTAAGGCCTAATATGGAAGTTAGTTCAAATTATGACTCCCTTCTTACTCCATGCAAGAGCAGTGGGACATTCTATCAGCTGATCAAGTGAACTAATACATTATTGCTATAGTGAGAAATCAGTCTGTTTCATTGACAACAACTATTAAAAATTTCTTTCAACAAAAATTGTGCCAAAGACAATATCTTTTGCCAGAAAGTTTACTTGATCAAATCAGATTACTTTAATAGCAATAAAGTAATATAAAAGTTATATGTATGTAAAATACATAGTGATACTCTAATGACAAATTAACACTTTTTTTTCTGAGGGATCCCCACTAATAAATTTGTTTGTAAGGAAGTTGCTAGGGAGCTTCAGGGGAATTTAGATGCTGGTCAGGACACAGCTTCTTGTGTCTCACTTGGAATTCACTGGCACTGAAAATAAATGTAGAAGTGCATGTAAATCTCAACATTGCTTTTGACTTGTCCAAGTCACAAAAGGATCCATCCTATCCCCTTATTTGTCTTATTCTTGGCCAAATTCTCCAAGTGTAGAAATCATTCCCTTTTCTTTTTAATTCTTACCAGCTCTTCAGAGAACCAATGAGCAAATTCACTCCTACATTAATAGCTCTCAAATGACCTTGGAGTTGAAAACCTTCCAAAAATTCCCACCAACTCCCAGTGAGTGATTGATAATAATAAATCACTGACTGTAATCTGTGTGGGGCCCACTATATAGATCAGAACATGGGTGGATTAATAAATATCTTCATACACTACTCATATTTTTAGATATTTATTTATAAGGCTGAAGCTAATTTCAATTTGCCTAATTTTATTGCTTTATCTCTAACTTTATCATCCATCATTAATAACACCAATTACACATCCATTGTTTGCAGAACCCTCCGTCTTCTATCTAGTCTTCTAACCCCTTTTAAGGGAAATATTTTGTTTTCTTTCAACAAAATTTATTTCTGTTTTTCTCCCCTCCAGTGGACTGAGAAAACAAAGTGTTCTGATGGGGAAAAATATTTAATGTGTAAAGAGTCTATTCTGTGACTTCATCTGGACTTCTTAATTTGGACAGTATATAATAAAACATGCTTATTGGGGAGGATAAAAATGAGTGGTACTTAGAATAATTCATTTGTAATAAATCAGCATTTTATGAATGGGAAAAATACAAGTCATGAAGGAAGGAATAGCAGTGTTTCCAAAATGATGTGGCATTTCGCATACACTGTTAGTAATATACTGAAAACAGACATTATGAACGTCTGAGTTCTCACCATAGCTACTATTGTCCTCCACTCCCCACAAACTCACTCATAGAAATCACCTTGTCTTTTCTTTCGATTTTGAGGCTTTTGCTGTATCTTTAAGACCGTGCAAAGTTCCTTGTTTGTCTGTTCTTTCCCATGATCATTGCCCAATGACACCAGGTCCAGCCAACTTCCATCCACAAGGATCTGAGTTTGCCCACAGCTATGTCTCCCAACTGTCCTTGATTTCTGTTCTTTTCTGTTCTCCGTGTCCTCAGCTGCAGCTTGTCCCTGGAACTATTCCCAGTTGTAGGAACTAGCCAGGAGAAGCTGACCCACAATACTGGAGGAATAGAAGAGAGATTTCTCCAGTTTTTCCCAACTCTTTGAATCTGTGGGGAGCAGCAGGAGAAATCAACATCCAACCATACTCTTCCACTCTTGTTCTGGGCACTGGCTCCTTTAAGCTTCACAATGACCCCATGAAGTAGATAATCCTTTTACAGAGAAGAAAACTGAGATTTCCAGAGATTGATTCACAGGCCTACCATGGCAAGGCTAGTGAGAATCAGAGTCCAGATTTGAACACAGGTGTGGCTAACTCCAGTAATTATGTTCTTAATTACTACAGGGCACTGCATCTTAGACATTCTAATGTTTAAACCATAGTTATCACACTGAGGGTCACCAGCTAAGATAAATGACATGCAATTCAAATGATTAATCAATTATATTTTTTAAATATACTTGTCTGATATATTTGGAATTAAGAGCCTTGTTAACATACAGTAGCTAATGTTTGAGTAATTATTTGCCAGGCACTGTTCTAAGTACTATATATATTTATTTTTTTCTCATTTGAATTCTCAAAAGCTTCATACAGACAGGTAGCTACTATTATTCTTTGATTGAACAATCTGAAAACAATCTGGCTAAATAAGTTACTCCAATTCAGAGAGCTGGGCAGCACTAAGACTTGAATGAGATCTCTTACACTATACTATACTAGCTGTGATGGAATTTTACTGCTTCTGTTACGAATGGTCTCTACATGTAGGCATTGGGCAAAGGGTTGTTTGTGCATTATGCACTAAGTGCTTATATCACGCTGGAGAGGTAGTCTATCATTCACTTTTTACAGCTGAAGAAATTAAGAATAAGTAACTTTCTGTAGTATGCTGATTGGTAATAGTGGACCTAAATTTGAAACCAGATCACATTTATTGCAAAGTTGATGCTTATGGGAAATAATTTGAAAAATAAATAATGCCCCCAATATAACACTGTAGAGGAGATAAAAAACAAAAGCAAAAAACCCCCAAAGTCGAAAAACTTCCTCATCTGACAAGCTCATCCATCTTGGATTTAGCTTGAGGCCTCCACATCACTTCTGCTCAAGAGCAGCACTATTTGGAGGATGTAGTGTTTGAACCATTAAAAGAAAAATAATATTTATTGGACTGGCTTCTGACTGTTGGTCATAGTTAAACTGTTATGGCATTAGTATTTCACGTTTACCCTCTAAGAATTAAATGGTCCATTTTAATACTTTGCCTCTGACTTGGACATAGGTTGACTGTCATAGTCAGACCATTAAAATGCCCGTCACCTGCCACCTATTCAATCTTCTGTAAGCCCCAAAACCTTTCTAATGTGACTGGCTTCCAGTCACCTGAGGCGATCTAGTAGACTCTGCTGGTTTTTCTGGAAGTGTCACCAGCTCATCTTGTGGCATTACTAGAGTGACTTCACGTGGTTATTGACCTGATGTGCCCCTCTGTTATCTTTGAACAACCTTCTCAGCTTCACACTCTGGCTCATAGAACATTTGCAGATATGTAGCTTTAACCTCCTCTTGGAAATAGCTGATCCTGTTTGGGAATGAACAGTTCTGTGATTTTTGTTACTTGCTCTTTTTTTCTCCCTTCAGGCCAGATTTTGGACAATTTCCCTGTTTCATATTATAATTCCCAATTGTCCCAGCATTTGTATTTCCAACTTGAACCTCATTTCATGATTTTCTGCCATATTTCTAGCCTCTCTTTCCATGGTGCATTGTATCCTCTATCGTTACAATTTTTAAGCAGCTGCCAACTTAACACATTTATCATGCTAGCAGGGGATACTGTTTACCCCCACCCTCTACCAGAACACGAATAAAGATATTAAATTAACCTGGTCCCACTGTGATACCTTAGAGACCTTACTGGACACCTTCCCCTGTCCAGGGATGGCCATTTATCATCGCTCTTGGATATTGTTCTCTGGCTCATTTTCAGCCCATGTGACAGGACTTCCATAAGAATAAATCTACTTCAAGGGAGATTTTTGTGTTGCAATATATTAGCTGTGATATTAAAGATCGGCTCTTTTAGGTCTACTGAATTCTTTCCTTCACACTAATTTTGGTAATTCATTCAACAGAGGGATTAAGTGTGCCTGGCATTATGTGCACACTGTATTTTGTTTAGAGTTCCATTATCCCAGATGTTCAGAATAAGCAGCTGTGGGCACTTTTGAGGAGAAAAGTAAAATGTTCCCAGATACTCCATTACGTCCAAAAATGCTGGAAGGGTTAGTGATTATGAATATATGCATTTATATGGATATATACATGTATATATACATATATACAGTCATCAATAGCTTATTGACAGAGATATATTCTGAGAAATGTGTCATTTGGCAATTTAGCCATTGTGGGACCATTACAGAATATTCTGTAATGTTCTTAGTTTCTTAAAGAAACTAAGGTGGCTACAATGTCACTAGGTGATATTTTCTTATGGGACCACCAGGGTACATGTGACATGTCATTGAAAGAAACATCATTGATTCTGTGTGTGTGTTTGAATTGGTGTGTATGTTAATACATGTGCTCTGTCAGAGCAAGCCCGAGGGAATATGTGAGAAATCTCTAAATAGGATGTTAAAGATGAACTTATACTCCAGGTTTGGACTTATGTAGCTATTTGACACAATTTAAGACCACTGAACTTGTGAAGCATCATATGTGAAATTTCTAGATGTATCAAAATCATTTCTAAAGTCTAATGCAGCACCAAAATATATGGTTGTACCTGGGTGTGGTGGTGTATGCCTCTAATCCCAAAGGTTTGGGAGGCTGATACAGGAGGATTGTGAGTTTAAAGCCAGCTCAGCAAAAAGTGAGGCGCTAAACAACTCAGTGTAGACCCTGTCTCTAAATAAAATACAAAAAGTAGGGCTGGAGACGTGGCTCAGTGGTTGAGTGCCCCTGAGTTCAATCCCCGGTAGCCACCTTTCCCCCTCCCACCTCAAATATATATGGTTGTATATCCTTTCTCTTTTAATATTTAATCATATATCAGAATAAATAATATTTGGCTCTGTATCTTTTTTGAGGCACAGGATTCAGCTCCCTTTGTTCATATTCACAAACTATTTGATTCTAGAACCAAACTAGAGGGTAGGAAGGAGGAAATTGACAATACTATTATTTGCAGAACAGAGGAGCCACATCACATAACCCAGGCTAGAAAATCCCCCCTTAAGTTTGTTCCAAAGTGTTCCTGAGAATAAAATGGGAACTTCCTTGCCTTTACAGAGCTCCTGCCTTAAGGAGCCATAGACTCTTAACCTGGAAAAATATTTTACAGTTGATTAGCCAAGACCTTCATTTTTAGGAGACCTAAGTTCCCTTCACTCCCAATGCAAGACTCTTCCCTCTGCATGCAAGGGAGGGAGGATCCAAAGGTCACAGCAGAGGTGACTTTCCAATTTCACTCAGAGCAGGAGCAGGGGACCCGCCTCGCTCAGCTGAGTCAGAAAGAGGCATAGAGAGATGTCTCCAATACCCTTCATAGCTCTGGGGAGCCGGAGTAAATGACAAGGCTAACCAAAATTTCTCTGTCTGTGTCCCCTCCAAAACCATGGTAGGGGACTTTATCCTTTGTCCTTGTCCTCTGTCCTGGGGTCTTCTACAGGTCTTAATTCACAATTTAAAAGTGTGGAGATGGCCATGGTCTTCCATCCTGGTACTTTCCTAAGAGCTTAAAGTTCAGAGAAAACAAAGGGTGGAGGGGCAATACGAGAAATGGAGGGGGCATGTTTTCCCCAAAGCACAAGAGACTTGCAAAGTTGTTTATTCACAGAGGCACTAAAACCAAAGAAAAGTATGTACTTTATTTAATCAAAGGCATGTCATTTGAAAACCAAGTTTCCCAGGGTAAATTATGTCCATTTCTATTACCAGTGAAATATCTCTATCCTTTAATTAAGTCATCTGCAACACACAAAGTAATGAGACACTGAATGTTTCAAGAATTATACAAATACCGTGCAATCACTAGATTCTAAAAACAGTCCTATAAACTATCAAATGCACTAACTAAAAAAAAGAGAGAGAGAAATAATCTCCTGTTTTCATAAAAACGTGGAACTGCATGGGGAATTGACTGGAAGAATATTCACCAAAATACAGTTTTTACCTTAGGGTTGTAAAATTGGGGGTAATTTTTACTTTCTCTTTAAACTTTCCATGTATGGCTCAGATAGTGTCTACAAGCAAAAACAATTTTTGGGAGGTAATCTAAAAAGACAGAACTAGTTTCAATTCGAGAAATATTAATATAGAGCTGCCTTTCAGGTATCTATGGAATCTTTGAGGTTGCTGATCATGCATATACTCCTGCTTCCTATCCATTTTCTTCTTAAATTTCCATTATCTGGCTCACCTTCAGCCACACACGGATGGAATTCTCTTTTGACTATTACCTATGATTGTTTTAAAAAAACCCTGCTGTTAATTTATATGTCTTCATTCATAAATTTCCTATAGTCCAGAAATGAACTATGTATTCCTTGAACATCTCTCTTCCTGTAATTTTCAATGACTCTGAAATTTCTCCTTCTGCATCTTTGTGAACATTACTTTCCTATGCTATCACTGCATGATAACCACCTTTTTTTTTCTCTTCCCTCACTTTTTTTGAGTCCATTGTTTTTTAAAAAATATATTTTTTAGTTGTGGATGGACACAATACCTTTATTTTATTCCTTTACTTTTATGTGGTGTTAAGGATCAAACTCAGTGAGGCACAACCCCAGCCCTGAGTCCAATGTTCTTGTTTCTGACCTCAGGGAATTCTATTCACTAAATTTAAAGGTAGAGTCAAAACAGAGAAATGTAAGTAAGGAGTACCTAGCTTAGCTGGGAAGGTGGGGAGGGACTTCCTTAAAGGAGTGGACAGTCATTTGAGGCACAGGGCACAGGGTGAGCAAAAAGAGCATGGGGCCCTATGAGAAGTCAGCTAGCTGTTGATAAGCCTGTACTTTATTTAATCAAAGGCATGGGATTTGGATGGCAGAGGGTGCTTGTACACCCTCCAAATTCATATGTCAAAGTCCTCACCTCCACTGTGACTGTATTTGGAGACAGGGCCTTTATGAAATAAAGTCAAATGAAGTCATAAGAGTTGGGTTTTTGGTATGGTGGGACTGATGTCCTCATGAGAAGAGACACCAGAGAATTTGTGCTCTCTCTCTCTCTTTCTCTGCCACATGAGGCTGAGTCAGAAGGTGGTTCTCTGCCAGTCTTCTGAGAATTTTCATCAGAGCCCAACCATGCTGGACCTTGATCTTCTAGTCACCAGAACTGTAAGAAAATACACCTCTGTTGCTAAGGCTACTCAGTCTGTAAAATTTCTATGTATGTATGTATGTATGTATGTATTTCGGCTGCCTAAGCTGATTAGTTCAGTGAGGGAGTCTCAACTTGATCCTGCAGACCAGGAAGATTCTCCATAGGGAACACCTACACTCAGGGCATTTTGGAAATTTGAGAGAGGATTTTTGACCATCACAAAAATTGTCACAAGCTATTGGCATTTACTGGGTAGGGATGAAGGATGATAGATGTGTCCCCTTCATGGAGTGTTCCTGCAGAGAGGAAGTGTCCCACATCTGTCAGAGACTTTATGTAGGTGAAAAGCCCATTTATCATTATCTGGTTTAGAACCAAACTTTATTTTAAATAAAAATACCAAGTATTTTAATGTAACTTACATTGAAGTTTTCAGGTGTATCATTACCCTGTATGTTGAGAAAAATATATACATTTTTTTAAATTTTTTATGTATACATATATTTTAGTTGTCAGTGGACCTTTATTTTACTTATTAATTTGTATGTGGTACTGAGAACTGAACCTTGTGCCTCAAACATGCCAGGCAAGTGCTCTATCACTAAGCCACAACTCCAACCCAAGAAAAAGTATTTTTGTAAGTAGAATCCTAATTTAGTTGGAAAGCTTATTATTTAAAGGAAATATGCAGAATATCTTCTGTAAGATTAGCAGACAATTCTTAATATATCTATTTTTCAATTTTTTTCACTATAGTAAAATACACATAGCATAAAATTTACCATCTTAACCATTTTAAAGTGTACAGTTTAGTGGTATTAAATATTCATAATGTTCTGCACACAGCACACCATCCATTGCCATAACTATTTTAATTTTATAATACTGAAACTCTGTACTCACTACACAATAGTTCCCCTTTCTCCCCTCCCCTTGGCCACAGGCAACCACCCTTATATTTGTTATCTTTATGATTACATAAAGTCATACAGTATTTGTCATAAAACTACTTATTTTGTTTAGAATATTATAGGCTTATTTTGTTTAGAATAACATTGTTATGCTTCATACAGGATGTATCATATGTCAAAATTTCCATTTTTTAAAGAATAAATACTTTTTTATTGTATGCAAGTACCATATTTGTTTATTCCTTTATCTGTTGGTGAACATTTGGGTTGATTCCATGGTTTAGCTGTTCTTAATAATGCTGCTATGATCATGGGTGTATGAATGCCTCTATCAGACTCTGCTGTCAACTTTTTAGGGTATACACATTGATGTAGAATTGCTAGATAATGTGGGAATTCTACTGTTTTCCCACAGTAGCTGTATTATTTTAGCTTTCCACCAGCAGTGCATAAGCATTCCTGTTTCTCTACATCCTGAACAACAGTTTTTGTTTTTTATTTTTTTTCTTCTCTTCTTTTAATAGTAGTCATCCTACTGGTGACATAGTATATTATTATAGTTTTGATTTGCATTTCCTTAATGATTGGTGATTAACACAATTTAGATATAGATGAACATTGTTTCATCTGTGTATTTTCTTTAGAAAAATGTCTATTCAAGTTCTTTGCCATTTTTTTAAAGCAAAGGTATTTTTTTGTTTTGTTTTGTTTGTTATTTTGTTGAGTTTCAGGATTCACTATATATTCTGCATGTTAATCCTTAGTTAGATACACGATTTTCAAATATTTTTCTCGCATTCTGTTATGTTGCGTTTTTACTCTATTGATATTGTCTTTGGATGCACAAAATGCTTTAGTGTTCAATGAAACATACAAGGGATATGTTTTTTCTTCTGCTGTCTGTGCCTTTGGTGCATATCCAAAAAAATCATTGTTAGATCTAATATCATGAAGGGTTTACCTGTTTTACTTCAAAGACTTTTATAGTTTTAAGTGTTGGGTTTTTAACTCAATTTTAGTTAATTTTTGTAATGTTGTTATTTACATTACATTAGTTGAAAAGTCTATGCTTTCCCCATTAAATGGTTTTACATCCTTGTCAAAAACCTTTTGACCTTGATTGTGAGCCTTTATTTTTGGACTCTGTGTTCTACCCTTTGTTCTATATGCTTGTCTGTATGCCAGCAACACACTGTCTTTGACTCCTTTGAAGTTGGGTGTTGAAATAAAAAAGTGTGAGATCTCTGATTTTGTTTTTTTCAATTTTGTTTTGAATTTTTGTGGTCTCTTGAAATTCCGTGAGAATTTTAAAATAGGTTTTTCTATTTCTACAAAATAAATTGTGATTTTGATAAGGATTTACCTGAATCTATATATTGCTTTGGGTAGCACTGATATCTTAACAATATTATGTCTTCCAATCCATGCACATGGGATCTGCTGACATTTACTTAAGTTTTCTTTAATTTCTTGCAGCAATGTTTTTTAATTTTAATTGTACAATTCTTTAGTCTTCTTGGTTAAGTTAATTTTGAAGTATTTTATCCTTTTTGATGTTACTGTAGCATCAAAGTTGGTCGTAGTTGGTGTACAGAAATGCAACTGATTTTTATGTATTGACTTTGACTTCTCCTACTTTGCTTAATTCATTTATTAAGTCTATCTCTTTTTGGTGGATCATTTTTAGGATTTTTTTACACATAAAATCACATAATATGCAAAAATTTTTTTCAATGTCCAAACATTATTCACAATTTCAGAAAACCAGGATACTATTTTTGTATTTATTTTTCCAAAAGTATGCCTGCATTGCTCAGCATATCTGTGACATACCTGGTGATTTAACATGAACCACATGATAAACATGTCATCAACATGGTGATTCTACTTGATTATATCTTCTAATGTTTTTTGTCCATGCATTTATTGATGACAGATGTATTGTTGTAACTTTACTTCCATTTATTCCCATAATAAATTTAGAAAAAATCTGTTTATTGTTTTTCTATTTTTTTACTTTAAATATATATAGAAAGATAATACTTATTTATGAATTTTATTTCAGGATAATAAAAAGGTACTGCAAAATATTTTTTATAAAAATGGAGGATTGAGCACTTTGACTCTAGAAGATGGGACCCAGTGAAAAATGTTAAGCTAGTGATTTATCCATATTTGTTTAGAGCCCTTAACATTTTTCTTTCACCTCAAGAGTTCAGGTGTGGGCATGGTATAATAGTGCTCCTTTCTAGCCTCGTATTCTCAGTAACATAGACATTTACTGAGCAGGGCCATGAGCGCTAGATATCACAGTAAAGAGATGTTTCATATCCACCGGGCATTTGTGTAGGTGAAGAACCTGTATATCTTGGGAAGCTTTTCAATCTCCTGTTTTGAAAGTCATTGGATTAAGGCATTATACTTAATTGTTAATGGTATATTCCAAACCTAGGTTAAGAACACCACCCATTTCAATGCAACTTTAGCCAATCCCATCAAAACTCTGTATCCTGCTACTACCAATCTCAGAGAAATCATGATTATCTGGGGACCTTGTGTTCCCTCTCATAGAATATTTTTATTAGGAGATAAATCAAGTTCTTATCTCATATGGGCCAGGAGCATGGGTAGCCATCTTGGTTTTGTGCTTGGAAAAGATAACAAAATTGTCATCAGGTGTCTTTCAGTCACGCTAAGTCATATGGTCAACAGCTATGTGAACTGACCATCAATATTGCCATGTTTTGAATGTCCTCTTCAAAACTCATGTTGAAATTTAATTATCATCATAACAGTATTAAGAGGAGAGATTTAAATGGTGATTAGGACATGAACAAAGACCTCATAAACAGATTAATGTAGTTATAATGGAAGTGGGTTAATTATTGCAAGAGTGGATGTTTATGAGTTTGGTCCCTCCTTGTTCCCTCTCTGTGACTCACACAAGGACAGGGTTCACTTGCTCTTCTGCCACATTATGATGCAGCAAGAAGGTCCTCATCAGATATGACCACTCAATCTTATTCTTCACAGTTTACTTGTCAGACAAATAAACCTCTTATTTAAAAATAATTTATCTAGTCTGTTATAGCTGCATAAAGTAGGATAAGACAAACACTGTGTTAGTAAGCTTTTTGTCACTGTGCCAAAATACCTGAGGAAAAACAAAGGAGGACATATTTTTTTGGCTCATGGTTTAAAAGGTTTCAGTCTATGATTGGTTGATTCCATCATTTTAGACCTGAGGTAAGAAGTGGAAGAGCACAGCAGAAGGAAGTCTTTGCAGTTAGGGAGCAGTAGTGGGGAGAGTTGGGGGAAAGATTTAGCTTTCAAGTATACACCCTCAGTGGCTCTACTTCTTCCAACTATGTCCCATTTGTCTATAGTTTCTACCATATCCTGGTAGTCCATTAAAATTATTAAATCACCAAATGGATTAATACATGGATGAAGTTAGAGACCTCATGATGCAATTATTTAATAAAATTCCCTACTTTTGAACATTGTTTCATTGGGGACCAGCCTTCAACATATAAGCCTTTGGAGGACATTCCAGATCCAAGCCATAATAAATGTTTTCTGTCTTAGGTTCTTGTAGAGATCAGTTACTAATTACACTGCAGATTTCAGTTTCTTTTCCCAAGCCTATCTCTATGGTTGATGCCCCTGGGCAGTCTTAAAACAGCTTCATGCAATTAATGTATAAAAAGGCACTAAAGTCCCCACTTCTACAGGCTGGTGATCTTAGCCTTGATGTCAGATGTGAAACTAGTAGAAGAATCACATTTAATTTACTACTGTTCCCATGCCTACCAAGAGGAAGGGCATGCCTTGATTTGGCTCTTCTAGCCTACCCCTCTTCTACTCTTTCCCAAATCTCCCAGCTGGAACTAATTCTGCTGCATGGTAGGTCTTAGTTCCCTGAAGAAGAGAGTTTTAGGCAGCTATTTCACTGCTGTGACTAAAGGACCAACCAGAACAACTGTAAAGGAGGAAAGGTTTATTTAAGGCTCATGGTTTCAGAGATCTTAATTCATAGAAGGCCAGCTCCGTTTGTCACAGCTCCTGGTGAGGCAGAACAATATGGCAGAAGAGTGTGTAGAGGGAAGAGGCCCACATGATGATCAGAAAACAGAGAGAGAGACTCCACTCTCTGGATACAAAGTATCTACCCCATAGCCACACACCCAATGAGCCACATCCTCCAGCCAGACCCCACCCAGTTAATGCCATCAGGGATTAATTCACTGATTTAGGTTAAGGCTATAACCCAATCATTTTTTCTTCAAACCTTCTTGCATTGTCTCATACTTGAGATTTTGGAGGACACCAAACATAAACTATAACATTCTGCTCCTGGCCCTCAAAATCTCAAACTCATCTTACAATGGAAAATACATTTAGTCCATTCCCAAGAGTTCCCATCATCTCAACAGTTTTGAGATTGCTCAAGTTCAAGTCCAAGTCTTCTCTGAGGCTCAAGGCAATTTCACATTGTGAGCTCCTGTAAAATTAAAAGCAATTTACAAGTATTCAGTATATAATGGTAGAGAGTAAATGTTTCATTCACACAGTTAGGGGCATAGAAAGAAGGGATAAAATCAAAGCAAGACAGAAATCCAGCTGAGCAAACAAGTCCTGTAGCTCTATTGTCTGGCATCTGGGGCACATCCAAAGGGCTTGTGTAGCTCGTCTCTGTGGCCATGTTGGTTGCAGCCCAAGTGGCCTTTCTGTTGGCTCATCTCTGCTTGATTCTACAGCTTTCCTAGTACAATGTCCCACATTACTGACATTTCTTAATCTTGGCAGTCTCCACTGCAGCTTCGGCTTCTTCTTCAAATCTCCACATTTAACTTTCTCAAGTGGTGCTTACAGGGACTTCCACTCTGCTGGATTTTGCCTGTCCTCCAAGGCCTTCCTTTGCAATCTTAGTGGAAGCCTCCATGAACCCTTAACTCCAGTATCCTGCATTTCTGTAGAACCAGCACCACATGATTTATGCCAAGGTCTGACTTCATCTCCAGCAGAAGGAACACATCCAGGGACCTTGGCTGCAGCAGCCTCTGAGTATCTGGGTGGCTAAGCATGTTGAAGAAACTTCCTAGGACTCCTACTACAAGAAGGGTACCCCACTGGTCTCTTCTCATGTTAATTTTTACTTTTACTTCCTTAAGTCTGAGATGAGTGTGGTCTTGTCTTCCTTGGTCAGGTTTTGCTCTTTCCTTTTAGTCCAAGATTTTCAAATATTTCTGCTCTGCTTTCTGCTCCTGATTATCACAATAAACTTGACTAAAAGCCTTTAGCAATACCCACACCACTGCCTGAATGCTCTGCTGCCTAGATATTTCTATCACCAGATTAGGAAGACCATTGCTTTTAAAATCAGCCTCACAGAAAGTCTCAGGATATGAGCAAAATGTAAACAACTTCTAAGCCAGAAGATAACACAAATGGCCTCTACTCCACATTCCAACAGAGTCCTCCTCTGAACCCTCTAGTCTGTCTTCACTGTCCTTGGTCCTATTGTTATTCTGATCTTCTGATTTCCCACCAAAACTGGTCATTAAGCTCAGTTTACAACAATCCAAAGCATTTCCAGCTTGAACTGCTAAACATCTCAAAATTCCACCCACCAGTTCCAAAAAACTCAAAAAGTTTCTGAACCACATGGCCAGGTTAGTCACAGCAAGAACCCCATTTCTTGGTATCAATTTCTGTTTTAGTCAGATTTTTTGCTGCTGTGACAAAAGGAACTGACCAGAACAAATGTAAAGAAGGAAAGATTTATGTAAGGGACCAAGGTTTCAGAGATCTTAGACCATAGAAGGTCATCTCCAAGGAATGTAGAGGGAAGAGGCTCACATGATGATCAGAAAGCTGAGAGACAGACTCCACTCTCTGGATACAAAATATGTACCCCAGTGAACCACTTCCTCCAACCACACCCCACCTGCCTCTAGTTACCACTCAGTTAATCCCATCAGGGATTAATTCACTGATCAGGCTAAGGTTATAACCCAATCATTTTTCCTCCAAATGTTTTGCATTGTCTTATATGTGAGCTTTTAGAGGAAACCACATCTAAACCATAACAGAGAGTTATAATTCTAACATATTTTCAGTAGGTGGATGTTTGCTTCCAAGTCATGACAATGATAGGTTCATTAATGAACTGAACTTCAGTAGATCAGGCTCACTATCTACTTCAAGGCTCTAACTTTGGTATGCATAAGAATTGCTTCACTTGTTGAGTTAGTGACCCAGGAGACCACTTCCATTGAGAGAGATGTGGGAAACACTCTGAGATTTTGGATCACTGGATCATGTGCTTCCTATATCAAATGGCAGACTTCACTGGAGGTCTGTAAATTGACTTTCTTGTAAATAAGCTACTCATTCCTCTTTTCTTCATATTTCTTCTGCTAGTACTGACAAGATTGTCCCATGAAGTACCATGCGATCCTTGTGTCATAGTTCTGAACAATATGTCATTTATGAGGAAACCTATTCCCTCAGACTCGTCTCCTTGCTACTTTTTCTTATAATGAATAACACTGTGAGACTGTGGTTTATCTTCAAGGCAGGAAGATGCTACAACCTTGTCTAGCCAACATGTTCTAGCCTTTACAAGTGCACAAATTTAAGAAATAAGTTCACTGGGCTCCCAACTGAGAGAAGGATGCCATATTTTATGTGAAGACAATGTTTATAGAGCTCTGCTTCTGGAGTAGACATAAACATGGGCATACTCTTAATAGGTATCAATTACCCTAAGCTCTAGGATCAGTTTGTGGGATTCCTTCTAGAGATTTTTTGACTTCACCTAATCTTGGAAAAATGATAAATGGAAGGTTGTGAAGACATGCTTTGTTTAGTGAGAATACACTGTAACATTGTATATACACCGTCCAGCTTCCCTTTCAAAAATGAAGGATTTATTACAGGGGTGTGCTGTTGAAAGCAGCTTTCAGTGGTCAGTCTCCTCCTACACAGTGTGCCTCAGCTGAAGAAAGGAGCCTCATCCAGTGCCATAATCTCCTTCCTGGGATGGTCAACATTCAATGCAGGGAACCACAAAACCTAGTTCCTTGGACCCAACTTAGGATATATAAAAAGGATTAATCCATTTGAAGAATTACTCAGAGGATCAGTTAAAACTCCTGCTGAGAATGTACTGCAGATAAACTTTTTCTTCCGTGTGATCATCTTTCCTCTCTTCCCTTCCAAAGGTCTTGAAATGAAGAGCAGTAACTAGTAACATCCTACCTGCTAATCTTGGTCCTAAAGAGTTTGCTCCCAGAAAACACAAACTTCAATAGTTGGTGCCAGGAGTGCTTTGAGAAAGCAGATACTGGGATATGATTTTAAAATCGACCCTCCATTGTTCTGCTGACAATGGGGCTCTATCACCCCAAAACTGAGGGATTAAGCAATTTCATATTTGCATGGGCCTGGAGAGTATGTTTTGGATTGAATTCTGAAGGAATTGATCAAGGGAAGAGGATCATATGGTTAGGAAAAAGAAGACATTACCAATTTTTGATCATGTTGCTAGGTGACAGCATTTAACCAGTGCTTACTGCTTTTAAGAGTGACTCCTAAAAGCATAGGGAAACTAATGATTCACACTAAGTGAGGTAGAGGTGTCAAAAAGGCCATGGCTGATGTTGAGAACAGATACTGCAAGGCTTAGAGAATCTGGCATGCCAGAGTGGATGTGCTGTCAGGCAGAAAACCCACTAGAACACTATATTACAGGAAGGCTCTGGGGATACACCACTTACTCCAGCAATAAGGCAGGTGTTTTGTGAAGCAGAACCAGCTTTGCTTGGAAGCTCAGTTAGTGGTGACTGTCTGTAGGTCAGGAGACTGCAAGGAGATGGCACTACAGGACCAGGCTCAAAATAACTTAAGTGGGTGACAGAACCCTGAAACAGCATAGAGAAGGTGGTGCCACTTTGCCAACAGTGAATACACTGGTCAAAATAAGTGACAAGGAGAAGAGGAGGTGCACCAACCTACAGAGAGTTACGGTATGGCTAAAAGAACATGGTATTTCTAATGGCAAAGGAGATTAAGGATGAATGATCAAGAGATTGGACAGTTGCTCTGTTTTCAGACGTGAGGCAGTTTTTTGACTTAGAATCAACTGACTGAAGAAAAGACAGGTTCCCAGGAGACAGAATTTGCAATAGCACAATAAATGTTTATAACAATAGTCCCCCAATTCTTCCCAAAGGACTCATTTATTCCTTAGGTAAATATCCTCTGAGGAAAGAGTAAAAATATATACTTTAAGGACTTTTCGTTACAGGGTCTGCACTGACATTCACGTCTGGTAAGCTGCAGTGCTCTTGTGTATTCTGATTTGGATGAGGTTGCAGGAAATAAAGGAAAATATGGTTCCCAGTGGGTTCACTGGATCCACAAACTATTCTGTGGCTATTTTCCTAGTCTCAAATACATAATGAAATGAACAAATTGGTGGTTGGTATATCCCATGTTAGTTTCTGGGCCTGTGGGGTGAGAGCAGTCACATGGGAAAAGTCAAGAAGAAGCCTCTGAAACTACCTTTCCTCAGACTAAGAGAGGAAATTAAAAGCAATGTCAAATTTGAGGGTTACCACAGAAATCAATTCTACCTTTTAAGGCAAACATGATACAAAGGTGGTAGTGGTTTAATATTTAATATTAATATTTAATATTTCTGTTTAATTTGAGAGTCCCTGCCTTAACAAGACAGATCCTACAGGATTACAGTAGACTATTGTGAAACCTACAAAATAGAAGCCCCTACTGAAGTTGTTTTGCCAGACATAGCATCTTTGCTGAAGCAGATTAATAAAAGCCCAGGAATGGGCTAATATGCCATTGATTTGGTGAAAGCATTCTTGTTCAGAAAAGAGGTTCTGAATCATTTAGCATTTATTTTGAATAAGCCACAATATACATCTCTAGCCTTTACCTCAAAGCTGGTTCAATTCTTCAGGCCTTTGTCCAAGAAGACTTGGGCTTACTGGATATTTTGCAGAACATCATGTCAGTGATGTCATACCAATGGGATCAGATGAGAACAAACTGGGAGTACATTTAAAGTGTTGCAAGATACATGCACTTCAAAGGGAGAGATAAAACCTAAGAAACCTTAGATTCAGATGTCTAGTGGTCTGGGGCATGCTGGGTTCTTCCTTTCAAAGTTGCAAACATATTGCTGCATATGACACCTACCAACCCCTAAAATAAAGTAGAATGTCTAGCGACTTTGCATTTTGGAAGCAGCAATTCCACTTCTATTAATACTGCTGCAATTAATAGAGTGACACCAAAGATTGTTAGAGGGGCTGCAGATGTAGCTCAGTGGTAAAGCACTTGCCAACCATGCACAAGGCCCTAGGTTCAATTCTCAGAACTGAAAAAAAAAAGAGTGTGCTAGATCTGAGAGGGTTCCAGAAGAGGAAAAGGCTTTATATCAGTTCCATGCTGCAGTGTCAGCATATGTTCTGCTCTGATGCTATAATCTGTAAGATCTATGTCATTAGAAGCATAATGGTGGGAAAAGGCACTTTCAGAGTTTATAGCAAGCTTCAATGAGGGTATTATAATGAAGCTCTCTTGGGGTCTGGAGCAAAGGTATGCTATTTGCAATATAGAATTATACACCTCTCAATAAATAGTTTTTATTTAGGTTCTGGTAAAGACAACTGGACATGAAATATCCAATTATATTATCACTAGACCTACTCTCATGAGATTGTCAAATCTAGAAAATTTCTAATATCAAGTGTCCTTAACACCAATCAATCTTACTATTGTGATGCCTCCACAATATTATTATAAATAGTACCTCCAAGATCAAGCATAAGTAGGACCAGTAGAGAAGACCCAAGTGTCAGGAAATGGCAGACAAGACCGCCCCCTTCCTATGTCATCTACCACTGTTGCATCTATGGTCAAAGGCGATCTCCACAAGGAACAGAAGTTCAAGGAGTATACTGGTTCCTTCACCTTGAATTGAAAGAGAAGTAGCCTGAGGTTAAAATATATCCAGTACACTTGGACTTACTCCCGGTGCCAAGTTGTTTGTTTCAATCTCCAAAACCCTGACAATGAGGAAATTTTAAGCTGGAAATAAGTGGACTTACAGGAATGGATATAAAGTGTGAAAGTATTTGTATATCAGTTTACTACCAACCACAGAATCTCTCTCACAGAAGAGGTGCTGAACTATCAGGTAATTAAAATGACTTGGCAGTAGGTATCAGCCAAATTCCATCACTGGCATCCTCATTGCTGTCACAATGGACATAAGACAAAGTGGTCCTGTTGGCAAAGATGGAAGCTATGCATGGGCCCCGCAGCCTGAGCTCCTGGGCTTAATTAGCGAAAAAGATCAGTGCTGAATACCCCTGTGGGTAGCGAGTTGTATGGGTCTGGAACCTAGGAAAGAAGGGTGGGTTTATGGTAGAGATTTGGTATTTAATGATACAAGGTCAGTATGTTATGATTTGTGAATAAGGGAAGAAAAGATGATAGTTCAGAGAATAAAAAAGAGGGGCAGGCAAAGGAAGAGGAATGTTAAAGGGGGACTGAGAAGACACAGCTGATAGAGGAGAAATAAATAAAATCAAGGGAGGATCATTTTAAAAAGAAAAGGTACAAAAGATGATAAGATGGGTCACTGAAAATAATCATTGGTCTTAGCAACAAAGACAATAACAAATTTTTTAGGGGGCAGTACCAGGGATTGAACTCAGGGACACTTGACCACTGAGCCACAGCCCCAACCCTGTTTTCTATTTTATTTAGAGACAAGGTCTCACTGAGTTGCTTAGCACCTTGCCATTGTTGAGACTTGCTTTGAACTCATAATCCTCCTGCCTCAGCCTACAGAGCCGCTGGGATTACAGGTGTGCTCCATCATGCCTGGCAACAATAAAAATTTTATCTAGAGCAATTTCAAAGGGAACTAAAACACAAGGGAGGTGAGTATGATTGGGAATTAAACAAAGAAATATAATGAACTTTAGTCGAGTTTTAAAGCATTATAACATTGTGGGGAAAAGAACAGATAAGGTATTACATAAAGAAGAAAGAAGCAAAGGTTTGAAATAACTGCTATGGAAAAATGAGAAAGCCAGCCAGCCACAGAGATCATAGAGCAATACTGAAGCCAAGCCAAGGCTAAGGTTCACAAATTTGCATTGGCACCAATCAATTTGATTTATGTGTTTTTTTCTTTGACTGTGCTTGGCTTCCAGGGAGTGGGTATTCACAATGCACATGATGGGATTGGCCTAAGAAGTGATAATAAAAATAAAGGTTTTCATCATGAGTGTAGTGGGAAAAAATGGGACCAGAATGTTCAGGGGTGCTGGCAAGGGAGATTATAGTGTGATTCATCAGAGTGGAAAGAAAGGAAAGGAAACCATGAGGAGGTCACAGTCCAGCAGATGCTGATATGCTAGAGTTTGTGTTCTTAGGTTTCTCTGTTGCAGATGATGGTAAAACTTGTCTAAGGCAACAGTGTAGGATGAGTTAGAACCTGTTATAGATCACCACCCTGGGTACTGAGGGGCTGATGTGCAGCAAATTTAAAAGTGTTCACGCTAAAGAAATCAATATATGTTCTGGATGTCACCTACATAGATGCTGGTGATGCCTAGAATAATGGGCTTGAGCATCCTGGCAGCTAGGATACAACAGGAGACCCATTTGGTTATTTAGCCCTATAATAAGAAAATATTGGCTAAAGAGATGTCAAAGTCTAGAAGGAATGCATTTGGTGAATGACTCGAATGAGGGATAACAGTGTTCTAGAAGCAGCACCTAAGTGTGGCCTAAGAGGAGAGCAGGTCAGTTCCTCTACTACATTGCACTCCCAGCCACCAGGAATGCACTCACCTTTTCTTAACAAGTCTAAATGCAAAATTGTCATTTCTCCCTAAATCCTCCAAAGAGAGTAGCAGAGGTGTGCTGATGCCATGTCAATCAGTATGTGGCAGATGTCATTGGGGGCCTTCATGCTGCTTCGGCCTTTCAAATCCCATGGTCTGTGGGAAGTTAAAGCCCTTCCAAGAGTGACTGCTAATTCCCAGGAGGTTTGTTCTCCAACTTCCCCTAATTCTCACATTTCCTACCTACCACCTTATCCTAAGCCATTTGACAGAGAATGAGACTCAACCCTCCCTGCAATTTTCACTATTAAGATGACCACAAAAATATAATCAATCTTTCTTTCTTCAGAGTCAACTTATTTCATACAATAGATGGAAGATTTAGAAATGGTACATAGACAATCTTTTCAAGACTAAGACATGGCCTTAATAAAGCTTCACTTTGTCAACTCTAAAACTTCATGCTTCTAAATTCTAAAACTTCATCATGGTCATAACGGTATCCACATTTGTCAATATTTTAATGATGTAGTAATGCAAACAGGAACTTCCTTTTCTATATGTAGGTAGAAATTTTGTTTAATTGTAGGAATTTGGTTGAAGATCCCATAGGTACAACATTCCTTCTCACACATACTTATAGAAAGAATCTGTTACTAAGTGGACAATTTTCAGGCCAGTGAGTGGCTTTCATATTCTCTTGTCTAGCTTGAGCAAATGGGAGAAGCGTAGACTGATAGCACTGAGTGCTGGCATAATAAAAAATTGTACAGGTGCAAGTAAAAATAAAAGTCCCTATATAAGTGGTTTTAGTGTCATCCTAAGAGGATCTGGCAAGAGGCAAGTGGGGAGATGTCACAACCTGATTCTTCGGTTCTTTGACAGGAATGATCTTAGGTACTTCATATTGCAGTTGTACATCTTGCCTAGAGGCACACTGAGCCTTGAGAGCGATGGGTGCCTGCATCTATACATCCAGATGGATAAACACATAAAGGATGCTGTGATGGGGAGAAAAATCTATCTGCTAGTTAAGTGCATATGACATTGAACTCTTGCCCCAAGAATCAGTTTCCTTCTACTAATCAGTGGTGCTTTTTATTAGTTTACGTAGATGGATACTATTTGGCAAATTATGAAATAGTTTGTTATACTTTTTAAAAAGTCAATAACACAACATCTGATTCTTTTTAACAAAAGATTTCTTCCCTTGAATACTTTCATTACTTTTTGTCTGTGGATTATAACCCGTTATTTCCATTGAATAACCCAACTTTTCTAGTTTTTGATTCCATGTAACTGAAGCCCAGCAGAATTAATTATGTTTAAAGATGACTGGAGTTAAGTAGCTGAACTTTGCCTTAGCTTGAAACAGTGAGTTTAACTATTCCTTGTTGTGCATTAGCTGCCCACTCAGCCACTCAGCTGGCTATACATCGTACAGTAGAATTCATCTGTGTGTTCATGTGAAAAATAGTTGGCCTGGGTCCAGAGGAATACCCAATGGATTCCCAATTCATTAATTTTTGGATTAGGCCTTTACTTTGGCAACGTGTGTACAAATAAACAAGCATGACTGAAATTAATTTATTGCATTCAAGAGACATCTGTAATTCTGCAGTTACTCGGCAAGAAAGAATTAAACAATTTCATCTTTGACCATTTCCCATCTTTAGTCAGCTAAACAAACTTCGCCTTCCTAAATTACTCAGATTCTCTTTTCCAGCTGATAAGAAAACAAAGGGCCTCATAATGAACCTTTATATTTATAAATTCAAATACATATTAAAACACAAGGATAACATTAAAATATCATGAAAGGCCAGCTTAGTGACATTAAAGTATCATAAAAGGCCAGCTTAGGGACAACTTTAAAACTAATGCTTCCCACTTGAAGATTCAGTGCCAAAGTATTACAGCACATGCCATGTGGGAGACCAGGCATCAAGTTCATCTCCCTACAGTTCCGAAATATGAAGGCTAGAGCAAGGTCCCTTTTGAACAGCTCAAGGATCTGGGGGAGTTAAACTGAACAAGACATTATTTTAGATTTCCTTTTTAATTTTATTTCCCTTTAACAAAAAGATAAACCCATGACTAAAGAAAAGGGAGAGTTGTAGCCAGTGAAATTGTCCTAGTGTCCTCTGCTCATTAGGAGCAGTGGCAGCAAGAAGGCAGGGCTGGTGACTGGCTGTGTCAGCTTCTTCAGGCCCATGAAGAGTTAACCAAAGGCGATGATCCAAAGTAAATAAGGATAGATGACATTCTTGCTCCAATAATTAACTAAATTAATATTCAGGGGTAGATAAGATTGTGGTATTGAAAACAAGAATCTTATTATTTCTCTCAAGGTTAGTAAAGTCTTTAATCCCAAGTGACTAACTGGGGAAATATTTGTGGTTGTCAATTAGGTGCTCCTGGAAGGCCTTTAGGGAGGGCGAAAGAAAGGAAGAGGATATCCAAGTGATAGACAAATGGAAGAGGAGGAGAAGTGAGCCATTAATAACAATAATGGTATCGACAGAGAGAGATGGCCTCCAGAGCAACAGAAGCCTAGGGGCTGTAGGCCTGATCTGGGGTTCTCCTGGTCAAGCATCCCTGTCATTTACTTACTCTGGTTGGAGTAGAAATGTGAAGATGAGAAGATATTTAAGAGACTTTTTTTTTCTATATAAGAACCTTTTTTTTCCCCCTATTGTCTTGATAGTTTTGTGTAAAAAAACTAAATGTAACAGCGTCCTTTATTGAGTATTAGTATACACTTGTCCTTAAAACAAACCAACAAGGAGTCTTATCTAGAAACTAAACCTCTAAGAAGTTGTTAGGTTAAAAATTTTTCTCAAGTCCTCCATGTAATAGAAGGAGAACTGGGTTGGACTTTGGGTTTGGCCACCTGGCCTACGTTACTCTGTCTGTCCAGTGTAACAACTTCTCCCAATCACAAAACTAAAACCTCTGCATAAAGTATTTCATTGTTCAAAGAGATTATCCTTCTTTGAATAGATTTGTATTTACTTATATGAAAATGCCACATTCATGTGCTTTAAGATCAGTGGCTTTTTTTTTCCCCCCACAGAACGTCATTTTCTAAATTTATTTAGGAGTTGGATGAAACTCAAGTGATGTGGAGAAAAGAGGGCCAGAACCAAAGATTGTGATGTCTGTTTGGCATTATTTAGACAATTTTATCAAACTTTATTTATACTTCCAATTTATTTTACCTTGTATTTAGTTTGTATGGTTACAAACATGAAGCTATATTTACTTATGGGGTTCAAAACAATTTATAAACTATCTAGATCTAGAAAGGATTTTGGGTAACTTAAATCCTAGTTAGCTAAGTAATTCTATACTCCTTCATTTCTCCTGTGTTGTCCAATCTTTGGGGCCCTGACTGTCCTAGCCATCTTTATTTCCATCAATTCTCACAAGTCCCTAATGTGGTAGGCTACCAACATTTGTTGAATTCATTCTTGCTGTGATGACTTGACAGAGTATGCAAATAGGAAGAACTTCTATAGAAAAGATTATTTATGGACTATCCACGAATGAAATACAAGTATTTTAGAATCAAGGCTAGAATGAACCATTCATGTTTGATACTCTCTATGGATTAGTATTTTCAAATATCAATATATCATGTTTAATGTGAAACATTTCTATATTATTTATGGCTTGTTATAAAGAAATGGAAAAGGCAGATACACCAAGGAGCAAGCGCAGGGAGATGTTTTTATCTCAGGATTCTTTCATCCAGTAAAACTTTTGTGAGTGTTATTGGGTGCTTTTGGCCTATGTTCTTTTTGCCCCTTGTTTATTGAGGATATAAAAAGGGAACTTCACTGTCTAAAAAAATTCTTGAATTACTTATTACTTGTACAATGTGAGTACTGCAATTAAAATGTCAATTAAAGTTCAATATTACATGATACATACTTGAAGCTATATTATCTGTAATAGTGCAAGGTACATTATGGCTAATCAATGAGTAATACTGGATTAAGAGATTATCTTTCAAACTACTTTTTGAAGTTTTAGTTCTGCTGTCATTTTATTTTACTTTCTATTTAGCTTATTGGGTTAAAATATAAAGTTATATTTACTTATGGAATAAAAAAATAATTTATAATCCATCTAGGTCTAGAAAGAATTCAAGTTAAGAATTTGACTTGTATCACAGTTAGCTTTTTAATTTGCCTTATATGTAGCTTACATAGTTAAAAATATGAAGTTATATAGATTTATTGACAATTTATATCAACCCTCCAGGTTTCAGTTTTAGAACGTGAAAAATAAAAATAAAATTAAAGTAAATCATATATAAGGACCATGGAAACTTCAGGATCCTATTATCAACTTCATGGTATAGATTAGGTTACCACCTCTGTTCTTCCATTAGCAAAGTCATGTCATCTGTATTGTTTTATGGGACAAATGAGTTTGGAATACAGTTTTCTCTCTTCTGCTTTTCTTAAACAAAGGTCAAATTTAGGATAAATTATATTAAGAGGCTTTGTGTAGCATTGTAGATATTCTTTCCTCTTCAACCACGTAAGGTATGCCTACAAGGGAGAAGAGGGAGAGAGGCAGACTCTTTCTGACATATCATTTTTGAGGTAAAGGTCAGAAAAACCAGTATATCCACCTACACAGTATAAATTACTTCAGCTTCCCAAAACTTCCCAAGAAGAAGAAACACTTAGAAGTAATCAAAGTTTTTCACTTTTTTTTTTTTGTACCAGGGATTGAAATCAGGGGTGCTTAGCCACTGAGCCACATCCCCAGTGTCCCCCAACCCCTCACTTTTTAAAAAAATTTTGAGACAGGGTTTCAGTTGCTTAGGCTGCCTTTGAACTTGTGATCCTCCTGCCTCAGCCTCCCAAGCCTATGGAATTATAGGCATGCACCACTGCACCCAGCAGTAATAACACTTTTGATGACAGCATATGGTACCCTAACTTCAAGTTAACTTTGGAGTAATTAAAATCTTTATTGAATTCCCTTCACAGCAAACTTTTAGGTAAGACCTGCAAAAACTGGTTGCTATTTTTTAGAAGGGTACTGAGTGGGTGGTTACCTGGCTACAAATTATACTATAAGAGTTTGTGGATCTGTAAAGTATTTATAAAGATTATTGATGGTATTCTTCCATTACATAAAATGAATTTCTAGCATGACAATGACCAGATTTGATATCTGGAATCAAGCAAATTAGAATGGGAGGGTGTGTAGAAAACTTACTATGTAAGTACAAATACAATACTATTTTCCTCTTCTTTTTCAGATGAGCAATCTAAATATGATTTTACTTTTTTCTTTCTTAAGCTTCATTTTTCTGATGCTAGTGCTATGTGATCAACCGTGTAATATGCTCCAAAAATGAAGATGGATTGCAAAAGCCAGACAGTAATTTATCTTAATAGTTTAGATTGCCCAGAGGATCAGAAAATATATTTTGGGTTTCTAGTGATTCTGGAGCAAACTTGGACTTTCCTTCTAAAGAATAGGTAACATTTTGTATGTACTACAAATATACACTGCCGTCTTTATTGAGTTACAGAAAAATTTCTAGGTAACCATTCTGATACCCAATTGCAGTAGAATGACCCTTGTATCTTCTCTCAATTAGCAATTAAAAGTTGTTAGTTGTTGGTAAATGATGCTTAACAACTCTATAAAATATATTCAAGGGGCTTAGTGGTGGAACTCTTGCCTAGCACGTGTGAAACACTGGGTTCGATCCCCAGCACCACAGAAAAAAACTAAGCAAAATAAAGGTATTATGTCCATCTGCAACTAAAAATACTTTTTAAAAATATTTTAAACCTACCTGAGTATTTTACAGGGCATGATTGAAAATGGAATTTAACATGTCTTGAGTTTGCGCTCCCTTCCTCTCAAAGTACAAGCATTCGAATGTGGGAGTAATGTTTAGGTATATGCTTATTGTTAATATTCATATTTTGAAAGAAAAATCTAAAGATGGCTTAAAAATGGATTTTTAAGCCATCTAGAGATGGCTTAAAAAACAGCCTGTATAAATGGCTTTTATAGCTTGTAAAAAACAGCTCTATTCTAAGCTTGTAATCTGCTCCAATATTGTTTGCTACTAAAGAGAGAGGACTGCTAGTATCCAGAGTTGTCATTGTCTATCCTGGGCAGCCAGATTTTGGGAGATTTTTGGTCTCAAAGTTTGTGTACAACTCAGGCAGTTTATCCTATGAGAAGGTTAAGCCCTTTGCTGCCTCTCAAAGACAAAGTAAAGACCACTTTTCTAAACTGTGGTCACGGAGGGATTTGCAACCACTTGGTCTGAAGGTCAGCAGGCTCTGCACTCTGGATCTAGCCAGCAGCCCATTCGACCTTAACTGAAAAAGCAGAAGGATGGCATGCATGTATATTAGAATTTGGATGCTGGTGGATAATTACAGTGCATAAAACCATGGAATATGAAAAATAAAAAAGCAGGGTAGATAGGTAGGTAGAGAAACTTACAGATGGTCAGTTTACTGGAGATTATTTTTGTGACTGACTAAATGAATCATAATGAGAAATAATTGTTTTTAAAAACATCATTTACAGTTTATTTGTAGTTTTTAGTTTTCAACAGAAATAATAGGTGCTTAGGGGCTCTCTCTGACCCTCATCAGGGTCAGACATGGAGAATTTTATAGCTGAGTGAACTTGGCAGCAGGTCTGCCAGAGATTCTGCTTGTCTCTGCAGAAAACTGCCTGGGTTTGGTTGGTACCTGCAATCATGAAATTGTGTTTGACTTTAAAGTGCTGTGTTAACCTAAGAAATGGCTTCTTCTGTTTGTAGTGATCATATTGTGGGGACAGGAAAATCACTACTGAAGGTTATGTTGCATGCATCTGCTTTGTATAAATGCTTTATTTCACTTGGAAGAAGTTCAAATGTTCAAGAGACCACAAATTTTGACTATTATAGGCAGACAAATGATGCTTTGGAACTTCAACAGATAATAAGGAAGTGTTTAGTTTTTCGGGGATAGTTGAAAAATGTCCCTCCTATTTACACAAGATGTGGTTATCTTAGAGGGCACACTTTGTTTGCTTTCTCCCCACTTAGAGCCAACATACACATCACTCTGATTTCCTGGAGTTTCTTCACTTCTTCTTCTGCCAAATCGCATCCCAACCTCCTTACAAAACTATGTGTAAAACACACATCTTTCAGGGAGCTTTCTGGACTGACCCCACCAACCTCCAGTCATTCTCACATAATTCCTGCTGGGCTTCAATTTTATTTTTTAAGGCTCAATTTTTCATTTACTGATTCATCGAGTATGTGACAACCATATGCTAGGCATGATTCTAGGTACCTGAGATATATTACTGAACAAAGTAAAGATCTTTTTTTTTTCCTCAAGGAGCTTATATTTTAGTAAAGTGAGTGTAATGGTCAACTTTCTGTATTACCTTGGCTTGCCCATGATTCTCAAATAATTGCTCAAATGCCAGTCTAGATGGTGATATAAAGGTTTTTTTTTTAATTTTTAAAGATGGAATTAACATTTAAATTAGTAGACTTTAAAGCAGATTGCCCACATTAATGTGGATGGGACCATTTAATCAATTGAAGGTCTAAGAGAAGAAGACAGGTCCCTGAGGATAAGGGGATTTGTCTCCAGATTACCTTCAGACTTGAACAGCAGTATCAACTCTTCATGGATCTCCAGATTGCCAGTTGCTCTGCAGGATTTGAACTTTCCAATCCCCATAATCACATGAACAAATTCTGAAAGATAAAGAAATAACTTTAAGTGTGTGTACCTTCCCCTTGATACAAACAAACATGCTCACATACACACACACAAGTCACACACAGTTAAATCTGGTTGCTATTGGAGAACCCTGAGTAATGCAGAAAAACATACAATAACAATAATAAAAATAATAATGATAAACAATACAATTAAGTAATAGTATGACATGTTAGAAGATGACAAGTGCAAAAGAATAAATGACAAAGAGAGAGAATAAAGGCCACAGGGAATGCTGGGGAAAGGAATCAGACTGGCCTATTATTGGGAAAGGCCTTGTTGAGATTGTGATGTGAGAAAAGATACTGGTAGAGTTGGCTAGGTATCTATGGGAAGAAAGCATGTCAGGCAGAGCAACTAACTGAAGCGAAGGTCCTATGGCAGGGCCGTGCCTGGCATGTTCAAAAAGTAGCAAGGAAGCCAGTGTGGTTGGATTGGAAAGTGCAGAGGACTGAGTAGCAGGAGACATGGGCACAGCAATAACAGGAAGCCAGATAATCAGAGCCTTACAGACTACGATACATGAGCCATTGTGGTGTGGGGGCCAAAACAATGATGTGACTCTTACTTGTGTTATTCCTGCCTGCTGGGCTGAGAACTTAGTGGGCTGGGATGGCAGCAGGAGATATGTTAGGAAGCTGTAGCCATTAGCTTTGTAGAGTAACAAACTAACCCAGATTTTAGTTGCCCAAAGCAAGAATCATTACTCAGCTCGCAACTACATGGACTGGCAAGTTAGGCCAAGCTCAGGAGGGCAGTTCTACTTCTCAGCCACAATGGATGTGTTTCCAATAGGACCTCAAGTTCAACACGTCTAAAAGAAGCACCTTCTTTACTTTTTTTTTGTTTTCTTGCCTCAGCCTTCTAATTCATTCTTAAAACACCACCAGAATGGTCATATCAAAGCCTTACATCACTCCGTTTCTTGTTGGAAAATCTGTAATGATTGCCTGTTGTCTACAAGATCCACATAACACCCTTTAGGCCAGGTAGGTTGGATAAGATAGGCAATAGCCATTATAAAACTGTAAAGCAAATACTTTCTCTCCTGCTTCTGTCTCAGTTGCCAGGTGTCATTGACTCATTTTTGGTCAATGAGATACAAAACTATATAAGGCCTTTGAAAGATTCCGGGAAAGCCTTTGTTTTTCTGATTAAAAAAAAATTCCATAAATGGTTGTTGTTATTCTCTCATTCTACTTCTTTTCTTGAATGTAGATATGATTCCTGGGACTTCTGCATCTATCTTTTAAACTTGAGGAGACAAATACATTTTAAAAATCCTTAAGGATAGCAGAGCAGAAGTAGAAAGATCCTGAGTATGAGAACTCCACTGTTCTGCTCACAAAACCCTGGCACTAACTAATTCTGAATTTCTTATTAACCAAATAGCAAATATCTTTATGTTTAAGTCGTGTTTTCTCTTGAAGATTCCATTGTTCCTAACTAATCCAGGCTGGTATTCAAATACCTACAACTCATCTGAAGCTGTCACTCCACATGCATCTACATTTACTTGGCTACTTGACCATGTTTCAAAAAAATCTACACTACTTTCTCTTTATAGAATTCTTCCTGTCCTCTTTTTTTTTTTTTTTTTTTTTTGCTGTGACATAGCTTGTGATATTTCCTCCCCAAAGAATTCCTTTTTTGTGTGTTCCTCCACCAGCCAACACCTCCTTCCTTTGTCTCTACATAGACTTCAATGTTCATCTGACATTCTGCCTCCTCCTTAAAAACTTTCCTGATCCTTCCAGAGGTGATAGCCTCCTTCGTTGAATTCCTGTGGAACTTGTCGCTAAAATTCAACTGAAGGGTCATTATCTCCCTTTGGATAGGGATTGAAATTAGGTATACAAGTATCCAAACTTTTCTTTTTCTTTTCTTTTCTTTTTTTTTTTTTTGGTACTGGGGATTGAACCCAGGGGCACTTAACCACTGAGCCACATCCTCAGCCCCCCTTTTTAAAAATTTATTATTATTATTATTTTGAGACAAGGTCTCACTAAGTTTCTTAGGACCTTGCTAAGTTGCTGAGGCTGGCTTCAAACTTGCTATCCTTCTACCTCAGCCTCCTATTGCTGGGATTATAGGCGTGCTTCACTGCTCACAGCTTCCAATCATCTTTTTTCCCTGGATGAGTAGGTAAATGAATAAATGAGATAGGTCGCAAGTGTCTAAAATAAAAAGTAAATGAGAAGCAAGACTACTGCAAAGAGGGAGAGTAAACTCCTCAGATAGAGTCACTGAGTATTGTATACTTGCAAAGAGGTGATGAAAAGTTCCACCGAAGCACAGGACAACTTAATTGTGGCTTGGGACAATTATAAAAAATGAAATGTCTTTGGTCTCTAGCCACATTTTAGCTGTATATGTGGTGAGATTTTTGTGCATTGCTTTGTTACATTTAATGGAAATTGGGCACATAATTCTATATATCTTCCAAGGAAAACTAGGCCCAATAAGATATTCTAATTAAAAATTGTATTATTTGTGGTTTTATTCACATGCTTTCTTTGAATTATAACTTAATATTTTTGCTTAGAAAAACACATTTCATTGTTTTTGAGTCATTTCCCCATCTTGAGTTTATTAAACTTGAATTAAAATAAATTATTCTAAAAACAAAGCTGTTTTTACACTGGAACTTGAAAAACCTTTGAAGCTAAATAAAGTTAAAATTCAAAACATTAAGCAACTTTATGTCTTAAAAATGGTAAAATCTTGCCCATTACAATATAGACTCTTATTATAGTGACATGGGAATTGTTTTGTCCCCTGTTCTTTTCTAGTTGGGGCTGTTTGATTAATATGACATTAAATGCCTAATATTAGGTAATGAATTAAGTTACTCATCCTAGGTCTAGTCTCTTCCACCCACTTCTAGCAGCAAAGGGTGGCTGAGGATAAATTACTCTACAAGGAGGAAGAAATACACAATGTATGCATCTAGGCAGACATATCTATGACTTAAAGAGGGAGAAAGTAGATAAAAATAGCTTTAGAAGAAAACATTTCAAATATTTTTTTTCTCTTTCCTCATTCTGCTTTATAAAACTGTATTACAGAATAAAAAAATGTTCAGCAAATTAAGAAAGTCCACTAGTAATCCCCATAGACTGCTGTCACTACTAGATCTTGATGACAGCCAGCATTCTGAAGAAATATATCTAAATCATGGGCTTTTTTAAAAAGTTAAGAAATCCAGAAAAGTCATAGGTCCTGATTACAGATTCTGGCACAATCTCAGTAACAGTTTTTAGACATAGTGTCCTCTCAGTTGTAAACCCACATATGGGTCTTTTACTAGCCAAGTTCAATGCCAAGTTTTTCATGCAGGCCTGGAATCCTATCTACTCCTTTCTGATCTTTCAACAGTTTCAAGGAGTCAGCCTTCCTTCTTTCCAGAAAGCAACCACCCATCCTTTCAACTTCATGTCACTAACATTACTCATCACAGTGGTGGAACAGACAACGGGAATCATGTTTTTTTAAAGTTTGGAAATAGCCCAAGGTTCCAAATCTCTTTCAAAATTGTCGAAGTAGTTCCCTGTTCTATGACTGCTAATTTTCTCAGATGTTATTAAAAATTTCCTTAGTTTGTTCATTCATTCACTCACTCCTTCATTCAAAAGATATTTATCCAGCGCCTACTATATGCCAGGCACTGTTCTGGGCTCTGGGAATAGATCAGTGGACAAAACCTTAATGAAGTTTGCATTTTAGTGGGAATAAATGGTTATAGATAAACAAACAAACAAACAAAAAACAGTCTACCGGGGAGTGATAAGTGATGTGAGAAGATAGGCAGTAATGGGAAAAGAGAGCTGGGCAGGAGGGCTGCTGTTTTGCACTGGGTGGTTGAGGAGAGTTTGTATGGCGTCAGAGAGCTGAGGGAAGAGAGGGAGAAGAGCAGTTCAGGCAGAGGAAACAGAAAGTGCCCCGCTGGGGACAGTGTAGTTGGCTGGAGCAGAATGGCAAGGTGTTCAGGGTCAAAGGAGATGACGTTAGATAAGGCAGAACTGGGGACAGATGAAGGGCCTTCTCATTCATCTGAAGGGCTTTGGCTTTTATGCCAAGTGAGACAGGGAACCATGGAAGAATATTTAACAGAGGAGCGCTACGATCAGATTTAAGTTTTAAAAGGATCGCTTTGGTTTCTGTGCTGAGAACAAACTGTAGAGATCAAATTCATAAACAGGGAGAATAGTGGGGAGGCAATCAAGTGTGCAAATACTAGATGAGCTCTTCTCTTAGAAATGTATATATCCAGCCCAGTCTGGGTTAGATGTTGAACCGTGATGTGCAGCTCGTGGCCAGTTTATGGGTGTAGCATTTCCTCAGAACCACACATGACCTGCTCTGATCGTATATGGACCAGTATTTCTCCAATCCACCTACACCCAAGACAGTCCCATGACACTATCCAAGGAGAGGGAGACATCAGTCTTTGGGTTCTAAAAGATTTTTTCCTATGGGCTTCAGAAAATTTGTATTTAGAACTTTTTTCTCTCCCAAGGTGTCTCTGACCCTTCTAGGTTTGAGAAATTCTCTTCCACTCCTTGGTTCATTTTCTTAATTCTTATTCTCTTGTTCATACCTGCAGTCCATTCCATTATGTTACCAAAGCAGGTGCTAGCTTTAGTTGGAACTCATTTCTTTGTCTATTCCCAGTGGTCCCTGAACTGAGCCTCTTTGTAGCTTACATATTCCCATGGTGGGTGATATTATCCTAGGGACACTCGTACATAATGTCTTTATTCCTTACTCCTCAGATCTCCTACAATGTTCCTATTTCTAGTCTGAGAGATGCCTCTGGTACAGAGCTCATTTTAGCAGCAATAATGTTTGAGAGGCTTGGAGTCTTTTCTCCATATTTTAGTTCAGACCACCTTCTCCCATTACCTATGCCAGAGGTTGCTGGAAACCCACCAGCTATATCAGTTCACAGATGTATTTTCTTTGGCCCATACAGTGCTTTGAAACATTTTTGAGTAGTTGCCAACACTTAAAAATGATTAGATTTATATAAAAACTTCAATTTTTCATTTCTCTTGAAAAATTAAAATACTTGGCTAATCCAGATATGCATGGTCATATGGCCATAGTCAGTCGGAGTGGAGTAGCAGCTGTATTGCTTGACAGTTCTGCACAGCCCCAGCCCTGTTCCTACTCCATCAAGTTCCTGCCTGCTGGATTGATCCCTCCAGATATTTGAGTGAAACACCTAGGGTTTCTACTCTCATTTGCCCATATCACATCATAATTTCCAGAATTATTCCTCAGTAGACTTATAGGATAATGGGTGGGCAATCTTTTAGAAGTAGACCTTAAAATAAAAATGACATATCTCCTAATATGTCAAAACAAAATAAAAATTTTTATTTAGGAAAGAGTGGCCAATTTCTCATATCATCTCAAAATATGAAACTAATTGATTTTGCTAGTTGTTCAGTAGAATGCAATCTGAGTAGTCACTGAACACACATTTGACCTCCCATTGGCTTAACCTTCTCCACGCTAAATCTCTTCTATAGAAGCCTCCTGAAACACAATTTCTAGAAAGACAGACAGTGCCACTCCACTATAGACAGATAGCCAGGTGCTGCATTTGCCATGGCCACTTCTGACCTGGAACACTAGTTTCTGTGGCCTGTTGCGCCATTTACGAATGTCTGTATGATAAAGGAGAAATTCTCCAATATCTTTTGGGAATTAATGAGCAGTCTCAATCCAGTGCCATATAAATATACAAAGGTTTTATTTCTTCCAGTTGCTGCCTTCAACCATATCTAATCCATTCTCCATTTCTTGTCACTTAATACTACCTGGGATAGATCCTATAAACCTCAAGCCACTTTGAGCCATTAATACATTACACTTACTTTAAAGTATCAATCTCAAAGTTGATTTAAATCTCTTTCCTCCCTTCTGATGTTTCTTGTGTGGTCCATGTGAGTATTTCAGAGAGTCCAGAAGGATCCAGCCACTCCATGGTTGTTTGACTGAAAGATCCAGCTCTGACTCCACTTCTTTCACCTACAATTAGTTCCTGCCACTCCTCCACAGTTTCTTGTTAGGGGGCTCCACTGGCTCAGGAAGTCAAGACACCTATAACATGGTGCATTTCTGTGACACTATCCAAGGAGAGGGAGACATTGGCTTACAATCAGGTTGCTCATCTTTGACACAAACAGTGGTGGGAAGACCACCCCGATCCTTACTGCTTTCTTTCTCTAGTTGCTTTCTCCCCACTTTGACAGACCCAGGGATAAAGTAGCCAGCATAGCCTCAGCAGACATGTCACCAGTGGAAAACCATCTGTCTTCCACCCAGAGAGTCAATCTACAGCCCTCTGAGGGAGTCTGAGTTCTTCTCTTGTAGCCTTCCTGTCATTTGCCTTGGTGAAGGGAATGAACCACCTCTTCTCTCCAGGAAAAAGAGGGAAAACATCTCTTCTCTAAACTCTACAGTTTCCCTAACAACAAGGAATCCACTGTCTTACTCCTTTCTTTCCCAAGTCCTTGGTTTTTGAAAACTGGAAGTGGGCACAGTCACTTGTGGTAGATTCAGTTCTGCAGACTTTTTGTAGGCCCCAAGGAAGGTGCCTGATCAGTAGTCAATTGCTCTCTTCAGAATGCAAATTTCTTTATTACACGTGTGTTCTCTGTCCTAAGCCTTGGTGGCAAATCTGGGAAAGCTCTGCTCAATATCCTGCTACATTGTTCCATTCCAGCTGGATCAATCAGCTCGTGTACCTCTGGTTACAAGCAACAGAGAACTCCACCAAAAAATGGCTCTGCTAGTGAGGAAGTACACTGTCTCACTTATCTCAAAAGTCCAGAGTGGGAAGATCTGGCTTCAGGTCATATTAATTCCTGGTTCTCCAGGTCTCCTGCTCCACTCTGTTTTTGCTGGTTGAAGAAATAGTAGATGGAAGAGTTTCAAGGGCCTTGTGCAGAGCCTCTTAGACCCACAACATCAGTAGCCAGCTTTCCTAATAGCTCAAAAAGACATCCTGGAATATCACCTGGGTCATGTTCCTGTTCTTGGCTCTAAGACAAATGATGTCACTAGGAAAACCAGTTGAAGTTTGAAAGTAACTTCTCTCCATCCCTCCCAACCTTCTATGGTATCTGTCAAAGAAGGCCACACCATGTCCAAATATAACCTAATCCAACCATATCCACACTTAACCTGTGGGATTTAATATGTGAACTTGATGATGTAATGGAACTGTTCCTGGGTAGAGGGGCACCAAGACTAGATATTAAACATTCAAGGACTTGGAGTAAGACAGAGAGAGTTGCCTCCAAATTCTTGCTCTCTTGGAGCAAAGAGCCTCATGTAAGTATTGAACTTTCCTGATATTCGGTCTTCCCAGCTCTAAGATGGAAATATTGAAATACCTAAGTCATTAGGTTGCTAAGAAAATATAACAAAATATGCAGGGTAAAATTATTACTACATGACACCTAGCACAATTATATGTTCAATAAATATTAATTTTATTGCTAAACACTTCCTCCTTGATGTTCAGAGATCAATACTTTGGAAAAACTGTGCAGTCTATGAATTATGAAGAGTGCTCCTTGTACTTCCTAGAAGGAGACAATTTGACACCAATATCTCAGAAAGTGGGCCGATTTTATTGCCATTTCTTCTATGACTTTTTGTACATAGCAAGTGCAGGGCACAGTGGAAAGATGGCAGGGGAAGAAGATCTCAGTGTATAAGTTGTCTTAAGTACTATGTGAAAAGTCTCTATGCACACATGTATCTATGTGCCCATGCATATATGTCTGTATGTATTTGCATGTATGGGTTTATGCTTGTGACTAAAATGTTCATGCTAGAATTAAGCTAGCAGAGATTCATCAATCATTTCCAAAGAGCAACGTAGGATACTTTGGAGTTTCTGCTAAATTTGAGACACCTGTGCATTTAGAAACTCCCCCTAAGACATTGCCGAGGCCTTTTGTGCTTATATTTATTCCCCCCCGCCCCAAATGGGGAAATAAGCACATTTTTGTTGTGTTGTTTAAAGAAAAACAGAATTGCTCAAATTTCATACCTAATTCGATTTTAAAAATATTAATAGCATGAATTCATATTTCTAAAATGCAAAAATATTTATTTTTAAATGTCACATACGGAACTTTAATTTGAAAGCTCTTCTTTTTTGAATATCAGCTAGAAACTGCACTTTTCTGTAATCCAAAATGTTATATTAGGCAAGGTAATAATGAAGATAATTTAATAATGAAGGTAATAATGAAGATAATTTTCTTAAGTATAATATTACGTTGAACTGTTTGGTGTATCTACACAGATACAAAATACAACCCATTATTTCAAAATTGAGCTTCCAAATTAGTATTCTGAGAATAAGATATCCACTGGCACCCTCTTGTGGAAGTGATTATTTTAGATATTGCAAAGCATTGTGGTATACCTATCAGAGATGTACTTTTTCCTGACAATTTTAATGGCTTCAAATTAATCAGATGATTTTGTTTATACATAAAATCTAGGAAAAGATTTCACATGAAATAGAATGATAATCTGCACAGATTTGCGCTGTAAGACTTTTATTTTCCCTAAATTTTTTTAGATGTTCTCTGATTCAATGGTTCTAAGAATTGTTATTAGAGCTCTTTAGGTCCATTCTACCTTTAGGTATATTCCACCTAAAAAACTTACCAGATAAGAACATTAAAATGCAAACAAAATACTTTTTACCTACTTTAAACTTATGGCATCTGTATCTGTGGTGTTTTTCCTCCACCTTCTGTCCTGTCAAAGTTCTTGTGATGGCTCTTCCCCAGGGATAGTTTCTGATCCAGGTCTGAATAAACTTTGCCTAAGTGGGACACATCCAGGAACATGAGCTGTCACCTCTACCTTCTTAATAATAGGTCACCCTCACCATATGTCAACATAAAAAGAAGAGTAGTCATACTTGTCCAAGACTGAAGTCATTCTTGGGCTACATAGAGTGCTCTGGTATTTAAGATATTCAAGGAAAGGGTGGTTGACTGCTCAGTAGGCACATGGCAGAATGTACTCAAGTTCATTTGGTTATTTGAACTCTATAATCTTCATAGTCCCTTCCTTTAGAGAAGTCTAAAGTTCTCCTATTTAATCTGATGCCCAGCCCCTCTGAATAAACTACTTACTTCAGTTATTCCTCTTCAGTCCTAAGACAGTCATGAAGTATTGAATCTGGTTCTTGCAGCATTGATCTGTACCTTCCTCTGGAGTTAAGCTTTCAAGAAAAACCTCAGAATTTTCAAAGGGACATTCGAAGTGCACATTAATCAAGGGAATGGATGATAACAGAGATATGAGGCCCTTTCACTGTTATTTTAAAATAGTTACAAATAATCAAGGAATAACTAGATCATCTCAGCAGAAAACTGTCAGGTACATCTCAGGGTGAAGGGTGAATACTGATACATGGGCAGTGAAGGTGCACACACTCAAGGGAAGCCTGGGGGCCTTGTGGGGTGAAAGACAACATAGGGCTTTGGGGCACAGAGGACCTAATTTTAAATTCTGGCTCTCTGCCTTCCTACATGAATGACCCTAGACCAGTGTCTAAGTTCCTTTCATCTAGAAAATAAGAGTGATTATTGTACTTATCTCAGATCTTGTAAGAAATAAATGGCATAAAAATGAGAAGCACAGAGCATGGTGCCTGGCACACAAAAGGCTCTCCAAAGTGCTATCTTTTCTTATTGAAGAGAAATAAAAGGTGGGGTCAGAAAGGGTCCTTGATATTTAAGGATTAAATAGGTGAAGGATGGCAGATGGCACACTAAACTATTATTTCTTGTATATTATTAAATTGTGTCCACTGATTATCCATGGTAGTTTTTACCTTATAAATTAGGTATGAATTTTACCCATATCTCTACCTTCCCTAATATTTTTACAATATTTTTTCTTCTAATTGATTATTGATTGGAACCCATTTTAATATCTCAGCATTTGGATTCACACAGTGTGAGTATTCTTAGCTGACTTGAAATTATATATCTGTAAGAAAAGAACACTTCCATTTGTACCTTCTTTGCCTTTGTGTTAAGGACACCTCTGAAGGCTGACAGCAAAAACATATAGAAAGCAACAGTGTCTAGTCCCACAATGAACTTGAACAGTGAGCCCTGACTGTTCAGTAGTCCAAAGTCACTTATGGATGAGGTAGGTTAGGTCAGTTCTACAAACTTGGTGATTACAGCTTAAGTTACTGATTCATTTCTGAAGACCTAGCAGCATTCAAATGATGAACAATGTAAGTCAAATTGTATTGGAGGTTGATATTTACAATTATTTATTAAAGTGGTGCCACCATGTGGCAAGAACAAAAAATAGCATACACTCAGAATCAGGACAATTAACAATTTCTTATTAACTTTTAATTAATTTTTGGTTATGTTGATTTTCATTCATTCTATAACTGTTTTAAATATTTCACAGGATAGATTTTAATGCTGACTTATAGTTCAATGACTTTAAATGCATGTAATTCAAATGTGCATGAAAGGCAATAGCCCTATAATTAAGTTTTTGTGATCAGAAATTAATGTGGAAACCAAATGACAAAATGAACTTCTAAAGATAAGTGACATATGAGAAATTCTGCACCCATGTAATGTTTAATAAGCATTGGAGGGGCTGGGACTGTAGCTCAGTTGTAGAGCACTTCCCTAGCACTTGCAAGATACTGGATTCAGTCCTCAACACCATATAAAAATAAATAAATGCAATAAAATTATTGTGTCCTTCTACAACTAAAAATATTTTTAAAATAAACATTAGATTGCCTTGCTTTCTTTAGAACTCTGCTTAATAATTTGATTGATTCTCTGAGTGAAAATAAACATATAAGATGCTAAGAGAATTAACCAGCATTAAAAATATAAAGGTGCTGAGCACAGTGGAACATGACTGTATCCCAGTGGCTTGGGAGGCTGAGGCAGGAGGGTTCCAATTTTAAGGACAGCCTCAACAACTTAGTGAAGCCCTAAGCAACTTAGTGAGGCCCTGTCTTAAAATAAGATATAAAAAAGGGTAGGGATGCAGCTTAGTGGTTAAGCACCCCGGTTCAATACCTAGGATAAATAAATAAATAAATAAATAAACAAACAAATAAATAAGCAAGCCCAAAACATAAAGGTGGTGTTTTTGTAGTCTATATAGAAGATGAACACATGGTAATTTAAACTAAAATGAAGAAATTTTAACAACACACATTCTGAATGTATGGGAGAGAGGGAGAGAGAGAAATAAATGGATGAGAGATCAATGAACACTTGGAAGAAGAGCAGCTTGAGGAACAGCATGAAGTGAATTATGATATAGTCTAGAGTTTAAGGAAAATAATGCAATTTAAGTGGTTTTAATTACATCTCAGAAATCTGGAGCTAGAGCTAAAGCACAATGGTGTGTGGGAGTGAGAGTGCACAGCTAAAGGGAAGAATTTAACTTCATATCTATACCAAAAAAGGTGACCGTAAATTCCCAGCTTTTATGAGGTTGAGATATGTTACTGTTATTTCAATTTTTCTAGTGTTTTGAACATAAAGGTGTGCTGTATTTTGTCAAATGTTTTTTCTGCATCTATTGAGATGATCATATGATTATTTAAGTCTATTGATGTGATGAATTACATTTATGATTTCCATATGTTGAACCAACCTTGCATCCCTGGGATGAATCCCACTTGATGGTGGTGCACGATCTTTTTGATATGTTTTTGTATTTGATTTGCCAAAATTTAATTGAGAATTTTTGCATGTATGTTAAGATATATTGGTCTGAAGTTTTCTTTCTTTTTTTTTTTTTTTAATGTGTCTCTGCCTGGTTTTGGAATCAGAGTGATATTGGCCTCATAGAATGAGTTTGGAAGTGCTGCCTCTTTTTCTATTTCCTGAAATAAATTGGAGAGTTCTTCTTTAAAGGTCTTGTTGAACTCAGCTGTGTATCCGTCCAGTCCTGGACTTTTCTTGGTTGGTAGACTTTTGATGGCGTCTGCTATTTTGTCACTTGAAATTGATCTGTTTAAATTTCGTATATCATCATGATTCAGTTTGGGCAAATTATGACTCTAGAAATTTGTCAATGCCTTTGATATTTTCTGTTTTATCGGCATACAAGTTTTCAAAATGATTTCTAATTATTTTCTGTATTTCTGAAGTGTCTATTGTGATATTTCCTTTTTCATCACGTATGTTAGTGATTTGAGTTTTCTCCTTCTCTTCGTTAGCATAGCTAAGGATCTGTCAATTTTATTTATTTTTTCATAGAACCAACTTTTTGCTCTGTCAATTTTTTCAATTGTTTCTTTTGTTTCATTTTCATTGATTTCGCCTCTGATTTTAATTATTTCCTGTCTTCTGCTTCTTTTGGTGTTGATTTGTTCTTTTTTTTTCCCCCTAGGGCTTTGAGATGAAGTGTGAAGACATTTATTTGTTTACTTTTTCTTCTTTTAAGGAATGAACTTCTTGCAATGAACTTTCCTCTTAGAACTGCTTTCATAGTGTACCAGAGATTTTGATATGTTGTATTTGTGTTCTCATTTACCTCTAAAAACTTTTTAATCTCCTCCTTGATGTCTTCTGTAACCTATTGTTCATTCAGTAGCATATTATTTAGTCTCCAGGTGTTGGAGTGGATTTTATTTCTTATTTTATCATTGATTTCTAACTTCATTCCATTATTATCTGGTAGAATGCAGGGTAGGATCTCTAGTTTTTTATACTTGCTAGGAGTTTCTTTGTGGCATAGTATATGGTTTATTTTAGAGAAGGATCCATGTGCTGCTGAGATGAAAGTATATTCTCTCATTGAAGGATGGAATACTCTATATATGTCAGTTAAGTCTAAGTTATTGATTGTATTATTGAGTTCTATAGTTTTTTATTCAGCTTTTGTTTGAAAGATCTATCTAGTGATCAAAGAAGTGTGTTAAAGTCACCCAAAATTATTGTGTTGTGGTCTATTTGAATCTTGAACTTGAGAAGTTTGTTTGATGAACATAGCTGCTCCATTGTTTGAGGCATATATATTTATTATTGTTAAGTCTTGTTGGTGTATGGTTTCCTTGAGCAGTATGTAGTATCCTTCTTTTTAAAAAAAAAAACATTTTTAGTTGTGGATGGACACAGTAGCTTTACTTTATTTATTTATTTGTATGTGGTGCTGAGAATCAAACTCAGTGGCTCACACATTTTAGGCAAGTGCTCTACCACTGAGCCCCAGCCCCAGCCCCTGTAGTATCCTTCTTTATCCTTTTTGATTGACTTTAGTTTGAAGTCTACTTTATTTGATAAAGGATGTAAACCCCTGCTTGCTTCCACAGTCCATGTGAGTGGTATAATTTTCCCCAACCCTTCACCCTCAGTCTATGTATGTCTTTTCTATGAGACGAGTCTCTTGGAGGCAGCATATTGTTGGGTCTTTTTTTTTTAATTCAGTCTGCTATTCTTTTGATTGGTGAGTTTAGGTCATTAACATTCAGGGTTATTATTGAGACATGATTTGTATTCCCAGCCATTTTTGTTTATTTTTGGTATTTAATGTGACTTGGTTTCTCCTCTGATTATTTTCCTTTAGTGTAATCCCTCCTATTGCTGATTCTTGTCATTGTTTTTCATTTCCTCTTGGAATATTTTGCTCAGGATGTTCTGTAGTGCAGGCTTTCTAGTTGTAAATTCTTTAAACTTTTGTTTATCATGAAAGGTTTTTATTTCATCATCAAATCTAAAGCCTGGTTTTGCTGGATATATTCTTGGTTGGCATCCATTTTCTTTCAAGCTTGGTATATGTTGTTCCAGGATCTTCTGGTTTTGAGGGTCTGGGTTGAAAAATCTGCTGAGATACCAATTGGTCTCCCCTGATATGTGATTTAAATCCTCTCTCCTGTGGCTTTTAAGATTCCATCCTTATTCTGAATGCTAGGCATCTTCATTGTAATGTGCCTTAGTGTAGATTTGTTCTAATTTTGTACATCTGGTGTCCTATAAGCCTCTTGTATTTGGTTTTCCAATTCATTCTTCATGCTTGGGAATTTTTCTGATGTTATCTCATTGAAGAAATTGTGCATTCCTTTGGTTTGAAACTCTGTGCCTTCCTCTATATCAATAACTCTTAGAGTTGGTCTTTTGATGCTGTCCCACAATTCTTGGATGTTCTGTTCATTGTTTCTAACATTCTTTATTGTGTGATCAACTTTATTTTCCAGATTGTATACTTTGTCTTCATTGTCTAACATTCTTTCTTCCAAGTTATCTAGTTTGTTGGGTATGCTTTCTATTGAGTTTTTTATTTGATTTATTGTATTCTTCATTTTAAGGATTTCTGACTGTTTTTTTTCCCCAGAGTCTCTGTCTCTTGAAGTAATCTTTTGCTATCTGTATTTGCTCTCTTATCTCATTGTTGGAGTGATAATTTTTTCCTGTATTTGCACATTTAGGTCATACTTTAATTCACAGATCATTTAGTTATGAACCTTCTGAACTCCTTCTCTGACATTTCATCAACTTCGCTGTCCATGGGTTCTGTTATTATCCTATCCTGGTTTGTTTGGAACACTTTCCTCCCTTGTTTTTTTTTTTTTTTTTCCTGTTGTCTATGTGTCTTCTTTTCTTGCAGTGTGGATCTGAGACATTACAGTTTCTTCCCTATATTCTTGTAGTACCCATGCAGATTTTTTGTACCTCACCTTGATGTTGGGCTTCCAGACCTTGCTTGTGTCCCTAAATGAATGTTACTCCCTAAATGAATGATCCAGGGTCCTCTGTAAGTTGGAGTGGGTGGATCTGGGCCACTGGGCTTGACTTCCTGTGATAGTCAACTGGTCTTAAGGGCAATCATTTAACTTGTAAACTTTCTTGCATTGTCTAATACTTGAGCTTTTCAGGAACAACTCATAGCTAAACCATAACTCAAAGAAACAGAAAAAAATATGATCCATAAAGATGGTAAAATCAGTCAACAAATCATGCAGACATGTATTAGTTGACAGAATTCTTAGCCAAGACATGAGATTTTTTTAAAGAGTCAAATTAATTTTTAAGGATGAAAACTTCAAATGTTTGAAATTAAAAATAAACTAGATGTTATTAATGGTAAATTAGACATCACAGAACAGATAAGTTAACATGAAGACATATCAATAGAAACTATGCAAAATGGAACACAGAAAAAAAGTGAAAAAAAATGTGAACAAGAGTATTAGTGAGTAGAGGGACAACTTCAGTGGTCTTCCATATATGTGATTGTAATCCCCACGGGAAATAAAGGGGTAGTTGAGAGATAAATTAATTGAAGAAATACTGCAATGCCTGAAACTCTAAATCTGGTGAAAACTGTTCATTGTTTTTCAAACCCCAAGAATTTAAGCACCAAAATCATGGGGAAAACTATATGATTTTGTATAAAACTATATGATATTTGTATCATATTCAAGTGACTTGAGGAAGTGATAAGGAGAAAACACTAAAAAGTAGAAGAGAAGGAAAAAGATACATTCTGTGGAGAGAAAGTAGAGCAACAAAGATAGGATAGTAGAAGAGGAAATACAAAACAGACTGTAGTGGAATAACATTGTTTAAGTACCTAAAGAAAAAAAAAACTGACAACCTAAAATGATTGGGTTCAGTGTTCTATGTCAATTAGATCAAATAGGTTGTTTATGCACATCTTCTACATGTCTTCTAACTTCTGTATGCTTGTTTATCAGTTACAGATAGACTGAGTTCCCAACTGTGATTGTGTATTTGTCTTTACTTTTAGTTCTGTCAATATTTGCTCATGTATTTTGAAGCCATGTTATACAGTACATATTAATTTAGGATTGTTATACCTTCGTCTTGAATTGGCCTTTTTATTATGATGTAATGTCACTCCTTATCACTTGTAATACTTCTTGACTTAAAATCTAATTTGTTCTTAGTGAGCATTGTGACACCAGCTTTCTTTTGGTTAGGGTTTGTAACATCTTTCTCTTTCATCTACTTATTTTCAATCTGCCTGCTGTCTTCTTAAGCAAGATTTCCCTGTGTCAGGATTAAAAAAAAAAAAAAATGCCTTCAAAGAGAAAGTTGGGATGAGTGTTAGGTTCAACACATGTGCATTCTTCTTTCAAGGCTTTGCTATCTGAAGCCTGAAGACATTTCTTATATCTTTCTAGCTTTCTTTTCTTTTTGAGAAAGAAAGGTGAAATTTAGCTACTGGATCATTAGCAGAACTGGAATTGTTCCACCTACTTTCCAACAGTTTTCTTTTGTTCTTTCTCCTACCCTTCTTATCCTTGTGAATTTTGCATTTTTCTCTTTCAATCATATTTTTTTTCCAGAAGGAGAATGGTAAACTTTAATATGAGCTCATCCTGCCATGTTTAATTAGAACTTATCATCAATGCTATGCTGAAATTTTGCCAGAGGTTGCACCTTACCATAATTGCTTACCTTCTGCCCTCTACGCATTTACCTCCCACTTTCCTCCCAATGGGAATTTCCTTTTTAAATTACTTGCACATGGTTCCTAATATCTGGGTATATTTCTGAGAGATCAAATCTATGATAATTTTGTAATCCTTGTATTTACCTCTTAGGTTAAATGTATTTATGTTCTCTAATCATAGTTTCCATGCACATTTAAACTTGGTTGTATATTTAAATGGATTCATTGATTGCCACTAGTCTTTTTTTTTTTAATAATGGCTTTACTTTCATTTCCTGTTTGATTAGATTTTTTTATAAGAAACGTTTGGTAAGATAGTCTTATGTGTACTATAGTTCCCAAATTATTTCATATTTTTCTATGCTTTTATAGTTGAATGTCAACAGGTCTGAATGTAAGACAGTTTAGGATCAACTTTCTCCTCAGTATTTTGTATATAACATTCCATATCTTCCAATGCTAAATGTTATGGTGAAGAAATTACAAGGTAGTTCATTTTTTTTTCTGTGTGTAAGTATTTTTGTTTAGTTTTTCTGGATAGCTGAAGAAATTTTTTTTCTTAAAATACAACAAAGATGAGAAAATATTTTCTTGTCCATTGGTCCTGCTAGATTTTATTAGAATATACTATTTCCTTAGAACATATAGTGTGAATTCATCCTTTTTTTGGAAGTGTTGTATTCTATTACAACTTAAAATTGATGTCATGTTCCATTTGTTTATTCTTTTTTAGGGACACAGATTATTTATTTTTTGGTCTCTATATATTTACTCTATATTCATTATGGTTTTTTTGTAAATGTTTAACCTCTGTGTTGTTTTTCTATGTCCAATATTGTTGTCTCTAGTGTTTCCTCCAGAGCTGCATTTCAGTAAATAGCCACTAGCAATATGTAGCTATATAAATTTGAACTAATTAAAAATTTAAAAATCATTGAATTTCAACTCCTGGGCTGCACTAGCCACATTTCAAGTGTTAAGTAGGCACTTGTGGCTATGGTGTTGGATAGCACAGCGACAGAGCATTTTCATCATTTTAGAGTGTTCTAGTGGACAGTGATTCTCTAGAGCCATAGTTAAGCCTCTACTGTTTGATGTGGTCTTTTTCTTATTAATTTATTCTTTGGTTCTTTAATGGTTCCTCTTAGTTCTCAATGTTTTCTTGTAACATTTCATTTCTATTTTGTGGTTTTGTCTTATCCTTGAAGTCTTCTTATACAAATTTGTGTCCTTATACAGTAGTCTCCTCTTATTCATGGGGGATACATTCCAAGACTGCCAACGGATGCCTGAAACTGAAAATAGTACCAAATCTTGTGTAGTTTGGCACACACACACACACACACACACACACACAATTTTTTCTACATATGATAAAGTTTAATTTATACATTAGGCAAAATAAGAGATTAAGAATAACTAATAATAAAATAGAATAATTGTAGCACTATTGTAATTAAAATTTTGTAAATGTAGCTTTTCTTAAACTATCTTATTGCACTGTGTTCACCATTCACTGTTGTGAGATGATACAATGTCTATGTGATGATGTAAAGTTAGGTGAATGATGTAGGCTTTGTGATGTAGCATTAGGCGATTTTGAAAGGTTGACTTGAATATAGCATTGTGATACCATGTCAATCTAATAACCAGGAAGGCTACTAAGTGACTGATGGGTAAGTAGCATATAAAAGGTGTATGTGCTAGTGCAGATCCCTTCACTTCCCTGGTAAGTTGACACAGGATGGCATAAATTTGATCAAACTACTTAGAATGAGGTCTGATTTCAAAATTAAGAATTGTTTATTTCTGGCATTTTCCATTTAATATTTTTGGGCTTCAGTTGACCACGGGTAACTGAAACTATAGAAAATGAGATCATGGATAAGAGGGAACTATGACAAACTTTCTCATAGAGTAAAGCATGTTGAAAGATTTTTCCTTTGGGGAAAAGGTTTTCTTTCTCTTATAACATTTTTTTCATCCATCATTTGCATGCCACAAATTTTCATATTAGTTTTTTTTCACTTGGGGCTTAAATATATTGCCCTTTGAATGCTTATTTATAATTTGTTTTTTGTTTATTTCTCATTTCTCTGAAACTTAATATGCAAATATTTATCTGAGTCTATTTATGCTAATTATAATGTGGCCAAGTTCGCCCTCCTTTCCTTTCTCCTTACTTTTTGAGCTATACTACAAAGGTTAGCAAAGATGACAAGTTGACTCACTTTATTTTTTGTTAACAATTTGACTGAAACAGAGCCATGCTCATCCGCTTTGCTTATTGCCACTGACTGTTCTCATGTTGCGATAAAGAATTGGGTAGCTATGACAGAAGCCACAGGACTTTGGAAGTCCACTCTTTATAATCTGGTCCTTTTGCAGAAAAGTTTGCTGATGTCTGAAGTTGTAAAGCCTGCATTAGTCAAACTGGGTTCATTTTTTCTCTTTGCAGTTTTATTAAAGGTCTTATTAAACCCTGGGTTCACTTTGTGACTTTGTCGGCTTGGGCTGCTACAGCAAGGTAGAGTCAGTCATTCCTTGGCATCCCTAGGGAATGAGTTTCAGGATCCCCATTGGACATGCAGATTAACAGATGCTCAAGTCCTTTATATGAAATGCATAGAATTTACATATAATTACATCCTCTTGTGTACTTTAAGTCATCTCTAGACTATTTATTAAAACTAATACAGTATAAATGTCATGTAAATAGTCATTATACTGCATTGTTTAGAAAATAATGATGAGAAAAAAATTCTGTACACATTCAGTATAGATGCCATTTTTGTTCAGCAGTTGGTAGAATCCACAGGTGGGGATACAATCATAGGGAAAGTTGACTAAATTATAGAATGGTTGGCTTATAAATAACAAAAATTTATTTAGTTCTAGAGGTTAGAATTCTGAGATCAGACTGCAGCATGGCTGGGTTCTGCTGAGGGGCTTCTTGCATGTTACACACTAACAACTTCTTGCTGTATCATCGCATCACAGAAAGACTGAGGTAGCTCTCAGGTTCTCATTTATAAGGGCACTAATAATCCACCCTCATGACTTAATTACCTCCCAAATGCCTACCTTTAAATGTCATCAGTTTGGTAGTTTGCATTTCTACAATAGATGAAGGTCGGTGGGGGGACATACAGTGTCTATATATTACAACAGGCCATAGAATGTTAAAATGCCAGGAGTATCTACATTGCATCCTGAGAGAAACCTGGGATTCAGATCTTCCTCAGTCTCCTATGGTATTTGAATCTCTGGAGGTTTTGTTGTTTTAAGGAGAGGTATCCAGATTGTGTTCTTGTCTTGTATTCGTGTATCAGCTGTTTCTATCGATGAAGAACTGAAAGTTGTGTGAAAGGTGCATTTAGCTTCCTTATTGATCATCTTTAAGTCTAGGACTTCTTCTGAGCTATCTCCCAAGGGTCTTGGCTCAGGCTCTTCCCTCACCTGCAACTGCCGCAGATCTGTTATTTATTTCTGAGTTGGGTAGATCTTTTCTTTCTATGAAGGTTTATGCTTGACCAACCCATTTGGTGAGACTATCAGGTTTTGCTTTCCTTAAATCTCCTTTTTAAAGCTCTAGAAAGTCAGTGTTACGAGCTTTCTAGATCCTACAGCATGATCTTTAAAAGAGCTTTAATTTTCATTGGCTAACAACTTCTGAGTGGTGTATTTCTCTCCTACTCTGAATGTCTTACATATTTCAATGTGTATATCTTAGATTCTGCAGAAACAAAATTTTTGGAGCCAGCTTTCCTCTTCCATCTGAAACGATAATTTTGCATATTAATTTTAGAAAATGATCAATGACGAAAAAGCTATTTTATAGCTATCTATATTTTTTGTGTGTGAGTTGAAGGATTTGCAATTGAAAAAACTAACCACAAGGGGGAGTGCTTCTTTTTATCTAAATTTTCTTGAATAAACTAAGAATCGAGCTTTTATGATGGGGTTTGCTTTTGTAAGAGACCAAGCAATAAAATTATACAAGAAATACATGGTGTTTTTAAATAGCCTAATTCAATCACAAAACTGACTCAACAATATTTTGTACGCCCATAAAGTACAAGGCACTATGAAGGGCGCCCATAAAGTACAAGGCACTATGAAGGGCTGTTTTTATTGGTACCATGTTATATTTTGTTTTTAAAAGTCATTTGCTTGAAATTCTGTGTAATAAAAATAAGATGCACAGGGGTAGCTTAAAAATAAGATGCATAAATAATCTACAAAAATCTATCTATCTATCTATCTATCTATCTATCTATATATGTTGCACTTGTATTTCAAAAAATAACTAGTGGATCTTCTATTTTTCAAAGAAAAATTTAAATAACACCCCAAATAATTTAAAGACATTAGTACAGTACCTAGAATTCACACCACATAGCCCAAAATTCCTCTGAGATGTTTTCACTGATTATAAATTCTGCTACACTTAAAAGTAAAGGATATTTATAAAATGAGACTTAAAAACCTACATTCTATATTTTTAAACATATATGATTATAGTCCTCAGCCTGCTTAAAATTACTGGTGCTAAGTAGCATTTCATGAAGAGTTTATGACAATAGGTGTAGGATTAGATACTATCTAGGAGGTGAAAATGATGTCAGGAAATATTTGAATGGAAATGAAAACAGGATCTGGTTAGTATTTATGCTAAGATAATATAAAATATTTAGATTTTAAAAATGTGTGGACTCAGCAGATAAGTTGGATTTTAGAAATCAGGTTATAAAAAATATTCTCATTTTAAGCTCAGTTCAATTGGAGGTTGAGCTGTAGCATGAAAAATTAGAATTAATCATGGCAAGAAAGTAATTGTGCTATTTTAATTGGGTAGGAAAAAATATCCATCCCCCAAACTGTTACCTATCTGTTAAAAATTTTATAGAAAAATCCAACAATGAATTCTGATTTTGCCAGGCATTTCTGGGGAAAATTATTTTTTAGGAAAGATCTTCCTGATCTTTTAATGAGCCTTTTATAAAAGTCTGAAAGGCTCTTATATTTCTAGTCTCACAGAATTTAGTCTTTTTTTGTAAATGTGAAAATAAAATGGAAGGGTTTTTTTTTTTTACAAATTTAATAATTTAATCTTTCTAAAAGCAAATGATATTCCTTCTGGTAAAAAATAATATAGTGAATGGTGGCCTCAACTACGTGTTTATCATAAATTATTACTGATGTATAATACAACTACTGCTTCTAAAGTTGTTTTATTATTCATAAAATAGTTTATTGTATTCTCTTCTATCATCCACGGGTTTAATTAATGAATTTATAATTAAAATGAAACCAAAACCTTTGGAATAAGATGGGAATTTTCTGGTATCAGTCTTTTTTACATGCTCACAAATTATAATAAGGGATATTGATTTAGTGATTTATTTATTTAAAAGAACTGATCCACATCTCAATATAGGCAGAAAAAACATTTGACAAAATACAGCCGCCCTTCATGTTCAAAACACTAGAAAAACTAGAGATAATAGGAACATATCTCAACATTGTAAAGGCTATCTAAACTAATCCCCAGGCCAATATCATTCTAAATGGAGAAAAATTGAAGGCATTTCCTCTAAAAACTGGAACAAGACGGGGATGCCTTCTTTCACCACTTCTACTTAACATAGTTCTTGAAACACTGGCCAGAGCAATTAGAGAGATGAAAGAAATTAAAGAGATACACATAGGAAAAGAAGAACTTAAATTAGCACTATCTGCTGATGACATGATTCTATATGTAGAAGACCCAAAGAGCTCCACCAGAAAACTTCTAGAACTAGTAAATAAATTCAACAAAGTAGCAGGATACAAAATCAACACCCATAAATCAAAGGCATTTCTGCATATCAGTGACAAATTCTCCAGAAGGGAAATGAGGAAAACTACTCCATTTACAATAGCCTCAAAAAAAAAAAAAAAGTACTTGGGAATCAACTTAACAAAAGAGGTGAAAGATCTATACAATGAAAACTACAGAACTGTAAAGAAAAACTCAAAGAAGACCTTAGAAAATGGAAAGATCTACCTTGCTCTTGGATAGGCAGAATTAATATTATCAAAATGATCATACTTTCAAAAGCACTATACTGATTTAATGCAATCCAATCAAAATCCCAATGAGATTCTTTATAGAAATAGAAAAAGCAATCATGAAATTCATCTGGAAAAATAAGAGACTCAGAATAGCTAAAGCAATCCTTAGCAAGAAGAGTGAAGCAGGTAGCATCACTATACCAGACCTTAAACTATACTATACAGCAATAGTAACAAAAACAGCATGGTATTGGCACCAAAACAGACTGGTAGACCAATGGTACAGAATAGAGGATGCAGAGACTAACCCACAAAATTACAATTCTCTTATATTAGACAAAGGTGGAAAAAAAATGCATTGGAGAAAAGATAGCCTCTTCAACAAATGGTGCTGGGAAAACTGGAAATCCATATGCGACAAAATGAAATTAAACCCTTATCTCTCACCATGCACAAAACTCAATTCAAAGTAGATCAAGGACATAGGACTCAAACCAGAGACTCTGTGTCTGATAGAAGAAAAAGTAGGCCCTGATCTTCATCATGTCGGAGTAGTCCCCAATTTCCTTAATAAGACTCCTATAGCGCAAGAATTAAAAGCAAGAATTAATAAATGGGAAGGATTCAAACTAAAAAGTTTCTTCTCAGCAAAAGATACTGTGAGATAAACAGAGAGCCTACATCTTGGGAGAAAAGTTTTACCCCTCACACATCAGATAGAGCACTATTCTCTAGAGTATATAAAGAACTCAAAAAGCTAAAGTCCAAAAAACTCACAAATAACCCAATGAATAAAAGGGCCAAGGACCTAACAGACACTTCTCAGAAGAGGATATACAATCAATCAACAAATGTATGAAAAAATGTTCATCATCTCTAGCAATTAGAGAAATGTAAATCAAAACTACTCTTAAGATTTCATCTCACTCCTGTCAGAATGGTAGCTATTATGAAGACAAACAACAATAAGTGTAGGCAAGGATGTGGGGGAAAAGGTAAACTCATAATATATTGCTGGTGGGACTGCAAGTTGTTGCACCCAATATGGAAAGCAGTATGGAGAGTTCTTGGAAAACTGGGAATGGAACCACCATTTGAACCAGCTATCCCTCCCCTTGGTCTATACCCAAAGGACTTAAAAACAGTATACTGCAGGAACACAGCCAACTCAATGTTTATAGCAGCACGATTCACAATAGCTAAACTGTGGAACCAAACTAGATACCCTTCAGTAGATGACTGAATTTTAAAAAAAGTAGCATGTATACACAATGTAATATTACTCAGCAATAAAAGATAATAAAATCATGACATTTACAGGTAAATGGAGGGATTTGGAGAAGATAATGCTAAGCGAAGTTAGCCAATCCCAAAATAACAAATGCTGAATGTATCCTCTGATATAAGGTGACTGACTCATAGTGGGGTAGGGAAGGGGAGTATGAAAGGAATAGACAAATTAGATAGGGCAGAGGGAAGGGAGGGAATGGAAGGGGGCAAGGGGTTAGCAATGATGATGGAATGTGATGGACATCATTATCCAAAGTACACATATGAAGACAGGAATTGGTGTGAACATACTTTATATACAACCAGAGGTATGAAAAATTGTGTTCTATATGTGTAATATGAATTGTAATGCATTCTGCTGACATTTATTTTAAAAAATCAATAAAAACCTACACACACACCAGCCTACTATAAAGTTTATTAGAATTGCTTGAATGTGTTATTATAATACTAGATCTTTAATCACTAAACATGATAAATATATTCATTATTTGGTTGTTTTTCAATATATTCAAAGTATTTTATTATTTAGCTATAAAAAAACAAACATCACTTTTATTTTTTTTATTCCAGATATATGTTTTTAGTTTTGTTATAATTGCTTCATTATGATATTCATTATATAAATGGAACTGATTTGTTGGTATTTTTTTCTCAAAAAGGGTTGCTAAATTCTCTGGTAATTTTTATAATTTATTTATGTATTCTATATTTAAAAATAAAGTGTTTTTAATTTTTCAGTTATTACCTATTTTATTTTTTGTTCTTATTATTTTAACAGTGTCTTCAAAATATAATTTTGAAAGAAGTAGTTAGTCATCTGTTTTATTCCTGATATTAAGGGGACATTTTTCCAAATTTCTGATGTTTGTTGTAAGATTTTGTAGTCCTTACTAATGTAGACAGATGTTTTATCATGAATAAATTTTGAATTTTATCAAATAAAAGAGAACTGATTCATACACTATATAATGAACAAAAGACATAAACAGGAACTTCACAGAGAAATACAAGGGCCAATAAAAAACATGAAAAGATTCTCCTAATAAGCAGAAAATACAAACAAAATAGGACAATATTATCAATATAATAGTCAAGGATTTTTCTTCTTTTTCTGAGTTATTTACTTGAATTTATAAAAAACAATTAACTGAAGGGAAGCTGGGGGATGGAATTAGAGATCATCAGATTAGTATTTGTTCTTGATTTTAAAAAGATCCTTCTAAAACAAAGAAACCAGATTATGCAAAATATTGAGAAACATGAATTAATGCTTTGCAAGTATATGATCCAAAATTTGGGCAATTCCCATATATATTTTAAATAATACATGATATTATTCTGATAGCATTTACTTTTTCTTCCATAACCATAATCCCACAATTGATTTCTTATATTTGAATGGATTAAAATCTCAATGTGCTTTCTGATCTTACCATTAATGTCTTTATTACTGAACTACTTGTTTTTACAACTGTCTTGACTGAGTAAACTTTTTGTTTAAGAGGAATGTTTATCTGTTTCTTTGCTTTCTAGGAATATCAGTCTCTGGCCTTTATATAAACACCAATTTGTGTCAATGTTTTTGTACTCGGCTTTTTTTTTTTTTTTTTTTTGCTATTGCACAACACTATTTTATGTCATTGGATGTCATTGGTTTAATTAATGAATTTGTAATTAAAATGGTCTAAGATCACTGTCATCTTGTTGTGGGGCAGGCCACTCAGAAAACACACCAAGTCCCAGTTTTGTCCAAATTGAAGAGTCTTTATTTAGCTGGCAAGCTGGGGATTGCTCCCTGCAGGACCCATAACTGTCTCTGCAAGGAACAGCCCCAAGCCTGAGCATTTTAGGATATTCCAAGACAAAAACTACATCAGGATTGATGTAGCTGTAAGCAAGCAGGTACAGAAGTTGAATTGGGCAGTTAGCGAGACAATGCAATGGGTACACTGGTATTTCCCACAGGACTTTCCAGGTTGGCACAGTAGCAAACAAGCAGAAGGCAAATGGGTCAAACTGACCATAGTTGAGTACAAGTTAGAGAATGGTTACTAACGTCTAGACAATCAATCTCTGACAAGGTATATCACCCATGACAAATGGAAACCAAAGAGAACAATTTTACATTTTATAAGAATTACTATTTTGTGTTGCCAAGTATGTTATGCTAGGTAACTATTAATGGGTGCAGAGGTGGGGCTTTCCCATGGGAGAAGCATTTCTTACATGATATGGAGTCCCACAGTAAAATGGAGTCTGTTTGGTTATTGCCCATATAGTCCGGCGGGTAACAATCTTTCCCTTGTTTTTCGGTATGGATGTGGATGTAATTCTCCATCCTTGATGTTTATCAATTTTACCCGGAAAATAAAAGTATGTGTGTGTGTGTGTGTGTGTGTGTGTGTGTGTATGTCAGTGCTTGCCAATTTTTCCTGCAATGGTATCACCAGTCTCACTTCCCACCACCTCCTTTCTTGCCCAGGGTACACCTGAGTTGCAAACTGTTTTTCCTTCTTCGAACTCATAATGCTGCTTTATATGCTTGGCACAAGTAAGCGAAATGACCTCACTCTCATCCTGACACGGTCATTTGCTTGTACAATTCTAGTAGATTTGGCACAAACATCTCGGTGAGACTTAGCACAGTCGTGGTGCAGCAGAGCAGACGCTGTACTAGCTCGGACACCTGCAATAACCCAGTAGAGTTCAGGTTCACCTTAGGCTTCGCTTTGACATCTTAATACCACTATTCAGTTTATGATCAGTGTTTCTTACAAATTTAGTGTATTACCTTATCAGAGCCTTCGAACCGTATCAGATTTGTAGTTACTGCTCATTGGCCTCTCAGTAGTTTATCCTCATGTTATCCATCCCCAACTTCATTCCCACAAGGACTCTGCTTTAAATTGCTTACAGACAGGTGATGTAAGTGTCCCTCCCCTTGCGGCTTACAGTCCTGGACGGAAAGTCTTAAATATTAATGATAACTCCGTATACCAAGTATAATACTGGGCACAGATGTTACATTTCCTGGGACTGGTCTCGGTCACCTGAGCAGCTAATGAACAGTAACTACCAATCTGATATAGTTCGAAGGCTCTGATAAGGTAATACTCTGAGTTTGTAAGAAACACTGGTCATAAACTGAATAGCGGTATTAAGATGTCAAAGCGAAACCTGAACTCTGCTGGGTTATGACAAGTGTCCGGGCGAGCACAGCGTCTGCTCTGCTGCTCCACGACCTCTCTCCGGAGAGAAGGTCACGTAGGGACACCTCTTTTACTACATCCACACTGAGTCTTCCCGGGAGGAAAGTAAACTTTTTTGCGGAGCAGTCGGCTGTAGGAACAGGGGTCCCAAGCTGCGGAACAACGGGGCGGAGCTAGTCGTGCGCATGCTCTTTGCGGGACGCCATCCGGTTGCGCCTGCGCCGTGAGTCGATCCGGCTCCGCCTTAGCGGGTTTAAGTTGAGCAAGGTGTCCTTGCCGGGATGGTGCCGCGCTGCCAGGTAAGCGGGGAGAGTGGGCGAACGAACTTGCCAGGGTGCCTGGCTCCCCTGGACCTGTCTGCCCCACCTCTCCCGCCACAGACCCAGCCTGGATCAGGATGACCTTTTTCCATTCCTCGCTCCTCATGGACGCCCATCCTGGCCTGCGCCTTGGGTCCGGGGCCGCTACCGCCATGGTGGTCTCTTACTTTGAGGGCTTTGCTCCTGCCACCCCAACAAAAGTCAAGTCCACTTCACGAACTGTTGGTCTACAGATCAGGGCGTTCAGAACCCGTTCGTTTCTGAAGGCGCGTGAACTTTTTTTTTTTTTTTTTTTTTTTTTAACAGCTCTCTTTCTCAGAGTATTAGTTTGACCAAGATACATCTTTAATTTTTAAAGATGCACTTAATTAAGAATTCTTGGGAAGAATTGTGCCTCACCAGGGGATTTACAATCCCTAGATTGTTGGCAAAAACCTGTCAATATTTCATAGAGAATAATCAGTGCTGAGTGACAGGTGGCTATACTTGGTCAAATCCCTTAATACCGGGCCTATTGTATAGGTTTCTCTTAGGAAATACCAGTTTATCTGGTATTTCAAACCTGCTTGCTTTATATAAATGTCAGGATTTGTATGTTGCATAACTTGATCTTCCGTGACGGCTGGATCGATGCAATGTAGAATGGAATCAAAGGTCATTTGGCAACCTTGAAAACAAGCCATTTGTTGATTCAGTCATTTGTGTAATTCATCTCTTGACTCAGACATTTGTTCAGTTTGAAAAAAAAATGATATTCTTTTATGTCAACTGAATATGGGCTTAATGGAAATCAAAACCAAAAACCATCCATTACTGAGTTGTTTAAAACATAAAAATTTTCCAAAATTTGAGCTTGTAGAGATGCTGCTTTTTATGGGTTTTCAAATTTTATCTAACATAAAAATTGTTTTTTTTTAAATAATACATTTGGAAAAGGAGAAAACATAAGTAGGAACAGTCAGAAAAGGACTATGAGTTATTATTAAAATAATTTTCTTTCCTTTCAGGTTGAAATATTATATTTTGCAAAAAGTGCTGAAATAACAGGAGTTCGTTCAGAGACCATTTCTGTGCCACAAGAAATAAAAGCATTGCAACTGTGGAATGAAATAGAAACTCGGCATCCTGGGTAATTAAAAATTTGTAGAATGCATGTGATTAATACTTTTTAATATTGTAAAATGTAAATATTTCATAGAAGTATTATATAAATAAAATATAAATGATAAAAGTAAAAATGGTTTATTTTGATTTCCATGTGTAATATCAAAAGGGATTTTTAGTTATATTTTTCTGGAGCTACTCCTGAAAACTTAAACTCTAGTATTTAGAAATGCACTATTCTTGAAGGAAAGTTAAAGATAATTTACTAAAAAGTCACAGTAAACTGGGATACTTCCAGACAGATACGGTTATATAATCTATAATTATTTTCATAATCTACAATTGTAATAATAAAAAATTTAGTAATCTATAATTACAATTATAGATTCTATATTTTTTATAACACTAAATGAAAATTTTATTGTTTAAAAACATGCTGTAATCTTTTTTGTCCTATTCTCTCTTTAGAATACTCAAAATAGAAATTTCTAAGATTAAAAGAAAAATGAGTTACCACAAACTCTAAATGCTACTGGAATTGAGTTTTGCAATATTTGATTTGTTTTCCCAGATTCTTGAAAATCAGTAATTTTATTGCTGTCATTCTCACCTCAAATCACTTTTGGAACAAAAAAAATGAAAGTGACTTATTTGAGGATGTTCCGGAAGTCGTAGTAGTGCCACTGAAGTCTATATAGACTTGGAAGTCCTAGGGCTATGTTAAAAAAAGATTTCAGAGGTCTGTGGGTGTAGCTCAGTGGTAGAGTGCTTGATGAGGCTCTGGTTCTGATCGCCAGTAACAAACAGTATACACAAAGACTGGACATTGTTTGTTCAAAAGGAAACCTCCCTTTCTTGATTTCCTAAATTGCCCTTCATTCAGTGAAATCAGTAAGTAGCCTTTGTACTATTTTACCTTTAACCTGCTTGTGGGCAGAAACTTGATCTTATAGGAAACTTCCTAGTTCCACTTAGTATACTTAGACCAAAGACCAATGGAAAGCCCATGTTCTGATTAGAAAATTTTTGGTTTGAATGTTGCCACTAGTGTAGTTTTTGTTTGTTTACAGCATTCATTAGAGTTGTTAGCATTTTAATGTGTTCTTTGCAACAAATAAGTGTGTTCTTCAGTGGTTAGATCCTTTCTCCTAAGAGTATGACTTAATTAGTAACTTTGCAGGTGATGTTTCATATAGTAATATTTATGCAATGTCTTTAATAATACAGCTGAAGAGATTTGATGCCTATCACACCTTGATACTTCTCACCAGACTTTTTCTCCTCCAGATTGGCTGATGTTAGAAATCAAGTGATATTTGCAGTTCGTCAAGAATATGTAGAGCTGGGAGACCAGCTCCTCCTCCTTCACCCAGGAGACGAAATTGCCATTATCCCCCCCATTAGCGGAGGGTAGTACTTTTGAACTATCTAGGTAGGTAAGATTTGTTTTTCTTAATCAGTCTCCTGGGAAAGGGTCAAACAGATGCTAACTTGTATGTGGTTTGTTGTTACAGTATATTCTTTGTAATTGCACCAGTTCTTTTTTTTTTTTTTTCCTGCATTGGGGTTTGAACCCAAGGACACTCAACCACTGAGCCATGTCTTCAGCCGTTTTTATTTTTTTTTTTAATTTGAGATAGGGTTTTCCTAAATTGCTTTGAGACTTGCTAAGTTGCTGAAGCTGGCTTTGAACTTGTGATCCTCCTGCCTTAGACTTCCAAGCTGCTGGGATTACTGGCATGCGCCATCATGCCTAGCTTGTACCAATTCTTTATTGATACTGTTGCTCTTTCTTTATACAATTTTAAATACCTCCCTACCATCCTTGCATCAACTCAATTTTAAGCAGTTTACATGTGATCATTATATTCATTTAACATATATTATTGAGATATTTTGTGTGTTGGGCACAGTGCTAGACTGAAGTATTGATATACATATTTTACTGGTGGAAAAACTGAAATTCAGAGAAGTTACAAAAAATTTGCCTTTGGTCACATATCTAATAAGTGGCAGGGCCAAATTGGAATTCATATTATTGAACTCTGTACTTTTTTTTAAACAAATGTTCTTAATAATACTAGATAATAGCTTTTGCGGGGTGCAGAGAAATGTAGAAAATTACACAGCTAGAAGGTCAAAAGATCACTGTGCCTGAAAAGAAAACTTAGCATTGTGGAAGTATAAAGGAATAGTTCTGTTGTTATAGCTGTGTTGTAGGTGTATCCATGACATCTGCTAAATCTTAGTCTTTCCAAGTAACTTAATCCATATTGGAGTAGGTTGAAGTGTAAGAACATTCTTCAATATAGTGTGAGATATCATGCTTTTCTTATGTATAAAGATACTGAATGAAGCTTACTTTATTGCCAACTGAATAATAAATGAGGTAAAAATCAATCATTCCTGATTAAAAACTCTTTGGAAAGAAAAAAAGATGTAACTGTGATAGGGATTTTATCCAAAATTAATAGTAAACATCATACTCAATGGCAAACCTTGGTTCCATTAGAGAAAGGAGCAAGCCAAGAACTCCTATTTAATTTTTTGCCCACTTTTCCCAACTTTCTCAGAGGGTGGTGCCACAAAAAATTGCAGAATTAGTCTGTACAGTGGATTTCCCAGCATGGCTACATTTAGGGACCTTTCTCATACCTATCATCTGGAAATTCTTTGTTAGATATGCATCTCAGTTTTATATGCACACTGTAATTACCTTATCACCATTGTGATTTCAGAAGATTCTAAAATGCTGGTTTTCAGAGCTTGGAATTTATTCAGAAGACAATAGACTGCCATGAAAGGTGTGTGTGTGTGTGTGTGTGTAATGACTGTAGCTGTTCTTTGGAAAGATTAGAAAGATTACTCAACAGCATTGCATATTATGTGGATACTTTTGTCAGGATTTATGTTATGAAATTTTAGAATCTGCTAGTTAGGTTTTAGTAGTCTTATACAGTAAAAAGTTTTGAGAGTGTACTATGATTTGGAGCACAGATACCCCATTTTGGTTACCTGTTTAAAAGCAAGAAGAACAGGTGTAAGAAGTTTATGTGGCATGTACAGCATTTGAAATGCCCTGAAAACTAGTGGCATATATAAGTAATTGTACTTTTCAGAAGTTAGAAGGAGATAAGGTAATATAAATTAGATTTACTAAGAGTTCTTTGTTAGAACCTTGAAGAGTCCATAATTTCTCTAAGCCTCCTTTCATTTTTCAATTAAGGTGAAATCTCCAGGATTTGTAATCATACTTCTCAGAGTCTGGCAAGGTCCTACCTCCCTGTCCGGCCTCAGGTCTTCCTCTCTCCTTTGCTCACTGTGTTTAGGTCTCCTGGAGGTTCTGAATTTGTCAAACTCTTTCTTGTTCCAGAACCTTCACATTTGCTAGTCCCGTCTCTTTATTTGGGGATCTATCCCATTTCATCACATGGCTGCCTTTTTGTCTTTTAGGTCTCCCTTTGAAATCTTCCCTCTTGAGGGAGACTTTTGGGATCCCTTTTCTCTAATAGCCCCCACACTTTGTCTCAGAACCTGTTTATTTCCGTAAGTTATCCCCATTTATGATTCTTCTTTATTGCTTTGTTTCTTCCCTTGGGATACAACACCCTGATGACAGGAGCCTATGATTTTTTTTTTTTTTTTGTGGGGGGGATACTGGGGATTAAACTCAGGGGCATTCAAGTACTGAGCCACATCTCCAGCCCTATTTTGTATTTTATTTAGAGACGGGGTCTCATTGAGTTGCTTAACATCTTTCCAGTTGCTGAGGCTGGCTTTGAACTTGTGATCCTCCTGCCTGAGCCTCCTGAGTTACTGGGATTACAGGCATGCGCTAGCACACCCAGTTGGGCCTGTGATCCCCCAACCCCTGGGTCTGTAACTAATGTCACAGTCTCTGACACTTAGTGAGTATGTAATACTGTTTGATGAATTAAATGCAAAATACATGCAAAAGCCTTTGTACAACACCTGGGTAAAAGGTGTATAGTTTATTCTCTATGTCTTCTATTACTTAACTGGGGTCATACCTCAGTGTAAAAGCAACGTAGTTCCTATGGAAGTCACTGTCACTCTTGCTTTCCCTGTCTTCTTTTTGGATAAAGGAAAAGGCAGTCTGGGTATGGTGCTTGGTAACATAGTGATTAGAGGTGAATTGAATCAAGGCAAAGGTGGTAATATTTCAACTATACCAAGATGGGAGATACAGGTAGCAATTGCAGAGTTGCAATAAATTGACAGAAGAGCTGTGTAACATTACAGTGACCATGCTAATATTGAATTACTTTTTACACATGCCTGATTCATTAGGGCTATTTATGAATATAGCAGTTATACTAAAATTTTACATTTGCTTGTTTTTATCACCCAGATCAATCATGTCTCCTAACACATCTGATGTAGAGAAAATATAAACAGTTCATAAGTTGAGAGTTTTGCTTCTAGTATTTGTACTAAAGTTTATTAATATCTTATTTCCAGAAAAGATATGGACAAAGTTGAAGAGACATCTAAAGACATAATAAAATTTACTGCTGAGAAACTTTCTGTGGATGATGTCTCCCAGTTAGTGACATCTCCTCTCTGTGGGGCAATATCCCTGTTTGTAGGTGAGTTGTATTTTAACAGTGTCTATTGACTGCACGTTGCAGTAGAAATCAGTTAGGGCTGTCCGTCTTCAGCATTAGTAGAGGACTTTGAGCGATAAACCACGATTACCCATGAAAGTGGGTAGAAATTGTTTTAGTGTTCATTTTGTTTATTTTAGTAACCTTCAGATTAACTTATATCAAATTACCAGTCATTAAAAGGGTATGATAGAAGTCATTGCTAGTAGAGAAAGTTGTATATTTTCCAAATGTTGAGTAAAACATATACTTGATTATAATTCTAAAAACAAAAATATTTTTCTTTTAAATGTCAAATGCTATTATTCAGAAAAGTAATATAGCCTGTTTTGTCATGCAGATGTTTTCAGTAAAATTGCTTAATCAGTGTTCTCTTATTTCCTTAACATTTTTGGGATGATTATCTGTGATTTTCCTAATCAAGTTTTGTTCTTAGGAAATTTCAAAGCAATTTTCAGACAAAAATTTATGCTGTTTATTTACAATTTAAATATAATCCTTTTAACTCAACCATAATCCTTTCAAATTCTGTTAATGTGTTATTTCTATTGTCAGGGGGAAGCCTAATTGTTTCTTCTTTTTTTTTTCTAGGGACTACAAGAAATAACTTTGAAGGAAAAAAAGTCATTAGCTTAGAATATGAAGCATATCTACCAATGGCAGAAAATGAAATCAGAAAAATTTGTAGTGACATTAGGCAGAAATGGCCAGTCAAGCACATAGCGGTGTTCCATAGACTTGGGTATGATTTTCTTTACCAGTCTTGAAGTTGAGCATGATTGTTTTCCATATTTGTACAAATGCTGTTTCTGTAATCTTAGGAATACTATGTTACCATAAGAGGAAGGTTTTTTTTGGAGGACAATTTTTCTGGAGTACAATGAAGATAGTTCCCAGTACCTTAAAGGCTATTTGTTGGGTTGTAATTTTGGAGAGCCCTTACTGTCTCTTTTGCTGTAACAAAGTGCAAATGTGCCAAGATTTTCAGACCCTGGGGCTAAGAGCCTATGTTAAAGTCCTTGAGGTCTTTTGAGAGTTGTCTTATGGTCTGCACTCTGTTTATATAAGAATCTGTTATAGATCTGAATCATTGAAGTAATTTGCCTTTTTGTAAAACTAAAAAGATTAGAGTGCAAAACTTTAAAAAGAATCAGCAGTTAAGCCTGTATCTGTCATGTTAGTTGTTATTTTGTTGTTAATTATACTTTTGTTAATAACCAGTATTTTTATTAATAACAAGCATGATCAGTCCTATTCCTTAATATCGTTTGCTATTTATTATTTAAATTCTATGTTATTCTTATCATGTGGCAATTTGTAGCTTTAGGAGTTTCCTGGCAGTGTGCTTTGTTAAGAGTCAGATATTTATTGGGTCAACAAAAGGACTCTTTTTTTTTTTCCTTAGTCCCTAACAAAGGGGATTTGTGGATAGTTGCTAACAAATTGGCCACACGATCAGCCTCAGCATCCCCTCTGCTGAACGCAACTGGAATGAATTAATGTTTTCTAATTAAATTGGATGTTTTAAATAGAACTACCATATGTTCTAATGTATAACTGGATTTTTTCCTACATGCATATTAGGAGGTGATGGTAATTTTTTTTCATCATCTTTTTTAAGTTTGGTTCCAGTGTCTGAAGCAAGCATAATTATTGCTGTGTCCTCAGCCCACAGGGCTGCATCCCTTGAAGCTGTCACCTATGCCATTGACACTTTAAAAGCCAGGGTGCCCATATGGAAAAAGGTAGGTTAAGAAGTTGCCTCATTTTGCCATGTGGACGTTATTTTTCTTAGGAATTCTTTGATAAAGCATGGGGAATAGGAGAACATACACAATTTGTACTTATGCACTTTCCTTAATAATTGAATCTTGTTTTCTTTATATGTAAAATAGCACATTTATGTAATATCTCCCTTCCAAGTTTGTTAAGCTTGACAAACACAGGCCCCAAAGAATGCATGGCACAAAGCAGGCCCAGCAAGCAGAAGCAGTTAGAATTTGTAGATGGCAGTGTTCTCTGGGATTCAGCAGTGTTCTCTGGGATTCAGCAGTATTCTTTGGGATTCATGGGTGAAGTATTCCCTTGGGAGAATCCCCTTCAATTAGAGGGTCTTTCTTTTGCAGAGTTGTACATGGTCTCTGACTACTTAGGCAATGGCTAAAATAGAAATTCCTCAGGGCAAAAGAGCTTTTTCTAAAGCTTCTTCTTTATATGAAAGAAATAAATAAAAGGGTTAGATATTGCTGTCTCTGAGAAATGCATAGTGAGTGAATTTAAAAGCATAAATAGAAAATCATAGCTTATTTTTTGTCAATAAGTCAAGCACAAGCATTTCTCTGTTTAAATAGAGCATTCTAAACTCCTCTAATTTCTCCCCTGGTTTAGGAGCATTAACAGTGGCATTGTTCTGTACTTACAAACACATGTAATTATACTTCTAACCACAGAGTTGCCCATAGCAGTATGGCTATTGGCAAAGCTGAGGAATTAATGAGCAGCTCAGGGGATCAGAAGAGCAGAGGAGAGGAGAGGGCCAAGGCTTTAAAGGGTGAGTCTTCTGTCCTTTCAGGAGCCTCTGGCCTCAGTCAGTAGGAAAGATGAGCAAGTAGGACTCTGAGCCAGGGCCTAAGGAGTTTCATATCCTAATTTTCTGAATAAAATCTGAAATGTATTATTAGGTTTCAGTTTTTAGGAAATTATTGGGGATTAGAGGATAGGATATATGAAAGGAAGCTTAGTAAAGCCCATATAGATGTATTGTTGCTTTGCTATGAACAAGGCAGTCATAGGCTTTTTACAGAGCCTAAGGCAGGCCCTGGAAGAAGGAGAGGTAGGAAAGGCATTTCAAAATGAGCTTCCAGCCTAGGCAGCAGGGATGGCTTTCTTTACCAAGGATAAAGGAGTTCAAAGTGAGCCAACAGAAAGTAGAAGAGGGGGTAGCCCCAGGAAGTAAGGGCAAAGGGCAGGAGTTGAGACATACTGTCATTTTTAGACTTTAAGGACCAGCTGGGTTTTCTATTTGCTTTTCTCTCTGTAGAAGGTTGGGGGAATTGCGTGTTTTTAGTGATTATGTCCATGAGAATTAAGAGCTTACAGGGAATGATAAGCTCACCAATGGAACCAATAGGATACCAGTGCCCAATCTTCATTAGATGGAGCTGAGAGGCCATTCAGACCAAGAATTCAAAATGGCTGTTTTGAGGAAACTCAGCTCCAAAAGAATTCAGAAAAGCAATTCAGAAATTTATCAGAAAATTTAACAAAGAAATTGAAATAATGAAAACAATTTTGCAAAAAGAGAGAGATCCTACAGTGAATGAACTTAAAGTCAGTTGACTTTGGAATCCCCTCCATATGAGTTCTGACTAGGGTGGGAAAAGAAAGCAGTGTGTTCTCTACCCTCCTTCTACAGGGATCTGAAATCTAGTCTCAATCTAGCCTCTAGGCTTGGAGATCATCTGAGATGTAAGAAAATAGCTGGCAGGTAGGCTCATACTGTACTGAGCCTTTCACACCAGAGTGCATTAGCTGCTTTCACAACTAATGGAATATCCCATTTCCCTTTGGAAAAATGTACTGCTTAGCATTGTAAGGTAGTAGGTGTGTTGGAAATAAAAAATGTTTAAAACTAACAACTTTCCATCTTCCCTTGCATAAACTGTTGTCTCTTGTCATGGCCTGAGAAGAATTAATTACTTATTTCCTCCTGTAGTTGTACTTTGTCTTGATAGAGCTTCTGGGCTCTCATTCCCCCAATTTGGGTTGGGAGTTCTTAAGTGTAGGGAACATGTGTATTCACTTTTCTGTTCTCAGTGCCTTACGTAAAAATGTTGATTGGATTATTAAAAGCGGAGCAGGTTGAAATAGATATGTTATTCATTTGTCTAATTTATTCAAATATATTTTTATTTATTAAAATGATCTATTTTGAGTACCTATTTTGGTTCTGTTTTTTAGGAACTATATGAAGAATCATCATCATCTTGGAAAAGAAACAAAGAATGCTTTTGGGCAACCAACAGTTAATCAATTATGTTTTTTCGAGCACTGAATCCTAAATTTAGAAAACTTCTATTGTTGATCACATTTTGATCTTTCTTCTCCACAGTTTACTGAAGTTTACTGAAGCACAGGTTATACCTGTGGGACAAATGGCAAAAAAGAAAGCAAAATACGTGGGTATGTAGGATGAGGGATTACTTGGGGCTAGCAATAGGGAAGAACTGTGATAATTGAGAGATGTCTGTGGAGATATATCATATCCCTTCATGACTAATTTTCAATTGAAACTCAAATCTCATTGAAGTATGGCCCCCTCCTCACTACTTCCATGCCATTGCATTGATGGTGTTAATATCAGGGTGTATTTTGGAAATATTGGTCGAACTGGAAAGTCATTGTCAGTTTTGATATTGTATGTTATATATTTTCAGAACATACATATTTTTAAAAAAATAAACCTAAATAAACCCATGATTTTCAAAAGTAAAAAAATAGTACTTTTTTGTTTTTAAAAATTAAATAATACCTAAAATATTTTATATTACAAAGACTTTTAGTATTTTGGAATCTGTAATTATACCATAATATTCTGTCTTATTAGTTATTAATGTTTGTTAATATACAAGTCAATATAAAATTATTGAACCTAGCCACCAGCCTAACTAGCAACATCTCATTGGTTTGTGTTAATATGTTAGTTGATTTTTAAAATTTGACCCATAGCTATTTAAACAAATTATATTAAGGGAATTAATGTAAGATAAATTATATGATTATTTGTTAAAGCATTTTCAGGATAGTTTTCCTTCTTATACTAAACAATGATCAAATTTTTGATTAGTCAACCTACATATGGTGTTTTGATAGATTTGAGTATAAATCCCATACAATTTTTTTTTAAGAGAGAGAGAGAGAGAATTTTTTAGTATTTATTTTTTAGTTTTCGGTGGACACAACATCTTTTATTTTATTTTTATGTGGTGCTGAGGATCGAACCCAGTGCCCCGCGCATGCCAGATGAGCGCGCTATCACTTGAGCCACATCCCCAGCCCCCCATACAATTTTTTATGAAAGATTTTCCAGCTTTATTGAGCTATTACAGTTCTTAAAGTAATAAAATATTGGCCTACTTTGGGCAATGGGCATCATCATAAAATTAGCATTTGCCTATTAAGAACAAAAACTGTAGTTTCAGACAATTAGGTTAAAAGTTTTCCTACTTTCTGTGACAAAAAGAAAAACCTATCTGTTGAAAACAATTTTTACCTAAGAAACTCATTTATTTAATAAATACATATTGAATATCTGTTCTGTACCAGACATCCATCCTTGTCTTCCAAGAAATATCACAAGGAAGATTCTGCATGTACTCTCTGGCTGGGAACTATAAGATAGCCACATCCACTTTAGGAATCTCCTATTACTTAGCTCCTATTCCTTGGCCTATATGGAGAGAGTATGCTAGAAGGACACTGGTAAGAAAGACAAATGTCCACCAATTTCTCACTGGTTAGGTTAGTCTTTCTGGTCTCAGCCTTACCTTTTCAGCTCAATGCCTTCCTCTCCTTTCCTAGAGTTGTCACCTGGCCCCGATGGAGATCAGGGTTCAGGTATTGGATGAAGTCAGTTGCACTGTATCTGAAAGCATACTAAAGTTAGTGGGCCATTGTAGATATTTCTAGGATTTTATACCTATGTTGTTAACATAATGTTTATTATGTTTAATGTATAATGTAAATATGAGATATATGTAGAAGTGAAATATTTCACCTGGAGCATGCTGAATTTGAAACATTTTTTAAAGTTTTATAATGCATTATATTGGACCTAAATAGACTCTTCATTAATCCTTACTTCCTTAGGAGTGACTGAATTAATTGATAGTTGAGATATTAAGGGGCTGGTATCATTCTGACATGTAGCCTTTGCAACTTGACTACACAACTAATAGAAGAGTAACCTAAAACAAAACAAAACAAAAAATCAGCCTTTAAGTGGATTGCCTGCAAGATTTTCAAGGTCACCTTGAAGCTTTGACTAAGTGATTAGTAGCTGAATTCATTCAAGAAGTGGGAAATTCATATTTATGCTCCAAGTATTTTTAATGGAAAAGATTTCATCATATTTGAAAGGAACAGCTGATATTCAATGAGTGAAGTATTCTGTGGATATTTTTGTCTTTTGAATATGATGTTTAGAGTCCCAATATATTTCCAGTATTTTTTGAGAATTGGCGATTAAGAAGGCAGTAGCTTGGGTCTTGATTTTGGATCCCTGAAAATGAACCTATTTGAGAGTTAGAAGGTGGATTTCTGGATATATTTTGAACCTAGTTGTTTCTTCCTTTACTTTACTGCCCCTTTCATGGTCCAGACCTCCAATCTACTTGTGATTGTGGATTTGCTTGGCCTGCTGACAGTCCTGCTGCCATGCTTCCCTTCCTAAAGTAGATCTGTAAGGGCCTTCTCATAGTTAACCACATCCTCAGACGTCACAGTCTTCACCATGGCCTGAAGTCCTGAGCAGTGGGGCCCTAGCCTGCCCCTCACCCCGCATCTTGCTCAAATCTTGTGATGACTGGTTTTGGTAGAATATTTCTACCTTTGAGAAGCTTCACCTGTTCTTTCTAGATTACTCTTCCTACAGACATCCCCATGGTCAGCTTCCTCTCTTTATTTCAGTCTCTGATTAAATGTTACCTCCCACAGAGAGTTTTTCTGGCTATCTCTTTAAAAACTGGAAAACTGTCCCCTACTCTTTTATTTTATTGTGGTACTTAGTGATGATACTTGATGTACTACATCAGCCACTCAAATATTGGGTGAATGAATTACCAGTGTTATATATTCTGTCCCAAATTAAACATACCTAAAACATGTATAATTGTCGTTACTTTAAAAATGTGAAAAAACATCTAGATAAATTACTGAGTGGGTAGATGAACTTGTCTCTTCCACTCCTTTTCCTACCTTCTTTTTTTTTTTTCTTTTTTTTATTGGTCGTTCAAAACATTACAAAGCTCTTGACATATCATATTTCATACATTAGATTCAAGTGGGTTATGGACTCCCATTTTTACCCCAAAAACAGATTGCAGAATCACATCGGTTACACATCCACATTTTTACATAATGCCATATTAGTAACTGTTGTATTCTGCTACCTTTCCTATCTCCTATTATCCCCCCTCTCCACCCCTCCCATCTTCTCTCTCTACCCCATCTACTGTAATTCATTTCTCTCCTTGATTTTTTTCCCCATTCCCCTCACAACCTCTTAAATGTAATTTTGTATAACAATGAGGGTCTCCTTCCATTTCCATGCAATTTCCCTTTTCTCTTCCTTTCCCTCCCACCTCATGTCTCTGTTTAATGTTAATCTTTTCCTCCTGCTCTTCATACCATGACATCTAGAATATTAGGATCTCTCTTACAGCAGTGATGAACTTTGGCTGTAGTTAGGCGTATCATCCAGCAGAGGGTGATAGAGTCAGAGCTATTGTAAGAACAACTTTGAATCTTCAGTTTTATTTTGCATGAAAAAGTTCAGTTTAGTGGCCATTTTCTTTAATGTAAGGTGGGAGTTGTCATTCAGTGAAAATAGGCCCTATTTTGTGTAAGGTGATGTCCAATCTTTCATTAGTATTTTACTTTAAAATTAAAGAGTTATGGTAGGATGAGAGAAGAATTTTTTTAAAATGCTGTTTGTAGTTTTTAACAGGTAATATAGAATAAGTAAAAGGAATTAACCTTAAAAATGAGTAATAATATGAGATTATTTTCCAGTGAAATCATAGGACAAAACGGTAGCTTTAATACAGATCTTTGCTAACTTGCTATGTTAAAAACTACTAATGTTCTTTTTTTTCCTAACATTGTATTTAATGTGAGATAGATGCCACATGTGTCGATAGTTGTTCTGCAGTAAGTTGTCCATAGCTGTTTCCTTACCATGAGATGGTCATAGAGGCATGTGACAGCATGCCTGACAGGAACAGGAGACTTCTGTGCACTGATATAAATGGCAGCACAAATGGATGTTCTACCCAAACTTTGTACTAGTGCACCATTTTATGCAATGATGGCAGTCTGTTAGACTAATGCATATCTTTTTTTAATGCTTCAGTATATTTAACTTTTATAATAAAAATACTTAACCCCTCCTGGTTACTCCAAAGTAACCAGGAGGGATTAAGTATTTTTTTTTTCTTTTTAATTATACTTATGACTCTGCTTTTGGATGTTGCAGCAGTTTGGCTGGGTTTTTTCTTATAAGACTAGACACCTGTAGCTACTAATATTCTTAGTCTTTTTAAATTGAACCTTTAATGTGTTCTGAGGCAAAGTGAGTCCATAAGACAAATACTGTGAAATGCATAATGTGTAAAACACCAAAACAAAATAGCTTTATATTCAAAATAACTTTAATAAATGATATTCTATAATGTGGTATGAAAAAAGTGGTTTTCTGTTCTGTTCTTATGCTTTGATATGAGAAAAGCCATTAGTTTTTGTTGATTACCATTCTGATTAAATCAAATGAATTGTGCAACTTGATGTACAAAATGTATACATTCGTTTTTATAGTTTTGGTGGAGAGGAAAAAGGCAAAACATTTTAATTATAAAAAGCAAACATTTATATAAAGGAACTAAGACAACTTCTTTCTTAAAAAAATATACAGTTTCAACATAGTCGTGCAATATATACATTTATATTTTGACTTCATCTGCCAAAATGAATCAAGTACATATGATACTTTTTTATATTTACATAATAGCTACATTTTTATTTAAAAGTCAAAGAAATAATTAACATTTTTATTTATTTCAAACTTTACCCCCATTCTTATCTTTCACCTCTAGATGTTTTAATTTTTCAAATTGATTAAAGTGAATAGTCCTGAATGTATTATATTGAGTATAATACTATAATTGTTAAATGTATACAAATTTAAATATTAAGGAGGAATCAGAAAGCTCAGTTTAAGTAATCTATAATCACTTGTGTAATTATAATAAAGTTCTTTGTTTTATTTACTTTTCACAGTTAATAGATATCTTTCACTACTTTTATAAAAATAACACTTCTAGCTGGAAAGATTTCTGTCCAGTTGGGAGTTCTCAGTTTACAGTTAAAATGAGTAAAGTACATTTTAAATCTCAATGAAGTTTCTTCCTTAAGCTATTTTTCTATGTTACTGTTTTATAAAGCTTATGTGGCAGCCAAGCATGAAACTCTAGTTTTCATGACACTCTATACACCTGTCTATGTACCATTTATGAAATGGAAATTTTAATAGGACATCTTTTAATCCTATACTTACTTTTAAAGCAAAAGTGTGGTTGAATGGAACACACAACTTCTGTTTTTCTCTCTTAATTTCTTGGATGTATACTCAGTTTGTTTAGAAGTGCTTGAGAAATTCACTCCTCCTGGGAGTCATTTGGCAATGTGTGGAGACATTTTATGATTGTCATGGCTGTGCCTGGAGGATGCTACCTGGCACCTAGTAGATAGAGGCCAAGGATACTGCTAATCATCCTATAAGACATAGGACAGCCCACCACCTCACTCCCATGAAAACCATCTGATTCCAAACAATAGTACTAAGGCTGAAAACCCTGCCCTAGAGTGATATATGCGGAGACAAGTGGCTAATTTTTAGTTGGTAATCTACTGACTTCATGGAGACTGTAATCCAGGCTGATTACCTAAGCCAAGGCTAGTTAGAGCTCTCAAGCTCAATGTGTGATATCACCTTAGCTTACCCTTATCTAAGGAAGGTGAGGCGAGTGAAATCAAAGGAATGATGTGCCATTGTTCTTTGTAAATCCCATTGAAAAAAATAGTATGCATATATGCAGTAGTTACATAGTTTGTTAAATACTCCTTGTCAGCCTAAGTACTAGTTCCTCCATTTTTTTTTTTTTAATAAAAATTTGGTTGGAATGAAATAGTCCACACAGCTGTTAAAAGAATCAGATGCTATGGCATGCTTCACTAGAGAAAACCATGCTGTTTTTGCTATAAACCCCTGACATTTTATGGCTAAATATTTTTTTCTTGTTTGTTTTACTTTGTCAAATACAAAGTAAGTCATTAAATAGTCCAGAGCTATCTCTGGCCAGGTCAGTAAGGCAGCCAAAGCCACTATATGTACAAGGGCAAATTCCTATTTTCCTCTGACATCTCCTCCAAGTCAAATTCATGGAAGATTGTCTATTTGTATTGTAGGAAGTCTGGATCATATAGTTTTAAAATCCAAAGCATCACTGCTGAGCTCCAGCCCAGTCTTCCAATTTTATAATGAGAACACTGAAGACATAGAGGTTGAAGACTTGTCCAAAGCATTGGGCATGTAATGGTCCCCACTGCTCTTGCCTATGCTTTTTTCATCCAAGTCTTCGAAGTCTAGAGAATATGCAGGCTCAGAAATGGAGAAAAAAGGGAACAAAAGGTAGAAAAGGGTGGGCTTCCTCAAAGTGTGGTCCATTTACAGTGTCATGATGGAGTACTTATCAATATGCAGATTATCGGAACTCATCCCAATCTGATCAAATAAGAACCTCAGAAATTGGGGCTTAATAATCAATATTTTGAACAAGGTTGCCTATGTGAAGATGACTCTTATAGAAACAAGATAAGCACAGAGGGTGCACTTTGTGGTATGGTCATTTCCAATGCCTCTGTGATTTCTTGCAAATTTCCAAAATGTTGTTTTACTCTACCTTGTTTATACTGCCTGAAATTCCAACATTTAGAAATTTACTCAAGACTATTTTTCTTTCTTACTTAGCAATAAGCAAAAATAATTCCCTGACGTTGAGCTTGTTCAGTAATTCACCCAGATGTGTAAACTGAACAAATGACTTTTTCTTGTTAACATGTGGTATGGAGCAGCTATCCAGGGCATGGGACATTTGGATGAAGGGTGAAGTAAGATGGATAACAACAATGGAAGAGGAAGGCAGCTGCAGGGGACCCGTACCAGACTGGGAATCAGGGTGGGGGAATGTTTCAGAAAGGGAGGAGGAAGGATGCTAAAGAAATTGCTCCTTTTTCAAAAATTCACTAGGTACTAACTGTTGTGCATCCTAAAAGAAAGGACATTTCCTCCTTCTTTTGGCACAGGCTGGGCCTCCAGCAGACAACAGTGTTACCAAACATTTGTTATTAAAAAAAAGAAAAGAGGAAGGAAGCCTAGTACCCACAATGCAACACTTCAATATAAAAAGTGAAAGACAAATTCCAAGTCTGAAACGTGGAGCTAGTGAGGTAAGAGTCATTTCCAGAGGCACTGTCAGGACCACTGCTCTCTAAGAGGATCATGGCCCCAGGACTACAGCTGGAGCTTGATGGACAGTTCCCCATGTCCCTCATATGCTCACACCATCCAGCCCAGGTTCAAACTTGGTCATTTTAATGTTTGTTTTTACAATTTAATAAATAATTCTTTAAATGATTGCAGAAAATAAATTTTTAATATAATCATTTATATAAGGAAAGTTTTGTGCCTTGGCCTTTACACTGTTCTCTTCTTCTAAATTAATGGAGATTTTCTTTGTAGGAGGTACATTCTAAGCTTTTAGTTATTCAGCCATGTTTTGACTTTAATTGTCAAATTAAAGAGATAGGATTCTGAAGAGGCAGCTGGAGTCTGAGACTGGAAAGAACCAATGGCATATTTTACTGAGTTTATAAGTAAAATTATCACTTAAAAGTATCTTCTCTGGCAACTTTGGATGAGCAGCATAAATTGAAAAACAATGTATTAGCTTTTTTGCCCTCTTGTTAACATGATAATTTCACACACACACACACACACACACACACACGGAAGTACCTAATATAATATATATTATATATAATATGTATAATATATTATACAGTATTATACATTATATAATAATATACAAAATTACATGTGATATATAGATAATATATAATTATTATATATGATATAATCTTTGTATAATATATAATTATATATAATATATATACTGGGTACTTCCATTTTTAGAGTTGCTACTTAAATCAATCATTTTAAAGATAGCATTCCCCACTCCCCAAATTCTGAGAAAATATTAGAATTTATTTAAGACTTGTCATGCCTGGAAGCATTTCATTTCATCTTTGTGACATAATATACATTAGAATGTAAACCCTGGACCAGCCAGTTTAAAGATTGCTTTTTTCTTCCCCGTAGAAAATAAGTTTTTTACCCTTTATATCCCAAGCCCCCACCCACAATTTCTTCCTTTCAAACTGACCAGCAGTTTCTCTTCAAATATCAAGCTAGTTTACCTATTACATATTAAGAAACTCGGACTTAAGAAGAACCCCATTCACCATCACAGAAAACCCCAGCTGGGATGCTGCCAGTTCCCACTATAGAAGCATCTGCTGAGTGGTTCAGCTGTTGAGTTCTGTGGTCTCATCAATCTCATCTGGATTTTTGGCCATTTTTTCATATTTTCTTTTGAAGAAGCCAAGCTGTAAAGGCGACGAAATAAAAATGTCACCATTCCTTGGGTATGATCATTATCCTGACTTGAATATTATACCATGAATATCCCATATAGTAACATTACACTGTACCCAATGAACATGCACAAGGAAAAAAATAATTTTTCCACCCATGGCTTACTTTTGGCCCCTAAGCTGCCCACTTCCTCTGAGGCACCTCTGGGAGTCCCCAAGGCTCTGTAGAGTGAAAGTGTGGAAAGCGTATTGCTGATTTGGTATCTCCCACCCCTTTAGTGAGGAAATTTAGTTCTAGACAGTTCAATTGAATTGTATAAAGTTAAATTTCTCAGAGTAGATTTATTGAAGCTGAACAAAATTTCAGCACCCTGAATGAATGGAAGTTAAAAAAAAAAATAAGATCAGATTTTTCAAAGACTGAGTGAGAAACTGTAAACAGCCTTGCATTTCTTTTCCCCATGACAGAGGCAGTGCCATATAATGCTTAAAGTTGCTATTTTGTAAGGAAATTGAAGACAGAAAGCTTTAACAGTCCTGTATTTTAACATATGATTTTTTTTTTTTTTTTTTTACCTTCCACAAAACAGCAACCAGGGCCAACAGCAAAAGGATTCCGGCAATTATACTTCCTACTATAACTCCTGTGGGTACTTCAGCTTTCTCGTCAGGTTTTGTTATCATAAGGGGGATCTGTAAATACATGTTCACAATTGAGTATCTAATTTTAGCATTGAAAACAGGGAGATGGTCTAGTTCAATTCTGTAATCCTATAAATGAAGGTCTTTGGCTTTAGAAGTGACAGGATGACATTCCTCAAGCAGTGTGTAGACAGTTTTTAGAGAAAAATCTGCAAAATCCAAATTATTCTAGTTTCTCTTTTTTGATTGCTTCAGTATTTTATGGTTGCGTAATGCATGACAATCTCATATCTCTTAATGATTTATGAAATCAGAATTTCAGTTTCATTTAATTTTCATTCCCACCAACTGAAAGCAGCCTTGGGCCAGGGAGTCAGAGAACGATCCATTGAGCTTTCCTGATTCAACAACAAGAAGTTGGCATTAGGTTTTTAAACTAATTGATTTCTCTTAAATCTCAGTCAAGGTTGGTGTCAGTTGTTGGAAGACTAGATATAATACCTCAGGGCTCAAGGTGACCTTGCAGTGATGAAATTGTCCTTGAGGGCATTTATGAATCTTTATGACCATTTTCCTGGCAATCTTTGTCATACTAGATGGGAACAGCTGTCCTAAGAGTTTTATTGTAACACTTCATATTCTACTTCCTTTTAATTTTTTTAATGGGTGAAAGAATCAGCAATTTCCTTCACAAAATATCCTTAGCTATGTTTTAGAGCAAAATAAAGGGGTATTATCTATTTACATTGCAATATTAAGTTAAGGTGGCAGATGAGCTAGCTGATCCTTGTCATGCAACTTAGGGGTTGGCCTAAACTGGAATCTGGCCTTGGTGACTGTATTTCTCCTCATTTGGGTCTTCAAAAGCTAAAATCAGGGTCCTTATTTTCATAAATCTATGATAAAGTACCTAAAAATTCATATAGTACACAGCATAATCACAGTCATATGCCTAGTTCTCTATTCTATAGTTCCCTAACCTGGGGCCCATGGATCTCTATTGACCCATGAGTGCAAAGCTGTGCGTATTAGATTTTTATGTGACCTGGGATTTAATTAAATATAATAGTCACTTATTTACCTAGAGGGATGTGTTGATTTATTATTTGGGCTTAAAACATTATTCCAAAATTATTCCATTATTGTTTGGATTCAAGAAAACTTTCGTAGACACATGTAAAAGTTGATCTCTGTTACTTATTAGTGCTGCTGGGGGGAAACCAAGAAAGGAGAAACTAATACATTCATGAAAGTTGTTAATTTGAATTTTCAATTAATATGCTTAAGTCTGCTTTCTAAAAAACAGACTTCAGCAGAGTTTTACATATTGTTTGAACACTGCATTTTTCTAAAGTGAGCTTTTAAGAAAAATCTATAGCACTTTCCCCCCAAGCTAAGTTCATAGCAGTCTGAATCTGAAGTCTGCATTTCCTCTGGCTCTGTTTCTAATTTTCCATGCCTGGCCTCTGAAAAGAAGGTGTGGACTTTCACTGAAGTTCCTAGTCAGTGGCGAAAAAGCATCCTCTATTGTGTGGAATCATTTCCCCTGGGACAAGAGTGCCACAGCAGTGTTGTGAGCTCTATCTCAGGCATTGAGAGGCCCAGAGTTCATGGGCCATTGGTTTTTTCATCAGTCTGTGGGCTGAAGCAATGGACCCAGGCCAGCCGTCCAGCTGCCTTGGGGGCAAAGTTGTGATCTGGCTTCCAACTCCTAACAAAAGCTTTGGGAAGAAAATGCTCAGGGTTCTGCCAGAAGATTAGCTGGGCATAAAAATCCTACTATATCTAAAAATGGCATATGCTAACCAGAGTTTCAGTGCAGAGGAGAGTTATCCATGCCAACTCTTGGAACAGAGAACCTTTGTTTTCTGTGGAAATGCATTTCTCTGAAGAATCATTTTTATCAAGGGGAGCATTTATAGTTTTCTAGAATGTAAGACTATGAATGGACATGCCACACAGTGACAGTGTCTGGTTGTATTAAATACTATTTTAAAAAGTCTTCTAATAAATACCTTATTTAGTAGCTATGTTTCAACAGTTCTCTATAAGAAGTATTCCAAAATACAATTTATGATTTAATAAGCATGACTTGGATTATATGACCTAAGGTCTAGATGGTTTTGTGTAAACATAGGAGAAAGAAAAACTGGTATTGCTGATGTGGGCATGGAGAAAGGATAGCGTGATATCCCAAACAAGATGAGCACCCATGTTGTGCCTTTCTGTGGATCATCACTTCTAGGAAACCCAGCCTTGCCAACATGGGCACCTGGAGGAAGAAATGTATATCTCTGAAATTTAGCAAACACCTTTTCTAAAGCTCAACATAATAATCATCAGACTCTCAGAGTTTCAGTAAGATACCTCCATATGCACATGGATAAGAAGAATGAATATTCTGTATTTTTAGAAATAGGTTGCCAATCATGGGGAGGGGTACGGTGCTTACCGTGACAGTGTTTTCTTCGATCACATATATCTGAGGGTTATGGGTGTCAATTTCTGCAGCTGCTGTCAGCTGTACTGTCTGGAAAGTTGACTGGAAAATAGAAAAAGGAAAATATTTTATCATAACAGCAGTATGTGCAGAAAACTTGGCATGTTTATTATTTGTTTATTTGCCGGTAGAAAGTGACAAGAGCAAATGTCAATTATGAAGACTCAAGAATGTTTGTGTGCTTGAATGGGCCTTATGTAATAGGATTGCTCATTAGGAGTTGGTGGGCAACTTTGCAAATGTTGGTTGATTGGGCCCTGCCACCACAAATTAAACCCAATCATGGTGGCTGGGACCAGACAGGAGCCAGTTAAAACATCTCCCTGTGTAATTTGAATGTGAAAATGGCTGAAAAGCCAGGATTTACAATACATGTTTTTAATATGTCAAGAAATAAAGTTAATGAAAATTAATAAAAATTTAATGAAACTTGGGACATGAGAGAAAATTACAAATAGTCTTTTTATGTATGTACCTAAACAAATCACATAATGGAATGAAAAGCCAACATTTATAAGAGAAGAGAATTTTCCTTTTGGGTGCACCTGTAAAATAATGCTGTCTCAAAGTACACTTGAACTTAACGATGCATGTCAGCAGCAGATAACTTGATCCTTTGGCATATTACATAACGTAAGGAACAATTTCAGGTTTCATAATCTAAGTGTTTCTATCAAACAATACTGGATATTAGGTGGGCATATAGGAAGGACATATATTTTATGCTCAAGTTACTAGAAACCTTCTTATAAGAAATAACTTTATATTCATTCTCCAATCTAATCAAACAAAAATTTATTCTTCATTAGAAATGTTATTGATGTGTTCTCACTATACAGCAAAATTTGGGCCTGACACTTCATATGAAATAGAGTACAATGCTCAGATTTTAGAGCTGTTTTCACATGCTCTGGCTACTAGGACTCAGTTTTTCTGGTTACTAGGGCACAAGATTCAACATACTCCATGAGGTAATTTGTTAAACTATCTCTAGGAGCCAGAAAGAGGGAACATAATTCCAAAAAGTGAGCAATTTATTTCCTTTCCACTGGCTCGGTCTTTGGTTCTTCTTAATTTTCTCAAGATGGAAGATTGCATCAGAAGTTAACCCTGATCACTGGTCTCTTAAACATATGTTATAGGGGAAACATTGAGTATTGATAATGGTTTACGTAAAAAAAAAAAAAAAAAAAAGGAACAGTTAAGTGAATGCTAGTTGAATAGTTGCTGTGAAGCAGAAATAATTTTTCTTCCAACTCTGAGATATCTGCATTTTCAAAGCAGGCCCCTCTTACAGGAACACAATTTCCTGGAAGAGTAACAACTACAAGCAGGCACACTTGCACATCTGGGAAAGGGAAGCAGCATACCTGCCAGCAAGCATTAAGGCCTTTTCTTACGATGGCGGCCTGTGCTCCCATCAGCTTGGAAGCCTGAGCAACCCTTCATGACAAATTACTTGACATGTAAAGTTGACTTGCACTACATCAGGAAAAAAAGGTGGCAAGAGAAGGCAGTGCGATAATGTGCTCTAATAGAGGAAATGAGATCTACATTTCAGACTGAATCTCTCAGGTGGCCTGAGAGACATCCACTTTGCTGTTGAAATAGCTGAAAACAGGGTACAGAATAAACATTTGACCTTTCATGAAAAAGGGATACGAGTGGGAATTGACATAGAATACCTCTCCAGGGGATTTTCTCAGTTCAGCCATCATAACCATGTTGCAGAAGAATAAATAATATACTTTCTAAGAAATTTGCTCCCAGAAGTGAAACTACTGTTTCTGAAAACTGTTGGGAAGGTACTTAAAACAAAACAAAACAAAACCTCATAATTAAAATGGCGTAGCTTTAAACAAACTCAAGAAAAACCAAACACTTTTTGCAGTACTGGCGTGACTGCATTTGGATGTCCAAAAGTCACTTTTCCTTCCCAGTTGGCAAGTTTTGCTTTGAAACATCTGTTCCTCAAATCCAAGGAGCCAAGGACCTACTGGTAAACTGAGCATCAAACTGCCCCAGCTAGAAGGTGGTGCAGCTAACAGCTTATGTTGCATCTCAGGGGACTTAGAACTGTCCCAAGGGCTTTGAAGCAAATGCAGATAACAAGAAAACACATAAGAGCAAGCAAAAAAACACCCCAAGCTCCTCATTTCCCCACTCCCCAATTCTGTATTTTCCCTAACATTTCAGTATTTCTTTTTATATTATGTCTCTGTACGAAAATATTTGCTTATATTTGATTCCAGACACAAGTTAGAAGAGCTCAGTTGTCTGATCTTTTACACAAAACTCCACATCAGGAAGTGGGGATTATTGAAGAGTCTATGACAGGGTGAAAAAACAGAGAGTGGAGTCTGGTTGGAAGCACTTTGGGAACTGATTTATTTGTTAAAAAAAAAAAAAATGTACAATGAGACCCACACAGGCCCCAGGAAGTTTCATACTAATTTATATTTTGTCAACTCAATCGGGGCCAAGGTTGGCAAAAGGAATGGCTAGATACTCCAGCAGTCAGATTTAAGGAAGCCATACTTATATTTTAATGCTACCTTAAAATTCTGGCTACCCCAAACCATGCTGGAACACTGCTAGGTAGACTCATACCCGCCTGAGGGGAAAATGACACTGACATTGGGCACATTCTTTGAATTTTTCTTGGAGATGGAAATGACTTAAAAAGTTGTGTGGTCATTGGCTCTCTTACCAAAGGAAGAGTCAAATAGGATAGCAGATATTACCTGCTCTAATATGGGAAGACAGACCTTTATGCTGGATTCATCTATGGATGATTTAAGACCAGATAGTTAAGAGTTCAAGGAGACAGACAGGGTCATATGCATCTCGATATGGGTGTGGTGAAGGAGACTGGGGAGATGGAAATGTAGGGACACATGAGGAAGGAGACAATGCACATGTTATCTTTAACCAGGGCAACAAGACCTCATTCCTGTAGGTATCGTAGGTAGGCATGGGGTCCACGAAGCAGAACATCGCACGAGCTCCCAGATCATTCTGAGGCACAGCCAGACTGGGGGAGCACTGGAAAGGTATGAGACCTTACTTCCTTTCAGAGTAAAGTGGCTCTCATAAACCTGAATCAACCTAATAGCTCCTTGATAATGAAGCCTATGTTTCCTTGTTATTTATGAACCCAATGGGTAATATTGATACTTACTGCTGCAAAAGTACTGTTCCAAATTCTGGTAGACACGTTAATGAAATATTCTCCTTTCATGTGAAGGTCTTTCAGCCAGCAGGTGACATTACTACAGGAGGCAGTTCTGCAGTTCTTTCAGGTTGGAGTCAATAGCAAAAGAAAAGAGAGTGTTATTACAGGTGTAAGAAAGAATAAATGCCAAAATTATACAAAGATAGATAAAACCCAGTGCTGGGAAGGATCTAGGGAAATAAACAATCTCATGAGTTATTAGTACTTGGAACTCTTCTTCAAGGGAGTTTTTTTTAAACTAGGTCTCAAAATGTAAAAATTGCATACCCTTTGTGTCCAGCCATTTCCTATTTATACAGATAGCCTCAGGAGATAAGAAAAAGTGTGTGGATTTAAAGTACACCAACCCTGTTTATTGTACCAGTAGATCTGAGAGTAAAAACAATGACAATGACAACAACAACAACAACAAACCCAACTTGTTTATCAATAATGTACTAGCTAAGTAAATTATTGAACATAAACAAATTTTAGTATAATTTAGGCATTAATCCTAATAATGAAAATGAATTTCTTCGATTTTTAAATTTGGAAAGAATTGAAGTTTTTTAATTTGAAAGAATCAATGATTGATTGTCAAGGTTTGAGAGAGAGGGAAGAATACAGAGCCCAGAGGATTTTTTTTTTTTGGTAGTGAAACTTCTCTGTATGACACTATAATCATGAATACATGTCATTATACATCTGTCAAAATCCACACTATGGATTTTGACAATGCCAATAGTGAACCCTAATGTGGAATATGGATTTGGGGTGATAATTATGAGTCAGTGTAGGTTCACTAATTGTAACAAATATACCACTTGGGGTTCTGGATTTCAATGGTGGAGGAGGCCATGAGAATGTGGGGATGGGGCATATAGGAAAGTTCAGTAGATTTCAATCAGTTTTGCTGTGAATCTTAAACTACCTTAAAACATTTTAAAAAACAATTATGAGGGGTCTGGGGATGTAGCTGTGTGGTAGACCACTTGATGAGCATGCAGGAGGCCCTGAGCTCTATCCTCAGTATCAAACACACACATACACACACACCCATAAACAGTTATGACATATTGGTATATGTCAAAGGTCAAAAGGTAGCAATGCCATTTAAGTAACAACACACACAAATCTGTATGTGGTCTAGTGCTCATTAAGAGACAAAATTTCATTCTCCCTTAATTCCCATCCTTCACAAAATAAAACAACTGCAATAAAGAAAACCAGGAGAATTTCAATATTATTCAGACTGGAGAGATGTGGTTTGTTCAGGGTTTATTGTTCACTAAATGTTTGCTTATCTGAATGCTTAATATATGTCAAGCACCATGCAAGACTAATCTCTTTCCAAAAGATAAAGGCATAGGTTGGGAGCAGAAGATGAAGTTCTGAAAAACAAAGAAGGTAGCAAACTTAGAAGAAGCTCAATGAAAAACATCAGTGCCTATGTGGAAAGGGATCAAGGACACCACCTATAGAGGACACACCCAACTCTTGCAGCTCTTTGCAACTTTCCCAAAGTGTGCATCACAGAGACACAATGGTCACAAGTGTCCTTTTGATGTCAGGAGCCCTGGACGTGCATACTGTAAGTAATGGCCTAATTAATAATTCCAATAACCTCTCTTTGAGAATGTACTGTCTAAACCCCTACTCTCGCAAGCCACTGAAGGCAAAATGAGGAAGGTCTAAGATATGAACAGGTGGAGAAGGGAGGTGCCAAGATGCCAGGCAAAGCAAACACTGAATCACTGCAGGAAACTCCCCTGGGGCCCCCTGTCCTCACCAACTCTTTAGTGTGCCGGAAATTTTCACTCTTGAAGGACACAGATGAAGAAGTCTGTCCTAGTTTCAGAGGATTTATTTCTGCTTTACAGCTGATGTCACCAGCCTACAAGGAAGAACACCAAATCAGATTTAGGAAGCAAAGTGGTTGATGATGTTCCTTTCAACATGTTGGGACGTCCTGCTGGGGAGGGTGGTTAGGCAACTTGCAGCTATGCTTACCTGGCCGAACTTCTGGTGGCCACTAAAGTAAAATCACAGTATCCAAATCCTCTGAGGTGAATTGATGAGGTGGTCTAGGTTCTTATAGCCTGCTCTGGTTTAGAGGTGGTTTGTCCCCCAAAGTTCATGTAATTAACTTGATCCCCGGGTAGCAGTGTTCAGAGAGGACAGGACCTTTAGGAGTTGGGACCCAGCAGGAGGCCCTAAATGGGGTTGTGTCCTCAGAAGCAATTGTGGAACTCCAGTCCTTGTCTAGTTTCCTGTTTGACAATGTTCTCCCCACCCCTCTCTCTGCCTCCTAGCATTCACCACGAAGTTCTCGAACGATGCTGGTGTCATACCCTTGAGTCTCCAGAACTGTAGGTTCAATAAATCTCTTCTCCTTATAAAAGCTACCTAGCCTCAGGTATTTGGTTGTAGTACTGCCAAATGGGGTAATACATAGGTCATAAGTGATGAGATAAATTTGGAATATAAATATATTGCAAATGATTTAATTGAGGGTTCTTGTCTGTGGAACATTTTAGATTTTTATGTCCTATAGTCTCCCATGCACAGTGTAGGAAGAACAAAACTGTAGAACCAGCTAAGTGCCTGGACCAAAGAGAGCCAACTTCAAAGTGTTTTGCTATAGCAGTACCTCTTGGCCCAGGCTACACGTGAGAACCACTGAGAAACTTTCAGAAAAAACCCACCCATGTTACAGAGCTATCTTTATGAAATTAACTGCTAAGTAATTGGCCCCTGGGATACAGAGAGGTTATTCTTTGTTTCTCATCTACAAAATGTCAGACAGCTAGCTGCCCAGAACTCCTGGGTTATTTCCATCTTAAAAGTGCACATTTTTATAGGCTATGTTGTGGTCCTTACCCGGTCTACGTGCACCCCAGTCAGGTACATCAGTGGATTCTTTCCTTTGGTGTACTGAGGGATATGAATGATTACAGATGCCATGCTCACTGGAATACTCCCTGTTGTTACCTACATAGGGAAGAAAATACTCCTGTCACAACATGATTCATGGACACAAGGGAAATTATCAATAATCTCTGTGTTGATAGAGGACAACTATAATATAGTAAGCAACTGCAACAGAGTAGCAGAATTTCAGGTAAGGAAGCTCCTTATGCTACAGTTTTCTCATATGTGAAATAAAGATAATCAGAAACACCGTGGGCATGCGGTGGTATACCGTCTGTTCTCATCGGTGGGGTTTCTGTTCTAGGTGGACAGTGCTTATGTCTTATTGGTTCTATAATTTTTTTTAAAAAAAATCCCTAGGAATAAAAACAGTACCAATCTCATAATTATCTGGAAATTAAACATGGTAACGTGTATATTTAAAACACTTAATACTATGGCTGATACTCAGTACACTCTGAATGCTATTTTATTTTTACTATGAACTGATTAAATTTCCTAAAAAATATGGCTACTGAATACCATCCATATTTTATAAATTCCAGTATCTGTATAACAAATCAAGATTCTTTTATAGATTGTTTTTGAAGTCACAAAACTTGATAGTTGCAGCCATGTCATAGACTAGAAGGAAATGTACAAAAAATAAAATGGTACTGACTCAGGATGGAGGATGGATGCTTTTCTACTTTCCAAAATTTCTCCCATGTAATAACATTATTATGAAAGCCATTTTTTTTCACAACTTAATTTCTTTTCATAAGACTGATCATAGTCTTTAGAATATAATTGCTTGTTCATAGACATTAGAATTTAACTAAAAAATGTTTTTAGATACTACCAGGTATGACTGTACAAAACCCATACTTGTAAGCTTCTAAAACAGAAGTGGTCTCCAAGAATAAGCTGGCAACATCATTCTATTATGAGGATGTTTGCCACAGTAATATCCTATTGATTTCCATTGAATATTTGCCTTGAAGATATATCATTATCTCTTACCCAGGACATATAACTAAACACAAAGACTTGTTTACATATCTGTTGTTTATCCCAGTAGCTCTTAAAGTATATAGGACCTGGACCAACAGCATCAGCATCACCTGGGAACTTGTCAAAAATACACATTTTTAGGCCACCCCCAGACTTACTGACTCAGAAATTCTCGGAATGAAACCTGTTTTAACAAGCCCTCCAGGTAAACCTAATGCATGCTCAAGTTTGAGAACAAGAGGGGTATTTCAACTTCATTTCCTTTTCTTCTCTTCCAAGACTCATCCCTGCCACCCCATGCCTTTTCCTGATTTACCAACCTTATGATAGGCTTACCAACCTTAAGAGAGAAAATGAATTTTGGACCAATATCTTCAAAATTGTGCACGATAGAAGGAACATTCACATCAGAGTAAACTTCATAAAAATTTATGTTGGTGGATCTATTGAATAACATTTATAAAGTCAGTATTTTTAGTTTTGATATTGTCTTGAAGCATCATATTTAAGTTTTTTGTAGCTTATATTACAAGTAAAACAGTTTACTTTTAGTTACAAAAGCAGTAAAATGATTATTCCACATTCAGATTGATTGCTTTTGCTTCCACATATGAGCTAGAACATGGGGACCTTGTCTTTCTATGTCTGACTGGAGGCTGGGAAGATCTGAGGTGGGAGAGAATAGAAGGAGGTTGGATAAAGGGCACTAAAACATAGCAGAGAGAAGGAACAAGTTCTAGTGTTCTGCAGCACAATGGGGTGGCTATTGTCTACAATGACTATTATATGTTTTATGAATAACTAGAAGAAAGGAACTTAAAACCTCCAAAACTAAGTAATGATAAGTATGAAGAAATTATAATTAGCCTGACTTGATAAGTGCACAAAGCATATGTGTATTGAAATATACTATACCCCATAAATACAGGTATAATTATTTCATGTCAATGAAAAACTTTAAAAAATTGAAGGATGTAGAAATGTCAATCACTCATGATTTTATCATTGCATATTGTATACATGTGTTGAATTATCACTCTGTACTCCATACATAACATACAATTACAATTATAATAAAATTTCTAAAGGTATTAATGATAATAAATGCTTATGATATTATGGTCCAATGTGTATTTCTAAGACTAAAACAAATTCTTTTTTTTTTAAAAAAAAAGTCTCTTCATTGTCTTTCTGCTGAGATTCTGTTACATGCTTATCACTTGTCAAGTTTCTAAAGTAAGTACAGTTTTACTATAGAATGGATCCTTGAACTGTTCTTAAGGTGGCTGTTGACAGTTATGTTAATATATGTTAGTATCATCCTTGTTGATTGCATGAATGTATTTATAAGCCAGGGTTTTTTCATTTGGATGGCAGGAATACAGTAATGGGGTATTGGGTATTAGCTCCTGCATTATTCGTTACTGGGAGCCTATGAAACAGGACATAAATTTTCTTTATTAATTCTTCTTCCTATTCATCTCTAGTTCCAAGCCAACTCTAATGATTCAGGTCTAAATTGGGGTGGATCAAATCAGTTTTCACCAGTAGTGGAATCACTTTCAAAATGGATGACCCAGAGATTTTATTAGACTAGACTAGAGATATCGGACTGATCTTGATTTTTTTGCTTAGGATTGCCAACTAACAGCTGCAAGTACAGTGCAGTCTAGGTCAGAGGAAACCCAGGAGAGCACTCAGAGTGGAATGAAACTTGACATCTCCCATCTTTGTGCTTATTTCTGGGTCTCTAAGGCTGGCTTCCAGCCAGGGCAACTTCTTCAGGTTGCAGAATATGAAGGAGCAGGTGGCAGGAGAAAGAGTCTGGAAAGCACTATGCAGATCCTCTCCCTTTGTTTCCAATGGATAGTTTATCTTAATTATAGGATGTTAATTCCATTTTCTAAAAAAACAAAATTGGGCTGGATATTTTCTGAGACAGATTTTTTTTTAAGTTTCTCTACTGAAACTTTGTCTTTCTCTTTTTTATGCCTTAGAAAACGCTTTTCCAAAAATCTCAGAAGGAAAATATGTCATAGGAAGATTTAAATAGATGTGGTACTTGTCAAGGTTATATATATGAGGGGAAACAATGATTGGTGAGCCTTACATGGAAAATGGGAAAAGTGACAAGGCTTTGAAACAGAAAGACTGGCTATGTGTGTATGGATTATTCTCTTTGCCTTTTTGAAGATGTTTGTGTGAGCTCCTAAACAGGGCCAATTTATAAATTGATTAATATGCTCAGCTTTTTGAATTTTAAAGAGATCTTACACGTGCCCATTCATTACTTGTTTTTCCTAAGTTACTTAATTGAATAATATATTCATAGCGACATTTATCTCTGCTTAGAGGGATCTTTTTCCAAAAATAATTCTAACATCACTACCTATTTTCTTCCATCATATTTATAAAATGTAACTATATATTTAAACAGTATTAGAGTGGTTGCTATCTACTGGAATGTAGATAAACAAACTCTACCTAGGAGCTCTTCCAAATTACACCTGTGAGTCTCCTACAGAATGCCACTGAGGAGAGAGGGAAGGTGTACTTCATATTTCATTGTATATCTTCCTGTAATATTTAGATTGTTCTATAGACATTTAATGTTTTTATTTCTAGAAAACATCTGGAGAATTATTTGTGTGTTTTAGGATTAGGATCCACTTTAACTTTTGTTCTTTATAATTCTCCACATTAAGCTTTTAGCTATACATTTATTGGGATGTATTGGAATCCAAATCACCAACATAAAAATACATAGCTGTCAATTAGTAAAAGTGAAGTCCCATTTCAATGTTATATTTATTTCATGTTAAAATATCTGGAAAAAAAATCGGTTATGGGTAGAATGGAATGACCAAAAGTCTTTATTAACAATAAGTATGTAGAAGAAAGAATCAATGTAGGTGAGAAGAAAAATATTCAGAAAACGTGCTAATACTGATCTCTGTGGCTGCATTTGTCTTCAATGTCTTATTTTAAGAACTGTGAGTCTTTGAAATTTGTTGTTATTGATTAATTCTTCAGGGATGGATGACTTGGACTGAATTTAGTCTCCACTCATGTGTATTTGCGATTCACTTGACACAGAAGCATTCTTTTCACCTTTGCTCATGCGTCTCAAGCTCCAGACAGGATGACATATTTTCCTTTTTGTTTTTGCTTAGTGATTTATTAGAGAATCTGCATATTCCATGCTTTCAGGGGCTAGGGTGATGAGCTAGAGAAACTGTTGTCACTGGACTTCTTGGGGAAACACTGCCTCATGTTTTTCCTGGGTCACTCGTCTGTGCTTCACTGGGCAGAGAAGTCTGATTGCAGGCTTAGAGGTGGGCATCCCTCTGGCTCATGCCCCTAAAACACTGACCTCAGATGGTCTGTTCCATGAGCCAGACTCACTTCTGAGTGAGTTAAAGTGCTGTCAACCTATTATTACCTGTGAGATTTGTATATTACGCACTTTCAAAGACAGCTGTTCCTCTGAACAATGCAAGATGGTTATAACGTTTAACCACTGCTCTCAAGTTTACTTACTTTGGGAAGGCAAGAAAAGGAACAAAAGCATTTCTTCATGAATGGCTTCCTTTGGAAAATCCCTCATTTCCTCCTGGTTGGAAGAAAACCCTAATCTCTTTTGTCAGGAAATTTCCATTCATGGGCTGGGAATATAGCTCCATTGGTAGAGTGTTTGCCTCACATGCGTAAGGCCCCGGGTTCAATCCCCAACACCACCACACATATTAAAAAAAAAAAAAAAAAAAAAGGAATTTTCCACTCAGAAGCTGGACTTGGCCTAGTTTCCATTTCTGAATTTGTTGTGACTTCCCAAGTGCAAAGCATAGGTTTGGGGGTTTCAGTGTTCAGAAGGCTTCAGTGTTCAGAAGCAGAGATATAACTTGACTTCTCATGAGCAAATTAGAAAGTAGGCAGTGAGAAGAAACTTCTGGCAGCTCTCAGGGCCCTTAAGAGTCTGTTTCAATACCTTGGTAAGGTTTGTACTCCCTCTGAGGGCCTGCAGGGGAGTTTCTCTATGGCATGTGGCAAAAGCTTTGTCTTCTGCCTTCCTGTGCCGCTCTGAGTCAATAAACCCAAAGAATCACTTAAAGTTTTCCTAGGCACCAATTTGTCTATGGACTTCTCTTTTAGTTGACAAGGGGGAAACTAAATCTCATAACTAATTCTTTATTTAAGACTGAGCATACAGATAGCTTCTCTAGTCTTGAGCCAAGTGTGTTAAAAACCAGGGGGTGCCAACGGCAACAGGCTATCTACCCATATACTCTTACGTACCTGGTTAAGTGAATTTCAGCATCATACAGGAGAGGAATTTTGAGGTTGACTGAGTTATCTGCATTGTTTGCTTCCTGGCTTTCACTATTGAAACAGACATGAAGAAATCACTCAAAGAAAACTATTCTAAAAAACATTCATCTTCAATTCATTATGCTTTACCTTAAGGCTTGGAAACTTATAGATGCCTGATTCCGAAGGTTTTGGAGGTCAAAGTCGAAGTTAATAGTAAAAGTCACCTATACAAAAAATTAAAATTGATCAATCTATGATGATTTATACACAGGAAAAAAATGTTCCTCATAAAGTAAACTCATTCTAGTTTGATTCTGAATTTTATACACCTTAAGCTTTTACATTTGTAGAATATTTTTACTTGACCTTGCTTTAACCTGCTTACTTTAGAATTGGGAGAGCTTAAATTTCAACTGACATAGAAGTTATCCAGCCTCATATACTTGTCTGAATTGCAAATCTTTGGGCAAACATGAAACTTGTTTATAAACACCAGGTGATCTCTGTGACTGACTTCAATGCTTTGACCTATATTGATCAACATATTCAGACAAAAAGCACTTTTGATATAGTGTGTGTATTTTTACACGTAGAAAAATCTCTCATTTATTAATAATTTAAAGAAAAAAATCAGCTATTAAGAAACTTTTCTAAACATGAAGCCTGGGTATTTTGTGATGCTTATCAAATGATAATATCTAATAAAGAAGGAATGTTATGTTGGTGAATTGACATGAATGCTGAGGTATGCCTGGAATGGATTTGAGGATGACATGCAAGTTGTACCTGTTGTTCCCTCTTCAAAGCAGGGTAGCCCACATCACAGGAAAGAAACTTCTGAGATGAATCAACTTCACATGTTACTTCTGTACCATCAGCCTGAACAAGACCAGGGGAATAAGGACAATCAATTACTTGATAATGTGTATATGTGTACATACATATTGAAAAATGTACAGGTACATTTTAGTAGTAAGATTGGTTTACATTCATACAGATTATTGTCTCTAAAGACTTGAAAACCTTGTACTGTGCAATTAACTAATATACTATTTTTACTACTAACTCTAAAGATATATCTGGACAAAGCAAAGAACAGATTAAAAGTTGGATTTTCCCTCTAAGAAGGAAATCAGTTATTATATTTTGGAAGCACAAAAGGCTTTAATCCAATATTCAGAAATCTTTAGTCATACCATTCTCTTAATATTTTTGAAATTTATATTTTCAAGAGAAAAATATTTATGTTGTTATTTATCCATGTTTTTAATCAATCAAATATTCTTTTTAAATTTTCCTCATTTCATTTTGTCTTTAAAGTACAATGTTGCTATTTGGCACAGAACATTAAATGCTAAGGTCAGAATAAGCTAAGAACTCTAAATCTATTGTGAGTTCACATTAACTTTAAATTGGATGAACCATTTTTTGAACCTTTAATTAAGTAGCTCCCTCGGAAAACAGCTTTTCCTTCTTTGCTTTGCATGGCTTAAGGGCAGAGGAGGGACCAAGGGGCCCTCATGGTCAAGGCAGTCCTGGTTTAGTGATCAGGTCCACTTGATTGCCTGGCTTTGCTGGAATGCATCATCTTGGCAGCAACAAGACCTGGGGTTGCAAAGCCCTGGCTAAGCCATGTGTCTCAGATGCCTCACAGCAAGTGCAGGACATCTGTGCAGGACCACAGCAATCTCATCACACAGATGGCTTGGGAAGAGTGTCTGGCTACTGTTGCCAAGTGTCGGGGTAAAGGAAAAAGTGACCGGAGCTGCAAAGCAGAATTGGCTGTAGGTACAGAGCCAGACAGTTCTCCTGTGGCTTAACCTGTTAGAAGCCACAGTTCAGGACTGATCATGCCCAGGGGAATAGGGCTTCTTTAGACTATTTAGAGGATGCAGGGGGTTTGAGTATAAGGAAGACAGTTAAAGCAAGTGCGAAACACAGTGCTCAGGGTGTCCTCACATACCGGCATGGAGAATGAAGCAAAAAACAAGTTTTCTGAAAAATTAGCAACAATTCCAGTGTTGTAGGCACTTTCCTTTTTGTTTTTCAGTGTTACTGAAAATGTTAACCTTTTATTTTGATTGTTGACAATAAAGGGTTGTTCTCTATTAAAAGTCAAGAGAAGAAAAAGAAAAAGAAAAAAAGGCATTAAAAATTAAAAAGACAAATATTCATAAACTTCATACATTTAAGAAATAAACTCTATTTGGAAAGTGAGAAAATTGCTTAATAATAATAAATTATCTTCACATAAAAATGCTACTATGCATAAGTAAATGCTACGAGACTTTTTTCTTTGTTGCTTTTAATTACATGGCAGGGACAACTATCCCAATACGAAGAATTTTGTATTTCTTATGCTCTATTCTTTTGTGATTGATAGAAATTATAATTTAATCTTTACTAGTTTGAATTTGTTTTTTTGGTAAAAAAAAATGCAACCTCTATAAACATTGATTTGAATGAAACAATCAACTGTGTCTTTCATTTACACATTTTATACTGAGCTTTAAAATAGAACATACTGAACAGCTGGTAGCTGTTGGACATCTAGAACCAGGTCAGAGATGCAAAGTCCATCGTCACCACAATCTTTATAGAAAGGGATCTGAAAAAAAAAAAGATATATAAATAAATAAATAAATAAATATATATATATATATATATATATATATATATGTATATATGTATATCTATGTATATATATATGTATATCTATGTGTGTGTGTATGTATGTGTGTATATATATATATATAACTTGAAGCATTTTTTTTAGAAAATTAAGACATTAAGACTTTGTCCTGGGTATTTTTAAACACTACTGCAGTGACTGTGAACCTTTGTTAGCCAATCTCAATGGAGAAAGGGCATGTGGCACTTACACTGAAGACCTTGACTGTGTCAGAATAGGCTTCCAGGGCAGGGCTAGTGCCAGCATTTTCTAGACTGATGTCCACACGCAGATCCAAAGAATTTACAACATCAGAGGGTTTCTAACACAGAACACACACACACACCACAGAGTCAGCATGTTAAGGCACAGCAGCTTTAAAACAAGAAAATGATTTCAAATGTATTTACGATTAAGAATCAGCACTCGATTATGTAGTATAGCATATGCTTGTTTTGAATGATCAGGTTCTGCTTCCTCTTTTCCATCCTACTTCTGCTGTCAGCCTCCATACTACTAGGAAACCTAAAGATTCTTGATTACAGTAAAAATCTAAAGCAGCAATTCTTAGTTGAATTCATCAATAATCTCATAATATATATGCATAAGTCATTATAACATGATAATCTTCCAATGACTTCTATATTAGTACCTTGCTTTTGAGCTGATGTCTATGTCCTTCTCATTCTTATTTTCAAGACTAAAGAGTCCCCAGATGTCCAGATCAAACCTCTGGAAGGGCTTATTATGACCCAGCTCATGGATGGCTATTAAGGAGGGGGCAAGAAAACTTCTTTCCTTGGTCAGAATCTAAGCCTTCTCTACAAAACCAGATAAAGATTCCTATGTCCAAAGTCAAGCTCTTTAGCCTCTAGCCCGAGCTGACTTTTAGGAACTCTGTTGCTGCTTGTACATGAAGATGATGTACATGTGACTCGACACTTATTAAAGTCAGCCTTGCACACACACTCTGCTTTGCCTCTGTATACAGAGTAGAGGATTTGCAGCATTACAGGAGGCTTGGGTCCCATCCAGTTTTGAGGCTTCTTGTCTGATGAAACATGTAAAATGCCAAAACAGTTGCAAAACTCATCTAGCAATCCTCTTACAAATCTTTTCCAGTTCTTGTCAAGAAAGAATTATGTATATACAAATGAAAACAATCCTAAGAATCTAATTTCCCTTCTCCTCAGACACAGTATGTTCATTGTCGTTGAGTGCATTTCACCAGCAGGACTTATTCTCAAGTCTTTGAATCCTTTCTGGGATCCTGACACGAGGACAGCTTGACTCTGAGCTTCCTCAGTCAGCAGCAGGCTTGGTATATCGGGTGGTCTCATGTGGTATTGATGTCAAACAGTAAATAGGACTTTTTTTTTTTCTTCAAGAAAAACAGCTTGGCTGTCTTCATCTCCCCACAATGGATTACATGTATAATTTGAGTCACTAGTTGATACCAGATAGGAGAGAATGGAAGTCAGCTTTTGTTTCCTTTAAAAAATCTGTATAATTAGGATTTCAACAGCAACAACAAAATCCAGGCCTTCACAGACAAGAAACTTTAAAATGAAATAATAACTTAAACAAGTCGACTGCACTTCATTCATCTAACCATGAAGTTGATGTCTTCCCAAATCTCATGCTTGGCTTTTCTTGAAGTGTGATCTCTATACCATCCATCCACACTGGGAATAGCCGGCATGTCCCTTAAATCGGCATAATCTTTGCCCCTTCAAACCCAATTTATGGTGTTAGGAACCCAGAATATGGATTTAATATGATTTTCCTCAGCAATTCTTAGGTGCCTTAACCTCTGAGAACTGTGTTTAGGATAGAATACTTAAGCAGTTCTTTTTAAAGTGGTTTCCTGAGTAAATCACGCTTTCAAATATCATTATGTAGTTGCTAAGGGGAGATGTTTCATAAAACATATGAAATAAATTTCCTCTTGGAAATTTTCTCCTGAGAAGCATTTTTTCTACCTGGGAGTTTTTCAAGAACCCTGAGAACTATATTAATTATGGCACAAGATAAGAACATGTGATCTTTAACTTACCATCGTTCTCCTATCAATAAGTGAAAACACAATTAGAATTGGAATTTCAGTAGCTTAAAATGAATAAAATTTTCCCCAATGGGAAAATATGAAAATAAAATTTATTGTCCACTGTAAATTTGCAATACTGAACATTACAGAAAGTACTGTCTTTGATTTCTTTAAGAATCTTATTTTTAACCCTTTTAGTAATAATCCCAAATAAAATTTAATGCCACTAATTTATATAATAATAAAATGTGACCATAAGTATAAAGATAAAGAAAATATGCTTCCTGTTCATAGAATTAGACAAGAAAGTAAATAATTAGAAGGGCGAGCATTTTCTAACACAAATTTCCATTTTAGAACTTTTGTGACAATGAGACCTCACCTGTATATGAATGATGTACTCAGAGCAACTCTGTGCTTGATTTACTACCATATTCTTCTGCAAGCACCTTTCATTATTTTCTTTAAATAAACCTCTGGAAGTTACTCTGGATGAATATCTATCTGCATCAAGTGTGATGTTATACATAATAGCTGTGATAAAAATCATATAGAAATGTTATTACAAATAAACTTCTAAGGAAAAAAAAGTCTTGCATTGTTTTTTCATATTACACAAAGTCTAAGTTCCAGAAAATAAAGAAATAGTCTTTACACTGGTAGATTATGAACTACGGGTAGCACAATATGATTTTTTAATTCTAGCTCTGATAACTGACTTTGGATACAAAGAAATGTTATTCAGACAAATGTGGCTGGGAGCTGTGGAAAGAATATTGGAGTTGCCACTGGGAAATCTACAGATAAACCTGGTCCGATTACTCACTGCCTCCTGCCTCAGCTTCCTTCTCCATAACATGGAGACAGGGAAAACAAAGGGACAGTTATTGAATGCCTACAGTTAAACACATTCTCATGTTACCTTATACAAGGTTTACAATAAATCTGGGAAGTGGATATTGTTATTTTAGTTTTGAGATAATGATATAGAATCAGTGAGATAAAATAATTCACTTACGCTTACACAGCTAAGACTTGGTAGGAAATAACACTTGGGTATTTTTGAAATAAATTCTGTGTTCTTTCTGTTTCTCTGCCATTTTAAGGGACAAATGTCCCCTTAAGGACTAACTAATGTCCTCTGGAAGAATGCGTACAGTGCCAGCATGTTCTACAATCTTTCATGGGGAAAAGACATGCCACACTGCCACAATCAGGTTCAAGTCAGACTTGGTTTAAATTCTAATTCCATAGTCTCTGTGCTCTCTCACTTTGGGCAACTTAATCTCTTTGAACCTCTGCTTCTTCAGCTATCAAATAAAGATAATCATATCATCTCAGTGAATTAAAAATGAAAAAAAAAACACTGTGTAAGAAAATTGATGATGGTACCAAGTGTCTAAACTATCAGAACTATTACTTTCAACTAAAGTCCACTGTTGGAAATTTAGAGTGAATATCTCATGCTATTCATAGATTATCAACTATCTTATTTGGGTTTACTCTATCAGATTTTATTTCTTTCAGTATTTTATGCATTATTGTCAATAGATACTTTAAAAGACACATAAAAAGATTTAATGCTTTGAATATACTTCCTAAAGCATTAAATCTTTATGTGTCTTTTAAAGTATCTATTGACAATACTGAATAATTTTTTCTTGCTCTAATTACTTAATGAGATAAAAATATGGCTAACACACACACACACACAAAAATTAACTAAAAATAAGCAGTGAAAATTAAAAAAAGAATTGTGGGTGGCTGGGGTTGTGGCTCAGTGGTGGAGCACTTGCCTAGCACATGTGAGGCACTGGATTCAATCTTCATCTCCACAAAAAATAAATAAATAAAATAAAGGTATTGTGTCCATCTACAACAAAAAAATTTATATTAAAAAAAGAATGGGAAGGATGTCACTGTAGTTAGGACAAAGTTTGTACATGTTTTAATACTTTAAATTTTTTAAAGCAAATTGGTGAAACTGATATACAGTCTCATACTGGAACATGTGCCCAATGTAATAAATAATATAAATCATATGCTTTATAATTCACTTTTCACAATTAAGAGGATGGGATTCTTGCCTTATACACTATTATTGACAAGCAATTAAGTGAGAGATGATGATGACTGGCTTATCAGTGTGAACCTGGGGAATCAAGGTGAAAGATTCAAAGGAAATAGTGAATGACAACATGAAAGCCAGGGATCCTCAGCAGCCAATCAATGGCCCAGGAAATTCTCTGACAGTGGAATTTTTGATGCAAAGCAATAGAAAACATAAAATATGGTCAAAATGTGGAAGATGCTTGAGGCACATTTTTGCTTTAGGCAGGAAAGATGAGCAGCCAGGTATTCCTGCTAACTAATGTGTCTTCCAATTTAATATTTTAGGCAGAATAGTAACAATGTTCATAGAGTAGTGGTTTGTGATATAATTATCATGGCTACTCAGATGGATGTGTGCTCCAAGGCAGGTCTGTGAGCTATGCAGCTCAAAGTTGGGTCAATGTTTGAACACCTGAAAAGAAAACTTCCAGATGGATATAAAGTCTTGCATTGTTTTGTCATATTACACAAAGTCTAAGTTCCAGAAAATAAAGAAATAGTCTTTACACTGGTAGATTATGAACTAAGGGTAGTGAAAGTTGTGCCAGATATGAATCTAATGTTGGCTTTGTATTCTGGCCTTATTTATTTCTTGGTTTATATTATGACAAACAACCTGACTGATTATTTTCAGGCTTTAAGCTAGTTTATTTGTTGTCCACTTAATTAAATATCTGTAGGAACTACAGGTTCTGAAGTGTAGAGCCAGAATCTGATGGAAGGGGGTTTAGAACCCATGAAATAGCAGGGTGGTTTTAAGTGTTAAATTGCATGCTGTCTACAGAAGGTGCTGAGATAAAAGTTGGAGGTGAGATGGAGTGGTTAGAAAAGGCGTCAAAGAGGATCCTGGACCTTAGCCAGGACTAGAAAGATGACATGGCCAGCTGAGGGGACAGAGGATGACAAATCCTGCTGACACTTGCCTATGGTGCTTTTCCCATTTTCTGCCATTTGGTGAAACACACACAGACTTGACTTGCTTCTCTGGATTGTTTAGAAAACTTAAAACAATAGGCACAGATTCCATGCTTCCTTTCATTATTCAGTGCTCATTAACTATTCAAGAATAGGAATAGCATTCCATGTTTCACTGCATGTATTGTATCTAGAACAGGGCATAGCCAACAAGTGGCACCCTCATTTAAAACTACCAGTCCAGTGAAATCTGTGTGTGCCTGCAGATTTAAGTAAGAGAATTGTGGGTAAGAGAAACTCAAAGGACAGAGTTGAGAGAACCCATAATTATGCCATGAGATTACAACATTCGGCAGCAGAATGTCACCTTCCAGAGATGAGAAAGGAAGAGCTAAACAAACATTCTATGCCTAATGAACCATTCTTAAGTACCTCAAATGGGTGGCAATTTAAGTGTCTGCAAGTAAAGATGCTTCTTTCTTTTTGCCTACAAACCAAAGCATAGCTTACAGACTAAAACCATAAATAAACCTATCTCTGTACAGGTAATTTCAGGTTTACTCACCCACTTGATTGTTTTGCCTAGTAGGTCTAAACTTTGCACTGAAGCAGAGTTTGAGTATTATTTGAGCATTCTTGTTGAACAAAGTGATTTTTTCTGGTGTGAATGTAGCTTTCACAGCCACATCAGCAATACTCTGTGACCTAAAAGATAAAAATGGAAACAGACATTATTACCAAGCATACATATCATGAGCTTTACACAGAGAACCCAGTACCAGCATCATTTATTTTTTTCTACCTTGAATCTGAACACTTCTGCAGTATTTTCCATTTGAAAGCTCTGAGGTGGTATGCTGGGACAATGACTTTTTGATTGTGACTACATCATCAGCATAACACACATGCATTTGTTTTTAAATTCAATGAACAGCTGCATGAGCACAGGATAGAAGTCTGCAACCTCTTTGCAAGTGAAGAGCCAAGTCATGATTTTGGTTTTCATCAGCTAGAAGTAGTGACATTCACCCTTCTCACAATGTTAGGAGAGAAAGAAGAAGGTGAGCAGGTAGAGATAGCAGGGCTGAGGAATGTGGTCATGGCTACTTTCTTACTGCCTCAGAGTTTAGCAGCAATTCTTTGAAATGTGGCATATGGCCATGAGGGTAGCAACTAGCTAAGTGCCAAAAAAAGGCTGTAGAGTCACCTCAAGCAGATCACTGTAACCTTCTGACCTGGATAAAGACTTTCTGATATCTTGCACTGATTTAATTTGTTCCTTACAACACTCCTATGAAATAGGTAGGACGAATATTATTTTTATTTTAGCAAAGGAAATGTCTGAGACACAAGACATTTGAGGACTTACCAGTTTACTTGATACAAGTTAGTTAGTGAGAAGTTGGAACCCACAGTCTCCTAATTTCCCTACCTTGGAATTTACACTTGATCACAGTGACCTGTGGTGTTTACCCTCAATTATTTACAAAGTAATTTCACTGTTTTTTTTTTATGAAAAGTATCACAAGAAGACATATAAAATATTTCCTTTTAATATCAGGTACCACCTGAAGGACTCCAGTTAATGGAAAAATCATTTCAATAGTTAATGTCTATCAGGCCTTCTAATGAATAGTCATAAAACATCTAATTAAAAAAAGGCAACTTATCCTCAAGTTTATAAGATCTGAAATGCTTAAAATGATGTTTTCTTTAAGGCAATCTTTAAGAGAAAACAAGTATTTATTTCAACAGAGATGTCACTGATTTACATATTTTGTAAGTTTATTTAAAAAAAAATATTCTTAGGAGTTAAACAGAAAAAACAGTCCTGAAAACTTACAGAATGTGACCACAAAATGATCTTAACCTAGCTTGACTCTTATCTCCATATATTCATTGACTACATGTATCTTGATATTTTTGAAGAATCAAAATTGTATTCAATAAGGAAAAGTTTGACTATCACTAAATATATTTTAAAAAGTGTCATAGTATAGTGAATATATAGCCTACCAAGTATAAATTATAAAGCCTACCAAGATGTGTAGAGGGTGATGTTCACTGAGAGATTTCTTATTAAACCACTTAAAACTCAACCATATAATTATATCACACCTTGCATTTACTCTTGGCATGCTACTTATAAACAACCTTAACAAATTTTATTTTGGAAATATATTTTCTTGTCTTTCTGTCTCAAATATTATCCTTGTGTTTTATTTCTACCACATAACACATTTCATTCTACAATAAAAGCAATGCAATTATTCATTAAAGAACAACTGAGTTTTGGAAAAAGTATCATTAAACTTAAAAACATCAATGATTAATGTTTTTGTGTCCTTGATATTCATTCAAAGCACATTTTTTTTAAAAGAGATGAATGAACGGGCACTCTTTTTTTTTTTTTTTTTAAAGAGAGAGAGAATTTTAATATTTATTTTTTTAGTCTTCGGCGGACACAACATCTTTGTTTTTATGTGGTGCTGAGGATTGAACCCAGGCTGAAAGCATGCCAGGCAAGCGCGCTACCGCTTGAGCCACATCCCCAGCCCAAATGGGAACTCTTGAATAATCAATTTCTTTGTAATTCCAATCCCGCACAAGTCCATGCACTTATTTTTGACCTTGAATCACAAGGCCTTTGAATGTGATTCTTGTTCCCCCTCACATTCACCTCCTATGGACGTCAGTGAGAGGTCAGCTAAGCCTAAACTGTGGCTTCCTCTGTATGACTTAACAATTTTAAAATATACTTTTTAATCACACATGAGAAGTTTCATTTTATTTGTGTGTTCTGAACATTCAGTATTTTCAATGTGTTCATAAGGCTTCCCTTCTATAAGCTGAGATAAGTCTGTTAACAGAAAGGTAAAATATCAGGGTGTCCAACAGCTTTGTTTTTTTCTATGCACTGTTTGGATTTACAATGTAGAGAAAAAAAACTTGATGCTAATGTGGAGCAAATATATATTTGCTCCCAGGAAAAATATAGTCATCTTTTATGCAAATTCCCCAGAATCTTATATAATGCACATGGCATTTCTCCATTCCAGCACAGCAGCTCATGTTCAGTGAGCTAGTTTGCATCTGGCACTTACTGACTCACCAGAGTTGAACCACTTGTCCAAAAGCACCAATGGACACATCAGTGATGGAATCCCCATTTAAGTCTCCATAGCCATCTAAGGATCTCCCAAAGAACTGGAGATGGCTCCTAAAGGCTCCATCAGATCCCAAGATTTTCTGTAAAAGCAAGTTTGATATGAAATGACACTGCACAACAGTGGAGCCGGACAAATGGCAGCCTCTGTCCTCTAATGCCCCATGTTATCATTTTCCTGGTTATCTTTATTCCCCAAAAAATTCCCCTGTTTTTTCAATCACTTCTTATTTGCCTGTGCACCACTTTTGCACCCACATTTCCATTAATAAAACAACATGCATCTACAATATAAAACTACAACCAACACAAAATAGTGAAAAATTCAGTGGATGGAGAATAAATTGATGCAAGTTCAGGTCCAGATTCCTATCCCAGCTTGCCTTGTTCAGGTCTTACACAAAAATTGCCTGCCTAAGGATGTTGCTTAGTTAACCTTTATCCAACTGGTATTTCTCACTTGAAGTTTTATTCCCTAATTCGGTGTTCTTTTCTTTTTTGAATTCTGTGGCATTTATTACTATAGGAAATCCTTCATTTTATTTATCTGTTTTCCAATTGCCTCCTCTATTAGAATACAAAATCCATGGAGAGCAGAATTTGACATGATGACAATCGAATATAAATACATCATCACGTAGCTCATGGCTTACCTGGGAATACTTTGTGCGAATTGTGTCCTCGTGACCATTGTAAATATACACAGCTCCAGAATTCTGATTTTCTAAAGGTGAACCGACGATCACATCATTAAAGCCATCCATGTTGATGTCTGACAAAGCTGCAATTGCGGAACCAAACCTAGCGTTTTCAAAGCCCTTGGGGCCTTCTAGAAATTGGTGCTGATTTAAAATGCCCTTGCAAAGGGAATAAAGGATGATTAAAGTAAATCTCACAACATGTGTACTTAAAATTCACAGCAACTGATGTCCAAAACAAAATGTTACTTATAAGTAATATCTTGAATTAGAATTTAAAATTTTCTATTTATGATGACAACGATAAATAAAAACTTTAATAAGATCACTGCATATTTGCTCATAAACCAAGATTAAAAGAGGTACTTCTCTTTAGCTAAACAACCTAAAAAAAGTATTCATTCCTTTTTCTCCTTTTCCTCTCATATTAAGATCTTCACCTGTTTCCGAATTTTTAATTTAAAACATTCTGATGAAATATCTAATGTCTGGGATTAAATTAAGGTAAATGCAAAACAAAATAAAATATGATGATTTAGGTTTTACTTAAAAGTCACAAAACAGTGGCATAATTATAATGGGATAGGAAGTGGAAAGTGAAATAGTTAAGATTCCATTGTAAGAAACACTAAGTAATTATCCCCAGTGGAAAAGACATTTCCTTGTAAAAGACACAGTTTTTCCTTCAGATTTTGTAATCAACTAAGGAAATATTTCACGACTTCGCAAGAAAGTCATGCTCCTCAACCATGAAACTGGGTCAGTGTTGTTTTTTCTTCCATTGAAATCTCACGGAAATGAATTTGCTACTGAGTTTGATAACATATAAAGAGATTTTTACATCTTCAACAATTAATGAAATAGTTCAGAATATTTGAAAAGCAAGGAACATTTTAAAAATTGTGGATTTATTAAATTTTCAAATAAGTAGATATGCACTTCCCTTATTGTATGTACAATGATACACTCTGATTATATAGGTATAATGAGAATTATTTAATTGATTCTATGAAAGGGTTAATTTTTACATTAATCTAAATAAATGAGCTAGGATAAACTATCACAACAACTAAGCATAATCTTGACTATGTTAACTTCAGTTTCTCTTTTTCTTTCCATACTTGTCTAATTTTCCATGCCAAACTGTGCCTTTAATTTTCTTCCTGATTTCACTGAGTCCACTATACCTCTATACATGCATTTAGAGAGTTCAGTCTGCAATTTGGAAAAATTGTGCTTTTTTATGTCAGATTGAACTAAATTTTATGTGCAAGGATTTGAAATTCCAAGAGTTGGACATACACCTAAATGTTTCACTAAGCAATGGAATTTCCTGACAAACTTATGTAGAAAGCATCTAAGATTCTATGGAGTTTTCTAAAGTGGTTGGTACTATTTCTCTTTACTGCAAGTTGATAACAAAATAGCACTGTTGTGTTATTATTATCTTTTCATAAAAAAATGAATGAAGTGGGCTGGGGATGTAGCTCAGTGGTAGTGTGCATGTCTAGCAAGTATGAGGCCCTGGGTTCAATCCCCAGGAGTGAAAAAGATGGAAAGAATTTTTACATTTGTGGATAGGCAGAATTAGTATTATCAAAATGGCCATATCACCAAAAGCATTACACAGAGTCAGTGCAATCCTTCAAAATACCAGTAATATTCTTCACAGAACTAGAAAAAACAATTCTAAAATCCATTCAGAAAATAAGAGACCCTAAATAGCAAAGCAATTCTGAGTAAGAATGAAGCTTATAGCATCACAATACAGGACTTAAATTATACTATAGAGGTATAGTAACAAAAACAGTATGGTATTTTGGCACCAAAACAGAGAGGAGGACCAATGTAATAGAATAGAAGACACAGAGAAAAATCCACATAGATAGAGTCTTCTGATATTTGACAAGGTGCCAAAAACACATGTTGGAGAAAATATAGCCTTTTTAAAAATACAAATGGTGCTGAGAAAACTGGATATTTATATGTAAAAGAATGAATCTCGATCCCTATCCCTCTCCCTGCACAAAAGCTGACTCAAGGTGGATCAGAGATCTAGGAATTAGAGCAGAACTCTGAAACTGCTAGAAGACAATGTAGAGCCAACACTACATCATGGTGGCACAGGCACCAACTTCCTTAACAAGACTCCTACAGTGCAAAAAGTAAAAGAATTGATAAATAGGATGGTATCAAATAAAAAAACTTCTGTGCAGCAAAGGAAATAATAAAGTACATATAGAGAGGACCTACAGAATGGGAAAGATCTTTGCCACCTACTTCTCAGACAAGGGATTAATATTCAGAATATATAAAGAACTAAAAAAAACCCCACCAAAACCCCAAATAACCCAATTAATAAATGAGCAAGAGAACTAAGAGCCAGTTCTCAAAAGAATAAGCACAAATAGCCAACAAATATATAAATAAAAAGTTAAACACCTCTGGCAATCAGGGAAAGGCAAAGAAAAAGTATATTGAGATGTCATCTCACTGTAGTCAGAATGGCAACTATCAAGAATACAAAAAAAGATAAATGCTGGCAAGGATGTGGGGAAGATGTACATTCATACATTTTTGGTGGGACTGCAAATTAGTACAATCATTCTGGAAAGCATTATGGAGATGCCTTACAACTATAGAAATGGAACCACCATATGACCTAATTATTCCACTCCTTGCTATATATACAAAAGATCTAAAATCAGCATCCTATAGGGATACAGCCACATCAATGTTTATGATGTTTACAACTCACAATAGCCAAGTTATTCAACCAACCTAGATGCCCATCAACAGACAAATGGATAAAGGAACTGGGGTATTTATACATGATGTAGTTGTACTCAACCATAAAGAAGAATGAAATGGCATTTGCTTATAAGTGGATGGAGCTGGAGAACATCATGCTATGTGAAATAAGCCAGACACAGAAAATGAAGTGTCAAATGTTTTCTTTCATATGTGGAAGTTAGAAAAAAATAAGGGCAAAAACAGGGGGTGGGTGGGAACCAGTGGAATTGAGGAAGGGGATTGAATCTGAGGGAGAACGCTTAGGAAAAGGGAGGAATTGTGAAATGAAACTGACCAAAGTGAATTTCACCTTTATGTATATCTCTAATGCACTAATTTAAAAAACTATAAATAAATAGAAAAAAGACCAGTAGAATAGAGGAAGGGAAAGAGAGGGTGGAGGAGGGGAAGGAAAGGGGAAGTACTGGGAAATGAATTGGAGAAAACTATATCCCATGTTTGTATTATTATGTCAAAATGATGCCAATATTATGTATATCTATAGGGCACTAATAAAAATGCATGAAATACTTGGGAAATGCACTAACATTTGTGTGTATATTTCAAAAATGATTTTAATTTATAATGACTTTATTTTTATAAGAGAAATGTTTCCAAAGACTTCTCATGTAAATTGACATTAAACTCTAATTATGCCTTTTAACATGATTTTAAGGTCATTACTTAATGGTGACATCTTCAAAATTAATAAAATATAAACCAAACTCAACATGCGAATCAATTATCATCCAGTAATAACTTTTTTTTTTTCAAAATGCAGATTACCTTTTACTTGTCAGCACTAAAGCAAATTAAACTGCTTGTTTTAATTTTACCTTTACAATAGTAAACAGGTAGACTCTTCCTTCCTCTTTCTTGAGGTCATTCATGTACATTGGTGCCCCGACCAAGAGCACATCTGTAATGGTGTCTTTATCCACGTCAACTGAACACAGCACACTACCAAAATAGGAGCCAATCTGGAGTAATAAAGCATATTAATCTTAGGATTCCTAGGATTCTTATACATTGAATATCACATTGAACTTTAATTAACATTTAAATGCACAAAAATGGAGCTTTTACAACCTGAAAGATGCTAGAATATAAAGATGGAGAGCAGATTTTTTTCCTTCAGGTTAAATCACCATCTAGCTACTTGATTCTTAAACCTCAGGGTGCACAAGAATTGGTAAGGAAGTGTCTTTAAGACTTATTACTAAGCCTTCTGATGAAATGTCTGGAATGTGATCCAAAATATTTTTTTTTTTTTAAATAAGCACCTCTGGTATTTCTAATGATGTTGAACCAAAGGCCACATTTATAAGAGAAATCCTTAGTAACTATGTAAAGGGTGCTGTAGAGAAAGGTAAGAGTAGAAGCAAGAGGAATAAATAATTATACTTCCATAAAAAATATACTGTAATATGGGCAAGTCCCAAAGGTTGAGTGATTGGAGTACATGGACGTCAGGAAGGCTTAGAAGGATAAAGCATTATTTGAATTGCATCTTAAGGACTTTCCAGGTGGAGAGAAATGGGGAAGCATGAATGACATAAATATCCATGGTTGGACTGGGACAGCTGAGTAGCTGCCAGATTGACTAGTATAGGAGGGCTGGGTGGAGATACAGTGAAAAAATAGAGGCTGGGAATTTGGATATTCATCCCACTCAGCCATATTCATTGTATGCCTAAGCAAAAACCTCTTTAAGGATTAGAAATTAATAAAAACAGATTGCTTCCATAACATTTTCTTTAAAATATTCAACACCCTTCTTTTAAAAATACTAAAGAGGATGAAAGAGTGTATGATTATAGCTAGTTTGTGGCCCAGGAAGTCAAGAACTCAGGTCTTCTTACTCTTTTTTTTTGTGGTACTAGGGATTGAACCCAAGGGTGCTTAACCACTGAGCCACATCCCCTGGCATTTTTTTTATATTTTTATTTAGAGACAGGGTCTTGCTGAGTTGCTTAGGGCTTCACTAAATTAATGAGGCTGAGACTCATAATTGGCCTGCCTTAGCCTTGTGAGCTGCCAGGATTACACGCGAGAGCCATCATGCCCAGCAGGTCTTCTTATTCTTAGAAAATCCACAGCAACAGCAAAATCAGAATTACTTCCAGAGAACAGAAGTCTGTGGTTAGTTTCTCTGTCTCGAGGAAGGAAACCACTTTCGGTTGTTTGCTGGGGTTCAGGGATGTACATTTCACATATGGCCAAGAACTGAAACAGGAGCCCATAAGCTGGCCTTTGCTCCTGCATGACACCAGGATTCTGCTTAGGGTTCAATAACCAAATGACCACCCACCAACATAAAATGGAAGAGAGTTGTTTGACCTTTTAGGAACATGAAAGCCAGTAGGTCACCTCAACAGGCTCAGGTGCTGCTCAGTTCCTATTATAACCTACTGTTCCCGTGTTACCATTTCTCCTCCAGACTCTTGGCTCCTCATGTGGCTTTGTTCACAAAACAAAGTGCCTGCCACCATGACTAAACAACAGCCACCTAGTGTTCATGTGGGCAGTCAGAACAATGGACTGGGATATTACTAAACATCACAAGCTTTGAGGCCAGTTAAGATTGAGTTGTGAAAGTAACTTAATACCATTAAAATTGTGTTTTCTTAAAAATCCGGCTAAACTCTCAGTAACCTATTAAAGTGGAGAGCAGATGTTCTAGTATTACTGTGAAAATGTAAGGAATGTACAAAATTAAGATCACAGAGCCAAATGCATAGGAGGCACTCGATAAATGTTAGCTCTCATTTCTACCTGCCCAATTCCCTATGTACCCAGTTGTCCATAAAATTATTTTCACCTGATAAACAATGATATTTACCTGGTCCCCTCTGTGAGCCTGGATAATTGTGACATTGCCATTCTCATTAACAGTGTACAGCACTATCTGGCCAGTGTAATTTGCTCTAGGAGCACCAGCAACAAAGTGGACTTTTTTTTCAGTAGAAATTGCAGCTACAGAATAACCTAGGAGAGAAGGAAACACAGGGTGTGAATGAATATCTCAGCCAGATAAGGCTTGCCCAGTTAGTAGAGATAATCAGAGATCCTTTACATTAGATATAGAGCACAGTTCCCCATGCTCCTAGGTATGTCACCAAGGACACATCTTTCTATTTCTAAGATGAACTGCTCTTGCCCTTCCACTTTTCACACTACCCAACATAGATGGGTCTCTCTCCATCTACAAACCTGGCTCTAGATTCCAGGTTGTCCTCATCGGCAACCTATGAACGTGACATTCAACAAATATGCCTTGAATGAATGAGCGAATGGAGTTAAAAAGTAATGTCACACAGAGGAAAGGCCACAGGCCACAGGAGTTAGACAGTTCTAGATACAAACTGTGGATTTGACACTTACTAGGTTGTTTAGGATCTCTAAGGATCCTAGAGGTAAAATGGCTCTCATGTGGTTGTTAGAAGGATTTAAAAGTTTATATAGATAGAATAGCCATCCCAGGAACTGCCCCATAGTAGGTCCTCTAAGTCAGTGGTTGTTTATGATAGAAACAAAAAATGGAAAACTCTAAAACAGCATAAAACTACCACTTAGTGTATTGGCTTTTAGAAACTATTTCTATTTTATTTTATTTATTTATTTAGTTTTGATATTGAGGATTGAACTTGGAGGCATTTAACCATGGAGCCACATCCCCAGCCCTTTTTTGTATTTTATTAGAGACAGGGTCTTGCTAAGTTGCTTAGGGCCTCTATAAGTTTCTGAGGCTGGCTTTAAACTGGTGATCCTTCTGCTTCAGCCTCCCAAGCTCCTGCGTGAACCACTGCACCCGACCACTATTTCTATTTTAGAGAGACATGATCATATTCCAGGAATTACAATTGATTAAACAGCCAGGGATGGGAGTGCAAAGCAAATGTTTTATTAAGCAGTTGTGAATTAAAGCTGGATTGGCAAAGAGGCAACATATGTATGAACAACAAATATGATGGCATTTCAGAGGCTTTGCTGAACTGACTGACCCTAAGATTCAACAAGAAGCTAGTTTAAAGGAAAGCAACTTCAGTCTGCTGAGCCAAATGCTTTTATGCCTTACCTAAATATGAACTGTGATTTCTATCCTGCAGAATCTGGTCAAAGGCTTGTTTAGGAAAGATTGAATATCCATGAGATGTCCCCCGGACAATAGTCCCACTCCAATCAAAAGCTCCAACTGCTCCTAGCATCAGAATATCCTAAAGTAATTGAAAATTGAAGATCATTAAACAAATCACATATAATGCATGAGAAGGCAGGGTAGGGCAAATATTGAAATAAGCTATTTATATTTAAGAAAAATAAATGCAATGAAAGGAAATATATATTAATGTATCTTGATATATCTCAAAATTGTTTTCATAAATTTGCACTGGAGAACAAATCTTATCATGGTTTATCTTATTTTGGGCCCTACTTTTGACATGTTACATAGATAAATTTTTTGTAATAAGCTCTGGTATAAAACAGGTACCTAGTCATCTTAAAATATCCACTCAAAACACACACATTTGCCAATGCTGAGTCCTTATGAGCCTATAAAAAGGCATGATAGTAGAATGTCAGTCCCACATATTCACAGGAAAAGCTCACAACTGGAAATGAGTCATGCTTGAATCACAGAGTGCTGACCTGAGAGGAGGAAGAGCATGCTCCTGCTCTCTCAGGCATGTCTTGGGGTCACTTTTCTGATCTATTATTTTTAACTTTTTCCTCTCTCTTTTTGATTCATTCTCAAATCCCCATATCCCATCTGTGGGATGACAGTGCCGCTACAAAAGGTATCTGTAGCTGTGACAGTTCATCTATTGGAAGGAAAATTAGCATGGGCCAGCCCTGGGGAAGGGTAGAGGGGGACAGGCTACTATGGATTAGATCAAGCTCAATTTGAATATCAAAAGCTATAAGTCATTACTGAAGGCAGGTTTCGTCAACACGGGAAAATTTATATTTAAGTTTTTGGCCTTAGATCTTAGAAAACATCAAAGGTATGATTCCGGATCATAAAATATTAGCCAGGGAAACAATGTGTGCCATTTTGAGGATTAGAGAGTGTGAAATGATGTGAATGAATGTAGTATTAGGGACTCTGATCAGGACTCTGATCAGCATGGACGGGTTTACAGAATTGTTATAAAATTCTCTGTGTATAGATTCATTTGTATTTATTTCTATGGGAAAGATTAATAACTTTCAGCATCTCTAGGATTTGGTGTCCCAGAAACAGTCCACACTTTCTATTCTAGACATACAAGCAGCTGTTCTTGGTCCTCGGTCTGCCCCTGAGTTCACACTGTATCCTCACTATTTCTCAGGGCGTCACATATTTTTTCCCCTTTCTCTACCTACTCAAATCCTAGATAGAATTAGAGTAGAGGCCTGAAGGCAGATGCTTCTGAGAAAGAAGACTAGGCTTCTCTGAGCTAAGAAAACACTGGTGTATTCCAATCTTCTCTCACATCTTTCCTAAACATTTTCAACTATTTTCTGTCTCTGCTCTTAGAGAAAAATACTATTGCAACTCGGAATTTGTTAATTGGTTGAAAGGACATTCCTGTAGGGATAATATCCCACATTAATATGGGGCTTGAGCTCTGGAGCAGTGAAAGTCTTCTTTGCATATTATCTCTCTTCCTCCCCATAGAAAATCCCTTTGAAATAGGGAAGGGGAGGCATTGTTAATCTTCATTTTTGAGGTGATAAAGCAGCAACACAAAGAAGCTAAGGAGCATGGCTAGGAACCAGAACTATCGTTCTCTAGATGGTTGTTTTTTCTGCTTCATATATAAGTTATTGAGTCTGAAAGCATAGGGGTGAGTGGCAGTATGGCTTGAAGTTATCTATATACACACGTTTTGAGGAGAGTAATCCGCACTGAATCCTACTTGTGACATTTCCATCTGGATGTTGTCTCCTCCTTGAACAGTACCTGGGAAATAATCAGTTTCAAAATTGTATTACTGTCAGTTAGTAATGAAAAAAATTTTAAAAACTTTAAATCAAGTTTTCAAACATAGGTGTGCATGCATCTCTCTCTTCTCTCTCTCTCTCTTTCTCTCTCTCTCTCTCTCTCTCTCTCTCTCTCACACACACACACACACACACACACACACACACAACATTAACACCCCCCCCCCCAAAAAAAGAGCTGGAAGATCCTGGAAAAAGGAAATGACCAAGAAAGTGTTTTAACAGATTATGAAAATCTATAATACCTCCAAAGTAGGGTTCATAGTTGGTTTTAACTTAAGATTAATGCATTTAATGACATGCCTACAAAGTTCCTGATATTAAAGACCCTTTCACAAAGGAAGGGTATGAGGCAAGGTGAAAATTAAAGTCAATTTTTTTAAAAAATATTTTTAAATTGTCAATGGTCCTTCATTTAATTTATTTATATGTGATTCTGAGAATTGAACCCAGTGCCTCACACATGCTAGGCAAGCACTCTACCACTAAGCCACAACCCAGTCCTGATGTCAGTTTTTTTAAAAAAGTTTTCATTACTAGCTGAAAAACTAATTGAATTTTTAACTTTTAAGTATGTCTCAATAAATGCACACATATCTCAGATGCAGTTGGATGAGTTAGGTAATTGACCAGTGGTGAAGATTCTGCTAAGAGATATTTGGGTTAGCTACCAGAAACCAGGATTAAATATTGAGGAGGAATTTTACCAAGGAGGAAATTGTTCATTGTGGTGCTTGCCTCTGTCACTAGCACCAAACCAGTGCTCATTTTCCATGTGTTAAGATCAAGATGGCTCCATTTCACTAATTTTCACAAAAAGGAAGCTAAATTCCTGGACTAACATTTTAATAAAGAGAAGAAACTATACTATATAACCTAGTGTTGTTTAGAAGAAGTAGTGATTTACACAGAATGAGCAGAGGTAATTTTAATAAAATAGAAGAGTGCTCTTCAAAAAGTCTGTAGTAGTAGATAATGTACAAAATCATTTCTAGTTAGCTTGAGATTACATTGTGGTCATTCTTATTCATGCCACTACAAATGCACAAAATTATCAGCACGGACAGCTTAGTAATTTTGTATCTCAGGGAACATGAGATTTTGATGATGACTAGTCACTTAGAAGCACCATAGGATATTTAAGAAGCAATACAATTGTTTTTTGATTAGGAATTTCCAGTAAATAATCAGGAGATCAAGATGTAAATATAGCAATGAACTTTTAATTTATACAATCCCCTTGGATGCAGATTTGGAGGTAGTTCCTGATATGTAGATGATCACTAAAATACCCTTTTTAAAAATTGTTTAAATTTGTTCTAATTAGTTTTACATGACAATAGAATGCATTTATGAACTTTGATATACATAGATGGGATATAATTTCTCATTTTCTTGAGTGTACATGTTGTAGAATCATATTGTTCATGCAGTTACATATATACATAAAGTAATAATGTCTGTTTTGTTCTACTATCCTTGCTATTCCCACCTCTCTTTCCCTTAAAACACCCTTTTTATTGCAGAGAGTTGCATTAACTATCTGGAACTAGGATTTGGGTAGTGTGGAACTCTTTACGAAATTTAAAGTGTGTTCTAATCCTCCACACAGTGAGTGCCTGGATATGTGATATTTCTACACTGACCAGACTTTTTAAGTCCACATAAGTAAATTATTTTAGATCTCATAAATAAAATGTTTCTTCAAAATTATACAATATCATATAAAAAGATAAAACTATTCAGGAATGTAATAGATATTGCTAATTTTTCATCAATTTATCATCTTGTCAACAATGTATGAGCTTCTTTACTTCTCAATAATCTCTGTAATAGTAAACATTATTGTGCACATTTAGGTAAAATATAAAAGTGATGGAAATTGTATTTTTAAATAATTACTGAAGTTGGGAATATTTTTTATGTTTATGAATCATTTATATTCTATCCTTTATAAAGTACTTATTCATATTTATAAATTTTTCTTACTGATGTATAGAAGCTTTTTTTCTATAAAACTATACTAATTGACATTAATAATGCAAATGTGTGAATACAATAAAAATTTCAAAAAGTTTTAGAAGAAAATTCTTAAAAGGAGCTCTTTTACCTTCAATGCTGAAAATTTGTTCTCCTAATGTCCCGGCCTTTTCTAGAAGAGCTGCTTCATCAGACACATTGAAAAAGTATCTTTCTGTTGGAACACTAGCAATGGCTTTGATTTCTTTTATTAAATTTTTAGTATCAAGGGCATTTCTGTTTAAATACCCAAGAACCTTGAAAATAGAGGAAGAAGGAAAAAAGTCATTCCCGTTGTTCTCCACGTTTCCTATTAACACCTTCTAGCCTACTTCCCAACACCAAAGACCTTCTGGAGAAGTAAATCAAGCAACATTTCCACACCCATTTATTTAGTCGACAAGACTGAAAATCAGCAAGGAGCAGAGAGACAGTAAAAACTTTTTTAAATAATAAACTTTGAACAGTCAATAAGAAAATGCTGGTATAAAGGAACATTTTATCCATCAACTACAAAACACATGAAAAGAAAAGCCACCTACTGCTATGCCAAATCTCAGTATATTGTCGTTGTTGCATTGCTCAATCACATCCTTCAGCATTGAACCATCATGGGACTCCCCATCAGTCACAACCACCATTACTTTGGTAGCTCTTGGTCGTCCACCAGAGGCTCTTGAATAAGCAAAATCTCTGTGGCCGATAAAATTAAAGACTCGTTATCAAAAGATGAAGTTAATATGTAGACCTCTGGTTTAAAATTAAAATCCAGCCTATATGTATTTCAAATAATTTATTCAGTTCATTGATATTTTTTCAATTTTAATTCATCAACCCTTTTCTTTGTATTTTTCATATTTGACATGGTATTTTACAGACTACTCATGTATAAAGCTTTTTTTTTTTTTCTGATACTAGAAATTGATTCAACTCAGAGGCACTCAACCACTGAGCCACATCCCCAGCCCTATTTTGTATTTCATTTAGAGACAGGGTCTCACTGAATTGCTTACCGCCTCTCTTTTGCTAAGGCTGGCTTTAATCTTGAGATCCTCCTGTTTCAGCCCCCTGAGCTGCTGGGATTACAGGTGTGCATCATGGCACCCAACTAAATCACTCAACTTCTATAATTGTTTAAAATGGTTCCATTTTCTTAGATTTAAATTTTTGGTCAACCTGAAATCCATTTTGATTCAAGGAGCAAGGTAAGTTTTCAGCTTTATTTTGTTTTTAGGTGATTAACTAGCTGTTCAATAACCTATTTCTCTCTGTCTAATGAACCATATTGTTACACATTTTTTTCCTATGTAATTTAACCTACTCCTTTGGATAGACTACCATTTATCTGATGATACTTTAACACCTGTATCTGTCCTCAATTCATCTCTTCCATCTTCAAATTTACATATTCAATGTGTGCTGCATATTTTTACCTGAATGTGTAAGAAGTTCTTCAAGTTCTTGGTATGTAAAATGAAGCATATCATTTTATTTCCTAAAATATTTTGTGTACTCTATTTTATAGAATATAAAAAAATAGAAAACTGTTCCATAGTTTTCATCTAGATAAATCTGAATTACAATTTTTCACATCCCACCTTTTTGAGTGAAATATATGTTCTAGGACATAGTCTAGATCACAAGTATGAGTGAAGATTTTAAAAACAGAAACTGGGCCTTGTTCAGTTTTGCAATGCCTGTGACAACAAATTACGATGACAGACAGTGAAATCAGGTGAAGGAAATAGGATAACAAAATTAATGCAAAAAAGTGCCAAAATTCTATTCAGTGTTTTAAAGAAAGAGAGAGACAGAGACAGAGAGAGAAAGAGGAAAGAAACGGAGGTAATAACAGTTTGGATGATACAGAAAACTGGGTGATTCTCCTGGCAACAAGAGGATTAAATTCTCTTAGCTCGAGAAATAATGGTGGCACAGGGAAGAAAACCCAAGTTTTGAAAAGATGATTAAAACTGTACAAGTTTCATCTGAGTAGACAGTGACCATTATCTTGGAGAGGGAAGTTTTTCAGGGCCCCCGGATGCCTCCCATGGAAAAGTGCCACACCTATATTTCGTGATGAAAACAGGGACCCTCAGCAGTTTCTAACTCTAACGAGGCCATTTTGTATCAACCAAGTTCTTCCCCTCAGTCTGGATCAGAAAAGGCACTTGACCTATGGCAGCTGACCCTATTGACTGGCCAGCAGTTGACGAGATGACCTGGGCCTATAGGACATCTTAATAGAGACAAGAAACATTAAGCCCATCAATCATATCTTCCCTTGTAGGGCATCTGATTTTGAGATAGATACAGAGAGTCACCCACTACTAGAAGCAGCAACTAAAATATACACACAGAGAGGGGGAAAAAAGAGAGAAGAAAAGAAAGGACAGATGGAATGGGAAGTGCAGAAATAGAAATGACAGGATGTGGTGACTGACCAGACGTTTGATCTAAGAAGGAATAGAAAGAATACAGAAAAACATCAAGTTTTTGAGTGACTGAGCAAATAGACTATGACATGAATCAAAAAGACAGAGTCACAAGGAGTTCTGGGGAAGGAATGACCAGTTTAGCACATGCTGAATTTGATAAGTGAGTTGACACTCCAAATAAAGATATTCAGCATCAGCCTAATGCCCATGTGGCTTTGGGAGGAAAATTCAGGAATGACTGCTCAGCAGTGGGGTGACACCAAGAGAGCTGATGATGACACCACGGGAGGGGATGCAATTTTTAAGAGGAAGGGCTATACGGAAGGAAGGGCTCTGTTTAAAGAAGAAAAATAAGCCAGTGACTAGGCAAAAGTTGTTCACAAAAAGTTGTCAGGGATCCCAGATTTTGGCCACGTCATGACAAGTGTTTCAGAATAGTAGAGTAGGTTCATCCTTATCACATGCTCAAGGGAATCCAAGAGGATGAGGCTTGAGGGGTGGCTTAGAGGCCTGCATAGCTAGGGGAAGAGCTAGGTTTCAAGAAAGTGGAAGGAGAGGGTACAGACTCTGTTTAAATGAAATTCTGGTATCAGGAAGAAGCTATGCACAAGATGAAAAGGCAGGAAGGAGGCTTAAGGAAAGGCATGGGTATTGTTCTCATTTTTTTTTTTTTTCTTTTTAAGAACAGGGCAGTACTTAGGATTTTTGTAAAGGGATCTGATTACATCAGTAAAAGTGAAGGTCATGGACCTGGAAAAATATAGAAACTGACATAAGAATGAGAAAAACACTGCATAGTTGTAAAACCCACACTTCCCACAGATTATTTTTTATATTATATATAATATAAAAATATATATATAATTATATATATATATATTTATTTATCATATATATATTTATTTATTTTATAAAATATATATATATATATAATGAACCATGTGATTTGGTTCATATGTTTAAGATTCTACAGCTCTTGTTAATTTGCATGAAGTGCTTCAAAAACTTAATTAGTAAAAATTTATGATAAATATTAACAAATAATGATGCTGGCTTTTTAAGCTAAGATCTTATTTCATTTAAATCATGAAAAATTATAAAATAAAAATTTAATTGTTGCAAAATTTAAAATTTAATAATAAAATAAAATTTAATAACAGAATAAAATTTAAATAAAAATTTAATTCATGAAAAATCATCTTATAAGAATCCCAGAATCGAGCTGGGCCCGATGGTGCATGCTTGTAATCCCAGTGGCTCAGGAAGCTGAGGCAGGAGGATTGGGAGTTCAAAGTCAGCCTCAGCAAAAGCAAGGTGCCAAGCAACTCAGTGAGAACCTATTTCTAAAATAGGGCTGGGGATGTGGCTCAGTGATCAAATACCCTTGAGTTAAATCCTTGGTACCAGAAAAAAAATCTCAGAATCAAAGATTTTAACCTTATTTTCTAAGTGTCTTCTCAAAGTACTCAAATTATAGAATGTGGAGACTTTTGTTTATTAGCCTGATTTAAGTGTGGTTTCCAGACATATTACTTTTCTTTTGTCTTTTATTTCCTTTTTCTTACTTCTCAGCACTTTTATATTGTCAGAATAGTGGTGTTTTGGCAATAAAACTTACCTTGCAAACCGAATTGCTTTGAAGGTGTTTGTGAGGTCCCCACCATATTGGAATGTCTGGGATGTTGCTGCAATCATTTCATCTTTGGTTGCAAAAGTATTCAGGTTAAACACAACTCTTGGATTGTTGGCATATTGAATTAACCCCACCTTCAAAAGAGCAGAATTTTATTAATGGACTGTCATCACATAATAAACAATTTCTATATGACCAGTATAATAAAAGTAAAAAATGCATTTAGACATGTATCCGTGGCTCAAGGGAACCACTTCAAATTTTTTTTTCTTGGCAGTTATTTTTCTTTGGATGAAATGACATCTGTGTATAACAGTAGTACTGATTGCCAAGCAACAGAATGTGCTCTGGATTATGACTTGGTTATCTAGATTTAACCATTATGGGAAGCCACTCTGAATGACCATGCCTTCCAGTCCTGAAGCAGGAGGCTCTTGAGCCAATCACCATATTTCATAGTGACTTGAGCTTTGTCCCAGCTTGGATAGCAAGGCCTGGCTCCAGTGTATGCATCACCTGCGAGGGTTGAGCTACTCTCACCTATTCCTTTGTAGTCATATCCCTTTGCCTTTTTGGGGATACAATGTTCCATGGAACCTCCCCTTGTGTGTTCCCTATAGAAGAATAAAGAATTCTGGTGGCTCTCTCTCTTTCCAAGGACCATAAGATCACAGAGCCGTCTCTGGAATATTGAAAGGGGTATTTCTGTGTGGTTGCATGCTTTCTTTGCCGTTTCTTGAGTTATTGGAATAGTCAGATTTTGTGGACCCAGCATTAGGTCGCCAACTAGGACAGTTGGTGACAAACCATAAAGATTTTTAATGCATGACCCTATGCTATTAATATGGATGAATATTAGAATAATGCTAAAACAGGAAGATTAAAATAGATAGAAACAAACTTTGTAATTATCAGCAGACATAGACTTGCAAACAACTATAAGCAATCATAGACAAGGCAACACTACATCATTTAGGATAATCATGCTATAAAAAAATCAGAGTTGAATACAAGATAAGTTAGTGTACCCCTAAGGTATGGAGTCAATTTAGATTTATTTACTGCACTGGATTTCAGTTTTGACACATATGGGGGAAAGTTGTTGGCTATGCATATGGAACAGAGAATTTTTGGCTGATTTCAAGGGAAAATACCATTATGGAGAATCTTATTGGAGAGAGATGAAAGAAAGGAGACTTCTGAACGAGATGTTTGGGGACATTCTTTTCATCTTTGGGTTCAAGGAGGTCATACACTTCTATTAATGTCCTCATTTTCAGGCATTGGAATCACTGTCTAAACTGCAAGATGGGGCTTTATGAGCAAGAAATAGAAATCAGAGAAATAGGGATCAGTGGAAAGAGACTCCCTGAAAGACTCTCTGAGGTCAGTATGTGAGGAAGGTAGAAGGAGGGAGGCCTGGATTTCTGAGTTCAATCAGGGATTTTTGCCTGGGAGAGGGGATGCTGGGCCCCATGAGCATGATGATAAAAATATCCCTGGACCTCTTTCTTTAGGAAAAGGATGTATGGTTTGAAAGGAAGGGAAGGATAAAAAATAATGGAGGATTTCAAAGTCTGATATGAGAGGTTGATGGTGGTGCAGTAACCCTCTTGACAGCCCCAACATTCTACCTGAGAATAGGGAAGGGGATTAAAAGACATGTTGTATATTAGATCTTATAGAAAGGCCCAATTTCATTTGTGAGAAACAAGAGTGGGTTATACCGCTCCTAGAGAGGAATAAGATTCATTGAGACTTTGAATACATCTGAAGCAAGATGCATTCATATGAGACTTTGACAGTGTTTCTCTCCAGGAATCTGTGCTATACTTAGTCTAGGTTAACAAAAATTTCTGGTAAAAGCTCACAATGAAACTTCCAAGGTCTCAGCAGGCATTAATGTCCTCTTGGTGATATAAAGTAATATCAATATTTTATAATGCTACATACGGAAGTGGAAAAGCAGATTTCAATAAAAACAGATGCAATACCTATAGAGAAAAATATTTCAAAATTTTTACTATATGTTGGATATTGGGGTATCAGATGCAACCCAAGAACATAACTGGTAATTATGTGAACAGCTCTCTGCTGAGGTTGGTTCACTGTGCAGTTAAAACTAGAATGAATAGCAGATCCAAACAGAAATGAGGGGGAAAAAAAGAAGAAAAAGAAAAAACAGAAATGAAACTTTTTTCAAACTCCTGGGATTAAGGGATAATCTTGCCTCAGCTTCCTGAGTAGCTGAAATTATAAGTAGCACTTTTAACATAAATGCTCTTCAGTCTCCTTACAAAATCATGAAACTTCTGTTCCTGAATTTGGGTTGCCTGTCCTGAGAAGATGTAAAAGCAAATTAAAAACTTCTGAAGACATAGAGAGCTATATCAAAATATTGAAAAGACTTGGTCTTATGTTTCAAAAAAAAAAATACTGGCTAGACTAGAAAGCAATAAAAGAATATAAAATAAGAGATGGTAGAATTGCCCTTAGTGACTTATTTCTAAAATTTTCATAATTCAAAGAGTATACAGCAAGGAATAAACATAAGAAATTCATTATTAGTACACACATGAAGAAATAAGACATATGCATGTATTCAGAGGTTAAAATAGGCCATTGAAAGAGAATAAAATGTTACTTCCCAAAATCTTGATACCTGTGTCACAAAACTCTAAGGTCAACAGCATTGGACAGAGTGATAGGGAGAAGAATAACTTATAGTAGCTCAAATTTCAATTAACTTTCAAGATTAACATTTAATGCATTTAATATGGGGATTTGGCAAATGCAAAAATTAAGACTTCATATTTATCATTCTTCTCTCATAAAGAAAGCTATGGGTTAGTTTACTGATATGCATACCTGTGTCTTCTTGGGGCCTATATCTAGGCCTTGCACAAATTTTTCCAAAAAATTCTTTACTGCATCCCATGGATAAATACTGTTTGATTCATCACACACAACCACAACATCTATTAAGGAAGGGCAGGCTAGAAAAGATAGAAGAAGATTTCCATAGATAAGTCAAGTTTCACACCCATGTAAAAATTAGACTTATGGAGGGATTGGGTAGGACTTGATAACCTCCCCCCTCCTCTAAATGAAAAGCCTTGTTCAGATCTTTCACACATTTATAACTTACTCTGAACTGCAGGTGAGAAGCTGGCTGAGAGCTGAAAATCAGGACTGACGTCAGAACACACACCAGTTGTATAATACTGATTTCCACACTGCTGTGCCCACAGGGGACCACATGTCTTCAAAGAAATGAGAAAATGATAAATGGAAACACATGGAAAATACTAACCTTCTACAGCCCCATTTTGGAACTAAGGAATTGTTTCTATTCTTTTCCAAGATTCTGGAGATTTTCAGCTCTTTAACAGATCAAAAACTGGAGAGGGCAGAAGTGATATAGAAGAAAGTGGCAGACCTTCTGTGTCCAGTGGCAGCTCAGTAAGAAGAAGGATTATTGGTACTGTTAGGGGCAGGTGTCAGTGAAGGGGAGCCCAAGAGGTCCCCCCACCATGCTAGAGAACACCTAGAATCAGTAGTGCAAAGGTGATTTTTTATGTCTCAGTTACTTGGGCTTCATCTATAAAATTAGCATAACCTTATCTCCTGTCAAGGCTGTTTGAAGAGCATGGTTTGCAGATTTAAAACACTTTACAGTGCAGGGAAATAGCAAGCACTCTGTACCTGTTGGCTAGCATCTTTAGTGTGAATGATGGATCATTAATTTACTCCTATCCCTTTCAATCAGTCTACAGAAACCATAAGGCCAAGTGCCTCTGAGAGCCAGATGGAAACCCTGGAGGAGTGGCTGGGCCAGGTAGGGACAACTGAAACCATGAAGAACCTATTTCTTTTTTTTTTCAAGAGAGAGAGAGAGAGAGAGAGAGAGAGAGAGAGAGAGAGAATTTTTAATATTTCTTTATTTCTTTTTTAGTTTTCTGCGGACACAACATCTTTGTTTGTATGTGGTGCTGAGGATCGAACCTGGGCCGCACACATGCCAGGCGAGCGCGCTACCGCTTAAGCCACATCCCCAGCCCCAAGAACCTATTTCTTATATCCAGGGACAGGCTAGCTACTGTGTCCTCCCATCACTGCTGTGAAAGAGAGTTTTCTGTTTTCCTGAGAGTCATAGAGGGAAATTTTTGCGTGAAAATTCACAATTTAAAAAAACACTCTGTTAACCAAACACAAATGAGGTTTAAGGACTGAAAGGTGATTTATTTTTTCCTTTGCTCTTAAGTATTTATTTATTTTTAGATCTTCCAAATTCCTTATTTCCATTTTCTAATTTATTTTGTCACCAAAGCTGACTGACACTTGCCCTTATCATCCACATTTCAGTTCCTAAAATCTCCATCAACAGAATCCCCATTCTCTCCTTTGCATCAGACCTTTGATAAATGCCAGGAACTTCTGATTCAATCATGATTAGAGCATATGGGAAACATTATATTAAATAATATTAAAATCAGCAGATGAAAAAGGAGAAAAGAAGAAATGAGAAGTGTAGCCAAGATCCTAAAAATTTTTACAAAATTTAGTATTATGTAAAGCTGTGGGTGATATGTAAAGTTTATGCAAAGTGTTGATGTTATGGGAGGATCATTTATTAAAACTGAACAGAAAAGTGTGGACTTGAAGAAGCAATTGGAAAAACAAAAGGAAATTTATTTGACCCAGTTTAACTGTTCGTAGCATAATAGAAGCAGCTGTGGTCATATTTCATGCTCAATGAATAAGGCATAGTTTTCCTTCTATAAAACTGATTCATTTTGCCAACTTGTTAGAAAAAAAGTCATTATCAATGTTTCTGACTAATTTATGAAATAACAGGTATTGATTCTTATCTGCATTCTAAAGCATTTTTAAAAAATCACCTTGCAAAATAGCTTATGATGTACTCAAGAATGGATTTTTTTCTTTCATGAGCACTGGAAAACAGTATAAGAAGTTGAAATTAAAATATGCCAATTGTTAATGCCAGAACATTCTTGCTTTAAGCCCAGAATTTAAGAAGTTTTTTTTTTTAAAGTGACTATCGTCAGTCAGTTTTTTTTCATGTAATGCTGAAGAGTTTCTTATAATTTTGACCTATCAGCTATATAAGAAAAACTTTGATCAATCTTGTCTCTTTCTCTCTTTGTCTCTCCCTTCTCTCTCCTCCTCTCTCTCTGCATCTCTGCATTGCTGGTTTTTACATTGACTGTTCGATTACTCTCTTAGATTATCTTTCACTTTTACTTTATCTGGAATCAGAGATGAAAATTTTTTTTAAAAAATTTGAAGCACATTTTATAATCCCTGATTCTCAATATGTTCCTCTTTCTGACTAACTCAACCTGAAAAACAAAGAAACAAAAATATGAAAACAACCATATGATAAAGATTTTAGAATATCATAAACCATGGAGATGCACTGCAATATTATTTATGTACAGTTGTAATACATTATTATAAGCAACATTTAATTTACATAGTGGTAGCAAAGATGGTAGAGAACTAATATCTATCATTACAAATAGAATGACATTGTTCAAAATTGGTTACATTTTTAGAATAATACAAGTATAAAGCAGGCTTTTAAATTAGCAAGTTATGGCATTAAAAATATTAATGTAAATTTAAATTAGGCTTTCAAAAACAACTTTAACTGGGCTAAGCAAGTAGCTTATCCTTATATGAGAAAGCAGAAATTTCAAATAAGATTGACTTTTTATTTTCCTTTCTACTTTTTTTTGTATGTGTTATTTTAAATTTTTATATAGTTAAATATTCTCAACAATTTTCTATGTTATTTCTTCATTAGTTCTAAGCTCAGAAATTCTCTCCTTCAAAAAATTTCCATTAAAGAAAATTTCCATTTTCTTCTAGTTTTTCTTTAATAATAACTTTTTAAAGTCACTTGATAGGTTTGTTTTTCCTTTGGTATATTAAAGTTATTAACGAATTAGTTGTCATCAGACCACTTGTTGAAAAAGGCATTTTTAAAAAAAATTTGGTAATTGTAGATGGACAGGATGCCTTTTTTGTTTGTTTGTTTGTTTATTGTAAAATATTTTATTAGGAGGTGATGGACCTTCATTTATTTATATGAAGTGTTGAGGATTGAACTCAGTCACACATGCTAGCCAAGCACTCTACCACTGAGCCACAACCCCAGATCCCTTATTTATTTATTTTTATGATGTGCTGAGGATCAAATCCAGTGCCTCACGCATGCGAGGCAAGCACTCTGCCACTGAGCTACAGCCCCAGCCCTAAAATGACATTTTATTTTATTGATAAGTGATATTTTTCATAGCATTTTAGAAACCAAATAAGACATAAAATATGATAAAAAGTGTACCATTCTTTAAATATCATCAGATGAGCCAACCAATAGTAAACGATTGAAAACAAAAATATTCATTAGCTTTGAAACCTACTCCCTTAATTAATAGCACTCAACTTGAAGGTTCTTTTAGAAAGCAGAAATGAGACGTGGGATTTTGATGTTATCATTGAGTACTAAGCATATATACCAAGGGTAAGGAATCAAGGTGGGAAAATCCCCCCCGCTTTTTTTTTTTTTTTTTTAAATCCTGTGATAATGGTTTTGTTGACTATCTAAGAGGTTCACACATCAACAGACTGTTATTTGCATTGGATATTCAAATAGCATAACTGATCCAAAAGCAAGCTCTGCTGTTTAAATCTGAAGACTTGACTTGATGGTGGGGGATGGTGAGAAGACACTGACTACAAACTTTTTCAAGAGGAAAGAGGATCTGAGAAGTAAATACTTACAAGAAACCCTCCAGTTCCCATGTTCCGTTTGAGGGTCAAGCCGAGGTTCATGTTGGTTTTTATCTCAGTAACATTTGGAATTCTTGTTGAAGCTTTTAGAGGGAAAGAGATTTTTTTAAAAAGTGATTAAATCTTTACATTTACTCTAAGATTATTTTAAAAAGGCACACCCATGTTTACATGTAGTATTGGATTTAGTATTATATGTCCAGAGTTTGTGTTATGTAATGAAATGTAGGAAATGAGAATCCTTTGGAGCTTTGACAGCTCATTTTAGTGTGTGAGACTGAAGGCTATCAGGGAGGGCCTTTTAAATCCAAGTGTTTTACAAACAGTCTTCTGGCTAAACAAAATACATGGAAGGATATCATTTGTTCATATGCCAACTCTACCTTTCCAAAATCAAGTGGGCTCTATCTGATGCTTTTATTTATTTATTTTTTCTTCCTGGATAGTTAAAATATCCTTAAAGTGTTATCAGAGAATGCCATTTGATAGAATTTGGCTCAAAGGAGTGGGTGAATTTTTAAAGAAAATCGTGAGACAGGTAAAAATAATAAATGAATCTCTCTAACCTCTTCTCTCTGTCTGAACTAAGGCATCACCTGTTGGATCCAGTTTTGAAGTATTGAACTTTGCAATGGTCTATAATAATGTCCATTGCTTATGTTCTCTAATCTTGGCTAAGCCATCTTTATCACTTTTATTTAATCTTAGTTGGATTCTGTAGCCTCTATCCAGAGCGCGCTACTGAACCAAAGTCACTTGAGTCAATTTGGGGTGACACGAAAAGACTAGCAAACATGGAATATCTTTTCTGAGATTCAGGATGGTTTTCCCGGATCCCGGCCTCAGGCTCCCACAAAGTGGGGCAAGAGAAAGACACCAGAGGCTGATGAGAGAGGGGAGGAGCACGTTCTGAAGCTCACCTTTTATTGGGGGTGCTATTCCATGGAGCATTCTATCCGAAAAAGGTCAAGGAGTAGGATTACAAAGGAATAGGTGGGTGTAACTCAACCCCACCTGGTGACCCCAACTCCTGGAGCCACACCTCATTATCCGAGCAGAGGTGAAGTCCAATGTATTGCAGGGTGCAATAACTGTTCAGTACCCCTTTACTCAGGACTTAAAGGTGTGCACATAGCTCTATCCAGAGCGGCTCCCGACAGGATTCCTTCCTTATTTCCCAGGTGACTGTTGCAAAGCCTCTCCTATCTTCTGGAGCCTCTAACTTCAAGCCCCATCCTGCCACTCTCAGTGAATAACCTGTCTACTACAGAGAGGAGGAATCACACCTGCAGGGTAACTTCCATTTTTCTTCATCCTCACACAGGATCATCCTAGAACTCCTACTTTTCCCCACCTGCTTAGAGAAGAAAGCATTCTAAGACTCATTTCCCCAAGTACCATTTATCCCTCTCAATTAATTATATTTCTAAATAATAATCATTTCCCTTTTGCTACCCCCTGACACTCTCCTACAATAAGAGCATCTCTTTTTTACTCCAAGGATCTTTCAATCTTGCTATCCTGGAGAACTGCTTTCCCAGGGCTCCTTCTGTGTTCACCTCCTGAAAAGCAGGTTAACTTTCACCTAGTCTTGGTCCACTACTCATCCATTCCTAAATTCTTCATCTGTTTCTCCCCTCAGTGTTACTGAATTTATAGTCCAGGTGAAGGAGGCACACAAAATATAATTAATTTGCTGTAGTACAGAAAGAAAATAGCAGAATTTTTTGAATGTATATTTTTATGCTTTAAATGTATCTTTTAGGTAAATGCATTATTAAGATAATATGTCAGTACATGTGTGTAGCTTGAAAGCATATTAAACATACACATCAAGGCTAAGTGTTCCAAAGTTAAGGGTAAAGGTTGATATGACACATTAAAGGTGATATACTTAAACTATTTAACTATGTAATAAAATCTTTTAAAACTCACTAATAATGTATATATTTTGATTATTAAAAAATACAAGTATGACAAGTGTTCAAAATGCTTGGAGAACCCTGATCTTCACCAGCCACAACCTCTTAAGTAAGCAGAAGGTGTTTCCTGAGTCCTCAGTCCTTTTTTACCTCTGAAGTGTTGACACCACTGATACCCCTCCCACTTTACTGGAGATATGTTCATTAAAGTCCCTACTACGTTCTAGAAATTACACTAGAAATTAGATAAACACAGATGTGAAGAAACACACCCACTTTTGCTTCTCATTCTTACTTGCTATTTTTGAAACCTCTTTCCCTTGGTTTTCATAACACTTTATTTTCTCATTTCATCCCTTAATCCTCCAGGACAACTCTATGTTCCTCTGTGCTGTTTTTGTTTGTTTTGATGCTGCTGCTAACACGATCATGATCAAATTGAATGGCTTTTACTTGCTTCAGAAACTAATGTCTGGAAATATCAGTCATTTACATTTATTTTTTATTTATTTTCGTAGTACTGGGATTGAACCCAGGGCCTTGTGCATGTGAGGTAAGCAGGAACTGAGCTATATCACCAGTCCACTCATTTACTTTTGTAGCCTTGCATTTTTAGTGTGTGTGTTTTTTTTTTTAATATTAGAAAGCATCTGCGATATGGAGAGTTAAAACAACAAATAATTCCATATTATGAGTTTTCTATTAGAATGCAATCACTTAGACATAAATAACAACAAGGTTTTTCTTGGAAGGTCCCATCAACCCTAGAACTGATGTTTCCATACTGAATGGCTTGTTTTGGAAAGAGGAGGGAGAGAGATATGAAGAGTCTCAGATTTCTGAAAGTAATCAGCAATATAATCCTAAATATTGAAGGAAACTTGCCTATGGTCTGGGATAAATGATCCAGGAGGTGCTTGTACATTTTGGATGCATACTGTTAAATCAGGTCTTCAAATTGTTTTGGAAATTTGGATTCAGCTGGGCCTTACCTGACTGAAGAGATAAAGGTCTAAAGCTGCCCACTTTTCTTTAAGGCAGAACAGTGATTTTTTTTTTGCTGTCATTTTTCAGTTGAGTCTATGATGAATATTTTTTCTGTTTACGAAGAATAACTTTGCTAATTACAACTTACTTTGCAAATTCAGTTTTTCACAGGTAGCGGTGGACAGGTCGACAGGGCATTTGTACACATCTCCCATTCGGTTCTTAGGAAAACCACTCCAGGGTGAACCAACCAGTAACCTAGAAACAGGGTTTTGTTTTTCAGTAATCATAACACATTTATTTTCTTACAGATAAAACTGACCAAAAATCAGTAAAAACAAAACAAAAATAAAACCATTTTAATTTTTTTATATCGATTGACGTTTGTTATAATTTGAGCTGCTTTCTTTCTTCTTAGCCAATCAAGATCCTTAATGAATGTGTGCAATATGGTTGCTTTAAGACTCACCTGGGAGGTCTCTCCACAGGGGAGATCTCCAAGAGACACACAATGCAAGCCACAAAATGTGAGCACATAGGTCATTTCAAATTTTCAAGTAGTAATATGATAATAGGATTTTTAAAAATAAAGTGAGATTAATTCTCTATTTTACTTAACCCAATATGTACATGTCACTATAAAAAATTATGAATGAGTTATTTTTTGTTCTTTTGTTTCCCCTTGCTAAGTCTTTGATGTTCAGTGTGCATTCTCTACTTGGAGCACATCTCAATATGGACAAGTAATATTTAAATACTAAACAGCCACATGTGATAGAAGCAGCCATATCAGATAGCAGAGCTCTCAAGAATGAAATCATGTTAAAATCTAAGAGACTTTGGTTGAGTTTTTATACACCCTAAGCTCTGTTGTATGTTAGCTGACTTAGGGAGCTAAGGAATTATCTAGGTGACTTCAAGTTTATTTATAATGGGATATTTAGCAAAAACATAGAACAAATGTATCATGGGGGTCTACTCTAACAAAGTGTGTATATCTAGAATGCAGGATGAAGCTGGTGCTCACATCCTTCCTTTGGTTAGTTTCACTTCCTGCAGAGCTTCTCTAACTAGAGAGTATGTGTTTCCCTCCAGAAACCCTCACCTGATGTTTCTGACAACAGATAATTGGACAGAAAGAGCCCATGTAACATTTTGATATTTAGAAAACTGTAACAGGTTAATTGTTCATTTAGTTACTAAGAAAGCATAATTTGCTTCAATGTTTTTGTTTTTGTCAAAGCTGGGAAGAATTAGGTTATCTATGAAATTTAAATTCTTTCATGACCCTTCTGAATAATTTGTCAGTAACATTTAAACATGGTCCCCATCCTAAATGCTATAGAAGTTGTTTTTTTTTTTCAAAAAGCTAGTAAACCTGCTTAAAATACATGACAAGTAAAATATCATATGGATGAACTGAAAGACTTAGCTCCCTTGTGGAATACATTTTTAAATGGTCAAAGGATGCAAAAAAAAAAAAAATGAACATTCAAGGGTGAGAGATAGCTTCAGTTTGGTCATAAGCTTCTTGCCTTGCTCATCTCATAAAATTACAGAACATTCTTGGATACTTCAATTCAGTTAAATTTGATTAGGTTAGAACTGAAACATTTTTGTCTTCTGAGGAAACAATTTTGCATAATTTATCTATTAAAGTATTACCCATGGTCAAGATTACAACAGTCCCAGGCATATAGTTTTAAGATTTTTGAGAAAGATAGAAATCTTCATGCTGGATGTTATCAAATTTCCACATTCACTTTGGTGGAGGAAGGGACTAAGAGGCAGGGCTTGGAATGCATGTGTGAGCATATCTGGTGTTCTTCAAAGTCATGACCATTTGGAGGAAACCAGGAATCTCATAAAGTCTCTGTGCTGTGAAAACTCTTTTCCATCAGCACTGTATACTTCCTCAGGGTCTGTTGATGGTGGAGCTGCACAGCGTTCCTCTGACTGTGTGCTGGGCATATGCTGAAGTGTAAGGAGGAGAGAGAATGGCCTCCTGCTTTCTTCTCCAACCCTGTGTCTTCCCTGCACCTTCCTGAAGCTCTGATGTTTTAGGCATATTGAATTCAGGTCCTCCACATCAGGTTCTCTCTTGCTTCCAAAACTTCACTCATGCTGTCTCCTGCCTGGTAAGTTCTACTCATTAGTTAGGTCTCTTGTTAGACACTACTTCCTCCAGGAAGTCCCTCTGGCCCCTCCAATTCTGAGGATTAAATTCCTCATCAGAAATGAAAGGTATAGAGGGTTGGGCACTCTGTGACTATAGGACTGAATAACTACCATTGGATCCAATGAATGAAAAAATATACCAATAAATAAATGATTCTCCACTATTAGGAACTTTGTGTTGGTTGAGGTAAAGTAGAAAATTCTTAATTCTGTTGTAATGTACATCTTCTCTCTCTCTCTCTCTCTATATATATATATATATATCTATCTATCTCTATCTATCTATCTATTCTATGTGCCAGGGCCACCCTGTGAGAGCTCATCACATGGTGGGGCCCAGGCTACAATTTGCCATGACAGTTAAGGACAGGATATATTCCAGAAATAGCAAGTGTGATAATTCAGGTGATGACATTTTTCCTCCCAAGTGAAGTCAAAACATTTTTAAAAAGAGGTGAAAAAAAATCAACCCAGTCAAGTGGAAGATACACAGCATTACTGTTCTGACAGCTGTTCCTGATTCGGCCTCCACATATCTACTATGCAGCAAAGTTGAGTTTTTTTGTTTTTGTTTTTGACAAAAGCTAACTATGATGTATGTGTAGGGAAGAAAATAGCAACTTATAGAAAGAAGTGTGACTCTGCCCCTTGGGATGCTGGGACTTCCTATTAATTACAGCAAATTTTACAACATTTTGTAGTGGGTGCAAGGCTTTCCAAACATTATTTGATTTAGTCTGCAAAGTAAGTCTGAAATTATATCTCCATTTTATGGGTGCAACCACTGAGACAGGAAGAGACAAGCAACTTATTCATGATCAAATGGCTAGTGGGAGCCAAGTATGCCCAGTTCTGAAACCCAAATTCGTAATGTTTTAAGCTCTTCTTTCTCTTGGCTGCATGGAGGCCTGACAGAGGGCCCAGAGAGGGAAACCAATCTGAACAGAGGAGCTGGATTCTAGAACTTAGCATGGAGTAGAAACCCGGAAGGACAGTCAGGTCACACTTACTGAACCTGAATATATGGCTGGGTGGCATAGAAGGGGGTTGCAGACCAGATACCTGCTAGGGCCACCCTGTGAGGGCTCATCCACATAGTGGGGCCCAGGCTACAGTTTTCAATGGCAGATGAAGACAGGATACATTCTGAAAATAACAAATGTGATAATTCAGGTGACTACCTTTCCACAGTCCTCACCACAGCCAAAGAGACACACACTGAGAAACAAAAGTCAAATGTTTCTGATGGGAGACTTAAGCATTTTGTTCCTAAGGACCTCAGCAGTAAGACTGCACCACTGGAGACTTATACTGCATTGGCTGTTTCCTGTGCACCAAACATTTCCTGGGTACTGGCCTTCTCACCTCTCCCCACCTCACCCAGAAACTCAGGATCTGGTAACCTTGAACTTCCAGGGGCTATGACATCGCCACTCCCCTATGAGAATCATGGCCCTTTTAAGTTAATCAGACAGGACTAGGAGAAAGGCATGAATTTGTACAATGTGTACCATTTAGCAAGGAGGTTGGGAAAGCTCTTGAAATTCTCTGAAAGAATTCAAATAAGTAGGAATAAATTTCTGACAGTATCATGATACCATAAACTCTTAACACAGGACCACAGGAAACAGTGGAAAACCAGGCTATTCCAGTGACTATTAAAGACCAAGGATGTCACCATACACAACTCGTCCCTTAAATATTAGGTAGCCCATTAAAAGTAGCCTCCATAAATTTATTCTCTTTTAATGCTGAGTAACATTCTATTGTGTATATATACCACAGTTTCTTTATCCATTCATCTATTGAAGGGCATCTAAATTATGGCATTAGCAGGTAAATGGATGGAGTGGAGAATATCACGCTAAGCGAAGTAAGCCAATCCCCCCAAAACAAAGGCTGAATATTCTTTCTGATAAGTGGATGATGATACACAATGGGGTGTGGGGGGGTGCATGGAAAATATGGAGGAACTTTGACTGGACAAAGGGGAGGGAGGGTTGGGGATGGTGCATGGGGGCAGGAAAGATGGTGGAATGAGATGGACATCATTACCCTAGGGACATGTATGATTGCATATGTGGTGTGACGCTACATGGTGTACAACCAGAGAAATGAAAAGTTGTGCTGCAATTGTGCACAAGGAATCAAAATGCATTCAGCTATCATATGTACCTAATTAAAATTAATTAATTAATTAAAAAGATAAATAAACAAAAGCAGTCATGGTAGTGACTCTGGAGGTTTCCAAAGCCACCGGACACACCCTTCACTGAAAGGTCCCAGCAGAGTCTCCTCTTCCCACCAGTGAGGCCTTGGTGAAGTCTGGTGTCTCACAACTCATTCTAAGGAGGACAGTCTATGACACTGCCTGAGGCCACTGCCAGGGAATTGCAGCATTCTTGAATGAACAGGCGGGAAGTGGGGGAGTCTGGTATAAGTATCTGTAAATGTTTACGCAATCAGCTGTAGCAGGAATAGATGCATCAGGACAGAATGTTAGAACGCCGAGGAGTAGGATGTGTTGGTGGGTAAACTCTGTTGAAATAAGGCAAAACTTCTTTGAAGCAATGAGTTTAATCTCAACCACACAAAAGAGCTGAATAAATGGTTCCTGTGTGCTGATTCTTAAAACAAAACCCAATCCCAAGATATAAACTCTTTTCCTACAGTGAAACTGGGAATTCTTCCAAGACTACTTTAAATAACACTAACTGTTCAATTATCTTGTAGGAAAATAGTGATTATATAGACTCCCCAAACATAGCCAATTTGCCCACCTCCAGTGGAATTCAAAATACTTTGTTTGGTTGGTAAGTGGTATTTATGGTGGTGTAGGTAGGGTAGTTTTAAACCTACAATCCAAGAGCTGTTATAAATATCTTTCTTTGGTCTATGGGTCCCTAAACTCTCCAAGTGTTCCTCCAATACTAGACATATTTTAGAGATTACTTACAGAGGTGTACTTAAAATAGTATGGCAAAACATTTTGTTTTATTCAAGTCAAACAATTTTTATTGATTTCCTATGGGGTTGATATGTCACGTAACTCCAGGGGCACTATTCTTATGTAAACTTAGTAACTTTACCTTGTGCAGTATATAGCCTGTGAGGCTGTACATGGGAGCCAGACTTACTATGGGCCACACTCCATTCTAGGCAGTAGGGATATATTAGTGAATAAATTATTGTTGGCCTCATGGACTTATATGCTAGTTAGAGAAGTCAGCCCGTAAATCTAATAAGTAAATAAATTATGTGGTCTTGACTTTGGTGCTTTTGGGAGGGGGATGAGAATGGAAAAACTACGAATATAGGGTGGAGAATGGTGTAATCTTCATGAAAATGGCCAGGGAAGGGCTCCCTGAGAAGGGGACATTAAAGTAAAGATTTGAAGGAGGTAAAGGAATGGCCATAAGAGAAATGAAGGAGTAGTTCAGGCTGTGAGAATGGCAAGTGCAAAAGTCCTGTGGTTGGAACAGAGGCATAAAATGAGATGGAATCAGGTTGTCATGGGGCCAGACCATATAGAAATCATAAGTAATTAGAAGCCTTAGCTTTTGCTCTGAGTGAAATGAGAAAGCCTTTGCAGGGTTGTGAGTAGAGCAGTCATGTGATCAGACACAGACCAAGCTGGGAGATTTTGAAGGCTGCTCTGTTGAACATGATCATTTTGGAGCAAAGGAGAAGCAAGTGAAGCATCTAGAAGGGGACTGTACTACTGTAGGCCAGAGATGCTGGAGGGCTTCTGCGGGCTGGTGGAAGTGGCATTATTTAAGATAAATTGTGAAAGGAGGACAAGTAGGGTTGTTCTTTGAATTGAAAATTAAGTAAGTAAATAAGTAAATAAGGAAAGAAAGAAAAAAAGGAAGGAAAGAAAAGAGAAAGAGAGAGTGAGTCAAGGATGATCCTAAGAGTTTTGTCTGAGAAACTAAAAAGAATGAGCCATGACCATCAGATGAAGGAAACATTATCAGCAGAGCAAGATTTTGGAAGGGGAACTCCCAGGAGTTCACTGGGAGATATTTTAATTTTGAGATGTCTGTCAGACATTCAAGGGGATGTTTTACATCAGCTTAGAAGTCTATAGCAGATAACTAATTTGAATTAATGTCAGAGGTCTCAGGCCTACAGCATAACTATAAATTTGCCAACACAGTGTCCATTAAGACCTAGGTGGCTACTGTTTCTTAATAGTAAATATGAAAGGACTTTGTAATGTAAAGAATTCATCTATAAAGAATGAGAATGGGGTAAAGAGAGTTCGCCTTTTACGTCTTTGTTAGAAAATATTGCTACTACAATTTTAATAGTTTAACTCTTTGGCATTTGTTGAAAAGCAGTTTTAGTATTTAAAGCATCATTTTGAGTCAGGCAGGAGGATTGTGAGTTCAAAGCCAGCCACAGCAACTTAGCGAGGCCCTAAGCAACTTAGTGAGACCCTGTCTCTAAATAAAATACAAAAAAAAGGATGGGGATGTGGCTCAGTGGTTAAGTGCCCCTGAGTTCAATCTCAAGTACAAAAAAAAAAAAAAAAAAAGCCTCAGACCGAGGCTGTCAATCACCTCCTTACAGAATGGATGGCTAAACCCTGGAGGTCTTTCAGGGTCTCCATGCAGAATCCACCACACTTATTACTGATAAAACATCTTCAGCTATTGTTTTGCTTCATAAAAAACCTGCAAATTGGCTTTTGCCTTGGAAGCCAATGAATCCATAAAAACTGATTATTATGTCAATACATCTAACATGCAGTTTTCTAGAAGTTAAAATCAAAAGCTGCACTGGTCACTATAAAGCACTGTGATGATACAAATTATCATTCTTGGGCCTATCCTGGGGAGAGAGGTTTGATTTTAAGACCACCACATTTCAGAAATCAAAACCCATGAGTCAGTACCTTTCAACAAGGTGCTTTGACAGATGGTTGTTTTTAATCCATGATAAAAATTGGAATAGCAACAACATCGTAAACTGCATTATAGTTTATAAAGCACTTTTTATGTGCATTCTCTCCTTTGATGCTTATAAATACTCTGTGAGGTGAAGTGTTAGAACTATTTCTGCTGTCATAAAATGAAACTGACTCCAAGTGACTTCGTGGCTACAAACCCAGGTGGGTAACAGTGCTGTTTCATTTCAAATCCCTGATTATTGCTACCATAATATGTCTGCTTAAAAGTCTTTCAGAGAAGACGTACTCATGGGTTTCCTCATCATTTGGGTTATCAAAAAATTAACAAGTAGTTTCCACCTGTGCCACTTAGCATGTCCCAGATTCCTCTTTAGATGGACTTAGATGGATGGAATGTTTTAGATCAGCATACACCAGAGGTTGTGTGTGTAAGTCTCCTTCTCCCTCATCATGAACCTTATTCTAGAAACAGGCATTCATACATCACTACAGAGGGAAGTTTAAACTTATACAACTAATAGGCATGGAGGATTTTCACAGAGCATTGACATGCTCCAGAATTCTGCAGCAACTCTCCTCCAAGTACAATTCACAACATGGGTGTGTTTGTAGGTGCACACACAAACTTGTGTTCAGAATGAAGGAAGGGAGAAGGAAGTCAAAGCAAGGAATATTTAATGTGTTTTTCTCTGCTATAGATTTTTAAATTTATAGTGACTAGCCCAATGCATTTTAAAAGTTATTCATTAATAATATTTAAAGTTTGTGAAAAAATAATCAGCAAGTATATTGTAAATAAATGTGTGGTGTGCTAAATATGCACTAAGTATAGGTGAACCGATGTAGGGTGGTTCATGGGGCCTATGTTCTGAAAGGCACTTGCTTCTTCATTTACCCTACACCTGTTGCCAGGTAAGTGAAAATTACTATTGATAGGAGACTTGCTATTTTGTATACCAATATGGATGGTTTTGAGTGGTGGTTTAATTACATGGTAATAGTATAATAATCATTTATTAAAAATGACAATATTTTTTCAAACTTAAAATTATGAGACTATATTCTACTCAGAATACCAATACCTTTGTGGAATAAAAAAAATTGGAATAAGTTATGTTAGTAAAAAATAACTAAAATTTAATGGGAAAAAGGACCATATATGTTATGGATTTAAAATAAAAGCAAACCCTGTGATTAAATGGAGTAAACATGTTAAATGGGACTGCTAAGACAATCTGATGCCAAGAGGATTGTATCTCTTTGGGAATAAAGGTAAGGATGTAATTGGCTAATATTTAAAGGTCACATTGAAAGACAAAGACATGGTTATTTTGGAAAGGGGATCAAATAGCATTCTTGGCCAAGAATAAATGGACTATTACGGATCCAATATTCATGGAAGCCAATCCATGACAGATGAGAAATGGCTGAGGGGCAAAGGGTGAGAAGAGACAGGAGAAGCTAGTTATACAAAACTGATTTTCTTTCTGTTTTACATAGTGCTGAAAAGAGTAGCTCATATATGTGCGGAGGATTTTGTTGTTGAAGTGCTTCACTTTTATTCTTGCAAAATGTGCTTATAATATTCCCATTTGGTAAAGAAGGTGTTCTTGTACTCCAGAGAGGTTGTGTGACTTTTCCAAAGTCACCCAGTGAGTGGTGAGGAAGATGAGGAAAAACTCTCCTGCTCTGGACCTGGACTTGAATGTTTCTGAGAGTACAAATGTACCTGGTAACCAGCATCCTTGCTCAAGCAACACCTAACAGTAAAGCCAGTGGAAGACTAATGGGATAAGTTGAGTAACAGAATTGTTAATACAAAATTCTGAAACTTTATCTTACAGTATAAAGTTGATGTTAAAATAAAATTTAGATATTATTTATATATGCCAGTGACATTCTGTCATTTCCTTGGATACCTACAAAAACAAAAATGTGTTCATTAGGCACATCTTTTTTTATGTTGCATTAATTTACTTTACCTTTATTACTTCTTAGCTCTGTAATCTTAAGCAAACAACCTAAACTTCATAAGCCCTTCTTTTGCAAAAGGAATAATAATTTTATAAGTTCCTAGTATCATTATGAGTGTTATGTTTGCCAAGAAAGGGTGCTCAATAAATATTAGGTACTATTATTATCAAGATAACAAATGACATAATATTTGATGTTTGCTATAAAATTGAGCATGTTTTATTTAGTCTTATTTTAAATTCTCTTCTAGACATATTTGTGGAAGACTATGTATTACATGTATTACATACAGAACTTTATTAAACTTGTCTCAATTCAAAAGTTAAAACTATAATGTGAGTCCATATATAGCTGGATTTTTGTCTTGTTTTTCCATGACACACATCCATTATATTTTTCCTTTCTTTTTAAGGAACTAGAAGGCACCAGTCCCTGCCAGAACAAGAAAAAATGCACTTCTTCATCTGGAAATACCCCTAGTTCTCAGTCAGTCCTCATTACACCAGTGATTGTAGTTTTCAATGGCTTTTGAGTCATAATGAACTCAGCTTCTTCCTGGGACCGGCCTTCAGATTACACAAACCGAAACAGTGTGTATCACCAAAAGCTCCAGGAAATGATTTTAAACATATCTCAATCCTTTGTAGATTGTTTGTGATACAATTGCATCATCCTCCTTGGAACATCCTGTATGTAAAGTAAGGGCTGGGGGCAGGGGTTGGGGGTGGGGAGGCATGGTAGCCTCTGCCTAACCTGAAAGAGGACCAGACCACAGTTTTACCTGCAGCCAGGGGGCTGCTCCTGGGCTCAGTTTTGGAGGTTATCTTGCTTTTAATATTATCCAGCTCACTTGCGACTGTTGAAAGGGCTCAAGAATGACCAAACCCATGTCACAACTATTTTCTTTTCTAGGGAAGTTCACAGTGTAATAAAACCTAATAAACCAAACTAGTAAAAGAGTCAAGATTATTTTGTTAAAATCTGGTAGATCTTGATGTAAAATATGCCTATAAATTCTTAAACACAGACATAAAACAGTTAAAATTGTAGTTTTTAGACACAACGGAGTGTGATTTAAGAAAACTCAAAACTAGAGCCTTAAGCAGGTCATTAGAGGGAAGAAAGAGGCTGAGAGACAGAGTCAGGGCTCAGACAGTTTGTAAAGGCAAAGGAAAAAGGGAAGCAAAATCACAACTCAAAACAGGCACCAGGAGAGCAAAGAAAACAAAGATGTGTGCGTGTGTGTGTGTGTGTGTGTGTGCGCGCGCGCACACCCTTGCACTGTTCACGTATAATATGCAAACATTCTGGGAAGAAAGACGCATAGTTTATTAAAGGAATTCATGGTAATCCCCCTTTCTGTGCCCAAAGTTAACTTGATTAGTATCAGAAGAAAAGTTAATATTTACACAGTCCTTTTCACATCTGCTACTTCCATAATGTCTGAGCAATTGTCATAAATTAACAGTGGGGAAGGGAACAGTGCCAATTGTCAAAACAAACAGGCAATTCTGGACTCCAAATTTCACATTATTTTCCTTGAGCATTCCGAGTGCTGCCTGTCCTAGCTGTGGCCCGCTCCAGTGCTGGAACACCATCATCCCCTGACCTGGATCCTGGCCCCCGCTCTGCCCTCAGGACAAGGAATGCTGGCAGGGCAGGGCTAATAACACGGATCATGAGGAAACCTTGTCCCTTTGGTGTATGCGGCCTTATTAAATTAAGGTAGCTAGGGATACCAAAATAACACCAACACTATTGATACAAGGTGTTGGGACTAAGTTCTGTCTTCTGTATTATTCCTGTCTTTCCTCAAAGTCAAGTTCTATATTTCTGCACCTCCCATAATGTCAGTCCACAGTGAATTAGAAGCTTGTGCCCTGTGGTTTGGCTTCTTTCTTTGTCTGTAGACCAGATCAGTGAAGGGACTCACAGGCCTGTCAGCTCTGGTTCTTTCCTACCAACTTCTCACCTCCATGAGGTTCAGCCCCTTCAGGGCAGAGAGCTGCTTGCCCTTCTCCCCGTCTTGTGTGGTGGGATATGCTCACACCAGCTAGTAATTAGATAGAGGCTTAGTGTCGAACCTTACCAGAAAGCTCCACTCTAGAAGTAAAAGCACTAGCCTCGCCGATGGCAGAGAGGATCCTTGTCTCCCAGGAGCCATTGTCCCATGTTTTTCTATCTCTCTGAGTGCTCTAGGATAGCCAAGGCAGGGTTTAGAAATATCTGCTTTCCCGGGTTTTGCACCAGAATCTCACTATAAACTCCTAACAGGCTTGTCTTTTAACCAGGTCTTGAATGGTTAGCAGGAAGCCTTCAGAGGGAAAGGAGACATGGCTGCCTCTTACTTTCCCAGAACTGGAAAAGTTCTTCTTAACTCTTTGTCCCTTCTGATCTTACTCAATTTCCATCCTGCTACTTGGCCCGTGGTTTGGCTCCCTTATAATCCATGATGGGCTTATTATCTCTGATAATATCTATTAATGATGCTGGCTTTTATTCTTAGAGCTTCCCTGTCCCAGGAAAGTTGTTGCTTAAGAAGAATCACCTCAAACTCAATGCCACCTTGTCCTCAGACCAGCCCCACTTTTGAAGTGTGGGAAAGTGCTAAATACATAGGTGTATTCTGACAGTTTTCTGAGGAGCAGATGCCTCAACTGAGACTGAGAGATGAGAACCAACCAGCTAATGAAGATCTTGGAGGGAAATTTCTCCAGGCAGGAGAAGGATGTGCAGAAGTTTTGGAGCAGGAATGACCTTTGTGTATTGAAGGAACAAAAGACAGCCCACAAAGCATAGGAAACAGGAAGCAAGGGCTGAAGAAAATGTAGGAAAGGCAGGCTGGCACTGTAGCAGTCTTCCACCTCACCTTTTGACTACAGTTCTGAGGCTTATTTTTAAAAGGGACATTTTTTTTTCCCTTTTCCTTTTCTCCCTCTCCCCGTGGAGAACAAGATCACCCTGAATTATCTATGCTCCACAGAAAGGAGATGTCCACCAGAGGAAGTGACAAATTAACAAGTGAATCCTAACACACCATCAAAGCACCCTGGGAGAGTCACAGCCTTTGGGACAGGAGTCCCCTGTGTTTCTCCTTTGCTAGCAAAGCAATAAACCTTCTTTTTCCTTTTTATCAAAACCATATCCTTATTATTAAATTGGCATTAATTGGCATTGGGGACAGGGAGTGAGATTCCGGTTACAGAACCAGATCATGAAGGGAACTTTAAGGAATTTTAATTCTTTCTAATGAAGTTAAAACAAACAAACAAACAAACACATAAGTTCACACTGACGGTAGAAAAGAGTGTGGAATAAAGAGGGGTGAGAAGGAAGCAGGAGACAGGTGGAGAAGTTGTTACAGCTGAATCTGCAGAACCTAGTGCTGGCTTCCAACATGTTAACAGCTGGAGAGATGTTGGCAATGGCCAGACATTCATGCATTTTGGTGATGGGTCAACAGGTTTCAGTTATGGATGAGGTAGAAGCAGAGAAAGAAAGGAATCAAAGTGTTGTGGTCTCTTTAGCTGACACAAAAAATTAAATAGTTGTGTTTTCTTAAGTATGATGTGTCTATTAGGTATTAAAGTGGAGATGTTGACTGGATTGGATTATGGGATTCTGCAGAAGGGAACAGGGTTGGGCATGTAAAATTGCAGGTTATTAGCAACTTCATTTGCTATATTCCAAGATGGATACACTGACCATATCATCTTTCTAGCCTTCTTACTACTTTATGATTGTCAAAGCAAAATCTAGTAGTTGGTTGAGATGCAACTCTCTGTCATATTCCAAATGATTAAATAATCAATTACTAATCTTTCCAACTTAACCATTCTTATCCTTCAATTTGATTGACTATCTCCAGCATACTTTGCTTTCCAAGTCTCTTCCCATTAGTTAACATTCACCTGCAGCCTCTTCATCACCATCACTTAAATCTACCTCACCATTCACCTCCTCCAACTTGCCTTCTGAAATACACTTCTCCTCTCTCATGTTAATTTCATTTTGCTTCCTCATGACACAGACAGTCAGGCAGACCCCAACATGCAAACAACTTGAATTTAAACTATTTATTTGAATTCAGTTGTTTACAGCATCAAATATAAGTTCACATGCAAAAGGCTATACATTGTAGCTCTTATTTGATAAGCCAATAGCATTCCCTATAATCATGGGAAAGTGTTTTAGAGGGTGATCAGAAACTGAAGCTCCAGGGAGATAAGGTTTCTATCAGACGCCACTCTGCCTGCTGAGATGACTCTGTTCATAAGCGGGCATCAATTAAGGCAGAGGAAAAACTTTATTCAAAATCTGATTTTCCCTGAGTTGATCTACTTTGCTATTATGGGAAGCTTCAACTGGCAAATGGGGATATATATTTCTTTCTATTTCTATGAAGGTGGTTGATTTGCATCAAGGAGAGAAACTATGTTTTATAAATGTAATCCTTACCTGGTATTAAAAAACTGGAAGGGGGTGCTTGGGAGCAAAAACGAAAGCACTAAATACACTATAGAAAGACACCTTTGTAAACTTTCTAAAATTGTTTGTGAGTATTCTTTACAACATGGCATGAGGAAGACTAACTTAGAATGAAGCAAGTGGACAAAGTCACATAAAGGAGAAAATTAGGGAGAAATTCTACCATCTAGAAATGATCCCAACATAGTATTAGATAGCTCATTATTTTAAAAGATGAGTAATCGTCAACTTATAGAATAGGAAATGAAGATAATATCTATGATCTATCTAATGCTCAACACTGGTATTATAAATTTTCTATGAAATATTTAGAGAAAATTTTCTATCCAGGTATTTTTAAAAAATATCATTATGCCATCCCATTAATTATCAATCTGCAGTTGTCACTCTCAAAGCAAGATCCTTCATTTAAAAGTATTTGTGGGCTATCCATTACTTTTCTAATCATATACTCGTTTTAATAAGAATTGGAATCAAATATTAAATTTACATAGTATTTTAATTCAAATCATAAAGAAAAGAATATTCTTACCAGTTGCCTTTTGGATTTATAAACTGCTGCACTGCATAGCCAAACTGCTCACTTGAAGGACCGGAAAATATTTTTGCTTCTGGGAGACCAACATTGTATGCCAAGCAACAACTTAAAATGCCTATTAAGAAAAATGAAAACATAGTCCATATTAGCAATTTGTTAAAATGTGTGCAATATAATTGTTGAAGCCCACTTGAAAAAAATTGAGCTTATAATTATTCTCCTTATTTAAATTTAAATAAATTCTCAGTATTTATCAAGAAGTAATACCTATGCCTGAAATATTTACTCAAGGTCCTAAAAACCACACTAAATACCTCATATGCATAATCTTAACTATCATCAGAGAAATTTAGGAAATGGTTACCAATATTAACTTTCTTTTATGGAGATTTCTGAGGTTCTAAGAGGTAAGTGTGCCTCATAGCTGGAGAATGATAATCCTAAATGCAAGTACTGAGCATAAAATGAGCTAATTCATGATCCTGAATGCTTAATCTACTGTAATACCTCTAAGGACTCTTAAGTAATTTGAGTTCCATTTGTCCTCCAGCACAATAATACTCAAAGTGCAGAACCTGAAGGACATATTTTATCTCTTTTGGATTCCCCTACAGATCCTGACATGGTCTCCAGATGAAATATCTGTTGAAAAGGCAATGCTGGCTGTATCAAAGGAGGTAGAAAAATCATACCTCCTTGAAAATTGTGTCATTTTCTTTCAGAATAGATCATTTTGGAGGATAATAAATGTAGGAGTAGGTGTCATATCTTTTTTATCCCAATGGGAACTGTCAAAAGTAGTTTTGCTTTTTGATGCTTCTGTCTGAATGATCAAGAAATGACAGCCATTAAACACACACACACACACACACACACACACACACACACACACACAGGCCAAGGAGAATAACACCTTGGGAGAATAACACCTTGATGTTTTTTTTTTTTTTTTTTTTTTAAGTTGCGTTTCTGATGGAAAGGGGAACAAGGGAAAGAGTGAGGTGGATTATGTTTCCTCTCTGACATGGACAGCATTAAGCTGACAGTGTTCCCTTCTATAGAAAAAAGGTTTTGTGGATGTGAATGCTTTAAATGGAGATGGAATATGTTTCATGTGGCTTAGGGTCAGTATTTATCTTTGCAGACACAGAAGACAGAGTGGACTCTTTAAAATTAACATCAAAGTTCCATTAATAATAGTACTTTCACAAAGGAATAGCCCATAATCTGGACAACATTGAAAGGGCATAGCATTTCAGAAGTCTATTGTTCTAGGCACTGAAAGGCTGGAAGAAAATGACCTGCTGTCCATTGTACCTCAAAACTTCTGGAAGCAGATTCTGTAGAGTGCTTCAAAGGAAAAATGAAGTCAATGATGAAGCTCTGGGGACTTAAAGCAGTCAATGTGCTTCTCTAAGTGCCCAAATCACTCTATCAGGGATTTGCTCCCTCAAGAAAGCTTGGCTCATTATTTCTTAGAAGTATGTGTTGCCAGGAAAAAAGTACAAATATTAATTTTCAAATACCTCACAGTGAAATCTACACAGCTCAACATTTACAAATTTTATCCCCAACATATATTTTCCCAAAGGTACCACTGCTTCTTTTCATTTTGAGGAAATAAAATACAAAAGAAAATAACAGCACATAAAGCAGAAAATCAGAACTGACATTTGGAATACTGATGTTTCCAATCAACACTTTATTTTCACCCCATTGTATGGAATTCTATAAATACTATTTGAGTACTTAACCACTGTCAAACATACTAGTAAAAACTTGCTGAGATGATGCCAAACTTATACTTTTTATATTTATATTTAGTGGTAGAAAGAACATATATGACTGTATATTCAGTGACTCCAATTTTCCCCCATTAAGTGGATGTTGGCAAATCATATAATGCCATGAAATCATCATGGAGTTCATTTTATCATCTATCAGCTAAATGTTATCATTTAGATACTGTATACACAGTCATGCCTCACTTAACAACAGGCCTATCTTTTGAAAAATGCTACTGGTCCATTGTTGACCAAAATGTTGTTATACAGTACATATAAGTAGTACATGTATATTATTATATGTATATTTTTATTATCACTTGACACAAATAAGGAACCTGGAGGTCATTTTATCATTTGATAGTCTAATTTTATTATATATAATTAATGTGTATGTATTATATATATATATATATATATATATATATATATATATATTCTTTGAATATATCTAACTCATTTTGCTCACAACATTTGCAACTGCTTGTCCCATAGTCCATAACATACTCCCAACTCAGCATTTAGATTTTGGCACCTAATCACCATGTAGGTCTTTGCTCAGATAAGTCTGCCCTGACCCCTCTATCTAGCACAACACTCTGCTTCATAAATATACAATTATTCTAAAAATTATTATATGAAATTGTCTTACATATCTACATTGTTTTGTGTCTAGTTCTACTTGCTAAAATGCTAGCTCCTTGAATGATGAGACCTTGTTTTTAAAAATTTTCTGATTTTCTCATCCCCTAAGATATTATTTATCAAGTAAAACAATTTTTAATTAATATATATTTCTCAATGATGCTTTGGAATACAGAGAAAATTGGAGAAGAGAAAGTTCAGAGTCCTAACCTTCTTACTTAATTGCAATTAATTTGAATACATTTCCTCCCAATGTTTTTTCCTCTATGATCTATAGTTTAAACCATAATGTATATTCCAATTTCTATCCCACCTTTTCTTAGTGCTTATGTCTTGCCAGTGTCAGAATCATCCTGACTCATTTGACCTCCACAATAACTTTGCATAACAGCAAAGCCTAGTTATATCACCAAGTTACAAATAAGGAAAGTGGAACTCATGAAGGTTAAATGTCTTTCTTGCTCATTACCACACAACTGATGGCTGAGCATTGAGTCTTGGTTGGGCTCATCTTTTCCAACCTGTTGTTTAGAGTTTCCATTCATAAATGGTCTGCTTATTTTCTTCACAAAACATGTCATTCTTATTCTGATTCCTTCAGTCTGCTGATCCTCAACCTCTTCTTTCTTGCTATAAATCCCTGCTTCTTTTGTAAATTTGGACAATCTCAACTCATCAACTTATTTCTCTCCAAATATATTTACAGTTCAATGTCCATGTCATCATTTCACACTTAGCATATGATACCTAGTCAGTTACACAAATTTAATACTTTTATATGAAGTATTCATCAAACTGAACATCTATTCTTCACAATCCCAATGCTAATTGGACCATGTGGATCATACAAGTCATGTTTGATCTTGTTTTCTTCCTTCCAGCCATATCTATATGTCTATACATACTAAGAAATGGATGGTTCAACAAGTACTTATGTAGCTCCTTTGTGCTAGGAATTTTTTTAGGTCCCAAGGGTACCGTATCTAGAAAGAAACGAACAAAAAGGACAATATTTCTACACTCTTTGAGCTTTCATTCTTGTAATTTGATTAGAAAAAAATAGCTATATCACAGTGTGATGAGTATAAAATGCAGAGGTATACTGAGTCAAAGGCTGGGACAAAGGGCAATTTAAGTTTGAGGGTTTCACGGTAGAGGTAGCAATTAGTCTGGCTCTTGAAGGATGAATTGCAAATCACTACAATTCTGTGATTTCAGGTACAAGGAGCATCCTGGGGAGCAAGCATAGATGTGGGAATGGCGAAAAGTTTGGCAAAGCAAGGCTTCAAGGGCTTCATTAGTGTAAACACTTCTGTTCTCCATTAGATTCAGTGCATCTCAGACAGGCTTGAACTCTGCCCTGCCAGGAGCATATGATTACCAGATTGTAAGTCTTCCCTATTTGTCCTCATGTGAATGCAGTAATGGAGTCGCAAATTCCAAGTTTTTATCAAAGGTTTCCTTGCTATACATTTGTTTCTAGTAACCAAGCCAAAGTATTCTGGTAAATCCCACCAAAACTTACTGCAAATATAAACATGTGTTTCCTGGAGAGGTTAATTAATTTTTCCTACTTTCACAATGAAAATTGGATACTGTTTCTTCCTTGATTATTATTGCTGTTTTAGTATTCATAGGGAAACCAGAGAGTTAAGTACAAAGTAGTTTATGCAGAGTTTTTTTTTTTTTTTTTTTTTTTTGTCTTTTACTCATTTAAGCATTTTAGAGGACCTCCTTCTTTGAAGGTTCCTGACCATCTCTGAAATAGGTTTTTTTAGAAACTCTAGTCATATAAGAATTAGTTTCTGCAAATGTAGAATCTACTGTCTTGCTTTATTCTGGAATCCATTTTTAAGTTATCATCAAAATAGAAATATATGCCTGTGGATTGAATATAGTTAATCTAGTTTTGTTCTCAAGACACAGTAAAACTCAGAATGAAAAAAAAATGTGCTTCAAAAATGAAAACATAAACAAATAAATGTATAAAACAAAAATGCATTAACCTGTATTCAAGAACAAAAATTTAGCAGGGAAGTTTATTGACTCCCATATTATTCCCAAAGCTTAAGGAAACATGTTGGTAGTAAAGACTGGCAGAAGGAGAATCTAATCTATGCGGTGAATGCCATTATAGAGATATCTGTGTTCACTGAAGGACAAATGGGGAGAGCTTTTCACAGAATGGGTTCATGCAGAAGGATTCAGGGACATGTATGGGAATAAATTCTGGTGAAGAGAAGAGGGTAAAGATTAAAAGTGAGAGATGGACTTAGGAAGAAAGAGGTGCTTTGAACAAGGGTTCATCAGGTTGCACTTTCTGGAAGGTATACACTGGCATTTCAGGGGAAAAATTATCTCCTTTAAATAGTCAACAGAAACCTAAGAATGCTAAGGCCCTGACCTCTATGAACTATGAGCACTGAGTGTCAAGAGTTGGAGCACAGTGCTCCCCTGCCTGAGGAGACTGGACCCAAGAAGCTGCAGAAGTATTGGCAGGAGCAGGGCCAGAGGAGAACCACCTATGCATGAAGACTTCATGCCCAGAGCAAGTGCAGCAGTGACCAGGACACAGGGGACCACTAGAAAGAGCTGCAAAGGTTTTCAGGAGACCCATGTTCAGAATCCAGGAGAATATTCACTACTCCCAAAGAATGAAAAAGCAGTGTTTAGGAATAGGCTTCACTGTCTTTGAAGTAGGAGAGTAAGCCACAGAAGTACTATTTTGTTAATCAGGATTTTATATTATCTCTCAGTCTTTGGTGCCCAAAGAAAACACATTTTATGCATGCTAAATGACTTTGATGATTTTTAGCAGTCTAAAGTTAGTTCTTAATAACCATAATTGAAATGTATTGAATGCTCAATAGGAAGAGATTGAATAGGCAAATCATAGCATACAAACTAGATAGAATTCTACACTTTCATTGTAAAACAGTAATTGTGAAGACTGTACAGTAGAAAGAAAATAATGAAAAGAAAATAATGAAAAGAAAATAATGAAACAAAAATAATGAAAACAAAATGATATTCAGAATAGAATAAAAACTGAAAAATCTATAAAATACTAACATAACAAGCAATACAATTGTCAGTATAATTTGCTGCTTTCAAATTTTCTATTAGTGTATTATATTTTTCCAGGATAAAAAAATAAGTAAGAAAGAAATTACTTCTATTCTAGATTAGTAGAACTATCAGTATAAGCAACTTCACTTCAAACTCATTTACATTGGCTAAGTTTATGATCACACTCCTCAAATACTATTTAAAATATGTGAAATGAATCTCTAGTCCACTGGGATAAATTTGACTAAATTTATTTTGCTAGACAAGTACAAAGAATCAAAATATATCTATTTATGCATTTGAAAGGGCAATGGTTATAAATGTCTAAAATGGCCACATGATAACACTTCAATTCTATGAAAGTCTATGTTTCTAATATGTTATTTGTGTGAACTTGTCCATGTTTGTCTGATGTTGTGGTATTTCTCCATGATTCTATGATTTTCTTCATTCTGCTCATAACTGTCTATGATACAAAGTAGATGAATTTAAACATACACAATGCATATGCACACACATAGATATTTGTTAAGCAGACTTTATTTTCTCATTTATTCACTTTTTATTGAGTTAACAAGCATTTACTATTTTCTACCTAGTAGATTCTGTTCTTACAGTAGGGATGATAATTATAAGATACCATCTCTTCTCTAAGCTTCTCACAGAATCCATGCAGATGAGTCATAAAACTGAGCATAGCATTAGGATTGACAGCTTTTTATAAATTTCAATTGCACCCATAGTTATTACTTGCACTTGTAGTGAGCAAATTCTTCCATTCTATATCTTTTGTGTCTGGATGGAAGGAACCATAGTCTTAGCTTGGGAGATCATGTTTCTACAACTCTGTTTCTTGTTCTTAATTCTGAGATTCTCTAACTCCTGGATTTCCTGGTTCTTTCTTGCCTTCCTCCTTTAATATCATTCCCTCTCCCTCACCCTGCCTCACATATGTATGTTACTACTCTGGATCTCTTAACATTCTTTTAAACAATATTACATGGATAAAATTGATCACTCTTTTATGTGGGGAATATTTAACATGTATATTTTTATATTTATATTCCCTTTGATTGGAAAATTCCTTGCTAAACAGAGGCAAAGGCTACCCAGCATGTTCTCATCAGATAAAGAGGCAAGGCTGCTAAAGAGAAAACTGAACAGGACTTTGGGGGAAGCGAAGAGAACAATGAAGAAAGGAAGGAAATAAATGAGGGTCAGCAGCACAGGGAGTGGTTGAAAATTCATAGAAACAGGCTGCTTCACACTGGAGTTTGCATTGGTAAGACTGACTTGCCTCCTCTCTCTCCTATCCACATCCACAAAGGCCTGGTATGCTGGATTTTGTGGGGAAGTTGAACATGCCAGCTCTCAGTCAGTAAGAATGAACTACAGGAGGCTTAGCTGAGAGACCTCCACGGGTCTTTTGCCGTGTACACATTTTAATGAACATGGTTGTTTCCTGTGGCTACTGCAGCAAATCACCACAAAGTAAATGACTTAAACAAAAATTTATTCTCCCACATTTCTGGATATCAAAAAATCTGCAATCAAAGTTTTCTCAAGGCCATTCTCTCTCTGGAGACTCCAGGGGACAATCTATTTCTTGCCTCTTCTTGCTTCTGGGGACAATGAGTGTTCCTTAACCTCATGTCTGTAACACTCTGTGTCTTGTGGTCACATCATCTCCTTCTCTATTTGTGTGTCAAATGTCTCTCTGACTCACTCTTGTCAGGACACATTCTGTTGGCTACCCAGGCCACCCAGCATGTTCTCATCTCAAGAACCTTCACTTAATCACATAGGCAAAGACTCTTTCTCCAAATAAGGTAACACTCACTAGTTCTAGTGATTATGATGTGGATATATCTTTTAAGAAACCACCAATAAGCCCACTACACTCTGCTGACCACCCTCCCCCAAACCAAATTCACATCCATGTTACATGCAAAACATATTATCCTCACTTCTTTAAGAATTTCAACCTGGGGCGGGGAGGCAGAGCACTTGCCTCACATGTATGAGGCACTGGGTTTGATCCTCAGCGCTGTGTAAAAATAAATAAAATAAAATAAAAGTATTATGTCTATCTACAACTAATATATATATTAATGTATATATATATATTAATGTATATATTATTAATATATTAATGTAATTAATTAGTAATATATTAATGTGTGTGTATGTGTGTGTGTGTATATATATATATACCCATTACAGAACCAAGTCTGACTGAGCCTCAGAACTCATCTAAATATTATTAATTTAAAAGTTCTGAATTTACATATGAATGAGATTTCAGGTGATCTTTCCTGGGGCAAAATTCCTCTTTATTTGTGGTTTTGAAAACCTGAAGAACAAGTTACCTACTTCCAAAATGGAATAGTGTGGCAGGCACGTTTTAGAGAATTTTAATGTAAAAGGCAGGAATTGGAAGGAAAATAGAAGTCTCCAATCTCAAAGAAGTTTGACACGTAGGACATAAAATTCCATTAGAATTTTCTCTTTAAATTTCTGAAGAGAAATCTCTATTGTTCATGGCTCTGTCCTCTGGGTCCAAAGCAGCTATATCTCCCTTAGTTTAAAGTGTAGTGTTTCTGCTGAGGCAACATTCTTAAAATCCTTGTAGGTCTCCAATATATGTCATGGAGACCTGTGCCACTGTATAAAGGAGTTTTCCATAAATCTTTCCTGGATAACCTCATCTCTATTCCTGGCCTGTGCTGAGATGGTTGAGAGGATGCATGAATCACATACCCCATCTGTTCAGCAAAAGCTTGTTCACCCACACCTTGGACCTTTTTAGGCATGCTTTCCTAATAGTGAATCTCCTGTTACTGTTTTAGTTTGGGCTACTATAACAAAGTACCACAGAGTGTGTGGCATACAAGCAACATAAAGTTATTTCTCAAAATTCTGAAGGCTGGAACTCTGAGTTCGGGTTCTAATGTGGTTGGATTCTGGTGAGAGTCCTCTTTGAGTTTAAAGATGGCCAGTTTTTAGTCGTATCCTCCCAAGGCAAAAAAGAGCTAACTAGCCCTCTACCTTCTTATAAAGAGACTAATTCCTAAAGTCTTCACCTCCAAATATTATCACAGCAGAAATTTCAACATGAAAAGTTTGTAAGGATGCAACCATTCTTTGTTCCATCTGAATAGGTTGAAATTCTTCCAGGTCATCAAGGCTGATGATAGACTGGTTCCTTTGGTTTAACTGATCCTTCTTCAGGTTGCCACTTTTCTATCACATTTTGAAAAGAAAAAGAAGTTTATACCTTCAACATTTTGTTTGGAAATCTGCTCAACTAAATATCCAAGTCTATTGCTTGAGAGTTGTGTGGAAAGTTATAGGAAATAACGACACCCAAATTTCTGCCACTATACAATGAGAATTACATTTCCTCCAGTTTCCAGTAGCACTTTTTTTGTATTTTCTTCCAAATCCTCAACAGAAACAGCTGGAACACTCACTCAAGTTTCTGTCAACAGTCTCCTCAAGGCATTCTACAAAGACCTCTCTCCAAATATGGTCATAAATTTTAGGGACCATTGTGGTGATATTTCTTGACAAGGTCACCATTCAACCCAATACTATAGCTATGTTGAGAATGTAAGACCCCGACTTCTCTCTATCTGGGCCCTTTCTTAGGGTTGGGTTTATGGTGAGCAACACTGAGGGATTGATGAGTCAGTATCTCCCCCAGGACAGAGAGCAGGCTGGCTGACCCTTGCAATAACATAGCAGATTCACCAAGCTCACCATATCTTTCCTACAGTGCAACCTTGTATGTGCAGGGGTCCATCTGTGCCTCCTTATGCAAAAACTATGAGATTACAGTGGGGCAAAGGGACCCAGCATAAGTAGGCTCATGATGCTTGCTGGGCTGTGAGTGAAAAAGTTCTTCTCTGACTTACAAATCTTGTGCCATCTCTCAACATCTATAACACAGTTAACAGGCTAAAGGGTGAGCCTGCACACAGGGTAAGAGCAAATACCAGACTTAGGAGAGTATAAAACAAATACCCACAGTCAGGAAGCTGGAGTCAAATAACAATGAAAATATATACTTCCTGGGTGTTCAGAAAAATCTTGGGAATGCATTATATTTTCTTACTGGGATACAAGCATTTGAATGAAATCTTACCTTGATTTTAAGAGGCAAAGAGACAGACTGTAATAATATACTGCTTCATGATTTGCAACATTATTTTTAGTGAATAAATGTATAATTAAAAAAAAATATTTTTAGTTGTTGATGGACGTTTATTTTATTAATTTATTTATATGTGGTACTGAGATTGAACCCAGTGCTTCACACATGTGAGTCAAGCATTCTACCACTGAGCACAACCTCAGCATGAATGTATAATTAATTGACAATTACTCTATGTTCACATCAAAGAAATGTAAGCATCACTTTCACAGTCGGACATAAACTCTTAAATAAATATATTTTTTTTTTTTGTCTAAGGCAATGTTATTAATTGAGTTATTCCGCTCAAAATTCATATACTGAAGCTCTACCCTCTAGTGTGGCTTTATTTGGAGACAGAGGCTACAAGAAAGTAATTAAGGTTGAATGAGGTCATAAAAGTGAAGCCCTAACTAATCCAACACAGCCAGTTTCCTTATAAGAGGACTCCAGAGATACCTCAATCTCAGCACAGGCTCCGAGGAACAGCCTTGGGAGGACACAGAGGAAATGTGGTCATCTACATGCCACAAGAGAGCCCCCACTAGGAACTAATCTCCAAAGCACCTTGATCTTGGACTGCTGACTTCCACCACAGTAAAAACAAACTTCTGTTGGCTAAGGCACCTAGTCTGTCACGTTTTTTTATGACAACCCTAGACAGCCAATATGGAGGGAAATCAGATTTAACAGAATTTCAATTTAATAATCCAGCTTTCAGGGCTGGGGATGTGGCTTAAGCAGTAGCGCGCTCGCCTGGCATGCGTACGCCCCGGGTTCGATCCTCAGCACCACATACCAACAAAGATGTTGTGTCCGCCGAAAACTAAAAAATAAATATTAAAAAAAAATTCTCTCTCTCTCTCTCTCTCTCTCTCTTTCTCTCTCTCTCTCTCTCTCAAAAAAATAATAATCCAGCTTTCAAAAGATAATTCTGTCAATACATACATGCACTTATATAAACACAAGGAGAGGTATGTACAAGTTCTAGTTGTTTAACTTAAGGTTCATATTTTGTGTGGAAAAAGAAGCCTGTGTGTGTATGTGTGTGTGAGAGAGAGAGACAGAGAGAGAGAGAGAGAGAGAGAGAGAGAGAGAGAGAGAGAGAGAGACAGCACAGTGCGAGGGAGCCAGATTGCATTCAGTCAGAGATTACTGTGGCACATAGTTAGGTCATTTCAAGGCTATTTCACATTTCAATAATTCGATCAATGAATGTCTCAAAAGCCCTCTGTATTTGTTTCTTACATCTATTTACCATGATTTAGAACCTCCTAACAACTCAATAGATTCTTTTTTTTCCTACATAAAGAGGGTGGAGGGTGAGCTGCTTTTTGGCAGACCCATTGGCTCTCTGTGGCTGAGAAAGAGACAGTGAAATACAGGAGAAAGAATGTTGGCCCAAGAGTTACCAGGAAAATGACGAGCAATACCATCTCTTGGATTCACTTTCTATTTTTCCACTTCATCCTAAATTCCTTCTATGTAAAAGGAGAAAACCCTTCCTCTCTCTCTCTTTCTCAAAATGCCACTTTTGCACAGTTAGCAAGTCAGTTCCTGTTGTCCAACTTGCTTATTAACAAGCTATGTTTTATTTGTCTTCAGGCAACGCATGGAAGAAATATGTGTGATTAGCATTAGTATTTCTTCTGCTGTATCTCTGTTTGCAAGCCATTTCTGCACAAACCTGTGGCCCATCTGGGCCTGCTCACACCCTTCTTCCAACTCCCTTGATACTTTCCACTTCATCTCTTACAGTAGTGTACTACTTGGAATTGTTTCTCTGCTGCTCCCAGGTATAAGATTTGCCTCCACAGTTGCATGATCACCCTTCCTTCACCAGTCCGACTCTACCTTTTGGTTCACTCAGCTACAGTTATGGCTCCTCCACTGACTTCAGGCCCTTTGTACCTGATTCCCTTGAATTTTTCCCAGAGATATGAATACTCATTTTCACTGCGTTTCAACTCCTTTCATAAGTTAACCTGTTAGAGATGCCTCCACCCCTGACCTGGGGTAGGCATACTGCAGGGCACCCCCTAGTGATTCACATTTCCAGATAATTATGTTTTTGTGTAATATCTTCCTCTTGGGAGAAGGCAGGACCCAACATTATCTGATAGATTTTTAAGATTCAAAAAAATAGAAACAAATATCAGGGATGTAACATAAGATTGCAGCATCCATCTTGCCACTGAATGCTCTTCCTTACTGGGCTGGATGAAGAGAAGAGGCCCACAGGGCAAGGAAACAGAGCAGCTTCCAGTTGAGAAATAGCAAGGAAGGGAGGGCCTCAGTCAAACAGCCTGAAAGAAAGTAATTCTACCAACCATCTGAGTAAGCAGAAAAGGAAGCCCCCTCCCAGTCCAGCAATCGATGAGACCCTGCACTCACCAACATGATCATGGCAGCCTTGCAAGAAACTCTGAACTAGTGGACCCCAGTGAAGCCAGGTCAAGACTCCTGACCTTCAGAAACTAAGATAATAGATATCATTTTGCATCACCTCGTGTATTATAATTCTTCATTCAGCAATAGAACCCTGCATAAAAATATCTCTCCCCCTCAACCCTGTCATTATCTGTCCCCTTTACTATGTTTATTTTCTTAATAGACCACCCATCACCACCTTAAATCATACATTTGTTTTTTATTGTCAGCCTTCTCATTAAAATCTATGGGGGGGGGCAAGTATTGTAGGGATGGAAGTTCTGAAGTTTGAAGAAGAAAGACTTCTTATGTAAAATTTTAAAAAAAATTAAATAGCTTAATAAATTCAGGTATAAAATTAACTATTTACTCAAAATGAGAAAAGCAATGTTTTGCAAATTACTCATTTTCAAAAGCTGACAAATTTAAAAATCACATATTTCACTAATTGCCTGGAACACTTCTTCTGTATCCTTCTTTCTTACAGCTTTTGATCCCCTTCACATGACCACAATTTTATAACATTATATTCTCTTAAAAGAATAAGAGAATGCATTTTTTTTCTAGCATGATAAATTAAATTTTAAAATGGTTACTTTCAGTTAAGAAATATTCCTTTCATTTTCACACCTCCATATTTTCAATGTCAAGAAAATATTAAGGATCATTTCCCAATTTTATATAGGAGCTATAGTATTCAAGGCACCTCAAGTTTTCTTCCACAGGGATTAATCCAGAAATCTGGAATTGACTACATTGAACAATTAGTTTACTATGGATGTCCTTTTTGTTGAAATATATTAGGGTGGAAAAGAAACAACGCTCATAGCTTTTGCAAATTTGATAAAAGTATTGGGCTGTGTAAAGAGGACCTGTGCAGTGAGGTCCCTGAAACTTAAGCTTCACTTCTTTCATGGTAACTATGTATTTGTCTCTAAGAGTAGGAACTGTGTCTGTTCTGTTAACGGCCACTATTGTAGTTTGGATCTCAAATGTCCCCCAAAAGGTCATTTCTTGGAGTCTTGTTCCCCATTGCAGCAGTGTTCAGAGGAGGGTCCTTGGGAGGTGATTGGTTTATGAGAGCTCTGACCTCATGAATGGATTAATTCATTAATGGGTCCATACAATGGGATATTGAAAGGCAGCAAGAACCTCAGGAGTGGGGCCTAGTTAGAGGAAGTAGGTTGTGGGAGCATGCCCTTGAAGGCCATGTTTTGTCTCTGGTCCCTCCCCCTCCACATTTTCTGCTTCCTGGCTGCTATGAGGTAAGCAGCTGTGCTCCATCATGCATATTCTCCCTTCAGTGATATTCCACCTCACCAGAAACCCAGAAACAATAGCCAAGTGACCGTGGACTGAAACCTTGGAAAAGTATGAGCCAAAATAAATCTTTCCTTCTTTAACTTAATTTTCTCCAGTATTTTGTCACAGTGAAGGAAATCTGACTAACACAGCCACAATGCTCAGTACTCAGAACAGCATCTGTCACAATGCTTCAGAATTCAGTAGTAATTACTGAACAAGTAGTAATTAATTATTTCACAGTTCCACCATACAGTAAGATACATACATACATATATATATATAGATAGATAGATAGATAGATAGATAGATGATTTACAGCTTTATATATATAAAGTTCTGGGCTGGTACAGAGGAAAGATGTTTGAATGTAGAATATTGTGTAGATACAAAGAAAGATGACTCAATACATGCGTTAATAAATGTACACTATATATGTATAAGTATAAAATATAAATACATATATAATATAAATAAATATATTCTGCACATCTATATGTAGCACATATATACATGTAAATATACTTACAGCTTACTCTCTATTTAGAATTTTAGAAGACATTAAACTTCTTTTATCTAGCTCTAGGAGAACCCTAAAAAGAAAACTGACTATATATGGGGATGATGGGAGTGGAAGTATATAGAAGATGGAAATACTTCATTTTTTTTTTAACCAAAAAAATCTACTTATCAAGCAAGGGCAACAGTACAATGTAATGTCTAAGAGCTTGGCCTCTGAGATTTGACCTTGGGCAAATTTCTCATTCTATATAAGTCATTGCTTTCTTATCTGAAAACAGATATGTGTGGCTCCCTCCTCATTATCAGGTAATGCATATGACATTCTCAACCAGGTGCATAAAAAATGACAGGCACTCAGTAAATAACAACAAACTGTTTTTGCCCTTAATATAATTATGTGCTACAGAGGATAACACACTTCTTGAGAAGTTTAATAAGGCTTGCCAATTAGAGATCCTACTTCCACTGCTAGTATAGAAAGCATATCCTGAATAGACTCTATTTACATTTCTGATGACTGCTGTGTATTGAATAGGAGGACAGCATTGCTGCTTTTGCTGAGGCACACAAAAAGGCACACCATAAAAGCCAAGAAAATATTATCAGTCCATGGACCCTCCAGGAAGCCTAACAGGAAATGGGATTATTCAGACTCTGATTCTGGAACTGAGCAAACAAACTCCCAACTCTACAGTGCAGCTAATCATTACCCAGGATATGTATGGTAACGGAAATGGTCATAGGTCACATAAGATCATTTGAACACATAGATAACCACAGGAAGTCTCATTTTCAATAGCATTGTCTCTGGCTGAGGGGACAATAATGCAGGTAGAAAGCACTTCCCTTCACAAAAAACAAAAAAAGAATGCATCTAAACTTAGAAACTATAGACTCTTTGGAAAGGGTCACATACCACATACAGGGTTAAGCACTCAAATGTTTGATTTAGAGCTGTAAGCACTTTTAGAAAGTGAAAAAAGCAAAAGCACAAAATGATTCCTACAACTATTTTTGAATGTCGTGGTGAAAAAAGCAATTTTCTTTAAAAAGTCTTTGCTTTAAGTATCCATCTTCACATTCGATTAAGATACAGGAGCCGGTCACTGTGGAATCCATTTGTAATCCCAGTGAGTCAAAAGGTTGAGGTCAGTGGATCACAAGTTCAAGGCCAGTCTGGATGTTGTGAGACCCTGTCTCAAAATGAAAAATAAAAAGGGTTGGGGATGTATCTCAGAAGTAGTGCACCCCTGGGCTCAATCTTCTGTACTGAGAAGAAAAAAAATAAGACAAAGATGTATGTGCTACTGTTCCCCTTTACAGGTGATGTTAGAAATGGAAAGGTGAGCTCCTGCTGGGGGTGCCTCAGATCCTATAATTCCCCAGTGCTGACACTCGGTGTCATCTTACAGGCACTCCATCTTAAAGAGTTCCTTAAATAAATGAATGATGATAAAAATTGGTGAATACCCAGTATGTGGATTTAAAAAAATAACATTATGAATGCTTTTACAATCTGAAAAATACTTTTCATTGTTCCATTGATACTTCTAGTGACCCAATAAGGTAGGGAATAATTTGCTTGTGATTTATTTAAAGTGAGCTAGAAAAATGATGGCATTTAACTTACTATTCAGAGTTGAATTCTATGTTACTAAATGTGCTTAATATGTGTTTACTTTTTGTCATTGTTTCAACTGAGAGGAATTTTGTTCATTTTGCTCATGTCCGGATGTATGTTTTGGTTGTCACATTGGGGTGCTGACATCTAGAGGGTGAAGGCCAGGGATGCTGTACAATATCCTACAATGCACAGACCAGACCCCTCTAACTAGCCCCAGAGGAAATGGTCCAGCCTCAGATGTCAATAATGTCAATGTTTAAATCCTAGGCTAACCAGTGGGTAGTCCTGTAAGGACTATTAAATTGTTCAATTTCCTGTAGTGGTTTTAAAAAATGTCTGGGAATATTTTTATATCCTTTAGTCAAGAGGCAGAATCTTCCCTGGAATCTAGGTGGGACATCTGCAATTGTGTGATCTCTGAGTCAAGTTTAGGTAAGGCCAAGCAATTTTTTCCTTTTCTTTTTGTAACATTTGACCTGAGTCACCACACAAGAAGTCAGCCTTCTCAGAGGGCACCATGACTGAGAGACTGGAGGATACCACATGAATAGAGGAAATCTGTCTACCCTCTGAGGACACCACTCAGGAGCCCTAGAGCTAGAAGGACCTGGCCAAACCATTCTTAAGGTCCCAGCCCAAACAACTATGAGAGATAATAAACGACAAGTCATTATTAAGCCACCAAGCTTTGGGATGATTTGCTGCACTAATCTGGTTATCTAACCAGAGCCAGGTACAGATTCAGTTATTCAAAATCAAAGGCTCTGAGGAATAGAATGTTTTCCCTTTCCCCCTATGAGGTTCTAACACAAGGAAGTGCAAAGACTGTCATTCCTCAAATGGAAATGGAACGTATTTAGAATATAACAGAAAGGAGAAAGAGGGAAGTCTGCAAGATTTTTAGAGGGTGATCCAAAGGGCTTCCCAAAATGACAGACAGCAGGTTGACAGCCTGGGCTTCAGTCATTTCACAAGCCAGTTATTATAAATAATGAGGAGGAACACAGAACGAGATGATCTCTTGAGGTTTCCTCTAGACTTAAATTCTAGGATCTTAAGCCTACATTCTTGATGATCATCTATAAATACTTTTCAAAAGATAAGCATTTTAATATTATTATTCAAAAAATAAATGATGCATGAATAAAAAATAAATAAATATGTATCATTGCTTTACATCCATCTAACTGCAAAAAGTAAATGAAAATGTAATGCTGGTGAAATGAGTAAATTCTCACATTACAGAGGGCTATGCTGTTTACACGGTTCTATATGCTATAAGAACTAAAAAAAATACACATAATCCTTGACACAATAATACTATCCTTCTGAAAAACATCCAAAAGGAAAAAGAAAAAAATCTTCTTGTACAATGATTTTTTTATAGCCACAATATTTACAGTTGGGGGAAGGGTATCCCACAGGAAACAGCCCAAATATCTAACAATGGGACAATAGTTAACAGCAACACAGCAGGATGTATCAATGTAAAGTTATAAATGAGAAACCCAAATGGAAAAAATATATATATGGCATATTAAGTGAGAAAAGCAAAGTATACCTTTGCATGCAAATCGTGAATATCTCTAAGAAAAATTCACATTCATACTTCTAAATATCAAAATAAGGAAATATATTTTGTTCAGATAAATGTTAGTATGTATCATTTCTCTATCAACATGGAAAAATAGCTTTATAAAGAATAACTTCTATAAATTGAAATTATTAATCAAATTTATCATTTCAATAGACACTTTACAGTTAAAGAAAAGAGAATAATTAATATAAGCAAATATATAGATTTACAGAATTAAAGGTGAGTTAAATTTTTTAAGTAAAAACATTTTCTACTATAAAATTGAAATTTTACAATACTGATCAATACGAGCATTATTTTAACTGGGTACAGTGGTGCCCACCTGTAATTCCCGTGGCTCAGGAGGGAGGCCTGAGATAGGAGGGCAGCAAATTCAAGGTCGGCCTCAGCAAATTAGTGAGGCCCTCAGCAACTTAATGAGACCCTGTCTCAAAATGACAAAAACAACAAGGGCTGGGGATGTCATTCAGGGTTAAGTGCCCCTGGGTTAAATTCTCATGGCTTAAAAAAACAAACAAACAACAACAACAAAAAAACATATCTACTCTTCCATTAGTTAACATGTCACATCAATAGATAGTATATAAGGAATTTGGAAAATTAAAAATCAATATTTGCTTTTTAACAGGAGACCCTTAAAATACTACTCTGGATTTTCTCTTTTGGTAATAAAGGGGTTAGCTGTTTGAACCGATTCTCTTACATTTAAGCACTCTTCCTACACCAGGAGAAGAAAGAAATTCAAAGAAGAGACTCAAGTTGTTGTATCACTTTTTGCCTTGGTGAGGGGTGGGGAGAAAGGAATTTTCCAATCCTCAAACAGAAATGGAAAACTGAAACCCAAGACCTAACTGAAAGGGGATACCTGATAAACTTTTTCATGATTAAAGTCCATACACAAACCACAGTCCCTTAGATGACAAGTGAACTAGAAGTAAACCAGTCCTTGAGGGCAATGACCAGACAGCCTATGAAGTGTCCAGCCCTGAAACTGTGGGAAACTGATAGGAGAATTACTAGCATTTCTAGAACGTTGCTTCAATAGAAGGAAATGAAAGCATTTTCCTTAGAGAGAGATCATCCAATGCTTCAAATTATTTTCTCAAATAATTTTTTCTAATCTAATGTTCAGCAAAGATGAGCAGACACCAGGGTAGAGAGGCAACATATGTGAAAAGTAACACAAATAACAGACTACAGAAAATACAATAACAGGCTAATTCACCATAAACGTGAATATAAGGATTCTAGTCAAAATCCAGCAACCTATCAAAACCTGTTGATGAAGCTGCATGTGTCACATGAATACAATGTTGTATTCACTTCTGAAAATCAATGTAACTCACCATATTAATAGATTAGAGGAGAAAATTTATATGATCATCAATAAATGCAGGAAATATTTACAATAAAAGTCAATCTTCCATTGTCACTTTAAAAAAATCTCCTGGGAAATGAATAAGAAAGGAAAACTATGTGATAAAAATGTATCTATGAACAGCCCACTTCTTGAGCCACTCTGCAAATACATGCCCTTAAGTCCTGAGCAAGAGATACTGAATAATCATTGTACCCTGCAACAACTTGGGCTTTACCTCCCTTCAGTTAATGAGGCGTGGCTCCAGAAATAGGTGTTACCCCGTGGGGTTGAGTTACACTCACCTGTTTCTTTGTAATCCTACCCCTTTGCCCTTTTGGGGATAGAATGTTCCATGGAACCTCCCCTTGTGTGTCCCTTATATAAGAATAAAGAATTTTAGTAGCTCTCTCTGTCTTTCCACAGACCTCTAAGGTGGGAGAGCTATCCCAGATTTTGAAAAGATATTTTGAAAAGGTACTTCTGTGTGTTTGCGTGCTTTCTTTGCCGTTTTCTTAAGTTATTGGAATAGTCAGATTTGTGAACACAGCATAGGTCGCCAGCTAGGATAGATGGTGATAGCCCACCACAAACACCATATATTGTACTAAAGATTCTAAACATGATAAGGATGCCTACTATTGTCTTTTGCTTTTTGGTTCTCATGCCCTCAACCTTTTTTTGTATTTCATTTAGAGACAGGGTATCCCTGAGTTGCTAAGGGCCTTGATGAGTTGCTGAGGCTGGCTTTGAACTCACAATCCTCCTGCCCCAGCCTCTTGAGCCACTGGAATAACAGACATGCACCTCTGCACCTTTCACCTTTTTAATTCAGTATTCTACACAATACTGGTATCCTTGGTGGTTCAGTGCAGCAAGAAAATGTAAAAAAAAAAAAAAAAAAAGTAAAAAGTTGGGGAAAGAAGAAATAATGCTCTGCAAATTTATAGATGGTATGATAAAATATATGGAAAATCCAAGAGGATTAAAAAATATTAGAAGAAATAAGATTAGCAAGACTGCTATTTATAAAATAATAAAACTTGCATTTCAAAGTACCAGCAATTAAATTTTATTTAGAAAAGTTTAGAGTCATTGTTTATAGTAACTTCAAAAGGTATTATATTCCTAGAAATAAGTCTATAAAGATGCTATTTGAGTTGTCTGCATAGAAAACTACAAATTATCACTGAAAGAAATTAAAGAAGACTTAAATAAATGGAAAGATTATCAGATTCATGGATAGAAATACTTAATATTCTAAGTATGTAAATTCCCCCAACATTAATTTATAGAGTTGATGAAATTAATATTTTTAAACATTTTGAGATTTTAAAAGTCATGAATGTTAACAAGCTTATCCCAAAATTTATATTAAAATGCAAAGGACAAGACACGTTTAAAGGGGAAAAATGGAGAAGTTCTTAGAATTTATTACAAACCTAAGGAATCTACTGTAATTAAGAAAGTCTGATAATGGAACACACCAGAGAGACTAGAAACAGATGAAAGCATATATGACACTTGATTTATGATCAAGATAGCATGGCAGAATGAACTATTTTTTTTTCTTTATAAATTGCATTAATTGGCTTTCTATATAGAACATAAGAAGATCTTTGACTCTTACCTCATTTCATTCTTAAAAATCAGTTGCAAGAAAACACAAGTCTAACTAAAATACAATGTAAGTATGTTTTTGGTGATACAGGAGGAAATCTTTATGGCCTGGAGATAGAGAACTATTCCTTGAACATAATACTTGAAACAAAAACTTGATACATTTGAATACATTAATGTTAAAAACTTTATCAACATGCATCATTGAAAGATTGAATTATTCCTAATAAGAAGAAGTGCTTGCAACTTGCACAACTGGCTCATATTCAGAATATGGAAAGACGTACCACTGCAAATCAACAGAGGCAGGAACCCCATTGTACTCTTGCATTCATTTGTGTTTGGCTATAATAAATATTCCACAGAAAAGGAAATCTGGATGCCTAATAAACATGAAAATATTCTAAACTACAATAGCATTCAAAAAATGCTGATTATAATTATCATGAGATTCTTTCTCTCTTTCTCTCTCTCTCTCTCTCTCTCTCTCTCTCTCTCACACACACACACACACACACACACACACACACACACACACACCAAATGGCTAAATTTTAAAACTCCTACATCACCTAAGATAGAGGTAAACTGGAGCAACAGGACTGCCCATACACTGCTGATAGCACTAATTTAGTACAAGCATTTGGAAAATTGTCAGAATTTACTAAGGAAGAATATTTGTATTCCCTATGGCCTAGTAATTGAACTCCTAGATATATCCCAGTTGAAATGCGTCCTCACATTTACCAAAGATGGTTACAAAAACACTCAGAGCAAGACTACTTATAATATATTATAATGAAAACTACTCAAGTATCCATCAATTAGAATGAATGGATAAATAAATTGCAATAAAGTCAAACAATACAATACTGTGAAGTAGCAAAAACAAAAGTGCGACACCTACATGCAACAGATTAAGCCCACCAACACAATGTTAACAAAAGTCAGACACAGAAGAATATGTACTCTGTATGTGTGTGTTTTTAAAACCTAACAAAATGGAGCAACCAGCGTTCAAAAAAATGTATACATACCTAGTACAAGTGAAAAAAAATAGCAAAGAAATGATTGCCAAAAAAGTAAGGAGAGAATGATTTGTTCATGGGAAAAATTAGGTAGAGGACATCTGGGGTCCTGTCACTTTTTTTTTTTCCTGGGTTGTGGTTATACAAATTTTTAAAAATAACAACTTGTAAGCTGTGGTAGAAGACACTTGTGGCTATGTCACATACTCACACTTCTGCTGAGTATGTGAGTATGTAGAAGATGCAAGACAGACCACTGTCTTCACACCCTTTCTTTTTATTTGTTTTCTTTTTTCTCTTTCTTTCTTTTTTTCTCTTTCTTTCTTTCTTTCTTTCTTTTTTTTTTTTTTTTTTTTTGTAGTACTTGGGTTTGAACCCAGGGTCTCCTGCATGTCAGATAAGGGCTTCACCACTGAGCTACATCCCCAGCCGCCTGGCACTCTGCCATGCAACTTCTCAGGGTTCTGTTTAAGCCACTTTGAGGGATGAGGTAACGTCTCCCTGTGAGAAAAAGAGAAGGACTGTTGACTGCTTGCTATAAAACAGCCAGTTCACCAAGCTCAGTGTTTCTTTCCTGAAATTTAACTAATGAAATCTACTGTGAATGTTGACATCCATCTGGGCCCTCTGTGTTGTCCCTCTGTGACAAACACAAATATGCTGCTGCTTATATTGTTTGCTGTCTCATGAGTAAGAAAGACCTTGGTCCTGGGGCTAGGCTATAGCTCAATGGCAGAGCACTTGGCTAGAATGTGTGAGGAACTGAGTTCCGTCCTTGTCACCACATAAAAATAAACAAATAAAATAAAGGCATGCTGTCCATCTACAACTACAGAAAAATTTTAAAAAAAATAAAAATAAATAAATACATTTAAAAATAAAGAGACAGAGACCTTGGTCCCTCATCCAGGAGTCTTGTGTTTTCTGCCAACACATATGAAACATAGCAAGCAAACATTAATTTTAAGTGGAGGCAAAAATCAAATCCAAGCCCTGATAAACTGTACAGTTATTCTTGATGCATTTTTCTGTACATGTTATATTTTACAATGAAAAGTTTCTAAATTTTACCTAAATTCTATTTTTCTCTGTTTCTTTTTTAAAACCCATGATTTTCTGAGTATTTACTGTATGCTGGGCTTTGGGAATACAGTGATAAATAGGAGGACATGATCTTACAGAATATAATCAGTGACAGAAAGAAGCAGTCCAAAGATGAGTAGTGATGCTGTTTTATGAGAAGAAAAAAAGAGATTAGGAAAGGGTGTTTGAAAAAAATGTATGTCTTTACTATTCTAATACTTTTATTAATATTGTTAGTCAGTAGAGCTAGTTAGACATTTTGAGACAAGGAGAAATGTGTTAAAAGCAAACAAACTCTGTCAAAAAAAGGAAAACTGATTTATCAATTAAGGGAATATTTTAGCAAATTCAGATAAACTTGCAAACTGTGATTTTGCATATGCTGATTGGAAAAGACTAGAAATTTTTCAGTTTGGCACTTATTCATAAATTGTGCCTTTAATCCTGTAGCAGTCATTTATGGCTTATGCATTCATCATTCATTCAAAACAACAGTACCAAGGGCACTTTGCCTGGATGAAGAAGATATGAATTTGTTTTCATAGTGTCTGCAATCTATAGGAATAAAACCAGGCTATCAAAATGGAATGTGACCACTGCTAGGAAAGGATCCACCTAAATTTGGATTAGGGGATAGGGATCCTTCCCGGTGTGCATGAACCTCAACAAAATTGAGATTTAAGTGATTTGCAGAATGGGAGTTGGGAGCTAGAGCATTTCAGAATAAGAGAAGTGGATGCATGCTATTGTGGGGTGGGATTCTTAAAAAGAGTTCACTTGAGTCAACACACTGGAATCTCATTGAACCACAAGAAAAAATAACAAATAATGACACCAGTATGTATCTGCGGGGCAAAAAGTAAACACTTCATTAATAAAGAAATTTCTTAATTACCATGACATTTTTATAAATTACTTAACCATGTCCATTTATTTATTTATTTATTTACTTATTTATTTTGAGGTGCTGGAGATTGAACCCAGGGCCTTATGCATGCGAGGCAAACTGAGCATTTTATGTTTTTTTTTTTTTTTAAATCAGGACTATTTATTACCTTATGTTGAAAGAAAAATAAAGATCACATAAGAATATTCCAGTTTTCTGGGTTAAGTTTTTCTTTTTTCCCACCCAGGGAACAATGTTAACAAGTACATAGAAAACTAAGTGGATTTTTGTAAAATATCTATTTTATGCATTAGTATTCAAAATATGACTTAGAAGGGGTGATAAAATCCAAGAAATTTCATCTTCTATCAAGCATCCAGGAAGCAATGTGATGAAAGAAACAGAACATAACTGATAAACAATTTGGAATAGAGTTGTCCAACTGAGCTGACCAGGAGCTGGTTTGTGTTCAGTCTGCATTTCTACATGGTATCCATGGAAATGTGATCAGGCTTGCACAAAGACAAACAAAGGCCACCTTCAATTGAATCAGGGAGAATGACAACTGCCAATGTTCAAGGCACCCAATCAATGCAATAGCTTTGCTCCTGCTTTTCAAAACACGATGAAATAATCTCTAACACTGACAATACAGTGTCTAACGCTCTTTTATTTCCATTGCTCTGTTTAAACATTAACCTCATTTTTATACAGAAAGCCTTTCAGTGATCTGAAGTTATGTATGGCTTCTGTAGGAAAAACTGTCTCTAGTCACTTTAAACCAATAAAAGGAAGAATTGCAGTCACCCTTTCAAAATGTAGACTAATCCCCAAGTCTTTGCTGACAAAATTATACAGTTTCTATTGACTATTTGGACAACAGAAGAGACAAATGACTCAAAGGAAATTAAGTATATTGGAAAATTATTAACAGTTTCAATATCCTGTTGAGGTGAAACATTAACAATATATGCTGTTTAAATTTGTAATAGTTAGTAAATGTAATTTACATATACAAGAATCATCAGGCATAGAATGGATAGAACACTTGAATACAAGCATTTTGAACTCTAACAAAATTAAAAGTAGACTTTCATTTCTTTTCTAATTTATATGATTAAGTGACATTGCTTTAAAATGCTTTAAAAAAGCCACGAGTTACACAGAATAAAGGGCTTTACTATTTTACTCATAAAACCTTCCAAAGACAGCACTAACTCTCTCTGATATAGGAGACTTTTTACTAAAAGGATTATTTAGGGATTTTTTATTACAGCAGATAAAAATAAGAAATTAAAAGATTAACTAAAGAAATATAAATCTATACCTCTAAAAGAACTTTTTTTTTTTAAGGAAATCTGACTGAAGCAATGATATCAATCCTGACATCAGAATTGAAATGTTACTCTATATCACACACCCTAAAAGCAGCATATTAATTGCGCCTATAGTAGTGTGGGAACTCTGTCCTAAAAGAAACAAAAACGTTCCTCAAAATATACAGAATGCTCCTCCAAGCAGCCTCATTGGAGCTCTTCTTTTTGGGGTAGGGGTGGAACCCAGAGTCTTTTGCATACTAGGCAACCACTCTACTACTGAGTTACATCCCTAGTCCAACCAATGGCCCAAAGTTTTCTTTACTTTTTCATAATTATGCTTCCATTTCCTCTTAGCACACTGGAATCAGCACCGCTTTCTTTCATCATTTAACATGACCTCTCCAGTTTACATGCTAGAACCTACTTTGCCTCTAGTCAGGGCCTCCTTTTGGCCAGGACTATTGTTTCTGGTCATCAATACTTCTCCCTCTCCCTTTCTCTGTTAATATTCTTTCCATAGACCTTAAAGGTGCCTCACCTGCCCTCAGTTTCTCTTATGTTGTGGTCCTCTGCCTCTTATAGATGCCTCAATGTAATTTTAAACAACTACAAGTATATGATGTAGCACCATAAAAATGACATTAAAAAATCTCATTATAATAATTTTGACACAAGTCTCTCCATGTGTGTTTGTTTAATTGTTTAAAGGTAGCTATTCCCATCTCTTCCCTCATGTTAATCCTTTCTCCCTTTTACTACCAAAGTTTTCCACACTGTCTACATTTAATGCTTCCATTTGCCCACTCACTCCATTCTGGTTGCTACTTTTTGCACTTCGTGGAGATTGCCCTTGTCCAGGTTTGACTTCTGTGAAGACCCCAAAATTTTGACCAAATTTTCTTTCTCCAAATATTTCTGTGGTACCCAGTTACGGCTGTGTCTTTCTACTTCTCTAGCTCTTTTTTTTTTCCCCCCGCTCCTTTTGCATCTCTTTTTTTTCCGCACCTGACCCTCTAATAGTTCCTGGATTATGGCCAGAGACCTGATCTAGTCTCTTCACTTGATTTATCAATGCCATGTCTTCTATTATTCTCTAGAGGTGGATGATCCCTAAATCTCTCTCCCCATTTCACTCTTTTGTCTACTCCTAACACCTCTATACATAACTATCTTCTAATTAAATGTATACACCTGGATATCTCAACTCAACCTGTGCAGACAAACCTGATCATCTTTTTCCTCCTACTTGGTCTCCTCCAACACCTCTTGCCCCATAAATGGCACTATGTTAATTGAGATTTCTACATCAGAGACTTATGCATCTGCTTCCTGTCATCAAGTCCTGTCTATATTTCTTCCTTAACACCTTTCCAATTGGTCCCCTACTTTGGTTCCCTACTGCTGCTGAGAAGTTTCTACATTTATCTTTTATCTCACTAAACACTATAGAACCAGTTCTTTCCTTAATAGTCTTGGTGCCTTCTGTATGGCCTGGATCCATCTGCCCTCCTCCCTGCTACCAGAGTGATTTACCCCAGCAGCAAATCTGATCATGCCACTCCCCTGCTCAAGGCCCTTCAAAATCTCCCTATTGTCCAGAGGGTAAAACTCAGACTCCTTGTCATGTTTAAAGGTCTCATAGCCTGGTGGCTCCTTACCTTTCATCTTTCATTCTCAGTGAACACCCTGAGTCCTCTGTTCTGGGTATAATGACCTTCTGTTTTTATGGTGTCAGTCTCCCATTTAAGAACCTAAGTGTCTGACCCAGGAACCAGGAGACTTGCATCCTGCTGCTAGTTATATTACTCTAAGATCACTTGCAGGCATTTTAAATGATGGAGCATTGGATTTCACAATTGCCAAGATCCTTCAAAGCAGACCTATATTCTAATGAGCACCCCCCCTTAAGACTCCAGAGGCTTGACATACCAGTGTGTCACAACGCTATATCTCCATCCTCTAAACTGAACGCCGAGTTCTGTATCACTGATTAATTATATGCAAACATATGATATTTATTATGCTGTAACTTAACTTATATTAAAATAACTTTTAAGTTATATAAAAATTAAAGACACTGAAGAGAAAGATGGTTTAAAATTAAATAATTTATAAGTTCAAAGACAAATCAGGGACTCTTCCTCTCCTTCTTTTCATGAGGCTACCCACAATACATTGTCTTTATCTTTAAAGTTAGCAGACATCAACATTGCAAAATAGCTGCTCTGAACTTTACATCTGCACCTGACAATGTTTCTTAACCAATATCTCTCTTATACATGAAAAATTTTCTTCAGAAGTCTTACAGCAGATCCCAGCCCCCATATCTCATTAACCAACATTGCATGTTAAGCTGATTGTCTGCATCAGATGGTGAGTGGTGTTGTGCCACCAGACTGGCTCAAGGCAATTACCCTCTATCTCTCCTGAGTCTTCTAGTTGGGCAGAAGAAGGTAGTAGCTAGATAAATGGAATTCTGCTGCAAAGGAGGATGATGAGGACAGAAATTGGTTAGGCATTCTTCAGGGCTGAGACAATTTCCTTTCCCCGTGTTTGGATTTGTTTCCAAATAGATTGGAACCTCTCTGTACCATGTTTCAGATTTTCTCTCGTTTGACACTGAGCCTACCACACTGCTTCTGGTAAAGTAGGTGCTTCATAAAGATAAGATCAAATATTAGTTTTATGAAGTTCAGCCTCTGTGAATCATCAGAAGGGGCGTAGAAATCACTGTCATACACAGAATTCATTGTCCCAGGACTTGTGATATCAGGACTCTTCTCTTCAGAGGGATTCTTCTGTGCATTCTTCCTGGAAAAGCACTCATCACCATGACAACTGGAAGAATCAGGACAAAGACTCTCCACACCTTGATCAAAGGTACAAACTTACAAAGTTCTTCTTCTTTTGTGCTGTGCTGAATCTTTTAGGAATATCCTAATTTGCATAGAGCTGGTAATTAAGACTAAAGCTTGTGGCTCTGGTGATAACATTTGCATGATGTTAGGTGATTTGGGCCTTAAATATTTCTCCTGAAATTTTTTTAAAAATTTTTACATAATGACTGAACATTTGTCTTTATTTTGCTGGATATCTAAAATTCCATCATTAGAAGATCATCTCTTTACATTAAAAAGCTTCTTTCTTTTAATATGCTCAAGGCTTTTAGCACATGAAAACAGAGAACAGTCATCATCTGTTTTAGAATGAATTAATTTAAAGTGATGTAGTCATTGACTCCTGGTGTTGAAATCTACCTGTCTTGGTGGCCAGCTCACAGGGTGGTACAGGAAACACTGGAATTTTAAATTGTTAGGAAGTAGGGGGAGGGCAGTGATAATATATGTAGACAGTCATTTCCAAATATGACTGTGCATCAGCAATACATGAGTAATGGCTTTTAAATATAGAATCTTGAGCCCCAATCCATGAATACTTCTCTAACACCAAACATGGATGAATCAGGTGTAGTTAGAATACACAATGGTACATACAGATGTATGTATAAGGCTTTGGAGTATATGTGTGTGTACATGTATGTAGTGTGTACCAGTGTGTGTTTTTGTGCAGGAAGGAGTAGACAGTAGGTAGGTTGCATTCAGACAGTGAAGGACTTTTAATGACATGCCCCCAAAATTTGAACTTTACCCTATGTCAGAGGGAAAGTCATCAAGTGTGGAGTGATTGGACACAGATAAGTGTTTTAAAAGACAACATTGATGATAACGAGGAGAAGGAACTGGAGAGTAAAATAAGAAAGTCAGTTTAAAAGTTCCAGTTGTCCAGATACCACAAGAAGAGGGCCAGATCTGTGTTGGTGGCTGAAGTTAGATGATTGGTGGAAAAACCAACAGAATCTCAAGGTTGATTGTGAGATTGAAAACATGGGGACAAGTTTCTGGGGTCTCTGCAAGACGGTACTACCATTAAACCTTAGTAGACAACACAGGAGAACATTGAAGGACAGATGATGAATTCAATTTAGGCAATGTTGAGTCTGACATGTTTACAGGATAGGTGGACAGAAAGCTTGGGGGGTTGATGGAAATACTAATCTGGAATTTGGGAGAGGAGTGTGCCTGGAGATCCTGACTTGGGCATGGTGCTGACCCCCAGTGAACAGCAATACAATGAAGAAGAGGTGAGATAAGTGTCACAGTAGAATGGGTAGAGAATAATGATGAGAGGGTGTGGGGGGGAGGGGGGATAGGGAGGGCAGCAGAATACATCTGACACTAGGATTGCTGTATGTATACACATGAATGTATAACCAATGTGATCCTGCAATCTGTACACGTGGAAAAATGAGAATTCATACCCTATTTGAATCAAATGTATGATATGTCAAGATCATTGTATTGTCTTGAGCAACTAATAAAAAAAAAAAAAAGAGGTTCCTAGGTGGAGTTCTGCAAACACTACCCAGATAAGGGGCACATGATGAGTCTCTGCAGGAGACAAAGAAAATGTACAAGAAAATAGAAGAAAAAACAAAGAGAACCAAAGTCAGAGAGGTAGAGGGTTTTTCAGGAGGAAATTCAATCTTAAAAGGAAGCTGAGTGCAGTGGTGCATGCTTCAGAAGGCTGAGGGAAAAGGTTTGTAAATTCCAGGCCAACCTAGGTAATCTAGTGAGACCCTGTCTTAAAGTGAAATGGAATACAGGATTAGTGATGTAACTCAGTGGTAGTACATTTGCCTAACGTGCATATACTTGAGGCCCTGAGTTCCATCTCCAGTAAGGCAAAAGAAGAAGAAAAAGAGGAAGAGGAGGAGGAGGAGGAAAAGGAGGAGGAGGAGGAGGAGGAGGAGGAGGAGGAGGAGAAAGACTTTTTTATTATGAAAGAAATTAGAATATTTACAGATTGAAAGGAATTTACATTCTTGAGAGAATTTAAAGATGTACATTAGAGAGGGCTAACTGCTCAGATCCTACTAGAGGCAGTAAAATGTGATCCAGTATCCAGGTGGAAGGAATGGGCTGTTAACACACTGGAGAAAATGTGACTTCACTCATTCAGTTATAGTTGCTTTTCTCTAGGACTTTATTTAGTTTTCAGATTATTTTGGCCTCCTAGGGTCTCTTTTCTACCCTCAACCTGCCTGTGAACAATCCAAAGTGATAAGTATGGGACTTAGTATGATTAATATATAATACAACTTTCTTTTAAGCACTTGTGAGCAGGTTTATGGAAGCAGATTGGAATCTAAGTGTAAAGTGAGATTCTCAGATCATATATTTCTAAAGTAGTTTGTGTGTATACTAGAGACAATGTAAGATGAATAGACACATACCTATGGAATTTTAACTTGGTAGGTGTTTATATTACACAATTGCACATATGTGGTGTGTTTAGTGATGAAGAATGCTTATCACCTAGTTGATATAGAGGTCAATGCCATAATAATTTTGTCTGGCCAAGAGATTTTAATTATTTATGTTAACTTCAGATACCCAAAGTACCAAAAAACAATGCTACTTTCCTAAGAATCTTAATTTATATCACAAATGACAAAGCTTTATTATAATCATCTCAAATCATGAAAAAGCTTGTTCCTTGAGTATTCAAATGACTGGAGCAGTGGGAGGGAACAAATAAATACACAGAATATTTTAACAGATGTCATTTTAAATCACCTTTGCTTGACTTATTAGCTAACCACAAGTTATAATCTCTGTTCCTGACTCTTTGCCTTGCAGCAATACATTCCTCTAAAGTTTTTCACTACTCTTTACAGAACAAGCCTCGACATTTCAAAGATTAGAAAATGATGTTATGTTTCCTTAGCTTCTTTTAATACTGGTAATTGAAGAGAGATGAAAAGCTCTGGTTTATATTTATATTACTCTTCAGAAGGTATAGCATTCCAGGGACCAATTTTCAATGTGGAATACAACTTTGTTGGACTAAGTTTCTTCCACCATAAAGTTCATGACTGGCAGAAGGTCAGCATCAAAGGATAGTTAAGGAAATATTTACCTTCTTTGTGAAAACACTTGAAAATCAGAGACCACATTTGTTTGTTTTGTAATTTTCCAAACTATAAGATACAATTATGATTATTTCTCCCTTCAAGTAAACTAATGTTTTTTCATTTAGGTACACACTAGGCTCTGGAAAAAAAGTCAGGACAAATTATCCCCCATGTTCTCACAGAGGCTCTGCATCCCCACCTTCATTTCCCTACTTAGTGTAAAAGAAGTAAGGGTGATGAGTGGTCCCTATTCCCACCGCACTGAAGTTGGTGCTTCTTCTCCCACTTTTTTCTAGCCTTGTGGGGTCCAAGATAAGAAAGTGGAAAAACTTGGTCTAAGTTTATATTCTTTTCACTGATGATGTTACAACAATGAGAGGAAGGCAGAAGGGGAGGAAGAAATTCCCTCTGCCAAGTATTTAAAAGGCACTTAGTGTTTTTCTGTGTCTCCAAAGGAGAGAAACACCAGCACTGCGTTCTGAAGTAAGAAATGGGGGAATTATTCACACTCTTGGGTTGAAAAATAAGCATTTTGGAGTCTTCTGCTGTCCTAACTGGCATCGCGCTGGGGAGCTCCTGGCTGCTGCTCTGCATTGGATTCCTTATTCCCCTGGTCCTGGGCAGGTGTGGTACCTGACTAACAGGGGAAGTTGGGCTGCAGGATGCGCGGTCTTCGGACCACCCATAAAGCCCGTGTGTGTGTGTGTGTGTGTGTGTGTGTGTGTGTGTGTGTGTTCCCCAAACCAAAGTGGCCAGGGAGATGACTTTGGTGCTTCTTCAGAAGGTTCATGACAGGGTGAAATATGTCTCAAGACCCCAATTGTGAGGTGGAGTGGGATAAGGGTGTATCTCTCCAAGCAGCTCCGGATGGCTGGGAGCCCAGGTCCACGTGGAATCACAACCGAGACTCACGCTGCTAACTCCCTGACCCCACATAACCCCTCCCTCACACCGCCAGGCCAGTGAGGGTGTCCCGCAGCGGAACAGCCGCAAACTGCAGACTTACCTTGACTGAGCGCTAACACCAGCCTCAGCTGCAGCGGCAGCGGCAACAGCAGCGGCGCGCCCCCTGCCTGTCCTGGCCGCATCCTGGATCTGCTCTGGGGACTGTAGATGCTCTGAGTTGGCAGAGAATACTCTCGATCCAGGAACAGGAGAACCGGGAGACTGCAGAAGCTGTCCCGAGGGCTTCTCGACTTGCCTGGGTAAGAGCAGGGAAAAGTTGCCTGGCAGTTCCTGCAGCGAAAAGACCCGCCCCGGCCCGCCCCTCCCGCTTGGCCAACGCCGGATCTGCCCCTGCCACGCCCCGCCAAGTCCCAGCCCAGTGGCCCCGCAGGCTACACCTCCGCTTCCCCACACCCCCAGCACCACACCTTGATTCCCCTACATCCCCCAGCCTAGCCATCCTGGAAGTGGAAATGGGGACCGAGAGCCTGGCAGCCTTTTTCTGCCCTGGACAAGACCCGCTTTGCACATCCCACTGAAGAGCGCCAGTCCTCGCACTGACGCCCCCTGACGACTTGTCAGCCCACCAGAGAACCCTCCAGAGATCCCCAGGACCACCCCACACCCTCTGCGGCCCTTTGTGGCTCTCAGTCTTACCAGGGGGAAACCTCTAACCCTACACCTACAGTTCACCTACAGTTACTGTGGGCTGAGTGGTGCGTGGCTTTCTGCCTTCTCCAAGTGGGTGGAGAACGGGACGAAAATAAGCGCGGAATGACCAGGTTAGAAACTAACTCATCAGGAAAGATCTGCTCTCAAGTTATGATTATCCGAGGTGCTATTTAAGTTAGACCTGCAGCTGGAATGCCACAAAGGTGTGTGTGTGTGTGTGTGTGTGTGTGTGTGTGTGTGTGTGAGAGAGAGAGAGAGAGAGAGAGAGAGAGAGAGAGAGAGAGAGAGAATAAGAATATCACCATTCATTTCTCCCGAGATAACGAGCTGAATCGATTACTGAGTTAAATGATTTATTTCAAGACAAAAAGGAAGGGTGAGAACCCATATAGGAACTGATAGCTCTTCCTCTTCCTCTATGTTACACCATGACTGTTTTCTCCCAGTCTCAGGCCTGGAATGAGAACGTTCTACAACTGTATCTGAGATATTTCACTTACAAACCTAAGAAATAGAATATTCACTTTTTATCTCTAAATCTCTTTTTCTTCCTAAAAGTTCACCCACAAATTCCCAGCACACTGATGAAAACAGAACTACGTTTTGTGAAGTAACCAAATGTTCTCATAAATTAGAGTTATTTACCTAATCATTTTTATTAACACCATTTCAAATCTTTATGGGGCAATACTATAAGAAGAATGGGATACTACCACCAGAAGCAAAGTGGTTCCAGGTAGGAAGGACTTAATTATTTGATAAAAATAAAATGCTTTTTAAATAAAAAATAATCATAATAGGGGGTGAAGTCTTGAATTATTAAAGTATTAAACTGATATTCATCAGATGCTACTGCTTACGATCATGAGTATTAATTCCACACCTTTGAACCCCAAAATACATAGCCTCAGATCCTTTCCTTTCCTGTTTTCTAATCTGTCACTTACTAATGTTACTTACTAATCCTGACTGGCAGTGAAGGTATCCCCCCCCCCTCCGTGTTACTTACTTGCTTACTAAGATGCCAGCTACCACCTGAGAGCTCTTAGGTGGCCCCTGACACACAATCTCAGCTCCTCACAGACGTCTTGTGGGAAGTCAGCCAGGTTTCAGGGAGATGAATATCTGTCTGTTTCCTTCTGACTCACTGAAATGTGAGTAAGTGTTTGGAACAGACCCTTGTTTGGGAGGCAGGATGGTTCCTTTAATGTTCTTTGTCTCTGGGTGCTGAAAACCCAAATGAACCCTTCTTTGTTTTTGATCTCAGAAAGGGACATACTCACATTATACTGCCATGAGATACAAAATAGATCTAGAGCTATATTTTTCCAGACCAAGCATAAATCTTAGAAAATAAGGGACAAATTCCTGCCTCCCATGGATTTAAAAAGCAGAAAGGGTCCCTCAGACAACACAGTTTGTGAACCCCTGCTTCACACACCTTGGAGCTAACCTGCCTAGGTATAGTTGAGTTTTACACCACATTCTGTGCAAGAAGTAAGGAAGGCTAAAGTAGGTATTATGGTTTGGATATGAGGTATTCCTGGAAAGTTCCTGTATTAATGAAGAAATATTCAGAGATGCAATGATTAGATTATGGGAGCTGTAACCTATCTAGTCCATCCTAGTTTGAATGGACTGAGTGTTAACTATAGGCAGGTCGCTGGAGGAGGTGGGTCCTTAGGTGAGTGCCCTGGAAGGGTCATCTTTCATGTGTCTCTTTCCTCCACTCCTGCTTCCTGGTGGCCAATAGTGGAGCAGTGCTTCTCCACCATACCTATGTGCCATGATGTTCTGCCTCTTCTTGGATCTAGAGCAATGGAGTCAGCCTACCATGGATTGAAACTCTGATACTATGAACCAAAATCAACTTTGCCTTCTCTAAGTTTTTTTTTTTCAGATATTTTGGTCATAGTAATGTATTAGACACTTCAGACAATTAAAGAATAGTTGCTTGGGCTGGGGATGTGGCTCAAGCAGTAGCGCGTTCACCTGGCATGCATGCGGCCCGGGCTGGATCCTCAGCACCACATACAAACAAAGATATTGTGTCCTCCGAAAACTAAAAAATAAATATTAAAAAATCCTCTCTCTCTCTCTCTCTCTCTCTCTCTCTCTCACACACACACACACACACACACTCTCTCTCTCTCTCTCTCTTAAAAAAAAAGAATAGTTGCTTCTGTGAATTATTTCTATTGATGTTTATCCTGTGAGATATTAAAACAGATAATTTTCAGATATTTATGTATTAATTGATTTTTAAAATAGCAATGAGCCCATTACATGTTAACATAAATATCATAGTTTTATAAAAACTATATTTCCTAAAATAAAATAATACATGAAAAGAGTGCATTGTTCTACACTTTTGTCAATCTTTCTAATATATGGCTTAAAAATAGACATTGATTTTCATATATGTTTTGGCATTCACTATGTTGTGATATGTAGTTTAGCTCAAGTCATACAGATTAATATAGAGTCAGAAAGATGTATATTTGGAAAAACAGTGGACAATATAGATGAATCTCTAATATTGCACCAAAGCTCAACAAATATTTGTTGCCAAAATACTAGTTTCAATGTGGGATAAGAAACCATATCAATAACCATATCAATAACTTTTTCTACTTTGTGGCATTAAAAGTTATTAGCCTACTGACTACCCCCGCTTTTGTCTGAGTGACTAGCACAAAAAGTATGATTTCCAGTACCCCTCCTTGTGCTTACATCCTCAGGGCAAATGTCTGCTTAGTGAAAAAGGCAAATAATGCATCAATATTGTTATGAAAATAATTTTGACATCATTGAGCACTTGAAAGGGTCTTGAGAGACCAGAGACCATATTCTGAAAGCACTCAGGCATAGAGCAAGGGCCTTCAGTCTGTTCCTTCTCTTAGCTCTTAGGAATTTTGTTAGTTCAGTTTTTCCCAGCATTCCTTTCTGATCTCTTTTATTTTCATGTCCTGCTGGTCTTTGCTTATTTTATTCCCATGTGACAATCACTAAACAAGAAACTTCTTCTTTCCTCACAGGGCCATAAGCAGGCCAGCTGCCACCATACATATTATCCTTGGTCTCTGCCATGGCTCTCTGTGGCACCCTCCTTTCCCTGGTCTTTTTCGATACTTCAGAATGACATTCTACATAATCTTTCTACGGTTATTCCCCTCCCATCTCCAGTCTTCCTTTTGCACCTCTTATCACAATTTTCTTTCTAAAATGCAGGATTGATCTGCTGGAAATCTTTGGCTGTCTCTAGGATCAATTCAAGCATCTTAGCACTTAAGATCCCAGTGGAGCCCTAACCTACTTCTGCAGTCTCTGCCAATGCATTCCTCTGGCATACTAGGTGTGGGCTTGTTTTAGTCAGCTTTTTTCACTGCTTTCATTGAAAGACCCGACTTGAACAACCGTACAGGAGAAATGACTTATCTGAAGGCTCACAGTTTCACAAGTCTCAGTCCATAGAAGGTCAGCTCCATTCCTTGGGGTTCGAGATGAGGCACAACCTCATGGTAAAAGAATGTGGCAGGGGAAAGCAGATGATCAGGAAGCAGAGAGAGAGAGGTCTCCATGTGTCAGATGCAAATATATAGCCCATAGCCAACACCACCCCAAATTTCCACCTCCTCCAGGCTATACCCTACCACTTCTGGGATTAACTGATTGTGTTAAGACTCCCACGACCCAATCACTTCTCCTCTGAACTTTCTTGCACTGTCTCACACGTGAGCTTTTTGGGGCCACCAAACCATAACAAGCCCAATTCACCTATTCACTGGCCACTTTCCCATTTTTCCTTGCTAATTCCTTAGCAGTTCCCCCAGCCCCAATTACAGTGGCTTCTTCTTGTACTTCATTCCTTCAAATTCTACTTTAGGGCTCTCGTTAAATTGTGTATTATTTGCCCACCTCTTGATTCTCCTAATTTTGTTCCCCAAAATAATCTTTTTTTAATGTATTATGGTATGATGAATTTAGTGATATGGGTATAATCTATCTTCTCATTTAAACACTAAATCTCTGAAATCTTATTTGAATCACGAGTCTAGTCTATACTTGGTCAATAATAAATTCCTATTAAATAGTTACTACTATGAAGGGAATTTCCTAACAGTTTCACATTTTTCTCCTTAGACCTAAAAAAGGATAGTGAATGTGAAATTCTATGTAAGTCCTGGAAAACTAGAAATGAAGTAACCAGTGACTCCTGAAACATTTTTGAATACATGTAAGACATGACTGAGGAAAGCTCAGAATCCACTCAGCTCCACTCACCCACAGGCCTTCAGGTACTGGTTGAGTCATAAAATATTCCAAAGTAAAAGAGAGCTTCCATTTATAACAAACAAAGGACAAACAAAAATACAATTCTATGTCCCCCATCTACAAATTTCATTCATGCTTCTATTCTAGCTCCCCCTGGGGTTGACTATTCTTATCTCTTAAATGTATGGCAGATGTGTCAAGAGATCTGCCAGGTCTACCCAGGGTGCTTTCTCAGAGTCCCCTGCAACTTGTCTCTGATAGTTGTTGAGTCATATAACCTCACCTCCCACTGACTGGGGGAGTCACCTGATCCAGACCGAATCTATCAGATTCTTTCTTCCAAGAAATTGTATTCAGGATATAGAAATGCTAGAGTCTTTGCTGACCACATGGGCTAAGAATTTGTGTTCTCCTGGTGCAATCAGTTTTCTTTAATGAGTATGGAAAGAGCCAATCTGCAGTTATTTATAGGATGTAGACATACAGAGCTGAGAGGCTTTCTTTTCTTAACAAGGAACTGAGGTCAGGGTGAAAAAAAGAGGTTGAGATTGTTTTGGGGTCTTTGTCTCTTCTATTTTCTGTTTCCAGTTATTTGGGAGCTCTAGTTGCCAATCCTACTTTTGATTCCATGACACATCCCTGTATCCTCTTAAGAGCTTCTCTTTTTCTCTTAATCTAGTGTGAGCAGGCTTCTCTTCCTTGAAATGGACTATCTTTAAAACAGTGCTCTCTCCTGTGGGGAATCTTAAAGGGCAATGAATATGTCTCATTAACTTCTTTAACTCACAGCTCCTAAAACAAGGCCTGACACTGAACTGATAACCAATAACTCTTCTACCAATAAATAAATGCATTTGTTCAGCTAACACCTAATGTCTTCCTTTAAGGTAAACTCGAGAAAAGAATTTAAGAAGTTTATGGCTTAGAACATGGAAAAGCTCAATGAAGGGGAAACATTGTTCCATATGTACTTTAGATTTTTTTTTTTAAAGACATTTGTTAGATGATGAATCAAGGCTGCTTATGTCTGCTTTCTCTGGAAAACTTGGATGTTTCAGTTAGAGATTAATTCAAGGGGAAAAAATTAATCCTACTTCAAGTTGCCCAAGTCAAAGAATAGTGAATTAAAAAATTATAAAGAATTTTTTTTGAGTCAGGTACTAAAGAGGAAATGGAAAGACAAGAGCAAAACCACTTTGTGCTCCTTTAGGATAATGTGAATTCTTGGCTTTGCCTCTCTGCCTACCTGCTCTGTTCTGCTCTGTAGAGTGACTTCTTTAATTACTTATCATTTCCATGGCCTTACTTCATCCTGTAAATGCTTTTAGTTTTCCATGGCCTATCTCTGGATTCTGTGAGACTTAATTTTACTCAGGAAAGGATCTTTTTCAGTTTGACACACTCATAAAACCACTCAAGATGATTTTTTTTACCTTAAAATCCTCTACTGAGAATACACAATCTTTGATTCTGTAGGTGATTTTAATTCTGTTCTGACGCCAAGACTTCTCCCTCAGCCATTTTGTTATTTAACTTTTAGTGCATCTCATGGGTGACATTAACTCTTATTTTTTGAAGTAATTTTGATGCTACCATTAAGATTGGAGTCTGTTTTTTAGATGGAAAAAGCATTTCAAATGTTTAACATCAAAAAAGTCAAACAGAGCCAATATTACCATTAGCATTTATTTGACTGGCAGACCAGTGAGATATTTTTACACATCAAAAGAATGAGCTCAGTGAGGCTGGGAGAAGCTCAAAAGATCCTGAACTTCACTTCTGCCAGGAATTTTAATCTTAATCAACATGCAAATCTTTTCTACTTCTATGCCTTTACTATGTTATATGAAAAAGCAATAGCTCTTCTTGAGTCACAAACTTTGGATTATTTCATGGTATAATATTTAATCCCAGGTTTCCTGCATAATTTTTTTCCAGACTTTTTATCTCTCAAAAATTCTTATAATTTCTACCAAGATCCTTCACTTGGCTTAAGTTGTGAATCTTAAAATAATCACTTTAAAACATATTTGTTCACTTATATATTTATTTATCATCTTCCTTGTGTATGTTTATAAACTAAGCACCAAAGTGAAAACTGGAATGGTTTATTCTCAATGGTTGCCTTCAATGACTTTGAAATCTTTTTATCAAACATTGTCTTCAAAGTCTTGCTTGAGCTAAAATCATATGTTGCATAGGATCAGTGAATATGGAAGTCTTTGCCATCCACTAGGATGAAAGAACATCTGGGCACATTTTCTTTAGGTTCATTATGAACCATTTATAATGCACAGTTATATGAAAAGTAGCTTGTACCATCCAAATACTCTAGATTTGCAGGTAAATGAAGATATTTTAAGACTTACAATTAAGGAGAATGGAAGTTTCCCCATAGTAAGCTATGACAACATAGTTTATTTTCTTCTTCTTGTGGCCCATGACATAATCTCAGAGATAGTGACTTTCATATCTTTGTAAACTGAGTATTTACCAGTCTCTGCATACAAATGAGAACACATTTGAGCAAATGCTCAAATGTCCTCCTTTTACTGTTCCCACTAGCATATGTTGGGTCATCATACCCTGAACTATTTCTTCCTGTGTTCAAAGATCAGTCCTGGCTGTTGGCTCATGCCTGCCTCTACCACTAAAAGGCTGTGTGTCCCCAAACATATCCATAATTTGTGATGACATCAGACTTCCTGGTTCCAGATCTGCTTGTGAATCTGCCTTAAAATGAGGAGGCTGCTGCTCTTCCTCAGACTCGGGTTCTTTTAGAGGGATTTCCCAGAAGGCTTGCTATGTCCTGATGCATACACTCAATCCAGTGAGGTTTACCTGGAGCCACTCCCACCCCAGCCCACACACATGCAGGGTACATACAGGATAGCTAGATCATAAAGAATTCACATAAAATGACTACATCATACCAAGAAATATGGTTTCCTCCTGACCCTGGGCTCAGCTTCTGAGTCTGGCTCAGAATTTTTTCCACTATATTTTCTTACAATTTGGCTTCTGTTCTTTTCTATCTTTGCCTTCACCTAACTGCCCAATTCCACATTATATAAATGACAAAATCCAACTCCAGCCCTAGCACAAACCTTTGCACTCTGTATTTTCATTCTCTTTTTTCTGTTTCTCTCTCTGTACACACACACACACACACACACACACACACACACACTCACTCACTTTTTTGGTGTAAGATTTTAATAGTAGCCAGGTGCTGTGTTGCACACCTGTAATTCTAGTAATTCTGGAGGCTGAGGCAGGAAGATTGTGAGTTCAAAGCCAGCCTCAGAAATTGAGAAAGGCCTTAATAAACCCAGCAAGACCTGTCTCTAAGTAAAATACAAAAAAGGGCTAGGGATGTGACTCAGTGGTTAAGTGCCCCTGGGTTCAATCCCTGGTACCAAAAACAAAACAAAACAAAATTAATAGTGACTATCTTTTTTCTTTAAGACATACATGGAGGTATAATTAAAATACAACCAACTCACATTTTTAAATTCCACAATTTGACATTGCATATTTGTATATTTGTATTTTGAATAAACTTTAAAAAGTACACACACTTTACTAGATAGTATTGTGAATAGTCTGAGTGTCAACAGAGCTGGCCTAACAGACCCACACATCTATTTGAGCTGTGAAATGTCCAGGGAAGGAACTATCTCCGGGGAATCACCAAGGTGTGACATACTGATTCAAAAAACAAGAGATTTAAAAATATAAGACTAATTTGAATAAAGCAAGGTATCAATTCTAAATCCCAGAGGAAAAAGATTACAGAGTCATATGGAAAAAAATTGGTAACAATAGTAAAATATTTCCAGTGTATGAGTAAAAAATAGTACTATGTATCAACCAAATTGAAATATAAATGCAATGGTAGGTGGTAGGTGTTTTCCTCATCTCAATAGGCATATTGCTAGAAATGAGCAAGAGGAGGGATTGAACATTAAGTTAAAAATCACCAATCATGTTCAAGTGATGATACCAAAAGCAGAAAAAATGGCAATGACCACACCATAAATCTGTGTTGAAAGTTGGGACATGATGGTAGGAAGAGAATTAAAAGAAATGGATGTTATGAGAACAGCATTGCATCCAATTGACAAATATAAGATACATATTCTAGTCTCCCAGAAGTTCAAAAGGGAAGAGTAGACCTGGGCTTCCTACATATCTTTAGTTAGGGCTTGAGCCAGAAAAATCTTATTCTAACATTACAGTGTACTTGTTGTATTCCTCAAACTGAGAATACAAGGGCTACACACATCTGCTTGATAAATTATATAACATTACATTTCAGTTGCTCTTTATTTTTTCTTTTAGTCTATTTCCATGCCCACAATCCAAATTAGTGTTTCCTGATATGTTTTTATTGACTCTTATTATTTACAGCAAAAGCAATAGAACTTCATGTAAGGTGTGATTTTGAGGTTGTAGGTTGCAGCGATGAACATGGTGATGGAGATGAAGATAGGTGACAAGCATCGGTGTCAATCAGAAAAATTAGATTAGCCAGTTCTGTGAGTCACTTTCTATATGCTGATACACAGTGTAATTTGAATCCAAAGAAAAACTGTTGTCATTTCTATCTGTTAAAAATATAGGAATGTTTACTATAAGCTCTGACAAAAGAAAATGTGTCTACTTTTGACTAAATAAAAAGCAATATTTGTTAATGCTCATTATAGTGGGAGTTACAAGTAAGTGAAAATAATTTAAATACTTTATATGGAGTCTAAAAGGAAAACAACCTTCTTGTTGTCTGAAATTATAATAAAAGTTTAAAAATTTATCTATGCCAAAAGATCGTTCTGAATAAGGAGATGAGAAAAGAAAAATGAGAGGACTATTTGCTGAGAACTCTATCACTGTTTAAAAACTTATTTTATTCTGGCTTCTCATAACTTCATGTGTTGCACATCAATATTTCCATTGTGTGAGTAAGGAAGCTAATTTTTAGACAGCCAGATTCAAGAAACATGTCTGAGCATGAGCAACCAGTAAAGAGCAGAGCTGAGACACAGGACCAAACCTCCCTGACACCCATTCTCTTCCCATCACGTTCTGCGGCCAATTATACTTCCAGATACGAAATCTCTAATTACATCTTTCGAATCTATAGGTAGAGGAATCAATAAATGCAATAGGCCATCTGTGTAGCATAGTGGATTGGAGCACATTTCTGTCTGGGCAATGCCATGTGTGTAAATATGTTCAGTAGGCCTGAGTTTTCCCCAAGGACCATATTACCTTATATGAAATATAAAATGAAAAAAATCCAACTATGGTAAAAAAAAAAATACCTTCCTACCTGTCTCATACACACAAGTCTCAAAGACAAGAAAACAAGCGAATCAACATAATCACAAAGTGTTCATACAATAATACTAAGAAATAAAGAGGAAAGAGCAATTGATGGATGCAACAACATGGAAGACATTAAAGGAAAACTGTGGAGGAATACCTGTGAGGAGGTGCACAGAAGAACAGACACAGACACAGGGTATAAGCAGGCAGACAGGTGGAGCCCAGAGGAGTGAAGTGAAGTGGTGAAGAAGAAGTGCAGAGTGAAGTGTCCACTCCTCCCAGCCTGGAGTTTATTAACTCAAAGAACCCCTGGTTACCATGACTATATTTTAATTAGTATTTCTTCAACCGGAGTGCTAGCTAACTGAGATAAGGTCCAGGTTAATACAACCAGAGCCCCTTCTCTCCAAGGACATTGCTAAGGAAACCAGATAGTGCACCTGCATAGTTATCTTAGAGGGAGGAGGCCGGGCATCCTAGGTCTGGGAAGCAGGGTAAACTTGTGAAGGACAAGGCTATGACAGCCAGGCATCCTGTGCTTTTGCGCAGGAGTTTCCCAGTAGCTAGGCATCTCCTAGCAGCCAGGCATTCTGTGTCTTTGTACAGAAACATCCTAGTCACCAAGCATGTCACAATCATGAAGTTTGTAGACCCCAATCCCAAACACAGAACTCCCACAGAAAATAGCAGACATAAAAGCCATTTGTTTTATGAATCAATTTATGATGTACTTCAAAGGCAAAACTAAAGGGACAGAAATCAAGTTGGCTGCAGAGGCTGGGAATGAGGGAAAAAATTGAACTAAAAAGGCATAAGGAAACTTTGGGGGCAATAGAGATATTTTCCATTGTGACTGGTGCAGGTTATATGACTATGTACATTTTTAAAACTGTTGACTTGAGCCTAAAACTTCACCATTTGTAAATTGTACCTAAGTAATCCCAACTGTAGAGTTTGAAACTTTTAAGTTACAAAGATAAATAAATAAATAACTCTATAGAAAGGGAGATAAGTGAAGTAAAGTCTGGGCTGCGGCAATGTCCTCTGAGAAGGAAGCTGTGGTGGAAGTGAATGCAATTTAAAGAAACAAAAATGCCAATATCAATGCCACAATGTCTAGTCAAGGAAAGTAGAGACTCATTCTTCATATTTAATCACTTATTTAAAAGGCATTTTCAATCTATCTAAGCATATTTGCCTGTCTTGAAATTGATAAAAGGGAATGGATGCTTTTTTTTATAATCAGTGAAAATAATATTTAAACATAAAACAAATGCCTCATTAGGCAGTTAGATAACCCCTCGGGGTCTGAAGTAGTCCCCATTCCTCTATTATTTCTGTCAGACCAGGATGACTCCACGACAATGCCATCAAATACAATTTAAATTTAATCAATATTTGCTGGGAAAATCTAGTGTTTAATCTCATTTTTGCCTTCAGCCAATTTCTGCATTTTTATATAGTGAGGCACAGTCCTTTCTTCACACTGAGTAGGTCCAGTTACAGTCAACACAGCACAGATTTTCAAGTATTTGTTGTAACCAACTGTTGCATAAAAGGCCGAATGAGGGCAAAACAGACTTGCAATGCATCCTGCTACCAGGAAGCTGTCAGCTTGCAGAGTAAGACAAACTTATCCAGTAAAGGCCTCTGCTTTGGTTTTGGCTATGGAGGTCAAGAATGGTGGGAGAATTCGCTGGGGGCCTATATGCATTTGAAATTTTAAAAATCTCATGGATGAACTTAGCTTGATGCAGAAGACAGATGAAGTAATCTGAAAGGAAAAGCTACTTTGATTGTAGAGAAGTGTCTAGCCTAACCCCAGGTGATGGGTTCAAACAGAAAGAGGGGTTTTGTTTGTTTGGATAAAGAATTAAGAGCATCAGAGTAACTGAGAGTACTACAGCGGCTAAAAGAACGTATTCTCATTCCTATTTCAGAAGAAATGGCATCTTTGTATTAAGGAAGCTGCAGCAGGAGATGCTAAAGAGAAAAGGCTAGAGAAAGAAAATGGCGGACACCTTTCGATAACCAAGAAGCTATGTTCTAGGAATGAGACATCCCTTTTACACTTTCAGAAGGAGTTGGGGGAAGGTTATTTTTAAGAGCCAGCAGTGGTTGCAGATCACAGATAGTGTATCAGCACATCTAGGGATAATTGTAACTGTGTACAAATCTAGGTTTATCTTCAAAAGAAACTGGAGTAGGGTGCATGGATAAATGCATGTGATCCAAATGCCATTTAATGTGATAAGGACTGGGGCAGGCTGTAATTAATGTATGAATTCAGAGAAGGAAGATTAATGATGGACAAGGAATTAGGATTTTCCTTGAAAAAGAAAAACATAAATTTAGGAGTTGACACCTTTTACTCACAGCTCTCTAGAAAACATTTTTCAAAGCATTGTAAGAAAATAATTCCCTGATGATAGAGAGTATCTTTTGATACTTCTTGGAAGTATGGAATCATCTGCTGCCACCTGCACAGTGGGTGAATAGCTAACTGAATACAGGCTGTGACCTGGCTTGAGAAAATAAAGTCAAAAGAAATATAGTGAGCAGCATAAAAATATAAAAATGGAGCAGCAGCGGGGTCCGGTGGGTTATCCAAGCTCTGATGGAGACAGGATCTAACAAAAGAACAAAAGCCTGCATGCTTTTTATATAGGTCTGAGCATTAAAGGTTTCACTATGAAAAACTTCTTGAGGTAAACAGGATGAAGTTGAGAAAAACAACTTGATGGGGGCTTTGCAGTTTATGTCCATCTTTTCTACCTTGGCATCTGGGATTTGAAATCAAAGCTTTGAACTACTGAATTCCATGACAAGGGGTCATCTTGCAAATGGGCATTTCCCAGGCACTTTTGCACCACAGAGTTCCCAGAACTAGTGTCTCACTGTCCAAGTTAGATAGTTCAAAGCGATGCTGATTCCATGCTCAGGACTTGGAATGATGACTGCTTCTCAATTTGCAGGTACAACATTGCATGTAGGTTAGATTTCCACCACAGTGACAAAATACTTGAGATAATCAACTTAAAAGAAGAAAGTTTTATTTTGGCTCATGATTTCAGCAGTTTCAATCCAAGGTCACTTGACTCCATTATTTGGACTGATAGTAGCACAGTACAACATGTCAGGAGAGCATGGTAGAGGAGGGCTGTTCACCTCTTGGTGGTTAGGAAGCAAAGAGAGAGGAAGAGGCCAAGGTCCCCATCTTTCCTTCAATAGCACATCCCCAGTGACCCAACTTCCTTTAAGTAGGCTGCATCTCTTAAAAATTCTACTATCTCCCAATAGTGCCTTGGGAAGATATTCTATATCCAAACTATAACATATTACTTGCATATAGTGAAACTTAATATCTCTTGAGTTAGTATTTTAGTCAAAAAATTATATATTTAGTATTTTGAAACAATGTATAGTTCTTAGACCGTTAAATATGTGATGAATCTTAGCAAGTCATTACATAGATTCATGATAAAATATGAGAAATATGTGTTGAATCATCTGGAAAAATTGTGAGTTCCTCTGTTCTTTCACAGAATTTCTGAGTTAGAAAAGTTTTCAGAGATTATTTCTGGTTTGAAGTTCCACCCATATAAGAATAAATTTTAAAAGAGATATAATAGTGTTGATTATATTTAGAATACTATTTGAGCAGGCATTATGAGTTAAGTCTTACCCCATTTCTTTCTTACTATAGAGGCTAGAATTTATTCTATTTCCCTTTCAATTAGGAATGGTCATGTAATACTCACATGGCCAAGAAGGTGCAAATGGAAGTCTGAGTAATCTTTTAGGAATCTGCTTTTGTAAAGACAAGGACAAATTTACCTTCTACCTATTTTTTTTATATTGGAATGTAGATAAAATTCTAAGGGACAATAATCTGACTGGTGATCAAAACAAAATACCAGGAAAACTAGAGTTTCTAAGAACTGACCACAATATTATTGAGTCACTTGAAGCAATCCAAAGTATTAGCCATTGGGCTTATGGTCATGTCAGAAAATTATATCCACTCTATTTCAATTTTTGTTTAAATAATTCTAAAAATTTGGAGAGGGTGATACTGGGGATTGAACTCAGGGGTGCTTCACCATTAAACAACAATCTCAACTCTTTTGTATTTTATTGTTTTGAGACAAGATCTCACTAAGTTGCTTTGGGCTTTGATATGTTGCTGAGACTGGCTTTGTGATCATCCTGCCTCAGCCTCCAGAGCTGCTGGGATGACAGGTCGATGCCACTAAACCCAGCAAAATAATTAAGAATTTTAATTTTAAAATACTTTAAAATTATAGGATACCTTTCTTATTTCAAGAACATATTTTCAAAACAATATCTTTATTCTGATTGAGTATTAAATGCTATAGGATTAAGTGACCTCTTCTGTCTTTATGTGCTTACTGTCATTTTATTTTAGTTAGTTAATTAGTTTGATCCAGGGTTTCACACATGCTAAGCAGGTGCTCTACTGTTGAGTTACCTCTTAGCCCGTGCTATTGTCATATTAATATTTTTTATGATTTGGTGATTTTAATATTTTTCCCACAAATGTGAGAATTTTGAGATATTAGTGTAACTATATTTCATACTTTTCCAGGAATGGGGAAGAAGCTGCATTTCCTTTCCCCTCAAATTTCTGTTTCTTACTTTCCATGTTATAGATGAGAAATTTTTATTCCTATATATCTGTATTTCTATCATCTCTATATATGATATTCTTGTTTTTTTCTTTGTATCAAATATCTTCCTCTCTAGGGGACTTATATTCAAGAAAATAAAAACTTCAGACAGATTACATTTTGGAGAATTTATTTGAGCATGAATTGGGCAGCACCCAGAACTAGAAGAGGTTTAGGGAGCAGTGGGCTGGGCACAGCGCAGCAGTCACCTGATTGTCTACAGCTAGGCATCTGTATGACAAGGTGTTCGCCTTCTGCAGGCATGGTTTCTGTGTTGGCTGCCTGTGATTGCCAGTGTTGGTGGGCCTCATCCAATCTGTTGGAGGCCTGGATGGAACAAAAAGCAAAGTGAACACAAATTTACTCTTTCTGCCTGACAGCCTGAATTGGGACATCAGTTTTCTTGACCTCAGACTGAGATGTGCACTGTCAGTTCACTTGGTTTTGGGGTCTTTGAACTACCTCAGTGATAGTTGACTAGAACACCACCATCTTCCCTGGGTGTCCAACTTGCACAAGAAAGATTGTGAGACTTCTCAGCCTTCATAATCATGTGAGCCAGTTCCTTAGAAGGGGTGTGTGTGTGTGTGTGTGTGTGTGTGTGTGTGTGTTCTATTGGTTGCGATTCTCTGGAGATCCATAACACAGTTTATTGATCCTTACATTTATCCAAGAATGAACAAATATGTACTGTAGAGTGTCCACTACGTGTCAAGTACCACGAAGAGCTGAGTTTTCCCTTACTTTTCTGTTTTCATTTCTCTTCCAATGACTTCTTCTCAAATCTCTGCCCCTGGGGGAAAAAGGCTTTGGAATAAGATAGATCTTGGTTTCTAATTCAGCATAACTACTTACTAGCTTTATAATCTTTAACTAGCCTCTTAACTCCTTTAATCTCAGTTACATCTTCTATAAAATAGACATAATAAGAACACCACCATTTAGGGTTACTGATAAAATTCAAAGGCATTATGTTGCAAGCTCGCCTAGCTCAATGCCTGACATATGGCGGGGGGCACTCAGAAATTGACTTTCCTCCCTGTTTTCTCCCCTAAGAAAAATGAGAGGCTTCACCCATCCCCATCAGTTTTGTTCAAACTACCTATTTTTACTGTACTATTGCTGCATATGGTCCCAATTACAAACCTGTTCCAGAATACAAATGACTGTCCATCTAAACACACAATCTTCATAGATGTTTTCATGCACATATAGATTTAGATGTATGTACCCGAAGATATACATTATGCCTCAACTATATATATATATAATATATATAATACTCAATCAGACAATAGTAAACTCAAACTTTTAAAAATTTCTGACAATATGCTGACAACAAGAGGCTACGTTCTTTAAAGCATTTATTTAATGATTTATCGTAGAAGGTAGAAAAATTGACCTGTCAAAAAGCAATTCACTAATTAGGATCTTTGTAGAATTACCTGCTTTTTAATGATCATGTATGCAGAATGGGCAGGAATAAAAGAAGGTCTGAAAAATGTGTGAAAAGGAATAATAGATGGTATTTAAGTGGAATATAATAGAAAATATCTGAGAGTAAAGGATGGGAGAAAAAGAGAAGTTGAGAAATGTGGTATGTGGCACTAAAGAGCTCTGGGCATTTTATCAAGGACAGTTAGAGGCCCTGGCATGGCTAACTTCCAGCTCCACTAATTACAGTCTGATGACCAATTTCAAATGCTGTTCTTTATTTACCAAGTTGAGGCATTTCCACTCTTGCATTTGGAAGGTCACTCTGGGTTCTGGTATCTTTTTTTTTTTTTTTTGTACTGGGGATTGAATGTAGGAACTTTTTACCAGTGAACTCCATTCCCAATCCTTCTTATTTTATATTTTAAGATAACATCTCATTAAGTTACTAAGAGTCTCTCTGGTCTTGAACTTGGAATCATTGGGCCTCAAACCAAAGATTGGTTGCTGGGATTACAGGTTTGCACCACTGTGCCTGTCTTGGGTTCCTGTATGTAAATGAACTGAACCTTAGGCTCATTTGTAAGATGCTATGAAAACAATAATAACCAAATCAGCTAAGTCAAATTGGAGCTGAAGACTAAATCTTTTGATGTTTTAATGCTACTTATATTAATTCAACATAGTACTTGTCAGTAAGATAACTAGTGCTCTGGCACATGACCAAACTGTATATCCATAAAATGCCTGCAGCCTGGTACCTACAGACGATGGTACCTGTCTTTGGAGTAGTAAACATCATAACTAGAATCTATGTAGATTATAAGACCTCCTACATCAGTGAAAGAGTTAACTTTTGGAATGGGTTAGCTATGTGTATTTTCTCTTAGTCCAAGTTTTATTTCAGGTACCAACGAGTACTTGAAAATCTGTAGGATATCAAAGTCTACCAAAGCAAAAATCTAGGATTTCTATATGTATTAGTGGAAATACAGGAGTCTCTTTCTCCCTAAGTTAAAATCTTTCCAGTTTAGAATTGTACACATTTTAAAGCTCATTTTGCTGAATAGTAATATATCCATTCTAGTTCTCTTACAGTTACTATTTGCCTGGGCTAATTTTATCCACCAGTTTTCTTTCAAACTATTTTTGCTTTTGAATCGGATATCTCTTTCTTGGCATGTTAGTGTATTTTTATTCTGTTTGTCAGTCTGAAAAATCTTTGTTCTTTGATTTGGGTGTTCAGACCATATACCTTTAATGCAATTACTGATAAGACCATAGCCAATTTGCCATATTTCTGGTTGTTTTTTATATGTCTCTTTTTTTCCCTCTTTGCTTCTTTCAAGGACTTCATTTTATTGCTTGTGATATAATGATCCCAGCTCTTTTATTTCTGGCAATATTCTTGCTCTAAGATTATTCATCAAATAACTCAGTCAATTTTGTGTTATTAAAAAAAGGTCCCATTTGCTATTTTTCTTAGAGATTATCATTCCCCCTACATTCTGATCTCCTCCTCACTTGAAGTAATTTTTAATATTGAGGTAGATGGGTAATTTTCTTCTTTTTAACTCCAGAGGAAGGGAAAATATTTGATGACTATCACCCTTTTGATACTAAAAAAGTTAAAAACATAATAGCACATTTTTAAATAGTGCAGTGCACCTTTTTATTAATTTTAAGCATGTCATTTCTGGGGTTTATGTGATGATGATTTTTAAGCTATTCATTAGGTTTTTAAATTTTTTCTACAACTATAAACATTCCTTTATTATTTTGTTATTTTCTCCAGATTAAAAATGGATCCTCCTATAGAAACAACTCAAAATTTCAAAAGCTATTATAAAGAAGACAACAGAAATCAATTCCACTCTTAATTAACAATCACTTATGTTTGGTGATTATGCCTCTTGGCATGTGCCTATATTATTGCATTAATTTTATAATTGGATTAAACAAAAACATCACAAAGGCCAAGAAGCAAATGTGTCTATGCTCTTGAATTACAAATGATAAATCCTGCTGTATGCCATTTATTTTCCAGCAAATACACCTGAATTTCTTTTAGTTTTTCCACCACATTATTTTCCTTGATAAGCAGTGAAGGGGTAGGAAAAACTTCTCATTTCACAATAATAAAAAAAGACAAGGCACTGAGGACTACTTTTCAGAAAATCAGGTACAAAAAATTTACAAATAACCACTTCATATTTTAGTCTCTCTCTTTCAAAAAAATACCTTATTCACTCCCTCTATAACACTATTTGAAAATGAAACTTTTTACAAATTAAATATGTATAATTACTATTAATACTTTTTCCTTATTTTCTTATAGTTTTTATATATTAAATAACTTTATTTCTTAAACTATAGTTTTAATAAAGAAAATAATTACTTTCTAGTTCTTGGTGTATTTTATGGTTCACACTATCATTGTGACATTATGATGTGTGAGTGTGTCTATGTGTGTGTAAGTTCTCATCCATGGTTTCTGGCTCAAAACATCCTTCCCTTGGAGGAAACTAGAATTTTTCTTCCCTAAGACAGATTTTTTCCAACCTTTCTGACCTGGAGCTGGCCATAAAGGAATTTTCTGACTTGCCTTATCTGATCATAGATCATAAGACCTTCCTTGTCCCAGAGGGTTCTTCCCCATACCAGTGAGGAAGCAAGGCTGAAAAAATCTGGACAGGCTTTGCTGGGTTTCTCCACACAGTCTATTAGCAATCCCATCTATGCAGTGAAGATGCCACAATAACACAAAAGTACAGGAATCGGAGAGCTTTAGGTAGCTGTACACAGAGAGGTTTGTGGAGGTCAGGGCACCCAGTGGGGCATGGAAATTTTATGCCTCTTCTCCTATACCTTGCCCTATGCATCTTTGCATCCTTTATATTAAACTAGTAAGTAAAATTAAGTGTTTCTTGAGTTCTTTGAGCTGCTGAAGGAAATTAATTGAGCCTAAAGAAGGATAGCCAGTCAGTCAGAAATATAGGTAAAGGAACCTGAGGCTTGTGATTACATCTAAAGCAGAAGTAGTTCTAAAGCAGGAGCAGTGTTGGGGATCAAGCCTTCAAATTGTGGGGTCTGACATTATCTCTAGGTAGGTAATGTCAGTACTGAATTGCAAGAGAAGACACACAGCCGGTATCCATGCTGCAGAAATGCTGCTTGCTGGTGAGGAGAAATACGCACATATTTTGAGATCACAAAGGTGAACTGTGTTAAGTGTGTAGTAGGAGAAACTGAGTTTGAGTTGTTTTTCCCTTCTGTATTCTCAGAGGTACAATCTATTACTATACAGCACATGATTTATTATTAAAATATCTCATTAGGAGAAAATATGTAGTGCTATAGATTCTGTGGTTTTTGTCTCAAGTTTGCAGGAGACTAATCACATTGCTGTATCTTGTACAGGAAACACCACAGACACACTTAATTTGCTTTTTGTTCTTCCTTTTACAGCATAAAGTAAAAAACTGTTAAGGAGCTATAAAAAGATAGAGTTTGGAAGAAGTCACATCAGTTTGGACAAACTTTCTATTATTAAAAATCAAAGCAATCACATTCTTCTTTGAGTCATTTTTTTATTGAACATATAAAACAGGATACTCATTTACCTTGATGTAAAATACACAGCTGATGCTTCAGATAAGATAAAATTATACAAAAATACGAAACCTCTGACTTCAAATCAGTGTACAGGATATGCCATATATAAGACATTTAAAATTCTCTTTTACTCAGCTATTTCTAATTTTATCAGCTTAAATGGCCATTACCTGATAACTAATTTCTTTTAAAAATGGATTTAAATTAGATACTTCATAAATTACTAACGTCAACAAAGTTTGTGCTTTTTTTTTGTTCTTGAGTGCCATCATAATGTTTTCTTCTGATGAGTCTACATTTGCATACCCTTACATTATTCATTTCATTGACTGAAGTATGAGGCAAAGAAAAAAATGAGCAATGCAATATACTCTATGTTAGACCATGCAGAAAAATTTATCTCGAGTAAGCATGATAGATGCTTCTGTGTAGTAGTTATTATATGCTATATTTTTCTTTCTAACAAAATGGATGCAATTGTTTACACTGTTAACAATTTACAGCCTGACAGTAGTAACACACAGTATGTCATTCCTAAGTGCTGATGTTTCCTAATCAGGAATGCAGGACCTCTGTTGCATCCTGAATAAGGGTACCTCAGTGGGTATCTCAGAAAACGCTCTTTCAGGTCTTTCATATGAAGTGGGTTCAGCATGAGGAAGCTCTGAGAGGTTGCTGACTTAAATGACTATTTTTACGTGAGCCCCAAGGTTGTTAAACTCCCTTTGGAAATTAGCCCTGGGTTAATGCTTAGCTAAGAATACACTTTTGCTCTTATTTAGCCAACAATTTATGTGTGCAAAGTACATGTATTAGTATTGTGGGTGAGGCATAAAGGGTCTCCAGGATATTATGGTATTTTGAGGAGTAAGGATGTAGATACAAAAGACAAGTGGTTTTATGTTCTCCCTGATTTCTTTTCTATTTCTTAAGGTACAAGATTGTGCTGCTTATGTGTGTATGATATGGGGAGCTGAACTTTCGCTATAAGAACAGTGGAGGAATTTGGAAGTTAAGCTTGTTCCTTTTATTATGGCAAAAAGATTCATTCCCATCTGTTAGAAACAGGACTCCCTGGGTGCCAGATGCTATAGGGGACTGGAGGGCTGGTGCTTAGAACCTGTACATGCTATTTTACATTTTCCTGAAGGTTGTAACCGTGAAATTTTTAATTTCAAGATTAAATTGTAATATGAGAATGAAAGACATTATTTTTTTTCCACCAGATTATAATTAGACATTATAATCAATTGAGCATTATTTTATTGTTTTCCCATTTGGGAAACAGCAGCATGTAGTTCCCTTTTGTATTGCGGTGCTGAAGATTGAACCCCAGGCTTGAGTACGTTAAGTATGTGTTCAACACTGGATAATGCTCCCAGCTCTGCACATAACCGTTTGTAATGTACTTTGGGCCTTCTTTCATTGCAGAGTTAACACAGTTAATGTCCAGTGGTGGTTTCAGGATTTTTACATAGGAGCAGTTTAGGAATAGCTCTCCAATAGGAAGGCTTTTGTTCTGGTGTCATCTGAAGATAAATCCCCCCAGCCCAGTCTACATGTGTAAGTCAAATAGAAATAAACGATTGGACACAAGTCCCAGTCTATGGCAAGAGGGCTACCCAAATTCCATACTTATTCTTTTTTTTTTTAATAATAACAATGTGATTTGAAACATTTAAAAACCAAGATTGATCATAATTCTTTCTGAGTGTCAATGGCAACTAGTTAATTGCTGTGAGCCCAGAGGAATCAACTTGAATATTCGCTTACACTTAAAGACTGTTCTTTGCAATTAAATTGTACATTTCAGTTTTTTAAAAAAATTGCATCCGATTGAGGATAAGGCCTTTCTCTTCAGTTTTTAGAATATGTCATGGGTGAGGAAGGGGATTGTGGAGTGCTAACAGAGAGCCACCGACTGGCTAAATCCCTGCAGCATCCCCACTGGCACTTTTGCTGATAGGATCCCTGTGGCTTGCAAATATTTTAAAGCTGATTCATGTCTTAAGCACATTTCACTTTATTCTTGCTACATGATACCATGTCAACTCTTTAGATCATCACTGAGAAAACAAGGTCAGAAATCCTGTATAAATGATCCATTCACTGAAGCTGGTGGTAGTCACAGCAAGCAACACATGTTTAATTAAGATGATTTTCCTACAGAAATCTTCCTGAAAATTTCCCTTGGAGGAGAAGTCTGTTGGAGGGGGCTTGAGAGGTTTGGGAAATAAATGTAGAATACATAGAAGACTATTTTTAACAATTGATTTAACAGAAGCATGGTTATCTGGACAATAATGTGACTGCACTGCACATATGAGACAGGCTCTGAGCCTGAGTTTTCTCTAGTTTGCTCAGTGTTGTGCAGGGCAACATGGGTGGTTCACAAGGAATGGGTGGCATATTCAACAAAAACACTGACCACAGGAAGCACATTTCAGGGAAGCTGATGGGCTGCCATTCAGTGTGCAAGATGTGGCCTTACATAGAATATGGGCAAGTCTTCTCACAGATTCTACTACAACCAGAGTTACACGATCACAACCCAACTAATTTTTTCTTTTGGTGTAAAAATATTTTCTCCCCCAGTTGTACCTAGACCTTGATTTTATAAAAGGAAAAGAGAACACTCTATAAGTAAATACAAGCACGTGAGTACACATATGTATTTACAGAAGCAATTGTTGTGGTTGTCTAAATATCAAATTTGATGAAATATTTCTTCCCACAAGCCTCTTTTCAAGCACACTTAATGATACAAAAAATATCCAGGGTGGAAATTGTCCGTGAACCCAATGCTTAGAGAAATATAGTTTAACAAATTGCATCACAGATGTGAAAATTATTTATAAAGAATGACCTTTCACTATGGTGCTTGCAGGGCTCTGGATTCCTTGAAAAAGTAAAATCTTTGTGACCACTGAGCAGGTCTTATTCTTACAGTGTGCTACTCCTTGTATTTTTTGGCTTTCAAAGCCTTCCTTTTTTCTGCAAATTCATATCATTTTATTAACATGAAAAGAAAGTTACAAGTTTAGAAACTGAAGAATGGGCAGTCAGATAGCATTTTGTCTGCTTGGCTAAATATAATCAGCATTTTAGCGTGATTTGGAATATGATTATATTGTGTGTATTGACTTGAGTATAGACATGAGATGATTATCATCGATCTTACTATCCATGTATCTATCATGTAATCCCTGTATGAAGCCAGCTCATACTAGTTCCTAAGAGCAGACAGATTTCAAGGAATTTTGCAAGCTAATTATGATCATGTTGGTAATATGAAAATGGCTATGGAGAGAATATTTAAACCATGGAAACTGAAAAATGACAAAATCAGAGTTTTTTTTCATCTTTGAGAGCAAGTCGCTAAATAATTTAGCAATATGCATTGCAGAGTTGGTCAAGAAAGGACTTGCATACATAGTTTGGTTTGCAATGGAAGCAATAGACATATTTGAAAAGATCAAATTAAAGAAAAAGAAACAGGTAATTTATTTTAGCCCATGAACACATAAACAGTTTTAAATATTACCCACTTTTCTTATTAATTGTTTTAAAATAAAATGATAGAGTTTAGTATATTTCTTAATCATTAATATGATTTAAAACATTTGTACAAAGCTAATATAGAATATCTATTGACATTTTTAAAATCAAAACCTCTGCATTTATGTTTTTTACGCAGTTGTAGAAATGTTAGCTAAACCTAAATATTAATAAAAATATTATGTAAAAAGTAAAGGAATCAAATTTTCTTGCTGGTATAACTTTTGTGTGTTTATTTTTAGCAAACCCTGTTATTTGGTGTTAATTTTGAATTCCTTGTGTATCTGTATGTGTGTGCATGAATTTACAGACACTCATATAGAGACCTTGACAGATTATAATATTAGAGAAATGGAATCTCTGGTCCATTGAATATTCTACTAATAAACAGGAGGAATGACTTGTGATAAAAGTTGTGGCAGGTAAATGGCTGTGACAGCTATCTGATCTGATTAAACAGCTCTTCTCCTTTCTTCAAAGTTTAAAATATGTTCATTGGCTTTAATTTAGTTTAAATATACACACTCATGTTGCAGGGAATGCTTTCTCTTAGCAGTGAGAATTTAAATTGTATGTTGAATTTACTTCTAAGAAGGTATTAAGTTGGTGGGGGGGGGGCTCAGCAGGTGAGCAGTGGAGATGTGCAACTTTAACTCTGAAAAAGAGAGACCCTGAGTTTTATTGGGCAAAGAAAGAATAGGTGGAGAAAAAAATAATTTCTGAACTTGGAGAGAGATAGCAAGAATGGAGGAAATTCCAAAAGAGGATACTTCTGAACAGTGACAGGCCAACAGGAGGACATCAAAGCTCTGGACAAATTTACACTTTCTTCCAGCTCCAAATAACCTTGGAATCCCCCAGGCACATCCCTTTGGTTTTCAGGATCTTAGATGAAGAGGTGGAGAGTCCAGAGGTAGGCTGACTCTGAATCCTTAAGACAATTCCTCAGAAATTAGTTGAAAAAATTAAACCCATGGCATTTGATTTCTCTGTTGATTTGCTGTTTTTTTTTTGTTTTTTTTTTTTTTTTGAGGAAAGCAGAGCTTAGCACTTTCAGGATACTGACAGATTCCGGATCTTGTGATGGTAAATCAGTTGGAGAAAAAGAGTTGTTGCAGAGTATCAGCAAATTTTACAGCAGTAGTTCACACATGCAGCTACTATACATTCATTCATTGTTATTTTCCTAAGAAACAGAGCAACCTGGGAGGTGATGCTACAGTGAAATCTAAGGAGCTATAACAATTACTTAAAGAAAAAGAAGTGCATACAAAGATGTGTTACCTTTCTGTTGGTTTGAGCTTTCAAACCCTAAATTCTTGAAAATACATTTCTGGGGTTCTATTTAAAAGCAGTGACTTCTTGGTAAAATGCAATACTGAAATGAAACACTACCTTTCCATAAAAACAAGAAATATGTTTGGAAAATTAAATACTTTAAAAAAGTTAAAAATAAACATACTCTCACAGTTGGGGGTGGGGGTTTGAATGAACCCTGTACCAAGGAGTTGAGGAAACTCTCAATTTGTGTAACATCCTAGAACCCCGAGCATTCAAAAACTGCTCAGCAAAGATGATTTCTCAGCATTTCAGGGGCATCTATTTATGCTGCCATGTTCTGTTCAGAAACCATTTTGGCATGTCCCCCACACAATGTGGCTTTTCATGACAATAACTGTTATGCTACACAAAACTGCTTTGAGTACTTTATTCTGTATAAAAGAGTTTTGTGTTTGAGAGCTCAGTGTCAAAATTAAGCATGTTCTGTAAAATTTTAAATTAATCCATTCAGTGCACTTGTTTTCTGTCCTATATGGAAATTCAGCTGACTTGCATTATTTTCCAATCATGTTGGAAAAAATAAAATAAAAAGCTTTCCAACTACACAAAGTTGTTGAAAGTGTTCTCTGTGATTGAATTTGATTTTTTAGTCTATATTGTACAGGGATTCTATTGGGGGAAAATTTTTCTCATTTGAATTGGGAGAAGTGGTCTTTATCAGATAATTCCTTTCATGGCTTTGAAAATGCTGATTGTCATGTTGAATGTGGATATCCACCAGGAATCTAGGGAAAAAACTTAATTTACATTGTTTTGGAATTAAATGTTTCAATAATCATTAAGCTCTTTTTCTGCATTCCTTAAATACTTTAGGTGGTGGCATATTTGTTATTATGCAAATAAACATTTGAAGAGATTCTTCTTTAAACACTTTATAGTTTTGCTTACTCAACAAAAATGAGTAATTACTTAAAAATATTTTTCATCCCTTTATAAAATAGATCTTTGTGGTACTGTTTTTATTGTTTTTGGATCATGCTTGATCTGTCATTTTCCAAGTGATTAATCCCTGATGGATTACGTAGAGTTATGTGACCATGTCTTTGATTATATTTATAAATTTCTTGTCACATATTTGAGGCAAACCTGAGGAGAGATCATTGCAGAATTGTTATTTTTCTTCTTTTGTTAAATATTTCATTTCTCCATTTTCTTCTTTAGTGGCCTTTTGAAAAATCCAATCTGTTGAGAAAATACAAAACAGCATAATTTTTTTTTAAATTTAGGCAATAATAATACTAATTTCTTGGGATAGAATCTGATTTAATAACATTGACAATTATGGGCAAACAGTTAATTCATATAATTGAGAAATGTTTTTCATTGACCTATTAATCTTAGGTTTCAATAGAATGACTTTTATTAAGTTGCTTAATTTTTTATCTCTTTAGCTTCTCATTGGTTAAATATTTAATGCCTCTTAGTGAGATATTGCATGCAATCTTAGAGTTCATGGGAAACATTTTGGGAGACTACAAAATGCAGTTAGCTGGAATTGTTTCTATTTTGCTATCATCTTTTTTCAGGGTGGCTGCAGAAAAATGTTTATCAAATAATGATGGTCATCGGTATAGGTCATGAGAGCTGACAAGGAATGTTATAGGGTATTGAATGCTAGGGAGATTTCTGAAGTATCTGGATTAACTCTAGATGTGTTATATCTGCCTCTAGGCTTGGCATGAGAAGCCTCTTGAAAGACCCTGTATCATTTAAACATGAAAATAAATCCACTAACTGTAAGGAAAATTTCACACAGTGGTAAATGTGAGTCATATTCATTACATATTCATTATTCTTTGTCGATTTGGAGCATCATGCAAAGTTTTAAGTACTGTATTCGTTTTCTATTATACAGACTAATAAAAATAAATGTGAGAACTGGAAGGGATTTTTGCAGTGATTTAATCTAAAATGCTTACTACAAAGAAAAGGAAATTAAGGGTCTAGAGTTGTAACCTTTAACTCCACAAGTTTATGATAAATTATGGGAGGGAACCATATATTTTTAAAATAATGACTGGACACTTGTGGACTTAGAGGGTACAAATGGTCAAAAATAAGGACTTTCAGTTTACAGAAATTTTACTGGGGGCTCATGTCTTCCTCCATGCTAGAATCTAGTTGATGGTAGACGGGGAAAGAATGACAACAGAACAAACAAACATGAAAACTGCGATACATTTGCTTTCTGGGAAGACATATTTCTCCTTCCCATTTCTTTCAGTCAGCTAGAAGAGCTCTGGATTCACAAACCATTAAGCTCCTTGACTTGTGCCTGCATGTCCTGACTCAAAATAAGTCAGCCAAGGTTTTTCACAAAAGCAGGTGGTGAATTTTAAGACTTTCTCTTTCCTGTTCTGCCTGGCTTTTAAACTTCTTTCCTTCCTCTCTAAAGTCTCTTTGCTGCTGCTGCTGCTTCTTCTTCTTCTTCTTCTTCTTCACCAACTTTCCTTCTATACCCTAAACATCTTATTTTAAAACTTCTCTTATCTAGACTTTTCTACCCAGCCAGTTTTATAAACATTATTTTTCTTGAAGGGAAGTTTGGTGAACAGAGTGGAGATTAAGAGAACATAATATTTAGCTGCAAACTGGACTGGGACAATCCTACCCAAACTCTTAGTAAGAAAACTAGTTTTCAGCTTCCAGACTTCCCTGGGTACATTCACTTAGCTTTCCTTTTTAAATTATTAGTGATCCTCTTTATATTTGTCCTACTTTAAAACCCTATTTGATGAAACAGTCCTGGCAAAAAGTAAGTGCTTAATGAATATATAGGAATGAATGTTGAATGAATAAATTCATAAAAATATGTAAAAGACTAAAAATGATGAGTAAGGATAATCTCCTCATTCACTAGGAAATACGTTCCAAGACCCCCAGAGGATGCTGGAAACATAGATAATACTGAAACTTAGATGTACTATTTTTTTTTGCCCTATATGTAAACACCCACGATAAGGAGCACAGCAAGAGACTAACAACCATTACAACTAATAAAACAATGATAACAGTACACTATAATAAAAATCATGTCAAAGTATAGCATAATGAAAAGTTAAAACATCTTATTATACTGTACTGGATTCTTGGAACATGGTTGACTTGGGTAACTGAAAGTGTTAAAAGAGAACTTATGAATAGGAAAGGAGTAATGTATTCACCACCCCCAATAAGTTATATTGGGTGAGGAACAAAGCTGTAGGATTAATAAATAAATCATCATAGGTGAGCCTCAGGCATCTGTGTGAATTGAGTGTGGAGAGGCATGTTTATTTTTTCACAGTTTCTCTGTGGACTAAGTCATTTTACTTTACTGGGTACACTAGCCCTTAGCATTGGTGCCATATTTTAGGAAAAATTCCTCAACTTACATAAACAAGGTTCCTCCCATCAATCATGATGTATGTTAAGCTACAAGTTTTAATTCTGCCATGTGAACTACAAAGACACAGATATGGAGACTGTATCTTTTGGAATAGAATTGCTGCTTCAAGCGGAAACAGTAAGCACTAAATAAGAGCAAGTCCCCGTCCCTTCTACCTTAGAATCACAGATTTGATTGCTAGATCTCTCACTAAACCCACTGATCAAGCGAATCCAAAGTTCATTAAACAATCTCCTTTGGGGCCTAAAATGAAGACCTCAGAAAAGATCAGAGTGTATCATCACAACCTTTACTGGATGGCAAAATGTGCTCATTTTACATTCATTCTTTTTTTCAAATTAGAGAACAAAAACAGATGGATGAAGTTTGCGTTTGTCTGCCTTAAATTGAGTTTGAGGCCGGAGAGACCTATCCAAACATGAGCTCTGGCCTTCCTTTTCCCTTGCCTGTGACGTCCTGAAACGCTTCAGGCAAAAGGCCTGCTCAGACTAGAAGATCAGGCGGGAGGAACACATTGCCTCACAGGTGCTTATGAGTGACACTTCCTGTATTTCAAGCACAGCCAGTAAGCCAGCCCTTGGGTACCACAGTGTGGCAAAACCAGGTATTACAGTGAGAACACAGACACCTTGTATAGTAAAAGGAAAGACTGGATATAGGAGGTGGTGGAGTAGTTTGCCTTGGGGACTGTGCTAAAGAAAAGTCATGGATTTTATTGATTGAATTAAATGCTACTGACCTACATCGTTAATGTGGCTTTGTCCATATTCTCCTCTTGAGAGTAACCCCCAAAGAGAAAGTCACTTATCATAGATGAGTTAGGAAGAGTTGACAATTGAATTGCTAATGAATTAGGAACAGTTGGTAATTCAGGGGGAGAGAAACTTTATATTTAAACTTTTCAGTCAAACGATTTTGTTGCTCATGTACTAGAAAAAATGAACATGTAGCCACAATCTGTCTTTTTAACATAGTTCAACCATTTAACAACAACAACAAAAAAAAAATAGGTAAAAACAGAGTGGCATGTAAGTGAAAAAAAAACATTAAATTCATCTTTTCTATGGAATTTTATTCTCTAGTAAATTTATCCTAAAAATATCACCTTGGTTTGTTTGAAAATGATATAAAGCTATTTAAAAAGTTTTACATATCTTAGCCTAAGCAAAACTCCTATGTAAATATCCAGATTTATCTGATAGAAAATGAATGGTTACTTAGTTTTACAAAAGGATTTGAACTAAACATCTGTGAAACTTTTAGATACACTTTACATTAACTAAGTAAGTTCTCTATACCTTACTCAGGCAAAAATTTATTACTTAAAACATGTTATGCCTGTTTATACATTACAAAGTTTTTGATTTTTATGTGGCATATATAAATAATGGAATATCACTCAGCAGTACAAGGGAATAAAATCATGGCATTTTCAGGTAAATGGATGGAGTTAGAGAAGATAATGCTAAGTGAAGTTAGCCAATCCCAAAAAACCAAATGCCGAATGTTTTCTTTGATATGAGGAGACTGATTCAAAGTGGGGTGGGGTGGGGAGTGTGGGAAGAATAGACAAACTCTAGATAGGGCAGAGGGGCGGGAGGGGAAGGAGGGAGCATGGGGTAATTAATGATGGTGGAATGTGATGAACATTATAATCCAAAGTACATGTATGAAGACACAAATTGGTGTGAATATACTTTGTATACAATCAGAGACATGAAAAATTGTGCCCTATATGTGTAATAAGAATTGTAATGCATTCTGCTGTTATATATAAATAAAAAATTATAAATAAAAAGATACATATAAATGTGTGATTAGGAGAAGGTTTATCTTAACCATGAATCTACTGCTTCTGTGTCCTAAGATTGACACAGGAATCCATTATTTTTCTTTTCCTATAAAAGTTTTATTCTGCTCTGTTTATAAAGGTAACATTGCTTATTTAAGAATTTTAAATAATATATGGTTCCCTATAATCCTATACTCTAGAGAGATTCTCTGGTATTTTGGATGTATATTACAAAATAAATTTTTTTTTTCATTTACCACATGGGATCAAGTTGTGTATAACGTTTGAAATAGCAGGGTTTAAAAAAAATTTTGTGGTTGTAGATGGACGAAATGCCTTTATTTTATTTGTTTATTTTTCTATGGTACTAAGGATTGAATCCTGTGCCTCACACATGCTAGGCAAGTGCTCTGCCACTGAGCTTCAACCTCAGCCCCAAATAGCAGGGTTCCTTTTTTTTTTTTTTTTTTTTTTTAAATCTTGGTCATCATTTTAATGCTTATTTCATTGCTATATAATACTGTATTCCACAGCATGAGTAAAACATAATGTATCTCACCAATTTACTGTTGATGAGTACAATACAGAGAAACTTTGACACTTACCTTCCACAGTGCCAATATGAGCAGCATTAACAGTAATAACCCAGCAAAAGCACTCAAGAGGATAACCCACAATGGCACTCTGCCTGGTAGCCCATCTTTGGATATTTGAATAGCAAGCTGAAAATTATTAAACAAGATGGTTAATGTGGATAAACACCTATGAGAACTCCCAGAACATTGAGTTCTTTCAGGCTATAATTTTCTACCAAACAGTGTACTTAATCTCATTACTACCTACAGAGAAAACATTGGAGTTTACATTTGAAAATGTCCTTCCTCTATTCTAAATCTCTAATCGGGTTAAATTTATTTGAAAAAGTTGTAATTTGTCTCTCAGAACTTTATACATAGAGAGAAAACTGTCAATGATCAGAATGCTCAAGGGTAGGAGTGGATTTCTATTTACCCCAGGGAGAACCAAAGTATTGTATGTTTTGAAGAATAATAATAGACGATTGCACTATCACAATCATAGTTTAGTCTGGGGCATCATAAGTCATTGAAATAAAAACCCGAGTAGTCTCCTTATTCTAATACTCATGTGGTATAATTCTAATCATATGAAAAGATAATTACCAGACAATAAAATGCACAGATTTCAAGTATATAATAAAGTTTTAATATCCACCTCTAATGTGTTTTTATTATACCACACTTCTCTTCTTCTCTCCCAGATGAGTTAGCTCTCAGTCATCTGTAACTTAGAGCTGAACTCAAGAAAAGTGTGAAATGGATCATTTTCAGTGCTCTGGCTATGCATACTCTCTCAGTGTGACACACAACCTCAATGAAACTTGTCTGCTCTGTGTCCCATCCCTTAGGCATCTGAAAAAATTAGCTTATGGTAGATATCAATGGCTAATAATAGCTCAAGATTCTGTATTTGCTTATCAGAGAACATTTTAATTTCCCAACCTACAGGAGGATTAGGGTAGAAAAGGAAAGTAACAGGGGAGACATTTGCATATGGTGGATATTAATCAGAATCCTTCCAGTCACTGCTGGTAGGTCACTACTGATGCACTGGGACACAGAGCTGGAAAGAACAGAGATATACCCAGAATCAGGCCACCAGGACAGACTTTAAATACATCTAACACGATCCCTTGAATTTACAGATGTGGAAGCTGTCATATGGATATGATCAGTGGCTTCCCCAAGATCACAGTTACAAAATGATCACTTGAGTAATTTTATCAATGTAGGTAAATTTTTACATTTTTCCTTTAGGCTGAAGCATAGAATAAATATCTCCAGGGGGAATTTTTAACTAACATTTAGGGGAAATAAGGCTATACAATTTCAACACAACATATTTAGGAATCCTATGTACATTTTTGCAATATAATCACACTCATATTTTCCAGGTTTTAGTGAAATGCTGACTTTTGTGTGGAACAACTTTGCTCTTCACATTGATCAGGCTAAGTGCTCTATATGAAGTGCAAGCATTATGTACAGGCATTTTATTTTTCCTTAAGGGTATATGTTTAGCAGTTTGTTGATATTGAAATAGTTTGAAATAGGTGATGTTACAAGAATAGCAGAATGGCTCGGCTTGTGTGGTGCTGTTTATCCATATAGGGTATTTAAACCGTCCCAGGACAAGGGAAGGAAGTATGCAGAGGTGCCTTTATTCATAACTGCACAATTGTTCTTATTTCATAAAATGAGAAGGGAAAAAATTCAAACTTCTATTTTTACCAAGGACTCAACATGAATTTTCATTAGAATTTGCCATCTCATTTTTCCTTCCAATTTCCAAATGCCTTAATGAAGAAAACTTTAACAATTTCATATGTATTCCTGGACAGTATAAATGTACTTTCTATAAAAAGAAGTTACTTTTTCAGGTGTGCTCTTCAGCTGTCTGCTACATTTTGTAATGCCAGGTTTTAAAGAGGAAAGTCACAAATATATCATTTGTTATCAAGATGAAAGTGAAAACATCCATTTACTGTGCTAGTTAGAAGCAATAAAGTCAAAGGAGGCATCTTAGTTGTAAATATCTCGATTTCCCCCGTCTCTTATAAGGAAGAACAGGGCTGAAATCCCAGTTGACATCAAGGTAGTATGAACTAAACAGTAAGTCACTTAGTGACAACAGTAGCAGTCACTTTACGGGTTTACAAGAAATTATAAGTCATGATGTCACAAAATGTGGTGTGAAATACACTGTGTTCAAAACTTTAACTTTTTTAAAACTTACCTCTCTTTTTTGGTTGCTACTACTTAAAACTAGTGATGTATTTTCACTCTGAAGTTCTCCTCTTACTGTAAGATTTAAGCTGGAGAAATGTGTCTGTAAAGAAGATTAGATTTGTTTTTAACACATTATGCTAATTAAAATGATAGCTAGTCATGCCTGAGAAGTCCAATTATTAAAGTTGTGATTTTCCCAAGAGATTGAAAACACTGATTTTGCTAACTTCCAAATGGAGTTGGTAGTATCCACTGATGACTGGGTACTTACCCTTCCTCCTTTGCCTCCCCAAATTCTCATCTAGATCCTTGTTTTTGAGTGGAAAAAAAAAATTCTAAATAATTTCCATTCTGAGTTTTCCTTAGAGATATGAACCTCAAATTCTGCATACTTTTAATGTAGCCAGTCATGAAATAGCTAAACTCTGATAGTAAGATTTATATGTAAGATTATACATGAAATTGCCAGTATTCAACAGTTCTTGACTTATAAAATTAGCAACTTAATATGATCAAACCTGAAAAAAATTTTGCAGAATAAACTACGTACTTCTCGAGAGAAATAATATAAACTACAATAAACTATGTTTTAAAGTAGCTTGTTATCAAATGAATTTGGCTTTATCAGGGGTTAAAATGCCCTTCAAAATTTATTTTCATGGAATGAAACTTATAAAATGCACATCTAAAGATTACTTAGTTATTAGCAAACAGGAAGATGAAACTCACACAGTGGCTAAGTAGAGCTGGGCTTAGATGGCAGCCTTGGAGATTTCTAATCTCACATTCTTTTTACAGTAGTACTGTGCTTTGAACAAACACACATGTCAAACAAATATTTGTTGATGTGAATCAATGATTGCAAAGATCAATGTGAGTACTTACTTTTATAAAAGTTGGTTTCCACAGGATCAGTGAAACATTAACTTGGCTAATGTCAGAAGGCACAAGATCACATGTGATGGTAGCAAGTTTACATGTACTGCAGTCCTGTTGAAATGTTCAGAGGTTCCAGTTAGTGTTTTTACCAACTGACCAAAGACACTATATGAAAAAGATTTCAGATGGATATTTCTAGTTGATATTGAATTTATTCACTCGGAAAATCTAAGGACAAAATAGCACTTGATTTACCAGGAGTGTGCCTCGTTTGAGATCTTCAGATTTTGATATGATCATTTTCTTTCCAGAGTTGATACCAAGAGGATCCTCAAGGCTGTGGGGTCTGCAGTTTGCATTCTAAGAAATAAAAATATTTCTTTTAAAAGAAAATGACTAATGTGAAGAGTGAAAACAAGTTGGCCCTGTAATGTGAAGAATCTGTGAATAACAGCCATTGCCATGTATTAAAGATCCACCTTTCCAAGTGTGCAGGATTGAAGAGGTTTGTTCAGCACGTGCCATATAATCTCATGCCCAGATAATGATCACTGTTACCATGGTACCTTTGAATTGTAATGGATTCAAGTAAGGTTGCTATGGAAAAGAAAGGATGCTGGTAGCATTTGCTATTTGATAAATAACACACTCAATGGTTGATTGTTTTCTTCAAAGATTAGCTTGTAAAGTCCCATAATCCAGAAAGAAAAAAATTAAAACTCTACTGAGGAAAAAGAGTTAGCATTTCTTCTTCATTGTGATGGCTCATATGATGACTTAAGAAGCAGAATTGTAAAGGGAAGAACTTTCATTTTATTTATGTTTTGAATACCTACTCACTAAAGGAAAGACATTTAATTTATGTGGGAGACAGATATAAATGCCAGCCCTCCAGATATTAAAATGCTGCTACTTTAAGTTAGTGATGTATGCATCATCTTTCTGGACTTAATTTAATAAGTCTAATAAACCATTTGCTTCCCCAGAACTCTCTGCTTTTTTGATAAAAGGTAATAAGGATAAAAATCCATAAGTAGTACAAAAACTACACAATTTTGCTTTCTCTCTCTAAATTGTCACAACCCTGTGTTTTTGGATTAAAGGGGAATTCCAGAGGCTTATTCTTTCCTTGCCCTTAGGAAAACATTTAAATAATTACAATGCTACTTCTTGCTTATGGGAATAGCTTAATTTTATAAGATGTGTGAACATAAGTCAAACCCTGAAATCATGTATTCATTAATTTAATACTTTGATTTTCTATGTTTTAGACACTATGCCATAGTAACTCCTATGTAGTCTCATTCAAGGATATACATACAAAAGGAGTATAAGGAATGGAACCACCATTTGACCCAGCTATTCCACTTCTTAGTTTATACCCAAAGGATTTAGAATCAGTATACTACAGTGATGCAGCCACATCAATGTTTAAAGAAGCTTAACTCACAATAGCTAAACCATAGAACCAACCTAGATGCCCTTCAACAGATGAATGGATAAAGAAAATGTGGCATATATATATACAATGGAATATTACTCAGCCTTAAAGAAGTATGAGATTATGGCATTTGCAGGTGCATGAATGGAGATGGAGAATATAATAGTAATAAAATAAACCAATCCCCCAAATCCAAAGGCCAAATGTTTTCTCTGATATGCAGACACTAACTCACAATAAGGGGCACAGGATGGGGTGGGGGAAGCTAGGGAAAAATAGAGTTCCTTTGGATTAGGTAGAGGGGCGTGAAGGAAGGGGGGGGTATGGGGTTAAGAAGGATAGTAGAATGAATCAGACATTATTACCCTATGTGCATATATGACTACATGACCGGTGTGATTCTAAATCATTTACAACCAGAAGAATGAGAAATTATACTCTATTTATGTATAAAGTGTCAAAATGCATTCCACTGTCATGTATAACTAATTAGAACAAATAAAAAAATAAAACAAAGAAGAGTACAATATTACAATTGTTTGGGATAAGTGAGTTAACAATATTGCACTATTTTGTGTGCAGCTCTGCTTATTTAGGAAGCATTAACAAGTCTCTTTACAAGAGTTATTTGACACCATAAACAAACTTAAAGGATAACACACATTTCAGGCATAAATAATTATTTAAATATACTCTAGCACAGTGAACAATGATCCTAAGAAGATATGCCCAAGTCCTAGTACTCCAAACCTGTGAATTTCACTTTATTTGGAAATAGAATTTGCAGATGTCATTAAATTAAGCATCTTTAGATAAGAACATCCTAGATTTTAGGTGGGCCCTAAATCCAATGATAGTGTGCAGAAACAGAGACAGAAGAGAATGGGCTCATGTGAAGTCAGAAACAGAGACTGGAATTAGGCTTCCAGAAGCCAAGGAATGCCAGGATTTGCCAGCAGCCACTGGAGGCTAGGAGAGATGGAACAGAACAAATTCTCCCTCAGAGTCTACATAGCTCAACAATGTCAACACCTTGACTTTGAACTTCTGGCTTTCAAAATGGTGGAAGAATACATTTCTGTAAATTTTAATAACTATTTTTTGGTAATGTGTTACAGCAGCCTTAGAAAATGAATACATTTATGGAGTAACCAGTGGAAGTTACTATTATTTTTAATTTTCTGAATGCCTCTTCAGATTGCTTTGGTAAAACTCCTTATCACAAGTAGCCTGCAGAACAAAAGGCTTAATAGACGTTGGAGAGGTAACAGTAATGAGGTAATTCTAAGGCACACATGACTTACATCAGAAGAAGACCATCCAGTCGGGTATAGCACAGGGTAACCATCTGACGTCAAATTGGGAAATGAAATTGACAGCGTAAGTCCCGGCAACGGAAAATGTCCCCTTTTTTTAATCTATGGGGGGAAAATAGAGAGGTAATCATTTCTTTTTCTTTCAACTGCATCCTTTCCATTTTCGGTAGGACTATGGTTTTAAATTGATGGATTAAGATGTGCAATAATTTGAATCCCCAAATGAATGCAGTTTTTGTCACTATATGGAGAAATAACTTAACTAAGCAAGAAAATAAGGATGTTTTGTGGTCCTATGGATTAGCTACAATCATGTTGTTTCTTTATTCTTCACTCTTAAAATAAAACTGGGATTAATAAAAAATAAAAATTGAAAAATCATCTCTTGTCACACCTGTTGTACTTTCTATTATAACAACTTTTTTTTCCTTTTGTAGCTGTGAAGAAAAGAGACCATTTGCCTGATATAATTTACAGTATGTTTGGTTTTCTTCATCCAGTTGGTCATAATCGCCCAAAGCCATAAGTCATCCTTCACCCTGGCTCAATGGGCTCTGCCTCCACTGCCAACAAACCAGATCCCCATATGCTTCCCTTCACAGTTCAGTCCCCAGATAGAACTATCGTGTCACTGGCTGTTCATAATCTGGACTAATGAGAGTCCGATTGACTTTCATCTTAATCTGTTTTTAACCACTACTGCAGTGATTTGACTCAAATCCATAACAGCTGATATCCAGAACTCTAGCTTGGCTATTCTTACATCTGCGACAGTGATTAACCAGGATGCTTTTTTCAATATCTACTTTATTATTGCTTTTTCCCACATCATAAAGTTCTATTTTATTTTTGAGCTCATACAGACCTAGGTTAATGTTTTTCTTATCAGTTTTATTTTTTGATTGGAGAGTTTTTAAACATTGCAATGGAGATTTCACTTAGGTAAAGCTACAAGACCTTTACTATTGTCTTATGTGTTGTATGTCTGTATGTGCGTATATCCATATATCATATATGAGGAGCGCTCATGAATAAATGGATCCGAATTTTTTTTATTATTTATGTGATTTTAATGGTTTAATTTAAATTGGGTAAACAGCTGTTGAGGATTGTTTTAATATGTGTACAAATAAGCAGGTTAACAGATCTGTTTGTTTACTTTTACCTTTCCTTTTCATTACATTTAATAATTCTGTTCAGGATAATGTAAATTGTTCAAAAAATTGTTTTCTTAGTACCTGTTGAAATGTTACATAATTTTTTTTTTTTTTTTTTTTAGCATCATTGTCAGAATTCCTATCTTCATCCCAGTGCAGGTGAAGACAAAGATGAAACCAAACTACAGTTTCTTCGATAGTTATCACAACAAACTGTATAAACTGATGCATCAATGAATAATAACAAGTAATGCTCATTCAAGGAGTCGATTTATTTTGGGAGGATATGGACATATTGATAGATTCCTCCGCTTTGAACTGCTTACAGAACTTGCCTGGACTATGTATCACTTGTATGCATTGTGATCTATCTGTTGATGCAGCGAATTATGGTAGTGCTGGCGTATCTTTGCTGATGTGTCACTAGTGTTGCAATTTTTCCTAAAGAGCCGTCAATTGACTTGGTGTCGTGGCATTTCTGTATCCTCCTCCCTTCTACTAGTGATGGTCTAATTTTGGGGGCCAACAGAGGTGAGGCAAAGAACCTCACCCCCCCCACTGACACCAAGGCCAAATTTGGGGGCCAACAGAGGTGAGGCAAAGAACCTCACCCCCCCGCCCCACTGGTGCATAGGCCTATCCACAAGTATGGCTCTATGCTGGACCGGTAGTCAGTGACTGGTATGTTCCAATTGCAGTGGTATCAACCTAAATCAGGAGGCTGAGGCCTAGAGGTCAGTTTTCCGATGACGGGTAAGAACCATATGTTGAATTGGACAAACCTAACAGGCAGGGTCCCTAGCCACATTGCTTGTTGCTTAATTAAACAGAAGGGGGGAGATGCTAAGAGCCACAGCCAAGTAATATGATGCATGGCATTTTTGGTTGAAAGGTGACGCCAGCTAGCCATTGAGATGATATGATTATGTTAAGATTTGCATTCATATGGATATTGGACTCCAGCTGTTCACCTTGGCCTGCTACAGGACTCCTGGAGTGTTCCCATTGGTTGGGGAAGTGCGGTAGGAGGAACTTCCTCTGGGGATCCAGGAGAATGCCGGGTGCGTCGATCAGCAATCTTCCGGGGCATTGGCGGCAGTTTCAAAAAATAAAGTTTGTTCCTGCTTGAGTGGCTCGTGATTTTGTGCCCAGCCAGACTGCAGCACTGCAGAATTCCCATTTGATGTCACACTATACCATCAGTAATGAGGACAGCTTATTGGGAAGGATGGACAGGATGATGTTCAGCAGAAAGCTGGACCCTATCCAGAATCTCTGTCCATATAGAAGGTACAATTGGGTTGTGACCACCCTGTGCAGTGGCCCTTCTTTCTTCCACACAAGCATGGTCTCTGCATCCTAAGTCCTCTCTGTGACCTTTCTGTGAAACTAAGAGGAGGAGCCACTTGGTTTCCATGGATAGATGTCAGAAAATCCACAGACCTACCTCACTAAGTCTCCTAGACCAAGAGCTACTCAGATCTGGAGCAACTCCCTGTGGGGCTGAAGATTAAACATATCCTTTAATCCTAGATTCTGGAGATTCCCAATCAGCTGTGCCGGGCCTCTTGAAAAGGAACATGCTCCCCAACTCTATCGTATGAAAATATGCCTGCTCTTGCCTCACATGCCCTCCCCATTTGAATTTCATCTGTTTCCTGATATTTAGTCTAAAATCATGAATTCTGTTATTATTACTTGTTTTTTTCCTTACTAAAAGTGTTCCTTGTGAAAACATTGAAAAAATACTGAAAATGAGCAGAAAGTAAAAGTTTCTTACAGTTAAAATACCTTGGCAATATTTTAGTGTATAAGTTATCTGCTTTTATTATTTGCATGTAATTATATTTTGTAAAATTTTCATCACATAAAAACAAAATTTTCTATACTATGTAAAATTTATTATGATTGGCATTTTGAGAATGATTGTTAATAGCTAAATAACAACCACAATACCAATATTTGTTGCTGACTACATGACACTCTACTGTGCTAATGATCTTATTTACATTATTGCTTCAACCTTTTTAATAACCCTAGGAGGTAGATTCCCTTGTCTTTATTTTATCTATGAGGTAACAAGGTTAAATGAGAATAAAATAATTTACAAGGTCACAGAGCTGGTAAATAGCAGAATTCGGGTTTTGTAGTAAAAAAATGTACTTTCTAACATATATATATATATATATATATATATATATATATATATATATATATATATATTAAGCTGTCTATCTAGTGAACATATCATATTCTCTTCACTAAATACGTGGTAATTTAAGTAATTCATGAATTTAAACTTTTAGATTTTGTCCTGGTTTAATTTTTAAACTATTATGAATAATTTGTTAAGAATGTCACTGAAATCGTTGTACACCAATTAGTTCCTAGGGAAAATTCCTAGCAATAAGTTTACTGGGTCTCATCTAAAAATGTTCCCTCATTTTCATTCCATTAATTCAGTTCTAGAATTTATCTCAGCAAAATAATCAGAGAGACACACAATGATTTATGCTTAGAGATATTCTTAACAATGTTATTTTTATCAACACTATTTATGATAGTTAGGGAGTGCCTATTTCATATCTGGACCCTAATAAGTTACAATATATAAAGATCTACAACATTTAGTTTTTCTAAAAAAATGTTGTTGTGTTATCTTATCCAGGAAAAGTAAATAAGGCTACAGAAAAATTAAAAAAATGTACCAGAATCAAATAGAGGGGATGGCCTTCATGCCAATTCCCAAGGTATAGCTTGTCACAGCAATTACAGCAAAGAGTGCAAATACAACAGTTACTATTATGGTATTATGTAAAAATGTGGATGTGTAACCGATGTGATTCTGCAATCTTTGTAATGTTTTGAATAACCAATTAAAAAAACACCAATGAAATTAATCTTGAAAGAATACCTTGTTTCCATTTTGTAAGAGAACTTCCTTTTTTATTATTGGCAATTACCAAAAATATAGGGACTATCTTCATTTCTAATTATGTTGCATCATTTAATTGAGTATTACTTTTTCCACAATATTAACTTAAGTCCATACATGTAAGTAAGTGTTATATTAAAAAAAAAAAAAAAACAAATTGTTTGCTTCAGTGGCTAGGAAAAGTTTGTTATGAAGAATTCAATAGAAGAAATAAGTGTTGTAGTGGAAATCATCACTTAGTGGGGTGATAGTACTGTTATGTTTGGATGTGGGGTGTCTCCAAAAGCTCACGTGTGAGACAATGTGAGAGGGTTCAAAGGGGAAAGGACTGGGTTGCAAGACCCTTGCCTTAATCTAGTTAGTAAATTAATCACCTTTTGGGATTAATTGAGTGGTAATTGAAGGCAGGTGGAGTGTGGTTAGAGGAGGTAGGACATTGGGGGAATGGCTTTGGGGTATATATTTGTATCTGGCATGTGGAGTCAGTCTTTCTCTCTCTCCCTCTATCCTTTCTGATCACCATGTGAGCTGCTTCCCTCTGTCACACTCTTCCTCCATGATGTCCTGCCTCACCTTGAACCCCGAGGAATGGAACCAGCCTCATATGGACTGAGCCCTCTGAAACTGGAGCCACTAAATAAACTTTTCCTCTTCTATAGTTCTTCTAGTCAGGTCTTTCAGTGGCAGCAGTGAAAAAGCTGACTAAAACAAGTGCCAACATCATTAATTTACAGTGTAATGCATGTAAAGGGTAGTGGTGTGCAGAGTGAGATATTTATTGAGTAGAGAAAAATGTTACAAAGATAATTTTAAAATAATCAATTTTTGTAATAGTCATAATTATTAAAAATATGTTTTTCTCAGTCATACTAAAACTAAACGAATTCTACAACTTGTATTTAGGAATTAAGACTGGACAATTAATAGGTAGTATCTATTAGGTTCCATGGTTTACTTTTTTTCTATGAAGTCATTCTAAATTACTGTGCCTTATTGTGAGAAAATTAAAAACATAGGTTTTTAAAATTGATTTGAAGTATAATTATCAATTTAAATAAAAATGCTTTAAAATAATGAAATTATAAAGAAAAATATTCTTGGATCTAGAGATTAAATGTTGGAAATGTGTTATTTTAATATGTGTGTTTGTTAACATCTTAAATCATAAATTTACAAATAACACTTTTAGGATTTTTACTCAGAGATAATTTCTTACCAAATAGAATATGTTAATTTCATTTCCAATATCCTCAGTAGAATTAATAACTTCAGGGACAGTCTCATTGGCCGGAATTGAAATATGGTATTCACTTGCAGAGCTTTAAGAATTAAATTAGAAAAATAAAATACACAACAAATTAAACATTTATTTAGCTTTATTCTTTTCTTTCTTTATAACATGTCATCACAAAAATTCTTAAAAAGAGTTTAATCAAAGAAGAATTCTTTTACTCAAAAATTCAAAATCAAATTTCTAGGAAGGTGAGAATAATTATAAAATTTAGTTAAATAATCATTAATGCTTATTTGCTAAACTATCTATAACTTTTTAAATAAAATTTCATTGTTGAGTTAAAAGTTTCCATGAATTCACCACTATTTATATTTAGTGAAAACAACAAGCTAAAGTTTGGAATTTTTAGTAGTGTGAAATTTTAAGCAGGATTGACAAAATGTTTTCCTTTTCACATTTTAAAGTCCTATATTTAATACTAAACTTTAAAGTTTCATACATATTATCATAGTCTTTGGATCAACTTGGTGAAACTTAGGAATATATCTTAAAAAGCACTTTAATGAAGAGAAAGCAAAAAATATTTATAAGTGTTGATCAAAATTTTATTTTAAATAAGTGGAAAAATCTTAGGTAAATCTGTGTACCAAAAGAAATAGATACAACACAATAAAAATCAGCCAACAGAATTTAAATGCCAAGAAATGTAAGCAAAATCTATGAGTATATTCTATAATCCTTATGTTTGTGGTATTTTATTAAGACAAAGTTCCATAGAAAATGAATTAACAAAATCTTTAGACTAAACTGAACTTGACATTGATTCTTATGCATTTTGTATGCATTGCACATATTTAATCAGCAAAAGCTTGGAGTTCTGCTTAAGCAAGGGAATTTATAGGGGAAAGTTTGCCAATATGATTGATATTTGGATAGATAAGAAGTTCTTTTAAGAGAAACAATGAATTATGAATAGGGAAGGAATAAATGTTTCATCAATGAGATATGCTTTAATCTTGTATGTTTGGAATTGGCAAGCTTATAGGATTCCACGGGATGAGAAGGATGGCCAAGAATTATGTTGCTGACTCCTCAAAAAACACTATATTTTGTGAAGGTCTTCTAGATCTTTGGCTTGCATTTAAGAGTTAAGACTGGATTGTTAATGTGATCCAGTATTACTGCACCTCATATTTTGGGGTATTTAGCATATAGGTTCTGAAATGTTAGGGTACATGGCAATTACCTGGAAGATTTATTTAACATGAATGTTGGGCACATCCTCAGAGTTTCTGACTGGGGTGGGGCTTGAGAATGTGACTCTCTAATAAGTCCCCAGATGATGGTATGTTCTTGGCTGAAGACCACACCTCTAGAAACACTGGGTCAATAGAAAAGCATTGATATATAAATGTGATTTCCACCTACCTGTAAAATTGTAGTCCCACTTCATATTTTACTGGGATAGAAATATTTGCTTCATTATCAAAAAGAGTTTCAGGAGGTTCTTCACTGTCACTAGAAAATGCAGAGTACATTCAGACAGGTCATTAAACTGTTGATTATTGAGAGACATTTCTAAGCATTTGAAAGACAAGCTTATATTGGCAAATAAAAGCATAAAAGAATAGAATTATTGATTTTTTTAATCAGGGGGAGGAGGGAGATCAGAGAAGGGTACTGTTAAAAGTTTCCAAGTTGATGCTAATTTGAAGCTACAGGTGAAAAACCACACTGATTTAATCCCTTATTTCTCAAAAATTCTGTGATAATAATAATGAGGAACCCCAAGTGTAATCGTTAAAAATGCACAGATTGGTGGGCTTCTCTTCTACAAATGTGAATTTAATAGGTCTAGGTTGGGGCCCATGAATTTGTGTTTTTGCCACAAATCTCCCTGATTTATTTATTATAGATGAGGACTTTGCAAAGGACCACAACTAGGGTCACACAGCTGAGCAAATCTAAAATCTTGTTTTCTCCTTTATACTCTTTCCATACTAGGTACATATTATTTGTAAAACACTTGTTTAGTACCTTGATTTTGGTAATAATTTAAACTATGTATGTAAACACACACACACACACACACACACACACACACACACACACATATATATATATATACACACACATAAATGCATGTGTATATCTCATTAGTCTTATATTAGTGCTTGTTAAAAACCATGTATAAGTGATAATACTTATATGGCCAGAGAATGAAATTGGTCTTAGAAGTTGGTACGTTTGCTGAAATTATTTAACCTCTCTGTGCTTTAGTTTCTTCATCTATAAAATGGAGATTTGAGCATTAAATGATTGATAGATGGTGATTAAATGAGTAAGAAGTTTAAAGAGCCTAGGACTGTGCCCAGGACAGAGGAAATATCCCATAAGTATTATATTTCATTGTTATTATCACACACACCTGTCCATCAACTGACCAAGCACCTAGCACACTGTTTTCCAGAATGTGCAATAGCATCTTTTAAGGCCTTTGCTTATTCCCAAGTGTATATAGTGGCTTTGTGCGAGCAACAGGGGAGCAAAAGCCATGCGCTACCTTAAATTATAGGTACTAGCATCACTGAGCTTTTACTGTGAATGGCTCCCTTCTCTCTAATATATCCCACAGTGTAGCTAAATTCATCTTCCTAAGAAGCAGCTCTGAACACGTGACTTAACTCTTTGAAACTTTCTGAATCCTTAAGACCTATTCAGTTAAGAAAAACATGCCTCTTATTCATAATAAGTCTCTAGAATAATATGCTAGGATGCACAGTTTAATTCCCATTACTACATGATGTATTACACATTCTGCATATCTCAGCTAAAATTGATTACCAGTATTCCTCAAATTGATCAACTGATTTGCCTTTGAGTTTTCACTCAAACTGTATAATTTTGCCTATAAATGTTCTACCTAATTCTATTCACCAATATCTCTGAAAAATGCTTTAAGGTCTTCCTGATTTTAAATTTTCTTGATAAAAATTTTTTTAGTTTGTCATTGCTAAATAGATATAATTTCACCCTTTGTTTTTTCTGTAACACATGAACACATGGTTTATATTTCTATATTGGACTTTCCTTACTCTAGCATATAGTATAAAAATTTTATATTAATCTTAACCTGTATTGTAATATTCACCCCATAAGGAGGTTTGTGCCTGTAGTAATTTTTGTATTTCTTGCACTGATTAACTCAATATCTTTTCCATAATAGATGTCAAAGAAATATTTGTTGAATTGAAGTGAAATGAACATAGAGAAGTAATATATCCATTAATTCATTTTTGTCATTTACTCAGGGCTATGGTTTGGATAAGAAGTGTCATCAAAATGCTCCTGTTAATACAGGACTATTTAGAAGTGAAATAATTTGATCGTGAAGGATGTAACCTAATCAGTCCATTCTAGTTTGAAAGGACTGGCTGGGTGGTAACCATAGGCAGTTGAGGCTGGAGGAGGTGGGTCACTAAGGGTGTGCCCTAGAAGGGTTATTCTTCTTGTGGCCCTTTCCTCCTGGCCCCCACTTTCTTTCTCTTTCTCTCTGTGCTTCTTGACCCCATGATGAGCTGAGCAGCTTTCCTCCATTGGGCCCTTTCCCCACATGAAGTATTATCTCAATTTGGGCCCAGAGCAATGGAGTCAGCCATCTCTAGACTGAGACTTTGGAAACCATAAGTCCCAAGTAAGCTTTTCCGCCTCTCAATTGTTCTTGTCAGGTATGTTGGTCACAGTGATACAAAATGCTCAGTTATTCCCCATCTACTTAATTATTAGTTACCAGGAATAAAGCAACAGAAGATAGAACTTGTTCTCAATGAAGGCGGTAAAATGGATAATTACACTTAGAAGAAAGTTAATCCATTCTTTTAATTTCCTCATTAGTCCCTCCCCCCTTTTTTAGCCTATTTGTTCTATGATAACTTTCAGAAGCTTTGACTGATTTGGATAAAATTTATGAAGCACAAAGGGTGTCAGTTGATCTTGAAAGCCAGTAAATGTTTCAAAATTAGATCCTGTAAAATTTTAAATGAATTTAAAAAAAATTTGGCAGATGTAAGTGTTGTTGAATTGAAGTGAAATGAACATACAGAAATAATGTACAGTACAATATACATTATATATATTGTATAATATACAGTACAATAGTGTAACCAATAATTTAATCCATTTAATTAAATTATTTCTATTAAATTTTTTTATTTTTGTAAATTATTGATAGTATTTTTGTGAAATAAAATGGTCATGGTTTTCTACTTCTAGTGATCTTATATAGGTTATAAGGAGCTGCTAGCGAGTCTCTAAAGCCAAATATTCTAATTTCATGAAAGAAATTATAGACACACATATAAACACGTTCATACACACATATACTAACCTTGTTGTACTTAGATGAATGGTCATATTTTCTGTGAGGTAAGATGTATTAAACTGAAATAATATTTTGAAGGTTACCTGTGAAATAAAAATATGTGTCCTCAGTGATAGATACTATTTATTTTGATTCAAATATTCAGTTTGCTTAAATGTATCACCCAAATTTAAATTATAAAAAATATCTTATAAAATGAAACTTTATCCCATCTCAAAAATATATAGAATAAGATATGACACACATGTGTTTTAAAATGTAAATATGTAATATGCTTTGCATATTGCTGTGTTCTGAGTGTTTGAATTCTCTTAAACTAATGTGTTGAAACCTAATGACCAATGTTATTGTATTAGGAGATGGGGAGGCAGTTAGGTCCTGAGAACTTGCAGGAATGGGATTGGTGACCGTACCAGAAAATCATCCAGAAAGCTGCATTTCTCCATCTGAGGAGAAATGAGAGGATTCCTTCTCTGACTGAAAATCGAACCCTCAATAGACAGAATTTACCAGTGTCCTGATCTTGGATTTCTCAGCCTTCATAACTCTGAGAAACATATTTCTCATTTATGTGGTACACAATTTATGGTATTTTGTAATAGCAGTCTAAATGGACTAAGACATAAAAAACTATTGACTTCATGTACTTTATTGAAATATATTAGTAAAAATATATTAGTATAAAGTATTTATACTAACCATAAGTTATTGCCACAAAGAGACATTCTATTTATTATATACCATAATTTACCAGATCACAATGACAAAAAAATAATGCAATTGTGAAATGGTCATAATTAAAACTTTTTTAGTATGGAAACTTTAAGTACCAGCAGCCATCTATACACAGTCATTATCAAATAGGGAAAAAAATACTTGGATTCACTAGTTTGATATTGTAAATTTTTTTGGACTACTAAGGAATAATAAGAATCTTGCCTTTTTAGAAGAAAGAAAATTATAAGAAAAAATGGAAAGTTTTGTTTGTAATAGATTGTATAGTTAAAAAATACATAAGAAGAATTGAAAAATGATTTTGCTATACAAACATTCTGATACAGGTAATTGACTTCTAAGAAAGTTTGCCTGAATGTATGGACTACGTAGTGTATGACTCTTAATAAACACCAACAGGAAGACCAAAACCAAAATTATTTCTTCAAAGAAATATGTCACTTTCTGTATAATAGTTCAAGAGAACTCATTAGTAATGCTTATAAAATTATATTTATCAAATTCAAAGTTAATATTGTTTTATGCTAAAGTATTTTAGAATTTAGTCCAGCAAAGTAGAAAGTCCAAAATGAACAATTAATAGAAAATACCCCAAATTTTATCTTTGTGATTCAGGGAGAGGTTTTGATTTTTAAAGCCCTGGTAATCAATTTAGGTACCATTCACAGAAAGAAAGGCGAATCTCAAAGATCAGGAGATTTACTTGGTTATACCACATCATGTATGAAGTTCTCTTTTATATTTTCTCCTTCTACATATTTGATTTACATTGAAAATGGAGGAACAAAAAGTTCTTCTAAGAAGAAAAATGTCTGAAGTCTTATCCTTTCTTTAAAATAGAAAAATTCCAGTAGACCCTTGGCTGGGTAGGCTTCAACTACAATACACAAAGGGTCAGATTATCTAGGTGGCTCAGCTAGAGCCCTCTCCTCCCTTTCCTTAATCTCCATGAATAGATTTGGCATGTGAATCATCTTTGCATTCTTGATGAGTCTTTGCACCTAGGAGAAGATTCTAGAAAAGCAGTGAAGTGAAAGAAACTGTTTATTGCACACCACCTGATCTTAAAATGCTTAAATGGAAAATCTAGATCTTATAATCAAAGTGCATTCTAAGCATAAAGCCAAAGTCAAGATGGATTTTAGATTTTCTTCCCATCTCTCTATGGATAGCATAAGAGATACTTTGATTCACACTTGCACCCTAAGCAGCAAGGAATTACTGAATACAGAGAAAAAATGGTTAAGAAATTCAGTGGGGGAAATGAATAGTCTTTTCTCAAATGTTTTGGGGTCACTAGATATTTTTAAATAAAGAATGCATTGGACTCATTCCTTACATCCTGCACAAAAGTTTCTCAAAATGGATGGTATACCTAAATATAAGAGCTAAAATTATAAAACTCTTGGAAGAAAATATGAAAAACATTCCTGACCTTGGATCAGGCAAAGTCTTCTAAGACGTGACACAAAAGCATGAGGGACATAAAATTAAATAGAGGGACACAAAATTAAATAGATAAATTGGACTGCATCAAAATTTAACAAAAGTTTTGTTCTTCAAAGAAAATGAAAAGACAACTGACAGAATTCACAAATCATATATGTGATATGGGACATGAATGTAGACTATTTGATGAACTCTTACAACTTAATAATCCAAAAGACAACTCAATTCAAAAATGGATGAAAGAGCTGGGCATAGTAGCACATGCCTGTAAATCCCAGAATCTCAGGAAGCTGAGACAGGAGGATTGTAAATTCAAAGCCAGCCTCAGCAAAAGCGAGGTGCTAAGTAACTCGGTGAGACGCGGTCTCTCAGTGAAACACAAAATAGGGTGGGGATATAGTTCAGTGGTTAAATGCCCCTGAATTCAATCCCCAGTACCCTTCCCTTTACCTTCCCTCCCCCCCAAAAAAAAGGATAAAAAAATTTTAACACACAATTCTTCAAATACTATATACATGTGGCCAATGTGCAATAAAAAGATGCTCAAAACCTATTAAGGAAATACAAAAAAAAATTATAATGAAATATCATTTCACACCCATCAAGATGACTATAAAAATACATTATAATGTGGAGAAATTAGAACCCTCAACCATTGCTGGTGGGAATGTAAAATGGTGTATCCATTCATCTACTGTAAATTTGTCTTGGTGCTTAAATTTCACTTATGCAATACTTACTTTTGAGTTTTTTCTTAATCTACTTGGACTATTATAACAAAATCCTTGGCTTGAAAAATTTATAAACAACATAAATGCATTGCTCACAGTTTTGAAGACTGGCAATTCTAGAGCAAACCACTAGAAGATTAGGAATGAGGGTCTGTTCTCTGTAGACTGTGGCTGCTATGTAACCCCAGATGGTGCAAGCAACAAATTTCTTTTAAAGCCACTAATCCCCAAAGCCTCACTTTTTAATGCTATCACACTGGGGATTAAATTTCAACCTAAGAGTTTTAGGAAGATACAAACATTCAGACCATAGCAGATTTGAAGCTGAAAAGGATTGAATTCAACCTTTTTCATCCATATCGTCCTAAAATCCCATTAGAAGGATTTATATATTTGGCTTTGAGCATATCATTTTTCATATCCAATTGCTACATGTGTTTTTTATAAACTGCTCACCATTTCTCCTCTTCTTAGGAAAGGATATCCAACTTTACATGTGATATTATGATTGGATTCACAACTATCTTTTTGGATGCCCTAGAAAGAGAAATTAAAGAGAAACAGAGTAGAGAAGCAGGTGAAATATTTGAGCTTAAACTTCTTATTTTAGAATTTCCCCAGCTGTGTCTTGGTGACATCCTTGCCAAGATTTGTCTCTATTTAGCTGGAGGAGCCAGCACTCTGGGACGACGTGTTCCATAGTCCATGAAAATCTGAAAATTCATTTGAGGGTGCCTAAAAGACAACACACATCTCACTCTTTCCCAAATCCTCATTTGGAAAATGAGACCACTGATAACATTTACTTACAGGTGATTGTAGTACTGGACAAAATAATACTGGACTGCACAGAATAGCCCACAGTGAATGTTAGTACTTAAGAGTTTAGTGCAAGTAGAGAAGAGCAAGGGATCTGAGCTGGGACCACCAGGATTGAACTCCTGCCTCCACCACTGTTTGCTCTAACCATGTCAAGATTGCTCACCTATCTTGGTCTGATCATCTAACAAGTGGAGTTGGTAATGCTCTACTCTATCAAACCTAAAACGTCATTGAATGTGAGATACAACATTATTTTATAAACAAGTGGGAAGGAAAAAGCCATTCTTGCAGTTAAACAGCACACAGTTAATTGTAAAATGCAATTGCAAGAAATGTTAACATGTGAAAATGGTTTATCCTTGAATCTCCACAGTAACTAGGTACAATGATGTCTACTTATCAAAGAATGATAATCAGATCAATGAAATCCTTGGAACAGAACTCAGCATGTAATTCAAGAAGGGGTAGCCATTATTGATACTGTACTAGTATTATTAGTATTATTAGTAGTATTATTGATATTGTTCATAAAAGCAGAGGAGGTGCATGTTTGGTTTTATTGCCAAACTCAGTAAATTAGCTAAAGAGCATACAATTATTTTTAATATAGTTACCCTTTTCAGAGGGAATTTGAATGGTTATACTTTCCAATATTGCTTTGCACCTATATTTTGAATTTATATGACTATATTTATAAATAACATTTTGAATATAAGATATGGTATACTAACATAGTAATGTATGATGTACATATTATATACAATATATAATATATAATACATACATTTAATATATATGATATATAGAGTATATATATATACATACATAATACATATATGCTTAGATATATATTATTATGCATAATATGTATATATACTTCATATATTATTATATTAATATACTATTCTAATATTCAGAATATTATTTATGAATTTATTATATACTAATGCATATAGTAATATATGATTTTTAAGCCTATTTTAACCATCATATCTTTTAAGTGATATCCTATCAAATGGAGAGATATACAAGTGAAAATCTTGAATTCATATCAACTAGACAATAGCATTTTAATACTATCTGTAATAAGTGCATTGCCTTTTAACATGAATCATGCATATTATTAATTCATATAAGCAAATACAGAATTTCAATTCAAGAGAATTCATTTGGAGATCAGAATTAAAAGCAAAGTTCAAACTTGGAAGTATTAGCTACTCTGTGATATAAAGATGTAGGTACATAGATACAGATATCTATATCTACATATATTAGCACAGGGATCCCTCTCTGCAACTCTGTTAAAATATTTTGGCTTTGATATGTTCTTCCTTTACTCAGTCTCAATTTCAGTGGTTTAAGTTCTTTGTGAAACATACAATTTTGATACTTCAACTATTCCTTTCTGTGGCTGAATAAGAAGAAAGATACATCTCCAAAGAAATAAAGCAAAAGATTTTTTAAAAAGCTTGGTACTTTTACCACTAGTGTATGTTTACTTTATACAAAAAACCTTTTTTATTCTTCTAAATTATAATATGTTAAGAGCAATTATCTCAGTAGTATGAAAAGTACATTCAAGAAATGCTTGCTAAGAGAGAAAATAAATAACTACAAGTTTACCTCAATTCCAGAAAAAATTAGATTTGGAGAATATTGCACAATTGTTCTGGTGTTATAGGCACTGTCCCTTTTATTTCTCACTGTCAGGCTAACATTGAACTTGTCATTTTGAGACTTGACAATAAGCAGGCCCTTTTCTTTGGTGGATACATCCAGAACCAGGTCTGAGATACATTTTTCCTTATTTCCACAATCTTTGGCAAAAGGAATCTGAAACAGTAACAAGAAAGTATTTTTGAAAGTGTAGTTATACATTATTGAAAATTATGTATCTTTTTATGTAACAGAAATTACATGTATCAGAAAAAGTTAAGCAAGTCATAATGAGGATAGATTGTACTGCAGAAATTTTAAGAAATTTTATATTTATTCTTGAAATCTATAGGGAAAGAATAAACTTTTACACATATATATTTTTCCTAGTCCTTTTAAGAATGCACAGTATTTATGGCTATTTTCCACTAGCTTTAGTCTGTCAGAGAAGGTAAAAATTCTAAGATATTAAAGCCACTCAACACCAATTATAAGATTTTCTATTGAAAAGAATCAAATACTTAGGAATATAAAAAAGCTGGGTCTAGAGGATGGGAGAATGGTCACACCATGTATCTGGGAGTTCTGTTTGATTCTTCTTCACTAAGTCTCCCCACACCCACAGAACACAGCCAATCTCCAAGCACTGTCCAATCCACTCCCCCTTCTAAATACTGCCTAAATCTTTTCTCATCCCTCCTCTTCCTCTCTGAACTAAAGTAATAGCCTCCAACTATTCTCCCCCACCCACTCATTTTTCTTTGATCATTTTCCATATTGTGGCTGAAGGAATCCTCAGGAATTGCACATCTAGCCCCAACATTGAGCTGAATTAAAACTTCCAACAATATTGCATGGCTCATATAAAAGTTTAAAAAGTATGCTGTGGCACCAAGTCCTGAAGGATCTTGCCCCTGCTTTGGCCTTCAGCCTCAACTCACATCACCTCTCCCCTTGTTCTTTAGTTCAAGCCACAAAAATGAGTACAATTTAGCTTTTTTTTTTTTTTTTTTAAATATCTCGGGACCTTCATATATACGATCCCCTCTGCTTCCCTGACTAAGTGGGATGGAAAATCACCCACACCTTCAGGTCTCCACCTAACTGTGTAGGGGGCTTTCCTGGACTCCCCAGACTACACAGAAGTTCCTGTAGTGCTCTGAAGTTCTCCACAATCTAATTACTACCTAAAACCTTCATGTTGACAGATTCCTAGGTTTTACTGCAAGCCCTGTGCCTAGTATGTATAAGACAAGAAATCTATTTGGAAGGTAGGAAGAGAGTAGAAAATAGGTGTATGCGGGAAACTAATTCCTCATCTTGAATATTTCCTCTACGGGTGCTGCATGGCACTCTCCTCCATCTCTGTTCCCTATTTACTGTCAGGTGTGGGGCATTGAACTCTGAATTTGGAAGCAGGACCTGGGGAGCACAGCTCAGCCCCTTCTTGTCTATTTGCCTTTGGGGCAGCAGTGTGGACAAGGGAAGCATACATTCTGATTTACTCCACTTGCAAGTGTTACAGGTGGGCCCCAGTGAAGAAGGCCAGAGATGGGTCCACAACACTGTCACTACTTGGTTATCCATGATCTGAGTCCAAGGTTTACTATGAGGGTACCCTCTCTACCTAAACTGTGCTCTGCAACTCAGTGTTCCCTAGGGTAAAGGGGGGCATTTCTTTTGATTGGTCCTGAATCATTTATTAGTTTCCTTAAACTCCAGCAATAGGAAGTTAAAGGGTTAGGAAAGGTGTCTAATTACATAAATGTAACATAATATATATAATAATATGACATATATAGATATATGTGTTTCAAGCTTTTTGCTAATACAGTCACAAGTAGGTACTCTGAATTTAAAAAAATCTGACTTACGTATTCATGTACTGAATTTGGTAGAGAATCATCAAGGATTGGGCCATTTTCTGGATCAGTAAGATTAAAATCCAAAGTTATCCTTACAGAATCCTGAAAGTCATGCTTGTCCTAGAGTTTGAAACATAAAATATGTCATTGGTATCATACTGACCAGACATTCTAATCTTGTAGCTTTTTCTGCCCTGTGGCTTACTAGAACATTTTTTTTTTTTTACAACTAATTTGACAATATGCCTCATCAGACTTTTGTTTTGATGGATGGAGATGGCCTTTCTGCTTTGACAAGGGACACAGCTGGGAAGCAGAGGTTTCAGAATGTAACCAGTTGACTCACCTATGGCTTCTCAAAGAGGTCTGCTGAAGTAATGGGACACAGCATACCTTGTCCCAGGTCAGGATATACCACCCTGATCTGCATGCATAACAATGTCATTTCTCTTGATACCTTGAACTAAAAAATCAGTATGTAATACTTCTAGGAAAGTCTATCAATTTCAGAAGGGCAAACTGCCTTTAAATGGACTTATATTTTATTTTTATAATATATATATATATACACACCCACACACATATAAAATTTTATAATGCAAATTGATATAGAAATGATGTGAATATTATTAATAATTCCAAAATTATCACTAATAATAATTTTCATTTATAGTGTCCAAAATTATGAGTTTACACATTATTTTCAATACTTCTTTAACATGAATAACTGTTAGGGTTTTTATTTTATATTGGCTTAGTTGAGCCTCTATGGCCAAATAACTTTATTAAAGTAACACAGAATGTGGGGGAGTTGGGATAGAAATTCCATCTGGCTAACTCCAGAACAAGTTAGCCAGGAAATTTTGAAGCTAGTTTGTTTCTTTTAAGGTACTTGGGTACCTGGACATCGTGTAGATACTGAACTTGGGAACAAACAGACTGCAATTGCTTTTAGGAGACTGGTGGCAATGCCATATCTGTCTTACGCACATGGAATTTGACACAAAGTTTTAACTCCTAAATGTTCAGTTCTGATGAGCAACATCAGAGGGATTACTCCAACTTTATTTTTTTCAGATCATAATATTGATCTTTATGTTGATAGAGTAAGTTTATTATGATGTCTATCATAGGTCATACTGGCACAAAAACCATTGAGAAAGAATAAATATGGCATACCAGGATGCACATTTTCTGTCACTCTCCTCAACCTAACTATATTTTTCAAAATATTTTATATAAATACATGAAGAATATGAAAGCCAGTCACAGGTTGGAAAATCAGCCTGTATCCTTTGAAACTACAAGGTCATGATCAAGCGTCTAAGTCTTAATCTCTGTTACTCAAATCAGAGTTTCCTCACTACCTTCATTCTGCTTTAGAAAAAAATGATTATCATGTACACTTTAGGAAAATGTTTAAGAAACTCCCACCCTCGATTGAAAACACTCTCCACATATGCAATACCACAAGAAAATATATTTAAATTGGTACGAATTGGCTTATCAAGCCATCTCTAGAGATTACTAATTTGCTTTCCAAACCTCTCTCATCCACTGAAACAGAAAGAAACTGAAGTAGCACAAACCCTCAGAAGATTAAAAAAATAATAATACCAATGGACCCCGAAAGCATGTGTCCCAATTAATAGTCTGCCCTCAGGGCAGTTAATCACTGATCACTGATGAGGTCCAGAGAAGTCAAGTGGTGTTTTCAAGTTGAAAAAAGTGAATGAATGCAAGAATGGAAAGAATAAGGGAATGAGGAGTCCTCATTCATGATTCCTTGATTCTGTAATATATGGATGTCTGATACACACAGGGAAGATTAAAGAGTTTCTCATTTGGAAACGACCTGCAATTTTTATTTATTTTTTCTGATGAGGGAACAAGCAAAATGAAATTTACTTTATGTTGTCCACTTTGAAATAAAATAGTCAGAACTTGAATGACTTGAAATACAACATTTATATTATATTCTATGTTTGGAATAAGGCAGCTATAATATATGATTTACTTGCCAACATGTAGAAGGAATGCCTAGTACATTCTGATCCTTGAACTGTGATATTTCGTTGAATCTTTCTCTCCTGAGTTCCAGAGAAAAAACTTCGTGATATCTGTCTTAGTGAATCTAGGGTGACACGATACTGCATATCTATAAAAATAAAAGAATAGACAAAAATGTTTATTTAAGAATGATTTTCACAATTCAACTCATTGAATAAATATATAGAAATATCTTTTGAGCAATTAATCAAACAAAAGAGTTTTATTTCTTGGCATATTCACATTAGTGTAGTACAATGATACTAGCAGTCAAGAAGACCATCCTGAGGAGTGCTCATGATTTCATCATGAGTTCATCATGTATTGAATTATGCTTATTTATGATGTACATATATATGAAGTACATACATATGACATACATGTATGTGATGTACACATTCACATGCATACACACCCACCCATCTAATTTACTGACCATTCTGTATTTACTTGATTTTCACTCAAAATATTGATTTAGAAATGTTGGAATACTGTTTGGAATACTGTTTGGAATACTGATCATGTCATATTTCAATAGAGATAAAAAGACATTAATGGCATTTTTACCTTTTTCATAAAAATATGTCATTTTAGATTATGTTCAAAGCACTATTAAATTCAATAAAATAAGTATATATAAGTGAAATCTTGTACTTCATTTGAGGACTACAATCCTTATTTGATTCTTTAACTGTTTTACAAACATCAAATAAGATGAAATAATGTTGCATATGAAAACCTGATTTGTATTTTTGCATTACTATACCTTATTTATTTTCTATTCAGGGGACTATTTCAGAGTACATGTATACATATATACAGAAAATTAAGAAAAAATTATTTTAAGGATGAATGGTTTTTCTCATTAATTTGTCATTCAGATTGCAGAGTAAATTACTCTTCTGTAATCAATGGACTTACAGCTTTGGCTCCAACATATTTCAACATAATTTCAAAACTTCCTTAGAAAGTATGTGGATGTGTAACCGATGTGATTCTACAATCTGTATTTGGGGTAAAAATGGGAGTTCATAACCCACTTGAATCTAATGTATGAAATATGATATGTCAAGAGCTTTGTAATGTTTTGAACAACCAATAAAAAAATCTAAAAAAAGAAAGAAAGTATAGAACGCAGAAGGAGAAAGATGTTCAGACTGACATGATCCACCTGAGAAGCCCACACATCGTAAGTCTGACTCTAAAAAACTAGTGTGACCTTCTCAATAGAAAGGAACAAGTAGTTTGAGTTCTTTATATACTCCGGAGATTAGTGCTCTATCTGATGAGCATGTAGTAAAGATGTTCTCCCACTCTGTAGGCTCTCTCTTCACATTATTGGTTGTTTCCTTTGGTGAGAAGAAGCTTTTTAATTTAAATCTATCCTATTTACTAATTCTTGATTTTATTTCTTGTGCTTTAGAAGTCTGGTTAAGGAAGTCAGGATCTAATCCAACATGATAAAGATTTGGGCCTATTTCTTCTGTTAGGTGCAGGGTTTCTGGTCTAATTCCTAGATTCTTGATCCACTTTGAGGTGAGCTTTGTGCATGGTGAGAGATAGTGGTTTAATTTCACTTTGCCGCATATGGATTTCCAGTTTGCCCAGCATCATTTGTTGAATATGTTATCTTTTTGCCAATATATGTTTTCAATGCCTTTGTTTAGTATAAGATAACTGTATTTATGTGGGTTTGACTCTGTTTCCTCTATTCTGTACCATTGGTCTACAAGTCTATTTTGGTACCAACACTATGCTGTTTTGTTACTGAAACTCTGTAATATAGTTTAAGGTATGGTATTGTGATGCCTCCTGCTTCACTCTTCTTGCTAAGGATTGCTTTGGCTACTCTGGGTCTCTTATTTTTTCAAAATGAATTACATGATTGCTTTTTCTACTTCTATAAGGAATGTTGGGATTTTAATTGGAATTGCATTAAATCTGTAAAATGCTTTTGGTAGTATGGCTATTTTGACAATATTAATTCTTCCTATCCAGGAACATGGGTGATATTTCCATCTTCTAAGATCTTCTTCAATGTCTTTCTTTTTTAAAAAAATATTTATTTTAGTTGTAGGTGGACACAATATCTTTATTTCATTTTTATGTGGTGCTGAGGATTGAATTCAGGGCCTCATACGTGCTAGGTGAGAACCCCACCACTGAGCCACAACCCCAGCCTTTCTTTCTTTAGCATTCCATAGTTTTCATTGTATAGTTCTCAAAAAGCTTAACACCCAAAAAATAAATAACCAAATCAATAAATGGGCTAAGGAACTGAATAGATACTTCTCAGAATAAGATATACAATTGATCAACAAATATATGAAGAAGTATTCAACTTCTCTAGTAATTAAAGAAATACAAATCAAAACTACTCTAAGTTTTCATCTCACTCCTGTCAGAGTAGCAATTATCAAGAATACAAGCAATAGTAAGTGTTGGTGAAGATGTGGAGAAAAAGATACACTCATACATTGCTGGTGGCACTGCAAATTGGTGCAACCACTGTGGAAAGCAGTATTGAGACTCCTTAAAAATCTTGCATCAGAACCACTATTTGACCCAGCTATCCCACTCCCAGTCTACACCCAAAGGACTTAACATCAGAATACTATAGTGACATAGCCACATCAATGTTCACAGCAGCTCAGTTGAGAATAGCTAAATTATGGAACCAAACTAGATGCCCTTCAACAAATGATTGGATAAAGAAACTGTGGTACATATGCACAATGGAATATTGCTCAGCATTAAAAAAAGAATAAAAATTATAGTATTTGTAGGCAAATGGATGGAGCTGGAGAATATCATGCTAAGTGAAGTAAGCCAATCCCAAAAAACCAAAGGCCAAATGTTCTCTCTGATAAGTGGATGCTGATACATAATGAGAGGGGGTTGGGGAACTTTGATTGGGGCAAAGGGGAGAGAGAAAAGGGGAAGGAGCATGGGGACAGACACACTGGCGGAATGAGATGAACATCATTACCCTAGGAACATGTATACCCACATGGAGCGACTCTACATCCTGTACAACCAGAGAAATAAAAAGTTGTGCTACAATTGTATATAATGAATCAAAATGCATTCTGCTATCATGTAGAACTAATTAGAACAAATTTTTAAAAAAGAAAAAAAAAAAAAGGAGTTAAGTACTTAGGTCATCTGCAATATTAGTCTTCCCCAGGAGGGGGCAGAAGAAGGGAGAGGATTCTTTGAAAATTGAAAAAACAAAAAACAAAACAGACTGTTTTTGAAGTCCATTTCAAATTGCTGCCTCTGAGTTGATATGCCTGTACCAAATTCTACTGTATTTCACTGTGCCCCAAAGTACTTGCTTAAATAAGCTTACCAGCTTTGTAAATTGAGTCTTCTTTGGACTTCAATTTCGCATCAAAACATATTGTAGCATTTATGCACACTGTTTCCTTTCCCTCCATATGGCAGTTTTTCTTTTGAATATTCACTTTATTTGGTTCAAAATTCATGGTCACTTTAACTACAGCTACATCTCGAGACCTACAAACACAAAAACAATGGAAATCACTCACACCTTTATGCATTTCATGAATGCCATCAAGTTGGCAGTGCAATGTGACAGCATCAGAAGAGTCTCCTTTGTATATCCTGAGGACTCCTTTCCTCTAATGAGTCATCGATGGAGAAGAGAATGTATCTTATGTTCTGTGGAGATCCAGGCTCTTTTAGAAATATCCTGGGCATTTGGTTTAAAGTCTTAGGATCTAGTTTTGCTTGTAATGGGAAAAAAGTAAAATGAAGTGCCTGGGGAAGAGCTCAGAACCAAAACAATATTTGGGGGATCTCTAAGTTTGTTTCCCCAATTTGAAATGGTCCAGAGGTCCCTAGAAAACTTGTGGGCCCCAGTTAACCTTCATCTAGACTAAGAGATTTGTCTATTCTTGTGGGTTCAGCTGTGCCTATGTCTGGGAAGAAGAAGCAGAGTAATACTTGAGGCATTGTGTTAACCATGTGTGTTATTTCACTTAAATCTTAAATTGACTTTGACTTTAAGAAGAAAAACCATATAGTACTCCATTCCTTCTCCATGTTTTGCTTTTCCCAGTCTCAATTATCTGTGGTCAAACATGGTTTTCATTTTCTTTTTTCTTTTTTGATAGTTTTTAAACAATTTATTCACTGGAAATATGAAAAACATAGAAATGCATAAGAAAATAGGAATCACATAATTCTGCCTCAGCAGTAATAGCCATGAACATTTAGTACCCTTAATGTTTTATTTATTAGCAAAATAATAGAGACTTATGCAAATATATACATATATGCATATATAAACACACAGGTCCTTCTTTCACATATACACAAGCATATATATGTATATAGATATATACATATATGTATATAAATGCACATTTTTGGCTTTTGGTACTGGAGATTGAACTCAGGGGCACTTAACCACTGAGCCACATCGCTAGCCCTATTTTTGTATTTGATTTAGGGACAGGGTCTCACTGAGCTGTTTAGTGCCTTGCCATTGCTGAGGCTGGCTTTGAACTTGTGATCCTCCCATCTCAGCCTTCCAAGCTGCTGGGATTACAGGTATGCGCCACTGTGCCTGACTGTGCATGCACATTTTAAAACTTGTATAAAATATCAGCCAGTTTACCCTTTCATCAGCAATGAATGGACATGTCTGGTTTCCTGTTTATTAGTATGGATTCTCCAGACATGAGGCCACCTTGACCACATTCCACCCTATACATTCTTTCTGCTTCCACTAGATCTTTACAGTAGCTATGGCTCAGTCTAGTCCATGTGACAGGACTCTCGCTATTTGAATGTTTTTGACTACCTCTATTCATCATCTGCCATTTGTACTCAGATTCAACCCCTACTTCAGCATTGCAAAACTTGCTCTTTATGTCCCAGAGCAAGTTTTAGAAGAAATTTGTTATGGCATGAGCTCCAGTCACAATCTGAGCTCTGGAATTATTTGTGAAACACTGTTGGATTAATCAGATGTTATAAAATACATACCAAAAGAGGGCAGCCCCTCCAAGGCCCCCAATAGTCACATCAGTCAGACCATCACCATTTAAATCCATTTCTCCATGGATAGACTGGCCAAAAAATTTCAGTGTCTTTCCATCCCCACCTGATGGAATACGCTGTGAAAATCCCAATGGAGAATTTTATGTTAGAGTTTGTGCAAAAGAGCTTCAAATAATCTGGGAATTTATATTGGTTAACAAATATTGAAATCAAACTTTTTTTGCGAAACAGGAGGCCCCTCATGTAGTGACAAAAGGAAATATTCAGAAGTTCCCAAAGGATATTGTTCTTTTTATAGTACAGACAGAATCATTTCAGAATGATTGGCACCACAGAGAAGGGAAAAGATTATGTAGTATCATCTTGTATTCTCAAGGGAAACATGATTAACTGACTCTCCTTTCTAGTTACTTTTTAATCCCATTGTACAGAGATAATTAAAGGCAATGAAAATCTTGAAAAAAAAAACCTATTATAAAAGCAAGTAGGAAAATGGAAGATTGTTCTAGGGGTCAATTTGGGGTTCGTTAAATTTTGTGTCTGGTTATAAATAACATATTCCATCAAGTACATTTTTCAATATTCAGTCTTTTTTCTTTGGTGGGGATACCAGGGATTGAATTCAGGGACACTTGGCACTGAGCCACATCTCCAACCCTAATTTGTATTTTATTTAGAGACAGGTTCTCACTGAGTTACTTAATGCCTTGCTTTTGCTGATGCTGTCTTTGAACTCACCATCATCCTGCCTCAGCTTCCCTAGCTGCTGGGATCACAGGCATGTGCCATCATGCCATGATTCGACATTCAGTCTTTTTTACTGCGTGACAAAAATTGTCCTAAAAGTCAAGGTCACAATAGACCAACTCCACTCACATGTATTCTCAATGTAGGTAGAAGTGAATATTGAGCTGATTTGTTTATATCACCATACATAGATATCTGCACTTCTTGACTTAGCATTGGTATATGATGATGCTAATTTAATAAAGTCTGCTGACAAGGAGGCAGGACTTACAGCCCCCCTCTAAACTTGGGGTGTTATCATCTTCTTGTTTTTTACTTAAATAATAGAAAACAAGAAGCCAAATAAGGCAAACCAATTGGAAACATTTCTCATGCTAAAAATTGTATGTCCCATTGGAAAGTCTTTCCACATTTTTCAGCAAACAAATAAGGAGATGGCTTGGGAGAACTTAATTCCATTTGATTATCCTGTACACAAGCAGCACCTCTGGTTCCCATGGAAACAAGTAAGCACATCCTCACTTGTTCCCTGGGAAATCATTTTGCTGATAATTAAATGAGCCTAACTTTAATATTCTGCTTTGTTATTTTTGTTTAAAGAGGCATTTTGATTTATCACTATTTTACAAAATAAATTTCTTACGAAAATCTGTTCCATTAAATGACAAAATGTCTTCTTTTTTCTTCTTCAAATGCCATTCTATTGAATTAGCAGGATTAATAGTGAAAGAATAAAAGTGGTGGAACAAAAGAAATATACCTCTTCCTGCATTTCTTGGTTTCATCATGTCCCAATGGTAATAATGCCTGTATTTAGTGAACTATTTAATACCATGACAATTTTTAACAGAAACAAATCATTTATCAAATGAATAGAAACTTTGTTACTGAAATAACCCTTTGGTTTGTTCACTATTAATGTCATTATGACTTTATGAAAAATTCAACACTTTACCATACATAATAGATTTTGAGAACTATCTTGACTACAGAACCAAGGAGACCACTCAAATGCAAAATTAAATAAGTAATGCTATGATTTCTTTTCATGGCACATAAGCTAGAAAGTGGTGAGTTTTATTTTATTCATAATTAATTATTCAATGACTAACCAACTATTATTACAGAAAAACAATTATATTAGAACTACTTCAAAATCTCTTGTTTTTGTACCACATTAAGCATTTCTGTAAATTAATATTTTCCTCATGTATGAGGAAATTAAATTAATAGATTAGAGCTATTAATGGATAATAAATTTAAAACAGGAGCAACAGGAATCCCCTGCAGATTAAGCCCTCTTATATAATTTTCTTCTAATGAGGATTACTTACAAGAAAATTATAGACCTTCAGAAACTCAAATTTATGTGATGAAAATATGCCAATTTAATTCACAAATATAAATTTAATGACATCTTATTATAACAACATGAACACTAAATATGAAAATAATCTCACTCTTACCTCCTTTATTGACTAAATCATAATTATTGTTCTCTTATTCAGAGGAATACCCTCTCTTTAGTATCAAACACTTTGCAGATATTAAATAGCATTATTATGAAGTGTTCTTTTTTGTTTTTGTTTTTTTGCCATTTCAAAAGATCAAATCCTAGAGATATGGCAAATGATAACAGAAAAGAAACCAGATAAAAGTGTGAAATTAGAAGGAATCATTCTTAAAAAAAAAAAAAAAAAAAAAAAAAAAAAAACTCTCAGTTGAGAATTAGAATTGAGTTTCCCAACAGAGTGAGAAGAAAGAAATCAAATAGCTCATTAAGTAGCCAGGCAATGCCACTCAGCATTGGAAGGTGGGAATTTGTAGGTTTAACTTCTTACTTGTGCATACTCTTTCCTTACAGTCTTCCCACTACCATGATAAATGTAGACGGCGCCTGCGTGATCATTCTCCAGCGGAGCCCCTATCACGACGTCATTAAATCCGTCAAGATTGAGATCTTTTACAGCAGCAATTGCTGTTCCAAAACGAGCCCCGCATGGTTCATTTTTGTTTTCTTTTGTGCATGAGTTGTGCTTCAGAGATGAGCAGCAAGTCTGCTTAATTGGTTCCAGGCTCATTTGATATTCAAATCTTGTCTGGAAAAAAGATAAATAGGATACTTATGGATTTCTGTCACTACTAGAGCAGAGTAGATTTTTAAAGTGCGTGCCAAATCAACACTATTAAGAACTATCTGTACATTACTAGTACAGTTTGTAAAATTTCTTAAAAAGTGAAAGCAAAGTTGGGGATTCCAAAGAAGAGATTGTAGAATTATCAGAAAGAAAAATAAGAATCTCTTTTTAACACAATCAAATGAGTTTGTAATAAATAGCATATGTTCAAATCCAAACAACTGATTTTTTTATCCCTCAGTTTCTTCCAAATTTTGTGCTCTTTTTCTCTCTTCAATTCTCCCCCATAAAACAAAGAGGAAATACATCCTGTTCAGAAAGCAACTTTCTCTAAAGCTGCCTAGAGTGTGTGTGTGTATTTGGGGGGCCCGGGTGGAGGCAGGGGCAGAAAGCAAGGACAAAGTACTAGCCAAGGTGCTCAAGAACGTATTTTCTTCTTCTTCTTTATTAAAAAACAAACAAACAAACATTTTCTTGGAGGAAATTTTAAAAATGTGACTACAGTGGCTTCTGGGAAGCATCTGATGTCACTGATTTGGAACTAACTACCTCTTTTCTACTGCCCAACCCACTACATCTCTAATGATACCCAACAATGAATATAGTTTACAGGTGGATTTATTTAGCAGTTTAGTGAATTTTATTTTTGTCTTTTCTATCCTATGTATTCTGACAACAAACCAACCAACCAACCAGCACTTCATATTTCCAAGCAGAAAATATCTAAGGGTTGGAATGATTTAATTAAAATTTAAAATATTCCTTTCAAAACAGAGTTTGGTGAGATGAATGGGAGCTAAAATCTTTGCTCATTTTTCTAAATTGAATGAAAAAATCAGAAATGCATTATTCAAAATTGAAGAAAGGGAAAAAGGTTTTCCTGGGTTTCAGATACCAAATTCAGATACCATTACCTGATTCAGAGTGTACACGTACACTTTTCCTTGTTCCTCTTTCTCTGTTCCCATGTACATGGGAGCCCCGACCAGAAGGATGTCAGTGTTAGAATCTTTATCAATGTCAACTGTAGTTAAAACACTACCAAAATAGGAACCAATCTAGGGTATAAGACAAAACAAGAGAGCCTGGTTAACATCAGACATTCTCAAGGAAGTTAAAATCTGCATTTTTTTAAAACTTTTTTTCAATTTAGAACATGATTGATGTTTGGTTGACAAAGGAAATGAAATATAGAAACTGGTTGAGTATTTTTTTAAGCTAAAGAATATCAGTCTATCTCATCTTTGAGGGCAAATAGATGTCACTGATTTTATAGCTTAAAAGTAACAGAAAATATTTTCTTTAGATTTTTGTCTTTCTCCACAAATCAGATAGATAATACTACAGTGGCTTTTTTTTTTAAGGAAAATGAATAAAGAGGAGAAGGCATTCTAAAATGGTTTCATATATGTTTAAGTATAGTAATAGGAAATTATGAAATAAATGGATTAAAAGGAGCTGACTGGTTTTGGGATACTGTAGGGTATTTTATCTCATGGTCTTAGATGATTATCTATTTAACAATGGGTAAGTCTTGTCCCAGTAGTTATGAAAGATGGAAAAATAAGAAAGGATCACAGGGGGCCATCCCCTTGCCGCAATATATTGTCTCTTTTAAATATAGAGATCTGTTTGGGGGAAAAGCAAGAAACTCACATTTCACTATCTAAATGCTTAAATAACCTTTTAAAATACGTTTAATATTTGACACTCCTAGTTCCTCTCTTATTGACACTTCCCATCCCAGATTCTGTGCTTTCATTTTTGCTCTTATGATTCTGTTCCTATATCTCCAATCATCCTTTTTTTTCTTCTTATTTGCTGGTCCCATCCCCTAAACTTTGGCCTCCCTGAGAGCCTAGATCTGAGGTTTCCTTTCTATTCTCTTTCCCTAGACCATCAAAGCTTCCCAAACATGTTCACAGCATATTGTACATTTCTTTATGTTTTCATCCTCGAGGCTCAAATTCTGCATTGATAGACATATAGATATTGTGAGATGTACTTTTTATGGCTTTTGAAGGTAATTTTCTCACAGACTTGAAGGCTTAGAAGGCTTTTCAATATTAAATTAATCACAAATATTTAAAAAAATATATAGTGGGCTCTGTCAGCATTAGGTTTTTATTCCCCATGCTGACCAGGGTTCCCCCACTTTTTAGTGTTTAATGCCCAGCAGCTTTTCTCATTTATTTTACCTTACTGACATCTGCAAGCATCTGAATTTGTGCTTATTACTACAAAAAACATATCAAAATCTTAATACCAATTTTTTAACTTTTTTAAAAAGTACCACAACTGCTTTTTCTACTGGAGCCACATTTCTCTCAGATTTGCAGGCCTAAAACTGAAATCACTCATGATTTAAATCATTCATGCTATTTTCCTCTACTCAAGTAAGCAGTTTCCCACAAAATTTTATACTTCTTTTCACCTGTAGACAATTAACAGAAAGATAATCAACTGAAGATGTCAGCTAAAATGCTTCATTTTACTTTCTCAACTCCTCTTTATTTGTGCCTATTACACCTCTTCCTTTTCCATGTTTGATTGTTAATATCTTATTTTAGGTTCTTACATCATCCTTAAATCACAACGACAGCTTCATTTTTATTGCTGATGCATTTTGTGAGCATGAATGTGGCAAAGAGTTGATAAAAACACTTTTGCCTGGTATATGAGAATCTGACCTCTGGTGTACTCTGAGATTCCCCTGGGAACCAGCTGAGGATAGGATTCCAATTATATTGCAAAGCATCACATGGTGGTGAAATCAAGCAATGGCTGGAATGTTGTATTGAGGTCATGTGGAATCAAGAGTGAACTCTACCTGATAGAGGTAACATATTTTGGACTTCTTTGGGTGGTGGCTCTTGTAGCTAGCTTGCCCTCTGCAGACACCCTGTAAACTATGTCTGTGCTACTGTCATAAAGAATACTAGCTCCTATGAAGAGAGGGCTTTAGAGCCAGGGCAGTTGTAGATCTGCCTTGTGTAAGTTTGTGGCACCTGGGCTGTACGTTGTGCTGGTCTAGTTTACTGAGATAAAATACCTACTGAGCCCTAAGAAGAACCCCCTTGAGGATTGCAAAATAAAGTTAATAATTCCTCATTGTAGAACACTTGGAAAATACAGAAAACTATAAAAATAGACAAACGTTACCCAAGTTATTAAAATCCCCAAAATAGCAACAACAACAACAATAACAAATATCATAGATAGATGCTATTCTTTTGGTCTAAAAAGTACTATATGTATTTATAAGTTTGTATAATTTCTTAATTTAATTTTAATGTAATTAGTGTAATCTAATAATAATTTTCCAATTTGTGTTACAATCAATTTCCCAATACTTTGGGGATATAAGTCAAACTTTTTAGTTTGTGATTCAATGTTTCACACAATAAGAGTCCCCATTATTTTTTTAACATTCTCTTTTACTTTCCTTTCTACTTATCTATATTTTATCTTTCCTTCTAGACTCACCCCAAATTCCATCACTTATTATGGCTTTTTGCACCAATCTTAACTTAAAATAGTCTTTCTACTTTCTGAATATACTGTCTATATCCTGGCACTTTTATGATTCTTAATGTTTTAGATCTCTTTTCTTGTACATATTTTGCAATCTGCAGCTACCCCTATTATCTCTACATCTTATCTTCACTTCCATCCATCTGCAGTGTTTATGAGGCCAAAGGTACAGACACGTTACATCTTTCCAAAGAATCTAATAGGTAACCCTGCTTACGGTGGATATTGACTATGCAGGTATTGCTTTTAAAAGATTTAGAATAACAGAGACATACATGGAATGTGAAGAAACTAATTGGAAACAATTTTCAAGCTTACCTGTTCTCCTCTGAGCGTCTGGAGAATCTTGATGTCCCCATCTTCCATTCTGTAGATAACAACCTGGCCTGTGTGGTTGTACCGTGGCTGTCCAGCAATATAGAGGACACCTCCAGGAGCAGTGGCAGAATTTACTGTGTAACCTACCAAAGAGATTCCAGACATATATCTGGCCCCTTAAAGTCTGCATGTAATATGCTATGAATGACTTTAGATTGTCAACTTACGGAGAATCACTGATCTATTTTTAAATGGATTTCTGCTTTTCTGAAAATAATAATTTTTAAGTGCACATAAAAATCTTTTGGTTAGAAACTTTTTCATTATCTACCACAACAACTTTGTTCTGGAAAGGTATACCCCCCCCCCAATCTCAGTTTTTCATTGTTTAAAGGCACAAATGATATAACAGTGATGATAGAAAAAGAAAAAAAGGTATACAAAGCTCCTTACCATTCCTAGTTCACCATTTTGGAATATATCCATTATATTCTATTTGGACATAAGTATCTGTGCTGTAGACATTAATGATAACATACTGTTAGGATTATAGGAAATATAAATTTATTTCTTGGTAGCCTGATTTTAAATTGTAACTTAATTGGTGGATATTATTTCTGTGAGTTCAAAATAAAGTTATTAAATTTACTACTTGACCATTCCCTGATGGAATATTGGAATTTAAGTGGTTTTTGATTGTTTGCTATTGTACTAAACTTGCAAAAATAAATATTTATTTACTTTTACTAAACTTAAATCCTTGAGTTCAGCATTACTGTCTGCATTTTTAAGCATTTATTAAACATTTACTTACTTTTTCTATTTTTGGATTTTTTTCTTGACAGTAAGTTTAAGTAGATTACTAGATCAAGTTTTTAGTGGTTCTTATACTATCTTTGGCAAATTGTTTCAAAAACATTTCTATTAATTATTTATTCTTATGAACAGTTATATGGGACACAACTAGTCTTGGGAATACTTGGGAAATGTCCCCAAGTATTCTGACTTATTATGTAAATTTTTAAATATTTTAATAGGTGTTAAACATTATCTAACAATAGTACTTGGTAATTTTAATTTGTGTTTGATTATTAGTGAGCTAGTTTTTCATATGTCTGATCATTCATCCTTTTAGGGGCAGGTATTAAATTCAGGGTTTTGTGCATGCTAGCCAAGCATTGTGCCACTGAGCTACATCCTCAGCCCCTTTTTTTAAAAATTTATTTTGAGACAAGGTCTCACTAAGTCACCCAGGCTGGCCTCCTGCATCCTTCTGCCTCAGCCTCCCAAATGGCTGGGATTTCAGGCATGTACCACCTCACTTAGCCACTCCATTTTAGTTGAGTTTTCAAAATGCTCTCCAAAATTTGGAGTTGTTTTTTTTCCCCTTACTTTTACATTCATTTCCATGTATTTTATGTCAAATTTTTCCTGAGCCGTAAGTTTTTGATTCTTGTTTTTTCTTCTGTGTAATCTATTATCCTGGTTTAAGAACAGTTTGTTTTGTTGCAGTCAGGATTATCTCATTGTGACAGAGGGAGATTATAAATGGGTTAATCCAACCATGAGCTCTGTAGACACACCCAGTTCATTTGGGTGTTTTGTTCACATAGATGTGCTCAACGACCAAGGAATCTACCCATAAACCCTTGAGTTCAGCTTTACCGTCTGCATTTTTAAGCATGCAGAGCAAAATATCAGCACTCTTTCTGGGAATCCACCTTCGATTGGGCCCACCTAGGAAGGGCACCATCATAATGATGGAATAATGCACAATGGAATTATAAGGTAACTTTTCAAATACTTGATGTCCTTTTAGATATGCATACACATGATGGCTTGGAAAGTTTTATAGATATTCTTAAAGTGATGGAGAAGATACTAACATCTTGAATTGCATGATTTTGTAGGGCTTACTGGGTCAAATGTATAGCAAAGTATTTTGAGAGATCACATCAGGCCATTTATGGGAAAGAACTTGAATTTCGACTGTAAGTTAGATGATTATTATTTTTGGAGTCAAGAATTAGATTTATTCTTTCTGTCATTAGAAAACAGAGCTAAATCAATGGGTAAAAATGACTTTATGTACATGTCAACTCTCCAGAAGGAAAAACTGTTCTAATAACCAGAGCTGTTCATTAGTGGTGCAGGAAGCAGATTGTTTTTTAAAATTCCATAGAACAGCATTTCCAACAAAAAAGACCATATTTCTAATTTACTTAACAAGTATTTCACTATAAAGTATTAGTTCTACTTTGTCTCAAATTTTTAAAAGAGGAACAGAGGTTTTTGTACCACTTAATTCTTACAAGTGCTGAGGGAACACAATTCCTTAGACATATTATCTTTTATGAGTAGTTTTATCACGTTTTCATTTGTTCCTTTTTCTTTGAGTTCTTTTCTATTGTTATATATAACATAATGCAAAATATTCTTCAAACACACAATGTATTATTTTTTTATATTACTAGTGGCAATATTGCTTAAGAGTAAGAATTTTAGGATCATGTTTATGCATACATAAAATAGAAAAGGAGATGTGCAAAACAAAGATTGCATTATTTCCTGCCATTCTACTAAGAAATATGAAGAAGGGAGTGGGATAGTGCAAGGGTTTTAAAAATATGTTGATTATTATTACTTTGTGTGATTTTCAGAGCTGTGAATGCAAATGGGTAAATGACTCTTTAGAAAACAAGTTGAAAATTATGTTTGGGACTTGGAGTTGTACAATTACTTAATTAAGTCTAATAATTTGCACTTGATAACAGAAAATATTGGCTTATAAATCACAGGGACAGTAACTTGCTTCTTGCTGGGGGCTCAAGTGTTCAAAGACAATAAAAGGAAAAGAAAAAAGAGACAAATGTAGCCTAACTTTAATAAGGCAAATAATTATAAACATTCATGCGTAATATTGCTTCTTGAAAAGGAAAAGCATAAAATGAAAGGGGGGAAAAGGGTGGCCTCGTCCAATGCATGGATTTATGAACAGTAAATGAGGTCAGCTCCCACAATTCACTCTTTGGAAGAAGCGTGAGAAGCTGGTGAGGTCATGGGAAACAGGCATGAACTGTCTCCATTCCACTTCTTTGCCTCACGTCTTTCCTCTTCCTTTAGAATCTGTCTGGCATGATTAGAAATCAGCAAACTGTGGCTGGAGGAACACAATCTCATCTGCATTCTCACCATTAAGCCCACTTACTAAGCATATATTAAGCACATATTGAGGCAGTTTGCTGAGTTACAGAAAGACAGCCACATTGATGGGCATTGTGGCTCAAGCTTGTAACCCCAGCTACTTGGGAGGCTGAGGCAGGAGTAACACCACTTCAAGGAGAGCCTCAGCAACTTAGTAATACACTGACTCAAAAATTTAATAAAAAATTTAAACAGGGCTGGGAGAATTGTGCTTGCCTAGCATGTGCAAAGGCCTGGGTTCAATCTCTAGCAGAGAAAAACCAATAAATAAATAAGGGTATGTGACTATATCCTGAGAGAGATGTTCATTAGCTTCCATTCCTACTTTGTTTTGATCAATATTGATTTCAGAGGATTTTTTTTTCATACAGTATCTAACTCTTGCTTTGCTTCCTCCATTAGATTTTCCATGGTCTCACAGTCTGCAATCTGTATGGATTTTAAAATAAAATATTCCATCTCTTCTTAATTTGCAATGTCCATAAGAAAACATTTTGAAAGCCTCATTCCAGATTTAGAACATTGGGGGAAAATCCTACAACACAAGCTATCCACCCACATGTTTTACTGAGTTCTTTTCTATTTTGAAAGAAAGTTTACATATATCAGACTTTGTTGGCAAAATATCATGCACTCTAAATTTTGATTAAGCTAATAAAATGATTTGTGAAACAATATATATCATCTCAGCACACTGTAGGAAACATGCAAAAAAGTTCATATATCGTTATATGTACAGATATGGCTGGTACTTTTCTCAGCTTTATTGAAGTATAATTGGTAAGAGGGGACATATAAGTACTGTAGTCAGAAATGAAGGCTACTTTAATGTTTTCTTAATTGTGATGATATATTTAAACCCTGAATTCTCTAATTCTTCTTTAATCAACCAATAAATCAATAAGTAAAGCTTTGGAGGAATAACAGATTTAGGATTCTAACAGTTTATTTAGTTTTAAGGACTTTTATCATGTAATCATAGCTCAGAATACCAAAAATTCTGGATTGTTAAATTAATAATTAAATATGTGAACTTCCTAAAAGTAGAGAACATGTCAAACTTGTTTGTGGACTTCACAAAATGTTTTTAATTTTCTAAATATCCAGTACTTAGAAGTTGTAATATTTACGTCAGCTACTGTTATTATTACATATAATATACCTGTATTAGTTTTCTATTGCTTCTGTGACAAATCACCACAACTTGGTGCTTATTACACTACAAATGTATTATCTTACAATTATGTTAGAAATCTGTCAAAGTTCCCGCAGGCTAAGATCACAAGTAGCCAGGTCTATGTTCCTTTCTGGAGGAAAGGTAGAATCTGTTTCTTGGAGCTTTGTAGCTTCTAGAGACCACACATATAACATGTCTAGTGGTCCCTGTCCATATTCAAAGCCAACAACATTGCCTCTCTAACCATTTTCCATAGTTCTAGCTCCCTCAGATCACATCCAGGAGATGTTCTCTGATTTTAAGAACTTGGTTACCATGGGCCATGCCAGATTTCCTGGGATAATCTTTCCATCTCCAGATTCTTAACTTAATCACACCTGCAAAGTACTTTTTGATTCATAAGCAAACATATTCCTGAATCTGTGAATGAGGACACAGACATCTTTGTGAATCATTATTCTACTTACTACAATGATAGTAAGATGAATATTTATTGTATAACAGTACATACCAATAAAACACCTACTGAATATTAGCATCTGTCAGGCATTGTATTAAGCACCTTATGGTCATTATTTAATTTAATCTTTTCAATAGCCTAAATTATATATCAATTTAATTATTGCCACTTTATAAATAAACTGAAGTGTTGCTAAGGCTGTAGGAACAGGGAGAGACAAATATCTACAGCTGAGAGCCATCTTTAAATGACAGCTTCAGAACTGCATCAGGTCTTTAGTATTATGGCATTACATGGCATATGCCCATCACTTTTATTTTGATGGGCATATAAGATCCCAATAAGTGGATTTACTATTTACTTCATTATTCCCATTTTTTTGGACATGTGGGATAATGCTATTTCCTCTAATACCATATATATTAATAAAATGAAAATGACTGTTTACATGGCATTCTTAAATGTTGGATTTGTTAGGTTAGATTTTCAGAAGTGAAATTTCTGGGTCAATATGTTGTGAACTTTTTATGACTCTGTAAACACATTGTCAAATCCCTTTCATAAGGAGTTGTACTGATGTATGTGCTACTCATTATATTTGAGGGTAGTTGGTCTATAATTCTTCTATCTAAGATAGGAAGCAGTTTCTGATTGAACTGCTTCTTGATTCCAAGGCATTTCATGTTGAGCAGTCTCATAGAATCTTTCTCGAATTTACATCACAAACTTGCCAAATTTCAAAGTTGTACATTGTATGATTTCTTGTCTCAAACCCAATTTCTTCAAGTTATGGAGGGAGAGGAACTTTTGTTGGAGTGGTTTACAGATCTGTATTCTCTAAATAATCTTTTACTGGAACATTATAGTTTATCATTTTGCCTTTGAAATATGTGATAATAAAAACAATGGGATATTCTAGCTGTTGTCTGACCAGGGTACGATGTAATGAGATTTCTATAGGAAAGAAGACTAGACTTTCATTAATGTGGTTCAGAGAGTAGTCACAGTGTCCCTGCTGATCACCATTATATTTTTAGTTATCTATAACACAGGCTTTTATTCTTTTTATATCCTCCTACCTCTTTAATAGATGTTCTTGAATAAGGAGGCATATAGGAATACCAGTAAAAACCTGCCACTCTCCTCATAAAGTATAAAGGAACTGGCTTATGTTGCTAACAAGACTTGCTCCAGGACAGAAAGATCCCTCAGAGGAATGCCAACAGACTAAAATGTGAACACTTCAAGGTTAAGGTATTTGTTTACCACAGCATTCCCAGAACCAAGAACATATGCCTGGGGGCAAAAGAGGAGCCAGAAAAACATCTGCTGAAAGAGAGTTGGGAAGGTGCCATTCCATCCCACTGTTCACTGAGATCTTCTTCCAGTGATGAGGGTGCCCCCTAGTACCCCTGGCATCTCTGAGCCTGGTACAGATCCTGAATAAAGTGGTACCATATATATTCTTCCTTGTGACTAGAAGTCATTAGAAAGCAAGAGGAGGTTACATCACTGGGGTTAAGTTCAATATTTGCCTGATTACACATAGAGCTATGAGAGAAGAAGTTATATGATGAATCAACTTAAAATTCTCTGTCTCTCTGTGTCTTTCTTTCTCTGTCTCTGTTTCTCTCTCTATGCATGTGTGTGTGTGTGCACTGGGGATTAAACACAGGCCCTTGCACATGCTAGACACACATGCTAGCCATCCCTTTTTAAGTTTTTACTTTTTGAGATTGGGTCTTGCTAAATTGCCCCAGGCTGAACTTGAGCTTAGGATTCTCTTGTTCACCCTTCCTAGTAGCTGTGAGGTTATAGTCAAGAGCTACTGTGCCAAGCTAAAATTCTCTTTTTAAAAATTAAAACTATATACAAAAAACTAATGGTAAAAGTTATTTAAGAGAATATGGGAATCTATTCTTCAGAATAGAGAAGTTAAGGTCTCTTTTTCTACCTATTCATTTTCTGTCCATAGTTCTTGAATTTAAAGAAAATACCAGGCATAAAGAGACCTCTTAAAGTGCACATAGCCTGAATCATTCCCTGAACTACAAGGTCCCACTGAGAAACATTGACCTCCAGGTTCTGAAACTTCAACTTGCTAAGGCTCCTCATAAGTATGAAACCTTTTATGGATTTTTAAAAATACTTAATTCTTTGAGGTGTTCTCACTACATGGTTTGCACCTAAAGAAATGCAAGCAAATAGCGCTAAAGATTAAAACATTTAAAAAATAAAAAATAACCTTCTGTCAATTGCATTCAAACATTACCTAAATAAGAAGCAAGAGGTTCATTCTTCTTGGAAGATTCAACTTTAAAGGTTGTGTTTTGAGGTATTATGATTTGATTAGCTTTCTGCATAACCACTGTTCCATTCCAATCATAGGCTCCTACTGCTCCAAGCATGACCCAGTCCTTATACACAAATAGAAAAAGCAATAATGTTTAATATTTAACTACAAATGGTATGTTTTCTAATCTTGCCTTTTTGCTTTATTTTGGGTATCCTAAATCCTAAATCTTAGAAGTTTAAGGAATTCTTGCAAGACTCTTCATTATCTTAATTAACACTGAGAAAAAGATTCACTTCATGTCTGAAGCAAATAAATTAAGTATTTTGTTTAGCCAGATATGTGATTATATAAGACAAAGCTCAGACTAGCTGGTTCACAATTATTAGTAACATATAATGAGTTGTGTGAGACAATGTTTTCCTAATAATAAGACTGTGAAATGTCATTTTCCTACTTGGATTAAAAAACATCCTCACAGTCTGTATAACTGCTCATGCCAGAAACCACAAGTAGAACTTGTAATACTGATGGCTGGGTGTTAATTTGAGGGGAGGTAATCTAGCAAAAAGGTATTTCATTTACTGCCAAGTGATCAGCATACCTGTGAATAATGAGCGCTGAAGCCAGTCTGAGACATTTCCATTTCAAATGAAGCTGCTGACTGGTCTGATGTAGCTATAACATAGGAAAAGATCACCATAAGTAACCAACAATGCCTTTTAGTGCACTGCTGACTTGCAGGACCCAAAGACCCAGTAGAGCCTGATATCTTTTTTTTTTTTTTTTTTTTTTTTTTTTTTTTGAGAGGGGGGGGAGAGAGAGAGAAAGAGAGAGAGAGAGAGAGAGAGAGAGAGAGAGAGAATTTTAATTTTTTTTTTTTTTTTTTAGTTTTCAGCGGACACAACATCTTTGTTTGTATGTGGTGCTGAGGATCGAACCCGGGCTGCACGCATGCCAGGAGAGCGCGTTACCACTTGAGCCACATCCCTAGCCCAAGCCTGATATCTTATCAACCACAACTTTTAACATCTCAGATACTTTCAGTAGTACATTTATCAACCCAAAATTTCTAGGCTGAGCTGAGTAGAAGACAGGTTTGTGAACCAACTCCTGGCTCCATTCTCGTTCAATAGCTTCCCCATCCTTGCTGGAAGACTGAAGAAACTTGCATTCTTACACTGCAGCACACTCCTATGTGGCTTTGGGTTCACCTGGTTAAAGTTGCATTACAGAAGCGGGAAGCCTTTTTCATCTTTATGACCTGGGAATCCTGCGTAGGCTAAACTTACTTGATATTTTACAGGGCTGAAAAAATTTCATTCACGTATTTAAAGAGGAGTCTAGCTCCACCAGTCCCACCCACATTTCAGGCCATAAAACTGGCCCTAAATGCATAGTTTGCATTTATTATATCTCTGGTTATAGGTATCGCTCATAGATCAGGAGAGGAGTTTTTTAACAGGGCTCTAGGCTACATGCAGCCTGATCATGTACATTTCAAATATCCAGTGCACACTTTGAAATGCTTCACTGAAATGCAGAGAAAATACAGAGCATTCTCTCTAAGTACAATACTCCCAAATTATTCTCAAATACTCAGGAACCCAAAGCTACAATTTCCTGAGGGAACCAAGGGAATGTTGATTTACTTGCTTCCAGTAGGGAGTTACTGATTCATTTGGCTTTAAAGATAAGTTTAAAATAACAATTTTTTTTAAAGTCAGTCTACCCTCCCATTGAGGCATGAGAATAATCAAATATGTGAAATGAAACACATTTACTATTTATTTACTGGTGTCAATTATCAACAAATCCATTAGTAATTGCCTTTTATAGGACTAGACTAATGGAATAATCATTAAGAATTTTTCAAATCTATCGTTTTAATCTCTTGCACTTATTGCCCTCTCAATGACTTTAAGTTAAACATGTTTTTTGTTGTGGCTGTTGTTTTTGGGTTGAACCAAGGGGCACTTAACTACTGAGCCACATCCCCAGTCCTCTTTTTTATTCAGGGTCTCACTAAGTTGTTTAGGGCCTCACTAAGTTGCTGAGGCTGGCTTTGAACTTTTGATCTTCCTGCCTCAGCCTCCCATGCTGCTGGGATTACAGGCATGAGCCACCACACCCAACAAGTTAAACATGTATTCTAATAGACAGAGCTCAAAGGCAATTCCTCACTTATCTTTGCAAGACCAACAGTAAGAAATCAGCAGCCAACTGTGCATGTTTGCAGCCTGCACTGTGCTGCTCTTATTGAAGCTGAGAACCAGGAGAGAGAAGCTGTGTGACACTCCACCAGCCATATTGGCACCACGTAAGAGCCTGTCCTCTCTCTCTGAGCTTCTGACTTTGAACCGCTCCCTGTTCTGTTCTGGGTGTTGAGCTAACCACTCTGACTCCTGCACAGTTTCTGGTTAGGAATTGCATCATTTTCCCCAACCCTTGATAGGAGAGGGAGACGTTAGACCATTTCCTGTTTCATTAGGCAAGAACTTGGCATGCGTGCCTCATTAGGTGGCATTGTGCTTGGCAAGCAGGACCTTCATAATTGTAGCTATTTACCCTGAGAAGATAAATGTTGACAGGAAATGGATGTTTCCCAAGTAACAAGGAAAAAGGCCACTTTTGATCTCATTATGAAAAAAAAAAACAAGAAATAATCTAGTCAAAATACTGGTTTTGGTTAGCTTTAATTATGCAACAACAAAGATGTGGAAGATGTTTTTAGTCTGTGGAGTTCCTTATAAGACACTTTTTATTTTTACATATAGAGACTTCTTGAAATATACTGGGCACTCCTATGTGGGACTTGTTACGTATAGTGTGGGTAGGCTAGAAACAACCTGAAAATGTCATTTCAGGGAAATTGAGCCCCACCACCCCCGAGGATTTGGGATTCATTTCTGCCTGTACTAGTTTATAGTTACTTGCTTACTTAAGAAAATATATAGAAATGCTACTATATATTTAGCTATCTAATATGACTGATAAATATTAAGTTATTTTTACAGATTGTTTGTTGGCCCATGGTTGTTAAAAATTAAAAGTGCAGAATAACTCAGAAGGCCTAACATATTTCCTTAAATCCAGGCAAACTTATGACCTGGACTGTTGATAAATGACACTATGATGGCTGTGGAAATACCGAAGTTACATAAAAATGACTTGTACACAGAGTACTGGACAGCTGAGTCCCTCAGAAGCAAGTGCAACTTCAAACTAATGAATAATTCTAGAGTCCTTTCTCTGAAGGCTCAAAGGGAAAGGAGCCAGAGAAAAAGGGAGACATTTCTGCCTACATTGTCAATCCCCATTATCTGTAAATCAAACTCTCTAAGTACTGATTATGACCCAATTGTGAAGTCTACAGGAAAAGTGTGGTGAGGATTTTTTAGTTGCTGTTGAGAGAGAATAGAGTAAAATGAAAGAGATCAGAAATTATCATAGTGCATTTCATATAATTAGAATTATTTTTGTGAAACTTGGTTTTATTTTTAAATGCACATATATATGTGCGCTGGGTTGCAAAGAAAAACATATTCATCATCATGGGTCAGTTCAGAAGAAGTCTGAAAGCCATTACTTTAGATCATTTTCTTTTTCTTCTGTGAGTTTAATATTCTGTGTTAGTTACTTCCCTGCATTTTTCTAGCCTCTGCTGGGAATTTAAAAATTCCCATGTTTGGGAACTCAAGAATGACCCACCTTTTTTCCAGTAACACCTCATTCCCATTTTACGTCTTGCTTGATATCATGAAAACTGAGAGGGAACTTTTAGATTTCTACTTTTATGAAATAGAAACCACAATTTTCAATGTTTCCTTACAAAGAGGGTCAACTGGACTTGGATGCAGAATAAGGAAAAAAAGAATTCTCTGGTGGTTCCTCCTCCTAGGTGGGGAGCAGGGCATGTTCTCTGAGACTCCAGATCATCATGGAATGTGAAGAAGGAGGCTATGCCAGTTTGCCTGGAATAACATTTCTGAAGACTTTTAGTTTCCAAAGTAATCTGTTACTTGACATCCCCCATCTAAGGCAGAGGAGGGATCATTGTGACTCAATATCCTGAGCACTGAGAAATCAAAGAAAATTCTACAAATATGCAACATAATTCAGTGAACTGAAGTCTCACCACCATGGGGCTCGAGGCAGAGCTCTCTCTGTGAAGACCATTAAAATGTTCAAGAAGCTAAATGCAGAGAAAAATAAATGAACAAAGAAATCATTACAGCAGAACAAAGAGAGGGAAGCAAACAAAGAAACAAATGGAAAAAAAAAAAACAAAACTTGAGCTAGAGGCTTCACAGTCTAGACCTGTGTCACAGAAGAGGAACAGCACACGGGCACATTTTTGTTCTTGCACATCTACACTGACCATTGTCTTCATAGGCTCTTCTAACAGCACTATCATGCTCTTATACAGATGGTTACTAATAGACACAGGGCTATATGAAACAACCAGCTACCGTGCACAGTGAAAACGTATTTGTGACATGCTAGGAATACATTCAAAAACTCGACTGCATTGAGTTTGAATTGTAGAGAGAACATGCAGGATGAGGAGAAATAGTCATACCTTCCAGGGCAAATATTCTTTCTCCCAGAGCTTGAACAATAGTGACGAGAGCCAGTTCATCAGAGACGTTGAAGAAATGCTTTTCAGTGGGTTCACTTGCAATTGATTTTATTTCCTCCACAAATTTTTCAGTGCTTAAATTTCCTCGGTTATAGCTGCCAAGAATCTAAGACACAACAAAAATGGCAAGAACATATTTGACTTCTGTATGTTCAATGAGGATCTCAAACATATTGTCAGTAAACAAAAACACAGAGTATCTTAGTGTAGTGCAATCTTTATGTATTTCCATACTTGTGGAAGAAGAATAATATTCAGAATATGTGGTCTAATATTAACTATTAAACACTGCAAGTAGTGTAGGAAAACATAAATGACAATTTCATATGTGAGCAAAAATGTCTTCTCTTTCATTCATGTGTTCATATTTATTAACAGCTATATCTTTGAAAGCTAATACTTCAAAAGTAATATCTAGCTTCTGAATGTCTCTGAATCATTCCAGTTAAAGACATTCTCTTCTGCGGGACAAAATCAATCAGCAAGTAAGTTGCTTGATATTGGAATAAGTCATAATCTAAGTCAGCAACCCAGAAAATAAGAAATTTGGGCATTTCTTTTTGAAACCAAATGCTGAAGTCAGAGGCATTCTATTTTATGAAGAGGAAAGGGAGGCATGAATACCTATTATGGTTAACAATAATTATTTAGATATATGCAAGCAGATTTTCTCATTTAGTTTATCTTGAAAGTAGGTTTATTGAAATACAGTTTATATAGTAAAATTCATGCTCTTTAGGTGGATAATTCCATGAGTTTTGGCAAATCAATATGGTTGTGTTACTATGAACTCAAGATATAGAATATTTCCATCAACCAAAAAGTTGCCTCTTGCCTTTTGTGGTCAATTCCTTTATTCCCACTCCTACCCCAGGCAACCATTGATCTATTTTATGTCCCTATAGGTTTGCTTTTCCCAGAATGTCATAGTTAGAAATTACATCCCTCTCTGTCTGGCTTTTTCACTTTGCATGTATTTGAGAACCATCCATGTTGCTGTGTGTATCAGCAGTTCAGTCCTTTCCATTGCTGAATGGAACTCCCCTGCCTGGATGCCTCTCCTTTTATTCATTGAGAACATTGGGGTTGTTTTCAGTTACAAGATACCACAAAATAAAGCAAGCTGTAAATTTTTGCACCTCGGTCTTTTTGAACATAGGCTGAGATGGGAGTGCTGAGTCTTACAGCAACTAGAACTTTTAAGAAACTACCAACTGCTAATGAATCAGACATAACTTTCCTATGTTCATATTAATACATCACCAAAGTGTCACATCATGTGTATAACCACAAGAATGGGATCCTAATTAGAATAAGTTATATTCCATGTACATATAATATGTCAAAATACATTCTACTGTCGTGTGTGTGTGTGTGTGTATGTATATATATATATATATATATATAAAACCTGCCAACTAATTTCCAGAATCATTGCTGGGCTTTCCCATTCCCATCAGCAGTGTAAAAGAGATCCAGTGGCTCTCAATCTTGTCAACATTTGGCATTGTCAGTATGTCTTTATTCACTTGTTTTAGTGTATTGGTGTATAGAAGCATTTTATTTACTTTGCATTTTCCTAATGACTAATGATATTAAGAGTCCTTCATGTAATTATCGGTCATAGTGTTTCTTCTTTAGTTGGTATCTGTTCAAATCTTCTGCCCATTATAAAACATGGGTTGTTAGTTTTATTTTCCTTTTAGTGAGTAGGAAAGTTCTAGGTATATTCTCTATATAAGCCCTTTATATGTTTTGCAAAAGTTCTTTTCAGTCTATGGGTTGTCTTTTCATTTTTTAACTGTATAAAGAGCAGAATTGTTTAATTTTGAAGTGTAACTGAGCAACTTTTGCTTAAGGTTTATGCTTTTTATGTCTAGAATTCAGTTTTTTTGTAAAAGTTTCTTAGAATTTTGAATTTGAATATGAAAATATTCAAGTTAGTGAAAAATATTTTAAAATAATATGTAAATTTTAAAATGCAAACCAGTTTATAATCCTAAATATAAAGATAAATAGGATCAAATTCTATTTTTTAAAATGCCTAACTATATGGACATTAAGAAATTGGAAAATTTTGTACCATAATCTATTATTTTTAAAATTTATGTCTAATAGGAGTTTGGGTATTTCCTCCTTACATTTGCCTAAATATATTTTTAAAGTTGTTCTTTTACAATAAAAATATCAGTTTCCTAATAAAAGAAAAACGGTTAATCACACTATGTGCTAATGTGAGACTATGAGAATGTTCTTTACTGGAGAGAAGGTGGCAGTAGATTTGTTCCTAATTTGTTTCCCTTTGCTTGAGTAATGCCCTTGCCCCTTTCCCTCGGGAATATCAGGTCCTAGCACAGAGAAATGCCACATGTATCCACAGTAGAGGACTTCATGACAACTTCCTGACTCCTGATACCCCAGAAAATCACTTTCCTAGCTCCTGTACCTGTTAAAGGTGGTTACAAGGTGTAATGTGCTAATATCTGTGAAGAAGAGCTACTTTTAAGAGGCAGGCTGTTAAAGAAAATGGGAGCTAGCTCTAAGGTAATCAGTTTACCATTTAGGTAGGTTTTTAATTTTTGAAATCATTCTCTGCTAGGGTATCTAGACTTTAGCTAGGAAGGTCTCATCCAGAAGCTTAAAAATCACATCAAAAATTAAAAATTAACTCCCTGTCTACTTTGTTGAAAAGAAAGTGTTAAACATAGTAGCTGTTAACATTTAAAAACACACCACTGACACTTTCTCCCACTTTAGCTATGTGATTGATGGAGGAAGAGAATTAGTGGAGAATATACTAGAAAACTGCTTCAATAAGTGAAAGCCAATGGCTGTTGTTCTTATTACATTGAACAAATCTTCTCTTTCACTTAGAAACAATTATCAAGATGCTCTTCTTACAAAGAGGTATCTCATCATATCTGGGAAGCATACGACTCAGAGTCAAATAGAAAATCAAAGTCTTCGAGTTTCAGAAGAAACATTACATCCATGGTATTCCTCTCTAAACACAATGTTGAACAACAACTACCTCCTCCTCCTCCTCCTCCTCCTCCTCCTCCTCCTCCTCCTCTTCTTCTTCTTCTTCTTCTTTGTCAATCTTTTTGTTGTTAATGGGTTTCTTTTAGATTCATATATATTCTGAATTATGTGAGGCTCTTTGAGTCTCTACTGATTTACCTAATTCAGTCTTATAAGTTATTTGACATATGCTAGAGTGAAAAACTCCCATCGTTCCTCCCTGGTTCCTATTTAGCATATTCTAGTTTGCCTGTTGGATTCACCCATTAACTTCCATTTCATTTATAAATTGATAATCATCTATGAAAATACATATAAGTGCTGGGGTTGTGACTCAGAGGTGGAGTGCTCGCCTAGCATTTGTGAAGCACTGGGTTTGATCCATAGTACCACATAAAAATATTGTGTCCACATATAACTAAAAAAGAAACATTAAAAAAGAAAATACATCTAAAACAAATCTAATGAATTTTGTACTATGCATGATTGAGGTTGTTAATTGAGATGTGAATGTTATCAGACATTTATTGTCTATGTGACAGGACAGAGTCAAGTGAATAAAGTTCAATAGAAAAGAAAAGCTCAAGTGACATGCTTGTAGAATAAAAATAAGGTATAATATATACAATATAGGAGTACCTGTTTTGAAGAAAAGCATTCCTGAAGTCACTGTGACTTGCAAACTGTTTTTAACTATTTTACATTATAGATTTTAAAAAATAGAAACATATTTTGATTCTTCACCCAAGGGTCTGTTAGCTTGTAAAAACACAGCTTTCAATGAACAAGAAAGTTTCAAAAACAGCACTCTGAATTGCTCAATTAAAATATGTCAAGCCCAAACATTTGAAATTCTGCTAATGTTTACCTTAAATAGACATTCAGAATTGAAATTTCCTTGAGGTAAGAAGATGTGTCAAGTGTAAAGTGTACAATTCATTTACATAAAGTATGGTGTCTTTATAAAAAAAAATAGAAGAAATTCTAGGATCCTTTCTGATGTCTCCTTTTTATTTGAAAGCTGTAGGTGAAATACACCTTAGAGTTATTATTTTCTAGACTTAGAATCTATACAACAGACCCATGCTAACAAAGTCTAACACTCTCAAGTGACAGAAACAGACTATGGAGTAGAGGACACAAATCCAGCAAAGTACTCTCACCAGATTTGAAAGTTTGACAGGAAGTGTTCACAATTTTGACACAGAGAATTTACATTATCAATAGCCCATAATTTTGGAATCTATTTCCTGGCAAAACCTATCAAATGGTGGGTAAAAAAAAAAAGATGGAGTAGAAGGATGAATTCAGGAAATGACTGAAGCAGAACTTTAGGTTTATTCATATATAGATCTTGAGAAATCCTAAAATCTTTCTGTGTTAATGCACAAATAAAAGGAAGTAAAAGAATTGTTTTATTTTTGAGTTTAGCCCAAATAATATGCCAGCCACAATAACAAAACATATTTCACTAGGAAAAAGAAACATGCATTAGAAAAAAATAATAAAATGATTCTTGCTAAGTGAAATTTTCCTTTATGTTTTTATTTATACCACTTTTGAGCACAGTCTGATAATAATTCACTGATTAAAATAGAAAAAAAACTTATGAATATATGGTTCTCCATGAAATTCATGGAATTATGAGATCTGTTTCTGACTAGATGAGAGGCAATATGTTAGGAATTATCAATTAGGGATCCACCAAAGGGAAGCAGTGGTTTAATAGCAGAAAATACTGAAAATATAGCCATATATGATGTAAAATGCAAGATTCATTTGAAATGAAGAAGTCATTTATTGATATTTTCTTTATAGTCAATTTTTCCTAGTGCTGTTAGTTTTGATGATGTTCAGTACTATTCAGAGTCTGCATCTGTGACACCTGGAATGCCAGTCCTTATCCTCTGGGGGAAGAAGAACAAATGACACCACCTCTGAAACTAAGCCCGGGGGACACACTGGGCATGTACTGGCTTTGCAGACTAAAGGGATCAGCTATAGACTCTAAATGTCACCACCATTTGGACATTTTCTCTGAGTGAAGGCTGGGTCCTGTGAATTCTTTTTAACTATGAATGCAATCAAAATAGGTACATTGTAGCAACAGGAGAGGTAACAAAGACTCAACAATAATTGGCAAATGAAAATTTGTAAAAGTAACAAGAGGGGGAAATGAGAGAAGTAATAGATGTTCTAATTTTTTTATATTTTATATGTCAAATAAAATAATAAAATCTTGTTGTCAGAAGTTGTTCATAATCAGGTCATCTTAGTTATAAAATAAGGAATACCTTACCCCTGGGACACAGTGAATCAATTATGTCCAGAAACTTTTATCCATGGATGAATTTTTTTCTTCCCTTTCTACAATGTTCATACTTTGAAAGAACAGAAATAGATATCACTGATTGCTAAAAAAATAAGGTGACTAATATTTGGTTATTATTTATAAATAAAAGGGATTTTCTTGAAAAATAGAGTAGGCTGAACTCTTAGAGTTCTGAATATTTTCTCTGACTTTTTAAAAAATTTTCCCCCACATTTTTAATGGTGCATTATAGTTGTACATAATGATGTGATTTGTTTTTACATATTCATACAGGGACACAATTTAGCTCCCTGATTGTCCCAGGACTTAAAGCACTTATGATTTTATCATTTCACAGTTGCAAACTTTTTTAAAAATGATGAGCATCGAGTTCTGAATGACACTCTGCTACATTTCAAAATCGTTATCTCACTGATTATGTTTTTTAAATATATATATATATATATAATATAGTTGTAGGTGGACACAATATATTTATTTTATTTTTTTATGTCATGCTGAGGATTAAACCCAGTGCCTCAGTGTGCTAGGTGAGCGCTCTACCACTGAGCCACAACCCTAGCCCCTCACCAATTCTTTACCTGGGACAGGGGAGAGAAATAACATTACCCTATTTTACAGATGAAGAAGCTGAAGCTCAGAGTATTAAGTGGCTTGTCCACTTGCCACACAGCCAGTATACAGATAAGACAGAATTAGGACACAGGTGTTGTATAGTGTCTTTTGCTCTTCCCCTGCCCACCCTTCTATTCCCTTCTGTTCTGTTGCTCACTTCCAGGAAATGTCATAATCTAGGTTGGTGTAAGTCCCAGGACAGACTGACTAAGAGTTGTAGCTATGAAGATATCATTGTGACTTAGATTATTTTAAAAACCATCTCCCCCGTTTTCAGTCTATTAACTTTCAGTATAAATTATTAATTAGTAGGCAATGGGTTAATTACTAGTATATCTTCAGTGTCTGTCCTCCCTCTCTCCCTCCCTTCCTTCCTTCTCCTTCCCCTTTTCCCCTTTATCTCTCCCTCCTTCCTCTCCTTTTGATTTTCCTGCCTCTTTCCCTAGATCGTTTTTCTCTTGCCCACACTCTTCCTCTCCTTTCCACCTTCTTTTCCCCCCTCCCTATTTCTATCCTTCTTTCTCCTGCTATTCTCTCCCTGCCTTCTTGTTGTATTTTTTTTTTCCTTCTTCCTGTTGGGTGTGTGGGAAACCTTGCCTTTTGGTTTTATTTCCCCCATCAGGTTTTCCCATTACCCCTCCTCCTCCTCTCTGAAGGGTGCCAAGCAGAACAAGGGCACCAAAGTCAAAAGTTTTGGTGAGTCACTCGTCTTTCACTTCCTCCTTTCTTCTTTCCTCATTTCTTCCAATGACTGTGTGTTGAGTGTTTGATTGGCCCAGCACTGAGCTGGGCACTGAGGACACAGGACAGAGCAGGACCTAATCTTGCCCAACAGTTTACCTTCAAGTTTGACAGTTTCTCCTTTCCAACCCTGTGTGTGATCTTCCTTAAAACTCCCACAATATGCTCACAGTTGTCTTCACACCAGAGTTTGAAAACCATCTCTAGCGAACATGTACTTACAGCTATGGAAAATCGTTGGATGTTTTCATCTTCACAGTCTTGGATGACCTTGTTCAGTCGGTGATTGTCATGGGACTCTCCATCAGTCACAATGACCATGACTTTTTTAACTCCCCTTCGGGCACCGCGGGCTTCAGTGAATGCCTCCTTCCTGAAGTGAGCACAGGGGAAGGGAAGCTGATAAACACCACCCCAAGGATAGCAAAGCGAAAAAGCAAACTGAAACACTAGCACTCTGTATAGCTGGTGTGTTCCCCCAAATCTGTATCAATAGCCATTTTTCAAGCCAGGAGGCATGAGGATCCTTGTTTGTAATGGTTTCAGAGATGTTCCAGACGAACACCATGTGGTTCGTCACCATTTGGCTAATCACCACTCGTCTAATCACCACCTAGGCCATATACAAATTGCAGCAGTATTTTTTTCTTTGAAAATTTCAAAGGGAGAGCATGACCAGAGTGTGCAAGAGGAATAAAAGAATGTAGAGGTTGGTGGTCTGTCAGGGGCAAATTTGGCAAGGTTATAGGGAAAAGGAGGAAGTGGGTGAACTAGGTTTTATAACACAAACCACTAAAGGTGGAGTGAGAGGAGGTGAAATGAAGAGAAATAAAAAGTAACCTAACCACAAAGAAAGGAATTTTAGTTTAATTCAATAAGCATTTATGGAGAGAGACAATAGAGAAAATGGACAAATTTTTGTTTCTTTTTATGTATTCTACACACACACACACAAAAACACATGAATACTTTTCCCCATCTATTACTTCCTTTTACTCAACTCACTTTGCTCTCTGGAGTCTTGGAAGAGAGGAATATACTTTAATAAAGAGTGAAACAATGAAAGGATTTCATAATATACTCTTCTTAGGTTTTGAAATAAAGTGTAACAATCATTGCACTAAATGTGCCTTTAAATATTTTACTCTGATTATAAGGATGCAAAGCTGCAGTTAGGGATATATATGCCAAAGAAGCACCTCTCATAAACTACTGTTCCAAATGTTGCAGGATTCCTGTGAGTCCTGCCATGGATCCACAGGAAAAGCACAAGAGTAGGTATCTTGGATCAGGGGCAAAGATCTGGTAATGTGGACAGTGATTTATTTTTCTTTTTTATATTTAGAGCAAATATGACAACATGTTGACAATTGTCAATTCCATGTGGATAGATACATAAGATTTCATTTATTATTCTTTAAATTCTTTCTTTTCATTAAATTTTCCAAAACAACGAAAAAAATGGCTAACTGTATTTCTCCACCTGGTATCCTTCACAAAATCTTTCTCTTCAATCACAATTAAATCAAACTCTTCTGAGTCTTCTTCTAGACCAGGCTCTCACCCTCAGCTTTGTCCTTGGTCTGTGCAGTCCAGTTTTAACTGAAGCTGCTAAAGCAGAGTCATCTGACCCTATTCTGGTTCTAAGTGCTGCCTGATTCATGGGTCATTCTTTGTTCAAATGCACTGTTAAATTTAATTCATCTGAAGTTTTTCTTTTAGTAAGTAAGAAATATGTCTTCTGCCCTTGGTTCCTGACACATAATTACAAATTCCTTGGAATTTCCTGGGTGGTAGGAGGGTCTAATGATGTGACTCTTGGTGAGCTGCTGGATGGGAACTGGCCACCAGAAGGACAAAACCATATTTAGAAGCTTGGAATTTATAGCCCCAGTCCCCATTCTTTATGAAGTGGAAGACAACTAGAGACTGAATTAATGACTGATTAGTCATGCCTACCTCATGAAGCCTCCATAAAACCCCCTGAGCTATTGTTCAGAGAGCTTCCAGGTTGCTGAACATATGCAAGGTGGTACACCCAGAAAAGACATGGAAACTTAGGGGTTCCTCCCCCATATATGGGTCTGGATATCTGTTGCATCTGGATGTGCCTGAGTTGTATAACTTTATAATAAACAGTGCTTGTCAGTACTGTGAATTACTTTAGCAAATAATCAAACCCAAAATGACATTATAGGAACCTCTGATTTATAGCAAAGTTGGTCAGAAGGTGTGGGTAATCTGGAAATCTACTGATTACAGTTGGCTCCTGAAGTCTATGGGACTGAGACATTGATGTAGGGAATTGCACAAACTCTAGTTGATGTCAGAATTGAAGTAAATTGTAGCTGGTGTCAGAGAATTGGTCAGTGTGAAAAAGAACCTACTCATCTGGTGTTGAAACTGAAGCACTGAAAGTTCAGAGTATAGAAAGAGTTTTTTCTACTCTTCACCTGCCTTCAGCAAGAATCATGTTGAGTCAGTCTAGCAAGACTTACCCTAGCCTCATTATTTCCTCAGAGTAATTTTCCATTCACTGACTTTCTTCTCTGCTCCACAGTTTTTGTGTTCCAAGCTGAGCCCAATATCTCTTAGCTACTACAACCTCCATTGAAGCCAGGCGCTGTGGCATACACCTGTCATCCCAGTGGCTAGGGAGGCTGAGGCAGGAGGATCCCAAGTTCAAAGCCAGCCTCAACAAAAGCGAGGTGCTAAACAACTCAGTGAGACCCTGTATCTAAATAAAATACATAATAGGCTAGGGATATGGTTCAGTGGTTGAGTGCTCCTGAATTTAATCCCTGGTACAAAAACAAAAACAACAACAACAAAAAAAAAAACCCACAAAAAACAAAAAACAGTGGTCCCTCTTGAATCAAGTCTTTCTCATCATCTTTAACAAATATATGAATAATTTTTCTTCAACTTACTATACAAAAATATTTTTTGACTTCTTTAAATATATGAATAAATGTGAAAACAGATGCCAAAAATTAGGCCTTAATAGAAGTTTGGACATGGATATCATGAATTCGAACCTTTTGTAATTTTAATTCCTTAGAGGACTGCCAAAGATTGCTACTTTTCTTAAAGGTCAAGATCATAACTGAACTAAATGAATGGCAGTTAAAGGAGATGATTAAAAGACTGTTCTTAAAGAAAATCTGGTTGTTCTGAAACCAGGGCTGAATTTATGTAATAGAAGAGTGTCCACTGACAAAGCTCCTGAGTATATACTTTCTATCTCAAATATATTCCTTAATAAATTGTCCTTGTCTCCAAAATACTAGAATCCAATGTTCTTTCTTGGAATTAATAAATTAATTAGAAATTAATTCCAAGGAAATTAACTCCTTTAAGAATTAAAATATCCCAGGGAGGTTACTTTCTTTGGGGCAAGAAAATCTAGCCTTATATTTAAAAAGCGTAATTCCTATTATCAGGAATGAATATTTGGTATAGGAAGAAATGAAAATTTTAAAAGGTGTTTTGAATTGGGAGCCACTGAAAATGAAGATAATGGATTCTAAGAAATTTAAAATGTTGTTTGCACCTCACCTTGCCTGAAAGGAATAAAAATCAATTTAAAATATGCATAAATATGAAAACCTAATGTGTGAGAAAAATAGTGCTGCAATATTACTATGAAATTTTAGTGCATATTAAAAATTCAACAAATTCTGTGTCCTATACACAGACTCTTTGTGAAGCATGTAGGCAAAAACCATACAGAGACATACTGTTTAGAGTGGTATTTATGCAGAAAAAAAGCAGTCAGAATATTTCTTCAATTAGTTTCAAAGATGAATATTCATTCTTAAGTGATTGCTTTTGGAAAATGCACAATTCTTTGCAGGCTCAGAGTTTTCAAAGAACAATTGGATTTATTTTGAATGTGTGGTCACATTTAGTCAGTTACTAAAGAGGGCACATTCAGGACACCTAAATATATGCACACTGTGCATGCAGATTGGTGATCCCACAGGCAGGTAAATGCAAAATGATTCCTTCTGTTGGTGGTTATTTTCTCTTGAAACCCATGTAACGAAACCCACATGCTTTCCTAACATTTATGAGACTGAAGCTACACATGAAATTTTAAATATCTGACTATCCTAACCCATTCTTTGTAGTCTCCATATTAATCTCCACTTTAATCTCTTTATGACACTGATTTTTGACAGGCAAATGACCCTGGGCAATTAGCTCTTCAAAATCAGGTAAAGTCTAGCAGTTGAACAGAAGGGTTCTTCATTATTATTAGATTTGAATTGAGTATTATCCAGTTTTTGTTTAGAAGCTTTCTAGGTTGGACGGTAATAAGGGGAGCAATATCAAGAGAAAAGAACTAGAGGAAATTGGGGGAAAGGCAAGAAATAAAATGTGCGTTTGTAAGCATTTGTAAGAGAGGACAGTGTGCTCTGTGTTCTCCATGAAGAAATCTGCAGAAAGGAAGAAGGAAGGAATGGAAACTGTAGAGAATTCAAAGCAAGAAAGGAAGGACACAAAGCAGTACAAATGATGAAGCCTTTTTCATTTCTTTCAAACTCAGCACTGAAAATAATTTCAAATAAGACAATATTTAATTTGGCTTCTTAAAAATTATTACCTGACAGCTTCAATAATCCTAAATCAAGTACTAAAAATATATAGACAAACTAGAATATATATAATATATATATATATATATATATATATATATATATATAGATAGATAGATAGATAGATATAGATATAGATATAGATATAGATATATAGATAGATAGATAGAGAGAGAGAGAGAGAAGTAGATTACATTTTAATCCATTGTTTTAGGTTGAGATTCCAAGAAGGTGAAAGCAAAGAATTGATGGGAAACTGTTAACTAGCATTAAGTCTTAAGAACATGATGCAATAGACTACGTGCTTTTAAAAAATTGATTCTCCATCCAATCAATTATTGTTTCTTTAATACTGGGAAAAGGTAAGAAGGGTTGTGAGATTGCATTATAGAAAAGCTTGATTCTCTAGTAGCTAATCTTCTAAATCTAATTTAAAACAATAGGTCATTAAATATCACCAAGGAAAATGTTCAGAGGGCAACATCATGAGCAGTTATTTTGTATAGTCTTTTACTTCGGGTTTTTATTCAAATACCTTGCTGTGTCTATTCCAAGGGCTGTCATAGTCTGGCGGCCACCTCTCTGGACAATTTTTTTTGCTGCAACAAGTACCTCTTCAGTTGATGAATACTTATTGAGGTTGAACTCATGGGTTACATTTTCTCCATACTGTACAATTCCAACCTGAAATACCAAACCACCATGAGTTATGCATCTGGTAATATTCATTTTCAGTTTTCTCCAGTTTAAACCTGAAGGTCATATATAACACATTTCAGCCTCCTAGATAGGTCTGAAAATCTCTCAGTGCAGAAATCCTTCTTCAATAGCAATAATCATAATCATTCTATGGGTATGAATAGCCTGAAGAACAAAACTGGTTTATCTATTCGACTATGTTTCCTGAGTGATTCTGGCAGGCTTAAAAAATAAAAATAGTGTGCTATATTTTAAATTATTTTTTTCATTTTACTCTCTTCTCTAGTTTATTCAAATTATAGTAACAGAAGTAAGTTGCTATATGATCAGAGTCATAAATGAAGACACAGTTTTAAAAACTCACTTCCTATAGTGAAGGGGTATAAGAGTGTCTGGTTATTATTATTTATCCCAGGGCTCTACTCCTCCTCAAATGTGCCCCTGAAAACCCTCCATTCTTTAGTCACTTCCCCTGCTCCCTTGTAGTAATCAGAGGAGATGCTGAGATACACTGGAGTACATGATAAAACACAAATGGATGATATTTTAAACAGAAGCAGAGCACATGAATTCTCCCTTAAAGATGCTTAGTTGTGTATAAGATAATAAGAAAGAACTAGAAAATATATGTAAGTGAAAAATGAGATGTATATTATAAACTGAATGAAAACACAATCTATTCAGTAGATTAGCTCTGTTCTTCTATGAACATACCTGTCACCCAATATCCTTTACCATCTGTCCCAAGCCATTTGTTATTTGGAACAAAGATGACCAGAATACCTTTGAGAACAAGGTAGGATAACACCAACTAAACACATAAAGCATCAAAAAATTCATGAGGAAATATCCATGCCACCAATTCATGTTATTTTCTTGATCTATAATTAAATGTGATGGCTATTTTTATTATCTTTTGCATATAATTTTTTTCCTACTAGGAATTGAACCCAGATGTGCTTTTTTATTTTTTATTTTGAGACAGGGTCCCACTAAGTTGCTTAGGGCCTCCTTAAATTGCCTTGCAATTCTTCTGCCTCGGCCTCTCAAGTCGCTGGCATTTCAGGCATATGTCACCACAACCAGCCCTTCCTCATAGATTTAAATGTTTTTCTCCAGTGTCCTTACCAGCTTTTGATTAGTAAACTTGGGTGACACTGGATAATTATTAAGAGGAATCCATATAGGTTTCACATTATTTTTGGTATCTAAAAGTTCAGTGTAAATAAAAGTGAAATGATTTTGTCTCCAAGATAATCATTATACCTAATCCTAGGTCCTAAGGTGAATAAATAATGTGGTAGAAGTTAATTGCTCATCCATTCAGGACATCTTGCAGAGTTCATTTTGTTTTTTTATTTCCCTGTGTTTTTATTTGATTAAGCAAGAGGCTAAAGAATATTTGAAAAATTTCACTTCTTCTCCAGCCATTATTCTTGAAAGGTTTTGCATCTACCTGGATAGTCTACTGGACACTGTTGTCTCTCATTTCTTTGACTTCTTCAGCTTTTTTACTCTAGCTTACCTATGCCATCCTTTGCAAGGTCTTATCCTTGACCTTGTGATCTGGAAGAACTGCAGCCAACCAATTAAATTTCACATGTTCTTCTTTCTGGTGATTTACTTCAGCTCATTTACTGAGAACACCCAATTTATCAATTTCTTGGCCACATCAGGACTGCAAAACCTCAAATAAATTCATCAATCTTACTTGTTTTTGTACTTAGCCTAGATTTCATGGTCCAATGTCTATAATCATTTACTTGAAACAATTTAACTCTCTTAACCTTTTTTCCCCTCCATTAACTCACTTGGCTAACTTCCAAGTCTGGTTAAATCCCACTTTCTTCTCTGAGTGTTCTTCTGTGACACCAATGGTTGCTATGCAAATGCCACACAACTGGTTTCCCTTTAAAATTAATGACCATAGGTTTTGAATGGGGTTGCACATTTAAGTACTGCCCAACAGTCCTACTACTTTGTACAAATGAGTGTACTTTGTTCCCATTTATTGATTTTAGTCAAATTTATGTCATAAACTGTTAACTCCTCAGGAAAAAGAAACCATCCCACTTATACCTGAGGAAGAGAGCTCATGAGGGGAGGTGGAGCCCTGACAACCAAACAAGGCTGCTTTGAGCTGGATGTATGTTAATACTTTATATACACAACATGCTTTATGTATCTTATAGAGGCTGCTATGAACTATTCCATTATCTGTATAAATAACACTAAGAATGGTGAAAATTTAAAACCTTGCTAAGTTTTAGATATCAGTCCCTTATATTTTACATCTCCATCTACAATCTATTATCTATCTATATTATCTATTTCCCTCCCTCTCTCCCTAACATGTGTCTTACTTCTATTCTCTATTACAAACTTATCCTTTGTAGATGTTAAGATACAGGAGAAACTAAGGCTGATGGTTCCCTCATCTCACCTGTATACTTAGCTTCTAGTTACTCCACCTGAGACTTTCTTCAGCCGACTGCCCTTAGACTTGTGTTATTCATTTTTTTGTTGCCATGAACAAAATACCTGGATATGAACAACTTAGAGGATGACAAGTTTATTGGGGGCTCACAGTTGGTTTCAGAAGTCCCAGTCCATGGTCTTCTGATTCTATTGCTCTAGGCCCCAAATGAGGCAGTGTAGATGGTAAAAGGTCAAGGTGGAGGAATGCTGCTCCATTACTGCAGCCAGGAGGCATAGGGATGGGAAGGGACTACAAAAAAGGTGAACCCTTCCAGGGCACACCCCTAGTGACTACCTCCTCCAGGCTTGCCCCACCTGCATATAATTATCACCTTGTCCATTCAAACTAGGCTGGACTGATTTGATTACAGCTTTCACAATCCAATATGTTCACCTTTGAACACCACTGCATTATCATATGAGCTTTTGGGATACACTTCACATCCAAAACATAATAGACTCCTGAACTGCTTTGCCCCAAATGTTTAAAGAGCCAGAATTGCCAAGGAATGCTCTCCCCGCCCCACCTCTCACTCTCCCCACAGGCAATGCCTGCATCCAAGGAACAAAGAACCTGCCCCTTGACCCGAGTTGGAGCTCCCCTTTTAGATTAGGCTTAGGCCTGGACTTCATCTGAAACCACACCCCTATTGCTACTCCAATTTCATTCCCCAGATTCCTTCCTATTTTCTATTGGAATTGCTTCCTTAATAAATAACTAACATGCGAATCCTCTCAGAGTGTTCAATTCTCTCTTTTGGAGAATGGAACTTAAGGCAGCTATCATCCATGTTCCTTTATTCCTGCCTTAGCTCAGGCCACATACCATTGCCTTGAACTTGGACCACAGCAATGTTGGTCTTTCCTCTGATGATCTTCTTCCTTCCATTTCCATTCTCCTCATTTTTTTCCATATATTACTGGAAGATTCAGTCTGACATTCTGTATTCATCACATCCCTTCCCTCTTCCAAAACCTCCAATCACTCCATTGCCTACCTCAATGACTTTGAAATATAATTTAAAAGAGAACATTTTATTCTAATTTAAAAGAAAACAAATAAAACCTCAAGCTGCTTCTTGAAATACAAGGTTCCTTCAAAAAATGTTAAAATCTGGTTTTTCTCCCATGAGTCTGGTCCTACCTTCTCTATTCACCCTCATCTTAAGGACTTCTCAGGAATAACTGCACCTTACCAAATGCTCTTCCTTTTCCTTCCAACTAAGCTAAACTCTACCCATTTTGTAAGATTTAATTCAAGTCCTACTTCTCTACAAAACTCCCCCCACCTGGTCGTAGCCCATGTTGCCTTTCATCTTCTCAGAACTCTGAAGCAGATTTGTCTGTGAGTGGTGCATGCTTCACAACTGATCTGTGAGCACACTTTAGCCCTCTGCTACATTGTGAGTTCCAAGGCAGAAGGCAGAGGTAAAGAGCATGGACTCTGCCATACTTATTATGTATTCTTTTATTTCTTACTGCTGCTCTGCTGCTCACAGCTGACCTTCTTACATTCCAACTAGATGACTGTAACACTTCACATGAACAAGTAAAGCTGATATCACATGGAAATAATAATAAGCAGAAAAAGAGAGCTAAAGAGAAGTGTGGGAAATAAAAAGGGGGGGGAGGAAAAACCCAAGTCTCAGGGAAATAACATCCAGTGCAAGTCCCTGGCTGATACTGGCTGCTCGTTTCCTAGGAAACCAGATGGAATAAGGCCTGCTGTGAGTCGTCCCCAGAAAAGGGTACCATTTATTAATTTCCATTACAGGAAAAGGGTCAAAACACAAAAAAAACACATGTAATACTGTGCTGAGTATTGGTGAAACCCAGATCAATTGAAATAGTTTCAGTCCCACCTTAGCTTATAATTTAAAGTAGATACAACTACTGATTGACTGATACAAGTATAATGTGGATATATGCAGCAGAATCAAATGAGAATTAAAGATAAAAAGTGAACCAGGTACTGAAGACACATTGTGAGGTGGTGGGAGGAAAGAGAATCATGAGCATATTCATTGTCTCACATTGAAAAGCCTCATGGAGGAGGGAGATCCAGCTTCCAGAATAAGGTAGCTAGGTAAAAAATAATAGGTAATTCAGTATAAAAATACAATGGGAGGAAACAAAGTGTTCTTAAGGCTGGAAAATATCTCAAGGATGATAATTAAATGAATTTAAGCCATTTTTCAAAAATTAGAGAGGCACAACCAGTAATCATCACATTTGATCTGAAGTCGTCAATTGCACTGGAATGATACAAAGTCCAGGGGAGAGAAGTGGAGAGCTGTTAAGGAGTGATGCACATGGAAGATTCCAGGAATATTGTTACATGAAAAGAAATAAGCAAGATAGCAGCTAAAAGAAGCAACTGGATTAGAGGTAGCCTTTTTTTTTTTTTTTTTTTTGGTTGCTGAGGATCGAACCCAGGGACACTTTACCACTGAACCACATCCCTAGCTCTTTTTTTCTTTTTTATACTTTATTTAGAGAAAGGGTCTCAGGGGGCCTCACTTAGTTGTTGAGGCTGGCTTTGAACTCACCATCCTCTTGTCTCAGACTCCTGAGCTGCTGGGACTACAAGTGTGCACCACCGTGCCTAGCTGAGGTGGACATTCTTTAGGGGAGAATGGCAAAGAGAGAACTGAGGCATCAGTAGAGTGAACACAGTTACCATGGACTCTAGAAATACAAAGCAGGAGTAAGTAGTCACATGAGAAGGGACAGTTCCTTTTCAGAGATAACTGGAAGGGACATGTTTACTTCCTGGGGAGATTTGGTTTAAACTTCTTAGGTAGAACAGACGACACAGGCATCTAATGACAATCTAAAACCAAACAAGCCTGAGAGTTGATTCAGGCTATAGCATAAATTAGGCACAAAATCAGGCTATGGATTTTGTTTCACAAACAAAAAGTCTGGAACACTTATTTGAATTTTCCACTCAAGTATATGATCTATAATCCTTTTTCAGATAACCCCCCTCTCTAAACTAATACCCCCTTTCTTTTTCCCCCAGGGATTTCTAGCACCCCTTCATATATTAATAGGCATAGTTTTAGAAGAGAATTTCATATGGAATTATCTTGGAAACAGCAAGTAAAGCAGTTATACATGTATCTTTATGCCAGAATCCCTGTACCCCTCCCATCTCTCTCCACTTCCCCCCATCTATATAAAAATGCCACAGATTTCAAATGGTGCAAAAGAGAAAGTATTTCTCTTATTCCTGTCTCCAACTGCTCTCTTTTGAAAATATTCTCAGGGTCTTTAATATGAAAGTGTGAATTGTGAATCATGAATTGGAAGAAAGACATAATGTATTTTATTCTTTCTTAGGGAATATTTTGTGAGAAATATATTCCACACCGTATATAGCATAGTATGGAAAACATTGATCTACAATAGGAGTTACTTACTTTTAAAGGTCAATTAATTGTTTTGCTTTCATGATCTTTATCATATTTATGACATATCATTATGTATTGCATTTATTCAAATATATGATTTTACTTCATTTCACTTCTTTCCTTTTTCTTTCTTTCTTCCTTCTTTCCTTTCTTTACTTTTTTTTTTAGCTCCCAGGAATTGAAACTAGGTTTGCTTTGCCACTGAGTTCAATTTCTACCCCTTTTTATTTTTTATTTTGAGACAGGGTCTCACTAAGTTGCTTAGGGTCTCATTAAGTAATTGAGGCAGGTCTCATACCTGCAATTCTCCTGCTTCAGCCTTTGAATCGATGAGATTACATGCATGCACCACAGAACCCTGCTGATTTTACCTCATTTTAAAGTTGGAAATGTTTTTGGGATCAGGGACAAAATTTTACAGGCTATTATTATTGCCCATGACACTTAGCATAGTTTGTGATCAATTGAATATTTCACAAATATCTGCTGAATTTAAATGAATGAATTACCTAAATGACTTCACCCTTTGGGGGGTAGGAAAAAAAGAAGGGACAAATGTAAGAACATATAAAAGAAAGGGGCATTCCATAAATTGTGGAGAGGGGGCCATTCTGATTATTCTGTCATGAAATCCAGTCACATTTAAGACTTTGATAAATGTCTTAAATGACACAGGAGTTTAAGAAACAGAAGTAGTTAAAGTAGCTATGAGATATATTGAATCAAATAATTATAAAGGAAAGGGATTATTCATTCACTTAGAATTATAGTATTACCTTTTGTTGTAAGAGTTACAACGTCAGTGCCTAAATTTTAATGTCTAGCGTGAGCTAAATTTCTGGACTTTCTTTCAATGACTAACATTACAAAACCAATGTTTTTATTTTGGGAACTGATGACATTGTAAAGCCATGAGGTTTTCCATGTTACTGTAAGATTCACAATTACTTAATGTGATAAGACCTCAGACTTTGGGTCTGGCCAATATATATTTCATTTTATCAAACGAGGCTACAAAAGCTCTGACCTGCAACATGCTTCTCATGTGATAAGTTAGGCTGTGAATGCAGACTGCAATCTCAGTTAACTGTAATTCAGACCTTTCCGGCACTATTTTAGCTCAGGTCAGATTTCACCTTTTGTAACTATGGAGAGGACATAAATGGAAATGATTCAAAGATAGATGATGATTTCCTAAGTAAACAAGTCTTCAGAAACAGAAGTAAAATTGACAGATAACAGATAAAGGGCCAAAGATAACAGGTTGTCTTTAGGTGGCTTCTTGTTCCATAGAAGATGCTGCAATAAACAAAAGACCCAAGAACAAAAATGCAAAGGTAGGAGAGGTCACAGCACACTTTAAACATTTCGTTTTTGCAGAAGTGCAAGGGCTAGAAATTGGGGCTAGGAAAAATGGAGCAAGGTGAGTGAACACCTGCAAAGAAGAAAACCAGAGGTGAACGTTAAGTGTTAAGTAGAGAGGTGAAAACATGAAAAGCTTCCAAGAGGAGCTCAGGGAAGTCCCTACATAGAAGTTCTTTCTAGCTAAGTGGATCAAAGTAAGAGAAAGAGATTGCTATAATATTTTTTTTCCTTTACTAGGGAATGAACACAAGGCCTTTGAGGAAATGCTGGGCAAATACTCGATCACTGAACTACATCTATAACATTTTGTTCGGTTTAGAGACAGTATCTCACTAAATCACCCAAACTGTCCTCCATATTTTTATTTGTTGTTTTTAGATATACAGGACAGTAGGGTGTGTTTTGACATAATATACAAGAACAGGGTGCAACCCATTACAATTTTGATCCCACTCTTGTGGTTGAACATGATGTGGAGTTTCACTGGTGGTGTATTCATGTATGAACATAGGAAAGTTTTGTCCAATTCATTTTCTCTTTCCTATCCCCATCCCTTCTCCCTTCCCTTTGTTCCCCTTTGTCTAGTCCAATGAATTTTTATACTTCCTCTCCACACTCTCCTTTGTTAATCCACACATTAGAGAGAACATTTAACCTTTGTTTTTTTTTGGGACTGGCTTATTTCACTTAGCATGATAGTCTTCAGTTTCATCCATTTATAGGCAAATGCCATAATTTCATTCTTCTATATGGCTAAGGAATATTCCATTGTGTATGTCTGCCATATTTTCTTTATCTATTCATCTGTTGAAGGGCACCTAGGTTGGTTCCATAGCTTGGCTATTTTAATTGAGCTACTATAAACATTGATGTGGTTGTGTCAGTATAGTATGATGATTTTACTTCCTTTGTCCTCAAATTTGTGATCATACTGCCTTGGGCTCCTGAGTATACGAGATTACAAGTGTGCACCACACACCTGATAATGATGATTTTTAATATAGAAGAAATTACAAGTTCCAGGAATTCTGTTTTTCTGACATGATTGACTTGCCTCTTCTAGGTGAGGCTGTAGATGGTATTCCATAAATAAAAGAATGAAAGCACAATTGTGTCACCTAAGTATTCACCATCTACCAGGCAGATCTACAAAACAAAGAGCAAGGCCACCATGGAGTGATAAGATCAATTGCTGAAGAGTTTAGAAATGCTATGGAAACAAGTGAGGGGAAGCCATTCTTCTTGGGAAGGGTAGTCAAGATAATCAAAGAAGATTACAGAAAAATGACATTTGAGTTGAATCTAAGTTCACCTGGTACATAGGGTGGGAGAGGGACATTCCAGACAGAGGGAGTAACCTGAACACAGCACATTGCTTGCAGTGGGGGAGTGGGAGGGGTGGGGCCAAGGAGTCTGAAAGGCAAAAAGTGACAGAGGCACTGGGGAAACTGTATGCATAGAGAATGACAAGGTGTTCAGTGCCTTTAAGTGCACTGGAGAGTTTTGATATTATCCAGCAGCCAGTACAAGGTTTTTAGGTAGGGAAACTATCTGAATTTAACTTTGGAATAATTATTTAGATTAATTTTAGATAGAAATGGGGTGGGGGATGGAGATTAGATGCCAGTGAGAGAGAAGATCTGCCACATTCACTGTACCATATTCAAAAACTGTGGCATGATTGACAAGAGGATAGCTGCAGGGCTCAGCTCAGCTTCTTTTCAGACTTAGAAAACAATGAATCAAGCCCCATATTTAAGGCTTCTAGGGAAAAGGCCATAAAATGTGTAGTCAAAAGAAAGATAAATAATATTCCTAAAATTTAATTAATTTCTCTCGTTCATTTTGCCTGGTTTAATGTTATGCTACACTCCTGATGTGAACAATCTAGACATTGTTCCATTAGTATATTTCACTTTTATATCAAGTCTCACAATTTACTAGTTTTATTTAGGGTAATGCACTTGTATTTGACATATTTACATCATTCCCATTTATTATTAAAAGCAATGTTATGTTTAGGTATTGAGGATCAATAAGACCTCCATAATGTTTATACCATCATATCTTTTATGGCAAGCTCAGAGTGTTTCAGGTTTGTTTTTATAGGTTTTTTTTAAAGGCAATTTTATAGCCTTTACTCTGTCTTGGATAAAAGATTGGTTAGCAAAAATTCCTTGACTATGTTTGCAAAAGTGCTAATGGGGCCACACAAAAATACAGAACTCTTTAGAATGGATGCGCCCATAACTTTTGTTGCATTTCCCTGATGTATATTAATTGTCTCATGAAAACATTCAGGCAAGCATTTTCACTTGCCTTCCTTCTTTCCTTCCTTCCTTCCTTGCTTGCTTCCTTCATCTTTTTGGAGGTAACAATTAATTTCATATCTTTAGAGACTGTCTTTTACCATTTGTAATTATTAAATGACAAATTTATGACAGCATAAAATTGATGTAATTAATCTTTATCTAAGGTACTAAATGTACAATCGCAATGAATATAGCAAACAAACATAATCAGCAAGCAACCTTTTTCCTTGTATCCTGTTATCCCTTTAAAATTTATTTGGGGTGAAGGTCTCCTGTTATTCTTGAATGGAAAGATAAATGCCATATGCTTCAATTCTTAATTTTAAGATTTCTGTTTAAATATGATGCTAGAGGGCTAGGGGTAGAGCTCAGTTGTAGAGCTCTTGGATAGCATGTTTGAGGTTTGATCCCCAGCAATGCATAAATAATAAATAAATAAGGCACTCTATTTTAGGTTGTGCCACATGAAATTGCTATATTTTCTGGTAAACAAAAAAAGAATAAATTACAACTATTTCACATAGTTCTAAATTTAAAAAAATTCAAAAGACAAAACATGAAAATTAATTTGTAGTCAAACTTTCTCTTCTTCTCCTACTAAGGATATATAGGGGGTAAAAAGCCTGTGGTTATAAAAGGACATGCAGTTTTTTTTTTCTTTATTTGCTTTTGTACGTGTTTTTCTTAGTATACTTTTTGCCTTTTCGGGGACAGGGGTAGAGAAGATAAAGTCTGTGGTATAAAAATTCTTCCTGGAATGGTATTATCCTAAGATGAATCAAATCCTGAGAGGTGCATATAACTTCTTTATGGATTTTTTTTTTTTTTGAGAATCTCCTTGACTGAGATGTCTCACTCACATCCTTTCACAGAGTGAATGTATTTAATGACCATAGTCTATAGAAATTCTGATGTCTTCTGCTTTTCTCTGCAGATGCATGCACTTACTTCTACAAGACAGTATGGTCAGGACCTGACAAGACCTCATACTGGCTCTCCGTTTGAGTGACCCAGACTGACTCATGGAACATAATCTTCTTTTTTGATGTTGTTATAACAAATTCTGGGAATAGGCTGATCCCAGGGCAGCTACCTCTTCTTTGAGTTGTCCTTCCATCACTAGACACTGCTATTGTGCCCTTTAGATATTTCAGGCAGGAGACAGACATCAGTTGACTATGTCCCAATTCGATAGACAAACATCAAGATTATTGTATGATCCCAGGGAAGCCATTCTCAGTAGGTCCTCCTACAGAGAAATCCTCATAACATAATCCTCCTGCTAACTCCATCCCTGATGCTTTTATAATTTTGCTGTGGATGAGATGTCTAAGAGTTTGCTACTCTGCTTGCTCTTAGATTTCTATCTTTGTAACTTCTGGAAAATGTCTCCCAGAATTTGTTTTGATATTTGTTCCTTTCAGGAATGGGGTTGAAAAATTAAATATAAGGAGATGAAAAAATTCCAGCAGCAAATTCTGCCAATCAGTCAGAATTCAATGCTTTAATTCAAACAAAAAACATTCAAACACAAACAAAAGAAATGAAGGGAAATCAAACTTACTAAATTATATTAATAACTCATCAGGGGAAAATTGGTTGTCAAAACAAATTGTCCATTCTTGGAATTACAGTGAGACCACATGAAAGATGAACATGCTTTTCAGTGTACATTTCTGCAAAGAGGAAGTATCTTTCCAAATTTTCTATGAATGAATTTCTTTTCTGAATCCACTGAAGGAATATCAAACATTAAAGACAGTTTGAACATGTTATACTCAAAATCCTATTCAATGTTGTTTAGGAAATATAATAGTTTAGGTAATCTGCCCTTCCAATTCCTTTATTTTAGAGAATTATTTGTGAAATTAGTCCTAGACATAGCTTAATTAAACACGAAAAGATTAGTGGAGATTCAAGTATGAATAATAAAGACCAAAGTATACATTAATGTACTTAAAAGAATATTAAAGATGCCAGTTATAGAAAAAGTCTCATTAAATGTCTACATCAGAGAAGAATACAACACTGTATTTACTATGATATACACATGTATTCAACGAGTGTTCTTGAGGGTTTATTATTAGAATGCTGGGCTGGTCATGGATGTAAGAGATGAGATAGTCTTTAGGAAGCAGATTCTTTCTGGTAAAGTTAGAAGATACTACAAATGGCAGTGTGCTGATTGTTGTTTTAAGAAATGTTCCTCTGTATATAATGGGGTCCTAAAACTAAATAACTTTGGCTCCACTTCTCTTTCTCAGACTAAGTTCTTTTCCCTCCATTCACTGGTGCTTCTGGGCTCCAACGGCTGGCCCCTATTGTTCTGAATAGAGTTATTGTTCCCTTCAAGAAATACATACAACTCCATGAAGCCCACCAGAGTGGAATTCCCCGGTAGACAAGCAGAATAGCTTCTTGAAGAAGGGAGGGCCCTGATTCCCCAGGTGAGGTTTCCTGCTGAACATACAAGGTTCAGGGGCTGCCAACTCACTCCGGCCCCCAACTCCACACCTTCCAACTACAGGTCAAAACACACACACACACACACACACACACACACACACACACACACACAAACACCAAGCATGCAATAGGCCTGAACTTGACCATTATATGAACTTCCTGGGGTGGCAGATAAAGATAAAGAGCATCTTTATCTTTTGGAGCTGAGTACAGACAAACCCAACATGCATTCAGATCACCTTGTCAAGTACCAAACCCAGTGTCAAGGGCAAAGAACTGACAAGATGTGTGTAGAAATCCTGAAATCTAGTGCAACAGCCTGGCAATCCCACCGTTCGTGTCTGTTTAAGTTATGAACCTGCATCCTCAAGGAGCAGTCTGGGGACCCTAACCCATGCAGGGTCTCTCCTGTGCTGGACCATAAGCAAAAAGCCACATCCATAAGTATTGCTCACCTCTTCCTCATTTCTCTCTCAAATTGAGCAAAAGAACCCGTGGATGAACTGATAACACCAAAATAAGCTAGAAACATAAAAAGTGCTATCCTTGCCTTCTTGTGATTCTGAACAGAGCAGAAAACACATACACACCAAACAAACAACAAACAAAAACAAAAGTCCACACTGATTGGTAGCATCAGGACTTTTAGTAAGGAATTGCAGTTCTAACAGTAAAAAACAAAATTGTAGCAGAATGAGAGGAGTGTATAAATCCTTGTTATCTATTTCCAAAACTGAGTCACTGGCACAGGACTTCACTGAAACAGTGATTATTATTCTGAAAAAAGCTTGTAGACTGAATTCCTGAAGCTAAAGAATGACTTCAAACTCATCACAGCTACACCAATTTTCACTCATAGCTACAAATATTTTTAGAGTAAAATAAATAAATTTGAAGGTAAAATAAAATATTCAGATGACTATGCAATATTAGAAAATGCAAATGATATTCCCAGAATATTATTAGCTCTGGAAGGAAGAGATTTGATGAGAAGGTAAACTGGAAAGGACAAAACAGTGTAGAAGGGAAGAGAGCATAGCACAGAGAAAAGTGGTGGGAAAGGGAACACTGAGCAAGCAATTAGTTTCAGGTATATCAAGCAGGGAGTGGGGCGCCAGGAAGCGCCGTGTGGTTCCAGCTAAGGGGTTGCCCTAGGAAGGAGGAGGAAATAGAAAGGGATAGAGAAATACTATTTAGGCAGTTAGATTGGACCTGCTCTGAGAGCTCTCATAAGGTAAAGCATAGGACTGCAATTAAAGATCTGTGTGTTCTGATCCACTATGAACAAGCAAGGTGACCTTGAACAATATACCTGGCTTCTCACATTCCCTTCAAACTGTGACATTTGGGGCTCTTAGACTTCCTTGTTTTCAGTTTACAAGTCTATGAAATCTTATTGACCAAGATGAGAAAAGAGAGGAGAACAACAGAAAGGAGGAAGAGAGATGGATCTTGAGAAGCAGAAAAAAAAGGAGGCCCAGGGCAACTTGTGCTAGAAGTAAGAGCAAGTAAAAAGTCTAGAATGGTCTTTGAGGATGTAGGCTGACTCATGCCCCAAGGAAAGAGGAGATACAGTATCCTTTCCAAACCTCTAATGATTCACTTGAGAAGGTCAACCACAGATGAGGAGTTGCAACTAGGAAAGTTTACATTTTGTGATATGTAAAATCCCATTTCCTTTTAATGATTCTACATTGATTTCAGTAAGTTCTCTGTTGTCAGTGGGATATACATGACCGAACCTTCAACTAGACTTCTACGGAGCCCTATTCAACCTTGGAATAGTGAAAAATGATATTTTGCTTTTAGTTATGAGTTATAATTTGAACTCTTCAACTATGAAAATCTTTATCATTTTGAAAAGTTGTACATATCATGGGGGGGCTAACTCCCCCCACAGAAGCACACAGACACCAATCTGTGTATATGAGTGTACTGTGTCACAAGTTTAACCTGGATGTGACTAACACTGATATATATAGTCAGACCATTTTTTTCACTGCTTCAGAAAATTCTCCCAAATTAGTCTCAGAGAGGAAGGAGAGATCAGTGGACTGCATGTACATTCCTAGAGTTTTCTATGCCCTCTGATCGCCCCCATGCCATGCAGTAACCTTTAGACTCAGGTTCTAGTGCTGATTCCTACCTTGTACACACTGTCTCTTTTGACATTTAATTTGCCTATTATCTATCATGTCTGCTCCATATTTTATGTACGACCATATAAGTTTAAAAAACATTAAACAAATTAAAATTAACTCAGCGTCTAGAGTGAAAGAGTTCTGTAAGAATTTTCACTTCATTCAGAGGAGATAAAAGGGGATGTATTCAGAAACAGATGCTTGGTGGAGAACAACAATGGCAGTGACAACAATTTGACTTTCTTTAGCTAGAGCCTGGAGCATTGTTTTTTATTTAAGGAAGTAAATTAATATAGGGGAAAAGATATTTTAATCAATATCCAGTGGTTAGATATTAATTTGTTTATACAGTTTGAGAAAAGAGATTATAATGTGATGGATTCTTTGAGACTTCATTTTAGTTTCTGAAAACTTGCTCTGATATTATCAAAGGTGTCTACATTTGTTGCATACTTAGTAATTAAGTTATAAGTTTATAGATACCCTTCAGGGATATCTTTTAAGAACATTGCAAATGGAAGTTTTCATACTTTGTGTTTAGAAAATTACATATTCTAACTCAGTGCAGTGGTGCATGCTTGTAATCCCAGCAGCTTGGGATGCTAAGGCAAGAGATCGAGAGTTCAAAGCCAGCCTCCACAATTTAGCGAGCCTCTAAGCAACTCAGTGAGACCCTGTCTTTAAATAAAATGTAAAAAAAAAGGACTGGGGATTTGTCTTAGTGATCAGAACCCCTGGGTTCAATCCCCATTGGGGGGAAGAAAAAGAAAATTACATCTTTTGGAGTAATGTTCCTTTTATTAGAAATAAAACAGAGATATGACATATAAAACACATCCTCAAATTTTGCTTTATTAATTTATTTTCAGAATATTTTTATTTATTAAAAATTAATGTATTTTTATCTTCAGAACAACAGAAATAAAAATTCAGAGTCACATACCTGTGTCTGTTTAGGACCAATATCCATTCTTTCCAGAAGGTCGTTTAAAAAAGCCGTGACACTCTCCCAGGGGTAAATACTGTTGGAACCATCTAGCACTATGACTATGTCCAGCTGAGTGCTGCATTCTGCAATAAAAGGAGGCAGTTGTGTAAATTTGGAATCTATGTTCTCAAGGACAACAGCAATTCATTTTAAAAGGTGAATGGATGCTCTACAAAGTGGACACACTACTTTTCTAATAAGAAAAATAGTTTTAGATAAGTAAAGGAGAGAAGAAATACTTATTGCATTGTTAGGATTGTTCTGGCTTCATGGTGAGTAAAACACATCTCTAATTAATTTTAATTAATGTTGTACATGAGTTATGTTAGGAAATTATCTCAATATTAATTTGATAAAACACTTCTCGTTCTGTGAATATCTCACATGAAGTTCCTTTCCTCCAAGAGACTCACCTTTAAACACAAGTAATGAGACAGCCTTAGCTATGAAGTTTAAATATGACTTTCTAAAGGTTATTTACACTGTATCAATTCCAAAAATAGCTACAAAGCTTGGTTATAAGTTGGCAAAGCAAACATTTACCTAAATTGGTAGTGCTGGTAGCTGACAAAACACTCAAAGCTTTTTGGTATGCTCCCGTGTATACATACGCCTCATTCATTGCTTATGCTTTTCAAACACACGAGAAGATTGCATAAAATTGGTACCTTGTACGGGGGCAAAGGAGTTCACCACTTGAAATGTGGGACTGACGTCAGAACAGATTCCAGTTGTGTAGTGCAAATGTCCACATCTATAGGCATATAAGGGCCCACAAGCCTTTTAAAAAATTTAAAAATTAAAAATGGTAAGAATTAAAATGATATAACAGATTAACAGATTTTGAAATACTTATAATAATAGCATGCCTGTTGTGATGAAAAATATTACTCGTTCTTTCTTACCAGAAACCCTCCATTTGGGTTGGTGACTAACGTTGATCCAAAAGTCATGTTCTCCTTTACTTCTGTGACATTTGGAATTGATGTATTAACTACAAAATAGAACAAAGTGTTTAATATGAGTGAAAATAAGTTTCAGAAAGTGAAATGAAGACCAGTAGAGGAAAGGAAAGGGAATAGGGGAAAGGGAGATGGAAGGAAAAGGGGAAGTACGGGGACCTAACTGGAGCAATTTTATTCCATGCTTGTATAATTATGTCAAAATGAATATCAATATTATGTGTAACCATAATGTACTAATAAATTTTTTAAAAATTTTTATTTGGTTTTCTCATAGCACATTCTTCCCTTGGTTCAACTAAACAGACTTGCAAGTTTTACCAAGAAATATAATGAGCTAGCTAATGCAAAAGAGTTGGCTTCTGTCCCAGAAATGTTGTTACAATGTTTCAAATAGTTTGTTGAACTATGAAAGAATGCAGAACTAGCAGGGCAATGAGAGTGTGGGACTACCTTTCACAAGTTTTTGCTAATTAAATCAAATAAAATATTTAATTTCATAAGATGGTAATAAACAACCAGTGACGAAATGCCAGTTATGTCTAGAAAGCAGAAAATGTGTAGAAGATCAGAAACACAATTTTTTTCACTATAATTTCCAAATTCTTGGGGGCATTATGAGAGTTATAGTGAAAACTGAAACAAGATTGTAGAGGTGACCAGGAAATTTGGATAAAGGGAATATGATGAAGAGAGCTACATTAGACATTACAAATACGAATGCTAGATTCTGCAGCATACCAACCTGACAAAATTGGCAAGGAACTCCTTTTATAAATATATATTTTAACAGTTTGGATAGGAAAAAGCAAAATCATCTAAACCTTGTTTAGTAAAGTGCATAAATATTTGAAAGGAACAAAATTCAAGATCAAGAAAAAAATTGTCTCAGCCTCATACCTTAAGACTATAGATTTAAATTTGACAATGAAACAGAGGTTTCTGAATGATTAATATGTCTTCTGATCTGAGAATTGGTCTTTATCCAAGACTTTGGTCTTGCTTTCAAAGCACCTAGAACTGGGCTCTTAGATACATTGTTCCTGAATAATCAGGATTAGATTTTTTTATATAATGGTTGATCCAAGAGCAGCATTGCTTGGACAATTAGGGGATACCACAGACACTACCCTGTTCTCCTTGATGTGGTTAAATTCTCTAGGCTAATTTTAACACTCTGTTCCAAATAATAGAGGAATAGCTCCTATCATTAAAAATCCTTTGGAAATAACAGGTATAAATTCTAGGAAAAGGAAAAAAGTATGTCTGAAACAACTATCTGAAGGAACTGGAAAGTCACCAAAACCAGGCAGAAACTAGGAAGGAAACTATACTAGGAAGAAGAAATTGGCACTGAGTGAGTATCTTATTTTTGTGTTTTATTTTGGTTGTTTTTTGTTTGTTTGTTTGTTTTGTTTTGTTTTTGGCTTTTATTTTGAGGGAAGACACTAATCAGTAGTAAAACTCTAACAGAACTCCCAGTCTTGCTATCTTGAAGAAAAACAGGATAGAAATTGGGGCCAATGACAGAATCTGCAAAGTATAGAGGGGAGATATCTTCAGGGAAAAAAAAGAAGCACAAAATGACAGTTCTAACATATGCATTCTGTTCAAATAACTGGAAGACTTGAATATTAAATGTGCAGAGTGGACTTCATATAGCTCAGCTGAACTGAATGGAGATTTTAACTGCTTCTCATTGCAGTAAAGTTAGTATATGCAAATTGACCTTAGCCACATTAATTGCCTGTTAAAACAAAAGTTTAGACTGTTCAAAGGAACATAAGAGAATCTAAAACTTTTACACTTGTAATTCAAATATACAATCAGTTTATGATTCAAAAATCCTACACATAAGAAACAAGAAAATATGACTCAAGGAAAGGTAATAGATGTAAAATAAGGTTGAGATATTTCAGTTGTTGGCATTATTAGGCAAAGGTATTAAAGCAACTATTGCAACTATGTTCATGAATGTGAAGGAAAAAACTGCTCATAATGAACAAATAGGAAATTCTTAAAAGAAAACTAAAATGCAATTTCTGCAATAAACTTGTGGAACTGTAAATCATTTTTATGGTACTTAATATTGTACAGAACACTAATAATGTTCTAACATCTATCCTTCTAATCATGATCCAACTGCAGAGATTTTTCTATCAAATATATTTACTTCAACATTCAATATGAAAATTTTTTTTAAAAAATCAAATTTATTTATTACAATTTCTCTGCTCTATTTCCCTTAAGAACCAGGCAGTAAGTTAAATTTTGTGGAAAAAGGATGAGGGACTGGCTTATTTGAAGTTCTTTCATGTTGCCCTTGGTTTACAAAGGATCCAAATAATGCAGAGAGGTAGAAGTTACACATCTAGTAAGATACTCTAAATCTATGGATGTTTTGTTATGACCTGCTAAAGCAAATGAGGGCAGAGAAAACTGAAATGTTATTGTGGGTGCATTTGGATGATAATTGAAGAATGATTACAGATATTTCTAAAATATTTATTGGGTTACTTGAAAATTATTGCCAGCAAGAATATTGGGCATCATATAGAATGAGAATGTCTTTGATTTTTACATACCTGGGAGATCCAGTTTTGTACAAGGTAATGATTTATCTCTTCTAACTGGACACTTATAGACATCTCCAGTTCTAGTTTTGGGTTGACCAACTAAAGGAGAACCAATAAGCACCCTGGAAATTAAATGAAGCAATTAACATTTTTAACAATAATAAAAAAGTTTATTTAATTATTTTATGACTAATTCTAGATTATTGAGAGTAGGTTACCATGTATATAATTAGGTAATAATCCTGTTGGCAATTTAGTATTATCTAAAATAATATCACTGATTTGAATTTTAAAATATATGTGCTATTATTTGGATATAGAACGTCCTTTAAGTCTTATGTGTTGAAGACTTGATTCCTAATGCAGCAATGTTCAGAAGTGAGGCTTTTAGGAAATGATGGAATTATAACCTCATTTATTAATTAAGCCATTTTTTGTATTAGTAATCTGAATAGACTACGGGAAGGCAGCGGAAACTGTAGGCAGATGAAATGTGTTGGAGGAAACAGGTTACTGGTGGCATGCCCTGGAGGAGTATATCTTGTCCTTGGCCCCTTTCTTCCTTCCTCCCCACCTCCTTCATGGCTGCCATGACCTGAGCAACTTTCTTCTCCCACACCCTTCCACCATGATGATCTATGTCATCTTAGGCTCTGAGCAATGGAGCCAGGTGATGATGAACTGAAACCTCTGAAACTGTGAGTCAAAATAAGTCTTTCCTTCTCAGCAATAAATAGCTGACCAGCACACTATATGAATATGAGAGTAATTGATAGATTTGTTTTATTTTTTTCTATAATCTTATCAATTTTTAGACGCTTAAATAATAAATAATAGCTGAGTCTGCTACTTTGTTTACAAAACACAAAAAAGTATATGACTTTTTTCCCATGGAAAACTGATAATTTCCCAGAGAAGTCAAGAAATACAAATGTGGGATTATCATAAGATTTAACATTCTATGTGTTAGTTTATATGCACTTAGAAAATGGGGATAATTATGAGATCCAAAAAAAAATCACTTATTGTCTTTTTAAACAGAATTATAAAATCACTCTAATAGTGAGAAATAGAAAAAATAAAATCACTATTCATTTTAGTTCTCGAAAGTTGTCTAACAGTCTCTCATGATTTTGAGAGAAATTGAATAAATGAATGTGGTTGAATGTTAGGGTACTTGGGTGGACCCACAGTTGCTGATTCATTATTGCCTAACCAGCTACATCCCAAGACTGATTTCTGCCACCAAAGGACTCTAGCCATATACCATAAGGCTTTGCACTTGTGATTATCACAGACTACATCTTTATTGATGACTAGAACAAATACACAAAAGCATTCATATACTTAAAAGTTTATCTACCTATCAATATTTATATTTGAGGACTTAGATATATCTCAACATTTTAGAATAATAAACATAAAATTTAATAAGAAACCATGCAAATAACTTCACTTAACTGCAAACTATTGTCTATATTAGTACAGGATGTTGGAAACCTCACTAATGGGAGTTCATGTCAAAAAGTCTTGAGGGATTTCATTAACAGTGCTCAAACATGAGCCAATAGTGTATTTTGGTGCCAAAAATGCTAATGTGACCTTACTCTGCATTGCTAGAAATAGATGCCCTGGTCAAGTAAAGTGATAGCCTTGCTGTGCTCTGCACTGGTCAGACCACGTCTGGACTCTCCAAATTCAGAAGGACATAGGCACAATGGAATGTATTTAGGAGCATGTGACTTAGATGATTAAGGGCCTGGCAATTTTGTCAGACAAGAGATATTCACAAGAAAGATGAGAATATTTAGCATGGAGAAAGAATGTCTGAAAAAACCCTAAGAGATTGTACAGGGGTACAAGTCAAGCAGGCATACATTTTTAAATATTTAAAAATATTGAAATATCTGTCATATTGAAAAAGCAATGAAAACTTTTTCTATAGGTCCTTTGGGCAAACTAGCATTGATGAAAATAGGTTTTATAACAATTGAATTATTGAAACATTGAATAGACTCCTTAAAACATTCTTATAGTATAATGCCTTTGCAAAGCAATTTCTGCTGTGCATAAACACCCATTAAAAACGTTCAAAGCCTTTAAGGCATAATTATTATTTCTGGGAACATATTATTAAAAAATTAAAATAAATTAAAGCTTCATGCACAAAGATAATTCCAAGAAAAAGGTAACAGTAATATAGTCAAAACAAGAACTAATTATTTCTGATTCACTCTGTAAAATATTGTGCTGTCATAAGAAATAATAGTTAATAAGATTCCATGGTAGTATTAAAAATTATTTGTCACCAAATTCAAAGCAAAAGCCTACCTAATTTAGTGAAAACCTGTGACCTATTAAACTGAAAGATACTGAATCATTAATCTCCTCATGATAGCAATAAAAATATCTAGCATTTATTGAATTTATAACATGTACCAGACACTGTACTAAGTGTTTTCTATGCACTAAGTAATTATGTTCTCTTCATGAAAGATAGCATAAACTTTGGTGCCAGATTTTGTGAGTTCAAGTCATGACTTGACTTAACATTTACTCAATTGCCCTCTTTGTGCCCTAGTTTCTTCATTGAAATGGAGATAGTGGGAGTACCTATCTCACAAGATAATCGTGAAAATTAAATGAGTTAATGAATATAAAAAACTTACCACAGTATTTGGCTCACTGTATGTGCTACCTAAATTTTAGTTCTTTTTTATTGTTATATTTTTATTTCATATTATTAAATAGCTAACATCTTTGTAAAACATTGATTAAAAGAAAATACATCAAAACATAACAAATTATATAAAAAGATTATAATTAGTCTTTTTCAATGTTTTCAAACTTTTACATGTAATATGTCTGAATAAATTAGCTTTATACTTAAGAACAGTTTGGAGAAAAGAAGTATGAGCCTATTGTTCTTCAAAGTATTTAACTGAGGCAAATAGATTAATTAATGTTTGTTAAAAACATTCTACCTGTTGGGCATTTACACCAGGTCATGGAGACTTAAAAGGGATAAAATACACTCTTTTTTAATTTGCTTAAAATTTATAGGGACAACCCAAACTATGAGTGTATATTGTAATACTGAATAGGTTTGAACTTGGTACAACATCAGCAAAGCCTTAGAAGCAAGAAAAAATACCACTCCTTTGATAAGTACATATAGCTCAGGTTAGCTGGAATGTAAGTTGAGGCTGGATGAGGAAACAGGGTTTGATCCTCTTTAGGAAATATTGATATATTTTATAGAAGAGGAAGTTAGGAATTGTTGAAACTTTTAAGGAGAGTATGCCATGATCACGTCTTTAATTTTAAAGCTTATTTGCTTCATGTTACAGAAATAAATGGAGAGGAGCAAAACTAGGGTCAGAGACAAGGCCAGAGTTCCTAAAGTAATCCAGATGAGCAATTGAATTAAGGACATAGAGAGGAAAAAAAAATGACTCTAAATATTTAGGATATAAGTTATGTGAGTTTGGTGTGCATGGAGGTCTTCATAAGCAAAACTGAGGTAAACTAACTTGAAACAGATAGATTTCTTGGTAGCAATTTCAAGTATGTACAGGTGTGAAGATAGGGGCAATGGGGCTGGGGTCGAGGCTCAGTGGTAAAGCACTTGCCTAGTACCTGAGAGGCACTGGGTTCAATCCTCAGCACAACATAAAATAAAATAAAGGTATTGTGTTCATCTACAACTAAAAAAAAAAAAAAAGATGGGGGAAATGACAGGTAGAAGGAAGAAAGTCCCCCGCCCCGAAAAAAAAAAGGTGTGTGTGGGGGTGTTGCTTCTGTAGGTAACTGGGCTCAGTTTTGCTAGGGAAAACTATGTGGAACATGTAGGAGCAGGCTATAAGTATGGTTGAAGTCCTAATAATAAATGTTACCATGCCCCCCCCATAGTTTTGTTGGTGCATTATAATTGTACATATTTGTAGGATTTATTGTTACCTATTTTTACAGGCAAATGATATAACAATAAAATTTGGCCAGTATCATTCTGCAAATGTTATCATCATAAAAGAGTACAGAGTAAGAAGAGCTGAAGACTGACATTTGATGAAAATATCAGAGTTTTAATGAGTGAAAAGGAAAATTAGGTAAGAGTTATCAGAGAGGGATAGGAAGTAGTGTCAGAGAAGCCAAAAAGGGAAAGTAGGTCCACAATGGGAGTTGAGAACAGAAATCATGAACTTACAGTGGGCTTCATATCAAGTAACACCTAAAAAATGTAGGCCATGGCTTCTGCTTATATTATAAATGCAAACCTATATTTTGGGGGCAATGAAAAACCATTAAGTATCTAAGACAAGTTTAAATTCATTATGGAAGAAACCTCCATATGGTTAAATGATGGTAAGAAAGAACAAGTAACAAGAGAAAGTGGCACAGGAGAGGGAATGCAGATCCCTGTCAGATGGACAGAGTAGACACAAGAAGCACAGGTTTGTCTTAAAAGTGAGGAAGGCCAACATTCCCTGGACAGGGTTCTGTATAGCCCAGCATCAAGATGTGTGTAAATGTGGCAAGAATTGCATACACATTTGTAATGTGACTGTGACCCTCAAGAAAAAAAAAAAAAACTTTCTTCCTGTTGGATCTTGGATTTGTTTTGATAAATGGAATGCACTAGAAATGACCACTATGACTCCTAGGCTAGATCTTTTTCAGATTACATTTTAACTTTTTGGAAAATCTGAGAATACCACATTGTGAAGAAGTCTCTTCTAGCCTACGAGAGGAGGGAGAGGCCTCATGGAGAAGAGCTGATGCTTTACCTGACGGTATGAACCACCTGACATATGAGTTAAGCACTCTGGCATCAGCTAGCCCCACGCTGAGATACCAGATGAGTAAAGTCCTATGAATGAACCCAAGCAACAGGGGAATACCATGGTCCTCAAAATACTGAGAAACTATAAATAATTTTCTTGATTTAATCTACTCAGTGTTGGGGTGATTTGTTATACTGCAATGGTTGACTGAAACTGGAAGAAAAAAATAAGTTTTGGCCTCGTAGCTTCTCTCTCTCTCTCTCTATCTCTCGACCCCCACCCCCCCTCTTTCTTTTTGGAAAATAGTAGCTATAGTCATCTTGTGAGATTTTGGGGAGAGACAGTAAGGTGGTGGGCTTGCAGAGATTCACTAAAATTGCCGTAGGCCAGTCAGGCCTCCCTGGACAAGACAAAGTACTTTATCGCTGGTTGAGGGTAATTTGGAATGTAGTTCCTTACTGGGAAAAAGATAGGCTTGCAAATTCCCTTTCAATTCTCATGTTCCATCATCTGAATAAAACAAATGCAAATGTGTAAGGGAGGACCAGACTAGTTTGGAAAAATGTACTATGAACCAGGGGAATTGAGTACAATGGATGAAACACTAGTCCTAAACAGTGGGCTGATCATAAAGCTACTGTGAGGTACAAAGCAGAAGGAAAGGGAGATTGTGGATGGTGCAGGGAATGTGCAGAGACAGAAGAATGAAGACTGAATATGGAGGATCAGGAGGAAGTGCAGGTAGATACAACATAGGATACAGCCTGCAGATACTGGGACAGGGAGGCTGAGCTTGCATTTGATCTTGAGGGCAATAGAAAAAGTACCTAGGAAATGGTGATAGCTGTAAAGTGACATGAGACAGCAACTGGAAGCATGGCCTATTGCATATTCTAAGGTATGTGAAGGTAAGGTATGAGAGCTCAGAAAGTTGCAGAATGTACTAGTCCATGATGAAGGCAGGAAGTCTGGGGTTTGGAACCAACAACAAAGAATAGAGTAGCAGGACCCAGGACATAAAAAATAATTCTGGGTATGTTCCATACACTGACAAGCATGAACCTCTTGAAATTACATATATTTTACAACTTTAATCTTAAATAAACCTCACTTTCCCCAAGCTGCATAGAAATAACAAGATCCAAGAAAAGTATTAGCACAGGGTTTATGGAATTTCAGGAATTTCCAGCCTTCCCAGACTCATCATGTTGCTCTTTTTTTTTTTTTTAAAGCACTGATTCCATTTTGTCTAATGATATGATATAACCTACTTTTTTTTTTTAATTTTGTATTCCTCTTTCTCTTATATTCCAGGAGAATAAAAGCTCCACAACATCAGGCATTTTTGTTGTTTTTATTCACTTCTATATCCTTAGTGAATATAAGAGTGTCAGGGCTGGGCAGAGTAGTGCACACCTGTAAACCCAGAAACTCAGGAGGCTGAGGCAGGAGGAACACAAGTTCAAGGTCAGCCTCAGCAACTTAGCAAGGCCCTAAGCCACTTAGTGAGACCCTGTCTCAAAATAAAATACAAAAAGAGTGGGGATGTAGCTCAATGCTAAAGCACCTCTGGGTTCAATTCCCAGCACTAAAGACAACAAAAACAACAAATATCAATGCCAGGTTAAAAAAAATGATCATTTGGTGAGTATTTATTGAATGAATAAATTAATGACTATGTTAAATACTCTAAAAATCTGAATAAGGTAGACCTGGAAATTTTAGGTCCATGTGACCTGCTAGGAAGTCTGAATTGTGAAATCTTTCTTATTTTAGAGGCTGGATATTTTTCTTAAGCAGAATGCCATAGATGCCTTGGCATGACATGGAAGGCATTTCACCAGAACGAGGTTCTACAGAATTCCTGTTAGAGGAGAAGAATTGGCCAAAAACTAAGAAGGTTATTTATTGTTCAAAGTCCTGGACTTGACACATTCTTGTTTCATAAAACCTGTGGCAATTCATTCTGAGTTGTATTTTCCTGTTTAGAAAACGACTATGATGACAACATCCGCCCAAACCCACTAGGTTAATGTGAAGCCCCCAGGCATACTGTTTCAGAGACTGTGGGTTTTATCATTTTAAAATGTAATGCAAGTTGGCTTTAGTTGACTACATTTTATTTTTATTAGAATTTGGGGGTTTTCTGGCACTTTCGCAATGATTTGTCTACAGATTAAAAGAATCATAGAATGTTCTGAACATCATTACAGATCTCTTGAGAAACCTAATAAATTCAAGGATCATCAAAGTAAGAGAATACCTTTTTTCCAAATATCATAAAAGTTAGTGCAGTGAGAAATTTCTTTGGTTTGTAAGTCATTCTTGTTATTATGACTATTATTATATCTATGTAAAGAGTAGCTGGTTTCTGATGTTCCTGTTTTATATTTATGCCCACCCCCAATAAAGAATAGTTTTATGAAGAGGAGTGTCTCATAATTATAATATTTCATTAACGACCCTTTTTACCTCTTTCTTATGTCTAGTACGTAGATCAAACCAAAATCACTCTCAGAGCACCACACATTCCCTGTCAATTTTCTTTTAAAAAGTAAATGAAGTAAGTGTTCAGTCATTGGAGAGACTGAAACTTACCTGCTGACCCCATTAGCCATAGTAATTTTGCTCATGGATGATAGGGGGGTGGCAAAGAAGTGAGCCAAAGAAATGACAAGTTTGGTAGGGAGAAAATTTTAATTTCAAAGCCTTTATAAACAATGTAAAATAAACATTAAAATCTAAAAGAGAAAATGTTAGAAAGTCCTCCTGTCAAACTTGCATAGTCCTTATTTAAAAGATACACATATTGGAAACAGGGCCTCAATTACTTGGTTCACTGGTACCCCTACCTGGCATAGAGCAGAGTCCCCCAGGGAAAAGATAGAAGGAAATCATATTTTGATACACATTGGACTGAGGAGGGTAGGGAGGGATCTACAACTTGAAAATCTACCTCGGAAAGACAGACCCACTAAAGTCATGAAGCCCCCAAGAGAGGTTGCTTAAATAGCAATGAAAAGGCTCCATACAGAAAAATAAATAAATAAATAAATAAAGCAAACAAGCAAGCAAAGGACCAACAGAGAGTGGAAAGTCCCAAACCACATCTTGCATTTTTCCACTTAGCTGAGACTTTGCCATGCTGATGACTACAGGAAAAAAATCTGGAAGACTTTTGTGCAGTGCTGAGGATATTTAGATATTTAAATTTCTTCTCTTTAATACAGATTTATGAGGCTAATTGTGCTCTTTCTGGATTCTTCTGAGCTGCACTGCAACTACTTGGATGCTCCTGCTCCTGGTCTCCATAATGAACAACGGCTGATTTTAATCAGAGGTATAATGTGCTCTGCTACTGAGAAAATGTGGCTTCACTAGGAATAGATCAGCAAGGTTCTTTTCTTTAGTGCTAGAGCCACGAGGTAAGATGGGTCAAGATGATTTTTTTTTTCCAGTCATAGGTGGTTGAACTTTCAAAACATGAGCAGTAAATATGATTTATGAAGGTGCTCACCCTTGGAGAAAATTAAATAATAGAACCCATGTTCCCTAAACAATTATTCCATAGTTCAGTTCCCAAAGTAAGTCTGCATTCTATCTGATTTTATAAACACTTACAGACTATCCAAACATGATTCTACGATTTATTTTGCATCATCAGTGCCTGCATCTCTTTAGAACAATATGTGGCTACCATGCCAACCTTAAAGGTTGCAAATTTAGGTACTGAGGTTTGCTTACTTTGAAATTTACATCTTTTTGGTTACTCTGATTTTTTTGAAACTTTTCCATAAAATCATTGCAAATATGAAATGCCAAATGGAATTACAGTAGATGCTCACAAACTCTACATGTTAATATGTAAAGTCTAGTACTTACCACAAGGGTGGTTATTATCAACATTTACTTTTTAATATAGTACTAATAAGGTAAAAGGCATGAGTCTGAGAGTGAGACTTAAGATCTATTTCCAGTTCTGGCCATTAATAGTGACATACCTCTAGAAGAGTCTCTTTTTATTTTTTATATGGCTATTTTTCACTGGTGGTAACAGAACATTAATCTAGATCCAGTTGTTCAGTCAACACACAATCACTGAGTGCATATTATGTTCAAGGCATCCTGATAGACGTAGTATGCAGGGCTGCAAGTGCTCCAAAGCCAGTCCTTGCTCACTAGGCATTTCCCCTACTGTGTGAACTTCTCCCCTTTACCCATATTTCAGTTTGAGGTTTTCAACTATCTAGACATTATCTTGAACTCAAGCTGTTTAAAAATAGATTCATTCACTTCCTAATAAAATTTATTTTCATTTCTTGTATACATATATGTCTTTGGCAAGGAGTACCCAATTACCTATTAATCTGGTACAGAAATTTCGGAATATGTCTGACGCTTCCTACACTGTCATTTTTCATTTCCATGGTTCCACCAAAGATTCATCTAAGTGTATTCTAGATACATCTTTCTTTTATTCATAGAATAGGGTCTAATCTCATAAGCAGTAGATTGTGGCTCCTGTTTGCCTAGTTTTCAGACACTCCCTTCTCCATTCCAATATGTATGTAATTTATCAAACTAAACCTCATGAAACAACCAACAATGTCTTCTCAATGCCCATATGTAATGTTCAGACTCTTTTGATAGGCTTTTAAAGTCTCTTATACTTTCCCCTTCTACCTTCCCAGTATCAGATTTGCCTACTTACCAGTACTTACAGTTAAGTCTACCCTTGCTTGAGTGACTTTTGTGCTTAAAGTGATATTTCTTGTTCTCATATTGATGGGTAGCTCATTTTTTGAGACTCAGCTCAACATCATCTATTTTTGAATGGCAATTAAGTTTATCTATTCCAGATTGCTTGGTAGATTATTTATTCTTAATTATTTCATATATGTTACCTATTAGTTTTTATAATTGTCTTATGCTGATATTTCCCATAAATTTAGCATGATACAGACACATATGTTGTATCACATTAATACTTGTGGCTTGATTGACCCACATGCATGCTATGACAAAAGAAAGAAATTCCAGTACACTAAAAAACATACACAGAGATAACTAAATTAGATTTAATGAATGAGACAAGATTTATGAGTCATGGTCTCTGATCTCAAAAAGGCCTTATTATTAACATTATCTTACAAATGTATATAGAATTCTGAATGGTCCGCCTAAAGGTAAATTCAGTGTATATTTACATTATTAGCAACATATTTTCACAACGTATTCTTACTGGTCCATCTATTCTTTCTTTTGATTTCCTTCCCACCAACACCCAATACTGATCTTTTTTCTCAACTACATCTTCACCTCTCCAAAGATAGGACAAATTTGGAAAAATAATTTGTCTTGACATCAAGGTCTCATTCAGGCTAGATTTTTCTTTTTCCCATTCTATGACCTTCTGATGCCTTGAAATAAAGGGAGTAGAGAACTTAGTGTAAACCTTACAATAAGATATATATTAAAGTGTGAGATACAGAAAGAAAAGATCAAATAGTGGCACTGAGGAAATATTATTTTTTTAACTCTATTACAGTCCATTTAGATAATTAAGGACTTCTGATGCTGAACTGCTCTAAAAGCAGAGAGATAGGACATTATTATGATTTGAATAATAAAGAGGACATTTTGGTCCACCTTGTGTTAGGCAGGGCAGGAATGTCCGGAGGTAAAGTAATTAGATTATGAGTGCTGTAACCTAGTCAGGGGATTTGTAATTTGGTGGATTTGTGATTTAAATCAATTAGTGGATAGTAACTGTAGGCAGGTGGGGCATGACTAGAGGAAGTAGGCCACTGGGTATACCACTGGGGATTATATTTTTTCCTGGTGTTTCTCTTTCTCTCTGTCTTTCCGTCTTTCCATCTGTCTCTCTGTCTTTCCATCTCTTTCTCTCTCTCTGTGTGTCCCTCTCTCTTTCTCTCTCTCTGTCCCCTTCTCTCTGTCCCTCTCTCTCTCCCTGTCTCTCTCCCTCACTCTTTCTCTACTTCCTGGCTGCCAGGAGCTAAGCAGCTCTCCTCTGCCATGTCCTTCCACCATGATGTTCTGCCTCATCTCAGGCTCAGAGCAACTGAGTCAACTGACCATGGACTGAATCTCTGAAACCATGAGCCCCAAATAAAACTTTTCTCCTCTCAGTTGTTCTTGTCAGGTATTTTGGTCAAAGGGATGTCATACAATGCAGACTAACATATAGGACTAGATGGGAGAAGAAACAGGTTTTTCTTTTATGTGAGAAATAAAATAAAATGGAATGAAATTGTCCAAATTATATATGAATATACCACAGTGAATTCCACCTTCATGTATATATAAAGCACCAATTAAAAACAACAATAAATAAATAGAAGGAAGACTAAAGAGTAGAGAAAAGGAGGAGGGAAGGGAAAAATTAGGAAGTACTAGGGACTAGATGGAGCAGATTATACTCCGTGCATGCGTGATTACATCACAACAAACACCATTATTATGTATAACTATAATGTGCTAATAAAAGCATCTGAAATAAAAATAAAATAGGACAAAATATAAAATAAAATAATAAAGAAGAGAATTTCATAAAGTATTTTAACAATATTTGACCATCCTTTAAAAAGATACTTCATTTTAAGTAGGTGGTTTTAGTCTCTAGAGTTTGCTATTTCCTATATTCCTCTTTAAAATTTATGTATCTATTAGTCATTAATGAAAATTAATTTCATAAATGTTATGTAAACTTTACATTTTTAAAGAAAAACTCACTGCAGTTTATTGTTACTATGCACACAGAGAAACCTGACTTGTCATCTATTCACCATTATTCTCCCACAAATGAACCTCTTTGAACTGCAAGTGTAATTATAAAAGAATAAAATTGGCGTCTAGTGCCTAAAACAATATTTTACCTGTTTAGCCTTAAAAACTTGGTGGGGGGTGATGGAAGTGAAGAGTATAGGATAGATGGATGGAGGATTTAAAAACCCATCATATTATTAGATTTCTTTCTTTTCTTTTTTTTTAGTTGTAGTTGGGCACAATACCTTTATTTTACTTATTTATTTATTTTTATGTGGTGCTGAGGATCGAACCCAGCACCTTGTATATGCTAGGCATGCACTTTACTGCTGAGCCACTACTCCAGACCTATTAGATTTCTTATCTGGAATATTTGTTAGAAGAGTTGAAGAATTAAGTGCTTTCCCCAAATCTAGTGTATACCTAGCATATAATATTTATCCTTAGAAAATATGAGAACTCAAATCATTACCCTTAATAGTCTTTGGGGGAATATTATTAACCAAGTCTAAAAGATGAAGCAAGATATATCTATTCTTCTGTGAAATAATTACTGAGGGCCAAAAATTCACTGTTATCCAAGCAGATATGAAGTTCTTTCTGTTTATTATTGTGGTTGCTGGAAAAATGAGCTTGTTTAAGTTACTAGACTGAAGTGAAATTTAACTCCTGATCATTTTTATACAATATTCACTTTTAGAAATCACCTTTACTACAAAATAAAATAAATGAACTCTAATTATTCGCTTGACATAAACTTCAATAACTTAAAATGCCTAAAAAATCTGACCTAAAATTAACTTAACCAAATATTAACAGGTTTGAAAGGTATAACAGAAATCCAATAAGGTTCATTATAAATAATGGACCAAACATAGTAGATCAGTTAAGCACCAAAGATATAAGCTCCCAAATATGGAAGTATAATTAAACCTTTCAGGGCATCATCTCATCTTCTTTCAATCCTTCCTACTAAATTTCCATCAAGTGTATTCAAGTTATTCTAAAATGAGAACAATTAAGAAACTTTTACCAAAAAACATGACTACTAAATAATGACTGTTTTGGATAAGGACCCTCCTTGAGGTCAATTCAGGATTCAACAGAAATCACTAACCACTTCCTCTAACACAGCCAAGGAATTTTCTTTCTTTTACTTTAAATCACTTTCTGTTACCAAATGGTCAGATTGTATTTGCTAGCATTAATGATTCATTCTGTTAAATCTCATTCATTAAAAAAAAAACTGTACCAATTAATATTTTCTATTACCTTGTAAAATAACTAAACAACAATAACAAAATCCACTGGCTTACCATTTTCCTTCTTCATTTTCATATTGTTGAACTGTGTATCCAAACATATCTTCCACAGGGCCACTGAAATTCATTGCATTTTTCACATCAACATTGAATGATACGCAGAAGCCTAGAACAACTTTAAGAGGGAAAACAAAGTCAAGTTACACAATGTTAGCTAAGATCTCATCGTGTTTTGAATTATGGAAGGCATTCTTGAGGTTACACTGAAGGCTGTTTTCTTATTTAAAAGACCAGGGAAGCTCAAACAATGAGAACTTCGAGGAAGATCCTGATTTTAACTGTATTACCAACTAAAAGTCAATATGATGGCTTTAAAAAAGACAAGTATTAACATGCAGACAAAATTCCAGAGCAATTTAGTATCTGTACTATTTCTAGAGATAATAATTTTAAAAATGTGTTGGATAGTCCCAGAAACTCAGAATGATTAGTGCAGTTGCAGATAATTTTCTAGTAGTGAGCCTGACAGAGAATCTCAGCCACTGGTGAACTACACACAGCCTCATTTCCCTGTTTCAGCCACAGAATAGTTGACTAAAAGCCTCACAGGAAGAAGATTTCTCCTTGCTGCTTCTAAAAGGAAAGGCAAGCTGTCTGTATCCATCAAGGGATGGCTTCCCACATAGGCCTGAGATGTGTTGTTTCCCTTCCTTAATCAAGGTGTGGGTAGAAGCTTGCCCATTGTAAATTGAAAGATGTCATGTTGAAGCAGGAAGGCTGACAGCTGACATCCCCTTATAATGTTGCTGCTCATAACCGCACAAGTGGCTGTATGGATTGAGTTAGATGATATATCCAAAAGTTTACTCAATGCCTGGCACCTTCTATATATTCAACTGAAATAATTCTTCTCAATTTCCTTGTAGCCTAGGTAGTGGGAAATCCTTTAATAAATGAGACTGTCTCCTAAAGGGGTTCTGGAATCGTATACACAAATTGATGATGCCAAATTCCTCATTGGGTGCTGGTTTATAATGTGTACTCGAAAATTTCCTAAGTATTCCTCTCCTGGTTATAACTAAGAACTCTTTGAAAAAAGCACACTGCCTTATAAATCACAGCACATCAAAGGATATATTTGAAGGTAAAAATTCAGTTTCCTTTGTCAAAACCATATAGCCACAGGGATTCTGAAATATTCTCTCTCACAGTCTTACAGATTCTGAGTAGATTTAGTCACTCCAATCTTATAACCCTTACTATAAACTTCCCCATAAATACAGTCTAAATCCAGACTATTATAATTTCTAATCTTCAAATTTTTGTAACAATAATAAGTGCTTATGTGATGCACAGGATTCCGAGTTAACCTAGGAAAAAATTTATTCTTCAAGGAAATGAACAAAAAAAGATATTTTACATTGTGTAAATCTATTTATATTCTTTGATCTCCACTATTTAGAAGTAATCTCTTTTCTAACTACCCAAACCTTTTCTTTTCTTTTTTTTTAAGAAAACTCTGAGAAGTAGCTGTTAAACACTGTCTACACTGTAGTTATCTAAGTGAGTTTCTTTCCTAGATTGAATTGTTCTTAAAAGCAGAGACGATTTTACAAATTTAGCATAGTTCTCTGTACAGACAGGCAATAACATATTTGTAGACTGAAAGATAACATGCTGAAGGAGAAAGCGTTCCCACTGTAGTTGGAAATGAACTGGCTGTTATTCCATCCTAGTTAAGGAATACTTTTCAAATAGATTTTTAAGGGGAGAGACAGATGAGATTTGGCAGTTGAAAAAAAAAAAAGTACATATCAAGGATTTGGGAGGGTCTCTGCAAGTAGAAAGACACAGGACAGGACAAATATGGTTGCAAGATCATGAAGAGATTTGCCTGGCTGGTGTGAAGAAAAGGAAAATGAATGGACGAATAGCACACATCCTTTTATGTACATTTCCTGCTCATTCTTCCAGAGTAATGAAGAACAGCTGGTTACTGTCTTCTGTATAATTATCTTTCATATATTTGAAGTTTGTTTTAAACACCACATACTCTCTATTCCAAGCTAAACAGTATATGCTCACAGGTTATACTTATTAATTTTTTGAACAATCTCAACACATTTTTCATATGAGAAACATACAAAATAGGATTTCTACAGCAGGGTCACTCCATTTTGACACTATTGACACTAGGGGTCAGAAAATTCTTTGCCATGAGGGGTTCATCCTGGGTTGAGGGGTGTTTAGCAGTATCTCTGGTCCCTATGCACATGATGCCAGTATCACTGCCTGAGTTGTCACAGTCAAAAATGTCTTTAGGACACTGAAAATTGCTCTATGGCCAAAATCGCCCTCATCTGAAAACAAGCATTTAACACATAAAGATCAGAACACCATCACCAATTATTTTGTTAAAGAAGGTGATGGAACCCCAACTAGGGACCACAGATCAGTAGCATCTGCCTTGTCTAGGAGCTTGCAAGGACATAGAATCTCAGGCCCCACCCAGACTGCCTCAATCAGTATCTCTTCCCCAACAAGATCCCTGGGGAACGGTAGTATTCCTATTGGAGTCTGAGAAGCACAGGTCTATAACATGTTACTTCTTTTTTTCCCCACAATTTCCATGCGGGTAATGAAATTTACCTAAATTGAAGGTGCTCAACAGGATTTAGGCAAAAGGGGGACAGAGTTCTCCTAACTTAGGGTCCACTTCACCTTGTGAAAGTATTTTTCCAAAACATCCTTACCTTGAGTAAATGCTCTCCCAAAGCCCATTCTCATTACTTCCTTAGTGTAAGACCAAGAGCTTGTGGTTTCCTTTTGGGGCCTGTTTATTCTACATGTTGTATGGAATGTCTGGGGGTGTTTGCTGCACTTTTTTAAAATTTCCTGTCCTTAGAATTCTACAGGCCATTTGCCTGAAGTGATTGTAAATTAGTCTCTTTCATGTTTTCTGAGGCACCAAGGAGCCTGAAGCACAGGAGATGACATTAAAAAATAGTTTACATCTTGTTCTTTTGATTTAAAGGAGTGAGTAAACAGTAAAATCAGCTTCTCATAACTTTGAGTTCAACGTTCATTTTGGAACTTAGAACTTTATGTACCAGAAGTAAAGCAAAATCATATTTATTCTCAACCAAAGCAAAAAACCAAAAACCAAAACCAAAATAGACTGGTGTGTTTTAAGGAGCTACATAGAGAAAATAGGAAAATAGCTACATCTTCAATACTTATTGAATATTTATTGAAAATGATGGAAAATAAAACATAGATAATTATCAGATATCAAAAGTATATTCTGATTTTACATGTATCATTAAGAGAAGTTTTCTCCTTAAGAATAACAACTGTATTGTGTAACTTATGTGGTATTCTTTATTCATTTCATTAAATTTTCCAACAATCCTACAATCAAACAAAATTATTTTCATCATTATATGGATGAGAAGAAGAAGCTCAAGAAAACCAAGAAATTTTTCCACATTTCCACAGGATTCCAAAATCCAAAGCATTAATCACCATTCAAGTTGAGTCAGTTTTTATATCTTGTCCTTAAAACTGGAAAGTGCTAGGGAAAGGTGACAAGAGGCGGAGTTTAGAAGAGAGGTACAAATAATGAATTGGGATGAGTCTATGTAATTCCATCTTTTCCGAGGCAAATTTGAGGAGGAGGCTTTTCTTCACTGGTGATAGGCTGGGGAGGATTTTGGGAATGAGGGGGAGGTTGGCTAAGAAGTTATGGCTACAGAGCTCACCTAAAGCTTCTTAAGGGTTTCAGTTAAAACATACATTTAGGCAGAAAGAAATTAAAATACTTGCTCCTGTTCAAATAAGGTTATAAGAGGATTAAAAGAGAAGAAGAAGATATGATTGTGGATGTTAAAGAGTGCTTATGTAAAATAAATTATTTTATATAATCTTTTCCCCCCAGAATGAAATTTGATGTGTAAGACAAATAAGTAGGAGAAAGGCAGAACATAACCTACAGTTACAAGATGTTTCCTGCTTAAAAACATTTCCACATAAATAATAGTAGTGAGCAATTCAATAACCTGTGGAGGTTAGGAATAGAAGCTCAAGTAGGTTGAGTGATACGTCCAAGGCCAGGCTGCATTGGCAACAGAGGCAGGACTTCACCAGTTGGTCTTCTGAGGTCAAACCGTAGACTTTCTCTAACTGAAGTGCTATTGAGTTGGTTAAATTAAGGAGGTATTTTATCTCAAAATAATGCTCAAATAGCCCATGATGGCTCATAAGGTTTTGGAATATCTGAAGCTAGGCCAGACAAAAAAAAGCTGAATGAAGGTGGCAGAATCTGAGCATCTCTGTTGACTCCAGTGGAAGGAAGTTCTCCGTAACTCCTCACATCCCTGACTCCAACAAGAGTCACTGTAGCGTGCTTGATTGTTTCTTTGAAGAACAAAATCTGTACTTGAGGAGTTGTCCCAGGATTCTTGCTCTAATAATATTCGGATGGAAATATTTACTAGTTAATGGAACTCTGTACATTGTAAATTTTAAGCCCAATGCAAGAGAGTATCAGATAAATGATGACAAGGGAGCTGTATTAAAATGCTTTTGCTTTATTTCAATATCAGCTTGTGCATATTTATCCAATCTAGAAATAGAAGTTATGCAATTAATTTTACTTTATTATTTTAATATAGTGAAATGATGATATAAGATTCAGATAGGAGATAATAATAATTGCATTTGAAGAGTGAATTGATGGAGCTGGTGTTGTGGCTTAGCAGTAGAGCACTCACGTAGCACGTGCAAAGCCCTGGGTTCGGTCCTCAGCATCCCATAAAAATAAATAAAATAAAGGTATTTTTTTAAAAGAGTGAATTGATAGATTTTAGAGTAAATTCCTTGACGATATAGAAAGATGGTGATCTTTGGAGATATATGAACCAGTTATACCATGAATACAACCAAGTCTTTACTCTGATTAGATATATGCCAGATCCTGGAAATACAGTTATAAAGAGACAATCCCCCTGCTTCCACAGAGCTTGTATCCTATCTGGAAAAAAAATAGCAAGTGACTTAACTTCTATAAGCCTTAGTTTATCATACTTAAACCTAGCCAACACATATCTCCCAGGCATTGGTTACTGTTTGAAACACAAATTATGCATGCAGCAACAGAGAATGCCTAATAAATGAGTCAATCAACTCCTTAGGTAGAATCCACATAGCTAATTTACTATCTGGCAGAGGAGGAGATTTCTTTCACAAAATGCTTCCCTCATTGTGATGACTATTTGTGAGTTGAATAGTGATATAAATGTGCTATATCAATGGGTAAAGCACAGCGAATTCATTGACTCATTTCCATAGCAGACTCCCTGTTTCTCAACCTGGCTGCAATGACATAGGTAAAGAAAAAGATGACAGGCCTTCTAATTAGAAGAGCTAGCCATGGAGGAGGGGCAGAGGTAACACACATTCTTACATCACTCATCCTAGATTCCTTAGATTTTCAACTTAGTTCCTCAAGATGAAGTGCATATTTATGATACCATTCAGGATCTGAGCTGGTGAGCGACAAGCTGACTCTGAACTCCAATGACAATCTACTCTCATCTAACCTGGTTCAAGAATTGCAAGTCTCCTCCAAATACAGGGCAACCCTGCAGTGACTCCTTCTAGTGTATTCAGGCCTTATCAAACAAGTCACAGTCCTTGGCCACCTGAGAATGAGAAAGCACACCTGGGCAGTATGCTTTCTGTGGTGCAGAGCTGTGGACCCCCCTAATCTTCCCACATATGAGTACTTGTACCTCCTGGGCAGCTTTGAACACTTGTGCTGACATGCCTGGTATTTGCTCTGCTAGAATGCACATAAACTCCTGAAGTCATACATGCTCACTATAATTTGTCATTCGATGGATATATCATGTATTTTCTAGGACTCCAAATTTCCCTTTTTTTCTCTTTAGATACAGAAAAATATCGATTCAGCTTTGTGGCAATGTATGGGATTGGAAGAAAAGTATTTTAGTGATGAAACTGGTTAAAATTGAAAGTCCTTTCCCCTACCTTGAAAAATATGACATCATTAGACTATTCCTATTATGAATCTGAAATCTTAATTAGTTAAATTACTCTTATTAGGCTAAGTGGATCTTAATTTGGGAGTTATAATGTTACTATAGATATAAAATTTGATGGTGAGTATAACTGGATCTGTCCAAAAAGGCTATAGAATTGCATATTCTAGTTGATTTGAAATCTGAGATGATCATTTTCATAGCATTTCAATCTTAAGAAGATGTCTAGTGGTAGAGACATGAGAAAAAAGACAATAATATCTCAAAGAGTATAGAATAAACAAAAGTTTTTCCATATGTCCTCATACTCTTAAGTTTAGGAAATTTATATTTGCTGTAAAAATAATATATCCAACTTTGTATCTTCCTCAATAAATGGAACTTCCTGATAACAGTGAAAGGTAGAAAAAAATCTGGCTCAATAAACATTGACAATCAGAGTTCTTTCATCAGAAATGATGAAATATGTCAACAAGATATCCACCTCCATCAGCAACCAGAAATGCCATTCAAGTGACTGGGTAGTCATGAGATTGATTTTCAAGTTTCTTCCTAGGAGGCTGCTTTTTAACTTTAGTTCTCTGTAGTAGGTAAATTTTTGTAAGCTTTGAATTTTAGTTCTGAAGTTCTGTGAGTCTCAAGTTACTACAAATGGTATTTGAACTTCAGGCCACATACGGGTGTGTTCAAGATGGTATTGCCGTAAACTGGTTTTTGAACTTCAAAGTGAAGCTGTGTACCTATGTTTATCTGTACATGACCAGTGAGAAGAAGGCAAGGAAGCATAATTCTGGCACATGGTAGGTATTTAAAACAAGTTTGTTGTATGGAACAGAATGGAACAAATAGAAAATAAGAACTTTTAGTATAAAGGTCATTTTGGCCGTAAAAACTATGTCGCCTTTCATAAGTGCTACCCAGATTACTGAACTCCACCAGAATGTTTCCCAAACATCCTTTGTTAAAAATCCCCCTTGAAAATTTTGACATACGTTTGTTCTTCCATAGTGTTTATTTTCTTTGTAGTATCTACAGACATCTGCTCATGGCTCCATATCCTCCCACCACAAATAATTACATGCTTTGCCGGCTCCTTTCAGACTGTCCCCACTCTGAATCTTGGAAATTCTTAATCAGTCTCAGAACCCAACCCACTCCACCCTGTCAGCATCATGTTCTGGTTCTGTGTTTTACAGGATAAAAAAGCTGCAGAACCTCAGGGGTCCCTGGATCCCACTGTGGGAATACAACCCGTGTGTTTGTGCAAGCAACATGAGCACAGGACTCTGTTCTCCAGCTGCCTTGGCATCTTTAGAGCTGAAATCACTAATTTCTGTGACTGTGAAGCATGGAGCACTATATATGGAAAGGCGTATTATACTTTAAAACAAAGCAGGATGGTTTCATCTTGAAATATTTACCCAGAAATATGAGATTTGCTGTCTTGGGATATATCAGAACTTGACGAACAGCTGTACTTGTTAGTGGTATCTTCAATGGATTTTATTAACTTACATATAATGTTTTCTCAGTGGTGTATATGAATGAGACAGTAAGGCATTTCCAGTGTTTATTTTTAATACATACAACAGGTACTTTCAAGGGTCAGGAAAGAAAAGAGGTAGTTTGCATTGTAAAATAAATTATTTTTAATATACCTAATATGCTTAACTGACAATTTCAAATTCCAGACACTAACAAATTCCACTATTGATTCTCCTCACCAATTAATTAATAGGATAATTTTTCTGGATGAGCTTTTGGTGAGCTTTTGGAAGACATAACATGTCCAAGTGTGTGGGTTAATGGGAAATATGGTTTCAAAATACTTCCATTATTTCACCAGGGCCAATGAGCTACCCACTTCTTGTTTTTTTTTATATATGTTTAACAACTCCAATGGAAATTAGAAGATTGAAAATCATTTTATTAACCTGCATATGTCTCTTGACTTTTCTGACCCATGAGGCTACCTGTTGTGCCTATTAACAAAAATAACCACAGGACTGGCAAGTATTGCTGGCACATATATCTCCTTGAGAAGAAATTCTATGTAAGTCACTAAAATTTACTAAAAAGAATAATGGTTAATGAAGGTACAGTCTTGGTTAATAAAGGTACAGTCTTGCATTCAGTTTCCTTCTTCTAATGCATCAATAAACAAAGTGCAGATCAATATCTGAGTAATATTTGACCTTAAGATAGAACCAGTGGCATCTCAAAAATGTAAAGAAAAAAAAAGATTATCCAGTAAATTCATGTCCAAATAGTAGAGGAAGAGCCAAAAAATTTTTTTCTTTCCCTAATGTAAAATTCAGAGATTGTAGCTAAAATTAAGAATATACTTCAGTGCAATCAAAAGACAAAATAGAGTCAAATGGAAAAGAATAGCTATACTACAAAAAACCAAACAACCCAATCAACAAATGGGCCAAAAATCTAAACAGACACTTCACAGAGGAGGATATACAATCAATCAACAAGTACACAAAAAATGTTCACCATCTATAGCTATCAGAGAAATGCAAATTAAAATCACTATAAGATACCATCTCACTCAAGTAAGAAAGGCAGCCATTATGAAGTCAAACAATAACAAGTGCTAGTGAGGATGTGGGGAAAAAGGTACACTTTGTACATTGCTGGTGGGACTGCAAACTGGTGCAGCCAATTTGGAAAGCAGTATGGAGAGTCCTTGGAAAGCTGGGAATGGAACCACCATTTGACCCAGCTATTCCCCTTCTCGGACTATACCCAAAAGACCTAAAAAGATCATACTACAGGGACACAGCTACATCAATGTTAATAGCAACACAATTCAAAATAGCTAGACTGTGGAACCAACCCAGATGCCCTTAACAGATGAATGGATTAAAAAAATGTGGCATTTATACACAATGGAATATTACTCAGCATTAAAAAATAACAAAATCATGGCATTTGCAGGAAAATGGATGACACTGGAGCAAATTATGCTAAGTGAAGTTAGCCAATCCCTAAAAAACAAATTCCAAATGTCTTCTCTGATATAAGGGAGGTGACTCAAAACAGAGTAGGAAGGAAGAGCATGAGAAGAAGATTAACACGAAACACGGAAAAGAAGATGGAGGGAAAGGGAGGGTAAAGGGGAATTGCACGGAAGACGGAAGGAGACCCTCATGGGTTCACAAAATACATATAGATAAGTGTCACAGTAGAATGGGTAGACAATAGTGATGGGAAGAGAGGGGAGGGGAGGGGGGATAGGGAGGGCAGAAGAATACAACTGACACTAGAATTGCTGTATGTATACATATGGCTGTATAACCAATGTGATCCTGCAATCTGTACACGTGGAAAAATGAGAATTCATACCCTATTTGAATCAAATGTATGATATGTCATTGTATTGTCTTGAGCAACTAATAAAAAAAAGAATAGCTGCACTGTTTTCAAATATGCATGTTACCTCAAAACATTTATTTAGATTGTTGAAATTTGAAGAGTAAAAGTTAAAAACTTTTTAAAAAATGTTATCATTCCTACTGCTATTTAGTATCACCCATAAAGTATAATAGGTTTTCTTCAATAGAAAAATTCCAACATGTAAAAAACATCAATTGGTTGTGATTTTTTAGATATAAAAACTATTATTGGCATTCTGATTCAGCTACATTATTCTTTCAAGAAGGGAGTAGGCCTAGATTTTCAAGAATGTTTTAATTAGTGTGCAAGGTTTTAAGGACACAATGAACACAAAAAATGAGGTCTACCCACATTTTATTTTGCCATAGGCCCTAAATTTTGCTTTCCAAGACCTCTCATTCTTTTATGTGCTGTATGATTTAGAAGCAGGAGTATATTTGATAAAGTTCTGTTTTGGGGGGGGCACTCCGAATGGAACCTAAGACCTTGCACATGTTAAGCAAGTGCTCTACCACTTAGCTATATCTTGATCCCTAACATTTCTTTTTTTTCACAGAGTTTATCTATCTAAATACTTTCTGGCTTAATGTAAATGTGATCAGCTACTCACCTGAATAAATTAACTTATTAATTTTGATTTTAACAAGAGGAAATACTGTGAAAACTCTGACAGTATACTTCAACCAAAGCCATCATTTATAAGCTCACCCTAGAGTCACCTGTTAGCTTTAACAAGCAATTTCATATTCCAGATACTGAGAGACACCATTATTGATTCTTCCATGCTGCTTAATAGGCTATTTTTTTTCTGTATGACTCAGTGCTGTCCCTAATAATGCACTATAATTTAAATTAAAATGACACTGTGTAGCTTGTTTTCCTTCCTAGCAACTTATTATTGTAATTTTCCATTATCTCATTCACTACCAAACATTCTCTTCATTCAAAAGCTTTTTGGTACCTCTGCTCAACTTCAAACTTGTCCAGAGAATCAAGAGAGAGAAAAAAAAGTAAGCTGCATGAGTGTAATTTATTATTCACCTGAAAACATTTGGAAAATAAATCAGAAAGTATTTTAAAGGACATTGGAGTTTGTTTATGAGAAGTGAAGCAAAGTCTCAGTAGCTTGGAATGTTGAAACATTTCAGAAGGCAAGGGTCAGTAGGGTGCTTGTTTTCTTTTCAGAGAAAAGAGATAACTTTTTGATGCTTTCTTTTCTGTTTTGAGATAGCTCTAAACTTTGTTTTCTTAGCTATAATTGTTGCTAAGACCATGATGATCTTTTAACACTTAAAACATTAGTTGAGCATCCTTGGATCCAAAATCTATTCCTATCTGGTAGCGGCATCTTTTACATTCTTTCCATTAGTACACTAGAGTATCTTCAAATGCAAGTAAATACAGAAGTTGTAGTCAATATCCCAAACAACTGCAGCCAATAGTTCCCTTAAATGGAAATATTCTGAATTTAGAAACACAGCCCTAGTTACCAAATACTTGTTATATACAAGGATCTTAATTCAAGGTAGAGGTTACCCTTTGAACTGAGGGGAGAAGTAGGAGGGGAATAGGCTTCAAAAGGAGATTAAAATGTGGCTTCACATTTTTTATAGAGGAAATGGGTGCTTCACACATCTGATGTTCCTTTCCATGTGGACAATAATTTCACTGTCTGTAACACTCCTGGTCTATTTCTATACCCACTCTCCTTGCACACTTAACTGATTCATGAGGCTGGAAGGAGAAACTGCCTGGGTAGTCCAGCCATCTCTTACTCCTGTTCTCTTGGAAGTGGATCTGCCTACAGAAAGAAAATGTTTTAATTTTTGCTTCCAGTATTAGGCTCTCAGCTGGTGCCGGGGGGTAAAGCGAGCTCTTTAGGGTTCAGTTTGGGGGAATTTCACATATCAGCCAAACCCTATTCTGATTCTTTGTCATTTCTCAATTGATTCTGACCTCAAGTAAGGAAGAGGTTTGCTCATTATTAGGCTTTCTCAAAAATTCTAAAGAAGTTTTATTTCTTATGAAAATCAAACAGTCATGGAAGAGTGTTTAGGTTTTACAAAGCTGGATAGTAGGTACATTGACATTTCTTTCTTATTTCTCCTAATTTTTTGTTTGCTTGTAGTATTTCATGATAAAAATACTTTAAAGTGATGTCTGTGTAATTATCATCATGTGTTTGAAGAAATGTCAACATGATGCTTCTCTAATACTTTTTAATTTCATCACTATTTTGGCAATGAAATCAGGATAGACAAATGCCAATCTTGTTCCTTTGAGATGCAAGGAGACAAAAATAAAAGAACCTGAATGAATGGTCTTTATTATCTTTACTCATCACCTGTTCTCTATGCTCTCAATACTTTTAGTCACATTGAGGGCAAGGGACGAGGGCAGCAGCAGCAGCTGAGAAGGGCTGGTGAGGAAAAGCGGGACATATGGTAAGTTCCGAAGTGGGCAGAGAGAACAACAGACTGGTGGAAGTCTGGCCAAGAGCTGTTGGGAGCTGACACATCACATTCACATTCTGGTATGTTTCTAAGTTTCAACCTATAAGGATAAAAACATGAATGACTTTGGAAATGAAATTGACATTATGATTAGATACATTTCATTATTCTTAAACAAACGTAGTTCCCAGAAAGGTGCCAATTGCTAGATATTTCTCTAGTTCCTCTTCCTATAATGCGATTAGTTCTTGTCCATGGTCCAATTTCTTTCTTTCTTTTTTTTTTAAATACTTATACTTTTCTTTTATTTATTTATTTTTATGTGGTGCTGAGGATCAAGCCCAGTGCCTCACATATGCTAGGCAAGTGCTCTACCACTGAGCCCCAGCCCCAGCCCATAGTCCAGTTTCTTATTTCACATTCTACTCTGTGCTGTTCAGTCTGGATGGAACTGGGGTTCTTTAGAGACCAGCAGACAGTTCTCACCACCAAACAGAGTTAGATTAAGGAAGAGACTTGTGATTCAGGAACTCATAATTCTTTGCTTAGGGTGAGATTTATGAAATAGGGAAGTCAAATAACTGACTTTTCACAGGCAATTCTATTTCACCAACATTAAACACTCAGGGAAAATGCAAAAGAAATATGTCATCACCCAATTTAGGATTTCCCAGCATTCGAGCAGTGGGTGGAACATCTATTCTGAGAATATCAACACAGAAAGATGAAAGGAAGATACCCAAGGAGTTTCTGTAATTATTAGCAGGCTTATTAAAATATAGCAAAACTAATGCAGATAAATGAGAATGTGTATTGGATAATTTTCCTCAAGAATTGCAGTTTTAAAAGATTTTCTAATTGATGTCAATCATTTATTACCATTGTATATATTTTTTGAACCAAAAGAATAAAGGTGGATGACTTGACTTTATAATTGTATCTTTAACAAGGCAGAAATTAGCAAAACCAAACCAACAATAAAAACCTCACCTTGTGTATTGACAGAAAACTTACACCACATTTCCTCAGAAGTGTTTCTTATATTAAAACTCACACATAATCAACTGTTTGGGAATTCATCAATTTATCCTCTTTCTGTTGCCTGATGTGTATTTTTGAAAAACACATATGTGGTTATAATATTGTCTTATCCTTGGATGGCTCTCTGGAGTCCAGTACTCCATAAATAGCATTGTAGACTCATTCAAATTAAGGTTTTTTTCTACCTTTCCAATCTCATTACCACTCCTACCTAAGAATGTCAATTTATGTCCACCCATTAATATTTTCAGGTTCTAGAAATATCTGCATTCTCAACTGAACTGCCAAAGTTCTTCCCTCTCCTTGATACTCCTTTCTTTACTTCTTAGTGAAGTGAACCTGCATCTGTCTTTCAAAGGTTATTTCAAAGTCACCTTCCCCAGCTCCTTCCATTCATAATCACGATCTTTCTGTAGAACTTTTACACATTCATTTCATAGGATCTATCATCATTTTATATTACAGATAACTAGTCTGTGTGCACTCTCAGAGGATAGTTGGAATATAAACTAATTGAAGTTAGGAAATCAGTTTCTTATCCTTAAAGCCTAGCGAAATTTCTGGAAGTGAAAATAATAGTTTCTTAACTTCTAATATTCATTTCTTCCTTTTCATTAGTAATAATATATCTATCTTACTTGAGGCATTAGTAGTATATATTACTAGAAGACAAATTTTAGATATGTATAACCTTATGACTACATTCTGGCCAAAGAAAAGTAAATGGAAATCTTGTATGAGACATTCTAGAAGGTCCTTATGCAAAATTGACTCATCAGAGAGGTTTACCTTCCACTTTTTCTTTTATCCTTCTTCTACCTTTTCCCTTCCTACTTCCCTCAATTATGAAGTCCTACATAATAACTAGAACTCTATTATAGTGCATTGTGTCCCCCTAGTATTCACATGTTGAAACTCTAACTCCCAGTGTGACTACATTTTGAGATAGGGCCTTTAGGGAAGTAATTGAGGTAAAATGAAGTCACAATGTAGGCAATTTCAACTTTCTTTTATATTAACTCCTAAATAGACTCTTGCAACAAAATAACTAAGTTACTCTAAACTACCACTTTATGATCACATAAAGGAAAAAGAAACTCTCAATATCTAAAAATATATCCTAGGATAAGTTATATTAGTTGACACTGAGTAAGCTTTCTGAAAACTCTTAACTCTGGCAAGAGCATGATAGTAAAATCAAATGGTAAAATTTAAGAGAAAGGTAAAATGTCTGAGATATGCCTGCTTGCTAGAAAACATCTTTTCCCAGAAAACATATTGCCATATGATTTATGGGGCCCCAAATATAACATATAATATTCTGAGGAAAGTTTTTAAGATCTAAGAGTTATAGAAAAGCTACATCTTATAAAATGCATGGACAATTAAGTGGCATTAGACTGGAATGCACTCTTTTATAAGGTAAAAGTTAGGATACTGATACAGTAGCTCATCTAGTAAAAAGTCATTTACTATCTTTTCAAAGAAGTCCTTTCTGTCTATTGAGATTACACACAGGTAACCAAATGTACAGTTTTTGATTGCTTTCCAAAAAGAAAAATATCTTTTTCCACAAACCCAACCAAAACAAATAAAATAACCCAGAAAAACTAATCTTTTATAAGAAAGGACATCAGAAAAATATATATGTATGTGTATTTGAATTTAGACATTCTTTCAGAATATAAAAAGGGTCCTTAAACACCTAGAATATCTGTCAGCATTTCATGTTTTTTTATTGATTTTATTTTTTAAATAAATGACAGCAGAATGCATTACAATTCTTATATACAGAGCACAATTTTTCATATATCTGTTTGTATATAAAGTATGTTCACACCAATTCATGTCTTCATATATGTACTTTGGATAATGATGTCTATCACATTCCACCATCATTGCTAACCCCCTACCCCCTCCCTTGCCCTCCCACCCCTCCGCCCTATCTAGAGTTTGTCTATTCCTCCCATGTTCTCCCTCCCTACCCCATTATGGGTCAGTCACCTTATATTAGAGAAAACATTTGGCATTTGTTTTTTGAGAGATTGGCTAAGTTCACTTAGCATTGTTTTCTTCAGTGCCATCCATTTACCTGCAAATGCCATGATTTTATTCTCTTTTATTGCTGAGTAATATTCCATTATATATATATGCCACATTTTTTGATCCATTCACCCCCTGAGGAGCATCTAGGTTGGTTCCACAGTTTAGCTATTGTGAATTGTGTTGCTATAAACATTAATATGGCTGTGTTCCTGTAGTATGCTGTTTTTAAGTCCTGTGGGTATAGACTGAGCTGGGTCAAATGGTGGTTCCATTCTCAGTATTCCAAGGGATCTCTCTATTGCTTTCAAAAACAGCATAGTATTGGCACCAAAACAGACTGGTAGACCAATGGTACAGAATAAAGGACACAGAGATTAACCCACAAAATTACAATTACCTTATATTAGACAAAGGTGCCAAAAACATGCATTGGAGAAAAGATAGCATCTTCAACAAATGGTGCTGGGAAAACTGGAAATTCATATGCAGCACAATTAAATTAAACCCCTATATCTCACCATGCACTAAACTCAACTCAAAGTGGATCAAGAACCTAGGAATTAAACCAGAGACTCTGTGTCTAATAGAAGAAAACGTAGGCCCTAATCTTCATCATGTGGGATTAGGCCCCAACTTCCTTAATAAGACTCCTATAGCACAAAAATTAAAAGCAAGAATCAATAAATGAGATGGATTCAAACTAAAAAGTTTCTTCTCAGAAAAAGAAACAATCTGTGAGGTAAATAGAGAGTCTACATCTTGGGAGCAAACTTTTACCCCTCACACATCAGATAGAGCACTAATCTCTAGGGTATATAAAGAATTCAAAAAGCTAAGCATAAAAAAAAAACCCAATCAATAAATGGGCCAAGACCTGAACAGACACTTCTCAGAAGAGGATATACAATCTATCTATCTATCTATCTCTCTATATAGATAGATAGATAGATAGATAGATAGATATAGATATAGGTATATAGATATAGATATAGATAGATATAGATAAAATATTCATCATCTCTAGCAATTAGAGAAATGCAAATCAAGATATCATCTCACTCCAGTAAGAATGGCAGCAATTATAAAGACAAACAACAATAAATGTTGGTGAGGATGTGGAGAAAAAGGTACATTCATACATTGCTGGTGGGACTGCAAAGTGATGCAGCTAATATGGAATGCAGCATGGAGATTCTGTCAGCATTTCAATCTATATCCAGGTTTCTAGTGACAGTGTTCATTCCCTGTTATAATATAATGGAGATGGTAATTGGTCATCTATTATAATTCTTCCAAGAGAAATACATTTGGATGACTATATGTATAGTAAACTATTAAGATTAGAAAAACCTGCATATAATTAATTATGACGTCTAATACTTGACTGATTTCATGATCAATTATAGAATGTTATATTTGGAAGAAATATCTCACCTATTATTTAATTTGGTCCTCTCATTTCATCAGAGCCAGAAACTACCTTCTTTAGGCATATATGTTATTCTAAACAAAGATTTCAGACTGTGCTGCCATGCTTTTAAGTGGCCCTACCACCCAGATCACAGCTGACTGGTCCGGTAATGAGCATCAGACCTGAAGTGAGCCAGCTAGTTTCCTGACATTTAGGCCATGGTTGATTAATTCCAGGGGGATCAATCACTCAACTCTGATGTCAGGCAGGTGCCTTGGTGTAGGCTTCTGTCAGGTAGAGGGATCTGAGAACAGGAGGCTCAGGAGCTGAGATAAGTGTGACTCCTACAAGGAATCAGGTTTTTAGGGTGAAAGAATGAGGTCAAGATGAGGAGGGAGAGGGTCATAGAATACAGAGGGAAGTGAAAGATAGGTTAGTTCAATAATGAGTCTTCACACAGCATTTTTCTCCACTCTGGCTGGGGGAAGGATGGGGAAGAAGAATGAGGCAGGGAGGGTAAGAAAAATAGAGAATTAAAACACTCAACTCAATTGTTCCTTCTTATGCTTTTTTTCCCCCTAAAAGCTATTCAGTATTAAAAACAAAACAAACAAAACAGAGAGAAAGAGAAAAAGACTGGGTCTGCTAAATACACAGTTAACAAGTATATAATACACAGATAACAAGTATATGCATGTATGTGACTAGAACATGAATATGTTTATTCACTCAGCAAACATTAATAGAAGTCCACCATACAGAGAGAGGTAGAGGAGCTCTAAGGGATTAAAAGGTGAAATAAACAATGGTCCTGTCCTCAAAGAATTTTTAGCCACTTGTGAAACATAATGTTAAAAAAATAAAAACACCTCCAAGATCATAAGTAATTCTAAAATTGTGACTATTGATGTGAAGATTTTAAGAATCCCCCATTTTTTTCTCTATTTAACCACTGGAAAGGTCTTTGCTATTTCATAGAGATGGGAATAGATATCATGATAATTATCTTGGGTACTCCTCTACCTATTATGAAAAACCATGCCCTCTTGTAGTTGATTAGGTAGGAAATTTAGTAGATTAAAAAGTTACTGAGAGGATTTCACAGTCAGGTAGCAAATTGCTTTCATCATTTTACATCTGTGTTAGAAGCACCACTAGAAAGTAAAAGTAAATCAGGAGGAAAGCGATTCAAAACTCACACAGACTTTCAAGGCCAGGTCAGATTTAAAGTTGAAGTCTTCCATTATGCACATAAGAATCATTCATTTAAACACACACAAGACGGTAGTGATGTCATCAGAGAATAACTCTAGCTTTGTGTGAGGATGGTCTTAGTAAGAAAGCAGAACTGAAGAGGCACCAGGTAACACATCTACCAACCTGATACCCCTCTCTGGTGTTGAGGATGAAAGGCTCACAAGGTGAGCCTTTCTGCTTCATGTCATTTATTCTATAGCCAAACCCTGTGGCATGTTTCCTATTCCATATTATGATCAAAGATCACCAACGCAATTTGAATGGATACTTTATAAATACTTGGCTCTTTACTACTTTAAAAATATAAAAAGAACTCTGAAATTTTTCAGACATTGAACTCCCTCAATTTTAGACCTTTTACCAACAAGAAATGACTTTCTGGATGAATTCCAATTAACTTACAAATGACTATTCAGATATTTTTAAAAACCCTGTCAAATGAAAGAGGGTATTTTGAAGATATATTCCCTGGTAAAATAATTAGGACTTATTCATATCCTTCACATACTCTCAGATATGAATGCTTACAAAGTTTACCTTTGAAAACAGGTTTTGTAGTGGGAATGATTTGAGAATGTGGTGAATCAAAGCCTGACATTTGTTTCTTAACAGTGCTGTCCACAAAGAAAAAAAATAAGATTCCAGAATAGCACAAGCATACAGAAAGTGGACTAAATTTTCTGAATAAGGCCATTGTTCAAATTCATAAATTTGTGTGTCCTTAGTCTGAAACTCTTTTCAGAGAGGCACTATATCTTACCAGGTTTTTATACTTAGAAAACCAAAAAACATTTAATATGCTGAATTGTAATTCTTGGGAAGAAAATCCACTTCATTTTCTTTTTATTTAACTATATGAAGTGAGACCCCAACAAATTTGGTCATAAGCTATAAACCATATTAAAATACTGGGGCTAATTGTTGGGTATATTATTTTTTATTATGACCTGAAACCTCAAGCAGTTGACAACAATTCCAAAGTTGGAAATCACGATGGCTCCAAATGCCCAAATCACTATATATATATATATATATATATATATATATATATATATATATATATATATATATATTCTTATTAGCTTCCTCTCAAAAAAATGAAAAAGAAAAACATAAATATTTTTTGCTAAACTTATTCTTAAAAGCTTCTTTTCAGAATCAGAATAAGTAAAATATTTTTCAAAGATTAAAATTTCTCCTTTTTTATGATGGTAAGCATTAGGCAAATTTCTTTCTTTGTCCTTAACCTGTAGGTCTTTTGACTCAGAAATCCAGATTATCACAGTGTTCTAAAATTGTTTGCATTTCTTTTCTTATTTTTTAAAAATGGAAGCATGTCATATTCAGTGCAGTGGGTTGAATTGAGTAACCCCCAAAATATATCCAAGTTCTCACCTTAGATATCTGTAATTCAACCTTATTTGGGGGAAGAGATCATTCTGGACCAAAAATGCAATGATTAATGTTTTCCTAAGAATATGGAGAGGGAGATTTTAGATACCTTACACAGAAACACAGAGGCTGTCATTTGAAGATGGAGGATGAGATTAGGTGATGTACCTCTGAGCCCTGGAATGCCAAAGGATGCCAGGTACCACCAGAAAATGGAAAAGGCAAGAAAATATATCTCAGAGGGACTGTGACCCTGCCTACTTCTTGACTATGAACTTCTGGCTTCCAGCATTGTGAGAGATACATTTCTGTGTTTTAAGCCACCATGTTTGTGGTGGTGTGCTATAGCACCACTAGGAAACACATGTGTTTAGAAAAGAAACCACATCCTTCTTTTTGAAAACTATATACAAGGACACTAATGATTATAAAGTGAGCATATCCATATCATCCAGGCTGGAAAAAGAACATTTATAATACAATAAAGTCCTTTTGGATTAATTTCCTTTTAAAAGAAAAGTGACTCAATAAAAACACAAACAACACAATTAAAAAATGGTCACAGGATATGAAGAAACATTTCACCAAATAAGTTACACAGTTGGCCAATAAGCACATCAAAAGATGTTCAACAGCTTTAATCATTAGGGGAAAATACAACAAAACCACACAAGACACCACTTTACACCAAATAGGATGGTCATCAGAACAAAGAAGTACCAGAAAATAAGTTTTGGCAAGGATGTGAAGTAATTAGAAGCCTCATACATTCCTTGTGGGAACATAAAATGGTGAAGTTGCTGTAGAAAACAATTTTGCAGTTCCTTCGAAGTCAAAGTTAACATTTGAAGAAACAATTACAGTTCTAGGTATATTACCTCAAATAACAGAAAACACGTCGACAGAAAGACTTGTTCATGGTTGTTCACAGCAGCACTTTGCATAATAGCCAAAAGTAGTAATAACACAAATGTCCATTAAACTGATTAATAGATAAACCAAATGCCTGCTTCTCCCTCCCTTCTCTCTCTCTCTCTCTCTCTCACACATACACACACACACACACACACACACACGCACACACGCACACACACACGCATGCACACACACATATACAGAAATTATCATTCAGTCAAAAACAAGAATGGAATTACTAACACATTCTACAATATGGATGAACCTTGAAAACTATACTATGAAGCCAGATATAAAAGGTGTGGTTTGATTCTATTCATGCAAAATATCAAGAATTTCCATATTCATAGGAACAGAAAGATTTGCATTTACCAGAAGCTGAACAGAGGGAGGATTGGGAGTGATAGCTTGATCCCACTTGGGGTAATAAGAAGTTTCTGGAACTTGGAACTTGGTAGTGGCGCACAGCACTGCGTTACATTATGCATGTACTTAATACCACTGAATTGTAATTTTAAAATGTTTTAAATAATTTATTTTAGGTATATTTTATCACAATAAAATAAGAAGCAACCCAATTAGCCATATATCATACAACAATGTGCTATCTTTAAAATTTAACTTTTTATCACAATGTAGAATTACATTACAATGTAATATTTTCAATGTAATATAATTATAACAAATAATATAGATTCCTCATGTATCCTTTCCCAGATTCCTTTAAAAAATAATTTTCTGTCCTGTTTTTTTTTATTTGAAGTAATAAAATAAAAAATTTAAAAGTGCCTTCTTTTTGGTGGCTAATATAAAATCGTGTAATTGGATATTCTGTAATTTCAGCTTCCTGCCATTAAAATTAGACAAAAGTACTGTATATTTTACTTGGTTACTTATCAGTCTATTAAGAGAAAGCCACCTTCTTAGTTATTTTATCTTTAATGGGAGACAAAAGGAGGAAACACTAATAAGGATAGATATCAAAATCTGGATGACTTAGGTGCATATTTTAATGTGTTTCCATATTTAATTTCATTGATGAACATTTTATAATTGCATTATTTAATTATTGCCACATGCATGTTTATTTACCATTTCTTTGTAACCCATAAAATCAAGCACGGTTAGGGCTGAAGGAAATTGTTTCACAGACCATTAAGTATGAAAACATAAAACACATACGGCACTCCTAAGATAGGATGCATATTCTTCAATCTATATCTCTTCAAGCATCTGACATACTGTCTATCTTAAGTATAGAAAATGCTAGTGATATTTTGTGTACTTGCAAAATAAACTGGTAAGCACTAATCATATATTTAATTTCTTCGTAAGGGTTCTCACAGACATGGGAAAACCTGTTCTATTTGCTAAATACCTCAGGAGAAATTAGAAAGAAACATTAAAAGCACTTTCCCCCTTTCTTTAATCCTTGTTTTCTCCTAGTTTCTATTTCTTCCTTTTTCTTTGACTGTACTTCACCACTCTGCACTATTTTCTGTCTCCACTGAGCTATATGAAAGCCCAACCACAGGTTAAATATTAACCAAGTAAATAACTATTTAGCTGGTTGTGAGTCCGCCTTCAGTAGGATTCTGAAATAAAAACTAAAACTAGAAGAGGTCTCAGGAGTTAGGTGGCCTCCATATCCCTAAGGCAGGAAAAGTTTGGGGTGTCAAGAATAGTGTCATTCACTATAAACACATCCATTTAATCTTTGTGATTTTAAATAGCTATAGTCAAATTATAAAATTGGTATTAAGATGAGTATTATATACATTCACTTTAATTTTGAAAATGCTTGTATTCTCAATTATGTTCATTAAAGATGATTCAAGTTGGTCCAAGATATATTTATCTTTTTTAAAAATTAATGACTTCTACTTAACAAGCTTTGTATTTTTAACAATAGGTTTTAAAATTTCTTAAATTGGCCACATGTAAAATGCCTAAACATATCATCGAGATCTGATGTTGCCATATTGATCATTCTATCTGTATCTGAGACTTGTTTAGGATTTGGAAGGATGTTATGATACTCTGGGTACTAGTAAGAGACCTTACTCCCCATTAAGCTCAGTAGAGTTGGTTTCTTGGAACCCTCCTTTAAGTAAACACTAAATAAGCCCATTTATGTTCTTGAGGAATTTCAGAAGACTACAGCTGGAAAAGTTCTAATTAATCTACCTACTTAGTATCCTAAAATTGTGAGAATCCTGAGGCTCAAGCAGTTGAAATATCTTGCCTAAGTTACTGTGGTTCTTTTACTAACAACCCAGAGGGGAAAACAACTTTCTGCTGTCATTTAAGTTTCCCTTCCACTATTCCACATTATAAAGCACATGAAGAAGCAGTGATGAGCCATCTTCACTATGCATCCCAGGGATGAAATTACAGTTCAGAGAAGTCAGGAAGATTGGAGGTGACTGGCCCTCTACAGTTTTACAGCTGTTTCCACTGGGTAAGACAGGATCAGGGGTGGAGACTAGAAGAGGGACTGTTGTGGGAATAGAGCCAAGTAACAGACTCCCGTTGGCAACAAACTAGGGCCACTTGGCCAGAAGCCACTTAAGTGCCATACAGCCCTGCAGAGCATCCAGAACACTCTCAGCTTCCAACTCTTCTAGGAAATTAGCAATGAAAGTGCTTCTTTGGGTTTGAGATTGTCTGGTCTTTCCCTATACAAGGTGAAAACAGCTCCAATATCAATACAAGAGAGAGGGGAGGGAGCGGCTGGAGGAAAGCTGGGTTTCATCCTATTTTTCTGTATCACTAGTCTCCTGAAAAAAAAAAGAGATGCTCAAATATGTTTATTTGAACAGAGTATAACTAATTATGCTAAGAACTTTGTCACTAACTTCCCTGAAGCAAAACCTTTCTCTCCTCTAAGACTTGATTTCCAAGTTAACTAGGTACAAATGATAACAATGTCCTTTTTAGGAAATTGAAATGAGATGCTGAATGTGAATACCATCTGAGAACTCTAGAACACTCTGGTATATAAGATAAAAGGTAGAAAACCGTCTCCATATGGAAAGTTTTCAAATAGGCTCAGTGCCCATTTTGTTATTAATATTCTTCCATTCCACAAAACATGGAAATTTAAGTTGTAATAATACAGGTATTTCTACTAAAAGATAATATATTCATTCTTAAAAGGAACCTCATGTTTTATACAAAGTCATTTATAAATAATAGAGCTCATAGTTAAAATAGATTTGGGATAGGCAACTCAAAACCTACATACCTTTTGAGCCCAAGAATAAACAAAGCCAATAACAACCTATATAAAAATACTAGTCTGAATTTAAATGCAAGTTAAGTGCTTAACAAATAAAAGCTCTGCTAAATGTAAGACTTCAATAAGAAGAGTAAGAAAATGTTGAGTCTGCAGAATTATAGGAACAAGGGAAAATGAACTAAGTCTAAAGCCAACCATATAATAAGTCCTTCCAAGAAATCGCACACTTAGGAAAACAAACCAAGAGGAAGAACACAAGGAGAATAGGTATTGTGTATCATAGTGTGTTAATCTGTGTTTGTTGTGTCCAGCCTCTGTGTACTTGGCATTCAAGCTGGTATTTGGTGGCATAAACATTAAGGTGCTGGGGAAAATAGCAACATAGTGGCTTATGTATTGTAGTAACATCATTTCTCCATTTACCAATTTTGTATGAGCTAGTTTGCTTTAGCAATGTGCACAAAAACAGAACCAACTCAATCTTTTTGAAGAGTTTCAGTAAGACCATTTTCACATAGAAGTAGGGAATGAGCTGTCTAAAAACTATTTTTTGACTAATATAGTTTCCTGGAAAGACAACAGACTTCCCAGTTCAGTCCATTGGACATTCTTTGAGAAACACTGATCCAAACTAAAATCCCTAAGCAGTCTAGAAATGTAATTAAAGGCAGTCATTCATTATTTTTTTATTAGTTCTAAGCAATTATACTTCACAATAGAAAGCTCTTAAATTCATTGTATACAAATACCTCAGGAGAAATTAGAAACACTAAAAGCACTTTCCCCCTTTCTTTAGTCCTTGTTTTCTCCTAGTTTCTATTTCTATCTTTTTCTTTGACTGTACTTCACCACTCTGCACTATTTTCTGTCTCCATTGAGCTATTTGTATACAAATGGAGCAGAATTTTTTGCTTCTCTGGTTGTGCATGAAGTAGAGTCACACCATTCGTGCAATCATGCATGTACCTAGGGTAATGATGTTCATCTAATTCCACCATTTTTCCTATCCTGCCTCCCCTTTGCCCCATCCAAAGTTTCTCCACTCATCCCATGTCCCCCATTACGGATTAGCATCCTCTTATCAAAGAAAACATTCAGACCTTAGTTTTTGATGATAGGCTTATTTTGCTTAGGATGATGTTTTCTAACTCCACCCATTTACCTGCAAATGCCATATTTTTTTCTTTCAATGCTGAGTAATATTCCATTGTATATATGTACCACAGTTTCTTTATCCATTCATCTATTGAAGGGCATCTAGATTGGTTCCACAGTTTAGCAATTGTGAATTGTGCTGCTATAAACATTGAAGTGGCTGTGTCTCTGTAGTATGCTGTTTTAAGTCCTTTCGGTATAGACCTAGAAGAGGGATAGCTGGGTCAATTGGTGGTTCCATTCCCAGTTTTCCAAGGAATCTCCATACTGCTTTCCTGATTGGTTGTGCTAATTTTGATGTCCCACTAGCAATGTATGAGTGTACATTTCCCCTGACATCCTCATCAACACTTATATTGTTGCTTGTATTCTTTTGTTGTTGTTGTTGCTGCTGCTGCTTGTATTCTTGATAGCTGCCTTTCTAACTGGAGTTAGATGAAATCTTAGGATAGTTTTGATTTTCATTTATCTAATTACTAGAGATGTTAAACATTTGTTCATATATTTGTTGATTGATTGTATAACTTCTTCTGAGAAGTGTCTGTTCAGCTCCTTAGCCCATTTATTGATTGGATTGTTTGTTTTTTGGTGTTAAGTTTTTTGAGTTCTTTTATATCCTGGAGATTACTGCTCTGACATGCATGTAGCAAAAACTTACTCCCAAAATGTAGGCTTTCTCTTCACGTCATTGATTATCTATTTTGCTGAGAAGAAGTTTTTTAGTTTGAATCCTTCTCATTTATTGATTGTTGATTTTATTGCTTATGATTTAGAAGTTGGAGTCTAATTCAACACAATGAAGATTTGGATGTACTTTTTTTTCTATTAGGTGTAGGGTCTCTGGTCTAATTTTTAGGTCCTAGATCCACTTTGGGTTGAGTTTTGTGTATGGTGAAAGATAGGGGTTTAATTTAATTTTGATACAAATGGATTTTTAGTTTTCCAAGCACCATTTGTTGAAGAGGATATCTTTCCTCCAATATGTTTTGGCACCTTTGTCTAGTATGAAGTAATATTTACATGGGTTTGTCACTCTTTATATTCATGCTATTGAATGGCAAAGACGTTTACTGAATCCAAGAGTATATAAACTCATCTTTATCTATTAATTAAGTAACATTTATTTAATACATAAGTCAGCTTAATATATAAGTCAGCTAGCTGTTGTTAGGATACATGATTTCTTTTTTTGTAATGACTATAACTAGAGGAAGATACACATGCATACACACACAAAAAGTGAGCTATCAATACAAAGAAATAATGACATACCAATTTAATGATTGAGGAGTTAAGAAACATATATTAGACCAGAGATTTTTCTGTCTATATGTTAAGTGGTAGAGTTTTAAACACAACACAGTCTCAAAATAGGGGAATAAAAGGAACACAGCAAACATTCAACTAGCATATGTTCTTGTTGAAACGAACTAAATGAAAACTGAGATAATATACATTTTTTTTTTAGTCCTTCCTGATTAACTTTTGAACTCAGCTCATGAATCAAGGGCTTAGATGGGTTTATGTGGCAGTGAGAACTTGCTAACGATCACTAGCACCCACGTATTCCTCTTTATTTGCCAATCTCCCTTGCAGTTATGGGGAGCCATGTGAGCTAGTTTTTGTCAGTGACTGATGAGAGGAAGTGATATGTCAATTCTGGCCAGGGCAGTTGAAAGCAGGTGTGCTGTTTCCTATTTACCCCTTTCTCTTCCCTTTGGCATGATCTTAGAGTTATGTGTTTCCAATGGCAAAGTACAAGGGGGAGTGGGGTCATTTACCCTACAATGGATGAGAAAAAAATTGGTGAAACAAAATCATTGTGGTATTAAACCACTGACATTTAGGGGTATTCAAAGGTAATTAATTGTTTTTATCCCATTTTTACTCTTGCATGAAGCATTCAACAGCAGATACTCCCAAATAAAATAAAATATGAATTTACAAAATTAGAATTAGAACATTAAAATGATAAGAGGTTGTTTATCCTTCTAATATATGTGTGGTGTTGGATGTTTTGTCAAGGAGTTGAAGATTGAGTTGGCTTGTTACACTATTCTGAAAAAGAAAAAGAATTCACAAAGTTTTCTCTAATTCTGAAAATTCTTTAGTGATTTAGGTATATCATTATTTTAAATTTCTCTCTGCAGAAAGAAATCACACAAAAATGTTTCTAAAAGATGTTGTTTAAGGTAAAATAGGAAATAGTTATGAAAAGTTAAGTGCCAAGTCTAAGTGGTTAATCCTGGCAGGAAATTCTTTGCAATACAATGGTTCAGATGCTGTCAGGTAATCTATCCTTGAATGTACTTCCCAGGAAATTCACAAAATATTCTTGTGCAGCAGAAGGAAATCCTGCCCTGACTGTTCCTATAATGAGTCTAAGTCAAATTTCAAAATTTGTCTCTCTCTCTCACACACAAAACAGTAGTGCCTATTGTGTAAATAAGCAAGGCTCTATGTTAGAAAATGTACAGGTGAAATGGAAACCAACTACAATGTGGCTTGCATACCAGCATCTCAACTGAACATACTTAGACAACTACACTATTTTTAACTCAATAAGCCTTCATTATGAAAGAATAAATGCACATGCCAAAGTTATTTTTATATAACTACTGATTTAATAACTTGTGAATTCAAATGTATACACACTTCTCCACTTAGATGAGTTGCCTTTATTATGTTCAAATTATAAACATACTCTATACCATGCTCCAGTTCAGGGAGTCAGCAAACTACATTCTCTGGGCCACATCCTGCCCAGAATATGGAATATGGCCATGTCATATCATTTACTATTGTGTATGGTTGTTTTTGTCCTACATGATGGCTGAGTTATATAACCACTACAGAGACCCAAGGGACTGCAAAGCAAAAAATGTACTATCTAACTTAAAAAAAAAAAGCCAATCCTTTCTCAAAAGTAAACTGCCCTTTCAACATGTATATTAATTTCAATATGCAAACATATGTATCTTAAATCTGTTAGATCTTTGTAAGTCTATACAATTTTAGTTTCCTACACTTAGTTCAAAGGTGGAAATAGAGAAAGATTCTGTCAGATAAAATAATGCTTTTGATTTTACTTTTCTTTTTATAGTGCCAGAAATTGAACCCAGGGGAGCTTAACCACAGAGCAACATCCCCAGCCCTTTTTAAATTTTTTTTTAATTTTGAGAGAGGGTCTTCCTAAGTTGCTCAGGGGCTTGCTAAGTTGCTAGGTCTGGCTTTGAATTTGCAATCTTCCTGCCTTTGGCTCCTGAGCTGCTGGGATTACTGGCATGCTTCCCCATGTTCAGCACATTGCATTGTTTTTAACATTTGGTGTACCAAAGCAAAATTGTCTAATTATGCAGATTTCAATCCTCCTTTGGGAAGGATATTTCTTTTCAAGCCATTTAATTTCTTTGAGAGGATGATCACTTCTATGTGATCAGAACATCAAAGGTTGAAAATTAACATTTATTTTGCATCTCCGTAAAGAAGTGACTTTAGCAAAACTTGTGACCATCCCCCTATGTCATTAATATTAAAATTTATTGAACATATAGTAAGAGTATAAAGCACTTGCATCAATGGTTTATAATTTAATCTTTTTCACATTTCCAGATGCTAATATTCTCACATTATAGAGGAGACTCACAACAGCTTAGTGATAACTAAAGTCACAGACCACTTAATGATAGCAACCAGATTTGGACTTGGTTCTCCTTGACCAAGCCTAGGGCACTTTTCTGCTCCACCCCTTCCTTGTATTCAACTGTTTTGGTATATTAAACTCCAACTGACTTCCACTAAAAGTAAGAAAGCCAAATAAGGAAAAATATATTTTGAAAAGATTAACATCTTATTAGTTCTAAATCAGACTAAATGTTTAATGGAAAAGAATTCCTCAGATATGATTTCTCAGTGGATACCATTTAAAGCTTAGAATGCTTCGGGTTTGAGAGGTTTTAAACTGCTCTAAACTGATTCCAAGTTGAGACAAGTTTATCACTCCAAGTGCTTCCATCTCTCTGCTCTTAGGGTGCCAATTCTGTCAAGGCAAAGGAACCCAGCTGCTGGGTGACACTGCTTAAAAACATTACTGCAAAGAAAACCCCCACCTGCTGTAGCCAGTCATAATACAAACAGACTTTTCCTAACTATTTCTTCCTCACAGTTCTGAATAAAAGTGAAAAGGCCTAGAAGAAATGAACACATAACTTCCTGGAAATAAAATGTTGAACAGAGTTTTGCCATCTTTCATATGCAATAATGCCTGAGGGGCTCTGGGAAGAAATATGCAAGGCAAAGGCAGCATGCTGTGCCCCTTTGGATATGGCCCATGGACCTTGGTTGATAGCTGGGACACTGGTATCTTAAAAGGAAAGGTGAGAGTGGCTGATATGATCTTTCTCAACTCTCCTTCAGCCTGATGGAGCTCTTAATTCACAAAACAGTCCATTCAGTAGCTATCCACCTCCCTACCCTTCCTGAAAAATAAAAGTTTCTAGTGTATTTATGTTGGAGGGGGGGGCAACATGAAAACTTAATGTGAGGGCTAAGGGTTTAGTTGAGCAGTAGAATGCTTACCTAGCATGCATGAGGCCCTGATTTAATCCCAGCACTAAAAAAAAAAAAAAAAAAAAAAAAAAAAAAAAAAAAAAAGCCATAGGTAGGGACAATTCCTTTGGATTAATAGAAATAAACACTAACTTTGTGTTTTTAATTCCTAACTATGAGGGGCTGATGTGTTTAACTGACTGAAAGATGTCATCAATTTTCTTTTTTCTCACAAGAAAATCTCCTTTATTTGAAAACAAGGATATTTGCTTTGTTTCTGCTGGCACATTGGTTTCCTTTCAGAATTGAAAGGAAATTCTGTTCTTGATAATTGGGAGGATCCCTGAGAGAAAAATTTTGATACAACATATAAAATAGGTAAAATGGTTTAAGCTTTACTCTGGGCCAAGCATTATAAAAGTTTCCATAATATCAAATAATTTTAAAAACCCTAGTAGGCTGTAGGTGAGAAAACTGAAGTTTCAACACAACAGTATTAGGGATATTGAACCCAGGTGCTCCAATTCCAGAGATTTAGCCACTGCCTAATACTGTCTTCCTCTTATAGGTTACTTCTGTATTTAAGAAATTTTTGTGTTTATTTCTATTTAGTGATATATTTTAGTGAAATATAAAATATAAATTTTAAAGCTTAAAATGCTTCCTTTGTTTTTCAAGATTAGGAACCCATTTAGAATTACTAATTGCTAGTTTATTTTGTAAGAGAACCTCACATTTCCAAATTGCATAATAAATACAACCACTATTACCATAAAGACACCTTATAATTAGGTATTGCCTGGGCATGATATATTTTTTTTATATTTTATTTTTTAGTTGAAGATGGACACAATATCTTTATTTATTTATTTATTTATTTTTTATGTGGTGCTGAGGATCAAACCCAGGGCCTTGTACATGCTAGGCGAGTGTACTACCGCTGAGCTACAACCCCAGCCCTTAGAATAATATTTTAAGATTCAGAAATTATCTAGGCAAGATGTGGCTAAATAGACACTCATTTTTCTTCAAAGCTAGATGAATTCTTCTCCATTCTTCCAACTAAGGCTCCAAAATTACAGCCAAGACCAGTTCTGAGTAGGGACATATTCACCAATGTTCTTTCTAATATGCACCCAAGCAAAGGTCTTTCTAGCCCAGGCTAATCATAGCCAGCCAAGTCAAAAACAGATTAACATGAGGGTGTCAGAGTGCTATATCCTGATAGATTTTAATTTCAGGTAAGCTTTTAGAAAAATTATCTCATTCACTGTCCCCTATCCACTCACCCCTTAATCTAGTAACCCTAGGAAACTGGGAAAAAAGCATTTCTTGTAGTCTATATATTTTTTCACATAAGATCACATCTACATTTAAATTTCATTTTAGGAGAGTAAAACTCATGGCAGATTCTGTTCTTTTAAATTTTAATGTCCTGCACAATTTAGTATTTGGTGTTCAACAGGAAATCTGGATATATTTGCTAGCTGATATTTGTCTTCTTCATGCTTAAATTTTGGCAGCTAGATTGGAAAACAATGTTTAAGCTAAGGACAAGTATGCATTGGGATGAGGAGGTACAACATCATCTTTCTCTTTCCTGCCTTCCATTTCCTTCCCACTCTAATGTCAGCTAGGGAAAAGCAGGACTAAGAAATCTTAAGTGACCTGAACTGACCTTAAGAAGATCTTAGACTGAAAGCAAAGTATTTCCTAAGTTTACTGCATGCTTCCATGATGCTTCAGGACTAATATCAAATTCCTTGCTGAAATTTTTCCCAGGCTGAACATTTAGAGATCAACTGATTTTGAAAATTTAAATAAGCCATTATTTTAAATCTATCAATAGGACTAGTTATTAAACTTGTGTGGGTGAATCTGTTACCCATTCCAATATTAGAAAAAAAAAAGTGAAAGGAGAAGTGATTTTATATTAATCATTCAACCAATTTATATGATTTGATTTTTTTTTTCAAAATAGATTATGATCCCTGCAGTCTGTTTCCCTAACAAATTGGCATCTCTACTGTGATGGAAAACACAGAGTTAAAAACTCAGTGTGAATTACAGACTGAAGCTAAAGAAAAGTAAAAAACAGTATCGTGGACTACATAAAATACTGATATAACTCCAGGCTCTGGAGTCATACTGATTTCTGTTCCTGGCTCAGCACCAACTTCATTTTTTCAAGAAGGTGGCCAAGCTGGTATCTGAACATGCCAGTCTGTCTTCAGGGTACTCACACCAGTACAATGCTGGGCCTTGGCAAGGTACTGAGTGGATGTTAGTTCTCTAACTCTGATTATTTTAAAGTGGTTAGTTGGTACTTTCTTTTGATTTTCCCTATCAGCATCCACACATTCTTCCTGATTTGGGGAAGGGGGTAGAATCTCAAGCTATGTGGAAATAAGAATGGGAGGAGATGTAGGATGGGACCAGAGAATAGCCCCTCATTTTGCCTGCTGGCCCATAAAAAGTAGACATGTAACCTCTTCATGGCTCAGCTGATGTCCCAACCATTACATATTATTCTCAGAAGCTCAGGGTTAGTTTTAAAGCCAGGATATTGGTGATGATTGATTGGGGGTGGTCATTACATCAGCTGCACTGTCCTACAGATGATCTCTGTAGCAGGGTTTTCACTATGCTTTCCTCTTGGTTCCTATTGGAGTCTCCTCATTTTCTTCCTGAAGTTACTTTCTTTTACATAAACAGAGTTGGTTTGTTGTTTGCAAGTAACTTAAGAGAATTGTGTTTGCTTAGATTTGTACATGGTTGAAGCACCCAGGGAAAGAAGCTGAACAGTAATTATAGTCAAATAATAATGAATAAGTACCTGAGAGTTAAGATGTTTAAATGAACAGAAAGAATAACTATTGTCTAACCTAAGAATTAGCATTACTTTTACTTGACCCAAAGTTTAATGATGGGTCACTGCTGACAGAACTAGCGTCTGCACTGTGGGCTGCAGGAGCTTCTGGGGTTCACTTCTGTGGTTCCTATATGTTGTCAGGACCTCCTGTGGAAGGTGAGTGGTTAGCATTCTGTGTGTACTCAGTGGTACCTGCAAAATAGTCACTGATTCTGGCATGAACTTCACAACTGAAATATACTTTTCTGTGCTCCCCTACATTTGCTGTTGTCAGTGACAAAAATGGGGTTTTCATGTTGAAATCTCTGTGCCATAAGGTGAGACATGCTATGCATACAGAGGTAAAGACATGAAAACATTATAAAGACTGCAAATAATCTTTACAGCTCATCCCTTGCTATGGGTAACTGGACAGAGGCCTCCTCTTGTTCTGGTTTGAACACTATCAATGATAGAGTTTGGTAGGGATTTCTGATGAAGAAGCATATTTTTTTTTTTTTTTGTATCACAGTTCCACAGCTGCTCTGGTGTTCAGGTGGTAGCTGTGGTCAAAGATGTAATAGGAATGAAGAAAACTAAGTTAAATTGAACACCTACAAATTTCCAGGTTTTTTGCTTAAAAAATGTAATTTATTCCTTGTAACTCTGTCAGGAGCGTCTTCTCATTTATTTTAATTTTATATACTAAAGCTCATGAAGCTACATTTTAAGATCATAAAGGCCGCATGATTTGCCTAAGTTCACGGAGCCAACCTGTGGGAGAGCTAAGATATTCTAGTCCAGAGCCTATGTTCTTACTCCACTAGACAAGTGAAAAACATTCAAAAGCTGGTCCAGGTTCAACTAACATCTTCTTACGTGATGCCAGCCATGCAATCTCTTCCTATTCTCAACAATAATAGCTTTCACTCTCTGTCCCATATATGATTTCTTTTTTCATTCTTGTTCTGTCTTTTTTGCATTCCCAAGTTTATAAGTTTCATCTTTCTAAAAGAGTAGGGACTTGATTTTCTATTCTTTTTTTTTTTTTTGTATTCTTACCTCATTGTATCTTGCAACACATTTGTACATAAAAGCATCAAGAAATAATCACAAATTGATCAATATTATTCTTAATTGTGCGTTTATGATAACAATGCAAATGCACTAACTCCATAATGAGACATTAAAGCTAAGGAACTATATTTTTCTCATCAATTTTTTAAAGTTGCCTTTACAAGTAGTGTCTATGTCCATTCTTTTTTCTTAAACAGTAAGTTGACTTGTATTGTAGCCACAGAACACACTAAAGCCACTGACCTTTTCAGTGATGGTACCCCATGGTTTAACTTGGTCACAGATAAGTAACACTTGGGGAGTTAGATCATTGTAATGTTTTGAGCAACTAATTAAAAAAATGCATAGGTGCCAGGGATCCCTTTCCAAATCTGACTTGGGTTTAGGAATCAGTCATCAATATGTGAATATTTACTATCAATATTTAAAAGTCCCTATGTAATTGATGCTGTCTTGTTTGAGAAAGCACTAGCTAAATGGAAAAGAACATTCCAGGAAAAATGAAGACCTGTGTTTTCTTATTGCCTGTTTCTTTGGAAAAAGCAAGCAAAGTTCATAGAGGAGGAAAATAACCAAGAAAGAAGTAGCAGGACTCTGCAACCTGGTATGCCACTGGAATGTAGCAAACTATTAAAAATAGTTGCAAACCTCAGGATTTTTGTGTACCTATTAAAAAACAATGGTTTAAACAATTGTTTTCTCATTAATGCTCAAGTTTAAAGCCTCCAACAAGTTTGAAGACATGGGAGTGCTTGGCAAAGCATCCCAAATAAATGACCCTCAACTCTGGAATTTGCTCCCACTATTAGGCTGCTCTCTTTAGCAGTCAGCCAAACCCAAAGTTTGGCAGCTTTTACAGAATGGTGCAAAATAGATCTTTTTTAAAATCTGAGAGTCACTAAGGATTTATTTTATATGACTTGCAATTATTGCTACTCACCAAGTAAAATCAATGATCTGCAAGAGAGATGATAAAACGGGAGCAATAGTTCTATACTCATTCTATAGAAAGCAAGCCTCAAAAATATGAAATCATTTTCTTAGGTCATACAACTTAATAATAGGACCTGGGCTTATCTCAGGATTCATGGGCCAGTTGTCATACAACATCCTCTAAGAGTAACATGCATGATTTCTTCTTTGTATCAAACTTGGTTATTCACAAACTTGCAAATATTAATATGACATACTTTGGTAACTGTAGCAAATAGCATTTAAACTATTTTTTAAATTTTTGAATGCAACATCCTTTCCATATTCCCAGACATAAAGTCTGTTTGCACTACTTCCTTGATCCTTACAATTAAAGTTTCCAATTTACTTAGAAGAACACATGTGAACCTGTGTATAACATGCAAATCTGAGAGTTTTAAATTCTTTATGAAACCATTAGGAAAATTCCTTCACTTTCTTCATATTTCCTGCCTAATGTATTTCCCATTACGTTTTATCATGACTTAGAGAAACTGCAGTTGTAAACGCGAAAATGACCCCCAGGAAAAAAAGAAAAAACTAATTAGTAAGCTCTATTAAGTTGTCAGGAAGCAGTTGGGCCCAGAAGGAGAACTATGGTAGTCAACAGTTCATTTTCTGAAAAAAATATGATTACATTTAATGAGGCAGATAGTTTATTTTTTTCTCAGTTCTTTCCACTTTTGTACATTCCACACATTATTCTATTTCCTTCCACTTCAGGCTGAGAATACCAGTGAGACACAGGGGTCAGAGAACTATTCCCAGAGTTCATCCCTCCTCATGTTTTGTGTTCTTTACTCCCTTCTGCAGCAAATTTCTTTTCCTTCTCCTGCTCCCAGTTCCCATTGGCCATTTATTAACATGCATAAATTAAGACAGACATTATTGTTGGTGCAGGGTGTTTTCCTGAATTTTATAATCAAGGATAAAACGATGAGCAAGGAGACAGGGAAGACCCAGTGCGTCCTTCTACTGTCACAGCTTTGTGGCCTTTGCTAGGCCTAAGCTGGCTTTCTGTGCCCTCTTTATCTTGACTGCAGGACCCTCAGTGGGCTTCCCTTTCCCTGACGTGGCTGCCACCATCCATTCTGTCCCAGGGATCTTTTTATCCAAGATACACTGTTGAGAGGACAGGTGTTCTAAGCTCCCCAGTCACAATTCTCTTACTTTCCTGAAAACAAGTTAAGCTTACTTTTTAGGTTTAAATATGTTGCTGTTAGTCATGAAAGAACATGAATATCAAGAACATGGATAGTATAAACATTTCAGAATCTTTCAAATTCCTTTCACTTATGGTCCCAGGTTTGTATTTCTGATTTCATCTACCTTTGTCATTTATCTCTGAGGGTGGGAGGTAAAGTCATAGCCTTTCTCCATGATGTCTCCTCTTCTCAGCTTTGTGGATTCCATTATAAATATTTAACATTTAGAGAAATTAGGACTTCCAGGACAACATGAGAACAAAAGTGTTTCCAGAGAGTAATGTAAAGTGAGCATGGGCTTCTGGAGTTCACCAGGTTCAGTCTGGAAGCATCTCCTCACTGAGGTCATGCCGAGTGAGGAGCCCCTCTGAGGTCCCACATTCCCATGCTAATAGTATTGTTGTGATGTTTACTGTCTATTTCCATCCTGGGGTGTGTTTCCTTGAGAGGAAGGGACTGTGATCTCTTTTTACTTTGGATTGCTGGGGGTAGCAGAATGCTTACAGTTGGTAAATGGTCTTCAGAAGACAGTCAGGTGAACTCTTCTCTAGTGGGATATAAATAATACTTCAGGGAATGGACAAGAGGGTTTCAAAGCTGAGCTTGGGGGTCAGTGATGCTGCTTATAGAGAAACTGTTCCTTATCCCAACCAACTTCCAGTATGCATTAGTGACAAGAAAAGGAATGGTATGGGTCAAACAGGAATGTAGACTCCTGTTTGTGTGACTTTGATCCAATTACCAGTGCTCTCTGGGCCTCAGTTTACATCTATATCATGAAGAGAGAAGGTCAGATGATATATAATGTTCTTTCAGATTTTTAACATTTTATGATTCTAAGTGATTCTGAGCCATGAATTGCAATGTATTTTAATCTTCTTTTCCCTGACCTCACTGGGGGGAAAAAAGACATCTACCATTGTCAACAACACACTTGTGGAGGAAAAATAACTATAAATTATGGCCACAGGATCAAATGAGCTGAAACACAAGATTAAAATATGTTTTATATCCAAGAACAATTTTTCACAATGGTGTCAAACAAAAAGTTCTAGTCAGTGTTTATACTAGGACTTGATGAAAAATTCCAGACATAAACTTCTGGAACCGAGTCTTGAACTCAGAAGGACCTCCCACCTCTGAATAAATTTTACACATAAAATCTATTAGGACTTTTTTTTCCTTAACAGGAATTTGTCCTTCAACAATTGAGCTTTCTTATTGAGCATATTACAGTACGGGAAAAACTGTGTATCCTGGGACTGTCACTGTAGACATAACAGAGAGCTAAAGATTTCTTTAAGTACCATTATCTTTTTAATAATTTTGGACAGAGGGCTGTGATATAGTAAGAGGTAGAGAAGTGCTTGTCTAATAAGTGTGAGGCCCTGGGTTCAATCCCCATAACCACAAGTAACAGTAATTTGGAGTCAAAATCATTTTGAAAGACATTATATTTCCTTAATTTCTTTAACAGAATATGTTGACTCTAATTCATTTTTTCCTCAATATGAATACCAGTTACTATATCACAGTCATGTCTACAGGTCCCAGAGAAACTTTCTAAGCCCTAAGCTTTGTTCTTTTAATGATTCAGGATTCACCTGAACTGCACATGTCATTTCTGACAGCTATAACTTTCCTTTTAGCTTGGCTATGTGTGATAATCTCTCCCAAGTATCAAATTTGCTGACTACAGGAAGGAAAAAGTTTCCAAATTCATCTTTGTATACCCCAGGATATCACAGTTGAAGCCACTTAAGGTGCTTAGTTAATAAATGTTTGTTGCATGCCTTAATATTGTAGGTTTAAAAATTGTTAAAAATTGCTAAAACTAGATTCAAAATAACAATAAGTAGATGTTGGATAAAAGCAGGCCTTATGCATGTGAGGTAAGCACTCTACCAACTGAGCCATATCCTCAGCCGGAGGTGCTTGCTTTAATATACATTTTACCTATACTTTCTAATACTCAGTATGTTCTAGACAGAGTGTCAAGATAGAGTTCCTGATTTTGCACAAAAGACAACTAAATGACAATGAGATAAGTAAAACACACAAAATAATTAATTAAACCTTGGATAATTATACAAAATTTCTTGTTATCAAATAATTTATCAATAATTTTCTAGGCACACATTTGACCTACTCCAAACTGAAAACTGAGAAAAGGAATGGCATTCTTAGATTTTTTAAGGGAGTAGATTGTTAGGGAACTTCATTACACTCACTAGCAATGACTTTGAACAAATTATTCTACCTGTTTTAATTTTAGTTTTCTCATCTGAAAATAGTAATAATAATATCTTTCTCATGAGGTTCTTGGAAGAATTAACATACATTTTAAAGCCCTCCCATAGGAACTTGTACTTAAACACATATTTACTTTTATTATAATAGTTTGTCCATGCTCGGAGTTGGGGCAATGGTATTAATATTGCCATAGCCAGGCACTGTTATTGCCAAGACATTTTTCTCTTCTATTTGCTGCCTGGAAGATATTGTCCCATGTTTCAGTATCAGATATTTTGGAACTAAATACATCCCCCAAATCAAAATAGACTATAAGGTCTCTAAATCTCTGACTTTCTCTCAAATTTTTAAAAATGTATAAGTCTTTTAAACAATCTTCCTGACTCCAGTATCACTTCCTCCAGTCAATTCTTGATGTTGAAAAACAGTGATACTTTTGAAATGAAGTTTATCATAATATTCTCTTGCTTAAACATAACAGTTGTTTCTCAGCATAGTCAAACTCAAACTCCTTATTGTATGACACCTGTCCTCCCAGTCTTCCCACATGACTTCCCCAAGTTTCCTCTCACCATTGTAGGTAAGCTTATTGGTTCTTGCTCTATAAAATTCCTCCTAAAAATGACCACCCTCTCAACATTGCTCTTTTATACACTTTTTACAAATTACTTGTGACTGATTTGATTAATGTTTCTCTTTTTCAAGTGCAGCCTAGTGAATGGTTCAAAGCAGAAGCTAAAAAAAGTGAATGGAATTAAATGTATCACTCTTAATGACTGATGTAATATAAATATGGACATCCTATAAGACAAAAAATATCCTCTCCTCAAATCCTTAGAAACTCTTCTTCAACTTGTAGTCTAATATATTCTGATACTAAGCACAAACAGTCATATCTGTGAGGAAATCCATATGATTTAAAGCCACCGTAACCCTTCTCCAACTAAGGGTTTCTGTTATGGAGGATCTGTGCACATACCATTTTATCTGTATACTTGTTTTCTGCAATAGAAACTTTTAGTTCCAAAATATATGAATTGCAGTAATTATGAGTCACTTCTATTAAGGATAATTTAAAGTTGAGAGAAATGGTACGAGGACAAAAAAAAAAAAAGGAAACTAAATTTAGTGACTGAAAGTAAGACAAAAAGCAAAATTAGCTTTATAAAGCTATTCAACCACATATGACAGGAAAAAGATCCAAGTTGCTTATAAAGGGATAATGAAAGTAAAACCCAGTCATAAAATTAGCAAGGTACTTAACATATAAATGGGGAACCAGAAATAGCAAAATATAATTTGATGTTATATTCACAATAAAGCAAAAAAGATCTGCATTTTTCTAATTTATTGAGTCTGGGTGAGGGTAGCAAATCTTTATGCACACTAAAACCAGATAGAAATTTACAGTACAACTTTAGAAAAGGTTGTTATTGAACACTTTATCGCATATTCCTCAATATTAATGAACAGAAGTTGGAATTATACTGATTGATGGTTCATTTTGATTTTTTGTAAAGTCAAATTACTAGAATTTTTAATGCCATTTGCTTTTATCATTATGTTGATATTTCCCCCATTACTCATTAAGAATTATACTCTTGGTGATGATATAAAGTGTGACCTTCTGAAAATAGGAATTAGCCACACATGGTGGCTCATGATGGTAATCCTAGCAACTCAGGAGGCTGAGGCAGGAGGATCACAAAATTGAGACTAGCCTGTGCAACTCAGAAAGATTTTTTCAAAAAAAAAAAAAAAGGGCTCAGTGGTAGAGCACCCTTGGGTTGAATCTCTGATTAACACCCCCAACACACACACACACACAAATTTAAGTTTTAAATCAATACTTCATATACATAACAATATGCTTATATTTAGGGGTTGGATCCTTGAGTATGGATAGCTGTTTTGAAAGACCTTAAAACTGAAATTTGTTTTTTTCTATGACTGGTAACCTCAGCCAGAGATTTCCTACCGCTGGATACTAAAGTATTGTCTCTATATTTATTATGTACAGCAATCACCTGGAGATGTTGGTACAAGTATATTCTAAGTTGAAAGTCTAGACTAGAATTCTGGATTCTAGTTTAATTCTCATAGATGCTGTTTGTCCATGGACTTCATTTTTAAATACTAAGTTTTGAATCAGTGGTGTGTGTGTGTGTGTGTACTTTAGTTGTAGATGGACATGATGCCTTTGTTTATTTCTTTCATGTGGTGCTGAGGATTGAACTCAGTGCTTGACATATGCTAGACAAGTTCTCTACCACTGAGCCACAATCCCAGCCTTTCAGTGGTTCACTTTTGATGCCTATAGGAATCAGCTGAGTAACTGTAAAGCAAACTAAAATACAAACCTCAGCATTCTAGGGAGTGAAAAGTTACTTAATTAGACTGGGGTGAAGTTTGGGCATGGAGGTGGTTTTATTTGTTATTTTTTTTTGTTTTTTGGTACCAAGGACGATTAACCACTGAGCCACTTCCCCAATCCTTTTATTTTCATTTCCTTGGTACCAGGGATTAAACCCAGGATTGCTTAACCACTGAGCAACATCCCCAGCCTTTTTTTTTTTTTTTTTTTTTAATATTTTAGTTAAAGACAGGGTCTCGCTAAATTGCTTAGGACCTCACTAAGTTATTGAGGCTGGCTTTGAACTTGCAAACCTTCTACCTCAGCTTCCAGAGCCTCTGGGATTACAGGTGTATACCACCATGCCCAGCTGGGCAAGGAGAATTTTAAGAGCTCTCAAATTGTAGCTAACATTTGAGAACATATGGCCTAAAATGTATTGCCTAGATTTATTAGATTTCATCTCAGTACTGCATAGATTTTCATAGTAAGCTGCTTCCAAATTTTAAAATTTTTACTGATTATGATTCATTATCAGATTCTCACTTTAATGATCTTAGTGGTTTCCTTTCTATATTCCTTATTTAATAAAATACCTTTATACATTAAAACTAAATATTTATAGAATTATAATGAAATATTGGCAATAAATTCTTTTTAGATTAGGAGGTAGATATATATAAATACAAACATCTGATTTTAAAATATATGGAAATGTCAGTTCCCAACAAACATTACATGAAAAGGTTCAGACCAGTTAGGAAGTTTTATCAAAAATAATCCCCAAACCTGTTATGTGATGAGAAAAGAACACAGACACAGAAAAGACAAGCAAAGGTTTACTTAGTATCACTTCTTGAGGTAGGAATCATTGATTCAAGAGTTACAAATCACTGTAAGACCTTTCCTAATTATTTTTCTAAGCTGAGGTTTATAAAGATCGAGATGTAATTCCATTCCTAAAGCTCCCTCTATAACTCTTAGAAATGCATATCAATAATATTTAATAAATGCTAGGTGCAGTGGCACACCTGTATTCCCATCTACTTGGGAAGCTCAGGTAGGAAAATCACAAGTTAAAAGTCCACTCTGGACAAAATTAGTGAGACTTTGTCTCAAAATAAAAATTAGGATGTAGCTTAAGTAGTAGAGTACACCTGGGATTGATTCCTACCACTGAAAACAAAATAGCAACAACAACAGGAGCAAACCACTTAATAAAAAGGATATCTTAACTTCTGAAGTACTTGCAGAAATCCCCTAATTACAGTAAGGAATACTGGAGTATAACCACCATGCACTAATGGTATGACTTAATCAAACTTTCTGAATATGCTTTTTAAGACCTAAAATAGTCCAGTAAGATTATGAAAACAGACTAATTCCACAAATTAAACATAGAATTAAGTGTAACTTTGATAAGCCAAAAAAAGTAAATAAACAAATAAAAAGTAGTGTGGCAGTGTTTCAATGTGAACACCTGAAATCTAAATTGGAAACTACTTTCAGGTTTGCCACTGAAAGTAGTCTCCAATTTAGATAAGGCACTTATCTTAGTCTTATTTAAAAAAATAGAGTCTCCAAAGAGATTAACTATTAACTCCATGATCTGAAAATGACTGATTAAGTATTCCTCTAAAGCAAGTATGATTTAGTCTAACAATGAAAAAGCACAAGTTTTTTCTAACATGATTAATTTAACAAATCTCTGAAGAAAAATAGCATGTTAAACTTGTCTTCAAAATTTACTAATTGGTTATCAATTAAAAGAGGAAATGCATGTAAGTCTAAAAAAAAGGAGGTGGGTAAAAAAGGAATCATTAAATGCAATGCAAGAATACCAGGCAAAATTAAAATGAACAATAAAAACTCAGGATAATGAGAGAATATAGCTTTTTTTCATAAGGAAAACTAACTCAAAGTATGCAATATGATATTTTATGATCTATGCCCAAAATAAGTATTCCTATTTTTTTAGATATAAAAAATTTTTTTCCAAGTACAAGTAAAATTATCCTAATTAATAAATATAAAACATGGAATTTATTTCATTTAAGTTTATTGTTTAGTTTGAATACATGTTCTGAGAACTATAAAATATCTAGTGTGATCAAATACATGAGAAATTCCAGTATGAACCCAAAAGTGCCCATCTTGCAGCTTTCTCTCAAAGGATGCTGAAAAAAATATATTAATGAAGTGAGACAAAAGGTTGTCTCAACTATAAATTTCAATCATTAATCTTCTTCAGAACTGGAATCATCCTCTTGGTCAGAAAGTTCAGGAACAGGAAATCGAAGAATGGCGGCTACTCCAGTCAATTGGCTGAGCTGTTCCCCAGATACATGAAGACTAGAGAATATCCTAACAGTGCCCGCATTTTCTTTTACACTGTCCACCAGCCTTACATACCGGCTACGTGTAGCTACATCCTGGTGTCTGAAGAGCTCATCGCTGATGAGCAATGTGTCAACAGCCATGGCTTCGTTAGCCTTCTCCACCTGCTTGAGTCCATAGAAGGCTCGGTCAGGTTCATGTTGTAACATTTTATAGAAGTCATCCAAGGCTTTAACTTCCCCAGCAGCTTTAGTGTCTGAAAGGCGGCTAGCTACAGTAGGGTCACAAAGGGCCTCTTTCAGGGAGTACTTGTGTCCAGAGGAGGCATGTACCTAGAATCACAATTATAAAAGACAAAAGAATCTCTGAAAGCATCCACTAAGCAGTCCATGTTTACCTAAAGTCTAAAGAATTAACAAGGATACATATATGTGTGTGTGTGTGTGTACGTGGACTTCAGCAAAGTTTATTACTTAAATATGCTAGATATTGAGCAGTTCTCTTTTCATTACTTCATTTACAATCCCAGCTAAGTAGAGCTTCTCCTCTTTCACTTTTCCCAGTTCTAAAACTTTAGGAGCAGTTTATACCAATCCCTCTGCCCATTCTTAACTATCTCTGAGTAAAAACATTTTACCTGAAGGAATTTGGACCGGTTTTCTAGGAGAACTTTGTTGTCAGTCTTCACTGCTTGCTGAAACATGTAGTCGCAGAACTGTTCCCGCACAAATCCTGGGCTGGCCACCAGGACACACTTTACAACATCGAAGTTTATGTGGCGCTGGATGGCCTGAACCACCTGTTCATAGAACCGCTCCAAGGCCCGGTCATGCTGGGAGCAGTTGCCTTTCCTTTTCCTAGGGATGTTCACCTCCACCTTGGCCCGAGTGAGGGTCATGCTGGGAGTGACTAAGCAGATATGTGCGAGACCTTCCTGCATGACCACCGCTGCCACATCAGCACTCCAGGCAGGGTCACAGGCCTGTTCAATGCGCTCCAGAACCACACTATCCCACTGTTTCTTGGCCAGGGTGAACTGGCGGTTGGGCTCCAGCTCGATGGTGTGGTAAGCCCCCATCTTGACATACTCATTCTCTTGGATATTGGTCCCTTTGACCCGCAGCTGGCAAGCTTGAGAGTCAAAGTCAATGGCCTCCACGCAGAGAGTGAGCGTTGTACGGACCCGGTTGCTTCCTACGCTGCCAGTGGAGGACTCGGTCTGTACCTTACGGATGGTGGAGGCGCGAAGGCTGTCGCCCACCTGCACTAGATTGTAAGTGTGCCACATGTCCTCAGGCTCCTCGGGGACCAGGGTCACCTGACCCGCATTGTCCTTCTCAATGTCCTTCCTCACCAGCTTCATGACCTTAGTTGAGGCTCAGTAACAGAACAAGAAGAACTGGGGGGGGGGGGGATCCCCAGAGGGAAAGGAGTAAGGGGTAGGGGGGAAGGGAGTCTAGGCCGGGAAGGGGGCGGGGTCCAGTTTCTATGGTCACTTGCCCGGAGGGAAGGAAATACTGTAGCTCTGACTCATGCAGCCGAGGGGGCACTTACTCTAGCCCTTCCGGTTTTAGTCTCCCCGCGCGGCCCGACGAACGCGCCCAGGAGACACAGCAGTGAACACGAACCTCTCGAGGCTGCAGCCGTCAGCTCCGAGCAAGTGGCTGACGCAACGAGGGCGCATGCGCAGTCCACGTCCCGCCTCCCACCGCCCGGCGCACGTTTTACGTCCTCAACGGAGAGGCGGGGCCGCGGTTGGCCTGCGCAGGCGTACTGAGCGATTGGCGCTCCTTGGCATTAACTTTCTTCAGAAGGAGCACGGAATCTTTGGTGGCGGTGCTTTTGTTTTAACGCTGAACTTGGACATGCTAAGTTTTCCCTTTCATTCCTGTTGTGAAGAATTGAATACGTGAGTGCAAATATATATTTTTAGCTGGGCGCGTTTGTCACGCTCAGCGGTCCTCACTTGGCGTACATCCAGTTTCAAAACTTAGATCTGACAGTAAAAGGAGGTCTCAAAAGTTGCGGACTTGGCCCCTAAAGTTCCAAATTGTGCTCGGTTTTGCTCAATCCTTGTCCGCATTCAGACGTGACACGCCTATTAGAGCCGGTATTTCCAGAAGCGATTTCTAAACGATTGCGTCTGGGTTTTGAGCAACGTGCCCAGCTGTTTTCTGCGCTGAGTTACCCGAGTCTGCACGATCTAATTAACCCAGATGTTAAAGCACTGATCCCAGAGAGAGCGAGAAGAAACTATGTGTGGAATTTACCCCTGGGTGGACTTCTCAGTGGCTTGACCTGGCGTCCTGGGAATCCCAGAATCCAAAGTTGGCAGTCAGCAGTCTGAAATGTTCAGGGTGGGGGTTGGTAGCAGTAGTTTGGCACGCCAGCTTCACTGCCAAAGCTAGGGTAAAGGCAGAGGATATGGGATTTGGAGATAAACTGATCTACTGCTTATGACTGACACAGAATGAATAGCTACAGAATCGATGTTAAGAAAATCATTATGACTGCCACTTTTCAAGTTGGAGAGTGGGAGCGGGATTGACTCTGAAGAAGACCAACAAGTAGGAAAAAAATCACCACAGTTTTCTTGAGAATTAAGATGGAGAGCAGAAAAATGCTCCACACATTTTCTCACGAACTTTCCTTTTGTGTTATGTATTTTAAGGTGGAGCTCACTGTTGGTGAGACAGAGATAAAAAGGAAGAATCTGGTTTTGGTACAAACCTTGATAATTTTAACTTAAGTGTCATTTATCTTCCTCAGAGACATTCAGGGGAGAAAAGGGTCCCTTACCAAGACTCTCATATAAGGTAGAACCATTATTTGTTTGGTGGTTTCTTCCCAACTATATTTTCCCATCACCCTATCTTTCTTCCTATCATTCTAAAGTTCCTAATGCACGTTGCCTTCTTCCTCCAATTCCAAGAGAACCCAGTAATTTTTCACTAAATAAGGAACTGGTCACATCAAAGCATGAAGGTGGATTGCCTTTCCAAAGGACATTTTACCATTTAAAAGGATCTCATTAACTTAGAATTCCTAACTTCTTAAAGTGAAAGTATACGTATGTGCTTATGGGAATATGTTTATGTGGGGAGGATAAATTTGAGCTGTGGGCTTTGAAATGCTCCTTGATCACCAATGGGAGTATACTTCATCTAGCACCTTAATTTGCCAAGGATTAAAAACCACAGAATCACAATGGTAGGTACAGAATAGGTTTTTATTGAAGAGCTGTCACTGAATATTCACCAAGTGCTTTCCTATGCTCTTTCTAATCCTTGCCTGTAAGGTAAATATTTGTCCTTTTTAAATTTATAGAAGAAAATAAATCATGGGGAAGTTGAGACATGTGTTAAAGATCACATAACTAGTATTCAAATTCTGGCCTGTTGGACTCTCTATATAAAGGCCCATTTTGTAGGAGTCTACCTAGAAAGTTTGAAAGCTCTAGATCTTCCTCTGCTTTTATTACTTCTTAAAATCATATTTTTCTTTTCCACATGGTTTTCCTTTGCCTAGCTTACATCATCATGATAATCTTTAACAAATATATTGTATTTTATAGGATATTATATTTTATATTCTATGAAAGTATACAACTTTCTACATTTAAAACATATAAAACACATGAAATCTTAATTTCATGGCTTTTTTTTTAAAAGATATAAGATTTTGGACTATCTTTTTAAATATCAATATGCCCCAGTGATTGCATACACAGCATTTTTCATGGAATTGCTATTTGATCTGGGATATCTGCAACAGCTTAGAACTTTTTCTTTTTTTAAAAAAGTAACTTGAGCTTATTGTTGAATGAACAGATGTTGTCTCTAAAGTTATGTGTTATGGCTTAATATAACTAGACTGGTCATTGTTACACTTTTATTTTGAGATATTTTGGATTCTAGTTCCTAATTAAATCCCAAATTCCTGAAGTTTCAAGCATCAATACTCTGGCCTCAAAAAGCTTTATTTCCCATTTATACCCTTAGGGGGCTCTTAAGAGCACACCTTGACAGTAACTTTGTTCCCTATACATCCTAGAAACTTTGTACTTTGCTATCTCATTCATCTGTTCTGCATAAATAGAACTTCTTTTCTTTCCTGTTTCCATAAATCCTATGTATCTATAAGGTTAGTTAAAATCAACTTGAAACTGTGCATCATAGCAATTTGAATGCATATCTTGTTTTTCTTATTGGGCTCTGGATGGTTTCATCATTGTATTACTCCACTATTCCCTGAAAAGTTCTCTGCATGTAGTAGGTACTCATACCTGCATAATAAGCTAGGTGGATAGAATGTAAAGTGTGGCAACTATATTAACATTATTTTCAAACACCTTTTAAGGCACTCATATTGTTATCTACTTTAGTTCACTTAATAATGGTAATTCTAAAACTCCTATGGTTAAAAATTCATTTATTTTCATTTTTTTTACAAAATAAGCAAAATTATGATAAAAAGACAAGCTCTTTTGCTTAAAATTATAGTTTTATTGCCTTTTTGAGAATAAAACCTTTATATCAGTAACTTTAATTATATCTGTTTTTCCTATAATGACTTGTTTATATTAATCATTCCAGAAGACAAAAAAAGTCAGAGTGGGTATCTCCAAAAGGTTGTTTTGCTTTTGTTTTTGAGACACTGGAGGAGAAGTGGGGTAGAAGTCAAGATAATTGTGGTTCTTACCCTTCAGTTGTTTTTATTGTAACTTTTGGCAGTACTCATCCTCTAAAACTCAATTTCCTTTACTTGTGAATTGAGGGAATTGGATTCAATAATTAAAATCATTGTAACTGTAAAAATTATGCTGCAACATGTAAAAAAATTAAATACTACCTATAATCTCACCTAACATGTTTTTTTCAATTTTCATGCTATCTTTTAACTTTGAATCTTTATAAGGTCCATTTTAGTGATAAAAGACTGATTCAAGTTAAACTATGTATACCAACAATCTGCAGACCTGAGTTAAATTTCATAACCTCCATAAACCCAAACTTTTCTCTATATTGTAAATGAGGTAATTTGTTCTGCTTCTCCCATTTGACGATTAGTATGTGGTTTTAATGATATTTCAATACTTTGTAAATTGAAGAGCTCTATAAACAGGTAAGGTACTATGATAAATCTCTAAGAATACCAAAGATTGAAGTTAGAAATCTGACAAGCCAACTGTGAGGATTCACTTTGACATGATCATAGTTATTCAGCCTTGGAAGCATAAGTGATTTGGTAATTTCCTAATGGATAATCTTTTGTGTGCATTTCTTTATTTTAGCACCTCATTTGTAAACCTTAGGTTCACCCTTCTGTGTGAAATTGTTCATGCACCTAATTGGTGAATTGGATGGAATACAGTCCTTCCTATTATACTAATATGTCAGAAATGTTTTTTTTTATGAGAATGGCAGGAATTACGGGCTCCTGGAGAACTGAAATCTTGTTTGAACACCTTGTGCTCAGCACAGTGTCATAGTAGGTACTGTATAAATTTTTTTTTTGTCTCCATCTTGTTTGCTTTTGTTCTGTTTTTTTGTTTGTTGTTTATTTTTGGCCAGACTTACTTTCCTGCAACACAAACCTGAACTCTTCATTCCTCTTCATAAAGCACCTTGGGAGCCTCTCCCATATTGCTTCTTCCAGACTGAGTCTCTTAAGGGTAGAAACTTCCTTTTATTTGTCTTTGTGTTCCTAGAACCTAACACAATGATAATCGTATATATTATATGAAAGAATGGTTACTAGTTTTCCTTCAATTCAGAACTTTTAAATTGTCTATCACTTGATCTTAAAATTAAGAAAGTATATTCTGTTTTATAATTTTACTAAGAATTTTCAAAGAGGATTATGCATAAGGTAAGTTTCTGTAAACTTAGTTTTTGAGATATCTATGCTTGCATAAGAAAATGGTGATTTATATGCATCTTAATAAGGAAAAAGTCTTGATATATTTTAAAATAATTTGTAATGGTAATTAGTTTTGATATACATGATTTGGGAAGTTATCTTTACAGAATTTATAAGTAGTCAAAACTCAGATTATGAATATCTAGTGTTAAATGGAATTGTTTCTTTAGAGAAAATGTACAAACCTCAGATGTTACAAAGTCTCCCATGTGACTTCTTCAAGCAAAACTAGACAGGTGTATGTGAGGATTATTCAGCTAATTTAGGCAAAAGGGAAGAGGGAAAAGGGAGAGTTTCCCCCTTTTTTTTTTTTAAAGGAACTTGTACTTATTTACTATTCCCTTTTTTTTTAAGGAACTTGTTTTCATTTACTATCTAAATTTCCTATGATTGAAAATGCTTACTTGCAATTGTGACAAAACAATACAAAACTATCAAATAAAATACTATGAAAAAAGTGTGTGTGTCTATTTATATGTATTCCTATGCATTATACGATCATTTTGCAAAAACTATTAAAATAAAACATAATACAAGCAGTTTTAAAGTCTAGTTAATGAAATTTTGAAAGTACATTTAACCTGTAGTAACAGTACATGATTTATAATAAAATATGTAAGCTACTATAACCATTTGATATTCTAATGTGATTTTAAAATTTGCATTCATTTAAGCAACTCATATTTCATATGCAAAAGCATATGTCTTCACTCTTGTTGATATTTTAATTACAATGATTTTTTGTTATTTCAGATTTTTCTCTTGTTTATTTACAGAGATCTGCTGTTCAGGTAAAACAGTATTATAGTTTTGGGACTTACAGTGAATTCTTAACACCAGTCATTGTGTGCATTTGAATTTCCCTTTAAAATTTAGTTAACTTTTAAATTACCCTTTTAAGTCAGAAAAGATTAGATTAAAATTAGGCCCTTACACAATGCAAACCCTAGTGAAGCACCATGACAAAAGATAAAGAGTTTTCTAAAGCTAGAGTCATTGATTCTGTACAGCTGGAACATTCTTTACTTCTTATTGTCATCTTTCTCCTAAAGCTCCCTTCTAAAGGTAGATATTCAGAGGAAGCTTTGTTTATGGGAACTTGTGAGGCTGCTGGTAGCAGAGGAGAAATTATTCCTTGAGTCAGATACAAACTTGACTCTGGAAGAGAACTAAGAGGACAAGAACAGTGTTCACAGAAAGGGTGTCATATTAGCCTCTTTGAAATCTTAAGGTGTAGTTTTCAAGTGTAAGAAGAAATTTCCATGTAGATATACTTTATATTATGGATTATAATTTTCAGATGTGTTTTTTCCCCACATTTCAATATCTCTGAAACTAGGATGCATCTGGCAATATATTAATTATATATTGGATTGATAGTGCTTGTCTTAGTGGTGCATAAAATATTGGTGCATTTTTCAATTGATGGTATTTCCAATTCAAGTAAATATAAACATGGGTGAGGATATAATTAAAGGGAACAATCTAATTCCTTAAGTACTTCATAAGTTTGTCTGTTATTTCATAATTCATTCAATAAAAGGTACTTGTGATTCCTAGATTCTAAGGGTAATAAGCAAAGACCCTGCTCTCAACAGAGCATAAAGCAGGCTTGGAAAACTGACAATTAGATATTTAAATATTTGGTATATTATAAAAGCAAAGGAAGTATGGTCACACCTGTCCCTGGGGAAAGGGTTTCATTATACTCCAGGAAGTTTCTTAGGAATGACACTTATGTCTAGAATTAAGGATCAGCAACAGTTGGAATAATTATACAATGGCTTGGAGGAAATTTCAGGGAGATAGATAACAGAGGAGCTGAAAGAAGTTAAAAAATCTTGAGAAAAGGAATATATTCATCTAATTTTCAACTCTTGATACTTTACTGTACTTGCTTGGAGAGTGAATACAATTAGCTTAATGCCAATTCAAGTACACCATTTTGTGTTTCAAACAACAAAATAACAGTACAGGTAATAATGGTATTTGGTCTCTCATAATTTTCTGTTTTTAACATGAGCTATTTTATTCTGCAGTTATTTTAAGGGACATAAAAATTTATCAAGATGTAAATCTCAGTGGGATGTTAGGATTGAGGTGGAGGAACAAAGGCAGAGGATCATCTGTCTAAAGAAGTGGGATCAAGTTGGGCAAGATGGCACATGCCTGTAATTCCAGCATTTTGTGAGGGTGAGGCAGGATGAATTCAAGTTTGCAACAACTTAGCAAGACTCCCTCAAAAAATTAAAAAATAAAGGACTGGATATGTAGCTCATGTTTGTTACAGGGCCCCTGGGTTCAAGTCCCAGTAACCCCCCAACTCCCGGCCAAAAGTCAACTTTTTGATCCGGAACTGTGTCCCCACAGATCATGCATTAGAATCTTGAATCATGAAACACAGAAGAAACATAGGTAAACTAGTGTAACAGATAGATTTATTACTCTCATTGCTTATTTACTAAACAACAAACAAAAATCCTGCAAATTCATTGCTGCCTTTACAGACATCATAATGACCAAGGAAGTTTTCAGCATCTTTGGTGACTCCTAATTCCTAACATCACATTGTCTGACCCTGGAGATAATTTCTTTGGTTTGGGTAAGTGATTTCCTCTGCATATTCAGCCATCTCCTCACTGGAGTTCATTTCAAACATGGAATCCTGCCTGTGCAAAAGGTCTCAGAAAAAGACCCTAAATGTTTATAGAGTGCAGAGACATACATAACTCACTTAGGGTGATTCTATGTTTATGTTAATAAACATTCTTATTTGTGTTATACTTAGTGTAGGGTGGATCATCATCTAATTTCACTGTACACCAAAAAATCATGAAAATAACACTTGCATTAACTAGAACCTTATTAAAGTTTTTTTTTTAGATGATTATATTTGGATTTCACAGAGGATAATCAAGAGGGGAATAGACTTACATTAGGCAGGCTGTATAGCATATTTCCGAGAATGAATTTGAGGTCAGGGATCTGAATTGAGTTAAATTTGTCATTTACTTTTGCTCAACTTTGGACCAATAAAATTAATCTCAGTACTTTGATATCCTCATCTCTCCAATAAGGATAATAGTCCCAAATCTTTGCACTTTTTTTAGATTAAAATGAAATAATACAAATGAAGTTGTTGGCACTGGGCCTTGCACATATACAACTTAGCATTAAACTGTACTAGGTACTCTCTGTTATTTTCTGTCTTGATCTTGTCCTCTGGAAAGCTGAATCCAACCACTTGGATATGGCCAGTGGAAGGACTGGGCAAGATATTACAGTGTAGTGGGGAAGGGAAGTATTTATTTCCCCTATCCACTTTCTTGCTGGGCTTCAATATTGGCATTAGCTGCACTCTTCTACCTGTAGCCATTGTTTTGGTCCAGTGACCCTACTATAGCTAAGAGTTCAGAGTCAAGCTCCTTGGGTCTAGGAATGGTCATGGTTTTTCTTCCCACTGTTCCTTTAGGTGCTTTCTCCACACTGTTGTTCCATCATCATTTTTTGGTGGTTGTTCCTTTACAGTCTCTTAAACTGTCTCTATGAAAATTTCTTCAGTTAAATTCTCTGTATGTGCTATTAGTTGATGCTGATACTTTGTATAAAATAACAATAAAGACTATATTGGGCATAAGTGAGAATTTTGATTTTGACAAATAATTAAATATTGAAAGAAGCTAATTCAAGAAATTCTAAATGCACTGGGAAGTTTATTGGGATGGTGGCAGTTTGTACTTGTGATGTGAGCTCAGCTTTGAACTCTGGAGTTTGTTTAGATGGCAGGGACTAGTGGGAAGGAAGGGTGGAGTTCTTTATTACATGCTTAAAACTAGAAGAGCATATCTATAGTGGCAAATAAACAGGAGGATTATGGAGAAAGTAAGGAATTGTGACTAGATATGATGGGCACTTTTATTTAAGAGTCATGGTAGGAATAATACTGATCTTCTAGAAATGACTGTGCTCTAATTCCAGAAACTTGTGAATGGCAAAAGGACTTTGGAAGATGTGATTAAATTAAGGATTTTGAGATGGGGGATTATTCTGGTATGCTCAGTGTGCATACAGGGATCTCTAGGGAAGCAATAGTGTCATCATCAGAGAAAGAAAAGTGACAATAAAACAGAGTCAGAGGGAAAGGTTTGGAGATGTTATCTTATTGGCTTTGAAGAACAACAAAGAGACCAAGAGTCAAGGGAAGCAGGTAGACTCTAGAATCTGAAAGAAGCAAGGAAACTGATTCTCCCATGGCTTCTCCTAGAACCTCTAGAAGCAGTACCCTGGTAACTTCTTGATTTTAGCCCAGTAAGACTTAAGACCTATAGAATTATAGTAAGTGTTTTAGATTGGAAAATCTGACACCTTGTTACAAAACCAAGAGGAAACTGATATGGGGCAGTAGGAGATAGGATGCTGGATTTGGGCAGTTGAGAATTTTGGATTTTATCTACAGTAATCAGGAACCACCATAGATTTCTGACTAAAAACTCAGATATAATGAAAACAATATATTAGGAGGGTGGATTAGAGTTTGGTTTCAAAAAGCAAACAAGAAAGATAAGCTTTACAGTAGTGTACATGGGTGGGTGTGGCAGTACAACTGCAGATTAAGTGTATACTCTGAATTGATGGGAAGTTTCCAAGTATGAACAATTGATAAGGAAGAGCTGTTATTAGAATATGATGACTAGTGGGGAGGCCAGCAAAAGAAAGGAAAAATTCAAACCTCTGATCCTTAATGTTGTGAAATGATCATAAAAACAGTATATATGAAGTGTCTGCTGAATCAATAGCTATTAAAATTCTAATTTAAATATTTATACACAGAAGAGCTAAATATTATAATTCAGAAATATCTTGCATTATTTCTGTTAAGTCCCTTCCAAGGATTCATCAAGACATATTATACCACCATATATATGACACTGTAAATCGTTAACCTTTCCCCCTTTTTAAAAGTTTCATTCTTTCTTTTTAGAGGAGATGCAAACTTGATTGGATCCTTTCTGTACTAGTAATTACTTATTTGGTAAAATGAAAAACAACTTGAATAGTAAGCTTCAGATTTTCAACAACAACAACAACAACAAAATGGAAACAATCTTCAAAAATGGGGATGAAGAAGAATCGTAGGTCAAATAGGTGTAGAGGGTAGTGGCGGTAGCTGGTAAATGAACTCCCTTCCCAGCTGAAATGCTGTTCAGAAGCTACCACTGTTTGGATTAGGAGCATTTCCTGATTAGTGGAGAATATTTGGATGAAAAGCCAGTAACTCAGTATTAACTCTCTACACCACCTCACTATGGAAAAAGTTCTGCTTGCTAATAATACATTTCTGAGTGATCTTCACAAAACATTAGCAATGCCTGGCCATCTGAGACAGGGCTTAACTGTCTAACTTGTCCCTCTTTTTAATGTTAAGTGCTAAATTACCAGTACTAACAAGTATGCCAGCTACAAAAACACAGAACCAGTGAATGCCAGTGATATGCTAAAGCCAACCATTCATTAAGCCATTATTTGGTGATTTTTCTTCCCTAAAGCTTATACCTATACACTTCCTCCTATCTGCCTTCTTCCTGACACCATTTCAACTTTCCCTCCTCAACCAGAAACTGGTTTAAAAGTCTTGGTTTAATCATTTGAAATTCCTTAGAAAATGCTGTGATCAACCTAAATTGGATATAACTTTGCATTCTAGTGTTATTTTAAATCCCCTCCTTAAAATTCATATTATGTAATAATACTATATTTTGCATCTTAAAATTAGCTTGTGCTGTGATATTTACAAAATAAATGTTCATTACTCCTCAGTTTCAAAATGTTCCTCCTCTCGGGTGCTGACATGGAAACTTCATTTAGGGACAGGAAACAGTTTTGCCTTGAATACACTCTTGTTTTTTTGTTTTGTAGCAGAAAAATCCTAAATACTACACAGCAAGAAAATGCAATACTGTTCATTGCTGAACAACCTGAAGATAGGAATTTTGCATAAAAATCAGGCACCTTTTAGTCATCCCCCCAAAACCATTCAACAAAATCCTAAAATACAATGAAGATTGTAAAACAACTTTAATTTGAAAAGGTGATTCTACTTAAAGTTTAAAGCACTGCCTTACCATTAGTCATGGAGCTGAAAGGGCCTGAAGTTACATCCGAACTAATTTTTATCTGAACCAAAAAGCAGAAGCTCCTATACACTAACCTGGCCAGGTTACCTGGAGTGCCTGAAAGTAGGCAGGCGCTCCCTCCTGCTCTCTGGCCCACAGCCCTGTGGACCTCCCTCCTGGCTCCAAGCCCCAAGACCCGCGCGCAGGAGATGCTCAGAGGAAAGCAGAGTTGCTCACCGGTGAGGAGCCAGCAGCAGGCGACAGCGACCCCTCGGCTGTCATGGCGCAGGAGGGCCATGGCTGGAGTGGCTACAGTACTCCGGGATGAGCTGGTTCAGAGGGCAAGACCTGGCAGGACTGGACTCGGGCGCCGCGCGCTTCTGGCCACTTCGACGGTCTTCTCGGGTCTCACTCGGTGGCCCCAGGCGGCCGCAGCGTCCAAGCGCGGCAGAGGAATGATTTCCTGTGTTTTCGTCGAATGCCTCTAGGTCAGCTCCACGTTTTTCCCATCCAGACGGATTGCCACATCGCCCGCCCCTTCGCGCTCTTGGTCTCTGAAATCTCACTGGCAGCCTCCCAGGCTCTGTCCGAGACATGGACAAATAAAGCCAGCTTCGCGGGTCGGTGTTTAGGCTAAAGTCCACAGGCTGCAAAGCAAACCTTAAAGGGACATCTCTTTCATTGAGAAGGGGATCTGGCTCTCTGTGCCAAATCCCTAAGGTGGTAGGAAGGCGGGCAAGGACTGGACCTTTAGAGGGTGTCGCCAGTCCTGTGGCTCCGCCTTCACACTCTTTACTTCTCCGGAGTCTGGGTAGGAAGGGCACTTTCAAAGTGTCCAGGCTCTTCAGGCCTTAAAGGGAGGCTGCTTTTCGGGGTCCGATTGCGCAGAAGGAATCATCATCATTTCACTGTGAAAATGAGCAGATCTGATACCCACTCTCCTTGCCTGCAGACGCTTGAACTTTGCTTTGAAGTCCCCACCACCCGATATGCTCCACTGAGGGCTTTGCTTTTCTTTGTGGAGAGTTTGCTTCCCTTACATGACTCCTTGTTAAAGGGTGGTTGTAGATAAGATTTTCTTTGGAAAGATAATAAGATTGGGAGTGGGGAAGGGGGGAGAAAGATGCCGGCAAGAGGGTAGAGGGAGGGAAAGAAAGGGAGGAAAGCAGTTTCCTTAGAAATGGAATGTGTGTGGGCTATTTTGTTTAAGCTGAATTGGGATGTTTGTACACTGGGAATTGAATCTCATAAAAAAACTCAGTGTACTGTTTTGTTTTTCTTGTTACAGACTTTAATGAGTAAGTGTGCTTTAAGTCGTGTTCCTGTCAGTCTTCCTGGGAGAGTGGGGCCAAAAGACTTGCCTAGGAGTTTGCAAGCTTCCCTTGCACGGTGGATTGAATAACCTCCCTGAGTCAAGAGCCATATTCACATGTTGGTTTCAACAAATATTTGCTGTTTTAAAAGCAGTGTGCCTTAGTGGTTTTGAGAATTCAAAGGTGACAAAAGAATGGATGAGTGGACTTGTGTGTAGAGGTGTTGGAGGGAATCAGTTCAAGTATTTGTCTCTATCAGGGTAGGTCTAGGCAGGACAAGAGTGCCACCCAAAGGAGGGCTCATTGCCTAGAACACAATGCAAGTAACAAAAGCCTGTAGGAGTGTGGGTAAGCCTGCAGGGGTGATTGGATATATTGTTAAATAGAGGAGTGCAGCAAGTAGAAGATGAAGAAGACAAATATTAACAAAAGTTAATGAAGGTCAAAAATAGGGTGAGCAGAGAGTCTGAAGACTGTCAAATCTCAGTACCATGACTGTTAGCCAAGGAATTCCTTTTCTAATTGTTGTATTTGAACTAATTCATTACTTAGTAAGTACATTAGAAACCCTATTTCTCCCTAATTTTTGATTTCATAATGACTTTTTAAAATTCTAGCTTTAAATTTACACAAATAAATCTCTAGAAAAATAGTATTGTATTGGGTCAGAGTTCACTCCTATTATGCATTATTGGGATTCCCTGGCCTGCATTCAGTGTTCTCATATTTTTCCACAGAAAAAATATGTATATATTTCATCTCCCTGTTTATAGTCTCAGTTATATCTTCTGCCTCTCAGTATGATCCATAGGGTCTTGCAAAATAATAAGTATCAATTATAGCTTGGGTATTGAAACATCATAATAAATAATTTCCCAACAATATTTCCTGAAATGGTTTGGTTTCAAAAAACACATAATAAAGTATATCTATGTGTGTTTGTGTGTATATATACATGTAGAGAGAAATGTGTTTATATATGTGTGCAAATGTATATTCATGTGCTTATGTGGCATTCCAGTAAATTGTAATGCATTACATGAGCGAAAAAACAAAAAGTGGTATTTTAACATATCACAGAGAAATAATATGGGGTTAAAATATCCTTATAATATGATCAAGGCTATTATCTATTAGAACTTTTCCCTTGGAGTGGGGAGTTAGAATATACTTTCAATTTAAATATTTGTATTTCCCTTGGACTTAAAAACTTCATGGTCACAACTATTATTACCAGTGATAGTATTAAAATTAATTTCAAATGTGCTATGATTTTTACAACAATGCTTATTGATATCATGTAAAACCATTGCAAATGTAGAGAGTGAAAAATAGCTATTGCTGTGTAATTATATTTAGAATAAGTACTCATTTTTGAACCACAATAGCTCTAAATACAAAGCTATGTCAAGCAAACTATTTATTTATTCTTATACAAAGACATTAAGAAAACTAAGAGAAGATAAAATCTTGCATAGTGTCATCAACTAGTAATCATATAAGTTCACTAAATGACAAATGTTAAACTCTAAACTAATACTTTTCTATTTTAAATGAGACCTGATTTGATCAGACTTCTTTCAGAGTTTGGAAGCAAGAGTGAAAATTAATATTACACTAAAAGATAGAAGACATAAGTGGTTAAGAATTTGGAAATTACTAGTCTATGAATAAGAGTAACTAGTATTATTAACCAAAAATATTGAAAGGAAAAACACTAAAGTATCCTTGGATTTCATCTAATATACCAAATAGATTATTAGAGTCAGTAAGGTTCTGGAGTCATGCTGCTTGAGTTGAAGCTCTGGAGCCACAATGTGTTAGCTGGGTGATATGGGAAGTCATTTAGTTTCTCTAAGCTTCAGTTTTCTCAAATGAAAAATGGGGATAGAAATAGTAACCTTCTCTAAAAATTGTCATGAGGATTAAATGAGGCTAGCTATAAGCATTTAGCACCATTCCTGATTGAAATGAATGTTCAATGGAAAGGAATCATTCTTTCCAGAAGATTCTGGTATTAAATGTACAATTTAATTGGTATTAAATGGACAATGGAAATGTAGGGCAGGTGCTGTATGTGAGAGGTCCTCTAAGAACTGAAGCAACCTGCTGGCCATCAGAAAGGGAATTTTAGTGTTTAGCTAAAACAACTCCATCAACTCCTATTATTGTTTCTGCAATCTTCAGCTTTAGAATATTTACTTCAGATTATGGAATTATCTTAAAAATATGCCTATAATATTAGCAAACATGAAGACATCAGAACCCCATATAACGTTAACCAGAATTTGCTTTTTAAATTCAATAATAACTATCCAAAGGATTTTTTAAGCAGAAGTAAAGATAGTTTAAAACTCTGCCCCTGGTGAATGCCTAGATTCTTTGGTAATAAGATCATGGGTCTTAAAGTCACAGGAAAAAAAAAAAGTACTCCCACATGGAAGGTATTTAGAAAATATATAAGAAAATCCCAAAATGAAAATTTTAAAATTTAATATGAGATTTCAAATAAATTTTAAGGTAGCATCAAAGAGTGCTTTTACCCACTCCTCATCCTCTTCACTGGGGAGTTGGAGGTAGGTGGGGTTGTCTAGAACTGCTTTTCTCTCTTTCTCTTTTTTTAAGGATATCATAAACATTATTTAAGATTTTATTCTGCTCAGCGGAATGTACTCCAAGACAAAGATGTGGGCTAATTCATAAGGCTTACCCATTTGGGCAACTTAATCTAATTCAATAATTTTTAAGTTTCTGCTCTACATTGGGTTTTAAGGCTATGCTATGCAGAGGTAAAAATGGGTAGGACAGTGGATCTTATTTTGCCAATATGCTGTCCATTAATTTCTTTCACTTGTTAATAAGAACAGAACATAATTAGTTTTTTCCTCAATTTTAACATTGGCATGTTTCATTTTAAGTTTATAAAATTAAACAGTCTGAATTAGTTGTTGCTGTTTCAGCTTGGAAACTCATGATTGCTTCCTCTATGACCCAAACAAAATCACAGTGATGTGGAGCTTGAACTTCACCACTAGCCAACCATTTGTTTTTTGTTATTACGTAATGTTCTTATGTTCATGTTTTTTCACTTAAAATATAAAATAGGTGTTCCTCCCAGCCTATTTCCTGAACACATCTGTGCCAGAAACCTGGTCCAAAGACTGGCAACTGGTTCTTTTTTTAAAAAAGGAGGGAGGGAAAGTACTTCAGCTCAGAATCCTGGTGAGGTGACCTTCTTAACATAGTAGGAAACTTCCCGACTTATTGGCAGACTTCAAAGTGACACATCAGGGTTATAGCAGGGAGGACATACCAGGGTGGTACCTTGGCAGGAATGTTCAATTCGTGGTGCTCTCTGACTCAGAATAACAACCACTGATGAGCAGAAACAATTTAGCTGTACTGCTGGGTCCCCTCATTTGAAATATGAGTTTATGATGTTTTATTATATTATACAGTTAGGTGATTCTAGGTTGATTTACTTATTTTCCTTTAACTAGTTTCTAAAAAGGAAAAAAGTAGATTGGCTCTAAAAATCCCAGGATTACAACCAGTAGTTGATTAATTAGTATTTGAAACCAAGAGTAATGTTTCTTGTAGTAGAATTGGGCCACTAAACAAGTATGTGGCAAAATACCCTGTCGTTAATAGAAAATCAATATATTAAAAGAGAAGGAGTCTTTTATTTGGCAGTACATAATTTTATACATTTCTTCAAAAGAAAGTATTACATATTTGGCTCTGAAATAAGACTTAAATAACTTGTTTTATAATAATTACATGCCTAGTTTTTGTCTGTACTACTAGACTAAAATCTATACCAAGATAGTCAATTACTCATTTTCATCCACTACAGACTCTGCCCTTATGTATTTCAGTCATCCAAACATTTAGTCAAACATTTCCTTCTGTGCAGCAAGAAGTCTCTTAGGACCTGGGGATTAAGAAATGCTCAGGAGGGCTGGGGATGTGGATCAAGCGGTAGCGCGCTCGCCTGGCATGCTTGCAGCCTGGGTTCGATCCTCAGCATTACATACAAACAAAGATGTTGTGTCCGCCGAAAAAACTAAAAAATAAATATTAAAATTCTCTCTCTCTCTCTCTCTCTCAAAAAAAAAAAAAAAAAGAAATTCTCAGGTGCTAGGTCCTTTCCTCAAGTAAATTTACAAGCTATTTGGAGATAAATGCATAGAATGTACTTTCTACTTGCTTCTGACCTCCCAGAATCAAGAATGAATAAAATCAACAGGGCTTCTTAGAGATAAAGGGCAATGGAGGTAAGCCTGTGGCAAGTGGGCAGGGAATTTTATAGGTGAACATTAAAGGTAATGGGCGTTGGAAGGAAAGGCAACATAAAATGCATGAATAGATTGGGATCAGAGTAAAGGGAGGCAAGTGAAGTTGGAACCAGATTTGAAAAGATCTTGGAAAGATGCCAGTGAATTTGGACTTCTTATAAGCATCAAATATTTTCATGTTTCTGAGTGATATACACAAATATGGTTTTTACTGTTTTTTTTTCTTTTTTTGTTTACTAACCTGGTTTGATTCGATATTATTTTTATTGTAGTAAAAACTAAAATATGTCACAGGCATGGAGCACACTGTGAAACTTTTCCCAAGATTTTTATGTAATACTTTCTTTGAAGAAATGTATAAGTATTTACTACCAATAAAAGCGTATGCACAACCTGAATAAAGCTGGATAAATTGTTCATTATTCTTTTCTGATAAGAGAAGATAACCTTTGTTGACCCTTTTGAAATTTGAAGAGGATAAATATGAAGCCACTTGTCATGATGTATCAAAAATTATTAACTACTCCAATAAGACCACATATAAAAGGTATTTAAACAGCAGTAATTATGTACTGCCAACGTGAAATATATTAATTGGGGGTGGGGGCAAAGTAGATTACTGGGATGAATGCATAATCATCCAAGTCTTTGTTCTGTGAAGTGATTTCTGCTTTGAAAAGTCCTCACTGCTGGAGGAGACATTGGGGCTCTCCATGAATGTCAGCCATGACTAATTCATCCCCCTTCAGAACAGGAAAGGGTGGAAAACCCAGAGACTAGAGACAGACTGGGAGTTTGAAAGCCACTGAAGTCACTCAAATGAAACAAGAACCTAAAGCCAATGTGAGTAGGCAATGACAAAGGATTTCAGGATTAGAAAAGAAGGTATGGAAATTTTGAAACTAAAGCTGTGAATATCAGAATCTGCCTAGATTTTTCTTTCATATGGGCCCAGATATTCCACAAAAGACCAAAGAAAGACTTTCAATGATCTGCCATGGAGTTAGAACTAAATTTACGTGACCCATAGAAAGTGATAGAAGAGATAATTTTTCAAATAAGTACGTTTGCATATTTAATAGTGAAATGATACTATTAATTAAGCAATTGTTTATTTTCATAGTAGGGAAATTTTTCATAGTCACAAAAATGCAGGGTATAAAAAGGAGACTGGAAACTAGGATCCTAAATTTCTCTCTCAAGCCCCAGTTATTAAGAGGTAATTCAGTGTTCCTCCTCTTTTTTTTTTTTTTTTGCCACTTCTTCCACCCCTGGGGTTTGACTTTTTCTTTAAGTTGTATTGAGAAGAACATATAAAATGGAATAATATATGACCAAGAGAATTAGTTTTCCTTAGCACAAGAGCTACAGAAATTTATTGAATCCTTTGAACAACAACAACAAAAAAATGAGTTCAGGATATGAGAATATAGAGGAATTGGTAGATTCTGGGATGGGAATTTGACCTAGAGTGACTACAAAAGAGTGGAAAGAGCATCCAGACATTAAGGCCCAGTTACGACTTAAAGCAGTACCATCATTTGACAGCACCTGGCAGCTCTGCTTGTGAGTCTTGGTCTGTCTGCTATTCTTGGCCCTACCAATTGCTATGTAATAAGCAGAAGACTCAGTAACTCAGAGTCCTTCATGAGCCATAGCCAGCTGTTGTGTTGGCCTGGCTATGATCTGAATCAGTCTACATATGAATGCCTTTGAATACAACATAATTTTCAATAGCCTAGGCCACTTAAAACACTCCAAAGATAGTACCTGGACACTTAGAAGAGTTGTGTTGGCTAGAGAGGAAGGTAACACTTTCTTATCCTACTTATGTTTTGGTTGATTGATGAACCAGATTGTCATCTCCATCTGAGTTGGGGATGATTAGAAGCATCTCTTATACATTTACAAAATAGTAAATTGTATTTATTTAGCATAGGAATGATTATTCCGTGCCTAGCAAAATTGGACATGGAAGTGCTTAGAAATTAAGCCTGGAAATTTACAAACAATATGTGTCTGGCACTTGGCTATATGTTCACTGGTTATATAAGCTACTCTCTTGCAAGATCTTTTTTATAATTTTTTTTAGTTGTTGATGGAGCTTTATTTTATTTATTTATATGTGATGCTGAGAATTGAACTCAGTGCCTCACACATGCTAGACAAGTGCACTACTGCTGAGCCCTAGCCCCAGCCCTCTTGCAAGATCTTATATTTCATTTTTACTATTCCCCCTTAATTACAAAAGCAAGCAGAATAAAGAATTTTAATGTGAATTAATCTAACAATGTAGCAATGTTTAGATTTTCCTATCATCTCTGCTTAATTTTGAAATTTTTTCATATTTTATATCACTAGAAGTTGACAAGTGAATTAGAATTTTCTTTTTTGTGTTGATCAAAGTAACTATGATAAGTAAAAATGTTATTTTTATTTCATGAAAGTGTCTTAATAAAAACCCCTTTTGTGTGGACTGAAATAATAGGCATGTTTGTGCAATAGTAAAATGAACAAGAGAGGAGAAATATTTCCAAAATTGTGGAGAAAGGACCTCCAAAAATCTACTTCTCTGTGAAACAATGAAAACACTGGGAAATTTTGTCAAAATATGTTTTTTAACACGAAATTAATTAAACTTAAAAGAAATTTTAAAAGAATCAAGAAAAAAATATGAAAAATTTTTAAAATGAATAAATCTGTGACATTTTAATTTATCCTATTCCTATTCTCTTGCCACCTGCAGTTTTGTAGTAACTCTAAAAGTGAATGGTGTTAGAGTCTGTTAACAAGTCAGGATGGCGCCTGGCATTTTGCCAAAGAAATGTTAGAGTCTATAAACAAGTCTGGATGGCACCTGGCAAAATGCCAGAGGGAGTGGTTTGTGAAGTAACTCCATCAAGCCATTAAGTGTGGAGATTCCTTATTGGTTGACTGCTGTATCTAGTTTATGTTAATTAAGATAAGCTGTGTGTCCTACAATAAACGGCTCCTACTCCTGCTGTATCAATCTACACAAGTTGTTCCTCAACCCCCGATTATTTTGCTGCAGCTGGACTGCGGCAGAATGGCTAACAATTAGAGTAGCTATGAAAACCAGCAATCTGACAGCAACTAGAAGTGGTACAATGCATTTGGAATTCCTCAAATGCCCCTCCTAAGAGAATTAGTGCTGTTTGACTTTCATGGCAAGCAGTTTCCTGAAAGGCTTAATTCCCAAGATTTGCCTTTATTTGGCCTGATTCAGAGATAGCTCTGAGAAAGCAAATTCATTTCAATGACATTTATTGAAAAAAGAAATGAATGGCAATTGTTCAATACCATAGCAACCTCAGGCAGCAATACTAGTCAGGGAATTGCTGACTAAAAACATCAGGAAAAACTGGGAAATTCAATGTCCACAGAGAACTTTTAAAAGGTTCTACTATTCCTGGATATCTAGGAGGACATGTGTACCTGCAGGCCTGCATGTTTGGCATGGAAAGACCTGAAAATACCCTTATCTCTCACTTCTGATTGACCTTGAGGCTCTGTGAAATTAGGAAATGAAGGCTAAGGTAGAGTTGTACACTTCCTGATGGTGCAATGCAGATGTGCTTCCAATAGAAAGAATGGGGAGAAAGTATGAGAGGGAAGGAGGGAGAGGGAGAGAGAGGGAGGGAAGAGGGAGAAAAAGAAGGAGAGAGCAACTTTGGCAAATGCGGAAGTCTTATTGTTCAAAGTTATTTAAGATAATCTCTATTTAATAATTAAATGACTGTTGAGTTAATCAGAGAATTTTGCCCATAATAAACAAAAGATAAAACTTTACAGTGTTAGTCCAAAAAAGTCACTAAACAAACATTATCATAATCATCACCACCTGAAGCAGAAGTAACAATGGACAACAACAAGAGCAAGCTAAAGAGAATAAGAAATTTGGTTTCCAAAATTGCCATATTTTTTCTATAAATTCACATTTCACATATAATATGTGACAAAGAAAAAGGAAAGTATAACCTAAACAGAGGTAGGGAGTGGGGTGGGATGAGCAATAGAATCTGTACCCTAGTAATCTAAAATGTTGAGCTTATTGGAAAAAACTTTAAATCAGTTTTGATAAATAGCTGAAATTATTTACAAAGAAAAACTAAAAATTTTCAAAGAACTAAAAAGAGTCTAATTAAATATAAAATAATGATGTTTCACCAAATATATAATATTAACAAAGATGTAAAATGGGAAGTATGAAGTTATAAATATAATAGCTGAAATGAAAACTTTACAAGAGAGATTCAAGAGCAGATTTGACCTGGCAGAGGAAAGAATCAGTGACCTTTAAGACAGGTTAGTTGAAAGATCCAATGTAAGGACCAGAACAACAACAACAAAATACACAAAAGAGAAGAAAAATAAGCAAGCACACCAAATTATGCAGGATGAGAATCCCAGGAGTAAAGAAGATAATAGAAACAACATTTGAAGAAATGAGGGCTTAAAATTTCAAAGTTAATGGAAAATGTTATTTTTCATATTCAAAAAGCTAATGAACTCCAATCGGGATAGAACCAAAGAGAGTCATACCTTGACTCATAGTCATGCTGTTAAAAAGATAAAGAAAATAATGAAAGAATAATGAGAGAATCAAAAGTACTCAATCTATACTAGTTCTTAATAAGATTGGCAGCTTTTTATGAAACAACATTAAGGTGAGAAAGAATAGGATATATCATTAAAATTGCTAAAAGACAATTAAGCACATCCAGTAAAATTGTCCTCTGGGGGAATAAAAAAGAAGAGAAATTTAGATAATCCCAGATATGAAAAATCTGAGAGAAGTCATTGCTAATAGACCTGGTTTTATAAGAAATGCTAAAGGAGCCCTTCATTGTAAAGAAAAAGGACACTGAACAGTAACTCAAATTCACATGAAGGATTAAAGAATAACAATAAAGATAATTACATATGTAAAACATAAAGGAGAATAAAATGGATTTTGTTTATAACTTTTTTTCTTTTATCATATTTAAAAGAAAATATGGAACAATAATTATAAAATTGGGTCTGTGGGCTTACAATTAATAAGATGTAATTTGTGTGGCAATAATGGCACAAACCAGGGTGGGAATTGACTATATTGGAGCAAAATTTTATATAGCATTAAATGGGTCCTAACCAGGTTATTATAAGATAAGGTATTAATTATAATACTCGGGTCAACTATGTTGAAACTAACTATGAGCATTGTGTAACAGAAACAGCAAGGCAATTACTATGGTGTATTATGAAATATCTATTTAACAACACAGAAGCCAATAAGGAAGGAATAGAGGAACTCTCCTTATACCATACACAAAAACTGACAAAATAAATCATATACCTAAATATAAGAGCTAAAACTATAAAATACTAGTAGAAACATATTTGCAAATCATAATGACCTTGGGTTAAGCAATGGTTTCTTGGCTACAACACCAATAATGCAAGTAAAAAAAGAATAGACAAATTGAACTTTTGTACTTCAAAGACCACCATCAAAAATGTAAAAAGACAATCTATGAAACTGGATAAAATGGTTGCAAATATAAACCTGATAAGGGTCTAGTGCCAAGAATAGCTCAACAAATAATACAATTTAAAAGTGATAAAGACTATAAATTATACGTTTTTACAAGGTATAGATAAAGAGGATCCATGAGCACTTGAAAAGATGTTAGCATCATTAGTTTTGGGAAAGTCAAATTAAGACCACAACGAGATACTGCTTACTACCCATCAGGCTGAGAGATAATAACAAATGTTGGAAAGGATGGGCAAAATTTAACACATTCATAGATTGTTGGTGGGATTAAAAATGGTGTAACCAGGTTAGAAAAAAATTTGTCAGTTCCTCAAAAAATTAAACAGAGTAATCATAGAATTATCATATGAACCAGCAATCCAATTCCTAGGATATACCCAAAAGAAACGAAAACATATCTTATACACCAATATTCAGTTTAACATTCTTTGTAATAATAAAACACTCACTAAAAATAGTTCAAATGTGCACCTTCAGATGAGTGGATAAAATGTGGTATATCCATACAATATTATTCAGCCATAAAGGAATAATTTTCTAAAACATGCTACAACATGAGTGAACCTTAAAATCATTATATTAAGTGAAAGAAGCATTATACTAAGTGAAAGAAACAAGGCACAAAAGGCCATATATTGTGTGGTTCCACTTAAATGAAGTGTCCAGAATGTACAAGTCTCTAAAGAGAGAAAGTAAATTCCAGGAGAAGAACAGAGAGAGTACTAAGAGTTGGTAGCTAATATATAAGAGATTTGCTATTTGAGTTTATGAAAAGAGTTCTAAAATTAGATAGTGGTGGTGATTGTACAACTTTATGAACCTACTGAAAAGAAGTGACTTATATTACTTAAAGTGGTAAATTTTATGTTATCACAATAAAACCATTGTAAAAAAAATCAATACTCTGCTAATAAACTGCAGGGGGAGTGTAGGGTTCAAGAAAGTACTATGCGCACAGTGGTACAATTAATGAAGAATAGTTTTTTAAAAAACTTTTGGTAAAACCAATATGTCTATGTATTTATTCTGTTCTATCAGAAAACACCAGTGATTCACAATTAATACCAGTCATGATTTTCATTAATGTGTATAGATAATAAATTATCATTTAAAATACTTTGCAACAAGTTGGCTACTATGCACATAAATTCAGAAAAGTGAATAATGTGCTTTTTTTTCAACTTTCATCTCAATGAGTGTAAAAGTTCTAGAGAACAACACAAAATACTGTACTGACAATGATTATGAAACAGAAAAATAAACCACTAGACTTCCTTAAAATACGCCAATCTTCACTGGTTTAAAATGATAGTAGTTGATTTATTATTTGTTTGAGGCACTGGTTCAATGATATTACAAATTAGAACAAACTCTTAGATAATATAAAATTCTAGAATATCTCTGTTCACAACATTTTAAGGAACTCATGTTAGACAAGGAAAGAGAATAGAGAGCATATTCAATGGAAAGGAACTTGAGGAATCAACAAGACCATGGGCAAAGTGGACCATAGAGGGATGTACACTTGCCTTTAGTTCACAGCTCTATCATCAAATCTGCAATTTTAACTGTCCTTAATAAAGTTAGATGTTTTAAAATTGAAAATAGGAAAAACTGTTGGATATAGAAATCCCAACAAGTTTCCAATTTCTGATGGTCTATAATTAGCTCCAGTTGCTTATTTTAAGAATTATTCCAACCCCTTATTATTAAGCAATGGAATGAAATTCAAAGTAGCCAAAATGAAATTGAGTTTTAAATTGTCTGTTGTAGAAGGGAATTTTAAGATTTTTCTTGAAATTGGAGAGAGAGAGATAGAGAGAGTGCATGCGAAAAACCAAATTGACGTTTATTAGTCAAAAGATAAAAATAATCAAGTTAGCAAATTAAAAAATGAGTCTGTGTCTGGTTGTATCCTAACTTTTAACACACACACACACACATACACACACACACACATACACACACAAACCAGCACATAATCCACAATATAATAATGTTCTGTGCAGGAACACAGACTGAGGTTATTTAAGATTTTCATGTATTTAGTTATTGCTTCTGCAATACTTTACCCCTTTTCTTTCTTTATTGATGTTACATTACAGCTTTTTAGACTTTCATGTGATATTATCTTTTACCGCTCTTTGCGAAGATCTTGTCTATTTGCAAATTTGAGAAGAGTTTTGTCATTTTATAAAGACTCACAGAAAAAAAATTGTTACTCATGTGATATTTAATAATTAAATCAGAATTGCTCTGTTTTTTTTTATTATGTTTTGAGTTTCACAGAAACTCAAATTAGGAAGCCTCAATAAATATCTTAAATTTATTTTAGTTTTTAGAAACCCAGAGTCACTTAATAAATGGAACTGCTGAAACTGAAATCTAAGTTTGGAGGTTTTATATTTTATTTTTTCAATTTTGTATACCCACAACCTGGGAACATTTTTAAGAGAATTTTTTAGATAATTTACTATATGCTAAGCTGGTATTTCAGTATTTTTCTATTTGTAGTAAACACACACAAAATATTAGAATAAATCTCTAGGACACATCTGTTTCCTGTTCATTGTGACATCATGTTATAAACTTTTGGAATGAAAAGTGGCATTTGAAAACCTGAAGAAATGACAATAGCAGCCACAGTGATGTGTTTTGGTGCTCTCTGGTAATGTGGGCACTGATTATTTATCTCAAAAGGCTTTATAAAACAACACAAACTTTGGGATACATTCAGTTGGAAAATAAACCTTGAAATGATATGGTTTCCAATAACAATAAATAAATTCAAACAAGAACTTTTTTTTTTTTTACAAAATGCTAACATTTCTTAAACACTTGTCCATGTTGTTTTTATTAATTTTATGAGGTGGTTTAAAATTGATGCCTGCAGGTGTGCCACACATATTATTCTTTCTTTTAGGTAAGAGTGTTGTTTAAAGCATCAGAAAACATTCCTAAATAGGTGCACAATTTTAAAAAATAGCATATTATGGGCAGGTTGCAAACTTCTTATTTGGAACAAAGTATATTGGAAGTTGGCCTTCTGATCTTATTAACCAAATATACTTTAATTTAATATAAAAAATCTAAATTAGGGGCTTGAGAGTTAGATCCCTTTAATGAGAAAACATAACCAACTGCCTTATTTGAAGAGGAATAGGTTTGGTAAACATACACTGAATATCAGAGGATAAAATCCTATAGTGAGGTGTAGAAAAATTTGTCTCTATCTACTCTCCCCTTCAGTCCTTCCCCTTCTCATTTTCTTCACTGGAAGGTTTCTGCAGTTTTTGGTTTTCATTTTTTTTTTTCCTGCAGAGAACAAAGTTATCTTACTAGGAAAGTGGTCTCTTTGGTCATATACATGAACATATTTAAATGTGTACTTATGTATGTGTTAGGGGACAGACATATGGGGATGGTGGGAACACGAACATTCTATAAAATGGGTCCACTGTGCTGAACCCCACATGCTTTCTTTTCCAAGAAGCAATTTACCTGTAGCTGTGCCTAACCTAAGTGGACAGGATATGTCACATTCCTCAGCAAACTACTTGTTATCTGCAGGAGAAATGCAGACCCAAGATAATATCCCTGAAGGTAAACTGAGTAGACTTTTGTGACCAGATCCTGAAACTCAGGAAGATAAGGATAATTCCTCCTAGGAATAAAATCTGTAGAATGTACAATGGTTAAGAATCCAGTAGAACTGATCAGCATGGGCCAAGGTGACCTAGAATTGTTACAACAATAGGTACTTGCAAGTCTGATGTCATCTTGCTATCAGTCATAAGTCAAGAGGTGGACAAGGGCGAGACTCTGTGGAAACTTCTCTGGAATCCCCAATAAAACTGGAGTGCAGGAGAGGCATGTTGTTCTCTTCTCTCTGAGAGGACCCACTCTCTCCATTGAGTGTCACCTTTCATTTTTTCTATCTCCTCAATAAACTTATTCCTGTTACTCTGTGCGACATGTGAAATCCTTCTTTGATGGCAAGAATCAGGGTTTAAAGGGGGGGTGGATCTTCTCACTGCCTCAGTTTCTCAGAAGACCCAAGATCTGTAACACATGTACTAACCTTCACTCTGTCAATCTTGTCCCAGCAGGTATTAGAAGTTATAACCAGCTGAGATTTTATGTAATAGTCAACAAAGATATTTTTACAGAGGTGGGACACAGCAGAGGGAACCATCAAGGCATGTTGTATCAGGAACTGTTCCTACACCCAGGCATCAAGGTAAAAGGAGGCAGAGAGTATTACTACTGAGAGGTGGAGCCTCGGGAGGGAGTGGATATCCAGTAGATGTCCTTGTAGAAACAAGCAGCCAGTAAGGTGGGGTGAGGGACAAGCCTAGTGTGAGAGGAGCTAGGAGAACATATGAAATACCTGATTTTTTCTTTTTTTGTGTGCTCTCTAATAACGTGCAGTGTCTCCCACTGGCTTAACGTGGGTGACGCCATTCATAAAAGTCAGTCTCCTCTAACACAGACCAGGGTGGAAAGGACAGAGAATGGACATGGGGGGCATGGCAGTAAGCTAACTAACCCCCATGGCCAATGCTTTATTTTCCTAGTTTGCTGATTTTCTGCCTAAGGTACCAAGTGAACTGACCTCTCAGGACTTTGTTTACTTACATAAGTGGGTATTGCTTCCTAAGTGGGTGGACAATGCACCATCCTGTGGGCACCAGAAGAAAGCGGGCAAGGTCTTCCTCTGACCTGCTCTCAAACCCTAACCTCAGATTATTGGGAGTGATGGTTGGGAGTGGTGAATGCTTTCTAAGTCCCTCTTAGTTCAGTTTCTCCACAATCTGGAGTTAATGACCAGGATGAGTCAAAGTCAGGGCAGAAATCATTTTGGAGGAGAGCTCCTGGGAATTCTTAACACAGAACTAAATATGGATTCACATTCCTGAAACTAAAGAGCCCCAGGAAGACCCTTAACCTCTGGTGGGTCTCAGCTCTCTCTGCCAATGAATTTTAAATAAAGCAGGACTTTGGTTATCACACTGACCCACCTCTTGTGGCTGGAACAGCAGGCTAGAGGCACCAGAGGCACTGGTTGTACTCATAATGCTGCCATACATATTCCAGTTAGATGAGCAATCACCAGGCTAGGAGGGCTCTTTGTTCAAGACTGAAATATGATGTTTCTATAGAAATGTTCCTATAAAATAAACTTGTTTTTTAAAACAAAATTCAGCATCTGATCTTCGTAAATACTGGTTCAGACCATATACGTTCTTCAGTACATTTTTGAAATGACCTTTCTTGTGTTACTCTTGTTTAGGGCTTTGGTTCTCATTTTAAGAAAGAAACCATCTTGCAAAAATGCACTGAACAGTCCCTAAGAATGCATCTTTTTGGTATCATATAAACATGGACTGACATGAAGATAACTTAATGTTATTAATATGTCCGATTTTCTCATGTTTTGAAAGTTTTTTAAATTTACGGCTTCAGGAAGGAAAAAATTTGTGGCCAACACATTGGAATTAACTGCTATATTCTATTGAATAACTCCATTGATCCAACGTTATCCACTTAGCAGAATTGAATTGAATACTTTCAAATTTTAAGACCAATATTATGATCACTATTGCTAATTTTTTAAAAAATTTTTTTCTAATTTTTTTCACTTTTATCAAAAATATAATGATACAATTGAAGAGGGAAAAAATCAATACAAGAAGGCTTAGAAAGATTTCAAACTTATAAATAAGGGAAATATGGACATTTAATTGTTTTACCATTGATCAAGCAGCCCTTAAAATTCTGCTGCTTCATGGCACAGTGTCCTCCTAATTATCTTGTCTGTCAAAATTTATATAGAGAAGGATCATAAGATCTCAGTCAAAATCCTCATGTTGTTAAATACAGATTTTCATTGACTCATTAATTGACACAGACTATGAGACTCTCTTAATTCCTAGGGTAGGGGTAAGGTAGGGACTTAGAGAATAAGAGGGGGGTGTGTTAAGGGAGGTCTGGTCACTTAGTCTAGTCACTGAGTCCATAGGTGGAGGTTTGTTCTACCAAAGGAAGGGACATAGGAAAACATTCTGTAGCTGAACCAGAGAGGCTATGTATTGTTCACTTACGGGAATAGGAATCTACGACTTTGGTTTCAATTGTGAAGTATCTGGGGTCAGGAGGAACACAAATCTGTGCTTTGACTGCATGGGGGTGAGGCTGATAAAGAGCTGGACTGCAAGGACAGGGACAGGGCAGAGGTGTCCTCGTGCCAGAGAAAGCCTCGAAGCAGAACTTCTTTTTTAAAATGTAGTTTGCAACTGTAATTTAAAACTGCTGAATCTATCATCTGTTAATTGATAAATCTTTTAAATCTGCTTATCATTAGGACATGCAAATTCTATTGTTAAGGAACCTGCAAAATGTCTTCAGAACTTGGAGAGTAGAGAGTATAAGGAAAGCTTGTGCTTTTATTTCCTGATTCAGTAAATAATAAATACTTATGGAATACTATGAAGTTTTATACAGCTGCCACAAAATATTTATCACTTAATATCAAAATTTTCCTTTAACTTAAAAAAGTTTTTTTCATACTTGTGTGTATATGTTAGATATTTGGTTTTACATATATATATATATAGATATAGATATAGATATAGATATTTTATATATACTTATACACACATATAAACAAATTATTAATGTGTTTTTTTGAAGATAACATTCCTCAGTTAAAGCCATGACCTCTGAAAAAGTTTTGAACAGCCACACTGTGACACGAAAACAGCCTTGTAAACAAGGATTTCTGGAAGTTTGATATACAAGGTCCTCCACCCATTTTCCTGTCACACAGGAAATGGCTTTTGTTGAAATGCAGTGTGACACTAAATAGCTGGCAGCCACTGAATGTGTTGCTTATTATTTGGATCACTTGATAGTTACATTTACAGGAAATCAAATGACTTTTAATAGATAGAAAGTACTGAGGTCAAATGAGAAAAGATAAGTTAAGACTTTGTTATAAAACTTTTCAGGTATAGCATTTAATGTTTAATACACACCAAGGAAAGCTTTATTCTTATAAATGCATATTCACAGTTTAGGTGCACATTTAATAATTATCTGTGAATCTAAATTAAGACCCATAATCCTTCTTCATTTAATCCAGGTCTCCTAATTTAGCTTATGCTCCAATGAGCTGTGATTGTAACAGTGGAACTTTTTGCCAGTGGAATTGGCTTCAGGGGAATGCAATAAAATATTTTACCCTGTAGCTTTTCAAATCATAGTATATTGTAATTTTATTGAATATTGATTTTGGAATCAATATTTACCACCTGTTGATGAGTGTATCTACTGTTGTCCATGTTAGAGTGGAGTTCTGGTTCTTGGACAATTTCTCAGAAAAAGTTTATTCCCTTGTTGACATTGACTTGTGAGTCCACAAGGATATGGAAGGATTAGGTAGAGAAATATTGCTTAACCTAATGTGCTGCTGCATCTGTTGAACCCTCTACTACTAATTAAGTGACTACTGCTCTCAGGTAGGAGAGTTGGTATACATATTCATTCATTCATTTTTCAGAATTTATTGAGCATGAACTATATCTAAAGCTATTCTCAGGGACTAAATAAGATAGAAAAATTCCCTGTCCTCATAAAGCTTATTTTTACATTGGGAGGAAACAATAAATGAATAAATGAAAAAATATCTTATAGGAATACATATATTACATGAATAAATATCACCCAGATAATTACAATAGAGTGACTGGTGGTTATCACTTGGACAGCCAGGGAAGACTTGTTGTTATAGCAGTAAGTTTGTCACTAAATGGAATGCCTAAAACTCAAGTAGGAAAATCTATGAACCAATATTTTCTAATTTCTAGTTTATGAAACATAAATTGAACTTATAAGGAAAAAAACAATAAAAACAAACCAAAAATCTATCCAGGTGAACTGGGGTTATGTTCAGAATTCAGCACCATGCCAGAAGAATCCACAACACTTATGTGGTGTCCAAGTAGAAAAAATAATCTGTTCGGCCTTTGGAAATGGAATGTGGAATTCATTAGTATTTTGAGAACCAGGTTTAGTTTTAAATTGTCGTTTATAATTATTCCCTTAATCTAGTGTTTTCCAGGAAAAGAAAGACATTTCATTATCTGAAGCAGAAAAAACAAATCTTGAGAAATTCCAATTTAAAACTCTATGCTGTGGGCTGGGGTTACGGCTTAGTGGTGGAGGACTTGCCTCACATGTGTGAGGCGCTGGGTTTGATCTTCAGCACCCCAAAAAATAAATAATAAGACAAAGGTATTATGTTATTGTACAAGAACAAAAACAAACAAATAAAAAACAATCCTCTATGCTCCATCTGAAGTGATAAGGGAGTAAAGTATCTTTCTGTCCCTAGTTGAGTGAATCATATTTCATTGTTCAAATTAAAAATATTGTTTACATTAGTAACCTTTATTCTTCCTGTTAAAGGGAAAGAAACATGTTCAATATAAGTATGATAATTAATCAGAGAATTAAAATTAAAATAGCCTCAAGTGATAACCTCTATTAGTAACTTATTTTTATGCGCACCTGTATATTTATAAAACTATGATCACACTATGTGTGCTATGTTTTTTATCCATTTTTTTCATTATGTAATTTCTTCATGCAATGTTTATTTATGATCATGTTTTCATGCTAGTGACTTTAAGTTGACACCATAATTTTTCATTATTTCATTTCATTGCATAGTTTTATCATGTCCTCTTCTATTGGACACTTGAGTCATTTCCAATTGATGTTATAGTGAACAATGAACATTTTATGTACCTAATCAGGAGTAATCAGAGTGCAATAAAAGCATATATGATGGACACTTAACCCAGTGTAGGGAAATCAGCAAAACTTCTCAGAAGCAAAACCTTTCAGCTGAAATCTGAGAAGACCATCTCTAAATGATGGAGAAAATCAGAACTGAGCTGAACATCATTTATCTTTATTCTAAATCTTTCCTTAACCATTAATTTAATAGAACAATTCCTTAAGGGTCGATGTTCTCACTGACCATCAGAATTAGAAAAGACAAATGTGACCTTTTCTTGCTCTCTTTATTTCCTGCTCTCTGTAATATTAATAAAATGTTTTCATTTGCATAGGCAAAATAAAATTTGTTCTCCTTTTATTCCCAAAGAAAACTGAACACACTGATCATGCAACAAAATTTCTTGAAATGTCTGGAGTGTCATATTTGATAATAGTCTCATTGAATCAGGCATAACAAGTCCTCTTTATCAAATAAGCATTGTAATTCATATTTTGAATTAATGCCAACAAAACCCCCCTAGGAACCTAGACAGATATCTTCTCTGTGGCTAACAAAATAAGCCATATAGGTAATATGTAAGGCCACTTGCTGGAAGCCCAGAAGCCCTGCATATTTGAAGAATCTTGAAAAACAAAATGTCAACCTACATTTGCCATATCTTTGCTTATTAGAATCTTAATCTTCCTTTAAGACACATTTCCAATATCCTTTTCTCCATGAAGACTCAAGAACTGATCATAGTTCACAGGAATTATAAACCCCATCCCTGGAGTACTGTCCAGTAGTTAGGGTAACCCGAGGAATTGTAAAGACCAGAATAAAAAACAGCTAACAGATATGAGAATCAAAACACCAGGATTTAAGGTAGAGAGAATTTAAAAAGTAAAGACTAAGTAAGGATCCAATACAGAATATAAATTCTTACATTTTAACTCAGTTGTGAATAGTGACCCACATCATGAGTCAGAAAAGATACAGAGAGAGAGAAAGAGAGTAGGATTCCTGGTTCACATGTGGCAATCTACTAGCTGAACTGGCTTTAAAATAGTGTTTCTGCCCACTTTCATTTCAGTCATGAATCAAATATGGATTGGGGAGAGACAAAGTTATATTAATATTTCCTTTTTTACATTGTTTATGATTTTACAAACTGGCTTGTATAGGTCCTAGGAAATTATTGGCATATGAGGCAATAGCTTTGTCTGTTGCTTCTATTTCAGCATTCAGGAAACTAGTCCACTTAAGGCTGGAGAAAATAAGAAAGCTAGAGGTTGTAAAGAAATATTCTAAGGTGACTCATCTCTGGCCACCGTACAGTTGGAAATACACAACAGTGTTTTAAGAACAATTAAGCAAAATAAGAATTGCCAGCAAGAAAGCTCAGGAGTTTGCTCAAACTTTGAAAAAGTGATTTGGCTTTCTACGGACGAAGCACTATGATAAAGAGACCAAAGAAGCTTTCAAAAATTTATTTATGTTCCATACAAGGTTCGTGTACCTGGTGTTCAAATTCATCAGACAAATTTTTCTGAATTTTCCACGTTGGTTTGAATTACAATATGACATAGGAAATCATCAACACTACACATTTATTTTCCTGTTCATGACTATATCTTACAAGTTTATGTAGGAATTTCAAGTAAAGTGTTGACAATTTGCCAATTTTTGTGTTGTTACTTGGATGGGAGGTATAATTATGTTGAAAAGAATTTAAAATATCTTTTGCTATCAAGAAATTTTTGTGGTTCAGGAAATTTTAAGGCCTAATTTGTCAAATTCCTCAGAAAAAAATAATTCTTGCTTCTTACTAATAAAAGAAAGAATGTCACAGATTGATTTTAAAATTAAGGGGGAAAAATAAACAAGGACAGCTCAATTTACTTTAAGGAAGTGAAATATTCAGATTCAAACCAGACTTGTGGGTTGAGTAAATGGGTACTTGCTTCCTTTTCTGAACTTATCTTGAGTTAAGCAGATTCATAGATGGCTCAGATTTGCAGATATATTGTTGTAAATGAAGGTCCAGTTTCAAAAGAAAACCCTAAGTCATAAGAAATATAAAACACACTTTAAGTTTTGGTTGAAACTCTTGGAATATAAACCTCAAGGTCTTTCTAGATCATCATAAAGATATAATATATATATATATATATATATATATATATATATATATATATGAAATCTGGTAGTACTGGAATTTAGGAAATGTGTATCAGTCTTAAACCAAGTGAAATATTCAGCTCTGTGGCCAAACACCTGGCAGAAATTACTAAAATAAATCTGAAAATTATCTTTGATGATGTTAACCTTAATTTAGAATTGTATTGAATACTCAAAAATTTTTAGTCTTTAAATTTTTAAACTAAAAAAAATTTTAGTTAGTCTCTGTTTAAATGCAAACAGTGTGTTCTCCTTCCTTGATCAATATATATCACTTAATAGCCCTGGAAAAGTTGAAAGAAAACTTTTTATATTTAAGAAATTTACTGAACAACATTTGGATTACTTTTGGATGTTTTGGCTATTTATTGGGTTCTATTTTACCAATTCTATGAATGGAATACATAGCTCACCCTTGTGGATTTTGTTCATGTTGTCATTGTTGTAAAACACAAGGTGGTGACCTAGGTATAAGTCTTTCAATATAGACAGTTTCCTAAAATGTAAATAAATACATAAAGTTTTAAAAAATTATAATAACATAATTTAATTTGTGTTAATACACATATACATATATATTCTGCAAAAGAATGAACAAATAATGATTATATATATACAAGCTACTTTAAGAAATCTTAACCCATCATAATTTTTTAATGACCACGTGATCACATTTCACTTTTTTCTGTGCTTCTTTCTTACTTTCTCCTCTGTACCTTTATTATTTATAGAACTTCGTAAAATTAAAATTGAAATCTTTTGAATAAAATCATATTATTTTACAATACCATAAATTCAAAAAGGAGAAAATAGGGGTATCTTAGAGAAAAGCCAGGAGACCTGCTGACTCATGGCCTACAAGGGGCAGCGCCCTGGGCTCAAATGCTCAACAATGTCACCATGGATGACCACTCCTCAGCAAGGAACAGCTTAGGGTTGTTTCACTTAGGTTGGACACATAGTTTATGGATTTTTGTGTGCAATTGTGAGGTGGGTAGGAGGTGAACAAGGAAGTTCCAGAAACTTTAAGCATGACACATATTGTGTTTCCTAGGGGTTGGATGTTTTAGTAATCCTCTTTAGAAGAAAAAGCCAGCAGGAAGCCAGTGGCTTTCAGTTACTATCTGTAAAGCTAATTAGTAGTTGTGACTACAAGATAGGTATCAAGAACTCAAATAAGGCCAGGGGCTCATGTGTCAAAAAATACACCTTTGTTTCCACATAGATAACCTGTCATATAAACATTAAAACATGAATTCATTTCCACAAAATAAATGTGATTTTTCTAAAATTTTCTTTAAATTTATTATCACCTTAATTTAAATTTCCCCCTAATATTGATGGTGACATGGGAACAGAAAAAAATTAATAAATTAAGAGTGTAAAAGGCAGATCAAATTAGATAATATATGAAACTAACATTTGCAGGTGAAAGGGTGAAGAGAACTGGGGTAGACAGTAAATTGGAGTCATTACTCCATCCTGCTGACTTTTGCCCTTTAAGAATGTGGGCTTAGTATTATAAAATCTTCCAGTGTTTTAAAAAGAAATCAGAACTTGATAATATATAAAAATTGGCAACCATCTAATTTAAATTTGCTGGCTGTCTTCCACTCCACCCTTCTCCAAATTCTTCAGTGGAAATTCTTTAAGGAAAACCTGGTGGAAGGCTTGAAACAGCCCAGAGGTCTCTAGTTTGTGACCATGGCCAGAAGATGAAATAATAATCTCCCTTTTAATACTTTTTGGTCGTTTTATGACTTTTTCTCCTTAAAAAATGTTTTATGATTACACAGTGTGATGGTTCATTTTATATATAAACTTTTCTGGGCCATGGGAGGCCCAGTTATTTGTTCAAACATGGTTCTGCTTGTATCTGTTAGGATGTTTGTGGATGAGATTAACTTAAATGAGTAGACTGAATAAAGTGGATGCTCTCTTCCAACGTGGGTGGGCCTTATCCAATCCCTTGAAGGCCTGAAGAAAGCAAAAAGGCTGGATAAGGATGAACTCCTGTCTGACTCCCTTTGAGCCAGTACATCAGGGTATTTTCCTGCTCTCAAACTCAAACTGAAGCATCAATTCTTCTTGGGTCTGGAACTTGCTGGCTTTCAGTTGGGAACTACGCTGTTGGCTCTTCTAGAACTCTAGCTTGCTGAGTGTAGATCCTGGGACTTTTCTGCCTCCATAATGGCATGAACACATCCCTTAAATCTGACCTTTTATATATAAAGATATAGTACTATTTATATCTGCCTGACTCCCCCCCTCTCATTGTTCTGTTTCTCTAAAGATATCTTCTAAAGGTTTCTAATCATAAAGATTAGAAAAATGGATTTGTTTGTAGAGAGAAAAAGGGAGTTGAGTGCCAGGAAGTTTCACTTCCACTCAATCCACTGATTTCTGAGCAGATCCTTCTCACATAATAAAGCCAATGTGAGAACTTGAAAATACATAACAAAACTTTGACATTAACATAAGGAAAAAGAAGGTAAGCAGAGAAGGCTTTGTCAAGTGATCTGTTTTTGTCATTAACGGTGTGCCTTTGGGAAAGTCATTTCCCTTGGGTATAATAACTTGCTGAGTACAACTTGCTGCATTTGAGGATTAAGGAGCCAGACATTAGAGAACTTGCAATTAGAATTCTATTTTCCAGATATTATACATTTTTAAGTAAAATATCAAATACACATTATCTTTCACTTATCAGATAACTAGGAAAGACTGCATTAGTAGAAAATATAATTAGATATAGGCAAAATATTATCACAACCATTTATACATGTTTATGCTAAATCCAGCTCTTGCAATAGACACTATTGGTTTTCTGTTTTTGTTTGTTTCTTGTTTCTTGATTTTTTTTCTTCAGTGCTGGGGATCAAACCCAAGGCTTTATGCATGCCAGGAAAGTGCTCTACCACTGAGTTACATGCCCAGTTTCTTGTCCATTGATAGTTGATATTGATAATAATGATTACAACACCAAAATCATAAAAGGAAAGGTTTAATTGGAAATTCATTTTTATTAGCTTTGGTTTCTGAAAACTGCAAAAAAGTTTTTTTATAATGGAAATTATGGGAACATAATTTAAGGACTCCTGCTAGAATACATGTTCCCCAAGGTCCCTTCCAGATACAATATTTCATGCTTCTAATATATATACAATATATATAATATCTAATATATATAATATGTAATATATATATACACATATATATATATATATTATATATATTTGTTGTTGTAGTTGGAAACAACACATTTATTTTATTTATTTTTATGTAGTGCTAAAGATTGAACTCAGTGCCTCTCACATGTGTGGTGAGCGCTCTACTGCTGAGCCACAACCCCAGCTCCATGCTTCTACATTTTTAAAGAGTGGCCAAGCAAGATCCATGTTCTCATGGTTGAAAAAATTTTAAGAGGAATTCTCTTCAAAACAAAATATGGCTCTGAGCTATTTTTTGTTAATTGGAATTGAGGAAACAACAATTGGGGACACACAAAATAGTTTAAATGCATAAAACTTTGTTCACACAATCAACTTTTAGGGATTTATCAAATGTACCTTTAATCAAGTCTCCATACAGAAAGCTTCCTATTCTTTTACATTCTTTTATTTTAGTGTCTATTATGAATTAAGAAATCTTACACTGGAGACACAGTAATGATCAAAAAAAAAATAAAATTTCCATATTACTGAAGCTTTTATTTTAATGGAGAGAAATAGAAAGCTGAAAAAAATATGAAAAATATGAGAACATTGTTTATGGTAAATTTTATGGAGAAAATAAGGCAGAAAGAGAAAAGAGTTTGTAGGGTGGAGAGATTTAAGATAGGATAATCACTGAACACTTACTGTGAAGATAAATAAACATGGGTAAATCTATCTTTGTTACCTTGGGCCATTCACTGGGTGATTTAGCAACACTGATTCCTCATAGTTTTGGAAGCTGAGATTTCAAGACCAAGGAGTCAGCATATCTTTCTGGTGAATGCTCTCTTCCTGTTTGCAAACCACTGTCTTCTGGTTGTATCCTTATATAGTAGAGAACATAGGGAGACAGGGGTCTTTTGTCTCTACCTCTTTTTTGTTTTTATTGGTTGCTCAAGACAATACAATGATCTTGACATACCATACATTTGATTCAAATGGGGTATGAATTCTTATTTTTCCACGTGTACAGATTGCAGGATCACATTGGTTGGTTATACAGCCACATTTATACATATAGCAATACTAGTGTCTGTTGTATTCTGCTGCCCTTCCTATTTCCCTCTTCCTACCCCTCCCCTCCCATCACCTCTCTCTACCTCTTTTCATATGGATGCTAATCTCCTTAGGAGAAACCCACCATGACATGAGTTTTCTAACCCTAATCCTCTTCCAAATACCTAAGTTACAATTACCTCCAATTACCATGACTGATAATTAGGTTTTAAACATAAAAATTTGCTTGTGGGACACAAACATTCAGTCCATAACAAGGTCTATGTAGGTAGCTAACTGGGTAAATTACAGCGGAAGGACCCTAAAACAGGAGCATTCCTGGAATGTTCAGGACACCTGCCTATTTGAGACGGAGTTATGGTAGCAAAGAATGAAAGCAGATGAGGAGATCATATAGAGACTTGAAGGCTATTTGGAGGATTTGTATTTTATTCAGAGATGGAAACCAGTGGAGAATATAGGGGGAAAAAAGTGGCATCATCTGACTATTTTTAAAGAATCTTCTTTTCCTTTTTTTTTTTTTTTTTGGTGGCGGTGGTACTAGGGTTTGATGCCAGGTGTGCTCTACCACTGAGGTACATTCGTGGTCCTCTTTCTTTTATTATGGCACAAGATCTCACTAAGTTGCCCAGGCTGGCCTTAAACTTGGTGAGCCTCCTGACTCAGCCTCCTGATTTACTGGGATTACAGGCCATTCTCTGCTCATTTAAAATTAGACTATAATGTGGCAAGGACTGACATATAGAGCAGTGAGGAAGCAATAGTAGAAATCCTAGTGTAGCACAATAGAGGTTCAGATCAATTTGCAGGTGGTGAAGTATGGGTAGAGCTGACAGCCTTTTTTGAAGATATTAGATCTAGAGTGTGAGAGAAGGAGAATTATCAAGTTTAAATCTAAAGTCTCCAAATCTAAGCTCTTCCTCACTTGGAAATATTCCTATCCCAATCCCAACAGCACTCCTGGGAGTTTTTTTTTTTTTTAATAGCCTATTTTCTTTGCTCCACTTCAAAAGATGCCAAGACCAGTAGAGTGTGGGCAGGCCCCACATCAAGGTCACCTACAAACTGATATCTTACCAAAGGACCATTAACTCATAGGCTCACACCATCCTCATATGACCCATAAGATTTTCTGCTCTGTGCTCCTTACATGTGGTTGTTCATCTGATCACCCATACCTCCTGGGTCCAGCGCTTATCCTCATACTTATCTCTAAAGTCCTTCCGTTTGAAAGTGAAAATAGAATCTGCTGGGCGTGGTGATGCTCACCTGTAATCCCAACAGCTTGGGAAGCTGAGGCAAGTTCAAAGCCAGCCTCAGCAACTTAGTGAGGCCCTAAGCAACTCAACAAGGACCTGTCTCAAAAATATTTTTAAAAAAGCTGGGGATGTGGCTTAGTGGTTGAGCATCCCTGGGTTCAATCCCTGGTACCTGGTACCTGGTGCCTTCAAGGCTCATATATATATGATCTTACCCAGTCTAAGTATGCCAACATGCAAGCATGGATAATGGTAGGAATTGGTTCAATGAGAAATAATAGGTAAAGTTCTAGCTGCTGAACAAATGTTAGGAATTTATTATTATTGTATTGAGATTTATTCAAGGAGTACTTGTTATTTACTTAGGGGTTTAATCACATTCTGAAGATGAAGAGCTGCACTGTATACTATAGTAGTCATTAGCCACATGCAAATATTTAGTTTCAATTAAATATAAAATTAAATGAAATAAAAATTCACTCCCTCAGTCTCAGTCATATTTAAATTGCTCAATAGCCATATGTGATTAGTGACTATTCTATTGGGCCCTGCAGAATGGGGGACACTTTATATCATTCTCCTTTACTGGAGAATGCAGCTACTGATTACAGAGGAGGGTGACTGAGAGTTAATTGATCACAATACCATTCTTATATACTAGTTTTCCTCCTGGGGAGTTGTCCTTCAGAATTTCTGTAAATATTTGGGGATTTTTTTTATACTAATGACCATACCCTAGGTTTTTAAGGGTTTTCAAATTACCTCCATTCCTTAATGTATGTCTTATAGGCAATGAGGTACAATCACAATATTGTGTGCCCATAGGAAACCAAGAACTGCTTTCTTTAATTCCATAAGGTGCATGTTTTGGGCTCAATACAACTCTTAGCATTTTTCAAATGCCCTTGTCCTGAACTTCAAAAAAATGTGCATTTTAAAGGAAATGAATTCCACATGTTTTGGTATATTTATGTTTGTTCTTCCAGTTTTTGATTTGAAGACTTGTAGTGTTTGAAAAATCTTTGGGGATTTTCAAATTAGGTTTAATATTAATTTTCTCCTCCCAAAGAGGAAGTTACTCTTCATCATGGGTAAATGATCACAAAATTCCAAATGTTTTATCTTGCTTTCAAGCTCAGATACATTGATTTGGAGTGGGTGTCAAACTTGGCAAGAGATATTCTTTCATTCATGAGGCTCACTACATTAATAGTTTTATGTTTTTTTTAAAGACAAAGGATAGTGAGAGCTGTCCTACAGTAACAATATTTAATTGTAAATTATTATGTTTATGCAAATTGCAAACTATGAACCATTTGCACTCTTTAGACTTTCCAAAAGGTAAAACTGGAGCTGAGCAAGTCTACCACCAATTGTGTCTTTGGAGATAAATCAGTGAACTAGAAAAACTATAAACTAGTACTTCAGACTTCAGAATAACATCTAAAACCATCCAGAAATTTGTTAAGAGCCCAGTTAGATAGTTGCTACTAGCAATAGTGTGCCCCATGCTCTTCACACTCTGGTTAGCACCAATAGGTCTATGTCAGTTCAAAAGTTGATCAATAATATTTGTAGTATCCAAAATCATAGTGTACATCCCTTAGGCTAGGTGATGTTTGAGTGAAAATACCAGATCAAAAACTTGTTATAAAAAGTGAAGATGCGACTATAAATTGTGATCTTGCATCTATGTGTCCAAGTACTCTTTCCCGTACATATTAACATACTCATTTCATAGTTGAGTAGAATAATGCTTAAAAGCAGCATCATACAGAATTTTCTGACTCTGACTTCAGAACTCCAGGGTAATCTCTCTCTCTCTCTCTCTCGCTTTCGCTCTTGCTCTTTCTCTGTCTCTTTCTTTAGTGCTAGGAATCAAACTCAGAGCTTTGCTCAGTAATGTCATTACCACTGAGTTTCATACTTAACCCTCAGATCTCTTTTTAGTAGTTTTAAACTACACTTTACTTTTCCCTTGAATTTCAGTTTAAGACCTGTAGAGAATGATATTTGGATTCTAATTAAGGAAATGTAGAAACAAAAACAAGGTCTACTGAGTCATCATAATGGGGAGCAGATAGTATCTATAGAGAAAGTGGATAAGCTAACAGGGTAACTGGGGAGTTTTAATCACCCTGAGGCTGGATGATACATACATAGCTGACTATATCCTGAGTGGTATCACAGTCCTTTGATAAATTCAGCCATCAGGCTATTGGAAGTATTTGCTCTTCTATTGGAAGTATTTGCTCTTCTAAATCCCATGACCACTTTTTTTTTTATTTTGAAATTTTTCTTTTGATTTATTTTTATGTCACACATTTTTTTACAGAGAATACAAATACTTGATTTTTAAAGAAGTAAATTTCTCCCCCAAATTAACTTCTTCAGATTGGCATTCTCCAGGTTGAATGAGTAGCACTTGGAACAGAGTACAAGGGTCATTTATTAGGAAATTAAATGACAGAGTGAACAGGCAAAATATTTAGTGATATTTGGTAATACTTTTGTATTTTCTGAATATTCCCCATTCATTGTCTTCCACTGAAACTACTTTTGTGGGTAGCTGCTCTTTAATTCCTGAGCTCTTTTCTCCTTCTCTGGCTTCACTTTTCAGAGGTTGCTGCCTTTCCTCCATACACACGAGATTATGCCCCTTCCTTTAAGTGCTAATGGTGATTTCAGGTGGACAATTATCATTTTTACTCATTTCATTAAGGGTTTTGAGAATCAGGTTCCATGATCCAATGTCATTCTGCCATTTTAGCCTGTAAGTGAATGCTATAAAACAAATGAATTTTTAAACCATAAAATCAGTAGACAAGTGGACAGAGGAAGATGTTTCTAAACCCATGACTACTTTTCATAAACCTATTTACTGTAAACATTGCTACTATATTTTTAAATCCAAAATCTCCTACCTATTTAATGAAATTTCTTCATTGTGCCATTGAGAGTTCTAACTTCAATGCTAAAAATAAAATTGTCTAATACACCACGTAAACTATCAAAAAAATATTAATTCTCTTTGCTCCTTTCTTTGAATTTATTTATACTTAAAAATAAGTCAAAGTTCTGTGATTTTCATTCTAGTCCAGTATACACTATTAGCTTCTTCCTTTAACTATAAATTCCATTTCATAACAACTGCAAATTCCAGGGAGTGCATTTCAGGGAAGTTGTTGCAGTTCATTTGAGGATAAAACTATTGGTATTTGACCTTTGTTGCCTTTTGTAGCATGCTACAACTTCTCAGAAATATATTGCCTTGTGAAGCCTCTTACTTAATTACATCTTCCAATAAATTTCTTGAAAGGCAAGTCACTAAATAGCAGTTACTGATGTGGCAATATTATTTTATATTCAGAGGAGTCTTGGACATGAGTACTGAAACAACATCCTGTGAAAATGTAAAGTAAGGCAATGCATTTGATGTGTTAAATGTCTTTATTTTTCCTTTTATTTATTTATTTATTTTTCTTGATCCATTTTTATTTATTTTTAAAAAATTTTTTAAATTAATTTTTATTGTAGGTTGTTCAAAACATTACATAGTTCTTGATATATCATATTTCACACTTTGATGCAAGTGGGATATGAACTCCCATTTTTACCCCGTATACAGATTGCAGAATCACATCAGTTGCACAACCATTGATTTACATATTGCCATTCTGGTGTCTGTTGTATTCTGCTGCCTTTCCTATCCTCTACTATCCCGCCCCTCCCCTCCCCTCTTCTCTCTCTACCCCCTCTACTGTAATTCATTTCTCTCCTTTATATTTTTCCCCCTTTCCCCCTCACTTCCTCTTGTATGTAATTTTGTATACCCCTGAGGGTCTCCTTCCATTTACATGTAATTTCCCTTCTCTCTCCCTTTCCCTCCCACCTCTCATCCCTGTTTAATGTTAATCTTCTTCTCATGCTCTTCGTCCCTACTCTGTTCTTAGTTACTCTCCTTATATCAAATAAGACATTTGGCATTTGTTTTTAAGGGATTGGCTAGCTTCACTTAGCATAATCTGCTCTAATGCCATCCATTTCCCTCCAAATTCTATGATTTTGTCATTTTTTAATGCAGAGTAATACTCCATTGTGTATAAATGCCACATTTTTTTTTATCCATTCGTCTATTGAAGGGCATCTAGGTTGGTTCCACAGTCTTGCTATTGTGAATTGTGCTGCTATGAACATGGATGTAGCAGTGTCCCTATAGTGTGCTCTTTTTAGGTCTTTAGGGAATAGACCGAGTAGGGGAATAGCTGGATCAAATGGTGGTTCCATTCTGAGCTTTCCAAGAAATCTCCATACTGCTTTCCAAATTGGCCGCACCAATTTGCAGTCCCACCAGCAATGTACAAGAGTACCCTTTTCCCCACATCCTCGCCAGCACTTGTTGTTGTTTGACTTCCTAATGGCTGCCAATCTTACTGGAGTGAAATGGTATCTTAGGGTGGTTTTGATTTGCATTTCTCTGACTGCTAGATATGGTGAGCATTTTTTCATATACTTGTTGATTGATTGTATGTCCTCCTCTGAGAAATGTCTGTTCAGGTCCTTGGCCCATTTGTTGATTGGGTTATTTGTTATCTTATTGTCCAATTTTTTTAGTTCTTTGTATATTCTGGATATTAGGGCTCTGTCTGAAGTGTGAGGAGTAAAGATTTGTTCCCAGGACGTAGGCTCCCTATTTACCTCTCTTATTGTTTCTTTTGCTGAGAAAAAACTTTTTAGTTTGAGTAAGTCCCATTTGTTGATTCTAGTTATTAACACTTGTGCTATGGGTGTCCTATTGAGGAATTTGGAGCCCGACCCCACAGTATGTAGATCATAGCCAACTTTTTCTTCTATTAGACGCCATGTCTCTGATTTGATATCAAGTTCCTTGATCCACTTTGAGTTAACTTTTGTGCATGGCGAGAGAAAGGGATTCAGTTTCATTTTGTTGCATATGGATTTCCAGTTTTCCCAACACCATTTCTTGAAGATGCTATCCTTCCTCCATTGCATGCTTTTAGCCCCTTTATCAAATATAAGATAGTTGTAATTTTGTGGATTGGTTTCTGTGTCCTCTATTCTGTACCATTGGTCCACCCGCCTGTTTTGGTACCAGTACCATGCTGTTTTTGTTACTATTGCTCTGTAGTATAGTTTGAAGTCTGGTATAGCTATACCGCCTGATTCACACTTCCTGCTTAGCATTGTTTTTGCTATTCTGGGTCTTTTATTTTTCCATATGAATTACATGATTGCTTTCTCTATTTCTACAAGAAATGCCGTTGGGATTTTGATTGGCATTGCATTAAACCTATAGAGAACTTTTGGTAATATCACCATTTTGATGATGTTAGTTCTACCTATCCATGAACGGGGTATATTTTTCCATCTTCTAAGATCTTCTTCTATTTCTCTCTTTAGGGTTCTGTAGTTTTCATTGTATAAGTCTTTCACCTCTTTTGTTAGGTTGATTCCCAAGTATTTTATTTTTTTTTGAGGATATTGTGAATGGGGTGGTTGTCCTCATTTCCATTTCAGAGGATTTGTCGCTGATATACAGGAATGCCTTTGATTTATGTGTGTTGATTTTATATCCTGCCACTTTGCTGAATTCATTTATTAGCTCTCATAGTTTCTTTGTAGACCCTTTTGGGTCTGCTAGGTATAGAATCATGTCATCTGCAAATAGTGATAATTTGAGTTCTTCTTTTCCTATTTTTATGCCTTTAATTTCTTTCGTCTGTCTAATTGCTCTGGCCAGTGATTCGAGAACTATGTTGAAGAGAAGTGGTGAGAGAGGGCATCCCTGTCTTGTTCCAGATTTTAGAGGGAATGCCTTCAGTTTTTCTCCATTCAGAATGATGCTAGCCTGAGGCTTAGCATAGATTGCTTATACAATATTGAGGTATGTTCCTGTTATCCCTAGTTTTTCTAGAGTTTTGAACATAAAGGGATGCTGTACTTTGTCGAATGCTTTTTCCGCATCTATCGAGATGATCATATGGTTCTTATTTTTAAGCCTATTGATGTGGTGAATAACATTTATTGATTTCTGTATATTGAACCAACCTTGCATCCCAGGGATAAATCCTACCTGATCATGGTGCACAATTTTTTGGATATGTTTTTGTATCCGGTTCGCCAGAAGTTTATTGAGGATTTTTGCATCTAGGTTCATTAGAGAGATATTGGTCTGTAGTTTTCTTTCTTTGAAGTGTCTTTGTCTGGTTTAGGAATCAGGGTGATATTGGCCTCATAGAATGAATTTGGAAGTTCTCCCTCTTTTTCTATTTCTTGAAATAGCTTGAAAAGTATTGGTATTAGTTCCTCTTTAAAGGTTTTGTAAAACTCTGCTGTATACCCATCCGGTCCTGGGCTTTTCTTAGTTGGTAGTCTTTTGATGGTTTCTTCTATTTCCTCAACTGATATTGGTCTGTTTAGGTTGTCAATATCCTCCTGACTCAATCTGGGCAGATCATATGACTTAAGAAATTTATCGATGCCTTCACTATCTTCTATTTTATTGGAGTATAAGGATTCAAAATAATTTCTGATAATCTTCTGTATTTCTGAAGTGTCTGTTGTGATATTGCCTTTTTCATCCCATATGCTGGTAATTTGAGTTCTCTCTCTTCTTCTCTTCGTTAGCGTGGCTAAGGGTCTGTCGATTTTATTTATTTTTTCAAAGAACCAACTTTTAGTTTTGTCAATTTTTTCAATTGTTTCTTTTGGTTCGATTTCATTAATTTCAGCTCTGATTTTAATTATTTCTTGTCTTCTACTTCTTTTGCTGTTGTTTTGCTCTTCTTTTTCTAGGATTTTGAGTTGAAGTATTAGATCATTTATTTGTTGGTTTTTTCTTTTTTTAAGAAATGAACTCCAAGCAATAAATTTTCCTCTTAGAACTGCTTTCAATGTGTCCCATAGATTCTGATATGTTGTGTCTGTGTTTTCATTTATCTCTAAGAATTTTTTAATTTCCTCCTTGATGTCTTCTATAACCCATTGATCATTCAGTAACCTATTGTTCATTCTCCAAGTGATGCATGATTTTTCCTTACTTCTTTTATCGTTGATTTTCAATTTTATTCCATTATGATCAGATAAGATGCATGGTATTATCTCTACTCCTTTATATTGTCTAAGAGTTGCCCTGTGACATATTATATGATCTATTTTTGAGAAGGATCCATGTGCTGCTGAGAAAAAAGTGTAACTTCTTGATGTTGGGTGGTATATTCTATATATGTCAGTTAAGTCTAGGTTATTAATTATGTTATTGAGTTCTATTTTCCTTATTCAACTTTTGTTTGGAAGATCTGTCCAGTGGTGAGAGGGGTGTGTTGAAGTCTCCCATGATTATTGTATGGTGGTCTATTAGACTCTTGAACTTGAGAAGAGTTTGTTTGATGAACATAGCTGCATCATTGTTTGGGGCATATATATTTATGATTGTTATGTCTTGTTGGTGTATGGTTCCCTTGAGCAGTATGTAGTGTCCCTCTTTATCCCTTTTGATTAACTTTGGCTTGAAATCTATTTTATTTGATATGAGTATGGACACTCCTGCTTGTTTCCGAAGTCCATATGAGTGATATGATTTTTCCCAACCTTTCACCTTCAGTCTATGTATGTCTTTTCCTATCAAATGCATCTCCTGAAGGCAGCATATTGTTGGGTCTTGTTTTGTGATCCATTCTACTAGCCTGTGTCTCTTAATTGGTGAGTTTAAGCCGTTAACATTTAGGGTTATTATTGAGATATGGGTTGTTCTTCCAGCCATATTTGTTTATTTATGTTACTAAACATGGTTTGTTTTCCTCTTTGATTATTCCCCCCCCCTTTACTGTACTACCTCCCGCTGTTGGTTTTCATTGATATTTTCCATTTCTTCTTCCTGTAATATTTTGCCGAGGATGTTTTGAAGAGATGGTTTTCTAGCTGTAAATTCTTTTAACTTTTGTTTATTGTGGAAGGTTTTAATTTCATCTTCCATCCTGAAGCTTAATTTCGCTGGATACACAATTCTTGGTTGGAACCCATTTTCTTTCAGTGTTTGAAATATGTTATTCCAGGATCTTCTAGCTTTCAGAGTCTGTGTTGAAAGATCAGCTGTTATCCTGATTGGTTTACCCCTAAATGTAATCTGCTTCCTTTCTCTTGTAGCTTTTAAAATTCTCTCCTTATTCTGTATGTTGGGCATCTTCATTATAATGTGTCTAGGTGTGGATCTCTTATGATTTTGAACATTCGGCGTCCTGTAGACTTCTAGGATTTGGGATTCTGTCTCATTCTTCAAGTCTGGGAAGTTTTCTCATATTATTTCATTGAATAGATTGCTCATTCCTTTGGTTTGGACCTCTATACCTTCCTGTATCCCAATGATTCTTAAGTTTGGTCTCTTTATGTTATCCCATATTTCTTGAATGTTCTGCTCATGGTTTCTTAACAGCTTTGCTGAGCTGTCTATGTTCTTCTCCAGTTGAAATACTTTGTCTTCATTGTCTGATGTTCTATCTTCTAAGTGTTCTACTCTGCTGGTAGTATTCTCAATTGAGTTTTTAAGTTGGTTTATTGCTTCCTGCATTTCCAGGATTTCTGTTTGTTTGTTTTTTATAACCTCTATCTCCCTGTATAATTGATCTTTTGCTTCTTGGATTTGTTTATGTAATTCATTGTCGAAGTGGTCGAAGTGGTCTTTCATTGTCTGATTTTGCCGTCTAATGTCTTCCTTGAGACTCCAGATCATCTGAAGCATGTATATCCTGAATTCTTTATCTGACATTCCATCTGCTGCAGATATTACCTCTTCTAAAGTTGAGTTGACCTGCATTGCTTGTGGTCCTTTCTTTCCTTGTCTTTTCATACTGATCGCGTTTCTTTCTGCTTGATGAAACTGTTGTGTTATTGATTTTTCCCCCTATATATTTATATTGCTCTTGTATAGTTGCAAAGTCTCCCTCGCAGGCTTTGGCGGTGGTTCTGCCCCTCCTCCAATTGGGGCAATATGCCTACCACGCTGGCAGGCCGCTGGGCCTGTACTTTCGGTGGGCCTGTTCTTTCGGTGGTCACAGGTCCGCCTACCTTGCAGGCATGAGCAGCGGCTCTGCCCCTCCGCTGGCCGCTAGGCCTGTTCTGTCTGTCGGTTGCAGGTCTGTCTACCTAGCAGGCGCTGGTGGCGGCTCTGCCCCTCCCCCAACCGGGGCGATGTGTCTGGCGGGCCACTGGGCCTGTTTTTTCAGTGGTCACGGTTCCGCCTACCTTGCAGGCGCGTGGGGCAGCTGTGCTCCTCCGCAGGTTGCTGGGCCTGAACTGCCGGTGGGTCGCAGGTCTGCCTACCTTGCAGGCTTGGGGGGTGGTTCTGCCGCTCTGCGGATTGCTGTGCCTCTTCTGCTGGTGGGTTGCGGGTCCACCTACCTTGCAGGTGCCCGGCGGCTCTGCCTCTCCCCCAACCGGGGCGATGTGTCTGGCGGGCCACTGGGCCTGTTTTGTCGGTGGTCACAGTTCCGCCTACCTTGCACGCGCGTGGAGCAGCTGTGTCCCTCCGAGAGTTGCTGGGCCTGACCTGCCGGTGGGTGGCAAGTGCGCCTACCTTGCAGGCGCGGGGGTGGCTCTGCCGCTCCGCGGGTCACTGGGCCTGATCTGCTGGTGAGTCGCAGGTCTGCCTACCTTGCAGGCGCCCGGCGGCTCTGCCCCTCCCTCAACCGGGGCGGGGCGATGTGTCTGGCCAGCCGCTGGGCCTGTTCTGTTGGTGGTCACGGTTCTGCCTACCTAGCAAGCGCGTGGGGCAGCTGTGCCCCTCCGCAGGTTGTTGGGCCTGACCTGCCGGTGGGTCGCAGGTCTGACTACCTTGCAGGCTCCGGGGTTGGCTCTGCCGCTTTGCGGATTGCTGTGCCTGTTCTGCTGATGGGTCGCTGGTCTGCCTACCTTGCCAGCGCCCGGCGGCTCTGCCTCTCCCCCAACCGGGGCGATGTGTCTGGTGGGCCACTGGGCCTGTTTTGTCGGTGGTCACGGTTCCGCCTACCTTGAACGTGCGTGGAGCAGCTGTGTCCCTTCGAGAGTTGCTGGGCCTGAACTGCCGGTGGGTGGCAGGTGCGCCAACCTTGCAGGTGTGGGGGTGGCTCTGCCGCTCCGCGGGTCACTGGGCCTGATCTGCTGGTGAGTCGCAGGTCTGTCTACCTTACAGTCGCCCGGCGGCTCTGCCCCTCCCCCAGCCGGGGCGGGGCGATGTGTCTGGCTGGCCGCTGGGCCTGTTCTGTTGGTGGTCACGGTTCTGCCTACGTAGCAGGCACATGGGGCAGCTGTGCCCCTCCGCAGGTTGTTGGGCCTGACCTGCCGGTGGGTCGCAGGTCTGCCTACCTTGCAGGCTCGGGGGGTGGCTCTGCCGCTCTGCGGATTGCTGTGCCTGTTCTGCTGGTGGGTCACGGGTCCTTTATTTTTCCTTTTAGTTTTCTTTCAAGACCTCTGGTGTTTTAAATGCTGGAGATTCACAGTCTGGTTTCTTACCTATTTTTCCCTATTTATCTCTGTTTCCTCATGTTAGCACTCTTTGATTTTATGTTTTAGTTCACTGAATTTATTCTTAGACTCTGTTTTGTCCTGAAATTATCCCATCCTTTGCATTTTCAAATTCATTAACAGTTTTAAAATTTTTTTCTACAATTTCTAATTATCATATTTATACACATATCCGTCATCTATCTATGTATCTATCATCTTTGATTTTATGTTTATGTTTATTTTTGCTCAGTAATTTTTCTGCCCATTTACATAAAAATATGTCATCAAGTATTTCTTTCATATCCTTGATATTTTTAAGTCTTTGTCAGAATTTTTTTTTAAGGGACTGAGGATTGAACCCAGAATTCCCCTACCACTGAGCCACACCTTAGTCCCCCCACTCCTTTTTATTTTAGGACCAGGTCTGGTTAAGTTGCCCAGGCTGTCCTTGAATTCATGATCCTCCTGCCTCAACCTCCCAACTTTCTGGGATTATGGGAATGTGCTATAATGGCTGGCCTTGTTGGACTGTTATAAAATAAATGCCATATGGAAAAGCTCCATTAGCTGATTGTTGATTTTATTGATTTTGGTTTTTAGCATCAGATATTCTTGATATGTTTTGGAATTTTTGTATAATGGTTTATTTGGTTTATTCTCTTTCCCCCTCCTTCTCTCCATCTGTCTCTCTGTTTTTGTCTTTTTCTTTTTCTCTCACACATGCACACACATACGTGTCCCTTCCAATTGCACAAGAACACATTGCCCCCTCCTGCCTGCCCTTACCCCTCTCCGTATAGGGAATTCAATGTTCCATCTGTATACTTTAGGTCTTCAAGAGAGTACTAGGTTTTGTAATCACAGTTTGAAGTTACAGCCCCCGTGGGATGGCTGGGAATATGAGGAATCCAAGCTGAAGACAGAAGGCAGCTTGATTCAGTTTTGGAGAAACACCCCTCCCACCATGCCTCCATAGACCCATGATTTCTATATACCATTAGCTTTATTTAGCAAGCAATAGTTCTTATGTTTCACCTACTTCCTTTTGCTTGTTCGAGAGACACACCAGATCCAAGTCTCCACACAGTACTTGAAGCTGAAGTCCTCCTTGACTATGAGAGGACTGCTATGACTGACTTGTGATCCTGCACTGCTGAGCGTTTTGCTGAAACTTTGCAAAACCCAGAAAACTGTGCCTCTGTTCATCACTCTGTATCGGTTGTTTTTCATCTACGTGAATATCTACCTTATATTTGATGGATGTGCTTGTGTGTGTGTGTGTGTGTGTGTGTGTGTGTGTGCACGCGCGTGCGTTTAATTTGCACCCTGTTTTGTTGTGTATTGGAAAGAAAGTTTCTTAAAGCACAGATTCTTATCATCAGGTTGGCCCAGAAAGCTCCTTATCTTTTCTAGCTTCTTGAAAATATAGTTCATTTTCAGTAACTCCATGTTTTCCCCACAAATTATGTGTTCTACTCTCATTAGGTGTCTGTTCCCATCATGTTAAGGAAACTGCTCTTGGCAAAGTCAAGAGAGATCCAACTTGACCTCATATTATCTGGTTGATTACTGACATTGCCACTGCTCTAACTTCCATGTGTATTAGAATAAACCTCTCTTACTTATATAATTTGAATGAGCTTCTGTTCCTTGCAAACTAAAAATCCTAATGAACACAGAACTGTAAAATAAAAAGTCTTTTTAAGATTGAGTCATGTTTCTCATTTGCATAAAATGCTTTAGTGGCTCCCAATCACATAAATAAGAGATAAAAGCTGAAATTGCTTAGCACATCTCTCATGTCTTTTGTTTGTTTTTCCTTTTCCCTTCTATCATGCTCTCCTACAAAACCCATCTGCGGTTTTTATACCTGGCACCAAGCACAAATGCCTCCATCTATTTGCATATACTGCCTGCACATTTTTTTTTTTTTTCTGAAATGTCCTTCTGATCTGGCCTTGTTCTCTTCCACTACCATCTCAGGAATCATAACATATTCCTTTAGGAATGCCTTTTCTACAAATATTAAATAATGTTCAAGAAATAGTAATTGAGAGCTTTTGTACACATTTGTTATGATTTAGATGTGAGGTGATCCCAAATTTCATGTGTAAAACACAATGAAAGAACGCTTAGAGGTGAAATGATTGGATTATGAGAGCCTTAACCTAATCAGTGTATTAATTGGTAATTGTAGGCAAGTAGAGTATTGGGGTGTTCCTTTGGGGTATGTATTTTGTCCTTGTTGAGTGGAGTTCTCTCTCTCTCTCTACTTCATGGTGCCATATTCCCAGCTGCTTTTCTCTGCCACACTCTTCTGTCATGATATTCTGCCACACCTTGGGCACAGAAGAATGAAGTCCTCCATCTAATGCCAAGACCTCTAAAACCACGAGGAACAAACAAACTTTTCCTCCTCTAAAGTTGTTTTTCTCAGGTCTTCTGATCACAGCAACAACAACAACAAAACAACAATAAAATCTGACTAAAACAACATTATGCTGGGTGTTGAGAATTTAGTGGTTGGCAAGAAGAGACATGCTCTGAGCCCAAGTCGAAGTTTCATATTAATGATATTATTGGAGGAAACAGAAACTCATCAAGTGATAACAGGATAAATGGAGAACTGCATCTGTGACCAGTACTATAAAGGATAGAGTCATGGTGCTATGTGAACCTGTAATTAGGAAAGTTTACCTTGTGGATATTTCTTTGACATTCCCATAGAATTAGACACTCTCTCCTCAATTATTGTGTACATGGTTTTGTTGTTTCAATAACCAACATGGATTAAATGTATTTGTTTACATGTTTATCACTAGGCTGTAAGTTATTTGCTCATCTTGAATCTCTGTAACGAGAATATATGACTCTGTTACATAGTAGGTATATGTTCAACATGATCAATGAAATACTTTTTGACTGAATTTAAGTGTAACTTAAGTTGTGGATTCTACAGAAATTCGCACAGAGGAATCAGGTTTTTTTTTTTCTATTATTTACTTTTTCTAGAACAAGAAGTTCACTGTGTAGTTGCTTTACAGAAAAGAGTATTATTCTGTAATAATGATAAGCTTTTTAGCATTATTTCTTATAGGTCACAGTTACTTGCTAGCTTTGAGGTTGGAAAATGAGGGAATAGCATTCACTAGTTTAACTATGAATTATTTCAAAGGTCAGAGCACAAGAGCACAAACTACACTGGTGCCTTTCAGAGAATGGAAAGTGATGAACGTCTATTTGATGAAAAAAATATTGTAATGAGAAGAACAAAAATAGTCAAATATTTCTGAAAAAAATTTCTATCAAACATTTCTGAAATAAACAGAGAATGATAAAGCATTGTTAAATAAGCCTATGATTTCTTATCCTATTGATTTTAAAATGCAGAAACAAAAAATAGAGAATGAACTCTAACTCCATATTAGTTCATTTCCTCACATGAAATTAAATATTAAATACAGCCTATACAGAACTGAGATTATTTCCATATATTCCCACCCCATTCTCTTCCTCTTTCTAACTGGGTCAAAAATAGAAATTGTGCTTTGAGTTTTGACTCATGCTCCCTTCCCAGTGATCTTCTTTTGAGTTCTTCTCCAGGCAGCTGCTCCACAGGATGCATAACCCACAGCTCTGATCTGCAGGGGACACTGGCAGACCAACAGAATGCATGGTCCACATTAACGTATCTGGGCACAAAGTTTGGTCCTGCAAGACTAGAGATGGCTTAGAGATCCTCTGATATTTCATTGTCCTTTGTACATTTTCTTTTGGTGCTCAAACATGTTTTATTAAAAAATCTTATTAGTGTATTACACTTGTAAAATGTTGGGGTTAATTTTAATATAAGAATAAAAACATTGAATGTAATTTACTCCAATTCAGTCCCCAGTACTTCCTCTTCCCTCCCCTCTTCCTTCCTTTTACTTGGTTCTAGCATTTGAATGTTTGTGTCCTCTGCAGAATTCATGTTGAAATCCCCCATGAAGCAGTAAGAGATATAGCTTTTAGGAGATGATAAAATCATGCCACATGCCATATTATTGGAGGAAACAGAACTCATCAAGTGACAACGGGGTTACTCTCCATGACATCTCTTTTGAGATGTTTATACGTGTAAAATCGTACATGTATGAATATAATACTGTTGCTCTTATAAAAGGGCTTGGTGAAAAGAGTCCTCCCTTTTGCCCTTTTGCCTTCTTCCATGAAGACACAGCATTCATCCTCACCACAAGTCATAGCAACAGGGCACCTTGGAAGCAGAGCAGCCCTGAGCAGACACCAAACCAGCTGGAATCTTTACCTTGGACTTTCCAGCCTTCAGAACTATGAGAAATAAATTCCCATTATTTATAAATAACCTAGCCTATGGCATTTTGTAATAGCAACATAAATATAATAAGATAACTGGACAGCTTACAATTTCAGCAAACTCCTGAAGAGGTACAGGAGAATAACTGAAAGATGTTGGAATTACATTTGGTTTGAATCACAGCTCTGAGACTTACTGGCAACTTGGACACAAGGCAAGTTAGGAATGTCTTCTTTTCTCTTACTGGAAAAAAGGAATGTGTAAGGACTAACTGGTCAGGCACACAACAGGTATACATCAGGTATATACAAATCAAAGCCTGGGTGGACACAAACACAAATTATGCTCTTGTTGGACAATCCCTCATTCCCACTTAGCAGCAGGAAAATAAATTTATTCTAATATGTAAACAAGCCATTTCAGTCCCTTTTTCAATCACTCCATTTAAAGCCAGATGCTCACAGGTTAATATGAAGTCAAATTCCATTATTACATTCTTATTAGTTCATGTTAGTAATTCCTGGATCTCTCTTCCCTGTTTTCTTCTACCTTAAAACTCCTCCAGGTGTCAGATACAGCATTGACTGGCAACGAGAGTAGCAAGACAGAAATAAGCTTTCTGAAAGGATATGAGGGGTGTATTAATGAAAATGGGGTGTTGTGTGGGTAATTCTCATTTCCTTTGTAAATTGATTTGGTTGCTGCTACCCTCACCATCTGTAAATTTACACTGGTTCTGAAGTGGATGCTGTGGTTTGTTATCCAGGTTTTCCTAGGCAGGAAAGAATTCATTATCCCAGCAGCTAGGAATTTTGGTGGCTATGGACCCTAGCTGAGTTGCTCCCCAGAAACTACCTTCAACTGAAAGTCACTCCCCCAACTCATGAATAACAGTAGGTTGGTGAAGAAACCCTTGCCTCCAGGCTTTCCAGGATTGGATGAGACCTATGTTGAACTGCATTGAGAGCATCTTTTCCCAACCCCAATTGCCCTCTCCATAGATGTCAATCCATGGGAGTTTATCAATAAACTTCCTGCTGCAAATCTTCATCTTAGACTGAGGAACCTTGCCTAAAATACCCCCAAACCATTCCCAAATTTTATGAGAAAACAGGGAAGAGAATCAAATTTAATGACAACATTGCCATTGCTTCAATATTAAATTCTTGTTTTAGAATCACATTCAGGAATATTGGCATGGTCTTAGAAATGTTCTTATAGTGATAGTATTTTCAAATGTTATTACTAGCTTATTGAAAGTAGTAAAACATACAGTATTAAATTAAAAGTATAAAGTACTGGGATAACTGCCTTAATGACAGTTGGACATTGGTACAGGGATAACTTATTAAAATATTAAGTTTTTTTGTCTTCATAATGGCTGCCACTCTTACTGGAGTGAGATGGTGTCTTAGAGTAGTTTTAATTTGCATTTCTCTGATTGCTAGAGATTATGAGCATTTTTTCGTATATTTGTTGATTAATTGTATATCCTCTTCTGAGAAGTGTCTGTTCAGGTCCTTGGCCCATTTATTGATTGGATTATTTGTTTTTTTGGTGCTTATTTTGTTGAGCTCTTTATATACCCTAGAGATTGGAGCTCTATCTGATGTGTGAGGGGTAAAAATTTGTTTCCAGGATATAGGCTCCCTGTTCACCTCACATATTATTTCTTTTGCTGAGAAAAAAACTTTTTAGTTTGAATCCATCTCATTTGTTGATTCTTGGTTTTAATTCTTGTGCTATAGGCATCTTATTAAGGAAGTTGGGCCTAGCCCCATGTGATGGAGATTAGAGCCTACTTTTTCTTCTATTAGACAGAGAGTCTCTGGTTTAATCCCTAGATCCTTGATCCATTTTGAGTTAACTTTTGTGCATGGTGAGAGATAGGGATTCAATTTCATTTTGTTGCTTATGGATTTCCAGTTTTCCCAGCAGCATTTGTTGAAGATGCTATCCTTTCTCCAGTGCTTGTTAAATGGGGTTGGGAGGGAGAGCAAGGGAGGAAGATTACCTCTAGATAGGGAATAGGGATGGGAGGGAAAAGGAGGGAGAAGGGGAATAGCATGGATGGTGAAAGGAGACTCTCATCATTATGAAAAAATAGATGTATGAATGTGAATTTGGTGTCAACATACCTTATATATAATCAGAGATATGATAGATTATGGTATAATGGTGTATTAAGAACTGTAATTCAAAAATAAATAACTAAATAAAGATATTAAGTTTTGCTTAGTTCTAGGGACCTTTTTCATTGTCTGATTTCTAGAGTCCCCAGACTCTTTTTGTTTTTTCATCCTTGGGGTACATTGTACTATCTTCACTGAACACCTTTTGTTTCCTCACCAATTTCCTGTGCACAACTCTAGATTTGATATGATTGTATTTTTGAAAGCCTGCTTTATTTTATGATATTAAGGGTTACTGGTAATAAAGACATAGGAGGAGGAACTTGAAGAACTTGAAGAAAGAGATACTGGGTATAAGAAAAATGTTCAGATTTTTCCGAGAGTTGGGATTCATGATCTACTCTTAAAAGCACCCACAGCATTGGTCAAGCCTTTCTTGATAGAGAGGTGGCTTCAGAGTGTATATGTGAGCATGTGGAGTCTTGAGATTCCTGTAGTTACTGGCAACAGAGATGTTAGATATTAAGAAACCTTAAGAAATTGGAGAAAGACAATATTCAGAGTTGCTAGTTTGTCTCCAAAACCTGAGAAACTCACAAGTATTGGCTCCATGTAGGATTTCTGTGTATGATTATGGTGGCTTTTAGGAACTGATATAAGAGAACCATCCAGCAATAACTAATATTGACTTTCATACCACCCATTCAGGAAATTAATTATTCTGAGTTAATTATTCTAATTAAATATATTAATTATTCTAATTTAAGTAAATTAAATTAAAAGTGAAGTAGTAACATTTCGGGCATTCCTAGTGCTTTATAGAATGAGATTCACTCATGGAACCCTAGTTGTGATATAAATTCTAAAGCAGGAGCTCCACAAGTATGTAGAACAGTTGTGAAATAAAACATCTTTTTTGGGGGGGGTATGACAAAAGATTTTTGAAATGCAACATTCATTTGAACATACTTTTATATCTATACATCATACATTTGTAATAATGGTGTTTATGTGGGACTAGGATTGTGTACATCTTAGAGTGTGGTGCAATTGCACAGATGTTAGATACAAGGATCATGATTCCTTTAGGTATGGTTTCCCTCACTTTGAGTGGTTTCTGTTACTTAAATCTGTGTGAGGTTTTCTGGGGTGCAAAGCACACAAATTATGACTCTCAGTTGTTTTTATTGCTCAAGGTAAAGCTAACTTCAGATACAGTTTTATTTTGAGCTCTTCATATTTCACATTACAATGAATATCAAAAATATTATTATGGCCTTTGGACCTGGCCTTATAATTCTATGTAATTTGCCCTTATTTCATGCCACAGAATGCACATTAAGGACAATATTAAGTGAGAGGTTGACTTTAAGGTGTTTCCCTGAAGACTCTCTGACGTCTTCTCAGCTTGTGTTTCTTCTCATAGAATTCCTAAGTTTTTCAGTTTCATCACATGTATCAGCTGTAGGCCCTTCTCTTTTGATTTTGTGATCTCCAGTTGGATTCTGTACCGTTGGATGCTCTTCCTTTCCCAATTCACTTGATTCAAAATTGCACATTTCCTTCTCTCAGCTTTTAGTTTTCTTCCAGAAAACAGATGCTTGCTCTACTAACCTTGGTTTCCAATGATACACATAATCTTCTTGGCCACCAGTCTAACAGTCAGAATCAGGCACATCCCATGTATGCAACTAATAAGCTATTTGAGTAATATATCCATGGCTAAGGAATATGTGAAAAACTTTATACTGAAATGCATCAAAATTATAGGATCAAAGTACTATAGAGAAAGATGAAGGATTACTACTTTAGAAAACCTAGAAGAAAGAAAACTTCTAAATTACGTGTTGAACTGTGTCTCTCCAAAATTTATACATAGAAATCTTCATCCCAGTACCTCAGAATGTGACCTTATTTGGAAATATGGTTATTGCAGTTGTAATTCATTAAGATGAGGTCATGGTAGAGTAGAGAAGGCCCCTAATCTGACTGGCATCCTTGTAAAAAAAATTGGACGTAGACACACACACAGGGAGAGTGCCATGTTAATATCAAAGCAAAGATGGAGTCATGCATCTACAGGCCAAGGAATACCAAAGACTGCCAGCAAACCGCTAGAAACTAGGGGTGAGACCCAGAACAGAGTTTTACTCACACATCACAGAAGGAACTAACCCTGACAACACTTTGATCTTGAATGTCTAGCCTTCAGGATAATGAATTTCTGTTGTTTAAGTTTATAATACTTAGTTATTGCAGCCAGGATAAACAAATACAAGCTCTTGAACACAGATTTGCATTCCTACCTAGACAGCATGGTCTCTTATATACTTTCTTAAACGTCCATATAAGTTGGATGATGAAAACTTCATTTTTGCATGCCAAAATTCAATCATAATAATATATGGATTCCTTCTTAGTTTATAGCTCTCTCTACTCCTTTTATACACAAAGTATTTACCAAACAAATTAAATTCAGATATACCACCTTGAACTTATTTTATTCTCATTTTCCTTTATTAGTGATCTGACCCTGACTTTACCCTGGTTTTGATTCCTTAAAAGGGAGAACATTTGGCCTAGCTCCCAGGTATATTTGGCCTTTTGCAAGTTGAGTGTTCCTTAGAACTTCCTTCCTCCCCAAGCATGCCAATTAATTCACGAATAGTTTATTAACTAACAGTTTTGAATCTCTCTACATATTCTTGAAGAAGTACTTCAGTGTCACCCATGTTAACCAGGCACAATGCTAGGCATTAGAAATAACAGCTGCGAACAAGAAAAAAGTATTTTTTCTAAAGAAGACTCTGGCACTTGGTTGAAGTTTACAAAAGAGTCAAACTATAACCTTTCGTGGCCTGGATTTTATGTAATAAAGATTTCTTCCAGGTTAATGTGACACTATTACAGCAATTCAAGCTACCCACTTCTCTTCTTTTTAAATTTCTTTTTTTCTTTTTTTTTTTTAACCCAAGAAAAACAATAGTTAGAAGTATCTAGTAAAAACTGTAGTCCCTTATCCTCTCTTTTGGAACTATGTTCCAGCCTCATGCCCCAGAGACAACTGTAAAATTTTGCATTTTCCTCTTATTTCCTCTGTATTTAATAAATAATATTTCTAACATTTCTTTTTATTGTTATTTATTTACTTATTTTGTATATACTCATGGGGTTCAGTGTGATATTTCCATACATGCATGTAGCATGCTGCTTATCAAATCCCCCACCACACCCTTCCTATGTCTAGTAGTCACTATTTTACTATCAAGTTGATCATTTTTTGGTTTCACATATTAGATAAAACGTGGTATTTATTTTTCTGTCATTTATTTCACTTAACATCATGTCCTCCAGTTCCATCCATTTTGCTGCAAATATTCATGTCTGAATAATACTTCATTTTGTATATTTATCACATTTTCTTTATCCATTCATCTGTTGATGACTATGTAGGCTGATTCCCTATCTTGGCTATAAACAGTGTGCCTCAATAAACATGGATTTTCTGGTATCTTTTTGGTATGCTGGTTTCATTCCTTTGGATATATACCCAGATATGAGAAGTGGGATCATATGGCAGATTTATTTTTAGTGTTTTGAGGAATCTTCATACTATTCTCCAAAATGGCTCTACTAATTTGTATTCCTACCAATAGTATATAAGTTCCTTTTTTCTATATCCTTTGTTCTTTGTGATAATAGCATTTCTAAATGGAGTTGAGATGGTATCTCACTGTAATTTTGATTTGTATTTTTCTTATGGATAATGCTATTGAGCATTTATTGTGTATTTGTTGGTATTTATATTTTGAGAAGTATCTATGTAGATTATTCACCTATTTTTAAAGTTGTATTGCTAGTCTTTTTGTTGTTAAGGTTTTTGAGTTTTTTATATATTCTGGATATCAACCTTTGATCAGAAGAAGAGTTGTCAACTATGTCCTCTCATTTTGTAGGTTGTCTCTTTATGGTTCATTGTTTTCTGTGAAGAAGATTTTCAATTTGATATAATCTCATTTGTCAATTTTTGCTTCTGTTCCCTGTGCTTTTGGGGTCCTATTCAGAAGATCATTGCCTGCACTAATAGTTTTTTAGTTTTCTTTCTAGTAGTTTTCCTGTATTATATCTTTAGTTCATTTTGATATTTCTTGATATGTCAATTTTGATTGATTTATTGATTTCCTGAGGTAGTAATTAAAAATTACCCTCCTCAGCATCCCCCTGCCATCATCATACCCAAATGTATCTTGTCTATAGGCTCTCAGCATAGTTCCACCCTACATTTTGGGGTAATAGGCATGTGAACATTGCTATGAGTATATAAATAATATAAATTGTTGCTCTCAGATTCTTTCTTAGACTTTAGCTTTTACTATAATCACCAGGTAGAAATGACCTCCATTCAGTTTGAAGACTGTATAATTCCCTATTTTCAACCAGGGGCCCTCCTGGTGTTTTGTCCTGATGCCTGGTAGCCCTGGCCCTGAGTTTAAGAATTCCACATAGGGAGATGACTCAGTGTCTGGTGCTTCTACCCTGTTGAGAGGTGGGTGCCATTCCTTTTGCTCTGTTCAGTCAGTAACCAGTCCTACTTCTACTCTGTAATATCAATACCATTTCCTACATGATGATTTTGAAGGAATTCAGGAAAAGAAGAAATTAACATGCATGTTCAGATGTTCAAACTTCCTCTTACTACATCACACATTTCTGTTTTGTGGACTCAAGACTAATAGACTTCTCTCCCCAACCCAGCATTGAGATGGTCTCATTTATTTTCCTCTCAAACATCTTTTTAAATGTTCTACTATTTTTTTCCAGTCACCTTATCTGCTTGTCTCTTTCTCTCTCTCTATACCTCTTCCAGTTTCCCTGTGGCCCTTACATTGAAGGAAAGATGTAAAATGGTATATAACCTGCTCAATGGGTGAAGATGCAAACATGTATGTGTTGCACTCATTGTACCAAAATATTAGCAAGACACTCCTCTGGATGGCAATAACATCTTATAACCTCAGTTCATCAATGGTAAACAAAAATTTTTCTGAATTTATTAAGTCGTACAAATTAAACCAGGAAGAGAAGGGATTTTCCATGTTCAGATTGTTGAGGGATTAATTTATCATCTAATTTCATTCTCATTGATGATTTGAATTTACATGCCAATGTATCTGGATAATTAAATGTGGTACCTATTTTAATTCAGGTGCTATTTGATCAGAGATATAGAGCCTAAAATTTGGATACTCAGCAAAATTTAAACTTTGGGGAAGACATGGCAGTGTCATGCTGTTGATATTCATAGACTGCTTCACTTCTAATCTCACTGATTGCTTGTCATGCATATTATATACCAGAAATTCTGTTAAGAAAATTAGCTATCATACAAAAAGGTAATTTTATGATAGGATAGTGCTAGACAAATCTGTTATTATTAATGGACAAAGAAGTTCCATTTAGACTACCAGGGTTAATGCTCAGAGTATGTTGAGATAATTGGCTTCAGGAGATCAAGAACAATCTCTTTCATTTTGTTGTCATAGGGCTTGGTATGTAGTATTCCAAAGAGTCACTAAAGTACTGCTTACTTTAGCCCAGGCAGAAATCAGTCTCTGGTGATTGCCTTCTAGACCAGTCTGATTCCACCTTCCAGAATCAGGATTCTGTTATCTAAAAGTTGCTCTGCCTCATGTCTATGTAGGGAAGGAAATGGTCATTAATATCCCTATGAAAGTCTTCTACCACAAAATACACCTCATCTGAGAGAAAGGTATGTGCATCTTGTTAAGATGCATTGTTGGAAAAAGCCGACAAAAGATCTTTTATATTTAATTTGTCACAGTGTTCCAAATGTCTAGCATAGAGCAGACATTCAACAAGTATTTGCTTATTGCCAACATGTCTTTGCTGTTATAGAATTTACAGTCTAACTAGCAAAATAAAATTATAATAAGCAATTATAACAAATTGTGAGAAGTATAGAGGATGGTGAGGTCTTCATGGGGAGGCACTTAACCCAGACCTAGGAAGGGAAGGCAGAGCTCCTGGAGAAAATGATGCCCACATGTGAGCTGGGGAATGAGTGGAACTTAGCCAGACAGAGGTAGCTATGTGGGCCAAGGAGGGAATCTGAAAGGTAGGGGAAAAGTACAGCTGGGAATGTTCCAGCAAGAAGGACTAGTATGAGACAGAGCTTAGAGAAGAGAGAGAATTTAGACGGAAAAGAAATTGACTAGGAGTAGAATGAGTGACGTGACTAAAAATAAAGCAGACCATAAGGAAGTGCTGCAAAGTCCACACTTAAGAGTTTGGATTTTATTCTAAGAACCGCAAGTATCTGTTTAAGCCAAGGAGTGACAGGACCTAGCATGTCAGCTGGCATGGGGTTCTCAGAGGGACTTGGATTCTTAAACTTCAGTGGAAAGGTCAAGGGGAAAACACCATTCCTTTTCTTGGCCATATTCAAGGGGATAGTTTGATTATTGGCAAGCTGAAATTCGTAACTCCTACCCAAACCAAAATAACTCCCTGGATGTGATCCTGCCTAGTCTTTATTACTTTCCAGCTACTGCATAAAATTGATGCCTGGTATTTATAAGGAGGAGTCCATTTTTTAAGGTTTCTGGAAGTCAGGGCATGTTGCTTGAACTCAAATATAATAATTTCACAGCTGTCCCAAACAATTTATGCATAAATTTCCTAAGGTTCTGGGGTTTCAGAACTTATATAACAATCCTTGCTAGACTAGATTTAATACCCACATTAGGATATGTCATTTCAGTAAGGCAGTATCCCAGATTGATACTATAGAGTCTTTTTTAGGATCACCAGAACTTTGTGGCAGGATATTTTATTTCACCCATTAAGTTGATAAAGGCCACTGAAGTGTGCTCTGGTAAAACTGATTCTGGTGGTTATGTCATGAGGGTCTTTGTTGGAGTGTTTCTGCAGTCTTTGCCATCAAGCATGTGCTGGAAGAGCACTGTCTCTCATTCTCCTGAGAGCAGCCATGGAGCAGTGCCAGGTTGTCCCCTCTCATCTTTACTTGAAGCTTAAGGTATAGGTGGCTCTGCGACTGTTATTTGGCTGTCCTTGTCTACTCCTTCTTTATCCTGGCATTTGGGTAATAGAATCACATGATGGAAAGAAGCACAGAAGAAAACCTTAGTAATCTGATGGACTTGAGCTTCAATCTTGATTTTTATCACCTACCCATTATATAAGACATATCCATATTTTCAATTTCATTGTGCTCCTTTGTAGAACAGGGGCAGAAAGACCTGATACTCAAGACTGTTGTAAAGACGAAATGATGTGCTATGAATCAAGTGTCTACTACAAGGTCTGTCACAGTGAAGGCTGTTAAATGGCAGATGCTGCTATACTCTTGAGGAAAATTTAAACTCTTGGAATTTGCCATTACAGAAACCAAGTCTGGACTATAAAGTTAACCAACCCTCCAGACTAGAAGTACAAAGGCAAATCACATTTGGACGTGGTCTTCACCTGGGGGGAAATTCACAAAGATATCTCTTCTGCCATCAAAAAGAAAATGTCAGATTGGGGTTGTAGCTCAATTGGTAGAGTGCTTGCCTAGAACGTGTAAGGCACTGGGTCCAAACCTCAGCACCACATAAAAGTAAAATAAAGGTATTGTGTCCATCTACTATAAAAAAATATTTTTTAAATAAGAAAATGTCACAGAGATTGAGGAAGTAACATCTGTATGAGAATTGTGATATTGCTTCTCTTGCTTTATTTTTAGCTTTCTTATCTGTAAAATTAATATTTAGATTACATGATATACAAGTACTTTCAATCCCATATCTCTGAAGTGCCAAGGACAATTTTTAATCATATTAAATTTTACCAAGGGTTAAGGCCATTAAACATCCATGTTCTGCTAAGAACAAAATTGCTTAGTTTTGTGGGAAAAGCATGAATTGAATATACAAAAAGATCCAAAAAGGAAACAGTATTGATTTTTTTGTTCTTACATTTTCCAGAAAATTTCATCATGATCACCACAGGGATTTTAACAAAAACTTACACTTAACTCTCCCCACATTTATGATGGTTTGGTTTGCTTCTCTCCTCAATGGTCTTATATAAACCTGCTGTACTTTTATATGTATGTAAGTAATTCAAGCAGTTTATGTAGTTTGTGGGTATATGTGTATGGCTGTGTATGTTCTAGAAACAGACCTTTGATTTCAAGAGATAGCCCTGATTGGAAGAAAGTGATGTGATTTTAAGCGGATCATAAAAGGCCCCAATTATTCAAAATTTATTTCCTATTAATCCCATATTGATCTTTTCATTTAATGCCATGTAGTATCTGTTTTATATATCATCTAACTCATTACTTCAACTACCACCTACATTTTAGTAATTCATCAAATAATATCTCCAGTCCTTCAGAGAAAATCCTGTTCCATAATCTTATATTTAAAATCCACCCGCTGTGCTCTGTAGACCACCTATAGGCAAGTCAATTGGTTTATTTTCTCATGAATTTTGACTGAAATTTGCTTTTATTCTTATGACTGATGTAACTCATTGGCAACATCATCTTATTTCTACAGTTACATTGTGTTTGGGCAAACAGCTTGTGGAAAACTCTGGTGGCATGTAAAGTAATGAGATTCACCATTAGTGCTTTTGCAAGAAGTACAGCTCAGAGTAGATACTGCTGAAGAATATAAAGGTAATAAAATAAGATAAATAAGCAGTATATACACATAGGAATGCATTTACATTTAGAAAAATAACAAAGTACCTGGTTTATTATTGCCAGATAATAATTTTGTCCAACATTTGGTGGTTTAAAAAATATTCATAGAAGACTCTTGTTTTTTTCATTTTTCATATATGAATATATATACACACTTTATATGTAAAAATAAATGATAAATGTGCTATTCTGATCAAACTGCTTACAAAGAAAAGTCCTTCTAATGAGCTCAATAATTAACTTTATCAGTCTATTAAGTTAAAATTTCTTTTTACTTATAAATATATTAAGATTAACTCTTTTGTATATGAATAAAGCTAAATATATTCATGTATTGCAACCTAATTTTTGAACTTGAATCCTGGAAGTTCAATGTTAATATTCCTTCAAGGTTCACATATATTTCTTCTGGAAGATTTATTTCTGAGTAGATCTCTGCTTCTGCTGTAATGGTGAGAAATTCATTGGGGAAATCCTGGGGAAATGACTGGGAAGAACAAAGCAAAATTTAGAAGAGGAACTATGAAGAAAAAATTGAGGAAGAAGAAAGGGGGCATCTTGGAGCTGGAAAGCAAGAGCCTGGGAAAGTCCCAGGGGGAGTTAGCAGAAAAGGAGTGTTTGAAAGCAGGTATGGGGTTGTCACAGAGGGTGCTACTGGTATTTAAGACTAAAACCTTGGACCAACAAAGCCAGAGTAATAGTGCTGGGAAAAAAAACTGATGTTCAAAACCAGGAGATTCTAGCTGAGTAAGAGAAACCAGATATGAGGTAAAAACCAGAGGTCAACTCCAGGTTACAGTTTACAAGCTTATCAGGAGAGCAGCTGCAGACACATGTCCAAGAGATAAGGGAGCCTTGAACCAGAGGCACACTCTACTCAGCGGGAAATCTCTTTTTGAGTTGAAGCAGAAACAGTTGATGCGATTTATAGCAAGAGCTTCTCAAGGCCTCGAGGTTTAAGGTCAATATCATCCTCTATGTCACCACCCTTAGATCCCAGGATTGAGAAAGAAGGGTATCCAGGGCTGAAGATTACTCCTGAGATACTCAAATTAAGTCAGTCATTTAAAAAGTATACAATTGTATTATCCAAAGAAAAGTATGTCATTGGTGATTATAACAGTAGAATATAGAGTTTGATAATAGTAGAAAAGTATTTAATATAAGAACTTGCCCAGAAAATCCAGGTTAAACACTTGTTCACTTACTATGGATTGGACATAAGAATATGAGGACTGATTTTATATAAAATGGATAATTAATATATTAATATAAATTTCAGACTCTCCAAGAAGTGATTAATGTGATCAATGGCTCCAACAATAACACACAAAAAAACGTGTTAACACACATTAAATCAGGACTGAAATTCTTGGGTAGGTCATCACTGCCATAAGAAAACAAAGACCTGCTGAGTATGTTGGTGCATGCTTGTAATCCCAGTGGCTCAAGAGGCAGAGGCAGGGGATTATGAGTTCAAATCCAGCCTCAGGAATTTAGCAAGGCCCTAAGCAACTCAGGAAAACTCTGCCTCTAAATAAAATATTTTTAAAAAGGCTGGGGATGTCACTCAGTGGTTAAGTGCCCCTGGGTTCAATCCTTGGTATATAAAAAAAAAAGACCTTACTAGTCTAGTAATACTTGATATTTTATTTTGTAGAAAATAAAATATACGGCTTCCGATTCTGCTCATTGTTCACTTAACCTGTCATTAAGTGCTCCGTTGAAGATGGATTGCAAAAACAAAAACTTAAGATTTTACAATTGAAAAGACATCAAAGTGTGAAAATAAAGTCATTTTTATTGCCTAAAAAAGTAAATTAACTTGAATCTAAATAATACAGCTTACTAGTGCTGAGAGGCACAAATTAAACCACTGGATGCCTTTTGGAAAAGGAATTTCAATGATAAGTTCCATTGAGTCAATAAAGCAAAACTATCATCTGGAGAGGGCTTTGATCTGCCATCAATATTATCTTGCTATTCTCACAGATAAGAGCACATATGCACAGCTCTCTGTATTTCAGTGGAGTTTGCCAGACAACTATCAGACAGATCCATGAGGAAATGGAGAAAGATGAGTGCCATCAGAAATCAGCAATCAATAGACATAGTATTGCCCAATTATATTCTATTCTTTGTCTTCTTAATTATTTGGAGATCATATTTTAAAATCCTATTTCTAAAAAAATTTTATTCAAATCAAACCAAAAACTGTACTTAAAATCCATCTGGTGATTTGTATAAGGATCAAGTATTTCTTTCTTAAAACAAAGAGTTTAAATATACTTACATAGATTGTTCTCATTGTACCTTAAGGAATGATCAGAAAATGGCTTTCAATGTGCAGCTTTTCTTTGGATCTAGGAAAACGGTAGTGTGGTAAATTTAGCAAATTTTTGCATTCAGCAGGAAGAAGGCCTGCACAGTTTCGCAAATATTTTAAATTGCCAAATTTACCCAAATACAGGAACAACTAAGCTTGCATTCCTGTTTTGGAGGGAACAGACCAAGATGCTTCATGTGCACCAATGTGACCTGCCCAGGGTAACCGTGAATGGGCCAAGATTACTAGGGTAATTTCTAATACAGGGCTTCTTGAGGTGAGTTTCCAAGGCTACCTGTTCTGGAATCATCACAGATGCCAGTTAAAAATGTGGATCCTTGGGTCTATTTTCAGAAAGTAGTATTCCTGATGAGGAAATCAGAAAGACCTGCAACTTTCCCAGCTGATTCTAAGGTATTCTAAGTTAAGAGGGCTGTGGCTTAGTGGCTCTTCTGGCCCATTGCTTTGATAAAAACTGGATGGAATTGGATCACCTTGACACATGATCTGGGGGAGTGAAGCAAACTTCTATGAATCCTTATGGTACCCTGAGCTGGAAAAATTGCCGGCAAACAGTGAAGACACCCTCTGGTGTGGCTTGAGATGCTTTCTGGGATGCGGTTTTGTAGTTTCAACCTGAAGATTATTTTGCTGCTTCAGCTGTTTTAAGATTATCTTATTGTGCATAGTTGTTACCATTTGTGAGGAAAGAACTTAATGAGGCTTTTAAATTGTTTTCTATTATCATCTTTACCCTTTTATCTGGTAACTTTTAAAAATTGTACCACTTATTATTTTAATTAAGAAATAAATACAGTTAAATTTTATTTTTGCCTATGATATTTCTTCTGTTTTAGTACCTTTTTCTTTCCCTTGGCTTCCTTTGATACTTTGAGGATTTTCTTTTTTCTTTCCTCCTTTCTGTTTTTCTTTTTTAAAATAGTGATCAGTAGTAAACTTTCTATCTCTTTTTCAAAATCTCCCTCCAGGGTAGTCATCCCTTTTTCCTTTCATAGCTGGTTATCTGGCTACCAATTAAGGAGGGACCCTGGCCTCTGTGTCTGCTTCCTTTCATGCTGAGAGATAAGGTAATGGAGAGGTACATCATTGTCTCAGATGGGTTCTGGTTCTGGCTTCCGATTCTGCTCATTGTTCATTCTGCCCATGTTCATTTCTCTCTCCCTTTTCACATGTGAATTCTAAGAAGCAGAACTTCACAATTCTTTTTCTTATTTCCTGTCCTTTTCTTCCTCCTTTTCATTCTCTTTTTAAGTTTTTATGGTTTTTAATATTGAACTGTTTAAAAAGAAAATAATTTTATTTTATTCCTCCAGCAGTTTCAATAATTTGAAGAGAATAGGGAGAAACAGGAGTAGAAGTTAGATAAAAATTCTGGGTTACTGGTTTTCTAAGCTCTTGGTAGTATGTACCCCATAAAGGTAGTTACAATCTGAACTCTACTTATTGCCGTGAAAGGTATTTTCTTGGACTGATAGATGGTTAAATTATGAATTAAAACAAGATATCAATGCTTTCATTTATCTTTGTTACATATAACTAATTTATCCATGAGATAAAAAGATAAAAATAGAGAAAATAACTAAAAGTAAGACAGAATTCTCAAATTTCTTTGTATCTTATAGTTTCAGATCTCTGTATATTTTTTCTTATACATAAATATGATTTCTACCTTTTTTTCTTTCTTGATCATCTCCTTTCCTCCAGAATTTTTGAAAAAGCTGCCTTAAACACTTATGTACTATGTTGATAAGACTCATATTCTAGAATGTACACTCAGGCTTGCCTCTCCATGACTGAATGGTAGGGAAGCATCTATAGGGAATGAAAGTTTGTTAATTCTGATTAGAAAACCTGATCCCATTATTTTTACTTTTCCTTTTTATTCAATATGTTTCTGACAATTTCACAATTCACTGGTTTAGCTGAGGAATAAATTCATTTAATTTTTAATCCTTGCCTAAAATTTTGTTTCTTTAGTCTTAGTACCCTTTCTCTTACACACACACACACACACACACACACACACACACCCATCACTCAGGAATTTTGAATAGGATTAGTGTTCCAATATTCATTTCTTTCATCCAATTCAATCATATTTTGGAAACTTCCAACTAGAAATGGAAAAGCCAACAATTTAAAAAATAGTACCAGTAAAGCAAGAAAAAACAATCCTTTTACTTCTCCACCCAACTTTGGGCTTCATAACAAATATAGCAGATAGCAGGAATGAGGAGCGGTTTAGGGGAATACATGCTAAATGTTATGCTAATATCACATTATTTCTCTTCTCTTTGTATTTGGCAGGCATATAGATATGCATTTGATTTCTCTTAGTGAGAACTTCTTCTGTGGGGAGATTCTTTGGTTTATTATTTTAATGTCACTTCTACCTCAGCTAGTTTTGCTAGAAATATTGTTTTAGAGAAGAGAAAGGGTAGCTTAGCTTGATGCTTAGAGCTCTCTTTGAAACACCACAGGTTAAATCTTAATGGTGAAGAAGAGAACAAAATGGTTTTAGCACATGACAAAATTTAAACATACTGTCAATTTTTCCTCACAAATTTATTTCTCCAAATAAATTGTTATCATCATGGCTAAGTAAAAGGTAAGACTTAAGTGACATATATTCTATGACATGTTTCAGAAATATTTCCTCAATAGTTACACCCTATCAAGTCAACTCACAAAACTGGATTCTATGGAACCACCATTTAACCCAGTCATCCCACTCCAGGTTTACACCCAAAAGTCTTAAAATCAGCATAGTAGAGTGGCACAGCCACATCCATGTTTATAGCAGCTCAATTCACAATAGCTAAACTATGGAACAAATCTAGGTACCCTTCAACTGATGAGTGGATAAAGAAAATATGGTATACATACATAACAGAATGTTACTCAGCATTAAATAAGAATGAAATTATGGCATTTGCTAGTAAATCCATGGAAATGGAGAATATTATGCTAAGCAAATTAAACCAATCCCAAAGAACTTAAGGCCAAATATTCTCTCTGATATGTGGATGCTAATTCACAAAGTGCATATTTTGGGAGAATAGAAGTAATTTGGACTAGACAGAGGGAAGAGAAGGGATGGGAGCGGGTCAGGGGTAGGAATGATAGCATAATAAATTGGACATTACTACCTATGTGCATATATGATTACATGACCTATGTAACTCTACATCATGTATAACCAGAAAAAATGAGAAGTTATACTCCATTTATGTATGATGTGTCAAAATGCATTCTACTGTTATGTATAACTAATTAGAATAAAAATTGCACAAAAACCAAATTCTATTTGTTTTAGTAGTTTAAATTTATTTTTAATACCAAGGGTCTTTTACAGTAGATTTCTCTAAAGGATTTTAAAAATTCATCATGCATAATGCTTGAATAATAGATACTGGATGTCACAGAATATCAACAATTCTGAATAAATGCTAAACATGATATATTATGATCAAATACCAAAGTCATACAATTCAACACTACAACCAACCTAAAATTTATACTTGGAATGCCTTTTAGAAAATTTTGTTTCTGGTTGAACCCACACTGTTTTCTTGTTTTAACAATGATTTAGGAAGTCTGACTCATTTATTTAAATTCAATTTTAACCTGTTTAGTTGATATTTCATTAGGGAAGCATTTGGAATTATGTAAGTCCTGATAAATTTCAAATCGTGTAATTTAAGGAGAAATACAACCGAATTGTACCGTAAGCAGAAATGGGCTCTGTTTGCATTTACAGGCAAGAAGCAGGAAATACTATGCATATACTTCTTGCCTGGGTTTCATTATGTGGTAAATGCAAAGTAAATAACACCTTTCAGAGATGAGCGAGATTAATACCAAAAGATTAGCATCATGTCTGATACCACACACACACACACACACACATATATATGCTCATTGTCAGAAAAGTTAGTAAAATTGCAAATTAACATATTACATTGCAGCACATAAAATGCAATGATTATTCATCCAAAACAATAGCGTGGCCTTTTCATTTGCTCAGTCTTAGGTCTTTTAAAATCAAAAAGGACTTTAGAAGTAATTTGATCCAGGAATTCTTAAACTGGTGTGAATATGACTTAACTCTTAGGAGACATTAATTTAGTCATTCCACTGAGAGCTTTTGGGAGGCCATGATGTACTAAGTAATAATTGAGGATTCAGATGTGGAAAAAAAAGTCTCTGGCATTCATGGATATTTATTCCATTTCAGTGGGAAAGTCTGATAATAAATATATAATATGATGCTGCCTCCAATTCGAATGCAGAGTTGTGTGTCTTAGATTCATATACACATTTTTCTGCAGGTAGAATTTGTTGAATCTTTGCGAGTGATATGATCACCAGAAGATTCAGAATCAGTGACCCCATTACAACCTGTACATTTGATAGATGGTGAAACCAAAGTGCAGACATAGAATATATGAGCTGCTCACACCATACAATTAATTAATGAGTATTTAAAGATCAGAATCCAGACATATTGGTGCTTAGTCATTATTGTGCACTGTAGGAGGGTTGATCTGATATTTCCTTCCTTTTTCATGTGTATGCTGTTTTTTACAGTATCTACCTACCATTGAGACACAATAATTCATGCCAAGAATTGGAAATTAGATCAGATAGCCTTCAATACTAACTTTAGTTTTGTGATTCTAGAAAATTATGTAAAGCTCTGAGCTCCAATTGTCAAGTCTGCAGAATGATAATAAGTTGAAACTGATAGGCTTTTGTGAGGAATAAGTAAGATCACTTACATGCTTCTTATTTAGTATAATACCTTTTATCTAATAAGCATGATAACTATTATTATTATTATTATTATTATTATTATTATTATATTTATTACTCTGCTTATTCTAAGATTCTATAAAGACTGTTCTTTGATGCCAGGTTCCCAGTCTCTGAAAATCACTCCCTATGTCTTTTTGGAATATGATTCAAAGAGTAGTTATTGGGTTTTTATTAAATTCAGGGGAAATGCAAGGGGAATTCATCATGTACTCTGAAGCTTGTATTCCTGGGTTCAAATCCTGGCTCCAGTATGAATGCTTTATGTGTTGTCTGACTTTTGTGCAATAAGCATGCCATAGTTTTTGAGAAAAAAATAATAATAATAAGAAGAAGCTACTTTTAATACGAAGAAATAAAATATGGATTGATTTGTTGGTGACTTGCCATATCTGTCCTTTTGAAATCATGTGTCTTTGGCAGGCTGGGGTGTGTGGCTGTCCCTGCTCAAAGGGTTCCTGATTGATCTTCCCTGGTGGCAACAGGATTCAGCCCCCTCCTTCCTGTGGGATGAAGGAGAAGCTTAAAAGGATGGTCAGATGGGAAAGCCCTGGAGGCTAACCCTCATTCCCACGATGTCTGACTCGAGACAAGCTGGCTCCTTTCTTTGGTCTTCTCTCTCTTCTCCACTTAGTGCATCACGAATGTTCTCCCAAGAACAGACTATGTGAAGTCTGTGACCCATGCTTCATTGAGAGAGAATGGAAAAGGAAGTCAGATCTTCTCTGTCATTCTGTGAACAAAAGGTTTTTCAGAGAAAGCTTGAATGCTATTTTTAAAGTAAGTTCTTGTATGACAGAAAGTAGCCAGTGAGGGAGGAAGTCACATTCCTAGGGACAATTACCTTCTCGTTCTGCTCCCTACAAAAACTATCTCCTTACATCAGGATCCAGTGTTCATGTTGTTTATTCCAAGGCTTATTAATTTTTTTGTGTGTGCAAAACTGTGGGTTGTGTGTATAGGCAATGATGTGTCATTTTCTTTTTTATTGTTACAACTGGAGTCATTGCGGGTTTAGTTTTAAGAAAATTAAAACTTAGATTTTATAAATAGTCTTCATTGATACTGGTGATAGTACATGGAAAGCTTGAACAACATCTTCTCAAAAATAATAATGATTGACTTGGCAAAGACAAAAAATACTGGGTAAGAAACATTTAATATCCTGTCCAGAACATACCCTTATGACTGTGAAATGGTGCATTGAGGGAAGCATCGAAGAGTAAGAAATAGCTCACTAAGAAAGCAAGAGAAAGATTATGACAGGAAGATTACCAAGGACTTCAAAATACAAGCCCAGGTATAAACTAATAATGTGTGTCATCGGTATTGTTGAGCAAAATGAATATGTGTATTTTTTTGGTTAGGTAAGTCCTTCCACTGTTTAAAGAAGAGACACTCTCAGACTTCCCTAGATCTCTTCTCCTTAAATGTTGCCACTGAGGTATTTCTAAATGGTAGAAGAGTGAGAAAGGAAACCATTCAATCCTTAAGGGAGCTATGGCCGGGAGCATATCTGTAAGCATTGTGCAGGTGTTTTAGTCAGCTTTTTCACTGCCATGACCAAAAGACCTGACAAGAACAATTAGAGGAGGAGAAATTTATTTGGGGCCCACAGTTTCGCAGGTCTCAGTCCATAGATGACCAACAATTCCATTGCTCAGGACTGAGATTAGGTAGAATACCATGGTAAAAATTTTTGGTGGAGGAAAGTGGCAGAGAACATCACAACAGAAAGCAGAGAGAGAGCCCACCTGCCACTGACCAATAAATATATCCGAAGGCACATACCCAGTGACCCTACTCCTCCAGCTACACCCTACCTTCCTAAAGTTACCACTCAGTTAATCTCTATCAGAGGATCGACACACTGATTAGATTAAACCTTTTATAATCCAATCGTTTCATCTCTAAACTTTCTTGCAATATCTCACCCATGAGCTTTTGGGGAAAACCACATATGTAAACCATATTAAGAGGAAAATTTGAGAATCATTTGGTTTCTTCTGTTTTGCTTTAGAAAATTATATAAAATTTTTCTTTTCCTTTTAAAATCTGAGAAAAGATGATCCAAGGAAATGTATCAGGCTTACTAATTGATTATGCAATAGTTTATTTGTCAAAAATATCATATATTCATTACTATTCAAGAAACAACTTAGATTATGGATTTTTTTCTTTCTCTTTTAAAGGATAATCAGGGACAAAAAGAACCCAAAGGAACTTATCTATGGGCTGTAGAATCATGCTGGATTTCTAAGTTGTGGGATTCCATGTCTGTTAATATGGAATTTTTCTTTTGTTTTTGGGGTGGTGGTATACTGGGGTTAAACTTAGGGGCATTCAATCATTGTGTCACATCCCCAGTCCTATTTTTTATTTTATTTAGAGACAGGGTCTCACTGATTTGCTTAGCACCTAACTTTTGCGGAGGCCGGCTTTGAACTCATGATTCTCTTGCCTCAGCCTCTAGAGTTGCTGGGATTCCAGGCATGTGCCACCACGCCCAGCCAATATGGAATTTTTTTTTTTTAAAGAAATCTCTTTCAGCAACTCTTTTAGTAGCTATGTGCATTGTACATGTTTTATGGAATAATTATATGCTGAATATCAAACTATTAGTATTTAATATTTACATCATTTTTATAATATCCAGTAAATAACTAAAACTTACAACAATACTTAAACCGAATTGATATGTCAAAGAATGAAACAACTAAAGAGTGCTGGGTATTATAATTAGAAGGGTCCAAAATCAAAATAAGAGCCAACTAAGATCAGAAAAAGGAAGTCAGAAAGTTCCTTTCCTCTTTATTACATTAAGGAGGCATACTGGCTTAAGAAAGACCTGGGAAGAAGGACAAGGCCAGCCTAAGAAAAATCCCCCTTCATTTAAGGAGCCAAGTGATATGTGCCTGTTTAAGACATATTTACAATGCTGTCCATATCAGAAATGTCATGAAATTATCTGAGACTCTAATGAACCAAGCAACACATCATCTTTATATTTTCACTGGACAAATGAAGAGATTTGCCCCAGTTCTTATGAGTGACAAATGTAAAATAGGGTTGTTACTCAGGTTTCCTTCGTCAAAGTTCAAAATTCTTCCGGCCTACACACTCTGTTGCTTTCCCATGAGTCACACAGTCTCAGTGTGGTCAGTGTCTTCTGGGTGGTAATGCAAGCATTTTGTTAAAAAAAAATACAACTTTAAAACTAAGTCAAACAGGCAGTTGAAGTGACAGAGACAGCACTTTTACAACCAACATGGCTATCAACAATTGTTTAACTATCTCAGCCTTCAATTTGGAGAGGTTGGTACTTTGAGTGAATCATTCTGTTCTAATTTAATAAAAATGCTATAGTCCCAGAGAATATTCTTATATGAAATTTCTGTTAGCAGTCTAATTTTAAACAGCTGGAATTCATTTGTTAAGTTGTAGTCTCTTCCACTTTCTGCAAAGAATGATATATGGATTATTTTCTTCCACACAAAAGTGGAGCTTTCCGGAAAGTCTGAACACATCATCTACTTGAACTTACAGGATAGCAGCTGCTTGGGACCCTACTGGGCAGCTTGGGCCCTTTATCTTCCACCTGGGCTCAGCTATTAAAGTTATACCATGTTAAGCACTGATTCAAGGCTGAGGGCTGGCTGCCTTCCAGGATGCTATTATTTATGGCCCTTCCTTTTATATCATGTTCTGTTTCTGTAATTATTGATGTTGTTGAATCCATCTAAGAGCCCAGGTGTGCTACATCTTGTGGTCCATGTAATACTGAAATTTTAAGAATCTGCAGGCTATCAGGAACAAGAGGGGTAGAGGAAGAAGGAAGGAATTTTCATTGACTCCAAAATATGGTCAGAGAACTTTGCAAAATACAGAAGGTTAAATGATTGCAGAACCCCCTGACAGTTTCATTGTGTTTTTTTTTTTTTTTAACATACCACTGCATCCTGTATGAACATAGATCCCCACTTATCACAGATGAGAAACAGGACATGGCCCTCTGTAACTCCTCACCTTGTATTTATCAGACTGTATCCGAAAAATGTAACAACAGGAAGTTTTGGAGGAAGCCGTTGATGGCTGAGGTTAAACAACAAGCACTGGCTGGTGTGCACATGTCACAATATCACACGTTGATCTTGCCCAAACTCTTGCGTGTTAGGTACCAGAATAAAATATAGGACAAATATATGTCAAAAGCAAAATCTTAGTTTTGGTTTTTCTCCTGTTCTATTGTTTAAAAAGTATTCCTTGCCTGATACTGTGCTCTGTATTCCTGCTCATATAGTTCATTCAGATGAGTAACTAAACCTTTCTGCAGACAGAAGCAATAATGGAGCACAATATAGTCATGGTTTAATACCAGTGAGTGGTCACTCTCATACATTTCTAGGCTTAGGTTAAAATACAACTGAATTCTTTTCAGGTGTTCTTCATTCTCTCTGCCCCCCCCCCCATTTAGGATGCTGACTTTTAGGACCTATGTTTATCTGGATGGAACCACCAGTACTAAGTAATTTATTTATCAATTGAACAAATCTTCATTGAATGGTGTTCAATGTTCCAGGCACTGAGAACTATAAGAAACTTAATAGTCCATATTCCTGATGATATAGCTATTGTAGAGTAGCTAGCCTAGGCTACTCTGTAAAATAGCCTTTCCCAACTAGTTCCATAAAAGAATTAAACTATAGAGAAAATGACTTGAGAAAGTATTTTCTCAGTTCTTCCAACAATGGCACAGAATTGGTACCATGTGAGATGCATAGATGATAAGTTAATTCATCACACACAATAGATGCTTTAGGTCATTAGGGCTTCATTGACTCTGATTGATAAGGTTTTTTTTTTTCAAAAGGAATAAGTTCTTTTCTTCTCAGAGTCCTAACTACAATCCTGGTCAAAACTCGTAGGAGAAGATAAAAATGACTTATGGTCAGGAGATTCACAACACTGGCCCTCCCCATTTAAAAATGACCTTGAGGAGAGGAAGGACAAAAAAAGTGGGAGAATTCTTTTTTCAGAAAAATAACTCCCAGTTATTTATTGGAAGTATTTCTTGGGGGAAAGTATTGCTCAGAGGTGGAAGCTAATGAAGTAGCAAGATTCACCAAATTCCTCTGGGGAAGAAGAATAAAAACCAGTTTAGAGTTGCTGAGGACTAAAGAAAGATAAGGACTAGACACCTAATAAAAACTGAATGCACAGTATACTACAATCCCTTTAAATGTTTTTTGACAGGTTCAAAGTAGTATGTAAATTTCCATTCTGTCCATATTTATTTAAATACAACATGTCTCTGGGCCTGGACAGCATAGCGTTTGGTTTAGGTAGGGTTATACTCTATGGGCTCAGGTACCTTGGCTTGCTGGGTGTCTATGATCCCACTCTGGGGAACTGACGTCTATTCTACCAGGTACTCTACCTCTTATATTCCAGACTCTCTACTCTGGATCACCACTTTATCTCTATTCTTGTTCCTTCACTCAATTATTTAAATGTCTCTGTGGGCACATTAGTATTTTTTTCTTTGGCCCCTCAAGTCCATCTCCTGATAAGCTTCCCATGTGCTTGAAACATGCATGTAAGACAGATAATTTATTCACACTTCCACCTTGATGAAACAAGAAGTTGAAAAACTTTCTATATCTTTTTAAAAATTTTTCTTTTCAGGCATTTGTTATGCAGGATAATGATGAGATCTACTCACATCCATTAAAATTTAGAGATGTTTCAGGTGGCATGTTTATTTGGCAATGCAGACTGCAACCTCATTCTATCCCATTTCCTCTCACTCCTCCATACAACCAACATATTCCCTGCTGGTTTAACTCTTCAATTCATAATGACTTGATTAGGGGGAAAGACATCTCCATACAGGAGAGTAAAAAAATATGTTTATGTGGACAAATATTGTGTCAGATGAAATGTTTGGCCTTTTCAGTAGCAACATTTTGTCCCCATGAATGTGTTGCTGTGTTTGGGTCCCTCAGAATCCTGACTTGTTCTGCGAAAGAAAGATGAAATGATTCAGTTCTATGTTTTACTTTTTACCTTAATTGAAAAATAACTTAGTTTTTTTTCATATTCACCTCTGTGATTTCAACCACTTTACCTGCCAATACTACATGTAACTGGTCTGCTTGCAAAATAAAATGTAGGAGAAGAAAAAAGAATGTTCATTTCCAGGTAAGTTCTTAAATATTTATTAATTATCCAGTGGGTTCAGGACCTGGTCATTGACTACAGGAATTGTTGGAAGAGAAAGTAGGGATAATGTTGACTATCAAGAAGAATTTTAATTTATTATTTTTATTTAAAAAATTTTTCTTTGTATTTACAACTCATTAAGAAAAACAACGAAGTCAACCACTTATTTACTTATTTGAGGTGGTTACCATATTGTTACTCAAATTCTTGAAGAGCCCTGATTGACAGCCTCAAACGAAACATGCTTCAATATATTATTAAAGTAAATTTTATAAAAAGAAATGTTTAAAGAGATTAATCTCCTCCTGGTGTGATGGAACATTCCTATAATCCCAGCAACTCAGGAAACCAAGGCAGGAGGATTGCAGACTCAATGATAGCCTGGGCAGTCTGTAAGAACCTGTCTCAAGCTTTTTCAAAGAGCTGGGTGGTAGAGTTTTTGCTCAATGGTAGAGTGTTCTTGGGTTTAATCCCTACCCAATACCACACACACACTACAATTGCCCTACAAATTTCAGATACTTTGATTCCTGATTAGAACACATATTTGTTGTCTAGAATAAGTGAAAACACTACTACCAAGGTATTCTTGAGGTCTTTTGGTCTCTGTGTGTATGTGTATGTGTGTGTGTGTGTGTGTGTGTGTGTGTGTATGAGTATGAGTGTATGTGTGCGTGTGTAAATGAATACAGCAATGAACAAATTCACTAGAAAATTAAAATCCTTACTTGAATGTTTTAAAATAAATCTATTCAAAAGTGAATCCTCCAACTTTGGTAAACCCAATCAAGTTTCTGTCATTCAAAAGGGGCTTATTTTAGCATGGTGAGTGCCATTTGTTCCATCCAGATGTCCCAGTCTCTACAGTGCTTCTTTCCCACTAGCAGAATCTTCATCCCTGATGCACAGTATTCTCCAAAGTATTTTCATTTCCATCAGGAGTGTTCAGTTTCTGCAGAAAGGATATTTGCTGTGTAATGTAGTTAGAATTAGTACTTACATAAATGAAGTAGGACAAAATAGAGGAAGAAACTGTAGTGCAAAAAGGCCTCCGCAAAGATCTCATCCAGACCCATGGGGGTGCTCTGGAACTCTGATGACCCTACATGTTAGTTCTGACATGGATAAAAGAGAACCAAGTCTTTATATCCCTGTAACAACCACATGGTGAATGTGCTCTGCCCTTGAGAAGGGGAAAGTGCATTGTGTAGCATGGGTCTTCCATTAAGGGAAAACTTAGGAGAGGGAATTCTCCTGAAGAGTCAGAAATTGGTGAAAATAGTGCATCAGTACTGAAGAATAATAATCTGTGTGATCATCACAGTCCATCACTTACGCTGCTGGGATATACTTGGTTCATGTAATTTCTAAGAGACATTCCTTTGGGATTCTGGTTAATGCCTCTTATTGTAACTGATTTCAAAGTCCCAACTGATATCCACTTCTATCTTCCTCTACAGTCCATTCTGTATTATGCTCATCCTTGTCTTGTATCTCTGCTTGCCTAGGTGGATTAACTCATAGGGTAACCCAGATCCTTATACACAAGAGATCTGAACCCTAGACCACTACGCTCTTTAAGGACCAAAATTGATTGACACATTTATCCATGTACCATGAAAATTGTACAAGGGAATGCATAGGAAAACATGAACTATAACTGATGGATTACTGGAGGCTCAGAATGGACAGATCCAGGGGTTATAAACTCCAGAGTTACCCTGTCATAGTATGGCTCCAATACCTTGAGTTTTATCATTAGGAACTCGACCCAGCTTTCATGGTGAATATTGGAAAAAAGTCTCCTCAGACATTAATTAAGGAAAGTAGAAAAAGAACAAATTTGAAACTAAAGCCTAATGTACTAGAGTTTTATTAGAGTCTAAATAGTCCAGGGAAAAAATAATATACAACTCTATTCACCTCTATCTTCTAAAGGGAAAAGGAAGTACCTAATTCCAGTCCACTCCAGGCATTCTGTCCTACTAAGAAAAGAAAATGGAAAGCACTAGTGAAGTTCACAGTCTTGAGATATGGCCTTGCTAAAAGACTGAGACCTAATCATAGGATTTTAGGATGTTCCCTTTCCAACCATATCTTTACCCACAATATTTAACACTTATTTACAACGATTCTTTATACACAGTACATGATATCTGGCTTCCAAGAAAAAAATTATAAAACACACTAAAAGGAAAATAATGTGTTTTAGGGACAGAGCAAGCATCAGAAACTGGACTCAAATATGGCAGGAATGTGGGAATTATTAGACCAGGATTTAAAATAACTGTGATGAATTTGCTATGTCACTGATGAATGTAGCAGAAAGGATAAAGAAAACTGTATGTCAGAAAGGAAGTTGATCAGAGAAGAAATAAGTGGAAGTAAAGAAATAAAACCTTTTTATTATTTTAAATTGATCTAAAAATATCATTTTTTTCAGAATAATAGCAACAATGTATTAATTGTGTCTGCATATATATACTTACTTATGCTTATTCAGATGTGGAATTAATGGCAGCAGTTACACAAGAAATGGGAGAAACAAATTGGGATTATTTTGATATTATAAGGTGTTTGTATTATCTTTGAAGTAGTACAGTATTACTTGAAGTGAACTTGAATTGATTATAAGTATACATTGCACTGTGTGGCAATCATCTAAATATTTAAAAGAGGTATATTGACATACTAAGAAAGGAGAAAATGGAATCATATAAACTGCTTAATTAAAACTATAAAACACGGCAAAAAAGTAGAAGCAAGACATTTGAGGAAGAAATTACACCAATTCTCTATAATCTCTTATGGCAGAAGTGGACGTAATATTTCCTAATACATTTTATAAAGCCAGTATTACCTCATTATCAAAAGTGATCAGAGACTATAAGAAATGAAAAGTATAACCTTTATCTCTGATGAGCATAGATGAAAATTCCTTAAGTATTAGCACAGTTGAATCCAACAGCACATAAAATCTTTTTTATACCACAACTAAATGAAATTTACCTCAGGTAAGCACAACTGGTTCAACAATCAAAAATTGGTTAAACCCATTACAGCAACAGGCTGAAGAAAAATGATCATATCAACATATGTAGAAAAAGCATTTAACAAAATTCAACACACATTTATGCCAAAAACAATCAACATGGAGTTGGGGGAGGGGGAAATTCCTCAACTTGCTAAAGTATACCTACAAACAAAACAAAACAAAACAAAAAAACCAAACCAAAACAAAACAAAAAAACCCTATATTATGCTCAGTGTGATAAAGTAGAAACTTTCCCAGTAAGCACAGGGATAAGGAAAGGAAATACCCATGCATGATTTCTTTTTTAACACTGAACTGGAAATTCTAGCTAATGCAGTAATAAAGAAAAGGTGGTAAAAGTTAAACTGACTGGAAAAGAAGAGATAGACAGTTTCAGTCACCTTTTGCCACTGGGACCAGAAGACCTGACAAGAACAATTCTAAGGAAAAAAAGTTTATTTTGGGGCACACAGTTTCAGAGTTCTCAGTCCATAGATGGCTGACTCCATTCTTCAGGCCTAAGGCCAGGCAGAATGTCACAGCAAGAGTGTGGTGGAGAAAAGTGGCTCAAGGCATTTCACCGAGAGAGAGAGAGAGAGAGAGAGAGAGAGAGAGAGAGAGAGAGAGAGAGAGAGAAGTTCATTTCACTAAGAAGCGCACACACACACACACACACACACACACAGAATGTTGAGGGCCACAGACAAGTCAAGATGGCGCCTGGCACTTTGCCAGGAGGAGTGGTTTGAGAAGTAACGCCAGCGAGCCATTAAGATGATGGAGATTCTTTAATGACTGACTGCTGTATCTAGATGATGTTAATTAAGTTAAGCTGTGTGTAATTATTAAGATGATGAGGATTCCTTAATGACTAATGGATGTATCTAGATGATGTTAATTGAAACAAGCTGTGTATGATGAGATGATGAGTCAGGTATAAATACCTCTGCTATCCTACAGTAAAGCGGCTCCCGCTGTTTCAACCTTCACAAGTTGCTTGTCACTCCCTGGTTATTTTGCCCAGCCAGACTGCGGCAAGAGAGTTCTGCTTACCAAGGACAAAATAACATCCCAAAGGCATGCCCCCCCCACAGACCTCATTCAATTACCTCAGTCAACCCTTTTCAGGGGATTGATTCACTGATGGGGTTAAAGTTCATAACCCAATCATTTCACCTCTAAGCTTTTTTACATTGGGAACATATGAGCTCTTTGGGGACATCATATATTTAAACCATAACAAAGTACCTTTCTTCACAAAATGAACACCTGGAAAAATTGGCCAAAAATAACCCAAACACACACACAAAATCAACCAACAAACATTAATCTTCTGGAAATATATGATTACAGCAAGGTTGCAAGATAACACATTAATAGACAAAAGTCAATCCTGCTCAGTAGCAATGAACAAGAAGCTAAAATCCCAAATATCATTTGCTTAAACATCCCTTAAAATAAAATTCTGAAGTATAAATCTAACAAAATATCTAGAAGACCTATGTGAGTAATTCTACAAAAAAAATATAATGAAAGAAATTAAAGGAAAACTAATATGTGGAGATACATTTGGTATTCATAAATAGGAAGACTCAAAATCCCAGCTAATTTTTTTTGTGTCTATCCACAGAAGTCAACACAAAATTGAAGAAGAACAAAGTTGGAGAACCAACACTACCTGTTCTCAAGACTTAATAGAAAATCACAGTAATCAAGGTGTGGCATTGGAAAAATAAATATATCCATGGAACAAAATAGAGAGCCTCCAAATCTACCTACATATATGTAATCAACTGATTTTTGATAAAGGCAAGAAAATGTAGATAAGAGTCCCTTCAACAAAGGTGCTGGGGTAACTGAATTTCCACATACAAAAAATTAATTCAGACATGGGAACTTCACTCTTGACAAAATTAACCCATCAATGGATCTCAGGCTTTAAGGTAAAATGAAAAACTATAAAATTTTTTAGAAAATAACATGGGAGAAAATGTACATGTTAATGTTTATCACTATCTTACAAAACAAAACTTACAATTATCATATGATTCAGTAATAAACATTCTTGGTATTTTCCAAGTTGAAAACTTAAGTCCATAAAAAAAGCTGTATATAGATGTGTATAGATTCATAATTGTCAAAACTTGGAATAAATCAAGTCACAAAAAGAATTGGAGGACACTTGAATGCATATTAATAAGTGAAAGGAGCCACCTGGAAAAGGCTACATATACTATGATTTCCACTATATGATATTTTGGAAAAGTCAAAACTATGCAGACAGTACAAAGATCAGTGATTGCTGGGGTTAGCTGCAGAGGATTTTTAGGGCATAGAAACTACTCTGTGTGATACTATAATGGTGGACACATATCATTATATATTTGTCCAAACACATAAAATGCACAACCCTAGGAGTGAAACCTAATAGTCACTGTGGAGTTTCAATATTAATGATGTGTCAATGCAGGTTCATCATTTGTAACAAAGATACCATTCTGGTGGGTGGTATTGATAACAGGGGAGGTCTGGCATGTAGGGAGGAAGGAGTATATGTGGAATCTTTGCAATTTCCTTTCAATTTTTCTGTGAACTAAAACTTCCCTAAAATTAAAGTCTACTTACAAGGTTGCACATGAGAGTCCTAAGAGATGGCCAGGTGCATCTGCTGGGTGACAAACATTTTTTCCTGCATCCCTTGTGTCAGAGCAGTATGGCTGATCTATCCAATATTCCTTCTAGGATTGTGACTTGTTTCCTGGTTAGGGGACAACTGTAGCATAAAATTTTATGAAGCTCTTTCTAGATTCCATTTTGTGAGACAAGAAGCACAAATACTCCAAAAGAAGTGCTTGGATTTATAGTGAGTGGGGTCATTCCCACTATGACTTCAAGAAATTCATAACTGTTGGGTGTTTCAAGATTCATATGATCAATCTCTAGCACTCCTTCTCTTGGTAATAATCTGTGATTCTAATTTATATTTTAGAAACTTTGAACATATATGTAAATAAACATCTAGAGAACTGAAAATTGTCTGTTTGTGGAGCATATTCTCTAAGATATGAAAACCATTTTAAGGATTTGACCTCATTTATTTATTTTTGGTACCAGGGATTGAGCCCAAAGATGCTTAACCACTGAGTCACATCCTTGCCCTTTTTAATATTTTTATTTGGAGACAGGGTTTCACTGAGTTGCTTTGGGCCTCACTAAATTGCTGAGGCTGGTTTGAACTCACAATCCTCCTGCCTTAGCCTCCACAATCTCTGGGATTACAGGTGTGTGTCACCAAGCCAGCCTGACCTCATTTAAATAATAAAAGACTAAGATAAGGTAAATACAAATGAGATTATTACCTTTATGTATTCAGGTATACACTGAAAGACTAAATAGGCTACTCTTGTTGAAATTATTATAGTCTTAGATGGAAACCTCATTTTCCACTCCATCATTGATGTTAATTTTCAGTATGACTTTAATAAGTTGAGTAATATATTATTTCCTTGGGAATCACTTGGGAATCTTTATGAACAAGCATCCACAATTAAACATTTTTATAGATCCTTCTAACTCAAGGATTTTATGTTTCTAGACTTATTTCCAAAATACTTTTCCCTGATTCTGTAATTAATATTTTGAAGCCCAATACGCTACCATTAAATACTTGTATGTGCTTATTATTTTCAAAGTAGGAAACAAAAATGTAAGGTTTACAATGCAAAATATTATTTTAAAACTCAAACCTGAATGAGAATAAAAGTAAGAAATAAAAAAAATTCCCAGTTGTTGAGTAGCACTTGTTAAACTAGAAAATCAAATACTACAGAATTAGTATTCACTCTTCTCAAGGAGAAAGGCGCCCACCCTTTACTTAGAACATCGTGACCTGTATTCTTATAGTTATCACTACCATGTATTATAGACACAAATAAAGCAAAGCTGAATGTTTTTAAATACACTTTTGTATAAATTCTTTTGAATGTTGAAGCTTACAGAGATGAAGATATCAGTTACAAAGCATGAAGAGAGCTAACACATAACATCTGTGAGAAGACATCATATTTCTAGTCTATCACTTGCCATGATTTTGGTTATGTCTATAATAAATTATCAACCTAATATCATTTTTCAATGAGATTTGAACATGGTAATCTAATGTTGATCAATGTAAGTTTTATAACATTAGATAGCTGTATATTAAATATTTATATTCTATACACAGGTATTTTTTTTCTTTTATTTAGTAATGCTTTCCTTCAATTACATGCAGCAGTGATGGGAGCATCAGCTGAGACTTAGAGTACTTTGTAGTTCAGACTCTTAGCTCCTACTCTACTACCTGTATGGCCCTGGGTAATTTTTTTAGTACCTCGATGGATATACTTTTTTAAAAATAAAGAGGTTGATAGTAGTTCTTAATCTCTCTTTTGGTTTTTGGGCCCTTTTATGAGTCTGATGAAAGCTATTGATACTCCAGAAAAATTCATGGATGCATACTTACACTAAATTTTGCATGCCTTTGAGGAGGATCATAGACTTATTGAAGTACATTGATGGACCCAAGGGTGAGAAAAACTGGTTGAATAAAGCTTTTATTATATTTCTATATGGTAGAATTTTCAAAAGTCACTTCAGAATCCTTATGTACTTGTTTATTTTTTGTTTTAATTAATTATACATGATTGTAGAATGCACTATGATGCATCATACATAAATGGAGTATCATTTCTGATTGTACATGATGTAGAATTTCACTGGTCACATAGTCATATATGTACATAGGGTAATGATGTCTGATTCATTCTACTATCCTTCCTGCCCCTGTATTCCCTCTCTTCTCTTCACTCTCCTCTTACCTAATGTAAAATAACCCTATTCTTCCCTAAACCCCACCCCACCCTTATTGTGAGTTAGCATCCACATATCAGAGAAAACTTTGGGCCTTTGTTTTTTTGCAGATTGGCTTATGAAGAGACTAAAAGGGAAGGTCTAAAGACTAAAAAAGAAGTTAGCACAGATAATTTGTTAAAAATTATTAATGATTCTGGTGATGGTCAGATTTTTTAACAAATTATTTTAATTTTTATCAAATTATCTGTGCTAACTTTCTCTTTAGATCTTCCCTTTTAGTCTCTTCAGATTATCTCAGATTCATTTCCTCCTGACACCATGCCTCTGACCTGGATCCTTGTATAACAATCTTCTAACTGGGACATATGTGCAGCCTACCAAAGAATACCACATATGAGTCTAGCATATCTCTTGGCCACCTGAAGAAGAGAGCGTTGGCCCAACTTTACTAAGAAGCTAGAAAACCTGACTCATTAAAACAGAGACTTGGGGATTTTGTGTGACCACAAACTCTGTGCTCCAACAGTGTGATACAAATTTTAGAAATATCTGTGCAAGTCCACATAATTTTTAAGGACACCAAAATTTCAATTCCTTTATGACCAAATTCCAAGGCTCCATCCAGATTATGCTATTTTTTAAATTTTGGGTCATGACCTGTGGATCACAATTCAAAAATCACTCTTGGAGTCAAAGTAAGAGGAGATATGAAGGATGAAGAAATCTAGAAACCTTGCCATATGAGGAATATATAAGCAATGGTCACAGGGACCAGGGATGTTTCATCAGAGGAAGAACACTTAAGGGTATCTTCAAATACCCACAGGAGTATTATAAGGGTAGTGGAGTTATCTTACTCTGGGTTCAGGCAGTCAGAATTAGCCAACGGCTATTTTTTTTTTTTTTAAGAAAAAAATCCAAAAAAAACAAACAACCCCCCCACAAAAAAAAAAAAAAAAAAAAAAACCTAAAACCAAAAAACTCAGGGGCACTTAACCACCACTGAACCACAGTCCAGCCCCCAACACACACATTTTTTTTTTTTGAGACAGGATCTCACTAAATTGTTTAGGGCCTTGCTAAATAGTTGCTGAAGGGCTTTGAATTCAAGATCTTCCTGTATCAGCGTCCATAGCCCCTGGGATTACAGGTACATACTACCACGCCCAACCCACAGCTAGATTTAAGGCGCTGTGAGTACCAAATTTCTAACAATACATGAAGTGCATATATAAGACAGATTGCTTTGTAAAGTTGCATCAGGCAATGGCAAAAGATGACACACAGGCTGCATGACTGTCCTATCAGAGAGATTATGGAAGGGATGCAATTTGGGAGTAAGCAGAGTAGTGATTGGTGAGAAAGACCTAGATGAAATCCAAATATATATTTTCTTTTTACTATGAATTTTATAGATGATGATGATGAAGATGAAGATGATTTTTAGAGGAAGGGAGACTGGGGCTTTAAATGGACAATAACTAGACAGAATGGTCATTTATGAAGTTTTAAAAGGCACCAGGAAAGAAGAGTCTTGCTTGCTACTGATTTCCAAAGTCATTATGGCAGTTGAGGTAAAGACGAGGCTATCACTCCTGTGACAACTAGTAGATTGTATTATGAAATACTTGCCCTAGAGAATGAATGCAAGGTGCTATTGTCAACATAGCTTGACCTGACACTATCATTCCCTAAGTGGAAATGAGCATAAATAGTGGCAATACTAGTTGTCACATATACAATGTATATGTTTTTTTTATTACCACAACAATCCTACAAAGGCTTCACCAATAAGTCCTCATCCTTGTTTTGTGGTTGAGAAAATAGAGGTGTTGAAAAGATAAAACAGCAAGTAGAAATGGAGATAGAACATCCATTTCTCAGCCTGAGTTCCTGGCCATGCGTTTAACAGTGAGATCATACCACTGCCCCAAACAAATTTGTTCAAGAAAGATGTCTACTAAGTTATATACACTTTTTCAAGTTGATAGACCTTACAGACTATAGACATAATGATTTTGGTATAACGTTATTTAAGAATGGTTGAACAAATATTTATTGAGCATTTTTATAAACCAGAAACTAGTTTATGTCCTAGGTATTCAGCAGTGAAAAAAGTGACAAGAATCCATATCTTGCTCACTTTGTAGTGGGAAGACACAGTTAATAAAACACAAAGAAGGACATTTTATAACCTTTTATAGGTAATCAATAGTATAAAGTTAAATGAAATATCACAGGGAAGGGATAAGGAAGTGCAGAGAAAGCAGGTTTAGATGGAGACATACAAGGGGTCCTTGGAAAGGTAATGTTTGAAAGCTGGAAGGTCCTCCTTTAATCCAATGAAATTGAATTTCCCAGCAGATCCACATGGATATATGTGGGAAGTATGGTGAAATCCTTAAGAGTGGTATAGTTGCTACTTTAACCAACAGAATACTATTTTAGCTGTGCCTGTAAGTAATAACTTAAGTAGAATTTGAAAATAAAATCAAGAAGTCTTAGACTTATTCGTGGGTCCATAAGGCCAAGCCCCAGGCTGCTGCATTATTCCATCTGCGTGAAGCATGGAAAGGACCAGTGATCTGCTTCTGCCCAGTGTGCTGGGAGGAAAGGAACACCTCCACCCAATCATGTCTCTCAGGGAAACACCAGAGATGTCTCAAACAAACAGGAGGCATTGTTCTGAAGTTTGTTGTAAAGTTTGCCAACAAGAAAGATGTGACAGGATGTCTAGTGTTTTGCTAGCTACCTCAATTTGTCCTGTTTTTTTTTTTTTTTTTTTTTTTTTTTGCTGCTGGGTCAAGCAGTGGGAAACCTCTAAAGCTTTGAAGAGTCTTATGCTTATTTTTTCTTTTCCTTTACATGTATGTGATTTTAGGCCACCCTGTATGTTTCTGACCCTGTAGAATATTTTCACTCCTAAACTGATGAGGAAAAGCAATTAGAACCATTGAACACTAAGATCTGTTTACTAAGACTGTTAAACTCTAAGCTTTTTCAGGGCAGGAATTATGGTGTTCCTATTTGTATCCAACTCAGAAGTGATTCGCATTTATAGGTTTGCTGTAAATACCTGTTATAAATTAAATTAATAAATTTTCTACATGGTATTTTTAAGAATAATGAACACCCAATAAGGTTTTTCAAGGCTTTTAGCCCAAGTAAGTATATGATTCAAAAATAATTTTACTTTAAAATGAGCAAGCAGATCTAATATGCTATCTTATCTTTTTTTTTGGGGGGGGGAATAGAATAAGAATAAATAAGTAAATAGCAAGAACCAAAATATGTATACACACATAGTGGTTTTAATCCTAAATATTCATTTTTATTTCAGCAAAGCAAGTTTTTCATGCAATTTGCAAACATATTAGCAGAAAATGATATTTAAGGAAGAAATTAATACCTGCAAACCAAAGCCACAAACCTATCATGGGTGTTATGAATAAATAATTTTGTGCAGCTGCTCTGGTAAGCTGTTTGCCTCCATAATACTGCAGTCTTTCTTTTCTTGATATGCAAAAGACAGAAGATGTTGGTAAGCAAAATTTTTAAAAAGTCTGTTATGTTTTGCTTTCTAAAGTAGGAATCTGAGAATGGAAAGTCAAATGAAATAGCAGTGAATCGTCAGTTTTGTCTCCCCTGGTTCCTCTGAAACATCCTGTACTTTTTGTTTTTCTAAGCACTGAATGGTTAAGTCTGACACTCTGGAGAAGTAACATAGGGGTGACACTGAAACATCCAGCCAACGTTTCTCTGGGTGTATTTAGCTTTTTAAGTAGAATTTGGCAGTAATTCACCCAAATCTGCGTCAAAAACATTAATGTTTGGGGAAAAAATTGAGTTTTCCTAAATGTCATATTTTCTTTTGCCTTTGAAAGAGTGAATACCTTCATCATTACTGCTAAATAAAATTAGTTTTGACATTTCCTCCTCTTCTTAAATAAATAGTCACTTCTCTATCCAGGCTTAGATGTCTTTTCTGTGTCTGATGTATTTCCGGCCTTAGGGTTAAGGTAGGACTAGTGTAGACAAGAATAATTTTATTTTATTTTATGCAAGATGGAAAAAATCTAAAAAGAAGAAGGAGAGACGTGCTGCTAATTACCACGTAATACTGCCTCCCCCATTGTTTTAAACGGGAAATTTATCCATCCGGAAGCCAGAAGTATTTCAGGCATTAGGGGAGTCAAGACAGGGAGTAAGTGCTAATGAGACCATAGAAAGAAGGCGATAAGCTGCTCTAGACCTCAGGCTGGCTGTTCTCAGGAAGTCAGGAAGTTACGGAAGTTTCCAGAACAACAACATTCATAGTTGCAAATGCCTCCAGCATGTCCCCAAAAAATATTCTTAAAAAAATTTTTCATGCTTGCTGAAGTCCACAGCTCTTCTACTCTAGCCTCTAGAAGAACAATAATGTGGCTTCTGCTTCCTTTTACTACTTTCTGAATTTTGCACAAATGCCTCCTCAACTGGAAATTGCTGGCACAAATTGTGGAAAATAATTTTCAGGTTTCTGGTTCTTTGAGAGCAGAAGAGGGGAAATAGTGCTGAGATACCAGCAGGTAATCTGCCACTGGAGAAAAAGGGATACCAGTAAGGTAGGGAAAAATAAGATAGACCCAAATTTCTAGATAGATAAACTGATGGTTTACACACCCCCCAAATGAAATATCAATTATCATATCCCATGGTTTCAGCCCAAAGTAAATCACGTCAAATAATCCCTACTTTAAAATTTGAGATGTTACTATATCTGGCAAGTGAGGGGATGACATTGTCTCTTGATTTGAGTGAAGGATTCAAAGATATAAGATCCTTATAGACAATATGGAAAAAACATGCTTGATGTCACTGTTAGGATATTAGAAAATAGATAACCATCTGCCTTAAGAAAGAGATACTTCTTCATGGGTGATACCAACCTATTTAAGGAAGTTCTGAAGCAGTGGGCCACAGGTCTCAAAGTTTAGCTCTATCTTGCCCAACGTTTTTGCAAATGCTTTGGATAATGACAAAGTAGAACTAATACAGTGAATGGCATAAAAGACCTTATAAGGCAGACATAATGGACTAAAAGAAATTTGTTGTGCAATGACAGGATATGGTTGTCTGGGTAATAGCAATTTCTGTGACCTAGGAAATTTAATTGACTGAGAAGTCAAATGAATCACAACTGTGATTGAAAAAAATTAATGTACTCATAGTTTATGTGGCTAGATGCATTTTATCTGGTCCATTGGTGAGATTTATTTCATTCATTAAAGTATTTACCTGAAATATAACTATTTATTCTGGAAGCTACATAATTAGAAATTCATCAATATAAAACTCATATTCAAAGAGTGGGGACCTATGACTAGGGTCTCAGATAAAATACACAGTGATTAATTAAATTTAAATTCTAGTTATAATGAATAATTTTGGAGGGAGAAGTACATCCCACATAATGCTTGAGACATACTTATTCTAAAGAAAATGATTTGTTGATTATCTGAAATCCAAATTGAACTAGACCTCCTCTATATTTATTTTCTAAACCTAGCAACCCTGATCTACAACAGTAAAGGGGATCAAACCCAGTTGGTAAGAAGGAAGCATTGATATGTGGTCCTGCAAAGGGGAAATTTACTGGGACATGAGTATTATATTCGTACAGCCAGAGGGCTATTGTGATTCAGTATAAGAAAGAACTTTCTAAAGGTGAGGAATATCAACATTTCCCTGTGAGTCTCAGGCAAAGTCCAAGCAGAGGCTAATGGCATCAGGAAGGTTGAAGAAAAAATTCTTGCATTAGATGTTCTGATTACAACTGAGGCATAAATTAAATCATAAGGGAAATGAAGTTTCTTCTATGGAGTTTAAATTACATTGGCCTTATAACTCCATAACTTATGTCATAAAAATCCTCTGATATTTTTTCTCACTACCTTACTCTCCTTTGGGACATTGCTTTCTCTCCTGTCCTTCTATTTCTAACTTTTGACTTATATTTTAGTCACCATATTTTGGGGGTAAAATGTCCAGAATATAATTCTTGGAACTTCCTAAAATTTTATGAACTGAAATAGCAATTCGTAATCCATCATTGGAAAGCCATATGACATGCTATGTATAATTAAATATGCCAAAATATGAACTGAGTGACTGTTCAACTGTACATTTTTTTCTTCCTACATAATATAAATATACATTTTTTAAGTCCAGGCATGACTTCTTGTCAATTCTGTTTCTATGTAGGTCAATCTCACTTCTGGACTAGGTAGGAAGGGGTGATAAGAGAAAAACTGACTTTGATGCATTTGTACTATTTAGGTTAGTTCATTGTCTTTTTCACCTGACCACCTACGTCAAATAATTGAAGTCAGTTGTTACAGGAAATAAATGAATTTAGGCCTTATATAAATAAATGAGTTAAGGGGAAGAGGAGACACATATGCTTTAGCTCCTATCAATCAGCAACATCAGGAATTCTCTCGAGTTCCAAATGAGACTTGTGATCTAGGGACACCATTTTCCCTGTTGTTCAAGCCAGAAAATTGTCTCATCCTTGAATCCTGGCCTCCTTTCCTACATCCAAATCAATTAAAAATTCCTGTCCATTTTTCCTCCTAAATCTTCTATTTAGTCCCATTCTCTTCTTTCTCCCTCTCATGGCACATAACAAAATTTGTTAAACTGCTTCCATACAACGTCCTTCTGTTTGAGTCTATAAAGTTTCTCTTCATTTACCAGTTACATGTTTTTTGTTATTTTGTCTTTTTCTCTTTCAGAGTGACTCACCTAAATGTGTGTAAGACTACATTAGTTTTCTTTAATGCCTGTTGGGAGTTCCCATAGTCAATGGGAGAAAGTATAAATGTCTCCTATTTAACATAAACCCAATGATCTGGTGCTGTTGACCCCTTAGACGTGTTTCTTTATGCTGCAATCACACTGAAATGCTCACTTTATCTGAACCCTTCCTTCTTGTCTGGCCAGTTTGTATGCATTTGTTTGCATAGTGTTTAATAACTGAATTAATTGACCATAGTTATTTTAGTTTGTTAAGATAAAGAATGGGAAAGAATAGCATTTAAAATTTAATCCAAGTCACTTTGAATTCATTTTAAGAAGAATACCAAGGTGTTACAAACTGTTTTTTTTTTTTTTTTTCTGTTAACTCTTTTACATCTGACTTTTTATAATGACTTCGAGTCTGACTGAGTTGTCACATTCCCTGAGCAGCAACCCAAGGCTCCAAGGCTGAGGTTACTTTCTTTTGCCACCAAAGCATCCTGTAAATGTATCATATCTTCAGTTAGTAATAATGGGGGTGGGGAAGGTGTCTTCTGTATGTTATCTAGCCACAATTGGCTTAGTACTCAGGATGTGGTGAGGCCAAACACCATCAAGTAAAGTGCAAATACTAGCAATGTAAATGTAACAACATAATTGAATTTATAGGTATATCCCTAATATAAGCTGCTTGGGTACAGGATTTGTATTGGTTTTTCTCACTGTTTTATCCTTCATGTCTATTGCAGTGCCTTATACTTGGAAGCAAATCAAAAAATAGTGTTTAATAATTGAATTAATTGACCAAAGTCACATTAGTTTCTTAAGATAAAGAATGGGAAAGAATATCTATTTAAAATTTAATCCAAGTCACTTTGAATTCATTTTAAGAAGACTGCCATGGTGTTACAAACTGTTTTTTTTTCCCTTCCTCCTCCTCCTCCTCTTCCTCCTCCTCCTCCTCCTCCTCCTCTTCTTCTTCTTCTTCTTCTTCTTCTTCTTCTTCTTCTTCTTCTTCTTCTTCTTCTTCTTCTTCTTTTGCTATTAACTCTCTTTTACATCTGACTTTTTATAATGACTTCAGATACATTAGATTTTCTCAACATTGGTAATATTTGGACTTGATAATTAGTGTGTGTGTGTGTGAATGTGTGTGTGTGTGTGTGTGTGTGTGTGTGTGTAGAATATTTAGCAGCATGCCTAACCTCTGCTGGGGGAAGGGATCATCCCTGTTTGAGAAGCACAGAGAGATGTGTTTGTGTAGGTGGTTTCACTAATCAATTCCCATCTGCATTTATTAGTTTTAGTGTAACAGTTTTGTTTTTTAAGATTAAAAGATCTACGCACCCTTTCTAGAATAAGGCAATTGTTTTTAATTGTGTCATCTAATTTTAAGTGTATTAGCATGTTGTTCAGAATTCCTTAAAGCAAATCAAAGTCAGAAGAAGGAGTCTACAGACTGAAGTACAGAAAAGAACCCGAGTCCTGCCACACACAGACCTTTGCTCCCATGTGTCCCCCCGTCCATGCCTTTTCCTTCCTAAGATTATTTTGTTTTAAATTCTTCTCCACCTCTGCTATTTTCATTGTCAGAAACTACTGAACCAAAGATTTCAAGAATTTTTGTGATGGAGTTCAACAACATGCTGAAAGTCAATGTCAATTCTTTATCACCTTTGTAATTCTTATTAGCCACTAGTTATGCAACTAGTGAGGCCTCTGTAGGCCCTGCTCATTTAATGGTCACAAATGCTGGATAAAATTAATAGCTTTAATTTTCCTAGAGAGAAGGTTAGGTATGCCAAGCAACTTATTCAAGACCACACAGACAATAAATGACAAATCTCCATCTGAAACATTTTCACTTTTTTTGGTAAAGAACTAGATAGTAAATATATTTTGGTTTCATGGGCCACATTATCTTTATTGCAACTACATAACTCAGCTGTTGTACTGCAAAGTGGACATAGAGACTATGCCAATGAATGGGTGTGTTTTGCTCCAAGAAAAGTTTACTAATAAAAGTAGGCAATGGACTGAATTTGGCCTGCAGGCTAACATTTACTGATACTAGATCCTGAGTAAAATTTTATTCTCTCATGCTACATTGGTGCCAAAAATGAAATTTACTATTAAGTTACCTCTAAATTTTTCTGTGTCATTGTTGACAACTATTTCTAGAACCTATTGTGCAAGGGAAAGGGACATTATTAAAACTATACCAGCACATTGTGCCCTAAGGGTATGAGGCAGTATTTCATCTCCAAACATGAATGTGAGTGGTCCAACCTACAGGCAAACTAAAAATATTTTATGAAATTTGCTTTAAAACTATTCCATTTGTAATCTGGTAAAAAAATAATAATGTAGTCTGTAATCTCACATACAATTTTGTCTGTCATCCTGTTATTTGAGAGATGTGATATGGTTGCTGACATACCTTTCAATATTCAATGACTAGAACTACCAGTTGGCAAACTGGGTTAGAACAGAGAACAGAAGAAAATGTATGCTAACTCTTGATGGGCTATATGAAGTTCTTTACATAATTTTGTGTGATTTGCCATTGAAAATGTATGTGACAGAAAATATTTCTCTTTTTTCTTGTTTTGAAAAGTCATTCAGCCTAAGTATTTGACAAACACCAGGCAATCTAGTGAGAGATCATTTCTATAAACATTTTTGAGCCGTGTAAATCATTCATGAAATTCAGTATGCCCGGAAGAGTATTATTTGGTTCAAGAATTCATTTCATCTCAACTAATTCTACATGAAGTGTTATTCTTTTCTTTTCCCACTCTCTTCTTTCTATTAATCCTTCCTACCTCACAATAATGAGAAAATGTTGATTCTACTGATGAAGACACAAATTGGTGTGAATATATTTTGTATGCAACCAGAGATAAGAAAAATTGTGCTCTACATGTGTAATAAGAATTGTATAAATGCCACACAATGGAGTATTACTCTGCATTAAGAAATGACAAAATCATAGAATTTGGAGGGAAATGGATGGCATTAGAGCAGATTATGCTAAGTGAAGCTAGCCAATCCCTTAAAAACAAATGCCAAATGTCTTCTTTGATATAAGGAGAGTTACTAAGAACAGAGTAGGGAAGAAGAGCATGAGAAGAAGATTAACATTAAACAGGGATGAGAGGTGGGAGGGAAAGGGAGAGAGAAGGGAAATTGCATGTAAATGGAAGGAGACCCTCAGGGGTATACAAAATTACATACAAGAGGAAGTGAGGGGAAAGGAGGGAAAATATAAGGGGGAGAAATGAAGTACAGTAGAGGGGGTAGAGAGAGAAGAGGGGAGGGGAGGGGGGAGGGGGGATAGCGGAGGATGGGAAAGGCAGCAGAATACAACAGACTCCAGAATGGCAATATGTAAATCAATGTGCAACTGATGTGATTCTGCAATCTGTATATGGGGTAAAAATGGGAGTTCATATCCCACTTGAATCAAAGTGTGAATTATGATATATCAAAAACTATGTAATGTTTTGAACAACCTACAATAAAAATTAATTAAAAAAAAAAAAAAAAAAGAATTGTAATGCCTTCTGCTGTCATATATAAATAAAAAAATAATTAATTAAAAAAAGAGAAAATGTTTTGAGTTCCTTATTTTCCAAGGAACATCAAATGGAAACAAAAATGAGAATAATATTTAAATCTAACAACTGCTGACTTTCTTGGGGCTATGGACATGTGAACTACTAACTACGAACTGAGGGAGATATAAAAAGTAGAGCTTGTCCTATGGTTGTGCACTTGGGCATGAAACCAGCGTCAGGGGACTTCATGGGAGGACAGTTCCATAGCCCGAGCTCCATTGCCATATCCTGTGCCTGAGGATGAGGATGCCTACTGAACCAAAAATAACCCAAAGGGGAGCAGACTGCAAGGAGTCTTTATTAAGCAGAGGCGGAATGGCACATTTTTAGGGAAGAACATGATAACTGGTGAAAAAAAGGGTCTTTTTTTTTAATAGGTTTTAATGAGAGTTAATCATAGCAGAATGTTTAGTGTGACTTAATCATTAGAGACTTGGGCAGTCAGGAAAATAGTTGTCCAGGTTCAAAGTCTAAGTCAGGTAAACAGCTATAAAAGCTCGAAACCTGTTGATACTAGGATGAAAGTCCAGAACTCAGGTCTTATCGTTTGCCTTCTCTACCCAGGGCTCATTGTTATTGGGAAACGATGAAAGCCCAGAGCCCAGAGCCCATTGTTTGCCCTCTCCTCCTCCCCTTCCAGATCCATTGTCTTCCTTTTCTCTCTGGGGGCTGTCATTCCCCTTTTCCTAGGGAATATTATTTTCCATATCCTTCACCTAGGATGCCCAAAGGAAGGGCATCCTTTTCCCATGTGTTATTCCTGGCAGAGGTGCCTTTTCTAGTTTGTGATTCCAGAGTTGGGAACACATACTAGTGCTTGTCTTGGTTAGAACCAGCGTACCTTCTTATCACTTTGCTACTTGTGTGTTCTGCTGCATTTTTATGATTGCTGATAATGAAGCCTAGATCCACTCCTTCACAGAGTGGAGACTTTATAATTTAACATTTTCCATGGAATTAAAGAAATGTGTGATTGTCCAAATAAGAATAGGGACAAATGTGGTTAGTTATGTGCTCTGTGGTAATTTGGACCCCTAGGTCATTCATATATATTTAAATTATGATTAATTTAACTAAGACTTAGATTAGATTTTTTTTTTTTAGCTCTGGGGAAAACTTACATTTTGTTGAGTTTAGTTTACATGTCAGAAAATCTTGGTTTGCTTTCTGGGATATGATCCACTTAGCTTCTTTCACTTAGAAAATGCAATTATAAGCACTCCTCAACTTCCTTTTTAAAAAGATTCAGTTTCTTTTGCTTTTGAGAAAGGCTTGTGAAGTGTTCAGACCTCTACAAACACAAACATGGAGCTGAAAATAACATGAGGGAGGGAATCCTCTTGAGGTTTCTGATACTTCCTGCCCTGGCCAGTCCATAAATAACATGAAGAAGTAATGCCTTTGGTATTTGAGCACTTCCAAGTTTAGTGATTGAGACAATTGGAAGTGCAGAGGTGTGAGAAAAATGCAGGGTATCCATAATGAGCATGAGCTGGAGTTACAATTTGGGATTTATATAAACTCTGGACTTTACTATTAATACCAAATGTTGATTCTCTTGAGAACTTTCCCTTTAGTAGTTTAATTGGAAATAGCAGTGTTTCTCCAAGACCTGTATATTTGAAAAATTTATATGTATGGCAAGAACTGACAAACCTATTTATTTATTTATTTTTGCACTGAAGATTGAGCCCAGGGATGCTTTTCCACTGAGTACATCCCCAACCTTACTCTTGCTTTTTTAAAATTTTTGAGACATTGTCTCACTAAATTGTTTAGGGCCTTGTTAAACTGCTGAGGTTACCTTTGAAATTCAATTGTCCTTTCTCAGCCTCCTGGGTCCCTGGGTCCCTGGCATGCGCCACATACCAGTCTGACAATTTTTATAAGAATATTTAAGTGATGTTGGTGCAACAAAAGGATGCTGTCTTGGAAATATTCAGCTAGATGTGCCTACATACATTGAACAAAGCAATACCAAATCCCAATGCCATTTCAGGTCCAAGAAAACAATAAGAAAATAATTGTTCAGATTTATTCATTGATTTTTCTAACATAGAGGAGTCTAAGGTGACTGACTTATGGCTGTGATAACATTAGTTTCAGTTTCACTTTATGAGCCTGAACAAGAGAAGCAGGTTTTGTGCCTTACTATTGTGTCTAGAACTGCATTCTAATGCACATGTATAATTAGAAGTTGAAGTAATCCCACTGATATGGTGCTAGTGATAAGAAAGTAACTTGTGAATTAGGGGAATAATGTGTGTACATGTCTGTGACATTAATGTATATTTCTGATGTTGTACAAAAGAGTTGATACCTTTGAAAGATAAATGATACAGTCAGTTCCTTTCTCCTTGGCCCCATCCATTCCCTTTCAGGGTACTCTTCTCCTGAGCTTTTATCCTGGGTCAAAAGTCCTATTCAAGTGTACCTGTTAAAATTCTTCCCATAGCATCTGCAGATAAAATTTTATGTCACTAATATTGGGACACTTGACTCTAGAAAGCCTTTTCACAAGAGGCTAAGTGGGGAGTTTGGCATTTTGAGCCAGAAAATGAAATTGTTGGGAGAACTGCCTGACTTCCTATTCACCACACTGTGTAGGCTATCTCACAAGGTGGGTCCTTTCTCTGCAAACTCATTTTATGACAAAATTAAATATTTGCATGTCTTCCCAAATTGCTTCTGTGGATTTTAAGATACATTTGTCAATATTTTGCGAAAAGAAAATCTGCCAAATATTCTTAAAAATAGTCGTTGGATTGTGTGCCTATGTAAACTATAATTAGGGGTGTTTATGTGGGAAAGAGAGACTCTTTCCTCCTTTTATTCCCAACAGAAAGGAGTTAATCTGTAACCTTTGGACTAAAGCAAATATCTGTTCAGGAGAGAAAAATTATATCAGGTGGCATATATTTCCTTCAGTTCTGACACATTTTTTTCCCTTCTCTCATTTTAGTGAAGAAAACAGATTATTTGGGGGTAGCTTGTTTCAGAAAACATCCCAGAAGTTTTCGTTGTTGCTTTGCTTCCCCCTCCCCAACTCCCTAATTTTATTCTGCACCTTGTTATCACTTAAAGTATCTTCTGGTCTATCATTTATCATTATTAACCTTGCTTTCCCAGAGCCAGGATGTCCTGCAAGATGCATCACGGACATCTGTGAATGCCTCCAACTGTAGTTGCCAAGGCCTTTCTAAATAGAGTATTAACCTAAAATTACATGAGATCAAATGATTTAGATGGAAACAGGCCTCCTAAGATGTTTGAAATTATCATTTATGCAGTCTTTGGATGATCAGTAGTTAAAAAAAAAAAATAACCCAAACCCCAGCCCATTCCAAATGTCAAGTAATAATTGTAGAATACAAGCACCTGAATTCCAGGCACAAAGGGAGAATAGCATCACCAATAGCATTAGAAATGGCCCTTCAGTACTTTAGCTGTCGACCCTGTAGCATATAATCACAGTGTATGCTCAAGTTATGAAGCAATTGCAACATACCTGAAAAATGTAGCTTTCTAACATCCATCAAAATGATAGGATAACAAGTAAAGGGTAATATGAGACTCTAAATTACATTTACTTCTAAGAATACATTTTTGTATGTAACTAAATTCACATACTTGGAAATATCGTGATTTAAAACTCCTCTCTCCCAATATGTGTTCCTAAATATGCTTTGAAAATAGAACATAAGGTAATGATTTTAGAAGTTGGGTCACTTTAGCCTTTTACCCTACAGTTGATCTCAGGGAGGAATGAAACTCCTTTCATGCTTCCATCAGAACATTCTTCTTGGATTGGCCTCTATTGACAGGGGTAGGGTTAGAGGCTCACACTTTGTATTATATGTTCTATTGATGAACTTGAGTTCCATGATCCTCTGTCCTTAGATAGTAAGGCACATGATATAATGATAATTTAAGAATAAAAATAATTATTCCCATTTAAGTCCCTTCTTTGGGTTAAGATTATAAGCAGATATTGTTAAAATACACATAGCTTAAGCTATTGACATTTTTTTTTCATTATAAATATGGTGCAGATGGTTGTGTGGTTGTCATCACAAAGAGCAAAAAGGAGGGACAAGAGAGACTTGAATAAAATTCAACCCTTTGGCAAGGGATGGGCAAAGGAAGGGAGAATAGAGGAGCAACATCATGCAATAAGCTTCTTTGTGGTTTGTCTGAGAGAGAAATGGAGCCCTGGATATCAAGAGGCTCACTCTAAGAACTGGGCCTGGAGGTAAGTCCACGTGTCAAATTAGAATTTCATAAGAAGCTGGCAGAGTCCAGAAGGCCGGAAAATGTCTCTGCAGCTAGCCAACTCTAGCAGTGTTAATGGAAGAATCCCGTTTATTACTATAATAATTAACCACAAAATGCTATATATTATTGAAACTATTAAAATGTGTGTAACAGTCTCAGAGCACTCCAAAGTGAACCCAGCCATGATGCAGGAAGTTCCTCTTAGATCTTTCACTGAGCAATAAAATGAAGACTGGAACAATCTTCACTGATCAAGTTTTCATAGTAGGAAAAAAATAGAACTGATTTTGAAATGTTTTTATATTTTAAACTTTAGATAATGTAAAAATAAGGCAAGTAGGAAAGAAGGAAAAAGACTGAACTGCAATATAAAGAGGAAACATTTAAAATGATGTTTAATTTGTATTCTGTATATATTTGTGATCAGTATTTTCACCTGTTATAACTTCTTCTGTTCCCCATGTTATTAGAAATTCCTTGTGTAACTAAGTTTTTGGTTTGTTTGTTTTGAATCTTCTGTTTGACCCACTGGTGAAGGAGAGATTCTCACTCTAAGCTATGATGGCAATGCCTGGCACGCAGCCCGGACAGATGAATTACAGCAGTTTGTTAGTCACAGAAACTCACAGCTCTGGGCAAGTGACACAATGCACATAGAGGACACACTGTAGAGTCACAGGAAGGTTGCACTTTAGAAGAGAATGTGTGGGAGATGGCCTTTATATACCAACAGAGTGTGTACCCCTGGCTCTTGCAGGAAGATGTGATTAGTTTGCTTCAATAATTCTGCAACTGGCAGGGAATTAAAATTTGACTCTCAGGGCTTAGCAGGAACTGCTACCAGTTACCTTGATAAACAGGGGGTGACCTAAACCCTGGGGACAGAGTTGGGGTGGGGGATTGTGGTTAGGACATTGAGGTGAGGCCTTCTTGATTTCTCCAAATTTCAGGATAGCACATAAAATTGGACCTTAATTTAGTTAGGCCTTATAACCATATTTTTATCATGACATGATATTTTTGTTACATAAATTGAATTTTTACAGGTTTAGTAAAATAAACAAAACTTCAATGTTTATCTCTATACAAAATGGTTTAATACTAATTAATATTAGTTAATGTTTTCATAGTTAATCATAGGACCACAAAAGAAAAAAATAGCCCAAAGGAAATGGACAGTTTATCTTCTTAATATACGTTCCCCAATTTTTTTTTTTAAACAACAAAACTTCCAACTCTGTGTAAAACTTTCTGCTGCACTGCAATGCTTTTGCCAATTGCTGTGATCATGAGGGAATCTTAAAACAATAGTCTTATTTTTAAGTCACTGCTCATAAAGTTTAAATAACAGAAGAACAGCTGACTACATGATTATAAGTACCTTGAAGCCCCAGGATGAGAGTGAAAGTCAAGGCCCAATTCTACTCAACCATGCAATTATGTAATACATAAATGTTTTACAATATCAGTTTCAAAATCCCATGTCATGCATACATTCCATGTTTATATTAAATGAGAATCATGTATGTGAGGGACTAAACTGTGGCCTTTCAAGCTTCATATGCTGAAGGTCTAACTTACACCCAGTGTGTCTAAGGTTCTGCTATTGTGTTGATGCTAAATGTCCCCCCAAAACCCATATGTCAAAGCCTTGATTTCCAAGCCTTTATTGGGAGGTGGTGGAACTTTTAGGAGATGAGGCCTACTGAGAGGTCCTTGGGTCACTGCGGGTATGCTCTTGAAGGGGACTGTGGCACTGTCCATCCCCTCTGTCTTGATACGTGACTGCTTGGTCCAAAATACTCCCACCATTGCCATCTGGCACTCTCAATACAGTTCCAAAACAAAAATGTCACCCAACCTTAGTCTTGAACCTCCAAAACTGAAGTTAAAAAAAATCTTTTCTCTTTATTAAGTTGGTTGCCTAGGTATTTCATTGTAGTTAAATGAAACTGACTAATAAAGAGTCTTTATGAGTATAAGGAAGGTTAAAGGAGATCATGGGCACGGGGACCTGATATGATTAGTGTCTTGGCAAGAAGATACTAGAGAGATAGCTTTCCTTTTCCATCATGTGAAGACACAGTTGGAAGGCAGCCATCTCAAGCCAGTAGGAGAGCCCTCATCAGAACCCCATAATTTGGGCACCCTGATTTCAGACTTTCAGCCTCCAGAGTCGTGAGAAGATAATTTCCATAGTGTAAGTCATTCAGTTTATAGTATTATGACAGTTGGAACTAAGACAATGAATATTAATTGAAATTTCATAGTTTAGAATTCACTGGAGTTCAGATTATTTTGGTTTTCTTTCAATAATTATGAATGACACACAAAAGTTCTTATAGTCTTTTGAGGCATACATTGTTCTTCCTGAGGCTTGTTACAAAGTGTTGTACTCAGGAAAGGTCCAGTGTATTGAAATTTGTTTACTTGTTGGACTTATATTTGACTAAATATATGGCAGTGATCATTTTAGATATGTCTAAAAATATCCTACTCAAACTGATTAAAGTCTGTCTAATTTAAACAGCTCATCAGTTTACATAATTTTATCTTCCTTATCATAGTTGCAGACACAGGTTCCCATATATATAAAACCACAGGCTTCTCAGCTATAAGCTGCTGTGCACCCTATTTGCTATCAAGGAGATCAAATACATAAATGCAAGAAGGAGTACAGAAATCCTAGGACTTTGTCAATATAGTAATGCATCTTGGCTATTTGTTCATTTAAAATGTATGCTTCACAATTTTGAGCAGAATTTTGAGTTCTGACAATTTTGAGTCCTCTTTTGTGGTCAAAGTATGATTTCCAAAATGGAGCTCCTTGACGCGGAGATGGCATGGTATCTGAAGAACTTGTAGGCCTGCTACTGGGAGCCTTCAGTTCTTATTTATGTTATGTACTGCTAATAAGATCTGGGTCCTTGGGTGAGGCATTTAATGTGTTTAGGTCTTGATGCTCTCCCTTATAAGTAAACATGTTGAACTAGATCAGTTATTTTTAAACAAGTCTTCAGTCAGATGGAGAGGATAGGTTGGGTTCAGATAAGCCTGAAACTCCCACCAAGTCTTCAATCCTGGAAACACTAAGGTTTATTTAGGATAAAAGGCTGTATTGATTTGTTTTTGTTTTCAGTGACTAAATTTGGTGACCTCAAATGCCTTTTTTTTTTAAATTTGCAAACAATTTTGTGATTCTATATGAAAATCACAGCTTAACTGATTCAATTAATCATAAATATTCTTTTGACAGAAGTATCATTGTCCAAAAGCAACAAGTCACTATATTTTTTGGAGATTCTAGTTTCTGGCCAACTTTTTTCTTGTTAACATATATGGTATTTGGAACTAGCATAAAATAAAGTAGGTGGCATTTTTCCTACATTCAACTATGTTGATGTTTTGATTTCCCAACCAAAATGTTTTCCCTGACGTCTTGTGATTTCTGATTGAGAAATCTATCCCTCTGTGGCCCACAACTTTGGAGCTACACAGACCTAGAGAATATATTTGCAGTGTTAAGCGTGTGTTGGGAGCAGTCAATTTTATAAGACTTCTGGGAGAGCAAGGAACCATAGCTAGACTAATCTGTGGATTTTATAGATTGCATTTTATCATTATAATCAAATTTTTTTCCAAGAAAGAATTAAATTGCACACTAGTGAGAATTTATGATCTTGAAGAATTTAAAGAACATTGGCATTACTACTTCTTATTTGATATGCTCTTGGTTCTGCATGGGCAATGGGCAGGCATTACCTAAAAGAGTCGGCTTTTTGGCTATCTACACACACTTGCCTCAGTCCTCAAAAAAAAAAAAAAAAAAAAGAGAGAGAGAGAGAAAAGGTTAAAAAAGGCAGAGCAAAATTCAGAAGATCTTGGAATTATTAAATGATAGGATGGATAAGATAAAGATTTAAAAAAAAACTTTATTAAGACTGACAATTGATGTTACCTCACAGTCTATGGTGGAAATCTTATTTTGCAGAAACAACAGTGGATAAGAAGCACGGTAGCAACAGTAGGACGAAGGCTGAAAATTACACTAAAAGGTTGAGAAAATAGGAAAGATGGACAAGTTAGAAGTGAGAAGACTGATGAGCCAAATAGCACAAGCAGGAGGATGACATAGCTTTTTTTTAAAGCAGTACATATCAGTTCCTTGTTATGGAAGCGTCAGTCATTCACGGCACCACACCAATTCATACCCAGTTTCTCTTTAGTGACCAGGTGGGTTGGTGAAAAGTGGACAGCTTCCAGATGAAGTTCATGTTCCCACAGAAGACACTGCTGTATGTATTGAAAGGAGGTCAGGCCATGTGAGGATTTTCTAGAATTGTGGGAAACATGAGAAATGAAAAGAATCAGACCCAGGGCACAGCATGGATATGTTTGAAGCTATCTAATCCTTGAAGCTATCTAATAGGAACACAGTGCCGCACTGCTATAAGTGTATTCTATAATCTATGGAAGTGGAAGGGAGATATTGAGAATAGGGACTTACGGAGCGTTTGCAGATTTTAAAAAGAAGCTGATGGAGGATAGGTTCAAAGAGAGATGCTAAACAGCAAAGAGAAAAGAGACTAAGGGCCGTACAACATAAAAAGCAGTGGCAAATCCTCTTCTAGAACATTCTGACTCATCTAGCAGCCATAAATTTGGGCCTCCTAATATATTCTCTCTGGTTATCTTTATTGAGTTTATTTTATTACAGCTTTTCTGCTGGTTATTATAACCATCTCAGCAAATGAGGGCTGAGAAGTGTTCCACATGAAATATTCATTGGGTTTAGAGCCTTAATGTTAAAAGTAAAAACTACAGCAAAAATCTGGAGTCAAAAGAGTTTTAAGTATCCATTTTATGTGTTCGAGAACATAATGAGAGGATACAGAGGGGTTCAGCACAGGGAGGAGAAAACCAACAGGAAGGAACTACATGGGAAGATCCTGAAAGCAAAGACCCCTTTTAAAGTTGAAGTCTGGAATATGGGAAAAAAATAACAGTGACCAAAGAATCTGAAGAATTGAAAACTGTTTGGAGGAAGCCAAGATGTGACTTCAGCTGTCCAGTGTGGGAAATTGCCGCTAAAGGAAATGGAGAGGTTCAAAGACATTTGTCTGAATGGGGGAGAACAGCCCCTGTGATGAAGATCACACAGCCTGACCCTTAGGAGAAGAGCTCTGCAAAGAAGGCCTTGCATGGGTCAGGAGTCATTCCAAGTAGCAAGATAATAACAGCATGGGGAGGGGCAGGGGGAGAATGCTGTTCCTTGAGCATCTACTCTCTTCCTACAAGATCCATGTGAATCTACTAGGCATTTTACATAAGTTATTATTTAGTTTTCACAATAGTCATCATTATCCGTATTTTATAATTACAGGAGCAAGACTAAAGGTGTTAAGTGATTGACTCAAGGTCATAATATGGAGCAGAAGAAATAAGGGGGAGAGCCAGATGTTTCTATGTTTAGACCCCAGAACTTTTCACAGCCTCATGCTGCTTCCCTTCTAACTGTGCACATTTCCCATTTTTAAATAAAAATGTAAAGGAAATAGCAGTGACCAACTTCATCTGACACTGCTCCCGCTGATGCCAATTGTGAATTAGAGGCAAATAAGTGCTCCCCCAAAAAAAGGCACTTTAAATAGTTTCAATAAAAATAACAAGGAAACTACAGCCTATTATCTATCTGTTTGGGAAAGAAAAATAAAAGGGAGATAAAAGACAAGAGGGATCCTTTTGCTGAGGATGTTGAGGGTCAGACAGACACAGTGGGTGCTCTAGAGCAGTGGTTCTCATCATTCTCAAACTTGGCTTCACATTGGAAACCCTCATGCCTAGATCCCGTCCTAAAGATTCTGAGTTTACTGGTTCAGGGGTCACTGGAATTTTTTCACTGGAAATTCAAAAGCCTTGCTTTATATGTTGAGGCTCAAATGATGCTCTCTTACTCCAAACAAATATCATTAATCGTTGTGTCTTCCTATTAGCTAATATAATGTCCTATGCATAAAAGATGCTTCATATGGAATATGCATAATAGATACCTAATATGTGTTTAGAGAATTATCTTGATGAGCCATGAAGTAATCATGTAAGTATAGCTCTGGTCCTTTTGTCACTGAGTACCACTTAATGCCTTCCAAGTATTCCTAGGAATGTTTACTGCTTCTTTCTAGTACAAACAAGTCTCAGCAGAACTGTGCAGCAGGAAATTTCCTAATGAAGGGACATTTGTATTTCTTCATCTGTTGCAAATTTTCTCCTTTTTTTGTAGAATCCTGATACTAAAATCAGGATAGTCTTCCCCATGATTCTTCTCTTCTTTCTTTGGGATAGCACCTGACTTCTTCTGGCAAATCTTGCTTCCTCTAGGGAGGCTGACCTCTTGTGGCCAGAAAGGCAGCACACCAACTGTGGTCAGAAGCATGGACCTGGAGTCAAGGCCTCCTGAATTCAATACTCTGCTGTTTATGATGTTGGTAACCTAGGGTGCATCACTTGCCCTCTGTGTACCTCACTTTCCCCTTAATACCAAAGCATGAAGGGAAAACATATGTGCTTCACAGGAAGGAGGTGAGTTTCAAATGAGTTTGTGTATATGAAGCATGTAGAACAGTGCCTGGTACAAAGTAAAGGCATATAACTGTGTACTACTATTCCAGGGAGACTATTGTACTACAACAAATTTCCATTGTTCACTGAGCATCCATGAATTCTTTTGAAGAGCAATATTTTGAACAGATGTTAATATCTAACTGGTAGAATTTAAAGGAGCATGCTAAAAAGAACTTCTACTGATGAGAAGATTTTCAGGTGTTACTCAGAACAGGGTGGGATGGGCCCTGGGGAGGATTTAGTTCTACCATTTTCTCTGTTCCCAGTACATTGAGGTTAGCCTCACTAGGCACAGTATGTGACCAAGATCCACATGAATAAATTATACCATTGGTTATTATGATGCCAGTAATGATATGAAAGTCTGGGCATATCTGTCCTTCTTTGCTAATTTGTTTCCTTGGCTGTTTTCTTGCTTTTAAACAGGATTAAGGTAACAAGTACATCAGATACAGCTTGTGGAGGGATGTCAACCTGTCCATTGTGGGATGATTTTGAAGTGTCCTACATCTCATCTTCACTTTCTCAGGCAGGAAGATGAAAGTTGGAGAGAAACCTTGCAAAGAAGAAAGAATGGGAACTCAGAGATATGTGCAAAGTGTATCAAAAATGGAATCTGCCATTCAGGAAAATATCCAGAATAGACTTCACAAAGGCTTATTGAACAAGGTGAAGAAGATGATAAAAATTGCTGAAAGTTAATGGATAAGGACAGGAATCATTTATATTTAGTAGTTATGAGTGATATTAAACTTTAAAAGTTGTCCAATAAACTTTAATCTAAACAGTAATTTAGCTTGAGTTGAAGTTCTTTGTTAGAAATCCCAATAAAGCCCCTTTGTAAACTTAATGTTTTACTTCATTTGGACTCTCAAGGAGATAATAAATCAAATGATAGAATCTGAGGGTTGAGGAAGGTTTATTTTGGGTTTCCAGCTGTGATTTTTCTGGATTTCAAAATGTCTTGATATTTATTTTTTCTCTTGGGAAAGAAGGGAAAAAACCTTCTCCTACATTCCCACTGTCTAGGATATTCACTGTTTCAATTCCTATTGGCTGACCTTAGGAAGGAGGACAGAGCATTCCACCAGCTCAGCTTTTTTTTCCCTTCTCACTATGGATGTTACTGTACAACTCACACTGAATATTGGATTATTCTTTGAGAAGCATTGTAACATGACCTGCACAAAGAGACAAGCAACTATCCTATTTCCTTCCAGGCTCCAATTGGCACAGTTAAAATTCTCATGCATTATATTACAATTACAGTTTGTGACTTTCTGGAAAATGCCTCATCTGGGTTTGGCTTCAAAAATATCAAACTGCTCTTTTACCAAAAAAGTAGAAATGATTTAACATTTCATTTTTCAAGCAGTTAGTCTACTGGCTAGTTTACAAGAACCAAACAAATCTAAGAAAATTAGCTGTCGTAGCTTGTGTTGATGAGTGATAAACTCATGCTTGTGAGAGCATGTGTACTACTATTTATGGCTTATGGAGAAAAAAATGAAGGTTTTTATTTGTTAAAGGAACAGTCAACTTCTCTACACTCTAATATTAAGCCACCCATTATTTCCGTGTTTGATTTCAAAGACCATGTATATTTTCAGATGAATTTTTCTCTGCGTGAAAAAGAAACCCTGACACAAAGAGACATACATATCAATACTGTGGGATATTCCTGCATATGTCTCTGTTTCCTGAATTAGGATCCTGGGGGCCCTGTAGGTTGGAGACAGCTTGTAATAAGTTGGCTGCAGCACTAATGTGGAATTACTAAGGCTTATAAAGAAGAGATTTTTTAGAAGTCACGGAATCCTGGATCAGTAAGCAATTTATAAATATTTATTCAGTGGTTACTGTTCACAAACATAAGGTATATGTAACTGGAGTGGAAACTTTGCAAATCTCCAGCAAGTATACAGCATTTACGTTAGTGATTCCAGCCCTGCAAGGCAACTGGCATACATAATTAATACCAGATCACTGAAAGGAATAGAATAAAAGAATTCTAAGTAGAGAGAGGGGTGCAAAGAATGAGGAGGAGGAAGAGGAGAAAGAGGAGGAGGAGGAGAGGAGGAGGGAGGGGAGGAGGAGAGGAAGAGGAGGGGGAGGAGGAGAGGGAGAGGAGGGGGAGGAAGAGAAGGAGGAGGAGGATAAGAAGAAGGGGGAGGGAAAGAGAGAGGAAGAGGAGGAGAAGGAGAAGGAATGGGGTGGAGGAGGAGGAGGAGGAGGAGGAGGAGGAGAGGAGGAGGAGGAGGAGAAGGAGGAAGAGGAAGAGGAAGAAGAACTAACTACTTATTCACCTTCATGGAGGCATTAGGCTTAGAAAATCCCATATCCAAAAGCAGGAAGGTATTAAGTCATAGACATTTTGTTAAGCATACTTGATTGAGGAGTACACAAAACCTAAATTCTGAAGTTTCTAGCTTTATGCAAATGTCCAGGTATATTTAGTTTCAGGAAAAGTCAACATGACTGAAATGTACTTTAGGAAGTGTCTGTGTTAACAGAAATTTTGAGACTGCAGACAGGAATAGTGGAAGGACCTTTCTCTGAACTTCCCTTCCTTCCTTCCTTCCTTCCTTCCTTCCTTCCTTCCTTCCTTCCTTCCTTCCTTCCTTCCCTCCTTCCTTCCTTCCTTCCTTTTTCCCTAGCAATCACACAGCACATATGGCCTGTATCCAGTCTTGGGCTACAGCATTAGCTCTCGCTTCTCAGAAGCTTAGCAACTCAGCACCTTTCTCTTTGTCTGAATGCCTGGAGCCTTTTAACAATTTTTCTCTTGTCCTGGTGTTGCCAGCTCCAGTTGATTAGGACAAGAACGTGAAAGCATGGTCTACAAAAGGACGTTAGTATTTGGCTGCCCAGAGCCAGAGTAGCCTGTTCCATTTCTTCCAGAAGAAATCTAGAAAGATTTATACACCTGGATGTTGCACTTACAATAGGAAACTCTCTTGGGAAATCCCTGGCAATAAACCAGGAATGTATTTATCAACCAATACAAAGCATTTGGAGAAGAATCTCATAATACCTTAAAAACAGTACAAGTTAATCTCACGGAAAAGAGTTCCTGTTAGTTTTGTAGTCTTTTCTGATCCTCAGAAGTATGCTTAATGTGATGATGAAATTGCACCCAAAAACTATCCCCAGGGATAGTAGCTCCTTCACTAACAGAGAGTGTTAGAGCTCCGATCCTTGGGAATGGTAATTCTCCTAAAGTCAGGCTGAAAAAAATAAATATTATAGAAAGTAGATTCACAGGAAGTACTTCATGTATTGGAAGGAATTGTTGAAGCTGGCAGTTTTGTTTGCCAGACTGAAACTGATGGGAGAAGTGGTCTGCTAAAGGCAGACATAAATTCTTTGATACTCTTTTCACTGAAATTTGAGTTCAACATCTCTGTCCTTGACTGAATGAGTTTTAGATGTGCTTGACAGAAGAGATGTTTCAATTTCTGAGCCTTGGATTATGAGAAAGTGACTTTGTCTTCTTGTCTCTTGGGTACTCCCTTATGGAGTACTGATTCATCACACAAGAAGCTTGACTATACTCAGTGAGAAATCATGAAGAAATTTCATATGTACTTTTCTTGTGTTCCATAAATGCTTTCTGAAATATTTGAAAGATATGTGTAACTGTTCTCAGGTTTCAGAATGGCCCCATTGTTGAAGGGTTTAACATCTCTGGGCATGGCTGTGCATGCCTGTGATGCCATTGACTTGGGAAACTGAGGAAGGAGGATCACAAGTTCAAACCCAGCCTCGTCAACTTAGAGAGGCCCTAAATAACTCAGCTAGATCCTGTTTTTAATAAAATATTTTTTAAAGGGGGCTGGGGATGTGACTCTGTGGTTAAGCACTTCTGGGATCAATCACTGGTACAAAAAAAAAAAAAAAGTCCAGCCTCCCTATTCCCTGGCACTCATTCATTGAATGCCAAGGAAGTTGATCTTCTTACATGGTAGTTAAATGTTCCAAGCAAAGATTTCTAAGAGAGAGAAAGAACATGGAAACACTCTCTTACATCTTGAGCCAGAAACTGGCACTTCCATTGTATTCTACTATTCAGGGGTCAAAGATGCTGAAAAGATTTAAGGGGAGAAATGGACTCCACCTTCAATGAAAATAGCAGAAAATAAATTGCAGACCTCTCTAAGATGTGGCTATTAAATGTGGATTTTTTTTGTACTGGGCATTGAACTTAGGGATCCTTCTGCCTCAATTTCACAAGTCACTGATCCAAGGAGCCACATCCCCACCCCTATTTTGTATTATATTTAGAGACAGGGTCTCACTGAGTTACTTAGCACCTAATTTTTGCTGAGATTGCTTTGAACTTGTGATTCTCCTGCCTCAGCCTCCAGAGTTGCTGGGATTATAGGTGTGTGTCACCATGCCTGGTGAATGTGGACTTTTAACCAATAGCTCAGCATTATCTGAGAATTTGTCTTAAGAATTACTGATATAAACTTAGAAATAAAAGTTTATAGTATGCAGTCAATTTCTGAAGACTGCCAATGCAGTATAAGTTGAGGAAAGATTGTACAATATGTTCTTAAGGTCCTTAATGACAGATTCTAGTAATATTAGGAAATCATACAGCTCGTGGTATTTGTCTACACAACTATATTGGTCTGCATTTGTGCCTTCTTATTTTGTGCTTGATAGGTTTCAACAACGGAAATTCTATTACATTTACAATTATAATTATGACTGAACATTTACATATACATTGTTTTATTTTAAATTACTTTTCTTCCAATTAAATTCAGAGAATTACATTAATTTTTTAAGAATTCATAAAGGCTGGTTATGTTATTCTATTTTAGAATAGTATATTATGCAATGATCTTCCAAAGATGTTTACTTTTGGGCCAAACAGGGTTGAGATCCACTGTTTCACACGGTTCATGAAGATTTCCTAAGTTAGTTTAGGAAAAATTACAGATAGCCCATATCACCATATTGAGCTCAGAAAGTGTGTGAACCTTGGATTTCGGATGATACTCCTCACCAGAAGAGCTAGTGGACAAACATTTGCATCTTAGGGAGGTAACTTCAAATTGCTAGCCACTTTGAAAGAAAAAAAAAGATTGTTATATTTACTTTAGGTTTTTTAAACTATAGATAAGAGAGAGCTCTCCTTTTTTCTTCTTTAAAATCCTCTTTCCAACTTTCTTTTTTCTCCAGAGGAAAGTATTATTGTGAATTAGTTATATAGTCAATTCATGTGACTTTACTTTTTCTTTACACATACATGTGTTCAAAAGCAATAAAAAGTTTTATTTGTTTATAACATTGACTTAAATAATACCATATTATAAATAACATTCTGCAATTTGCTCTTTTCAATTTCTTAAATTATATTATCTACTCATGATATTCCATTTATTTAATTTCTGGTTATTATTCCATCTTATCAATAGAACACATTTATTGATACTTTGCCCTTAAAAGATAATTATACTTAATTATTGCATATACGTACACACACATGAGCACACACATACACATACCTTTTATATGTGTGTTAAGATGTATGTGTTGTCCATTTATGAATTAATCTTTTAATTGTTTTTCCACTTTGTCTTTTCAAAGACCACTTTTTGTTTCTTAATTTTTGTCATTCTTTCTGTTGGGCTAGTTTTATTTTTATTAATTTCTAATTTTGTCTTTCTCCTGATTTTCTTTTTCTGACTTCTTTATGTCTAATTCATTTATTTAATGTTTTTAAAAATGCACTAAAAGAAATAAACTATTTTCTAGTTATCACATGATGGAGGAAGAGAAGTGTCCAGACATGGTGTCAGAAATATGAATAACCGGAAAAATTGATGGTATAATTCAGCCTGAATCCTTTAAAGGCCTAAGACCCAGACAAGTCAATGGTCTAACTCTCAGTCTGAGACCAAAGGTCTGAGAACCTGGGATGGAGGTGGAGTAGAGAAGATGGGGCACTGGTATAAGTCCTGGATCCAAATGTTCTGGAACCTGGAGCTCTGATGTTCTATCTTTTAGGCTGGATATAATACAATAATACTCTCTGTAATTCCTGCCATATTTAGGTATTTATTGCAATTTGGTTTGTATTTTAGCATACCTTATTAAACTTTATAATTGTGTAATGTTTCTACTTTTTCTACTTTTTTTCTTATTTTGTGACTTTCGTTTTCTTTTTCATTGACAGAACTTTCTTTATTCTGTCTTTTTTCTTTCTCCATTGGTTCAGAGGTTATTCATTTTGCTTAACATTTTAAATAAGAATTTATCTCAAATTTTAGCTTGTATGTTTAACTGAAAGATGTTTGAAGTTCTTCAGAATCTTTACCCACCTCCTATAGAATACCCAAATAATACAAAGATCTTAAAACAATCTAATTTTGGTTCATTCCATGTTATCATTGCCTCATTTATTAATTTAAATGTTTTCTTCTCATGTCATCATCAATTTATTTTATAACCAATTATACTTACCAAAAATTCATACTTACCAAAAAGTATAAATTATTATACTTACCAAAAAGTTTTAAAATATCTTTATTTCTTCCATTCTATGTATTCCTTCTTGGTTCATTTTTTTACTGAATCACCTCTTTTGTTTCCTTTAACAAGGTTCTACAGAATTATTAACTCTTCATCTAGGTTTATTTGAAGACATCTGCATTTTATTTTAAAAAATAAAGCATTATTATTTTCATTTTATAATGATGAAACTGAGTCATGGATTGGGTAAATAAATGTCGCAGACTGGAAAACTCTTAAAAGTTACCACCAGAGAATGCTAAAGGCAATGGAATGATATAATTCAAGGGGAAATAACTCTTTTAAAAGTCTATTCTTAACTGACATCCACAGATCCAAAATATGTTGTCTATCTTGCTTCCTTCGGGTAGTTTAAAGATTTTTATTTGACATTTTGCAGGAGTATTTAGATGGGGCTGGATATGGATTTGTTTTTCTTACCCTGCTGGTGCCTTGGTGTGCTTTGTCAAGCTGAGACTTGTGTTCTGAATATTTCGATGAACAATGAGTCTTTCTCTAATATTTTCTATTTCCTCTTTCATTCACTCTTCCTAGTGGGCCACTGACTTCCCAGTCTATACTTAATATTTTCTGCATTTATCCTTGCCAATTTGTACTGAATTCTGGAAGGTGTCTTCAAATGAGTGTTTGAATTAATCCATTTATATTTTCTTTGTATCTATTGTAATGTTCAATTTACTCACTGATGTATTTTTCTTTTAATTTTGTAAATATATGCACGTAGGGACTCTGCAAGTATGAGTTGCTCAAAAGGAAAACAATTCTGCAAGGGTGAGTTGCTCAAACCCTGTACCTGCCCAAGGAAGACCTGTCTTCAGAACTTGCCCTTGGACAGCTCCTGGGAGACAAACTCTGAGTCCTTGGAATATTCTGCATGTTTAGAGTGTTTTTATACCTGAGGCTGGGGCCACACTGAACCAATTTGATCAGATCATTTATGCAAACACTGTGACTCATGCTGAGTACCTGTTTTTGCTTTGTAGGGCTGGTATAGCTGAGTTTAATCCTGAAGATGCTGCATGCTACTGACTGACATCTAATATAAACCCTGGTCACAAGACGACGTGCCTGACTGACAGAAATTCACATGTTACTACACATTGCTGTTGGCATAATTAAGCTGTTTGATGTGACTCCACTGGAAAAGGACACCTAAAAGTCTGTTCTTCTTGACCTCATGTTTTTGTCTTTTCCCTTGCTCATTATAATTTGTATTCTTTAGCTATGATAACATATAACCATAGGTAAAATAGCTTTTTCTGTGTCCTGTGAGTCTATCAAGTGAATCATTAAACCTGAAGGTAGTCTCAGGGACCCTTCACAAACAAAACATAGGTTTCTTTTCTCTGCATTTAATTTTAATCAGTTTCTCATTAGTCTTATTTTTATCTTCTGTTACTGTGTTATTTTATTTCCTTTGTTAGAAAATTTTAAACTTATTTAGAGCTTTTTTCCCAATATTTTTTAAAAAATCTTTTTGTTCTTTGGGTGCAGAATTTTCCTGTCCTTGAGCCTGCTACTTCTACCTCGTAGTCTCCCAGTATGCTGTGGATTAGCAGTCAGCTGCAACTTTAGCTCCAACTGACTCCTGCAGGTATCCAGGATTTATGGATACATTTCTAAAGGTGGATTTAAATTCACCTACATTAGAGATCTCCATGATATTCTGGTTCTGGATTCTTTAATAATAAATTTCTGTTCTTGTGCTAATTTGATTTTAAAGCCACATAGAGATTAGGATGTGTTTTTTTTTGTTTGTTTGTTTGTTTTGTTTTTTGAGCATTTTATTAAACTCTTTTCCCTTCTTGGTTGGTCTGGTGTTTTGACAAGCATTTTTACTACTTTTCTATGTTCATCACTGGCAATTTACTTTTTTTTCTAATTTTTGTTTCATGGGTTTATTGAAAGTTGAGAGTTGATCTTTTCATTTATTTGTATGCTTAACCAGATTTGTTTTAGTGTGTAATGTACTGAATAAAGTGTGCCATAATCCATTTTATCATCGATTCAGCTGTCTTGAATCACGAAGACATGTGATTGTATTAGGCGTACTGTGCATACATTTTTTGGGGGTGGGTACTGGGAATTGAACCCAAAGATGCTTTACCACTGAGTTATGTGCATTCCCAGCTCTTTTTATTTTTTATTTTGATACACTAAGTTGCTTAGGGACAAGCTAAGTTCCTGAGGCTAGCCTGGAACATGCAATCTTTCTTCCTCAGCCTCCCAAGTTGCTGGGATTACAGGCTTCACAACTGCACCCAGGCAGTGTGTACACTTTAAATCAATTCTTGTGATTTTCTCTGTAGATGGCATCTTGTTGTTCTGTCCCTTTTATTTATGTTTAAAAATTAATGTTATTTACATATAGGTGCAGTGTCTCTCTGTGTAGAGTTAGGAAAAGCAAAGTTATCAAGAGGATCCCAATATATAATTTTTTTGTGGACTCACTCTTTGAATGTCATTTTGTCTAAGGTTCTTCCAAATCTTGGGCCAAGTCTTATTTTTATAAGAATTCTTTATTCATAGCTCAATTAGGAATATAAAGAGGGCACTGTTTAGTAGCTTCCAAAGAATTTGTATGTCTAATGTCACAAGAATGTGAATAGCTAATTATAGTTAGAGATCAGAAGTATAGAACGGATAGGGCTATTACAAAAAAGCAAAAGAATTTTAGCTGAAAGAAGGAATGTATACATTGATACAATATTTAATAAATTATTTGATCAGTCACCATGGAGCTGACTGGTGGGTGGACAGAAAGCCAATAGCTTGCCCAGGAAAGGGTATCAAAGTTCTTATATGGCAAATGAGTAAGATTGGTTAGGAAGTCGTAATTTCGGAGTATTATAGCATTCTAAGGAATGGCTTCATGTGTTTAAGTCAATGGATCAATTGTAGAAGCAAAACTTAAGAGAGAATGCTATAGTTTTATGAAGAAGAAAAATATGGTTCAAATGAATGAATGTTTACTTTTGCAATGATTCCAGGAAGCACTACTATTGTTTAAATTCAAATTAAGCATGCAGCACAGGTACATTTCAGAGTATTTTCTTATAAATACACTATTTTTTCCAGTTCTTGTAGTCTTTTATGGGTAATACCAGTCATGTATTACCTCTTAGTCATACAAAAATAAACATTAAAAATATATATAAATAATTTTCGAATGTTGCCCTGATGTGTTTATTTTTCTATTTGAAGGAGTAGATGTCAACTCCAAGTTTGTGATTATGAGTGTGTGTGTGTGTGTGTGTGTGTGTATGTGTGTGTGCATGTGTGAAAAAGAATATCTTTTAAAAAACATAACTCATATCTTCCATAGTTTTTGAATTGCTATGTATAACTCTTTCCTAACTAGGTCAGGAAAAATAAATAATAATAAGTGAAATTATTATTATTAATATGTGAAATTAGAACTATTAGAGAAAAAGAAGATAATATCCTTTGGGGAACAAAAGTAAAAAAATATATATATATGTACATACATATATGTGAATATATATGTATATGTATACACACGCACACACACACATATAAACACATATATAAAAATACACACATACATATAAACACACACACATACTCTTCTTTCATTGACCTATATCTCCCTTGGGTATTTTTTTCATATTGACCAACATCTAAATTTTGTTCCTATATGTCCTGACTGTTTTGTATTTTCTGATTTTCCTTTTGTATTCTGCTATTTGACTGATTTAAGAACCCACTTATTTAACCATATAATTCATGACAGGTCTTATCTTATTTCTTTGTTTGTATCTTCCTCAATTTATACTGTTGTTTATACTGTTGCTGACAATCTAATCTGATTTTGACTTATGTACTCACTCACATATCCAGATCCTGTAGCCTAATTCTGGCCATTTCCCTTCTACTTAAGGCCCATTTCACTTATACTGGGACATAAATTTCTTTTAAATAAAATTAAATTAAAAATAGTAAAAGACACCTAGGTAGATCTTATGATCAAAGCAGGATATACATGTTTATGGAAGTTTCACAGTGAAACCTAATAATTTGTACAAGGTTAAAAAAACATCAAAATCTACAACTATTTTAGAAGAGAAAGAACATGATGAGATTTGTGTGATGGAGCCAGTATTGATGAACCAAGAGAAATATATTGGAATAAACCTGAGTGAGCAATGCGATTCACCTCATCTAATGGACTGGAGGTCCCTAGGTCAACCACAACTGACAGGAGGTGGGATTTCAGCAAATTCTTTCATCACATTCTTCAAAGATTACTCACTCTATTTTTAGCCTTAAATAAACTCATCATTTCATCCCTGGATATATCCAGCTACATTTTAAACTTGAATGGGATTGAGGGAGATGGGGATAATTCTATTTTTATTTCAGAAGTGCTCAGGGGAATAAAAGAGAAAGAAGAATGTCAAAACAATAAGTTTTTCTATAGTTTAACAAATCTGTTTTCATTTCCATGTTTAAAGGCATATAACACTGAATGAGAAACTAAAACTTCTGAAGCTATGGCACAGCTCCAGTTGTGACAATGAGTGTCTCTGCTCGTTAATATTCAGGTTTACTAAATTCAGTACAGGAAATGAGTTGAGATTGGTTTTTCAGGTTTATATTTTTTTCCCAGCTTCTGTCCTGTAAGTCATTTTCTTGTGATCAGGAAGTCTGATCTATGTAGTAGGGCAATAACATTATTATCTTTGCAGTCACTGGCCTGAAAAAAATGTGGGATTTTATATATGCTAGAACAGGAGAGAAATGACATTTGATGGAGTCTCCATGAACCTTCTTCACTAGAACGTTCTTCTATGAGGATTAGGTGTCTTCTCAGGGATCAGAGAATTTAAGTTAATACATGCTGCCTTGTATGGCCATTGCTTGTTGACTTCATCAAGACTCTTCAACTCTTCTTTCCACTGCCATTTTATTCCAATTTATAAACCTTACATTCCCACTTCCTTTGTTTTTTTAAATTCTGAGTTACATGCTCAATTCATTTTTTTGGTCAGTTCTATGTGTTAACTTTTCCCTTCATCTGTCAAAAAAACTGTCTCTATGGACAAACAACACTGCATCAATCCTTTAAACTGCTGGATTAAAAAACGTAAACATTAGGATCAATCATACCAGAAACTCAGTTTTCAGTCATAGTGTTTGCCAAAGACCAATTCTTTTTTATTTTCTTATGTATTGTTTCAAAACTTTGGAATTCTCAATCTTGGATAACCTCTGCGGGCGCCATCACCATCTTTAGTTGGGTGGGGCAGCTTCCATCTCCCATCAGGGGCCTCAAAGTCCAACATCAAGGTACCTACAGGTTTGCCACTGCTGCCACTACCAACTAGAGATGTGGCCACTTCCACCTAGGAACAACAGGACCAGAAAGACCATCACCAAGGTGCCTGCAGCCTTGGTTATACCTGAGGTCTCTCTGGTAGGTGTGCTAATAATCATCATCTAGTTGCAGAGGCAGGAGAGAGCCTCACGCAGGGTTGGTGCATTGGAAGACAGTGTGAGGGCAACTTGATGCGAGCTTGCCCAGCCAACCAGCTCAGCACCCACTGGGTTCCCAGGGCCAAATCAGTGGCACTTGCTGGGACCCAATACCAGGCTCCTAACTCCCTTCCCAACATGGCATGCACTGATTACCTGTTCCCGCAGGTTTGGCAATCCACAGGGCCTTCAGGCACCCCAATCATCAGTCTCTCAACCCCAACCCAAGCCACCAACTGGTCCAGCACTTGCAGCTACCTGGCTGGCCTGCAGCTCTCAATGCATGGTTCTGATCTGCCTAATACAGAATAGCTCTCCAGGACAGGTGCACAGGTCCTGAAGCTCAGCCCTCAGGACCTCCAGAGAGAGTGGTTCCTGACTGGGAAGATGAAAGGGAAAGGGTGGAAGAGATACAGCTTAGAGACTAAATGAGAGATGAGGAACTGTGGGGCCCACAGACAATGTAAGGAATAAAGAACAGTTTCCTACTTCACATGACTGAACCCAAAAGGAGATTTTTGGGGTGAAGTCTTCCAATGGGGACCAGCAAATGCTATACCTTACCTCCAGGAGTTCCCCCTCCAAGTCTAATCCTGCTAACTTAGTAATCTTCACCATCCTGAGGGTGGAGATACCAGCAAACTCTAGATAACCCCACCTATCAGATGAGAAGGGAAGGAGAGAAGATATTGTATTCCAACAGAAATAATTGTTCAATTTTCCTTCAAGATTTTTTTCCTTTTCCCCCCTCTCACATCCACAATATTTGTGAAAACAAGTACTTTTCATGCATCAGGCTCCTGAGGATTGGGATGTCTGAGTAGTATATTATAGTTTTGTTGTAAATCTTCTATTTTTACATTTTCCTTATTTTTTTCAATTTTCTTATTCTTATTTTACTTTTTAAAATTTATATTTTTATTTATTCTCTCTCTCTCTCTCTCTCTCTATATATATATATATATATATATATATATATATATATATATATCCTGGAGATTAGTGCTCTACCTGATGTTCATGTGGTAAAGATTTTCTCCCATTCTGTAGGTTGTCTCTTCAGATTATTGTTTCCTTTCCTGAGAAGATCCATAATACAGAATAGAGGAACTTTGGATTGGATAGAGGGGAGTGAGTGGAGGGGAGGGGGTATAGGGGTGGTAAAGATAGTGGAATGAGATGGACATTATTACTCTTTGTACATGTATGATTGCACAAATTGTGTGTCTCTGCATCACATAATGAAAAGTTGTGCTTCATTTGTGTACAATGAGTTGAAATGCATTCTGCTGCCGCAGCCCGGCTGCAGCAAACTAACCGGGGGGCGGTGACAGACGACTTGTGTACCTTGATACAGCAGGAGTAGGAGCCGTTTATTGTAGGACAGGAGCAGTATTTATACATTCCACACAGCTTATCTTAATTAACATAAACTAGATACATCAGTCAACCAATAAGGAATTTCCACACTTAATGGCTCGCTTTTGTTACTTCACAAACTATTCCCTCTGGCATTTTGCCAGGCGCCATCCAGACTTGTTTACAGATTTTAACATTTCTCTGGCAAAATGCCAGGTGCCATCCTGACTTGTTTACAGACTCTAACATTCTGCTATCATATATAACTAACTAGAACTAATAATAATAATAATAATAATAATAATAAAAGTTACTTCCAGGAGATCCAAGTTGGTGGGCCAGAGGGAGGCAGCATTCTGCATGGCTCCGTGACCTGGAACTCAAGTAGTTAGAATTCTGCTTCTCTGCGAGTGATATTCCTGTTCCTGCACAGGAGTTTTGGTCACGGTCCCCTTCCAGGGCTCCAGGCTTCAGCATAAGAGTAGGTCTCCCAACTACTCGCCCATGCAGGACTACCAGGTACCTTAGTGAGACCACTGGCAGCAGCACCCATGAAGAACTTTTGGACACCCACCCGAGCAGAAATCACACAGGACACCTGGCAGCTTTCCATGCACAGGAACTCTGGCCACCACTCCTGTGTAGACTCCCATCTACCAACGTGGGGCTCTCCTGGTAGCCACCATCTTGAGATTCTGCAGCAACAGAGATAGTCCTTTGTACATGGTGTCTGCCTGCACTCAGAGAACTTCACGCAGGCTCTGAAGTCAGCTGACAGCCACACACTGCACTCCACAGAGCTCTGAACTCATTGTCCAATGCCATCGCTTGGCTCCCCCCACATGGCCAAACATCCCAACACTAAAAGAAGAAGCTTTCATCTTGGGCCACCTTTATCACCATCTTCAGTGGGTTAAACTCCTAGTTTAGAACTCCAGCTGACCTTGTACCCAGTTTCTAACTCCCTCTTCGCTCCAGCAGCTTCTACCCTGGCACAGTATCACCCTGGTTACCTTGAGCATCCTGAGAGCAGAGATACCAGCTAACAGCAGATGACCCCACCTATTGGATGAGAAGGGAAACAGGAAAGATACTGATCTCCAGCCAAAACAACTCTTGTTTCTTCCTTCAAGATTTTTTTCCCTCTCCCTCTCTATTCTCCCACCCTCACATCCTCAACATATGTGAAACCATATATTAGCATAAATTAGGATTTGGGGGACTGGGATGTCTGAATAGTATATTACAGTTGTGTTGTATATTCTTTTTTTAAATCTTTTTTTCCACCAATTTCTACTATTTTAATATTTTTCTTAATATATATGTGTGTTTGTTTACACACTCTACTCTCTTCCCATTTACTTGCCTAACCAAAATTACTTCCTCTCCTTTACCCTGCTACTAATCCTCCTCTTTAGATTTCTCTTTCACACTTCCTAATATATAACAACTCTATATCCTCACCTCCTACCTCCTCAGCATATTATCCTATTCCTCATTCCTGGTTCTTTGTCTACTATCAAAAACTGTAAATCCTTTTATTAAATCCTTTAATAGATTATTATCTATAATATACTGAATATATTATAGATAATAATTCAATTCACCATTTCTATATATCGTGACCAAATTATAAAAATCTTAATAGCAAATTTTTATAGGGTGTATGTTGTTTATATTGGGATCTGATAACATTGTCCTTCACCTCAACGAAGAGGTATTGGATCCCTACAGGGGAACTATAAACCTATAGGGTAAAAACAGTAATGCCTCGGATCCATAGAGCTAGAAAGGAAGACACCTAGCAACATGAAAAGACAATGGAAGAAAGTGCTTCAAACAAGTCAAGATACCACATTATTAGAATCCATGGCCAACACACAGAAAAAATTACAGAGAAGGAGTTCAGGGCGTACATAACTAAAATGTTCTGCAAATTAAATGGTGGTATAAGAGAGCAAATACAGAAAGCAAAAGATTTTATTTTAACAAACAGCTACATAAACAACCATAAGAATCAAAAGATTACTTCAATAGGGAAATAAAGGTTCTAAAACAAAACAAAACAAACAAACAAATTAAAAGTTCAATTGAAAGCATCAACAACAGATTAGACAACTTGGAAGAAAGGACCTCAGACAATGAAGACAAAATATAACATCTTGAAAAGAATGTAGACCACACAGTGAAAACGGTAAGAAACCAGGGACAGAATATTTAAGAAATATGGGATAGTATAAAAAGATAAAATTTAAGATTTATTGGGATAAAGGAAGGCATAGAGTTTCAAACCAAAGGAATGAGCAATGTATTCAATGAAATAATATCAAAAATTTTTCCAAACATGAAGAATGAATTGGAAAACCAAATTCAAGAAGCTTACAGGACACCAAATGCACAAAATCACAACAGATACACAACAAGTCACATTATAATGAAAATGCCTAACATACAGAATAAGGAGAGAAAATTAAAAGCCATGAAAGAAAGGAATCATATTACATATATAGGGAAACAAATTAGATTATGTACATATTTTTCAACCAGACCCTCAAAGCTAGATGATCCTGGAACGATATGTATCAAGCTCTGAAAGAAAATGGATGGCATCCAAGATCTTATATACAGCAAAATTAAGTTTTAGATTTGATGATAAAATAAAAACCTTCCATGATAAACAAAAGTTAAAAGAGTTTACAACTCGAAAGTCAACACTACAGAACATCCTCAGCAAAATATTTCATGAACTGGAATTGTAAAATAGGAATGAAAATCAGCAAAGGGATGTATTACACTAAGGGAGAAACTAATCAAAGGAGAAATCAAGTCACATTAAATACCAAAAATAAACAAAAATGACTGGGAATACAAATCATGTCTCAATAATAACCCTGCATGTTAATGGCCTAATTTCACCAATCAACAAAAATACATATAAGAGGATGTGAGGCGAAGGGGAGAAAGAAAAAAAAAACGAGAGAGATAGAGAAATGAGTTACGGTAGATGGGGTAGAGAGAGGGGAAGGGAGGGAAGGGGAGGGGAAGGCATGGGCGTTAGGAAGGGGATAGGAAAGGCAGCAGAATACAACAGACACTAGTATGGCAGCATGTATAAATGTGGCTGTATAACCAATGTGATCCTGCAATCCGTATATGTGGGAATAATAAGAATTCATACCCCATTTGAAACAAATGTATGATATATGATATGTCAAGATCAATGTAATGTTTTGAGCAACTAATAAATTTCTGATGTTTAAAAAGAAAAGAAATGGACTGGAGCTAAATCCGATCAATTATTTCTAAGAAATTGCCAATTAACTGATTTTCTGATCCATAGGTTGAAGATATATAACTTTCAATAAAAATAATGAAGTTATATTCATAAAAAAGACATAGACTGGCAGATGGAATTAAAAAAAAAAAAGACCCAACAATATGCTGCCTCCAAGAGACTCATCTCATAGGAAAAGACATCCATAGAAAGAAGGTGAAAGGTTGTGAAAAATCATACCACTAACATGGACTGCAGAAGAAAGCAGGGGTTTCCAACCTCATATTAAATAAAGTAGACTTCAAGCCAGGGTTAATCAAAAGGATAAAGAAGGATATTTTATACTGGTTAAGAGAACAATTTATTAACAAGACAACAATAAAAAAATTTATATAACCCAAACAAAGTAGCATCTACATTCATCAAACAAATATTTCTCAAGTTCAAGAGTCAAATAGACCACAACACAATAATTTTGGGTGACTTTAACACACCTGTTTCACCACTAGATAGATCATCCAAACAAAAGCTGAACAAATAAACTATAGAACTCAATAATACAATCAATAACTAAGACTTAACTGACATATATAGAATATTTCACCCTTCAATGAACAAATACACTTTCTTCTCAGCAGCACATGGTTCCTTCTTTAAAATAGACCATATACCATGCTGGAAAGCAACTCTTAGCAAATATAAAAATGTAGAGAAACTACCCTTCTTTCTGTCAGATCATAATGGAATGAAATTAGAAATCAATGAAAAAATAAAAGCTACTTCAATACTTCTAGACCAAATAATATGCTACTGAATGAACAATTGGTTGCAAAAGACATCAAGGAGATTAAAAAATTCTTAGAGGTGAATGAGAACACAGATACGATGTATCAAAATCTCTGGAACACTATGAAGGCAATACTAAGAGGAAAGTTCACTGCAGGGAGTTCATTCCTTAGAAGAAGAAAAGGTCATAAAATAAATGACTTAATATTACATCTCAAAGCCCTAGAAAAAGAAGAACAAATAAACTCCAAAAGTAGTAGAAGACAGGAAATAATTAAAATCAGAGCTGGAATCAATAAAATTGAAAAAAACCTGAAAAAATTGACAAAATAAAAAGCTGGTTCTTTGAAAAAAATAAATAATATTGACAGATACTTAGCCATGCTGATGAAGAGAAAAAGAGAAAACTCGAATTAATGACATACATGATGAAAAAGGAAATAACACAACAGATACTACAGAAATAGAGAAGAAAATTAGAAATTATTTTGAAGATTTGTACTCCAATAAAATAAAAAGGCATTGACAAATTTCTAGAGTCATATAATTTGCACAAACTGAATCAGGATGATATACAGAATTTAAACAGATCAATTTCAAGTGATGAAATAGAAGATGCCATCAGAAGCCTATCAACCAAGAAAAGCACAGGACCAGATGGATACACAGCTGAGTTCTACAAGACCTTTAAAGAAGAACTAATACCAATACTCTTCAATTTATTTTAGAAAAATTTTTTAGAAAAATTTTCAAACTCATTCTATGAGAAAAATATCATCCTGATTTCAAAACCAGATAAAGACATCAAAAAAAAGAAAACTTCAGACCAATATCTTTAATGAACATAGATGCAAAAATTTTCAATAAAATTCTGACAAATCAAATACAAAAACATATCAAAAAGATAGTACACCATGACCAAATGGGGTTAATCCCAGGGATACAAGGTTGTTTCAACATACAAAAAATAAATGTAATTCATCACATCAATAGACTTAAAGTTAAGAACCATATGATCATCTCAATAGACACAGAAAAAGCATTCTACAAAATACAGCATGTCTTCATGTTCAAAACATGAGAAAAACTGGGGATATTAGGAACATATCTCAACATCATAAAGGCTATCTATGCTAGGCCCCAAGCCAACCTCATTCTAAATGCATAAAAATTGAAAACATTCTCTCTAAAAACTGGAACAAGACAGGAATACCCTCTTTCACCTCTTCTGTTTAATATAGTTCTTGAAACACTGGCCAGAGCAATTAGACAGACAAAAGAAATTAAAGGGATCCAAATGGGAAAAGAAGAGTTAAAATTAGCACTAGGTTGCCAACAATATGATGCTATACCTAGAAGACCCAAAACATTCCACCAGAACTAGTAAATGAATTCAGCAAAGTAGCAGGATACAAAATCAAGAGCCATAAATCAAAGACATTTCTATATATTAATGACAAATCCTCTGAAAGGGAAATGAGGAAAACTACCCTATTTACAATAATCTCAAAAAATAATATAAAATACTTGGAAACCAACCTAACAAAAGAGGTGAAATATCTCTACAACAAAAAATACAGAACGCTAAAGAAAAAATTAAAGAAGACCTTAGAAGATGGAAAGATCTCCCTAGTTCTTGGATAGGTAAAATTAATATTGTCAAAATGACCATACTATCAAAAGCATTGTATAGATTTAATGGAATTCCAATAAAAATCCCAATGATATTCCTCAGAAATAGAAAAAGCAATCATGAAATTCATCTGGAAATACAAGACCCAGAATAGCTAAAGCAATCCTTAGCAAGAAGAGGGAAGTATCACTATACCAGACCTTAAACTATACTACAGAGCAATAGTGACAAAGACAGCATGGTATTGGCACCAAAATAGACTTGTAGACCATTGATACAGAATAGAGGACACAGAGACTAACCCACATAATTACAGTTATCTTATATTAAACAAAGGTACCAAAAACATACATGAAGAAAAGATAGCCTCTTCAACAAATGGTGCTGGGAAAACTGGAAATCCATTGCCGCAGCCCGGCTGCAGCAGAATAACCGGGGGGTGACGAATAACTTGTGTACGTTGATGCAGCAGGAATGAGAGCCGTTTATTGTAGGATCTGAGTGATATTTATACATTTTACACAGCTTATCTAATTAGCATAAAATAGATATAGCAGTCAACCAATAAGGAATCTCCACACTTAATGGCTTGCTTTTGTTACTTCACAAACCACTCCCTCTGGCATTTGGCCAGGCGCCATCCAGACTTGTTTACAGACTCTAACATTTCTCTGGCAAAATAACAGGTGCCAATCTGACTTGTTTACAGACCTTAACAATCCATATGCAACAAAATAAAATTAAATCCCTATCTCTCCACAAAACTCAACTCAAAATGGATCAAGGACCTAGGAATTAAACCAGAGACCCTGCATCCAATAGAAGAAAAAGTAGGCCCAAATCTACATCATATTAGATTAGGTCCCTCCTTCCATAATAAGACTCCTATAGCAAAAGAATTAAAATGAAGATTTAATAAACGGGTTGTATTCAAACTAGAAAGCTTCTTCTCAGCTAAAGGTGAATAGAGAGCCTATAGCTTGGGAGCAAATTTTTACCACTTGCACATCAGATAAAGCACTAATCTTTAGTGTATATAACGAACTCATAAAGCTAAACACCAACAAACAAACAAATACCCCAGTCAATAAGTGGACCAAAGAAGTGAAAAGACACTTCTCAGAAGGTGATATACAATCAATCAGCAAATATTTGAAAAAATGTTGAACATCTATAGAAAGTAGAGAAATGCACATCAAAACAACTCCAAGATTTCCTTAATCTAATCAGAATGGCAGCTATTAAGAATACAAACAACAATAAGTGTTGGTGAGGATCTGGGGAAAAAGGTACACTCATACAGTGCTGATCAAACTGCTAATGGTGCAGCCTATATGGAAAGCAGTATGAAGATTCCTTGGAAAACTGGGAATGGAACCACCTTTTGACCCAGCTATTCCACTTCTTGGTTTATACCAAAGGACTTAAAAACAGCATACTAGAGAGGCACATCAATGTTTATTGGAGCACAATTCACAATTACTAAACTGTGGAACCAAACTAGATGCCCTTCAGTAGATGAATGGATAAGAAAATGTGGCATTTATACACAATGGAATATTACTCAACAATAAAAGAGAATAAAATCATGGCATTTTCAAGTAAATGGATAGAGTTGGAGAATATAATGCTAAGTGAAGTAAGCCAATCCCTAAAAACCAAATGCCAAATGTTTTCTTTGATATAAGGAAGGTGATTCATAGTGGAGTTGAGGGTGGAGCATGGGAAGATTAGACTAACTCTAGATAGGGCAAAGGGGAGGGAGGAGAAGGGATGGGGCAAGGGGATAAAAAATGATGGTGGAATGAGATGGACATCATTACCCTAAGTAAATGTATGAAGACACAAATGGTGTGAATATACTTTGTATACAACCAGAGGTATGAAAAATTGTGCTATATATGTGTAAAATGAATTTTAATGCATTCAGATGTAATATGTAACAAATTACAATAAAAAAGTTACCTCCAAAAAACAAAAACAAAACCCCCAAACTTTGGAATTACCTTCTGGTCTCTGTACTGTGATTTGACCAAAACTGTGACTCTCAGGGGTAGGCATTTATTAATATGAAACATGCCACAATTGCTGGAGTGCATCTTGGAAAGCGCTTTGGAAAGCAAAACTGGTGAGGAATAATTTTGATTCATCTTGCAAAAAGCCACACTGTAATTTATGGTTATCCTCATGTATCACCAGACTCCTGACTGCATTTACACTGGGATTTCAAAATTCAGCTGCTGAAAGTGATAAATTAGCACCAGAAAATGATTAATGAGAAACTCATTGGAGCTCAGAGTAAAATACATGTGCTTTTCAACAATGTTAGATTGGTAACTGGAAGCAGTAAAGAGCGGTGACTGCTGGTAAAATGTAACATGTATTACATTTAATTATATAAAATTATATGGGGAATCCATTAGAGTTAATAGTCTAATCAAAAGTATCTTATAACTAAATTATATATATATATATATATATATATATATATATATTACTACAACTGATATTATTAGATTGCTCAAATTCATTTTGAATTTATATAATTTTTTTATATTTTGAGGAACACTAATAACAATAAATCAGAACCAACATTTATTGAGTTTCAATTGTATGCCAAGACCAATACTAGGCTATGGAGCACTAGATATGAAATGCCTAGTTGGATCTCCAAGCACTATTTATGGCAAATTGTAATCTGCTTTCTATGTTATTGCACAATCTTTAAATATATGGGCATTATGGATTTTTAAAGCTCTTGATAATATTACTAATGTGGTTAATAACTCAAGTAGAATATTTTTCAGCTTGTTTTTTTGCAAGTACTACTTAAAATACCTGTCATCCATGGATCTTTCCACTCTGATTTTTATTTATTCAAGTTGCCACCCTTCCCTGGTTACTAGTCCCTGTACTGGTCTGTTCATTTGTTCATAAACATTTACATAAGATGGAAAAGTTGAAGTAATTTAAATTTAGTCCATTATTTTATACCCAAGGTGAATTGTTTGTCACTATACTACTTCAATGCAAGGTTATTCATTGGTTTATTTTGTCTTTTTATGGTTTCCAAGCATACTTAATATCTGTGATTAACTAAAAATTTCAGATTAACATCTGCATTTGATCATAAGCTATTTCTTACTTCCTAGGCTGGTCAATGTAACATTTCAATCACTTCTCCTTTCTCCACTCATGTAATAAAAGATTCAAAGTCAGTTATACTTTCTCACTTTCAAAGACACAGAGCTGCACTTGAATAATATTTAAGAAAGTTATATTTCTTTGAAGTGGTCAAAGGAAGCATATGCTCAGTATATATAAACAGGGAGGAGAGTAGGGAGAGAACAGAAGAAAGAGAAAGAGTTGATACACTGATTAGGAAGCCTTGGTTGATTTATACAGAAACGTTTTGTCTCAGAGAGAAATGAAAGGCTATATTGGACTCCAAAAACCACATAGCTCCTGAATAACAGCACTGAAATTCAAAGAAGAAGGTTTTTTTTTTCCCATTTCTTTGGTTTGTTCCAAAGATTTCTGAGAAGTCCCTGTTTAGTTTTAGTTTAAACACTCTTTGTCTAATTTTTCAAAGTTCTATTATCATGGAGAATGAAACCTGAAGGATTGAGGATCTATCAGGATTTTTTTTTCCCTACTGCATAGCATCATTCAAACTAGTTCCTTCATTTTTTTCTAAATTCTCCATAAACCTATAATAAATGATTCAATTTAAAGAACAAAAAATATAATTTAATCAGAACAGCTAAATGTGCAGTCATGTCTGTTCACTGTAATTTTGGCAAACCTTAACCAAATTCAGGTAAATATTTACATTCTTTCCCAATTTTCGTTCTGAAAACTAGAAAGGGGGTAGGGCATGAGCATCAGTGCTGAGATTTAAATTAATTGAGAAGTATAATGTGAGCAATATTCTTATTTTTAGTACACAGGACACGAGACTACGATGAGAAAATTATATAAAATTATATAGGGAATCTATTACAGTTAATATTTGAATCAAATGTATTTTGTCACTAAATTATTCTGACACATTCAATGATTAGCATGATCACTGATGCTCTAGAAGGATTTTAAAATGCACAATACATGTAAAAAAATCACAATGATTGTAATATGTGTTCATTATAGAGTTAAGTAAGTCTTTATTCTTGTTTAGTCACTAATAGAAATCATGTGTGCCCACTATGTGCAAGACCTTAATTGCTTTGAAATTAGGAGTAAGATTTTGTTTACAATTTTATCACCAATGTCATATGCATTCAAAGTTCATGAAAAAATGAGCAGTATATGGTGTTTGCTACAAATAATCTTCACACTTTGTTTTCTAGGTTCTGAACATGTGTAACCATGTTTAATGAGATGTGTTAGTTGGCTTTTCATCACTGTGACCAAAATATCTGAAAAAGACAACTTTGAGAAAAAAGATTTATTATGGCTCGTAGTTTGAGTCTTCTGTCAGCAGGCTCCAATGCCTGAAATATCATGGTGGACGGGCATGAAAGAGAAAAGCTTCTCATTTTATGACAACCAGAAAGCAAAGAGAGAAAGGGTGGGGGATTGGGACAAATGTACTTCCCAAAACCAGGGTCCCCATGAACTACTTCCTCCAGCCATGCTGCACCTGCCTGTGGTTTTCACTATTCCCAGGAAATTCACTCCATCAAATGGAGATTACAGCCCTCATGATCTGATCATTGCCTTGAAAACTCCGAACCTTGCTGCATTGGGAATCATGCTTTGAACACATGAGTTTTTGCCAGGATATTTCAGATCCAAACCATAATATGAGGCATTTCCTTTTTTCAGTTCAATGTTTATCATCTACACTCTCACATGGAAACACAACAAAACAGAAAAGGATCTATGTTAAATTCTTTGTCAGCTTCCATCTTCCATGACCTCAGTGTCCTTGACCAGGTCAATTGACTATCCTCTGCTTTTAAAGGCTCAAATGGCTATGGATGGCATGTGGGAAGACTGTCATCATGCACCATGGGTGGGGGCCAGATATGCTTCAGGGGATTAAGGAGTGAAAGTGGAGATGAATTTTGCATTGAGGACATTGGACCTCTGGGAACACAAGAAGGATAAGGAATTAGGGCCTCAGGGAATTACACTGGTTTGATGAAGGGAGGAATAGGGCACAGATTGCTGGTTACATGGATGTGAGACACTACAGACAGTTCTCTAGAGGCAGAATGTAAGACTTCCAGTCTGTGTGTCCCAGAAGCAAGAGACCTTCTGAGGCAGAAAAGCCAAGAACATTTCTTTCTGGCTGTTTAACCACCTGACACCAATTAAACCAGGGCCACAGGCAGAGCTGACCTTTAATTGAAACTTCTGTTTCCACTCAAAGTTGCTCTTTATTTGTGTACTCTTTTCCAGAGTCCAAAGATAGATCCAGAGTTTTCATCAACATAGGCCTCAGATAGCAACAACCAGTAAAGTCAGACTTAGGTTTTAGATATAAAAACAATCCTAACTCTAGAAATAATGTGGTTTCAGTAGCAATGTGAAACACCTCTTGCTCCTACTTTGACTTCTTGCTTGCCCTTTCCCAATAAAAATTTCCCTCTCCAATTTCCTCCCTAACATGTGATATTTTCTTTGACAGATAGCCTTCCCTTCAACAGTTGGAAGTCATCAATCTGTGCTCACAAATACTTTCCAGCTTTATAGCTGTTCCCTCTTCATGTCCCCTCTATGTCATCCCTTCATGCACATGGCTCCCTGCTTTAGCACTCTTACTACAAAAGAGCTCCTTTTCCTGTCACCTGTGTAGTCTGCCTTCCTGTCTTTTTGGCCTGCTGGGGAGTGGTGTCAGCCTGCTCTATCCACATGTTGTCCACCCATTTTCTTTTTTATCCTTCGCCATCAGGCTTCCAACCTCTCTGTGCTCTGCTGTGGTTGCTTTAGAAGCAGCTGCCATCTCTGCCATTTTTCCTTTTTTGAGGACTAACAGTGGTTCATGAAGAATGAGATTAGCATAAATGTTATCATTAAATGTCTTAAAAAAGGAATTTTAGGAGTTAAGTATGAGCGAATGGGTATAAAGAGATCCAGTAATTTGTTGGAGGACACATGGAGAATAAGTAGAAGAGTGAGGAAGAATTAATCCTAATGGAATCCTAAACCCTTAGCTGGCATGACAACCTACCTTTGTGTTAACTCTTCCCCTAATATTTATGTTCTTCAATCTAACACTGTGTAAAAGAACTCTCTGTCAAGATGCATTTTTCTGTACCTGCACTATTATTTTACAGAAGCCGCTTGCCACATGTGGGTGTTAAACACTTAAAATATGGCTGGTGTCAATGAGGAACTACATTTTTAGTTTAATATGATGGAAATTTAAATAGGCACAGGTTGCTAGTGGCTGTGTTCTCACTAGAGAGTGCAGCTCTATACCTCAGTGAAATTAAATATTTTTGACTGTGCTTCCATACTGACACTTGCTTCCCTTGCTCTCAAGGATCACAATCTCAGGATTATTCCCTGTTTGCTGCCCCTGTGTTTGCATTCTTTTCATCTTCTTGTTTCCTATATGTAAGCTATTCCCTTCCCAACTTTCTTCATGAACCCTTATTTTCCTACGTTTTATCCCTTGATGCTAATAACACTAATTCCAATCTCTTTAAATATTCTCTTTGAATACATGATCAAAATCTTTACTCTCAGTCACAATCTTTCTGTGATTTTTTAAAAAATCCTTTCCAGTTGCTTACTGAATATCCTATTTCTTGGTGCCACTATTTACATGTCTTCATATATTCCTTGTTTCTATGAATGGCACCACACCAATATTCTTTCAGATTCTAAGATTTAAAACTTCTAATTCTTGGGCAAATATGCTTTTAACCTGGTTGTGTGAAAACATTTGCCAGGTTTCACTGATTCTGTCTTCCACATATCCCAAGTTTGTCCTGACTTCTTTGCTTTCTCAACTAGGAAACCATATCTGAGATCTAAAAGTCATTAAGAATGGGGGGTCTGAAATATTGTAATTTTCCAATTTTCTTTGTACTCAGCCTTCATTGATGTTACCGATCCTCACCACTGTGATTAAATGAATTATTTTTCTCAGTAGTACTCTGACATTCATTTTCATTTCATTTAAATTAAAACCCATGTACTTTCAGGCTGAATATGACTTTCAATTACCATGTCCAGTTCCTATTTCCCCACGTAAACTTCTGAGTCCTTTTGGCCAGGAAAAAGATCTTTCTCTAATTTCTCACAGTAATATAATTTTCTATCTTGCTATGTATTCTTATTGACATACATGCTTGTTCCTTCCTTTAGCTGGTTAAAGGTGGAAAACTATTTTATTTGTATTTTTATTTCCCAGAATACCTAGAATAATGACTTACAAACTGCAGAATTTAAATAATCTTATCAGGTCTTAACTATTTTTTAATTTAAACTGTTTTCTAGTGCTCCTTGGGTACCAAATATCTCCAAGTCATTGGGAATACAAGGGTGGGGAAAGGTGTGTGTCTGTTAAGAAGATTTCAAAGTATTGTAGGGAAGACGTTTTGAAAATTATTTTAAAATAAAAATGCATGCAGGATTATCAGGATTGTTTTCTTTACATTATGTTTGGATGTGAGGTATCCCCCCAAAACTTACATGTGAGACAATGCAAGAAGGTTTGAAGAAGAAATGATTGGGTCACAGCCTTAATCTAGTCAGTAAATCAATCCCAGATGGGATTAATTGAGTGGTAACTGGAGGCGGGAAGGGTGTGGCTGGAGGAAGTGGCTCATTGGGGGTGTGGCTATGGGGTATATATTTTGTATCTAGAGAGTGAAGACTTTTTCTCTCTGCTTTCTGATCATCATAGGAGCTGCTTCCCTCTGCCACACACTCTGCCATGATGTTCTGCCTCACTTTAAGCCCCAAGGAATGGAGACAGCTATGTGTAGACTGAGACCTCTGAAACTGTGAGCCTTCAAATAAAAGTTTTCTCCTCTAAAGTTGTTCTGGTCGGGTTCTTTCAGTCAAGTAGTGATAAAGCTGACTAAAACAGTATAGTACAAAATAAAGATTTATAAAATCTGAGTAGAGAATGTAGGAAATTTAGTTGACCAAGAAATCTTGAGATATTTACATTTTAAAGAACTTGAAGGAGGAGTTTATCTAGAAGTCTGACAATAATAAAGTACCCAAGGAACATGGACAGCTTGAGCAGTGGCCTGGAGGTGTGAGATTGCATGATGCTTATTGGAAAACTACATGTATTTCTGAGTATCTAGAGCACAAGGTGATTAGTATATAAAGAAGGTAGTGAAGTGGAAAGGGAAGAAATGGAACATGAGCATTAGCTTTAAGCATGCATGAGGGATTTTGTATGTCATCCTAAGAATTTTGGGTTTTTCCTCTGGGTAAACCATTAAAAGTTCTATGTAAGGGCCACAACTTACTAGATTTTTCTTTTCAGAATCTTCTCCTTGGGAGGAAAATTAAAGGGTTCAATATTTGAGGCAGCAACATGCTTTTAAAAAATTGTCATAATGCACTAGGCAAAGGGAATAAAGTTCTAAATTAAAGCAGTGGCAGAGAGGATGAGAAGAAAGAACCCAATGTGTGATTGGTAGATTGATGCTAATGGAGTTAATGAAATAAAAGAAGCATATTTTTTTTTGTTTCTTGAAGAAAATAAAATGCTTCAAGCAGGAAAGAGAATGAATTCATTCATTCCTTTTAGTCCCAAACTAGCTGACCCTGTGCACCTCTGTGAATTATCAGGTTGTTGGGTCCACAAGGCAGATGAGTATAGAAAGATAAGTGTCAAGAGAGCAGTCTGAGATGGAGATATCATTTGGAGTTCACCAGATTTTAGGTTAAATAAAAACTTAACATGGCTTTGGGAAAGGATGCAAGGAGTAATAGGCCCAAGTGTTGAGGCCTATTATTTCTGTGTTGAAATGACAAAAGGTTTATTCTTTAAGGAAATTAATTTCATCTGTCCTCTCTAGGCTGCAAAGGAAAAACATTATGAAGGAGGATAATTATGATAGTATTTATTAGTTATTCTTTTTAAATTATTATTTGAAAATAAAAGATATATTGTTTTAGCATACATCTGAGGTACAATATATTAAAAAGATAATGGAATTTTTAATGAAAACACAATAAGATATTTTGACTCCTTGCTTCCATCTGTGGCTCTGTAAAACAGGTTTTGGATGAAACTGTTCTTGTCCCTTTGGAAATGAAGTCTTTCTAGAGACAAAAAAGAATTAAGATAGTTATAGTCTTACTGCCATGCATTTACTGAGTTTCTACTTTGTTCCCAGTATAGATGTTAAAAGTTACTCAGTTTCACAAATAATTTTCAAAATTACCTAGACTGAGAAAATACTTTGCATGATTTCCCATCAGATTGTGTATTTTTTTTGTACTTAAATCCTTAACTACATTATTAATTATTCATTCTTGCAGGCATACTTGAAGTTTAGTACCTTCTCTTCTGTTAGCATTACGCAATGCTAAATTGCTAGATTTTATGGTTGCTTTACTTCATTCTATAATTACAGCATTTAGCACTAACATATCTTAGGAGATGCTTGATTTCTGAAAATACATCTATCCATAAGTGGTTTGAGTATTCTTTCAGTGTTATCTATTTTTTCTTCTTTTCTTTTTTTATAGTGAATCTGGTGGGATATTTAGCAATTCATGGAGATTGAATAAACCCAGTGGTGCATGAAGTAGGGTCTCACTTTGAATTCTGGGAAAAAGGAAACAGTATATTTTTTGAGAAGGGCCTTTGGCCTTGGAATTCTTTTCTGACTCTTCGCCAGAGGCTGGGCTGTTGGTCTGTGAATCACAGAGGAAGACCCATCTGGTTTCTCAGGCTTCTGCTTTTAGGGAGACATGAGAAGGAAGTGCTATGAAATCTCTAGGGACTGGCTGGGATTCTTGAGACACATTTATAGTTGAGCTCTGTGAGGACTCATTCAGGACTATGCAGATGAGACATCTTATTTTTTTTTACATTATTCTTACAGAACATTTCATTACTACATTTAATTATTACATTTAGTAGTTAATAAAAAATATTTTCCCTTTTTTATGTCATTCCATAAATAAGTTACTAATATTATAGTGATATGTTCAAAATAATAAGAGCTGGGAATTATGTAGAAAGACTTGGATTTACATATATACATATCATTTTATACGTATAATTTTAATCTGTAATGACATGAAATGGGTTTTAACATTAATTTCATCATTATATTAATAAGTCCTCAGATTTTTGTATAATTTATAGATCTATAATATTCCTTCATAATTAATTATTCATAAAATGGTCAATTGATGAATCATATTGTTAAAATTATTTTTCAAATAATTATTTACTTTATACTTTTCTGTAACACATCATAATTATATTTTTATGTTTCCTGATTTGATCATATCAATCTGGGAATCCATTATCTTATCAGATGGAGTTCAAATTAAGTTATTCTGCTATCTTGTGGTTGCAACTTGAAATAGCAAATATTGTATTCAGGAGTTAAGTCTTTAAGCTTAGTTGTTGGGATAGGAAAAAAAAAATTAGGGGGCAAACTACCCTGAGAGAACACTTGATCTTAATCACAATTTCAATAGTTATCAAATCATGCTGCTCTCTCAGAACTCAAGCAGACAGTGAAAAGAATTCAGTCATATTACAAAGCCTCAGAAATGGAGCCAGGGCAGTCTAGCAGCTTAGCAGTAATGGTTTAAATTGTCCCTTAGTGGTCCTAAAAAATTAAAGCAGTTATTAAATTTTTCTCAGAAACTCAGACTTCTGAGAATCAAGCCAAGTGATTTTTCTAGTAGATAGATTAATTCAGTGATTTTTCTAGTAGACAAATTTCATTCCTTTTCTCACTCAAGTCAAGGGTAAAGTAAGCCTTTAAATGCAGTCTCATAAGGATGGTAGAACTCCAGCTATATCTTCCAGTGTAGTTATTTTTATTTGGGGTTCTAGCAGAGAATCCTATCAGAAAGACAGGTGGGAATAGAAAAAGTACAATTTTCAGCATTTTTAAAGTTGAGCTCTGTGAAGACTCATCCAGGACTATGCAGATGAGACATTTATTCTTTTTACATTACATTTTGCTAGCCCCCCACTTCCATCCCCTAGCACTATGAAGTCATTCCTGCGGTAGTGTCCATGCATTCTGAGAAGGTAGATGGGACTTGTCTCCCTTCTTCCACTGCCTTCACCCAGCAAGAGTGGGGCTCATACCCCATTTGAATCAAATGTATGATACATGATATGTCAAGATCATTGTAATGTTTTGAGCAACCAATAATAATAATAAAAAAATATGCCTGGGCCATTACAGCTATCATCCTTAGGGTGCCTTCCTTTCCTGTTTGTGAAGGAAGGATTGGTTTCTGTTTACAGTTTTTATTTTCCCTGTTAACTTCCAAATTCAAAAACTACCTATAACAATTTTTTATAGAAACTTCAAAGAATGTTCCAGTGTTTAAGAAATAACTTTCAATTGCACAATGTTAATGGCAGAGGTGGGTACTTGAATCCAGACTTTCTGAGTTGAACCTCCTCAACTACTTAGGCAAATTGTTTTTGATCTATGTTGTTTATGCTTCAGCTTTAAGTATGAAACCTTGTTTCGGTAAATTTCATTGCAGCATAATCAACAAATGGATTCACATCTGCTCAGTTCTACCGCCACCTTTGAAAAACATCATTCTCTTTATAAAGCCTTCTATTTCCTCTGGCAGATGCTGAAAGTATTAATGGTGGCCAAGAGGCTTCTGTCTCTTAATGAGTAGCAGGTGTGGTCAGAATGGCTTATTATTTATCACTTCCTCACCCAGGATATTGTTCTATGCTTGTAAGACATTTATGCACTTCTTCATCAATGGCCTCTTTATTTCACATTCAGTATCTCTGCACCTGAAATTAATGTTATGCTTCCCACTAAACCTTGACATTCACTACCTCAGAGACTACCTTCAGCTACCAGGGACAGAAATGGGGGACAGCTGGAGCAATTCTGCTAATGTTTCCCAGATTTGGAGATTATTTGAGGTCATGGGGTAAGGTAGTGGGTGGAACAGAGGAAGGTATGGAGGAAGGAGATGACTATATTTCTTGACACAACTTTTGTTTCTGATCCTCACGGTGTGATTGAAAACCCTGCCCGTGGTCTGGCTGGTCCAGATGGATTGGAGCGGGTCCATTTTGGATCACTTTGTTTGATGTTCTGCTGTGAGATTAATGAGAAAAACACCTTTTTGGATGCATGATAGTTTTGCATCTTAAAGCAGAATCCAAATGACTGAAAGGTTTAGGATTCATTAAATTGATGGAGTATAAATTCTTTGATTGAGAATAGAGAGATTTTAGACTTTGATACGTATTTTGAATTCTTCTACTAAGCTCAGGGAGTTTGCCTCGTGTTTTTTTTTTCCCCCAGATTCTTTCTGAGGCTGCTATTCTTCTATAAAAAATTGATAGGAATATCTACAAATTCCATAGACATACGTTTCCTGGTTCAAGTATTAAAAACACCTTGCTGTAGGGTTTGAATGATGGTGAAGGCTGAGTGGCAGCTTCCTCCTTAGTCTTAGTTGTTTTGATCCTAACAGTGTCTGGATTCATTTGTTCCCTTGTTTATAGGCCACTTATATGTGGGTAGTCGAGTAGACCTAAGCAGACAGGTGTTGAGTATTCTGTTGTCTCTTTGGTATATAAGCTGTCATATATTTTAAAAAGGAATTGAACTGAAGGACAGAAGATTGATGTTTTAATTTATATATTTTAAACATAGAATTGATCATCAAACTTTAAAAGAAACAACTCCAATATAATGGTTATATGTATATATTTAGAAATTAAATATTTATATAAATCTATGCATATTTTTTACCAACTAAGATTATTTGAGTTTTAAAAAGCCTGGTTTGCATGTCCTTTGCATTTCATTAGCCCTTAAGAATAAAGTTTAGGGCTTACTTAAGATTTGGGACTGGTCCACTAAGTACTCTTTGTTGGAAGTGAGCCAAGTTTTTATAGCTAAAATGGTGCTATGGGAAAGAAGTGGGAATTTAGCTGCATTTTTTATTTCATGAGTACTTCAAGAGACCTTTCCAATAATTATATTGAGAGTTGTAATAATTAATTGAGAGTTAATTGCACTTTGTATCTCCTGTATTTTGTTCAACTTTCAAATTATTTCATACATATATAATTTGCATTTAAGAAGGAAGATGCCTATGGATGTATAGATGGTCTTAAGCCTATTAAGGCCTTCCTTTTCCTAAAAGCCAAATGTAAGCAAAAGAAAGTGCCAGAGCTCATTTTGTAAACAGGGATCCATAGTTTCAAACAGTGAAAATTTAGCATCTTGATAAATAGTTTTTATATTATTTGAAGAAACAGTTATCAATTCAATTTACTATTCAATATCTGTTATCTATCTCTTGGATTGTCTCTTAGCAAGAACCCATGAAACATTTTAAACCCTGACATGTCCAGTAGTTTTTTCCACCTAATTTGACCAACCAATCTCTTATTTAAAAAGTTTCAGAAATTTAACACAATGCAAACTAATATTTAAGGTCCTCATTCTTCACCCAAAGAATATAGTTTAAGATTTATCTGAAACCAACAAGAAGAGCAAGAAACTGGTCCAGTCTCTTAAGGCATAGATGATGAATATGTCAATCTAAAGTGGAAGAGAACAAAATATTGTGAAGATTTTATTGGTTTTGACAATTTTTCTTACTGGGATCAGGCTGAGGGGTGGTTGAGATGTTAAAATCTAATTTAGAGTTTTATGGGAAAAGAGAAACTTGTTTAATGACTTCTCACTCCTCAGAGGGAACATAAGATAGCAAAGATAATTTGGTGTGAAGGTGCTAATGGCCTAAAGTTTATACTCCAAACAAATGAGAGCAGTTTCTCTTTCTTGTAAGTACTGGCCCCACTAGTGGTTGCTCTCACTTTGGAGGGGGAGAGAGAGAGAGAGAGAGAGAGAGAGAGAGAGAGAGAGAGAGAGAGAGAGAGAGAGAGAGAGAGATTGAGAATTATGAGCCCTGAATTGGACTGATAGATTTACCTTCTTTAACTTGGTTCAATAAGTACTATGTTTTTCCTAGAATGTAAAACTTTAAGGATGGTGGACATTTTTGCCCTGAAAACTAGTAAGTCTACGAGATTTTGAACTTTACATTCAGGGAGTCTACAGAAGCATCTTAGTTTCTTCTCTCATGAGCATCTTTCCTAGTTGGCACTCTCCCTTATTACTTCAAATGATCTCTTCCCACCTTTATAGGAGACCAACAGGTGACCAAGTATTCAGACAAGTAGGCTATGTTCTATGATATGTTAAACCTTGAGAATGAAGTTTTATCACTGTGTGAAAAACCTGAATGTTTAAGAAATATATTTATTTTTAAAATTTTTATTTATATGTGACAGTGGAATGCACTACAATTCTTATTACACATATACAGCACAATTTTTCATGTCTCTGGTTGTATACAAAGTATATTCACACCAATTTGTGTCTTTATACCCATACTTTGGATAATAATGATCTTCACATTCCACCATCATTTCTAACCTCATGCCTTCTCCCTTCCCCCAAACCCTTCTGCCCTATCTAAAGTTCATCTATTCCTTCCATGCTCTCCCTCCCTATCCCACTATGAAGAAATAATTTTTAATAGAGGCAAAAAGCTTTACAGCAAGAATCCAGGGACCAGATCTATCACTTATTTTTGTTTTCTTTTATAAAGAAATATTGCAGGGAGTAGTGTGATGTTCTTGATAACTAGATTAGAAAAAATTCTCAAGGAGCGAGTCAAAAAGCAGGTTATCCAAATGTAAAACCTGTCCTATTTCTGCCAATTAGAAAGAGTGTAAGATAGTCCCCTAAAGCCCTTTATTTTGAGAGGCACGAATCATAGGTATTTACACTAGAGGAGCCACCAATAGCAGAGTTTTTGAATAGGAGCCGAGCATCAGCCCTAGATAAAATTAGATTCTAGACAATTTTTAAAAAAATAATACCTGTGTTTTGTTCATTTTCTCTCCCTCTGCTGCTAGGTAACCCAGTAACTATCTTCTCCTCCACTTTCTTTTCAACAAAGGGTCAATAAATGTTCACTTAGTTGTTGAGTGTAGAGGAATTTGACTTTGCACAAAGATAATTTCTTTTTGAAAAGGAACTCCTGAAGGTCAAAACATCCTAATTGTAGAATTAAATGAATGAATCTAGAATGCGGGCAGCTCAGGGACTTCAAAGAGAAAGAGCAACCATCTAAGGCATCTTGGATTTCCTCAACCAGGTCTTCTGTGGCCACATATTCCATCAAGGCCATTCCTGTCCTGTGTGTGCTATGATGCCTCCTCCCTCTTTGCCTTCAGTCTGCCCATGCACTGTCAGCACGTCTTACGTTAGCTCTTGCACTTTTCTAACTCTTCTTCCAATGAATAGGGGGAATTGGGAATTTGGGGACTTTCTGTCTCCCCCTATGGGTGGTCAAGAATTCAGAGGTTTTATTAATAGATACATATAATGTAGTTATACGTATCTATTAATAAAAATATATTTTTATTAATAGCTATTAATAAAAAATCTACAAAATATAATTTATGGTCACTCTCCATAAATCTAATGCTAATGGCTGTCCACATATTGTTATGTTCAAGTTATCCTATAGGTCTTCTACCAGTTTAGAGAACATGCTACTAGATGGGACTTTGAGAACTGATGTCATTTGCTTATGTATCTATTGTATTTCATTGCTATTCTTAGTGGAAGGAGTTAATGACATAATTCAGGAGGAAGAAAGCCTTGTGGAATTTGACAGTAACAGAAAGCAGTGGTGTGCTAATTTGGTCATTGTACATATCCCAGCTTGGTGTCTCAATTTTAACAGTAACTCAAGTGCTAAGTCATGCATACAGATGTTGAAGATATGACCTCAGGGGCTATTTCAGGCTGTGAGAGACTATTATACCTGGTACATTTTGTTACTGAGATGCTAGCTGCCTCTAGTCAGCAGCTAATTTGTACAGCACACATGATCTTTTGCGTGTTGGCCAAGAGTAGTAGAATACACAGTTTCTCCTGGAAGCTTTCAGTGCTAGTCTCTATGTATAACTTCATATTCCAGAAGTCATAAATGATAATTGTTTTGCTATAACATATAAAATATGTATGTTTGTGTGCAAGTATGTAATCATGTGTGCATATAAATAAACATATATATATATATATATATACACACACACAATATGAATAGATATTTATTTAGTTATACATTTGAAATATTCAAGAATCAAAGTTCACATTAAAAAATCAAACTTATTTTGAAATGTAAAAATGAACTGAAGAATTATCTTGTATGGTATATAGTACTGAACACAGTTGAAAATAAAATCATATTTTGCTGAACTGGGGACTCTGTCCTGAAGTTCAAAGTGTTTTTAACCTAAAATGATTAAATAGTATTTTCACTCATCATTTCAATAATTTAAACTTTCATTAAGAAATACTTTTTCAAAATTATATATATATATATATATATTTAAAGAGAGAGAGAATTTTTTTAATATTTATTTTTTAGTTTTTGTTGGACACAACATCTTTGTTTGTATGGGGTGCTGAGGATCGAACCTGGGCCGCATGCATGCCAGGCGAGTGCGCTACCGCTTGAGCCACATCCCCAACCCCAAAATTATATTTACTTAAAAGCCAATTCTTATGATATCAGAATTAGAGTCTGACATTAGTACATCCCTAGCACTCTTTTTGCTTTTCCTCTCAGGAAGGATATATATTACTTTTGATTTCTTCATTAACTGAAATATTTGTTTTATCTTATCCAAATTACATAAAACAGGAAAAATATGCCTTCCCAATAATGCTGTAAAACTAAATCAGCAAGTTTTATCCTTCCTCCCCATATCAGCTCATGAAAGAAAGTCCTCTTCAGTGTCTTCAGAGCTGCTGATGTGTGTTAAGTGTCAGGCCACAGTGAGAGCCAAGGAAGGTTTGTTTTGCACTCTTGGCACAATGGGATCTGCACCATGTCAACAGGATGGAAATAATTGCACAACAGAGTTTTTATGATAAATAGTTTTATTTGACCAATTTTATATTTTCCAAGCTGAAGCATGCTTTTCAAAATAAAAATCCTTATTCTGGATTTTTACTGCTGTAATCTAGGCAAAAACCTCCAAACCAGTCACCAATAATTGGGGTCTCTGAAACAGAGAACTTCCCACAATAATAATATTTTTTTTAGAGAGAGAGAGAGAGAGAGAGAAGAGAGAATTTTAATATTTATTTTTTAGTTATCGGCGGACACAGCATCTTTATTTGTATGTGGTGCTGAGGATCGAACCCCTGGCCGCACGCATGCCAGGCCAGCACGCTACCGCTTGAGCCACATCCCTAACCCCACAATAATAATATGTCATTCTGTCCCTTGTATCTAAGTAAATCTAACAAAAACTCACTAAGGGAAATTTTCAGAAAATCCTACTTTCTCTACAAAGAAGAAGTGAAGATAATACAATGAGTCTCTCTCACTAGTTTGCTAGATGACACGTTGAAATGTAACATGGAAGTTTATCCCTTTTTATAAAGTCCAAAGATATATTTCTAATCATGGAATTTCTTACTATGTTATCTTTTAGACTATTGTTGTTTGTCTGAAAAACCATGTACTTCTTTTCTCTGAAAGTTTTTACAGTGGCCCTTTACCAATCAGAAGTAGCATTTTGACCTGAACCAGCATTAGGTAATTAAAAATAAAACACCCTGTTTCCAGTAAAAGACCAATTGTAACTCAATATACAATTTCCAAAAAGAAAAGAGGGAAGGAAGGGACATTAAGGAATTGCACCATTTATTCCAGTATAAATCACTGTAAGATCACAATGACAGAAAAAATTAGAGGTCTGCATTTTTCCCTTCATAGATGGTAGAATACTATAATGCAAAAGGAGATGGGATATTTTTGCATAAAACTGAGAACTGAGAGGTCCAAGCCTATTGTAATTAATGATTATCAATGAGTAAAAGCTCTTCAACAGCTAGGACTTCAGTTCCCATTATGAAATAAAAAAGTGGGACTGTAAATGCACTGAGTTACTTTCTTATCATAAAATCACATAATTTTCTTTAAAATGTAAATGGACATCCTTTTAAACATTATTTTGAAAAATAAATACCATGGTTTACATGTTATTATTATTATATTAGGAACATATAGTTTCTAATATAGTACCTGGGACTTAGAAGAGGATCAATAAAACGCAATAATACTTGTGATGAATTTATGACATTACATTTTCTATAGCAACCAAACCTGTTAAGACATGTAATTTCAACAGCAGCCACAAGATGGGAGTATTTCTCTTTATAGTTTTTCCTTCTTTTTTCTAATTACGTAGCTGAAGGAAATGAGCATTTTGTTCTTGTTGTAGCTGCTTCCTTGTAGAACAAATGAAGAAGTGGTTTTGTCTCTTGAAACAAGAACGGTTTTAAGATATTTTGTATATGTGCACATCCACACACTCCACATGTCAGCTTCAATAATCAAATATTCAATATTCAAATATCTTGGTAAATTTATCCCCTAACCATATATTTCTTCTGAACAATTCAAAATCAGTTTGAATCTCTTTGTGGATATGATGCATCTCAAGTAGTGGACTCCCTTTCAGCCTCCACACACATCAATGAGAGTGAGAGTGAGAAATAAATTGCACTTCGAATTTTTCACTTTGATGAATCTTGGGTATAATTTGAATAGTATATGACATGATTACAAATCTCAAGGTTGATTTTTTAAAATGACAATTTCAGTTTTTGATGAAATGAGGGATAGTTAGTTAGAAAACATAATGTTATTTAAATAATAGTGAAAATGTAACTCTGATCAGAAGATGAAAGCCATTTGAGATCTATTAATAAGCATCCTATGAGGAAATAACATGCTTTCCCGTGATGGTATGTATTGGACATACTTTGCTCAAGTAGGATTAACATGAGAGTGTCTGTTCTTACTAAAAACGATTGTAACTCACACATTTATTCCTACATTATCTACACAGACTCCTTGTCTATCTGGATTCCTTTGCATTTGAAAGACCCAATTTAGTCCAGAGACAAACATACACAGTGAAATATGTGGGATCCACATGCAAATATTGCATCCTTGGTTACTAAATGACAATATTAAGTTATAAAATTTTGAAACTCAAATGGTAAAGAGTCTTGACTTTTCTACCCTGTGAAAACCTATTTGCATAATTTGATCTATGTGGAATTAAAATAAAGCAGATGTCTTACAATTAAGTTTTCTCATAGACAACATTGAAGAAAATGGTTTTCGTTTATTTTTAAAGAGATATACATGGAAGGACTCTGGATTGATATTTCCTTTGTTGAGGACCAAGAAACTCCACTGGTACTTTTGTTCATATTTGTAAAATTTCACAGAATCTAATTAGTAGAGAAAATAAAATGCATACCTTTGTTTTATTGTATATAGAGGTGAGAATATTATATTTTTAATCTATAGAGGCTTGTTTTCATTTGATGAGGTATATTAAATAAATAAAATAGAAGATGAATTACTTAAAAATAGAAGATGAATTAAATTTGGAAAATAAAAACAACTTCCAAATTCTGATGAAGCTGTTTTGAAGCAAAATTTCCTCCTCTCCTACCCCCTTGCTTACTCCTGTCCTTCCTTGCTACATCTCTCCTTCCCTTTCCCCCTTTCTCCCACCTCCACTTCACTACTTTCTTTCTTCACTTCATTTAAAATCATCCAGCATCATGACCAGAATTCTAAGAGCTTGTAATTTCACCCACTTTAGCACTATTTGGTCCACAACAACTGTAGTAGTAGTAGAAATAGTAACAATAACAGCATTGTCATCATGAAAAGCTGGGTCAAGTTGAACTGATGGGAGGTGGATATCTTGGACAGGGAGAAGGTGGTCACGGTCACTGTACAAGCAGGACATGAAATCCAATCCAACTCTTCAGTAATGTAAAAGTACAATTGCTTCAGTAATACCTTATTTAAGCATGATAAAGTATCTCAGTTAAATTTGATTTAACAATTCACTTTAACTTAGGGACCATTACGTAGGGAGTTATCTGTATAGAATTTCTTTTTCTTTTTTTCTGGCTGAAGTATAGTGAATAGATTTCTAAATGCAGAGCCTGACTCATGGAATTACTACCCTGGTATTTGAAAAGCCACTAGATTCTGTGCTCTTTAGTTTTCCTTCTGTATATCAAAGATGTTGTGCTAGATAATATCTAGAGACAAGTCCATGGCCCATGTTCTAGATCATCTAGGACTATTTATGTTGAAGACTGCCCTATACAATTCTAGTATTCTTTCAGAATTCATCTAGAGGTTACTTTAGCTAAAAAAACAAAACAAAACAAAAACAAAACAAAACAAAACAAAAAACCAACCAAACAAACAAACAAACAAACAAAAAAAAACCAATAAGTGTGCTCTGGTCTTATTTCAGCCAGAGTAACTGAAACTCTATTTTCAATATGTACACTTTTTATTTGAAGAAAGTCTCTACCTTCAAATGCTTGAGGACCTCTTTGGTCTGAACTTTCCTTTCCCCTCATTTTATAGAGTACAAAGACCCAAAGAGGTTAAGTGATTGATATAAGTCATATCATGTAGTTAGAACTCAGTCTAGAACTTAGATCCTAACCTCCAGATTACAGCCCTGGGCCTCTGCTAACCTGAACTGTCTTTAATGGAATTAGATGAAACCTTATTCATTTCAAGCATGGATCTCTTATTTCTTCAAGGAATTTTTCAGCCTACTGAAGAATAATATCTTCTTTTATGGCACTTCTATTATGGAAAATAGAAGCTCATTCTTCTGCATCCATCTTGATGTACTAAGTAAAAGATAGCTTCAGTTAGTTCTGTCAGCTAATTATAATAGAAACTGGTTCAAGATCGTCTTTGAGGGACTGGGTTTGTAGCTCAGTAGCAAAATGCTTGCTTAGCATAGGTGAGGCCCTGAGTTTGATCCTTAGCACCATATAAAAACAAATAAATACAATTCAAATTCTTTAAAAAATCATCTTTGAAAGGTTTCAAAATCCAAATTACTACTTCTAGTCAATGTCACCATAGCTTGAGACCACCCAACTCTATTCAATATATCAAATATCATACATACAGGACATTTGGAAAACTAGAATTAGAATCCAAAGGCAAGTCACATTCTCCTAGTAAAACTTCTTTATTTGTTCTGATACAGAATCCTTGGGATCTTGACAGTGTATTTGTCAGTATGTTACAGTATGCCCAAAACTATGTTCTGAGGAAATTATTTTCTTTGCCAATAGAGCAAAAAAAAGACCCACCCTAGGGTGGAGGTGTTATGACTATCTATTCAGCAACAAATCTTGATTAAGCAATTTAATTACTGTGTAAAGCCTACTCCATTGAGTGTCAGAGAATATAGATTTTCCTTTAATCAGCAGTTTGGAATATCTGCACTACAAGTTCTAGCCAGATAGCACTATTTTAATCCCATGTTGTTCAATTCCTATTAAAATCTTGCATAAAAGAAATTATATTAAAGGAGCATTTATAAAGGCTATGCAAACCATAAAATATATAAAATATCTGTATTATGCATTTAGAATGCTGCATACATCCACCCTGTTGTTTTAGCCTTTTCCAAAATTGATTTCAACAATGGCAGTGGGCATATGCCAGTAACTTACACGGAATAATCAGTACATAAAGTTCTTCAAGAGACATTGCTGGGAGATGGTCCATTACATCTCAGAGAAGTCTTTTAATGTAATTTCATGGGAGGAATTTTTTCAGTTTTTTTTTGTATCAGAAAAACAAACAAACAAACAACTGTTCTTGAAGTCATTTTTTTTCTTTTAAAATTTCATGGGCATGATGATTTTCGTTTCACTTTTGGTTTTCATTGCTAGGAAACACTGACTTGACTTTTCAACCTATCTCTAGCATATACTGAGGTGTATATAAAATGCACTTTAAAAAAGAGTTTGCTAATTAAAGTTTCTTTTCCCTTTCTCTATATTTTCCCTTCAATAGAGCCATTGTATTGTTTGTATTTTGATAAGTAGTCACAGGTTTATTATTTTTTCCTGAATGATAAATATGAGGAACACAAAGTAGCCAAATCTTAAAATATATTGTATGGTACTGCTGAAGCTTATACAATATTTGAAGTAAAAAAGCCAATATAATAATTTATAGTAGAAAGAAAATGGCAGAATATTTTCCAATAAGAAATCTTATTTGTAAAAGAAAATTATGAAAGGAAGACTTTTAGGTCAATATTTAGGATATTTGGAAATGTTTGTAAAATAGGCACCTGAGTATCTACCTGGAATCATTGTGCTCTCTCTTGTCCCAGCCATTGCCAGCACATGTTGGAATTCTCCAGTTTTCCTTTTCCACATTTCAAGTTCCACTGCCACTGGGAACAGTGCTGCAATTAAAGAGAGGACTGTTTCTGTCCTCTTGTAGTAGATGAGAATAAATGTTAGCAGATACCAAGCATGAAATTGAAGTTACAGAAGACACAAGGAAAAAGTGTTTAGTTGATTCCAGATATAAGGGAGAGACTTAAGAAGGAGAAAAAGTAAAAATGGATATAGAGGGAGAGGACCCAGGAAAAAGTGAGACTGGACACGCTCTGGGAGAAGGTGAAAGAAGGAAATTTCTGACATGCCATTTGCAGCTCAAATCAGTTTTTTGGGGTGATAAGAGTTGTACACCTCTGCTCTGTTTTCCCTTTGTAGTCACTTATAAAGAATCTCTTTATAAGCTAATTGCAGTGTGTGTGTGTGTGTGTGTGTGTGTGTGTGTGTGCGTATTCTCTCTAGGGCTATGAGGGCAGTGTGGAAAGAAAATGCAGGTCAAATGGAGCCCAGATTTCCAGCTTAATGTAAGTCCTTGGGAATTTGTGAAATTCTCAGGGAATGGCTTGGGTTTCCAAAGCCAAGAGACTATGAGTTAAAAGAGAGGATTCTAATTTACTTAACTCTGTGAATGACAAAAGATCTCACTGTTATTTTGTTAGAATAGCAAAACTGTACAACTTATCATCCCACCCAGGAGAATTAAGAGAATGAATAGGGTGCTATAGTAAATATGCTGTAACTGCAGATATTAGCACTGCTGTGTCAGGAAAATTAAGATGAGTGATTGCCATACATATCATACTTGTTTCTAATTATAATACATAAAAGCTTGCTGTGCACTTATAGGAGATTCCTATTTACACCAAGTCATTGCAAAGGCTCCTGAATACATACACTTAAATGTTCACCCTAAGCTTGTGCTTACCCATGATGTACTCTCCAGCCTTCCTCCATTATTGGCACTCCTTCCTTCTTTTCACCCTAGATCAGGTCACATAGATTGACTTCTATTTTTCTGTGATACTATGGACCATTTCCAAGATTCAATTCTCCATTACAGATCTAGACTGTATCGTGTGGTAGTTTTGTCCCTATTCTTCATCAAATTTTATTATTAATTTTCCATATTCATATAAGTATGACAACACCTGACACATTAAATGTATTCAGTAAAAGTCTATGAAAGGAATAAAAGAGTTAAAATATCTTTTGCCATCCTTGCCACACATTTGTTTTTAAGTCTATGATCCTTATGTCAACATGCCTGGAGGCAGCCGCTGGGTTCTACTATACACTGGTACTATGAAGCCTTCAGGCCCTTGGGTCAGATTGCCAGCCAGTTTTTAAGGTAGGAGAGAAGTTGAGACATGTAATAGATAAGAAATGCTGTGAGTCAATTCCTGGGGGCACCTGAGCCTAAGGGTTGATTGGTGTGATGCCAACCTTTCTCTCACTACCTGCAGGAAAACATTCAACCTTCTGATTCAGAGAATTTCTGACTTTTGTTGGATTTTCTGATCTTATTAAATATTTTCTTCTGACTCACCACCAACAAACTGCAGATTTCTAAACATTTTGAGGTCTCTGATTTTTCATGTTTTGAATGACTATGCACTGACAAAGATGTGTTGTAGGAGGTGAGAGAGCTGACATAATAGACGCTAACAGCTTTCTGAAAGTAGCATTAAAATCTGCCTGCTGCAATAAATTTGTATTCCATTTAGAAAAAGCCTGATTTTTTCCCTCCTGTGTTTCTAAAGACCTAGGATGTCTACATTTATTGCTATCTGCTTTTTAGAAGGTGTGCTGCTAAATTCATGTACATTTGAATGTTTTCTAAAGACTCATCCCTTTCTTTAAATGTTTGTAAGTTTTATTAATTCCTCTTTCAAAATAGATTAATTTTAGTAATGAGAAGGAAAATGGCACTATCTATGTATTTACCATAAGCATATATAACCCAGGAAAGTTAAAGGTGCTTTTCTTGAAATTACATTGATTAATATGTGAGGTAGTATAACTTAAATCTTTCTTGGTTCTGTCCTGTTTTGCCGATCTTGCATGACCTCAGGATCTTAAGTGCTGCCGTGATATCACTCATTATCTTTCATCTCTTCAACATCTTCCCCCATCTAAACATGTATAACCATAATAGTCATTTGTGAGGTTATTGGGTTTTTTAAACATTTTTTTAGAGAGAGAGAGAGAAAGAGAGAGAATTTTTTAATATTTTATTTTATTTTTATTTTTTAGTTTTTGGTGGACACAACATCTTTTTTTTATTTTTATATGGTGTTGAGGATCGAACCCAGCACCCTGAGCATGCCAGGTGAGCACATTACCGCTTGAGCCACATGCCCAGCCCTGTGAAGTTATTGTTATGCCTCATATCCAACCCTTTTGTTTTAGGATATTGCCTCTCTCCCAGTATAAGCCTTATGCTTTCAATAGTTTTTACTCATTTCTGAATTGCATTCTTGAGTTCTCTTCAACTGAACCCAGTCAGCAAATCTCATTCTTCCAGTCATCCCAAAGATCAACCAGAACCAATGAGACACAAAATAATATTTATTGCTGTTTCTAGAACATAGATATTTTCTCTCTTCGTGTGGTTACTCTGGTGTCAGGATGCAAAATTGGGAAATGCTGCAGCCATTTGCTATCTCCAGAGCAAACTTATTGCTAGGTCCCTTTAGAGATCATGAAATAAATTCCATTGATAGTAGATCAAAAGGGCAGGGAAAAACTTTTTTTTTAATCTCCTTCAAGCTGATGGATTAAGTATTCCCTGGATTCAGAGATATGACTTTATTAGTGTAACATGAGCCAATTATTTCCTTCAAGTTTTAAACTAATTTGAACAGATATGTGTATGCCTTGGATCATATATATGATATGATATGATATGATATATATATATGGATTTTCTGAGTGCATCATAAATATTTTTGATTTATCTCAATATTCTGCTTAGGAGACTGATGGTTGAGCTGGGTGGAAACTGAGATACTTGCTGTAATTGTTTTGGCAATGCCTTATCCATGAATATACCTCCCGGTTTACTCTTTTTTTTTCTATTTATTTTATTTATATTATTTTCCAAGCAATAGTGCCCCTGGGCTGCAACCACAGAAGTTACTAGGATTATAGGTTCAGCATTCCTAACCTAAAATTCTGAAATTTGAGCTGGACTCAGTGGCACATACCTATAATCCGAGTGGCTAGGGAGGCTGAGACAGGATGATCCCGAGTTCAAAGCCATCCTTAGCACTTAAAGTGAGACCCTAAGCAGCTTAGAGAGAACCTGTCTCTAAATAAAGTGTAAAAAGAGCTAGGTATATGGCTCAGTGCCCTTTGGTTCAGTCAACAGAACCAAAAAAAATTTTTAAAAATTAAAAATAAAAATCTGAAATTTAGAATGCTCCAAAATCAAAAACTTCTTGGGCACTAACATGAAGCTAAAAGTGGAAAATTCCATTTAGAAAAATCCCAGCATCTTGGGAGGCTAAAGCAGGAGGATTGTAAGTTCAAAGCCAGCCTTAGAATAGTGAGGTGGTAAGTAACTCATTGAGGCACTGTCTATAAATAAAACACAAAATATTGCTCAGGATGTAGCTGAGTGCCCTTGAGTTCAATTCCTGGTACTCCTTCCTCCCAAAACATCAATGAAGTAAATGTATATTTAAATGTCTAAGAAACAAGGAACAGTAATAAGACAAACAAAAAATTATAAATACGGGTAGAAAATTTAACTACATTATTAGAAGACAAGCCAGACAGAGTTCAAAACATAACTTTATAGTGCATATAGGGACAAGAATGAGTGTAAACTATGAAACAAAAAAAAAAAAAATGAGGTTAAGATGGCCAGATAAATTTCAAACAATGCAAAACTCAACTCATAAAACAGTATATATGATATATATGTATACATACAAAAGTTACTATTATTTAGATGTTAAATATATATATATATATACACATATTAAATGTTATATATATTTAGATGTGTATGTGCACACATTGTTATATATATATATGTTAGATATAAGTGTATGTATATATCTCTTATATGCGTATACATACACATATTCAACATATATATTTAACATATAGCATGTATATATCATGGTAATATATATATTATGTATATATGAAAAGAGGGATATTTTTGCTTATAAATTTAAACATGAAGGGCTGGGGATGTGGCTCAAGCGGTAGTGCGCTCGCCTGGAATGCGTGCGGCCCGGGTTCGATCCTCAGCACCACATACAAAGAAAGATGTTGTGCCCGCCGATAACTAAAAAATAAATATTAAAATTCTCTCTCTCTCTCTCTCTACCTCCCTCTCTCTCTCTCTTTTAAAAAAAAAATTTAAACATGAAAATGAAGAAGTGATGCTTTTCTTTTCTTTTCTTTTCTTTTTTGAACACAGGGTAATCTATGACTAAGCTACATCCCCAGTCCTTTTTATTTTTTATTTTGAGACAAGGACTCTCTAAGTTGTTGAAACTGGCCTCTAACTTGTGATCTTCCTGCCTCAACCTCCCCAGTTGCTGGAATTACAGGTGTGTACCACCACACCTGGCAAGAAGTGATGTTTTTCTATAAAATTAGATTATAAATCTTTATTCCTGAAGAAAAGCTGAATATTAATTATAATGACACCACCATGAAGAACAAGTGAGATCCTATCTTATTTCATAACTCAAAATTAATTTGATATTGACTAAAATTAAATATAAAATTTTAAATAACAATTCAAGCACAGGACTAAAATGTATTTGAAAAATAGTATCTGCAACATTATTCAACAATAGCAACAACAAAAAATGGTAAGCTGAGTTGAGTCCCCTAACACATATAATAAGATCCATAACCCATTTACATTGAAGCATTGATACAAAAGCAGGAATAGTATCTCTAATCTAGGACAGTTAAAGACTTAACATGATGCAGAGGAAGCTAAATGTAACCACTTTTTCTTCTTATAAGACTACGAATTCCATCATTGGGACCCCAAATCCATGATCACATTTAAACCTAAATATGTCCCAGAGGCCCCACCTCCTCACCATCCTATTGGAGATTATGGTTTCAACACATGAATTTGGGGGTGAGGGTGGCGACAGAAACATGTAGTCCATAATTATCTTTTTTGTTGTTAATTTTTTTTCACAATTTGCACCTTTTTTTTTCTGTAAGCTCCAGTTACATTTTTAAAATAGAAAATGCATTGCAATAGTGTTTCTAATGGAAAAACATTGGAAAGAACCTAAATCTCCTTTATCACAAAGTAAATAGCTCTGTAGTGTAGTTTAAGGGATGGAATGCCACCAACTTCACTCTTGCTAAGGATTGCTTTGGCTATTTGGGTCTCTTATTCTTTCAGATGAATTTCAAGATTGCTTTTTCTATTTCTATGAGGAATGTCATTGGGATTTTGTTTGGGATTGCATTGAATCTGTATTTTTGCTTTTGGTAGTATGTTCATTTTGACAATATTAATTCTGCCTATTCAAGAACAAAGGAGATCTTTCCATCTTGTAAGGTCTTCTTTAATTTCTTTCTTTAGTGTGCTGTAGTTTTCATTGTAAAGGTCTTTCACCTCTTTCATTAAGTCTATTCCCAAGTATTTTATTTATTGATTTGTTTTTGAGGCTATTGTAAATGTGGTGGTTTTCCTTGTTCTCTTTCTGAGGATTTGTCACTGATGTACAGAAATGCCTTTGACTTATGGGTGTTGATTTTATATCCAGCTACTTTGCTGAATTTATTTATTAGTTCTAAGAAATTTCTGGTGGAATGTTTGGGTCTTCTAGGAATAAAATCATATCATCTGCAAATGGTGATAATTCAGTTTCATTTTTTTCTATCCGTATCTCTTTAATTTCTTTCGTCTATAGTTACAAGAACTATGTTAAATAGAAGTGGTGAAAGAGGGCATCCTTGTCCTGTTCCAGTTTTTAGAGGGAATGTTTTCAATTTTTCTCCATTTAGAATGATGTTGGCCTGGGGTTTAGCAAAGATAGTTTTTACCATGTTGAGATATGTTCCTGTTATCCCTAGTTTTTCTAGCATTTTGAACATGAAGGATGCTGTATTTTATCAAATGCTTTCTCTACATATGTGAAATGATCATATGATTCTTATCTTTGAGTCTATTGATGTGATGAATTACATTTATTGATTTCTGTATGTTGAACCAACATTGCATCCCTGGGATGAACTCTACCTGATCATGGTGCACTATCTTTTTGATATGTTTTTGTATTCGATTTGCCAGAATTTTATTGAGAATGTTTACATCTATATTTATTAGAGATATTGGTCTGAAGTTTTTTTTTTTTTGATATGTTTTTGTCTGTTTTTGGAATCAGGGTGATATTGGCCTAATAGAGAGTATTTGGAAGTGTTCCCTCTTTTTCTATTTTATGAAATAGTTTGAGAAGTATTGGTGTTAGTTTTTCTTTAAAGGTCTTATAGAACTCAGCTGTGTATCCATATGGTCTTGGGCTTCTCATGGTCCGTCGGATTCTGATAGCATCCTCTATTTCCTTGCTTGAAATCAATTTGTTTAAATGGTGTATATCATCCTGATTTAGTTTGGGTATATCATAAGTCTCTAGAAATTTATTGATGCCTATTTTATTGGAGTACAAATTTTCAAAATAATTTCTAATTATCTTCTGTATTTCTGTATTTCTGTAATGTCAGTTGTAACATTTCCTTTTACATCATGGATATTAGTAATTTATCTCTCTCTTTCTCTTCATTAGCATGGCTAATGGTTTGTCAGTTTTATTTATTTTTTCAAAGAACCAACTTTTTGTTTTGTCATTTTTTTCAATTGTTTCTTTTGTTTCAGTTTCATTGATTTCAGCTCTGATTTCAATTATTTTCTGTCTTCTAGTGCTTTGGGTGTTGATTTGTTCTTCTTTTTCTAGGGCTTTGAGATGTTAAGTCAACAGCATGGTATTGGCACCAAAATAGACTGGTAGACCAATAGTACAGAATAAAGGACATGGGGACTAACCTGTATAACTACAGTTATCTTATATTAGACAAAGTCGCCAAAAATGTACATTAGAGAAAAGATAGCCTCTTCAACAAATGGTGCTGGGAAAACTGGAAAGCCACATGATTCAAAATAAAATTAATTCTCTATCTCTCACCATGCATAAAACTTAACTAAAAGTGAATCAAGGACCTAGGAATTAAAGCAGAGGCCTTATGCCTAATGGAAGAAAAAGTAGGCCTAAATCTCCATCATGTCAAATTAGCCCCCAACTTTCATAATAAGACTCCTATAGTGCAAGAATTAAAACCAAGAATTAATAAATGGGATGGATTCAAATTAAAAAGCTTCTTCTCAGCAAAAGGAACAATCAGTGAGGTGAATAGAGAGTCTACAGAATAGGAGCAAATCTTTACCACAAACACATCAGGTAGAGCACAAATCTCTAGTGTATGTAAAAAACTCAAAAAACTTCACACCAAAAAAACAAATAACCCAATCAATAAATGGGCCAAGGAACTGAACAGACACTTCTCAGAAGAGGATATACAATCAATCAACAAACATGAAAAATAATCAACACCTCTAGCAATTAGAGTAGTGCAAATCAAAACTACTCTAAGATTTCATCTCAATCCAGTCAGAATGGCAGCTATCAAGATTAGAAACAACAATAAGTGTTGGCAAGGATGTGGGGGAAAAGGCACACTCATAAATTGCTGGTGGGATTGCAAATTGGTGCAGCCAACATGGAAAGCAATTTGGAGATTCCTTGAAAAACTTGGAATGGAATCACCATTTGACCCAGCTGTCCCACTCCTTGGCTTATACCAAAGGACTTAAAAACAGCATACTATAGGGACACAGCCTTATCAATATTCATAGCAGGACAATTCACAATAGCTAAATTGTGGAACTGACCCAGATGCCCTTCAGTAGGTGAATGGATAGGGAAAATTTGGTACATATGCATAATAGAACATTACTCAGCATTAAAAGAGAATAAAATCATGGCATTTGCAGGTAAATGGATGGAGTTGGAGAATATAAAGCTAAGTGAAGTGAGCAAATCCAAAAAAAAAACAAAGGCTGAATGTTTTCTTTGATATGAAGATGCTGACTCATAATGTTGATTGAGGGGGCGGACATTGGAGGAATGGAGGAACTTTAGATAGAGCAAAGGGGATGAAGGTGAAGGAAGTGGACAAGGTGGTAGAAATGGCAGTGGAATGAGTTAGACATCAGTATCCTAAGTACATTTATGAAGAACAAATTGTGTGAAATACTGTGTGCAAAATCAAGTGACTTGAAAAATTGTGTTCTATATGTGCAATTTGGAATGAATTACATTCTGCCATCATGTATAACAAATTAGAATAAATAAATAATAAAAAAGTAAATATCTAATTATAGTGTTGAATTGTCATACCACAGAATAGTATTCAGTTGTTAGGATGAATAGAAAAATGTACAAAACACAGTTTAAAAATCAATGTGTATTATGTGACCCTTGATTGAGGCTTATTTTTAAGAACAAGTCTGGAACCTGAATTGGTAAACTCAACTCACTTAAAAACAGTATAGGAAACAGTCATATTTGAGCATTTTAGTGAGCGAATGTTGTTCTACTTTCCTAATAGAGGCTTAAACAAAGGTGAATGACTCCAACAGCCAATGAGAAATAAGAAATACCCAAAGGTAGGAAAAATTATGTAGGTAAATGTAGAAGCAGGTATCCCAGAAACCCAACAGATCCCTCTACAAGCAATCTTTCCTGCCATTTTATCTTTCCATTTTCTTCCTTATTCTGTTATGGAGCTTCACTTAGTTTCAGCATACTGGATATAGCCACAGTTTATACAACCATTCTCATTTTGCAAAAAGTTGAACATGAATACAAAGCAAAGTGCATACTTAACTATTTGCATTCTTTGTCTCTATGAGAAAAATACACAACTGAGAGACCACATAGGAGACTTGATATTTTCGTGTATATACCTTATATTTGAAAAATTTTCCCAAAAAATTGGCTAACAAAGAAAAAAAATTATACTTATTACTTTTCTAGACAATGAATATATAGGCCTTATCTCTTTCAATGTAAAAATAAATCAAATTCAAGCTTGATTAATAACTCAACTAATAATTATTCTAAGGGAATAATAATAAATCAAGGAAACTTTGCCAACTGAGTTTTTCAATCTGGTTTTCAACAGTTTGGTTAAAGTCAAGAATCTGGTACTACAGCCAGTTTAAGAAGTGTTGCTGGCTCCTTACATGCTTTTCCTATGATGTAGAATTGTCTGTAACCCTAAAGAAAGTGTGTTTTAAGACAGAAGGAACCAAGGTGATTCCAAAACCTGTACAAGCAGAAAAATGAGAATTTTTTTTAATTCAAATCTGATTCAAATGTATGATATGTCAAGATCATTGTATGGTCATGTGTAACTAATTAAAACAAATAAATTTTTTTTAAAAAGACAGAAGGATCAGTGGAGTGTGTTGGGCAGGCTATTACATGTCATGCATCAGGCGTTCAGATTTGGATGATAAGCAGCTTCTGCCCTCAGGAAGCTCACTACCCAGCAGGAAAGACAGGCCATTACAGGGAACACCAGCACAGAGTCACAGGCTCTCTCTGTAGCCAGACCTGTGTCAGTGTGGTTGTGTGACCTCTGAGGAATAACCTGACCTACCACTGCTCAATTTCCTCATCTCTGACATGGTACAGTTCCCAGATACTTCTTCCAGTCATTGTATGTGAAAAGTGAGCTAACATATGCAAGGTTTAACTCAACACTATCACTATTTAAATAATTTTTATGTATTGTGACATTAGCTATAATAGAGGCCAGTAAAAACAATGTCATAGTAGCCACCGTGAGATAGTCCAGGAATATTCTCACATACCACAGATATCTCGTGTATTCTTGGTTCTTAATAAGGCACATGGACCCCAATGTGGATATTGACAACCTTAATTGGTCTCCACCACTCAAGAGAGCTCTGAGCAGCTCTCCTTTGTGCTCAGTACAGTCTCTTCACTAAAGGTCTCCATCGCCTGTGTTCATAGAAGAAGATCAATTTATGAGCAATGAAAAGATACCAGTCTGCCTTCTGCTTTCACCTGGGGTAGGGTGGGGTGTGGAGATGGGATCACTTTTCACTGTAAACTTCATGAAAAGGGTGCCAGACTTCTGAATAGGAGGCTAGGTCTGGTTTGTAATAGGCCTGATGTGCAGACCAGTCAATGCCCAAAGCTGCTCTCTCTCTCTCTCTGGGCTTCTGCTCTGTGTTCTGTGTTGACTGTCTCAGAGTGGTTTCCAGGTGGCTTTTCTCTTCTGCTGAACTCAGAGTTCCCAGAGCCTGCTAACACAATGTACTTGAAGACTGTCACAGAGAAGGTGGGAGGGGGCAAAGAAAGTTGTATTTCCCCATCACACAAACAGTAAAATAATACACTAAGGTGTCTCACAGGGATTGAAACTTGGAACACAGGTGGTTCTCTTGACTCCTGCATGCTCTTTAAGCAGCACTGAAATTGTTTTTGTGATAAGTTGTCATGACTCTTGTAATCTGAAAAGAAAATATTCCTTTTAATGGTGCAGGAAGGCACTAAATGATTTAGGGGCAGATCTTATGCAAAACCACTTGTTCTGCTCAACTAACTCATGGGTTCTAAATGGCTCATGAGTGTCCTTTTAAATCTCTATTATGATAAATGAGACCAAATGGCATGTTTTGCTTTACTATCTAAATTGGTCACATTTTTCTACATATCGCCTGACTCTTCTAATATTATAAAATAGGATAGAAAACAAATTATATAAAACAGCACTTGTGCTCCAGAATTCAGTCTCTGGTTGTGGACTGCATGCCTCTCTGAGGATTTTGTAATGCTCCCTTTTCCTTCTCTTTACTTTTTCATTGTTATTCTTATCACAGACAGAGATTCTCTGGGATCCTAAATACCTCAGAGCTACAAATAGAATAGGAAACTGAGAGATGGGTACCTGCCAGGGTCTCATATTGCATTGAATTGATCACGTGCTGTGGTGTTAAAAACAGACTTTCCAGGGTTTCATCCAAACTGAAAAGATGCTCCACATACAGATACAAGTGGAAAAACAATGTGTGTACTGTTTCTGTGATGTATCACTGCACATGGTGGATATTCAGTGTGGGAAGGAGGCCATCAGCTTCTGTGAGCCTTTCATTCCTTATATGTGCCACAGGTCACTCCTGCTGTCCTTTCTTGGTAATATACATTGCCATGCTCTGTAAGTTCGAAAGCCCCCCAAAAGTGAAACATTCTTATTATTGCATGTATTTCACAGAATTTTGCCTTTTGGGTTTCTTTTTTTAACACAAACAGTTTCTCTTTTTATTTTTTTTTGAATTTCTTTATTTCTCTCTTTATTATTTTTAGTTATGTATGGCAGTAAAATATATTTTGGCAAATATACATATCCAGAGTATAAGTTATTCTAATTAGGATCCTATTCTTGTGATTTTGAATTTTCCTTTCCTTATTAAAGGAAGGCAAGCTCAGAGCTTGCACTGTCTTTCAGGAAAACTTTAGAGATTGAAAGTAAAGAGAATTGCAGTTGGAATGTTTTTTAAAGGCAACTTTCTAAGTCTCTTATTCTGTATACCAGGAAATTTGAATGGATTAGAGATCATTGGACCCAAGTAAAGTCTGGCTCCTACTCCTAATTTCTTGTCCTTTGCCCTTTCTTTTACACCTGCATCTTATTTTTGCCATCTTTCTCCTCAAAAGTTGCCTTAAGAACCTGGAAGATCTTTTGGAAAGAACACTGGATTTTGTGCTTCTCCATTTTCATGTTTTCCTCCCTGCTCTGGTAGGTGAAAGATATTCTTGTGAAATTGATTAGGTTAAGCACAGGAGGAGGTTTTGTGAGTAGAGTCAGTCAGGGAGGGTGTAAAAGGTTAGAATGGACAGTGGATCTCCTAAGCTCCATTTGGGTTGTCAAAATTATTCATTTCAAAAGTCAAATTTGAATATAATTACCTTCTTTCATTTTCCTTCATTTCTACTCTAAAAAATTCCCTTGTTACTTTTGATATCAACATTATTTCATGAAATAACTATGATATTTACTGACCTCCTATTGTGAACCAAAAATGGTTCTGGGCACTTCATGTGCTTGGTCCTATTTCACTTCCACAACAGCCCTCCACAGTAGATATCATTATTCCCTCATATGGATTGAATTGTGCCCCCTCCCAAATTCATGTGTTGAATTCTTAATCTCTAGTACCTCAGAAAGTGACCTCATTTGAAAAGTGTTATTGCAGATGTAATTACTTATAATGAGGTCATCAGAGTGGCTGTAATCCAATATGACTGTTGTTCTTATAAAAAACAGTCATTTGTACACTGAGACATGCACACAAGGAAAATGCCACACAAAAATGTAGACAGGTCTACAAGCTGAGAAATTCCAGAGATCATCAGTAAACCACCTTAAGCCAGGAAAGAAGTGTGGAACAGATTTTCTCTCCTACCTCTCCAGCGGGAGCCAACCCTGCCTTGATCTCTTCTAAGATTATGAATTTGTATGAAGCATAAATTTCTGTTGTTTAATCCAGATGAGTACCTGTTTAAAATGGTGATGCCTTATGGCAACCCTAGCAAACGTATATATTCTCTTTTGCAGATAAAAGAACTGTTTCAGGTTAAATAACTAGCCTTCTTACCTACCATTAATAAGAAATATAACTGATCTGTTATGAAACCCTGGTCAATCTCAGGTTTACAGTGTCACCTTATACTCTTGTAAGAGGGCTTTCTATTCCATAAGAATAGTTAAGATCTTGGGTTTGAATTCTAGTGCCCAGTAAGTTTGACTTCAACTCTTGGTATTTTTTTTTTTCCAAAGTGAAACATAATAATGCTACTCATTTCATGGACTTGTGGGTTACATTTGTTAATATGAATACCACACTTTTCACTGGCATACAATTGAATATTAGCAATTATTACCTCATACCTCAGGCAGGTATAACAGATGACGTTTCTACAAATCCTAAGCCTAAACTTATTATTATTATTACTATTTTGTACTCGTGATTGAACCCAGGGGTGCTTAACCACTGAGTCACATCCACCAGCCCTTTTTTATTTTTTATTTTGAGACAGGGTCTTGATAATGTGCTTAGGGCCTCACTAAGTTGCTGAGAGTGGCCTCAAACTTGTGATTCTCCTGTCTCAGCCTCCCAAACTACTGGGATTACAGGTGTGCACCTTCTGTAGTCATCCACATGAACAAATCTGGAACTGTGTTGCAGGCCAATATTTTTTTATTTATATTTGTTATAGCAGACATCTTGAGATATAATAAACATAGAGATATTTTATTACTTTGATTTTTTTGCTTTTATATAATATATTTATGAATGTTAGGTTTAATTAATTAGTTATGGTGTTTTACCTAAGCAAGATACATTCAAGAAGAGGTAAATCATTGATACCTTTGTAGTAATGATCTCCAAATGTAAGTATGTTACATATCTTAAATCAGGGAGGTTACTCTGTTAACTCAGATAGGCCCATTTTCATCACATCAGAGAACTTTCCTTAATTTCAAGCAGAAGAGGAAGGCAGATGGATGTTACAATGGGGAAAGATACTCAAAGTGAGAATCTATGGCTGGAGGGGTGCCATACAGAAAACATGAAAAGGAATGCAGATTGACAGGCAGCAGAAAATGAAGACTTCAGCTCTAGAATGACAAGGAATTGCATCTGTCCAAGAACCTGAAAGTGCTTCTAAGTAGATATTTTACTACGAACTTCAGAAAGAAACAGAAAAGACAACTGTGATACACAGTGCCTGGATTTTTGAGCTGGAGGTCAGGGAGATAATAAATGAATGTTGTTTTTCAGCTGCTCTATTTGTGGTCATTCGTTATAGCAACCATAGAAAACTAATACACTCTGATTGATGGAAGAAATAAAAGACTGAAGAAAGTAATAAAGACTGAGGCTCTAATACCTGTCCTACTCACTTTTCTAAGTCCTAAGAGGTCAAAGTTTATAGAAGCAGATATGTGGAAAAGCAAAGGTAGTGCTTCTGGAAGAAGGTCTTTTCCCGGTTTTCCTTGACCTACTGGGGTGCCAACATATCACCTTTGGTAAAAGCACCTTGGAAGTCCTGCTTACTTAGGTGGGGTGGGGTTAAAGTTGAGTTTTCTTGGGTCAAGGTTGGTTTCTATGGAACATAGATTAGACAGGTAAAAGGAACTCCTGAAAACCACAACAAGATTAAGTAACTACTAAAGCCAAGGAGTATACATTGACCCAGGGAAAGCTTCAGATTTATGACCAAGCACAGCAGGATTATGAGTGATCATGATTCTTGGAATTTAGATGTGGATACAAATAAGGTAGAGGAAGGACATCATCTTGGAGACCAGAAGGTCAGAGGACAGGCCCCTGAGATAGAGACTGGTTCAGTCTTTTTGTTGAGAGATTGTTGATAGCACAGTCTCCCTCCCTGTGCCAGATATTTTCAGATGTCATAAAAGAAGCCAGTGATATGGAGAGAAGAAGAGAAATATGAGGCAAAATATTATTTTTCGAAGAAAAATTATTATCCTGAAAGAATATCTTAATCCATCAGACCACAATATAGTTTAAAACTTAATGAAAAGTTATGTTTCTCTTTTGCTATGCAGTTGTGGGCTCAGGAGAAAACACAAATTTGTTAAAAACAAGAGAATTTTTCTTCTCAGGTTATGTGAATTATGTTTTGAGCATGATTGTAGATCTTTACATTTCATAAAAGGAGCAGCTCTTACAGGTCAGAATCTTGTACCTCTCCTAATTATATTTCTGAATTGAAGTTCCTAAATTTTAGAGCCATTAATAGTGATGATTCCATGCAGAAATATGGCTTATCTCTTGTTTACTGAGAGCATTTGTGCTGATTGGTGAGCACAAATACTGCTTTGCTTTTTAAATATTTTCTCTTCCAGGAAGAGAAAAAATAATACTATCACAGCTGTACTTCTCTCCACATTTTAAACTTTATTGTGAAAAAAATTAAACATATAAAACAATCAAGGGGCTAGAGCTTTAGCCCAGTGAGAGTGCTTGCCTAGCAGGTGTGAGGCAATGGGTTAGATCCTCTGCACTACATAAAAATAACAAATAAATAAATAAATAAAAGTATATGTTCATCTACAACTAAAAATATATATTGAAAAAAAGTTGAAAGAATTGTACAGCACACACATATTTGTCCAGTACCTAGGTTTGGCAATTAACATTTGCTTTATTTTATCACCTAAATATTCATTGACCATCTAGCCATCTACCAACCCAAATTATTTTTCCATGTCAAAATTGCAGGTGTTACCTGTAATCACCTCCATACATACATAGCTAGAGTTTGATATTTGTTTACTGTTTTTGAAAAATAACATTCAAAAAAATGTATTTTTTTAAAATTTGGAGTTGACACAGAACAATTAAAATTAGCATAAGGAATAGTGAACCAAAGGAGGGCTACTGGAAATAGTTGATGTTTGAGTGAGGAATTTGTGAGCAAAGATATAATTTTTTAATTATAAAACAAGTATTGATCGAGTTTATAATTTCTCTCTTATCAGGAAAGTTTAGAATTAGTAGGAAAGAAAGTCAGGTATATCTCAGGTATCTGAGGTTTCAAGGTGATTGCTGACTCTAATAAAAACTCCATAGATCATGATGAATTATATAGATTTCCCAGCAAAGGTTAAGGAAATATTGATGAAGTCAGAGACCATTTCAGTGGTTTTTTAAAACTATGTTTTTTGACTTATGTTGTTTCAATTGATGAGACCAATATTCTCTCCATCAGTGGAAGAATAGGCTATCTAATCATTAAAATAGTATATTTAGACAACTGTCTTACTTTATCAAACAATTTGTCTGTGCCAGCAAATTGATGCTGCCTGAAAGGCTTCAGAACTTCATTAGAGTAGATCTCTTCAGATGTAGATCTCTACAAAAGACTTCCTTACTTTGATGATACTGAGTAGCTGATTACATAGTATCCAGTGATCCCAACAAGTTTCACCCTCATTGTTTTCCTCTTCCCACCTATTGTTTTCTGATGTTGGGAGGGGGAATGAGGTTCATTTTTGAGTGGTGATTGTAGAATTTAAACTTCTGTCCTGGCATGCACAAATCTCAAAAGCAGTTGAGGGATTGAAAGAGTATGAAAAGATGGCTATTAGCATGATTTAGCTGAGGAGCAGATGAAAATTGATCTGATTTGTTTTTCATCTGTGAAATTTTATCCTTGGTCAGCTTGAGGTATTGCATTGCAAGCAGATCAATCCTGCCTGATATTTCAAGTTTGCAGAAGCCTAAATGGGCTTTTACACAGTCTGCACAAAAGATATGGACTTAGTCTTTTCCAACATGGAAGAGAGTAGTCAATCTCAAAGTAGCACAAAGGTAAGCACATGCTGCAAGGTATAGTTCCAAAGTACCCTTGAGTACTTTATACTGTTGTGCAAGTTATGGAGCAAATAATGGGGAGAAACTTAGCTTGGAGAGGAAACTATGATGGAAAGACTCATTACTATTTTCTAGTTCTGCACTGTTTTTTCCAGAATGTTATTGAGGTCCTTGTGTTTAGAATTTGTTAACACACAATCCTTGAGTCACTGTTCCTGACACTTGAGAAGTCCACAATTCAGTAGCTCTGGCTGAGAACAGAGGCTCCCAATTCTACCAAGCTCCATTCTCTGGCAATCAATACAGACATACATTCATTTAGTGGGAGTCTTGAATATGTCACACAAGTTGCGAATTTCTATTCTTCTAAGAGACAGGTTTATGTTTTAAATACCCCTAAACATACTCAGTATAGGAAAAACAGAACAGGCATAAACTGATTTTTGGCCTCAGTTTCAGGGAAATAAGAGGGAGTAGTAGGGCTAAGGCAAGCTGGAAACCCCAAGAGCTAACTAAAGTGTGCAACTGCTTTCAGCTCCAGTTTTTCAATGCCTCGAGGACTTGCATGCTCAGTACCGCAGAGTTTCTTATTTTTCAAGAGATGATGAAAAATTGGATATAATATGAACTTTTCTTTTTTAAATCTGAAAGACCACCAGAATTGTGATCTCTGCTTTCACTTTAATGAATGCAAGGCCCTTGTTTCAGTTTGGTGATGCGTGTACATCACAGAAGCAAATGTGAACCTAGCCGTAAGTGTCACTAATATCTGCTACTGCCAGAGCCAGTAGATTTTTATTGCAGTTTTCTAATTGTTAAATAATACTGAATCCTGTGCAAAGACTTTAATTATAACTTTTTAGAATTTGAGTGATTCTTTTGCTAGTTTATATAGGTAGAGGAAGCTAAGTTTATGACAGTTTTGAGTTCACAAAGCAATAATGACTTGCTTGGGATAAAAAGCCAGGTCTCCTCTTTTTGACTGAGTATATTATGTAGAAGAAAATGTGTCTTTCCATTTCTAATTGCATTCCATGCCTATTAGAAGAACTATTTATCACAAGCCTCAAATAATTATATGTTAGAACAATGTTTATTATCTCAAAATTTAAAGGGCTTGCAATAAGATTCTTGAAGTAAAATAATATTAATTACATTTTGGGGAAAAATGTGATGTTTTGCCTCTGAATATTCATCATCAGGTTGAGATATCTGGAGGAAAAGGCAATAAAAATTATTAGTGAGAGTTACTGGACTGAATGTGGGATAACTTTAGGAAATACGTGAAAGAAGCATTTCTTCCTCTGAACCCCCGCCCCCCGCCCCCACACACACACACTCTGGCCTTATTGGTCCCAGGTTTATGCTGGCCCTTATTCCTCATGGCACTCCACAAGGACATCCAGCTCTTTCCCCTCTAGTGACATAATGCAATCTAGCATGAGCAATTCTTTCTAAGAAGGCATTTGAGGATCAAACACTTCAATGTTGAATTTCAGGCAACTTCATAGCTCCATGAAAAAGAAATATCAGAGCAGGATGGTACTTTCTGATGAGCTGAATTTATACAGTTGGATGGTTTCCCTGATAACACAGGGCAGACAGGATTTGAATACCCTGTGTGAACCATAAGCTGTGGTGACAAAGAAGGCTGAAGACAATCAAAGCTCAGTGTCCAAGCTTCTGTTGTAATTTGGAGAGGATGTGAGAGAGGGTGATAGAGCTCCCAAAGTAGGTAGGACCTCCTTAGCAGCAGGCAGGAATCTACACTTGGGGACTGGGAATATAGGTAACCATTCTTCAAGGTGGTCAGTATGGCAAGAATTTCCAGGCAGGAATCCAATCTAAAAAGAAGGATCAAACCACGGTAGTCTGGGATTTGGAGTGCATATGAATGAATGGAAGAACCAGAGAATCTGGTTCAGAGGCCAACACAGGCATATAAGGTGAGCGTATCTGAATTTTTAGTTCTGAAAAGGATTAATATTGGCTTCCATTAGCCAATTCCTTAAAGTTACTGTGGTGGGTTGAATTGTGTCTCTCCCCAAAATATTTCCAGTTCCTTATCCTGACATATATGAATACGACCTCATTGAAAATAGACTTAACAGATGTAATTAAGGATCTCAAGATTTGATCAGTCTGGAGTTTGAGTGGGCTCTAAATCTAATGAACAATGTCCTTATAAGAAATCAGATGAGATTTGAGACACAGAGACAGGCACTGTGAAGGTAGAGGCAGATTTGGGAGCTGTGCACCACAGGTAACCCGCAGATCTGTTGGCAGCTACCAGAAGTTAGGGGACAGGCATGCAACAGGTCCTCCTTCAGTGCTGCCAGAAGAACTATCCTGCCAACAACTCAGTTTTGCTTTTCTAGCTTTCAGGACTTAAAGAGAACAAAGTTCTTTCGTTTTCAGCCACCTGTGGTATTGTTGTATGACAGCAGCCTAAAGATTCGAATAGCCTGATCTGTGATGTTAATATTTTATAAATTTCACTTTCAGCTAATGTGATAGATGGTTTTGTTTTAATTGCCTCTAGTTACTTTTACATCTTTCATTCATAGTGAAGTTTCTTTTTAAAAAAAAAAATTCTGGGAATTAATTATAATGAAAGATGTTCATTAAAAGATTTAGTTTTCTGTTAATTTACTCATTCATTTTTCAACCCATCAAATAATTACAAAATGTTTATTATGTCCTAGACATTATTTTTCTAGTTACTGGGAAACACATAAAGAATAAGAAGGATAAGGTATTTGTTCTCTTTGCATATACATTTTGGTGATGCAACCAGAAAATAAAAGAATTATCAAATAAATATGTAATTACAGGCTATAATAAATGTTTTGATGACACCTCATTTATTTTTGTGCATTTCCTGGTCTTAGCACATTTAATTCTTAATTATAATGGTCAGTACTTACTATAAAAAAATGAAGGGAGAGTATGAGTTGAATATGAGGCTATTTAAAATAAATCCTTTTATTGGCAGGACCCCTGTTGGATTCCACCTCTATCATGGCTGGTTATATCTACATTTGAGCTTTGAATTCACACTTAATGGAGAATTGAAGCCATTTAATTCACAACACAGCATTATGCTGTCTCTTTATACATAATTGAAAATAAATAACCTTGGTGGCGGCCCCAAAGCTTAGTATGCTTAATATCCTTTCCATTCGAGTGCAAATCACTATGGAGAAAGCTGAAAAATTGATCCAGTGTTATGTAGACAATGCAGAGGTACTAATACTACAAAGACATGCTTCATGTTGAAAAGCTGAAATATTATTTATAGAAAGTGTTACATATACAAGTTTATTATTTTCTTTTTCTTCCTCTTTGTCATGTATAGAATATCTGTACAATTTCTAACTCATGATGAAGACTGGCTTTTGTTTCATTTGGGATTATAGTGTAAGAGATCTCAAGATACCAACATGTTTTGAGACAAGAACATCCCCCAGGCCACCTCCCATTCAAATATTCAGAGCCTTTAAAAGGAATGAAAAGGTATTTTGTTCTGTAACTCTGGTACTCTTAGTGAGATGAAAAACAATGTCTTTAAAATAAAGAAAGAGGATTTTGTGAGAAAGGAGACAGGGACAGACTTCTTTAGCAAGAGCAGTCATACTGCAGTGAGGCTTCTCCTGATCCAAGCTTGGAAAAGGCATGGGGCGAGGTCATACTAGGTCTCCCAATTCAGGGAGGGGCTTTGAAGTATCTCTGGGGAAATCAGGGAGAAAGAAGATGGTGTCTACCTGGGCCAACAATGGAAGGGTTGATGTAATTACTTTGTTATGAGAGTGAGGACAGTAAGTACTGTAGTGTTGGGAATGATTCCCAATTTGTTGAGTCAAGAAGCATGACTCTTCCCTGTGCAGATGTGGGTAAAACTGCAGAGATAACCATGATGAAGTCAACTTGGATTCTTTTCCCATAAGATTGCAAGAGTCAAGGAAGACTCAGTAGAAACAGTACCGGATCTGTGGAAGTACCCATCTTGATGAGAGAAAATGCTGGAGAGTTTTAATAGACAATCTCCAAAGAGCCTCAAAAGCACCCCATTAAATAATTCCACTCTAAACATCTTCAGAACTGAAAGTTAAAACTCATCAAGTCCAGCCAGACCCACCCTCTCTCCTAACTTCTCTGAGCTCTCTGGTTCCAAAGGGAGTGTGAGAACAGTTAACAGGGATGTGTCAGCAAGCAGGGACCAAGAAAAGAAGACAACCTAGTGTTCCTTTCAGGCTTCAGTTTTCAAGGTTTATGAAATGAGAAGTATATTTGGGACCAGTATTTTGATTATTACAGAAAATGTTTATAAATCTCTAATTTTAATTAATGTGAGTTTGGGACCCTAAGTGGGTCTGCAGGAGTTGTCTCATTTCTTTTTTAAAGCATGAATCATTGACGTCAAAATGCAGCCTTCTTTATTTTAGTAAGGTGAATTCTTAACAAAGTTCAGATAATAAAAAAAGAAAAATTTATTTGGGTTCAATTATTTTAACAGGAAATGCATGGCTCCGCCTGCCCATCTGAACTGTGTTGGAAACCTCATGGCCTCTCACTGTAATCACAATCACCATGATACAGGATCTACACTTTTGTCCTACAAAGTTAGGGTAAAACAGGGACCCAATAATGCTTCCTAGAATAATTTTTTTTCATCGTTCTAGATTTCAGAATTCACTTTTTGGTGGAACCAATTATAGGAATATGATATCAAATGTTAAGAATCATTCAAAAGAAAAATGAGTTATATAAGAAAAAAGCATAAAATCCTCTTTTTAAAAAGTACTATGCTATTTTATATTAATGACCAATTAACCATTAAAATTGAACTATAAGAAATGGGGACTTAGTTATTTACCTATGGAAAAATGCAAATCCAAGTTAGTTAAAGGAGTTAGTTAAATTTAGGTCCAGTGAATACATTTATAATTTATATTTACTGAATAAATATGATTTAATATGAAAATTGAAAGAGAACTAATTGAAAAATATTGTAATAATGAGCTGGAAAACACATTTAATAAAAACACTTTAATTAATATATCCTGATTTTATAAAAAAAATTCTTGTTTTCAGAAGTAGATGATTCATGTAGAAAGGATTCCTTAAGTTTTAGGCACTTAGAAAAGCAAATTTGATAATTACAAGGCAAAAATATTTGCTTCATTGCACTTGAAAGAAACTTTGATGCATGCTTCTGGTATAATTTTGCAGATTTAGTCTGTTTCAAAATGAGGAATTTAGCACACAGAGTTTGAAAGATAGGATGCATTATTGTGCCATAAACTGATCTGAAATGCTTTAGAAAATAAAAAGCACCAACAATTCTGTAAGAATTTCTCCATCTTTCCATGGGTGATAATATCTACATCAAGTTCCTGGGTGCCTTAAAAATCACCATTGTTTCTCATATAGTCCTATATCTTCCATTGTACATTGTAACTAACAATACTCATGATCTGGAAATCTGTTTTTTTAAGCTTAATCAGGGAAATTTTTGGTGCATGTGTTATTTGCACCTACTGTTGACAAAAGTTTAGTGAAAATGTTTTTTTTTTGTATATGATAATAACTTCACCAAAAATTGTTAAAATTGTGCATTTGTCTTAATTAAACCATGATTAGAGATTTACTTAAAATGTGAATGTTATCTATGGACCATAAAATACTCCCCCTTATTTACATTATAAATCAATATTCACTTCATTTTTCTTTCTCCATTCAGGTATAGTATCCTCCATGTTGTCCAAATTTAGAATATGGTATGTTTGTCTAACTGCATTCTCTTTTTTCCACACCAGACAATTTGTTCTCAGCAGTCTTTTGAGCTCTGTAGGGGCAGCATTTTATCTCTGCTTTTTAAATTTTTTTATTTTATTGCCTTTTATCTCTGCTTCTTCTACTGCATTTAGCATTGAATTTTAATCTAAGTCGGCAATAATACTCTATAAAGTGTATTTAAATGTTTGCTTAGTTTCACACATTTATTGATTGAGCTAGGAATATTATTAAGGTGATCATTAACTTTTCTTACAAGTCAGGAACTGTCCTAGGTGCTGAGGATAGCATAGCATAATGAGCCAAAAATATGGGCCTTTACTCTGAGGAAGCTGGAAGTCTAATGAAAAGTTATGTCATAGTAAGAGGAGATAATTATTTTTGAGACCTTATGTGTGAGGCACTCTGAGAAGTACTCTTCATACATTATTTTATTCTTAAAATGAATTAGTTTTGTTTATTTAATAAGTAATTTGAATATACTTTTTTGTGGTATGAGCTATTTTCTACTATGTTATGAAAAATGAAGGATTAAAGAGTCTATGGGTTAGGATTAGGGGTTATAGGGTAGAGTTTAGGGTTAGAAGGTAGAGAGATAATGAAATTTGAGATACTGGCCAAATAATAAGGGACTTTATTGATCCTAATAAGAGATTCAAATTTTATTCTAATTACTATAACTTAGTCCTTGGAGCATTTTGAGCTAGGGAGTGTCATTTTCTCAATTATGTTTTCAAAAACATTTTGTTGTGATTCTGAAATGACCCTCTATTTGAGTACAGCAACATGTATGATTTAGTTTATTCAGATCTATATTTTATTCAACTCATTACTTTTTCTTTTCTTTCCCTTACTTCTCTTAAAATGAAGAGACCAAGGGATATCACCACAAACTGAAAAGGATTCATTGATATCATGTGCCATCATGTAGACATTCCAGATGGAGAAATTCTGTTTTGTTTTGAAAGATCTCCAGATATGGAATGAAGCAATTATCTACCACTCTTGGGCCAAAGAAAAATTCTATTTTTGTATCTCAAGACACTATAACAAGAATCCCTGATTCCAAATGTTATTTATGTCATTGTTCATGAAAATCAACTGGAAACTCATTCTCTGCTTAAAGCTCTTCTGTGTTAAATCTCCAGGAGTTTTTGGATTTCCTCCTGCGTATGGTGGGAATGATGAGTTAGAAGCAGGATTACAAAGCCAAACATTTGTCTACAAGCTGTCAGAGAAGGACTCAGGGTAGTTCCTTTGAGAAGAATTGAAGAGAGAGTAGAAAATGAAAATAATGACAAAGATTTAAGGGTAAGGCAGGATCTTAATTTGAGTGCAGTCAGAATGTGGGAAAGAGCAGTGCACTAGAGGAGACAAAAATGAGACAGGAAGGCACCTAAATACTGACAACAAGAACTGAAAAAGAAATGTGGAGCTGAAAGAGTTCTTTTTTTCTCTGAAAAGATAAAAATCAAAGCCATGCAACATCTAACAGTTGACAGTGGAAATACCAAGATCATGAAAAGAAAAGTGTTTACTGACAAAAGATTTCACTGTAAACTACAAGGAACTTGGCAATCAATCAATAATTGTACAAGGGAGTCATAAAAATTAGTTAGAATAATTGCAAATATGAAAATTGAGATTTCATGCTAATTTTATTCATGAAGGCAGTTTTTAATAATTTCACTTCAACTTTGATACTTTATCCATTTTGAATATCCATGTTTCACTCTGTATTCTTGAGAGGTAAATTTTATATCTACTCTTGCAGAGTAAAATATTCTCATTTGTTTAGTGTGTCCTTATCTCTTCGAACCGTATAAGCTCTTATTCAATTAGGTAGATGGTGATTCCTGGGTTTCATTCAAATATATGGGGATATATTTATCATTTTTAAAACAAATCAGATAAGGCAAAGTTCATTAGAGCAATACAGTGATTTATCATTTTTCAGGAGAGGGAAATTTGTTTGCTATTTTATTATCGCTGTGAATTGAAATTATCTTACAGGTGTTTTAATGATCTGTCTAGATCTGATAAGTCCTTTCTATTTGGAATAAATTGGTTCTATTCTCCCAGAGAGGATAACTGTGCCATATGCCCTGACTGTTCACAGAGATCAGCAAACCCTGGGGATATGACCATGAAATACAATGGGCTGTTGAATTTAGAGGAAGTAGGAGTGTCTTTGGCAGCAGATAGCTTCGTAATAAGCAGCTGATTATTCGTTATTATTTTAGACCTTTAGGCTAATCATAAAGGAGGCTATTAGCAGGTAATGGATTAAATAAGGTGACTCATAGTCATATAATTTCTTTAATATGAAAGGAGAAAAATAGCCCATGGTAGATCAACTGTTGTCAAATCTTTATATAGCACATGAAATGCTCTTGAAAGGGGCTGAAGGCCATAAACTTTCTTTTGATTAACTATGAAAGACTTGGGATTGCTTTTCTCTTAATTAGAAGCACACTCTCAGATTTGAAAATGGAAAATCAGAGATGAAGAGAGGTGGTTGCTGAGGAAAGTAGCACTCTGGGAGCATAAATGACCTGTCTGAGGGATTACAATTAGTTGGTGCAACTCTGGTAAGGAAACCTAGGTCTTCTGAAGATATTCTGTGAGTCTGATGATTGATGTTTGGCCTGTCTTTTATCCTTACAGAAGCATGCTGATCCTACTGTCGTCATTTGCATCCTTTTCATACCAATATGAAAGTTACATTTTAGTGCTACATGAAAAGAATAATAATGCAAGGGAAAAGATGTATAAGAATATTAGAGAAGTCTGCAGATGCTATTAAATACTTTAAAACCAATAAAATGTTGTTCCAAGATAATTTGAACAATGAAAATGTATGGTAGATATGTACTCATACAAAACTCCAAGAATTCTCTCTCTCTCTCTCTCTCTCTCTCTCCCTCTCTCTCCAAATAGTAAAAGATTCTTTTTCTCCCAAATATTTGAAGTGAGTAGCACATAACACCTATTGACAGCTGATGGCAAGTGTTCTGATGCTTAAGAACTTCCCTGCAATTTGCTTTTCAGGGTTCTAAATGTTCACGCATAGTAAAAGCTTCTTTGAAATTAATCCTATTCTCTATTTGTTTTAACATCTATTTCTAAACATCAGCATTACAGTTGCTCTGCCTGTGTTTTGTGGATATATAACTGTCACTGAAGGCCCCCCTTAGGAAAGCTAAGCTAAGCTGTCATGGCCCATCTGGGGAGGATATGAATGAGGACAATACTATAACACCCCAAAGTTACTTAAAGAAACCAGAACTGTAAAAGCTTGAGGGATTTCGCCCAGAGCATAGCATGTGCCCTGTGTTTAGCCCTATATCTCATTATTGGATGGACACCCCCTCACTGTGAGCAATTTTTGTTCCTTGAGGCCTGCTGATACCAGCTATGGTTCTGTCATTGATTTGAACATAATCTGCGTGTTGCATCTTTATTGGATTGCCATGATTCATTTAAAAGGAAATGTTTTTGATCCTTGCTGACTGGCTTTCACGGTGGGGTGGGTGGGTAGGGGGTTAGTGAGCAGCCTAGAAAAGAAAACACTTTGAGTATTGCTCTTGGGTTTATGGCTGGAAGGCTGGAAGGGAGAACAGCTAAAGCGCATTAGTCCTTTTGCTATTCAGAGGTTTGACTGCTTTAGCTAGGGGGCCTGGATTCATGATCCATTTTTCTCTTTCCTGTCCAGCATCTATTTGATGCAATATGCTCCATGTCTCTTTTCATTAACTGAGACCGATATGATGTCAATTGAGAAAAACAGTAGAGGATGTTATGAAATACTTGGAGTGGTATGACAAACATCTGTTATAAAGGCCTTTTACTTTGTTCCATTGTGTATTTTACTATTGTGTTTTATGCCTGCAGCTTGGCTGTATTCAAAGAAAATATTTCAGCTGGGCCCTGCTGGGTTTTTTAAACTTGCTTTTGAAAAGCTAGATAACAGTGAGCTCAATCTATGGCAAACTCCTGACATTAACAAATGTGGGACAAATAACCCCACTGAGGCACATGACAGCTATGCAAACATTTTACTTGAAACCAAACCTACAAAGAGAGACATAATCTGCTCTAACGGTGAGTGAAGTTTGGTTTAACTTTAGTGTCTAGATGGAGCACATTTGATGACAGTAAATTATATCCTGCAACAAAGTATAAAATGCCATTATATCGGAGGACCCCCTGCAGCTTTGGTTCTAGATGGGAGAGGTAGCAAGAGTGCTTAAGAAAAGAGGGGCAATGATGCTTTGCTCTTACTCAAGGCAAAACACATGTAGAGATCAGAGTCCAAAACTAATGTGCTTCCACCTTTCTTGTGCTCCTCACAACCGGCTGACATGTTACCCCAAACACCCTTGAATGGCTTGAGAGGAAGATTAGTGCTTTGCTACTTCATACGAAAGTGAGAGATAATATGAAAATCTAATTCTATGGCTATGATCTCAGTAATGGGAGGCAATGCTGACAAAACAAAATTAGAGTCTGGCAAATGGTTTAAAGGAAGTTATAGAGATAACAAAAACAACCCCCCCAGATCACACAAGACACTTTAATTAATGGGTCTCTGATTTGTAATGTTCTTTGTAATTGTATTTTAATTACTAAGTTATTTAGTAAGTACTATGAAAGGAATGTTAATGAATTATTGTTGCACAATCGTATCATGCATAAAGAATACAAGTACTTGACAAATTCCCCAATGTTAAATTTACATTAGATATAACAAAGGTTCTAAACCATCGTAATAAGCAATTATTTATATAATGGTCATCTCTACCTAAAAGCGTGAATGTATTTTAAAACCATGTAATCAATGATATTAGGTTAGCCTTATTATTGCTTCTCTCTCTTCATTATTGCTGGGAGGAGGGTTGTACAAATTCTTTTAAAGTGGCAAGCATTCTTAAAAAAAAATCTAAACTTTCCACCAACATGAAAGTTACCTTTTAGTGCTATATGCAAAGAATAGTAATGCAAGGGAAAAGATGTATAAGAATATTAGAGAAGTCTGAAGATGCTATACAATAAACTCCAGACAAACTGTAAATAATGTACCAGCAATTCAGTTCCCTGACTGCTCATCAGCTGCTTCCATGTCTACCCCTGAAACTTGTTTAGGCTAAGTACTAAATCAGTTTATATAATCTGTACATCCCTTTAGGGGAATGTGGCTTAATCCCTTCTTGCTGTTTGAACTATAGATCCCTGTGTTTAAATATGTGCATCTATTGTTAGTGAAAACTATGCACAAAACTTTAGTCATCATTTGAAGGGGTTAAATTTATTGGTATCTGCTTCTAGCATTTTGTCTTCAGGAAAGCAGTCATTCCAAAGTCTACATTATTTGTAAAACTAGATCATGAATGAAGATTTAAAAACTGTTAGTTGTCTGGTTTCTATGGAAACCAGCAGTAATTGACACTGATTACTGAACTCAGGGAAAGTAGAATCAGAAGGTACCATTATGAAGAAGGCACCTCTATAAACTATAACAGTAAATTAGCTGCCAGAAATAACCATTTTACTTTAGGTTTATTATCCGTGTAAAGTAACTTTCTATACATAAAGCCCAGTTTATGTGAAGCAAGGTACTAAAAAGCTACTTTCACTTTTCTCAGATAATGCATCTATTAAGGTGGGCTATGTGTCTCTGTTTGTATGAGTAAGACAGGTACCAGACTGACAGTTTTTAAATTTTTTCAGATATTAGTAATGGCCTACAATTTTACCCAGTCCCGGTGAAGAGCATCAGCTTAGCTACTCTTCCGTGTCTACCCCTGAAACTTGTTACTTTAGGCTAAGTACTAAATGGAATGCTCTTCTGACTTCATCAACTGGCAGTGATAGGCTCAAGTGCAGAAAGTCTTTATTTATGCTCCTTGTCTATGCAGTGGGGGAAATAAAACTGATGCCTGGGAAATGAGCCTCCAACCAGTTCATTGAAGGTCATTCACATCAAATTTAAACAATTTTTACTAAAAAATTTATTTTAATTTTCTTAATATGGAAAAAATTTAAGGGACAGAACTAGGGATTTTGAAATTTGTGTTTCTAAACCTTGGTTTAAAAAATATTATTTAAATAGCATTCTTTGTTTCTTTCATTTCATTTTATCTGGACATCAGAATCTTTTAGTTGAGAATTGGCTCTTAAGTTTTAAGCCTTTTCAGTTTTGTGATAGAAAAATCTATCCCTACATGGCTGCCTAATAAAATTTATGCCTCTTAGGTGGTATATTAACTAAGGGCCAGTTGCCTATAGATAGCCACTTTTTGTCCAAGAAATCATAAAACAAGTTTGTCTAGAATGAGAATATATATATTTCAGCAATTCTTCAAGACTTCTGTAATCAATAGTTAAAAACACAGCAGCAACAGTTTCTAAAGAGTGGTTCATGAAACTCTGAGGATCTTGAGACTCTTGTGTGGCCCAAAATTAAAACCTTTTTTTTTTTTTTCCTCCAGTACTAGGTATTGAACCCAGCGCCACTTAATTACTAAGCCACATCCCAAGCCCTTTAAAAATGTTGTTTAGAGACATGGTCTTGCTAAGTTGTTTCGGACCTTTCTAAGTTGCTGTGGCTGGTTTTTGAATTCAGGATCCTCCTAACTCAGCCTCCCAAGATTCTGGGATTACTGGTGTGAGCCACAGACACAGGCCCAAATTCAAAAGTATTTGTAGGATAATACTAACACATTATTTGCCTTTGTGTGGCAAAAAATTGATGGTAAGTAAAACTCATGTCCTGTTAGCACAAATCAAAGATGCTGCGTGAAACTACCACAGTCTGTGTCATTCCACTGTCGCATACTAATATTTTGTATGGTCATTTCAACTTACTAATGATAAAATCACAGTTATTAGTTTAGTTGAAACTTGGCCTTTTAGTATGTGTCTTTTTATTTCTCTGAATGAAAAAGTGGGAAGCATGGATAAAGTATTTGTGCCACGTTCAGAAGTACACTAGTTCTCTTAAGGGCAAAGCACCTGTACAGGTATTTGAGCAGGAGCTGAACTATGTGCTTTTTTACTTCTCATTTTTTCCAAAGCATCATTTCACTTTAAAGAATGAGTGACAAACTATGGTTATTCAGATTTGGGTGTTTGACACATAGTTTTGAGAAATTGAATGAAATAATACTGTCAAGGGAAAACAACTGACAGTGTATATTGTCAATGATAATATTTGAACATTCAAGGGGAAATTAGAATGTTGAGTCTTGTATTTGCCATGATGAACCTGACAATACTTGAGAACTTTTTGATAAGATTAGTAGTGATATTAAGGAATGTGAAATTTTCGTATTGTATAATAAATGTGTAAACATTTGGAATATCAGCATGATTCAGGGAACTAGTAGATTATCAATGACAAATTCCTGGTGTAAAAAAAAATGACATGCATTTGAGCAAAGAAAATATACACATGACAAGTAGGTATATGGAAAGATGCTCAACATCATATGCTCCACATATGTCATTAGGGGCTGCCAATCAAAGCAAGGATGAATGACCATTACATGCTTCATAAATATCTGAAACACTGCAAATGACAAATGTTGGTAAGGATCAGAGCAATAAAATCTCATTCACTGCTGGTAGGAAAGCACAGTGGCACAGCCAGTTTGCAAGACAGTTTGGCAATTTCTTACAAAACTAAGCTTACTCCGACTATTTGATCCAATAGTTACACTCCACAGAATTTGCCCAGGTGAGCTAAATTATATCCATCCAAAAAACAGCTTTGTTCATAATGACCAAAACAGGGCTCAGGTTGTGGCTCAGTGGTAGAACGCTCACCTAGCATGTGTGAGGCACTGAGTTCAATCCTCAGCACTATATAAAAAATAAAATAAAGGTTTTGTGTCCACCTATAACTAAAATAAAAATTTTTAAAAGGAAAGCAACCAATATGTTCTTAGTAGGTGAATGGAGAAACTTTAATTCTTTCAAACAACAGAATGTTATTCAGTGCTAAAGAGAAATGAACTCTCACGTCAGGAAAAGACACAAAGAAAGCTTAAATGTACATTACTAAATGAAAGAAACCAATTTTAAAAGCTATATACTGTATTATTTCAGTTACATGATATTTCAGAAAAGACAAAACTATGGGGACAGCACAAAGATCAGTGGTTGTCAGGGTTATAGAGTGGGAGAGATAAATAGAAAACAAATAATTTTTACAGGGAAGTTATTCTGTATGACACTATAATTGTAGATGCATGTTATTATACAATTTTTCAAACACATGGAATGCACAACACCAAGAACAAACCCTGATGCAAGCTGTGGACTTCAAGTGACAATATCATATCAATATAAATGCATTGATTCTAAAAAATGCTTCAATTTGAGGTGTAATGTTGGTAATTGGGGAGGCTGTGTATGTGTTGGGACAGGGAATATTTAGGAACTATGTGACTTTACCTCAATTTTGTTGTGAACCTAAAACTGCTCTAAAAAATGAAGTCTATTAGAAATTATTGTGGGTAATGTTGGCATATACAATACGAGATAGAGCAAATACTTTTAATGTGGTAGAATGCAAATGTTCACTTATTTGGTTATATATTACACATTGCACCTAATATTTAGAAAAACATCAGTTGCTGAGTTTTGCTGTTGTATGAAAAATAATATCCATAATTAAAATCTATGAAATGTTCAATTTCTCTCTCTCTCTCTCTCTCTCTCTCTCTCTCTCTCTCTCTCTCTCTCTTCTCTTCCTTCCTTCCTTCCTTCCTTCCTTCCTTCCTTCCTTCCTTCCTTCCTTCCTTCCTTCCTTCCTTTCTTTCTTTCTTTCTTTCTTTCTTTCTTTCTTTCTTTCTTTCTTTCTTTCTTACCAGTGACTCAACTCAGGGACACTTCACCACTGAGCCACATTCCCAGCCCTACTTTGTATTTTATTTAGAGACAGGGTCTCACTGAGTTGCTTACAGCCTTCCTGTTGCTGAGCTGAGGCTGGCTTTGAGCTGATTCTCCTGTCTCAGCCTCCAGAGCTGCTGTAACTATAGGTGTGTACCATCTCGCCTGGCTGGTCTTCTTTTTTAAAAACTGAAAATTTGAATGAGGTGTGATCTTCATTTATCTCCACCAAAACAATATATTGCAACAGATTGAATACAGATGCAGATGTGAGAATCTAGGCTTCTTTAATTAAGACTCATAACAGAAATTTGAATAAATTAAAAACAATACAATTGTTCATTTTTTTAAAAAAATATAACTATTTTTCTTAAAACTGTTATTTGTATCTCACCTAAAATATTTATTATTATCATTTAAATGAAATAATGTTTAAATATTTTAAAATTTTTACTTTTAATAAATTAATAAAAATTGACACAATCTAAAGATCTTTTGTGTCCTCAATAATTATTAACAATATAAAATTATTAAGACAAAACATTTGGAAATAACAGAACTACAAAAAAGTAATGCTTTTCATAGGTCAGGTAAAGGTTTATACATTTTTCATTTGACTTTATGTAGATGACTGATTGCTTATTCAGTTCAATGTCTGGAACTGGTAGAAATTTAATAATTAGTATGAGTTTTCCTAACTCAATAATACTAACTAATGTTACATATACTTGTTTCCACAACAGTCAGACAAGATCTGCCTTCTCAGCTATTTTTTCTGATAATTTGTTTTTCCAAAAATATATGTATTATCCTACAAATTATGAGATTCAAGGTTACTGCTTTTGGAGAAGGCAACACCAGCTGTTTCTTCTGGTGAACACTGTATCTTCTCCATAGCATACAAAGACTCTAAGCGTATTGTGAAAATAAATAAGCATTAATGGAAGTTCAACTGACTATAGTGAATATTGTGAAACAAAATATATAAGGAGACAAAGTTCTCCAGTTTGTATAAAAATTAAAACAAAACCCTAACAAGTAAGCAAAATGTCAATCAATAATTAGTGTTAATACGTATGCTTCAACCAAAGGACCACTTTAAAATGAAATCACCGTATACTCTACATATTCATAACAAATGATACTCTGCACTGTTTTTAGCCACTTTGATTTAATTGGATCACTTCGTATTTAAAGGGAAAATAGCTCTAACATGAAAGCTATCATTTAAGACTTCCAATAATTATTTGACTTCATCATTGTTGGTGAAGCAGGAATGGATTGAAGTCTTAGATGAAAACCTGTGCTCACCTTTCTTTCTCAAAGATCCCGTGTTTTATAACTTCCTCTCCTCCTGTCCTTCCTCCTCACTTCCCTTTCCTTCTCATTTATTTGTCACTTACCTCTATTCCTCTCTCTCTTTTTTCTTTTCCTTCTTTCTCCTATCTTCTTTTTCTCTGTGACTGGGACACTACATGACTTGCAAAGCAGATTCTTAAATGAAACCAACTTTTATCGCAGAAAGGATTTAACATTATCTAGTACACATTCAACTCACTCTATGTGGTCACTTAAGGTTTGTGAGAAGTACCTTTACTTTTTCAGACGATTTTTCTGATTCCATTTTAACTCAGAAGAAAAGCTACTCAAGGATATTATTTTTCTTCCTGGAAACTTCTTTATCAACAAATTCTAAAATAAATTATTAATAAATATTCAATCAAGCCTAATAGAATGGGAACAAAGGAATAGAACCAATATTTCTCCCAGGCCCAGAATCATATTTTGCAGATAAGGAAGCTGATGACAGGTGGTCTATAAAGGGTCACAGAGTTACTAATAAATATGAACAGAATGATTACAACCCAGGCCAAAATATGTTTACCGGTTTTATCATAAACAATGATTAGTAGAATAGTTATAAAATATATTCAACATTTATTGAAAAGCACTATTGGTAAAGGGAAATGTTTGTTTTAGTATTAAACAAATCATGGACATCATAGTTTATAGAAATGTGGGGGAGCTATGACGTATGGCTGGTCTTCACACCTAGAGAGGAAAAGCTTATTGGGTCCACCAAATAGAGGGTTCAGATTTTGCTTGGCCATTGGGATGAGAATTTTAAATAAGAATTCTGAAGCCAGATTTTGCAGGAAGGTCCTAATGCAGAGGACTTGTGATGTATCACTCTAGTCACTGACAGTGCGGCTTTACTTACTAAGGCTGTCATTATTGCTCTGTAATGAGGAAGAATTGTAATAAGAATCCATTGCATGTGTTCATATTGATTGTACATAAATACATTAAAGCATATAATTAACACTATAAATATTGGTTTAGAAAATCCTTAGAAAATGACTTTTATAACAATATCTTCCCATCATTGAAATATATAGGTGGATGTTGGGATCTGTGGATTTTATCTTAATGTTTGAATCAGGATTCTGGCAGTCAGAATGGACAAGGACAAACAACATTTGGTCCTGAACCATTGTGAATCAGTAAACCAAGTGCTCTTTACATGAACCCCTCCCTAGAGAATCTCCTTTTCTCAATATTATCTCTGTGAAGCTTTCTTCTAGTGTTAATTATCTCAGTGTTCATTGTTTTGATAATTTCATGCTTCATCAGAATATCATGTATCACAAGCATGCAGAAACTGCTTTTCAGATTGAAAAAAAAAAAAACATCAATAGGAACTTAGCAGAAGCTATTTGCAATAGACCAAGAAGAACTTCCTTTAACATAACAAAGCATTATTTCCAAGATTTAATTTTGTCATTGCTTTTCGTTTTCTGTAAAGGCTGTTTGATACAAAAGGTCAAGGTATCAGCAAAACATAGACAGATTTTTGCTGAATGACATAAACCTGTCAGAATGCTGAGCTTTGATGTTCCATTAAGTGATCGATGTAGATTACTGACTTTTGGCTAAATGCTACTCAACCAGATAAGGTCAATACCTGTTAGTTCATTGGTGGAATAATTAATCAATCAATACAGGATGCTTGAAGTCAGGAAGAATTATTGCCAGGCTTCTATCTCCGGCTTTGGTCACAGAAATTATTTTAAAAACATTCTTGCAACATTAACCCCCTCTGTGCAGGGTTTATTGTAGCATTATGTATCCAGGGGAAAGGAAGGAAAAAAAATTCCAGTGAGCAGCACTTCTTGTAACCTTGAGCTCCCCAGAAGGAAAAGCTTCTAACAAGCTGAGTGCATCATCATTAGTTCTTCCTTTCACATCATCGCACTCTGCTTGTAAAATAATTACATGCAATTTTTCTATTTTACAGTTGGACCACATGACTCCCTGTTCTTTTGCACAGCTACGCACCCCTCCCCCAGGCTGTCTGGTTGAAGGCTGGAACTGCTCACCTTTAAACATCTCAGCCGGAGGCTTTTATGGTGGCTGGTTACAATATTTCCTGAGAGCTGAAAAATGATCCATCTGGTTCACAGAAAAATTCTCTCTCCTTGCTATTTCCTATTTCCAATGCAACCCAAATTTTTCTTCTTAGAAATGCAGAAATCAAGGATAGTTTGTATTTTCAAAGTTGCATATTTTGTAATTTCTTTGAACTTGCGAATGGGGCAATTTATGATACCTCTTGCTAGAGGATAACTTGCTGTTTCTAATTACTGGTTCCAATTCTATGGGGGGAAAAATCTTTTCTGCATAATTTATTTGCAGAATCAATGACACTAATGCAACAAATAGTTACTGTGTGTTTGCTATGGCTCAGGCATAGTAATGAATTTGCTTTTAAGAATTGTAGAACATTATCCAATATTTTGATGCATTCTGGTGTTCACATTTTTTCTATACTTGTACTTCATTTAATCCTTCCATATCATATATATGAAGTAGGTAGCAGAAGAAATACTATTGCATTGTGTCCATTAGGAAAACTAAATTTCATAAGGTCTATTTCTTACTAAGGTCACATATTTAGCAAATAACCTGGGAACAGAATACAGAATTCCTGGGTCTTCAGGAAAAGAGCCTAAAAATATTGACAATTTCCACTCAAGTGATACAAATAATACCTCTAATACATAGCACAAGGATCTCTGCCCACCACAAGTTTCTTTTGCATAAATTTCAAAAAGGTATTATTTCTTCATATAAAATACAAGAAGTAGAGTAAGAAATTAAAATGTCTTTGTATACCTTAAACAGCCATACTCAGCTGAGATTTGTCTTGACAAATTTTGTACATTTGTGCTTGCACTTCCGTCTATTTCCATACACCCTAGACTATCCTCTTCAGTAGCACTGACAAGCAGAATTGAAAGTCCTTCCCTCAAATGAGACAACAGTGTGTACTTCAGGGTTTAGATAGGAGTAGAAATTGGATTCTCAGAGTCTACCCGGGAGCTACTAGAGAACTGACTTCAGAACAGGCCTGGCACTTGGTTGGAAAAGGAACTGGCCTGCACATGGGTGCACCCATGGACAAAGTGTACATGCTCTTTTCAAGACAATCAGTGTGAGCTGATATGGGAAAGGATATCCCCACTGAGGGGGACTCATCCGGGAGGTCTGGAAATTCCACCTCCATGCCTGCCACAGGCTTTCAAATGAGTAGTGTTTGACCTCTGGATATGGTGTTATATTGTAGTGTATAATCTGAACAATTGTGTAATTGTGTTTTGTGTTGGATTGCCCTAGAAGTTGATCTTGAATCTTTGCTACTTCTTCATTCCTGATCGGGGTCTATATTCCTTCCTCATGAATCAGGATATTTTCTGTATTAACTCAATACTGCAATGTGACTTTATGCAAGTGTTTGAATACATACCTTAAAAAATAATGACTCCCATTATTGGATCTTGGATCATTTCCTCTGCAGCTCTACAGCCTCAAGCAAGAAGTCTGCATATCCCTAGATGACCATGCTGGAGAGTGCAAAGGTATACACTTTGATTGACAATACTATCTGAATCCTGACTTGTAGCCATTCCTGATGATTCAAAAGGCATGCTTTAATCCCTGTGGGATCTCTGAGACCATGTGGAGTGTGTGTGACTCAGGGTGGAAGGCTATTCCTGGGACTAAGACTCAGCACTTCTAGCTTGCTGTGCTTGCAAGCCTAAAGTGCTCCCAGAGAAAACATTCTGACTGAATCAGTGAGTGCAGTAAGAAAAGGAGGGTGTGCACATAAATATGAGTATAAAAGGGAATGAGTGGGACTGAAAATGCTACTAGAGCACATATAGGTCCCAATTAAAATCTTCATAAGCATCTTTGCCGAAACTACACCATTGTTGCTCCTTGAGCCTAACTTTTCCCCTGAATATATTTATTTTAGCATCTAATTACTTAATTGCTCAAGGCCCAACTCAAATATCATTTCTGTAAAGATGCCTTCTTTGACCCACTTTATTAAGGAATTAATCTGCCTTGCATCTGTAGACCCCATGTGCCACAGTCCAGCTGCAGCAAAATAACCGGGGGGGGGGGGGGGTGACGAGCAACTTGTGTACATTGATATAGCAGGAGTGGGAGCCCTTTATTGTAGGACCACAGAGGTATTTATACATTCCACACAGCTTATCTTAATTAACATAAACCAGATACAGCAGTCAACCAATAAGGAATCTCCACACTTAATGGCTCGCTGGCGCCACCTCACAAACCACTCCCTCTGGCAAAATGCCAGGTGCCATCCTGACTTGTTTACAGACTCTAACACCCATGACACTTTAGTATTTGTGTCTGTAGCACGGAGTCTTTATATTTTGTGAGTTGAGTATCTATCTATGCATCCCTGACCCCCTCCATTCCATCCAAACACCAGGAGAGAGGTGGGCAAATTGACTCAGTCTGGTAAATCTTTGCTGTATTGTGACATAACCTACACCTTCATAAATGATACATAAAAGGTGCTTAGGTCTTGTTTATCACATTATAAAGTATTGAAATAAATATTTCGGTTACCTTATGCCTTTTAACAAGCACTTACATCTTATGTTTTTGAAAAAGGCAGGAAATTTTCTACACATTCAAATTTAAATGCTTCCAATAAAAATGCATTGCATTCAGTGAACCATATGTATTTAGCAATTGGTAAACTAGATGCACATTTAACAATGACAATAAAAACAAATGTTGTGCAAAGCTGTTGGTGGGCTATCAACTCTCATGGGGTCTTCAGCGAAATGATAATGCCATTACAGGGAAGTTTAGAACCAAAGAAACTGTGCTGAAGAGTTATTTTTAGCTTAACTCTAAATGTTGAATTATGAATTCAGGTAATACATGCAGCAAGAAAATACTATTTGAAAGATGATATAAGAAAGTGTAGTGTAACATTGTAATCCCAAGTATAATTGTTATTCATCAATTAAAATAAAATGTAAAATTAAAACAAAAAGAGTCTATTAGTGTACATACCATGAGTTTATAAATTCTTAAAAAAATAAAAACAATTTCTACAATGTGAGTATACCTGTAGCCATCACTCTTAATATTTTAATGAAGCCATTGTGCAACTCCAAAAATAAAGTCATAAAAATCAAGATGGAGTTTTAACTCTTCATTAGGTTGTGGCTATAATGTCAAAAAGTCTTTTCATGACAAATATCTACCTACTGGTCCTCTGAGTCCCTTTAGCTGTACAGTACTAAACTATGCAAAATGGGTCATCTGTAGGCAGAGTCATGTTCATTTTTGTTTCACTATTGATAGTGAGACAAAATGGAATGTATTGGAATTTTGACAAAAAAATAAGTTTTACTCATATCAAAATGGAATATAATGGAAATAAAAATAGGTTTCCCTCATCCCTCCATTCACCTAACAGCTAGAGACCTGAAGTTCCAGTAGATAACAAATTATACAAGGTCCTGGTGCTCCATCTCTGCTCCTCCCTTGCCTCCTTCATGCTTTTGCTCTTGCTGCCTCCTTGTATAGATTTTCTTCTTCTATTTTAGTTGCAGATTCTTATCCATCCATGATTCATTTTGGACACCATCTTGTACAAAAATCCTGGCAGAGTGAAATGATATACCCCAATGCTTTCATAATATCCTGTGTATAATTTTATTATGTTTTCACATTTTGGTAGTACAATTTGTTATGTAAAATTCACCCATAGTAAATGCATGGTTTGATGATTTATTTTAGGAGGTTACAGAGTTATACCAGTATTACTGCAATCCAGTGAAAAAGATTTCCATCTCCTTACAAAGCCCCTTGATTTTTTTCTGATCTCATATACACAAAGCAGATGAAGTCTTTTCATGGGTGTTATTTCACCAAACATTTTTTTTGATGTTCATCCATATTGTATTATGTATCAGTAGTTTGATGCTTTGTATTGCTGTATAGCATCACTTTGTATGAATATACCACATTCTGTTTATCCATCACCATTTTATGGACATATATTTCCATTTTGGGGACTATCATAAACAGTCACATACAACCTCTAGGTGGATATATGCTATTGTTTCTCATGGGTAGACATCTCAAGAGTGGAATTTCTGGGTTGTGGGGTAAGTTTGTGTTTCAATTTTCAACAAGCTGCTGAGCTGTTTTGCAAACTGTAATACTTTACATTTATATAAGCAATAAATGAAGTTTCTAGTTTCTTTGCATCCTTGACAAAATAGGTTATTGCCTTTTTTCATTATAATTAAGTGAGTATTAAATGGTGTCTCATTGTGATTTACATATGCATTTCCCTAGTGACTGATGTTGAATATTATTTTTATGTTTACATTAGGCATTTTTTGGTGAAGTATCTGTTTATATAGTTTGCCTATTTAAAAAAATGAGTTGGTTTTCTTCTATTGAAGAATTGTAAGAGGTTTTTTTTTTGTAACATATTTGAACATAGAGTGTTAATCAGATATATGATTTGAAAATATTTTCTTCTAGTCTGTCTTTTTGTTTTCTTCTTGCTGTCTTTGGAGACACTAAAATTTTTAATCACATAGAAACAATTGTTTAGTAAGGCACTCTTTCCTACTATCTTTTAGGGCAGAAGGTACATACAGTTACTGATATGTCTGCTTACATGTATAGTATTCATTAAGAGTTATTGAGAACTTGTTTGGGCTTAGTATTAATCTAAATTCTTTGAATAGGTTAATACTTTATTCTCTGCGGGAGCCTTAGGATGTAGGATCCATTAAAATTGAAGTTTACCAAGGTAAATTATTCTCAGGGTCACAGGGGAAGTACTGACCAAGGAATCTGAGCCTGGAACCCAATCCCTTGACCCTCTCCACTCTATTCTGCCCTTGATTCGTATATTTCCCTAAAGATCCTTAGAGTTCAACAAGTACATATACATCTTCCAACTTATTTCTTCATTTTTAAAAATATTATTATGAAGTATACAATTTAAGATTTGGCAAGAATAAGAATCAGAAGTTGAAATAACACTAAATCCAATGTGATGAGCAACCACAGGAACCTTTTTTGACACCAGGATTTCACTTTCATGGAAGTGACTCAGAGGCCTTATTCTGAAGAGCAGTAATTGTGGATCAAAAGGTCTGGCTACATGTCTCTCAGATTCCTCATGAAGAGACAGTAACCTATTGCACAGAATAGGCTATGAGAAAGAAGTAACAGGTGTTGTTACAAATACAGTGTCCTTTATAAAAAGCAGTGTAAAATATAACTAATGGCACTCTATTCTCAGGGTAAAGATTAAGTGAGATTATTTATATAAAGGGCTTTGTCTAGTGCCTGGGTGATAAAAGGCATATAGAAAGTGTAATAATTTTTACACTTTTATGAGCTATCTTTTACTTTATTTCAGTTTCGTTTTTGAATTTTCTTATTTCATAAGCTCAATCTTAGTATGCATTTACTCACATATATTTACTCCTGGTAAATACCCTTAGAGAGTTTGCACATGAGCTGTTCCTTCAGGTAGCTTGCTTTAAGTAGGTATGAGTTTTAGGAAAGTTTATGAAATAAAAACTTCACAACACAAAACCAATTCTCTTTTCAATAGAACTACCACCGTGTTACCCAAATTAAATGTACATGATTAGTATAATTGAGTTTTCAAAAAAGGTATTCTTGAAATACTATATTAGAATTAAGGGATATTGGCTTAATTTAGACAAAAGAAAGGTTGGTATGATTTAATTTTTTTTTTCATTTTAATAGCTATGTTGGATAAATAACCAATTTATTTCAATCTTACCATTAAAGACATACATGAATCTTTGCAAATATTCATTATTGTATGGCTTCATTCAATGATACAACTCTTTTCTATATGCTTTCTTTTGTGTGTAAACGTTTCTCTCACTGCAGCCCATACAAACTTCACAGACTTTCAGACAAAAGTTTATAATATCACTCTGCTTTATTCATACAGATTAATACCAAGTATGGAGAAACATTTTCCATAATTTTTTCATCTTTATTTTTTTTAGATGAGCTACAATTAATTTAGAAATATACACCTTCTTTTTTTAACCTTCTTATTTTTCAGAGAAATAGATACCTAGTAGGAAAGTATGCCATTATTAATGCCTAGGATTTAAAATTATTAAATACAAGTGGAAATATAGCTTTAAGTGTACAGTAATGTATATCTGAAATAATAAAACTCTTTGAAAGCAAATGCAAATATTCAGGTAGTTGTATTTTATTCAGTCAATTCATAAAACCATTCTTATGTATGAAAGAACATTTACAACAGATGACTACTTTAGAAAAAAAAATCTAGAGTATAAAATTTCAGAGTGTCTTAGGCTGTCTGATTTATCTTCATATTTAGACCTTCATTTTTCTCAAAATTTCTAAGCAATGTAAAGACACTTCAGAAATGCAAAAGTATTCTATTTGCTTTTATTTTTATTTAAAACAAAAACAAATAAAAACTCAATATAAGGTAGAAAAGATCATTTCTAAATATTGAAAATTATATGTTATTACTCTGGTAAGTCTGGGAATAATTGTAAAGTTACCACACTGGGAATCCTATCCCACTAGACTCAGAAATTCGTCAGCATACAGCACACAGTATAACACAAGTGCTATTATGATACCACAGCGGAATATCCACCCTCTTTTTGCTGCCTGAGGCTGTCCTTAAGCTCTTAAACCTTTGAACAGAATGACAGTTTTAAACCCCTTAAGGAAACTAGAATTGATAGTAAAATAGCTGATGGCTGTGGATCACCTCCCCCACTGTTGGCCTTTGACACTCACTTTCCTATTACACTAACCCCTTGAGCATTCCTGGAAGGAGACAGAGCATATGCCACACATTGTGTGATGAAGTGGCAGGCATTAGAAACCCCGGGAAGGAAGTTCCTGGCTTGTGCTCTGCTTTCACCCTGCTATTGACAGCAAACAGACCAGATTTTTTGGCTCTAGTAACTTTTTTGTAATAAGTATATTTTGTCTGATATTTGAAAAGTTACTCTGGCTCTTATGGATGTTTCCTGGTGAACCTATTTTCAATTTTTTTCTTTTCAAGCTATTTGTGCTTTAAAATCTAAAGTGCGTTTCTTCAACATATTAATAGATAACTCAATTGGAATCCATTCTGCTAATTTGTTTTTTTATTAGAGTGTACAATCTATTTATAGTTAAACTAATTATTGATAAAGTAAAATTTAGGCCTATTTTACTATGTGTTTTCTGCATTTGTTTGTTCTATTTTGATCCTCTATTATCCAGTTATTTCTTTTGGGTTTTATTAAATAGATATATATTTTTAGTGTGCTATTTTAGTTCCCTTGCTGTTTTACTGATTTTTAAAATTATTTTTGGTGGTTTGTCCAAGAATTACAGTTAACATATTAACTTATGGTTTAAATATTAGGTGTCCCCCAAAAGCTCATGTGTGAAATAATGCAATAAAGCTTAGAAGTAAAATGATCAACCTAATCATTGTGCTAATTCCCTGAGAGGGATTTACTGAATGAAGACTGTAGGCAGATACTATGTGACTGGAGGAGCAAGATCATTGGGATATACAATTTGTTAGCTCTGCTTCTACCACATTTTTCCACTACAATGTATTGCCTCACCTTGGGTCCAGAGCTATGGAACTGACCATCTATGGCCTGAGACCTCTGAAACCATCAGCCTCCAAAACAAACGTTTTCTTCTCTAAATGTTTTTGTCAGGTCTTTTGGTCACAGTGGTGGAAAAACAAACAGTTTAGAAAAAGTTATTTTGAACTAATAAAAAATCATTTTCAATATTTTATATAAAATTTCTCTAATATATCTTGGTTCCATCTCTCCTCATTCTTCTATTATTTTTATTTAAATTATGTATTTATATAAGTACAAAACATCATTTTATGATTTTTTATGCAGTATTCTTTCAAATCAAACAAAAAAGTGTTTCAAACAAATTACATTTATATTGTTTTTTATTTATTCTTTTATTATTTATTTATATTGTAACCTTCTTGTGGCTCTTCATATCTGTATGTGGATATGAGTTCTTGTCTATTTTCTATTCATATTAACTTAAAATAGAGGCTATAATCTTTGTAGAGAGGGTCTGTTAGAGAGTAAGTGCTCTTTCATATAAAAGAGTGGGAACTTGGGTATGTTTTAATTTATCCTTTACTTTTAAATGACAGTTTTACTGAAGTATAGAATTTTTTATTTTTGATTGATATTCTTTTTCTTTCAACAATTGAAGTATACCCACTGCTTTCTGACTTCCTGGTTTCTGATAAGTCACCTTGTTTATTTATTTATTTATTTTTAAATATTTACTTTTTGATGTAGATGGACACAACACAATGCATTTTATTTTTATGTGGTGCTGAGGATCGAACCCGGGTCCCGCCCGTGCTAGATGAGCGCTCTACCGTTGAGCCACAATCCCAGCCCAGTAACCTTGTTGATGAGAATTCCTTGCATGTGATGAGTTGAATATCTCTTGTTTTCAAAATTCTCTCTCTGACTTTCAACAGTGTTACTGTGTTGCATTTGGGTATAGATGTTATTGAGTTCATCCAAGGTACAATTAGTTAAAATTTTAGATGTGTTAACTAATGTTTTTCATCAAATTTTAGAAAATCCCAGGCATTACTTACTCAAATATTTCTTTTTCTAATCCTTTTTTCTTTTTAGAATTCCTGTTATGCCTGTGGTGGTACAACTAATCATGCCCCCAAAGCTGATATTTTTAAAAATTCTTTTCTTTTCTAAACTTTTCCTTTTAAAAGCCCCGTTTTTCAAACTAGATAATTTGACCTATTTTCAATTTTGGTGATTTTCTTTTTACACTTGTAACATCAAATCTACTGATGATAACCTCTAGTCAATTTTCATTTCAGTTACTCTTTCAAATTCCAAATTCTCATTTAGTTTTGTAAAAATCATTGCTTTCTCTAGATTGATAAACTGTAATTGGTAATACATCACTTTCATACTTTGCTGTACTTTTGGACATGGTTTATGTTAGTTATTTGAACATATTTATTTGTAAGCTTACCCTTAGGCTTCCTCAGGATAATTTGCATTGACTTCTTTACTCATGTGAATAGATTATATTTTGATGTTTATGTCTTATGATTTCTTAGAACTGGACATTTTATAAACTATGCTGCATTTCTGAAATCAACTCCTACTCTTCATGCTTTTTGTTGTTGTTCTTTATTATTGTTGTAGGTATTGTTTCTTAGCAATTTTCTTGAGCTAATTCTGTTAAGTCTATAATTCTGTACATGGAAGTGCCTCCTTGGCTGGCTAACTGGTCAGCTAGGTATTACACAGTGATTTCCTTAAATGCCTGGACCATACATTTTGTACTTGTTGTCTAGGAGATCTGAGGATGTTATTGAGCATGCCTGCCATACTCACATAGTTTAAAACTCTGACTTAGTTTTTATTTCTGCTTGGATAGAAGCTTAAGATCATTAAGAGGTTAGGAATTTTTCAGGTTTTTCTTGAGCACATTTTTGGTGCTGCACAAGTGCATAGCCTTCTGGATCCTCAGGGATATGTGAAAGTGAATCAAAGTCTCCTACAGATTTCTTATTCCTCATATTCTCCTTTTAATTTTATTGGCTGCTCTGTTCTTTGACTCAACAGGTATCTCTGTCACAGAAGCAGAGATATTAGTCAATTATCACTGATTATTTTCACTAGATTTACTAGGTATATGCTTATTTATTAAGTGAATTCTAAGTCATAGCAAATAAAAACAATCCCAGAAAATGAGGTTTTCCAAATTGCTTTCACATAGATCACAGCTGGAAATCTTGGTACAGGGTTTCTAGGAGAGATGGATATTTACTCTAGAACTTCTAGTGGCTCTAGGCTGCATATTGTCAAAAGTACAATGTAACATGAGAGTGGAAGATGGAAATAGAGCAGGCTAAGTTGCCACAAACATACCTTGGATACTGAAGTTCAGCTTGTTTTTCTTTTAAAAATACCTATAGATGTTTGGTAAATTTTTATAAAAAGTTGATGTTTGACAAGTTTTCATTGCTAATATGGATGAAAGAATTTCTGAGGTCCTTAATACATCACTTTGGAGGTACTTCCCATTACATCTTTTAGAGCTTCTAGTTTTATAATTATTTCATTTATTAATGGAATTCTATTTCTTCTTGAAGAAATTTTACTCACAGTCCTTTATCTTAGTGTTCAAAGGATGCTTCATAGTATCATTATTTTGTACTGGTATTACTTTTCATTGTATTCACGACTTATATAGTTGTGCTTTAATATTTGCCTCTTACTTAGAATATATTTTTTCTGAATCTTGGTGGACTTTTCCCTTCAGAATATGTCTGGACATTGCTTTCTTGAGATCTCAACAAAATCAAATGTGCCTTTATATTTCTATTAAACTTGATCAATAACTTTGTTTCCAAAGCATATAAATTTTTTACTGCAAAGTCACTGATCTGGAAATTTTCAGCTGAGATAGTACTATAAGTTTTCTCACACCTTTCCAAATGTAGAAAACAGTGTGTGTATGTGTCTGTGTATGTCATTGTGCGTAGTTAGTTGTACATAATAAAAACCAAATCTAAGACCGATGGATTGTTTTAATAGATAAAACTGAAACTCGGATGACTACAGTTAGACACGATGCATTCAGCAATGGAAAATAAAGATTTTTTTTGTCATTTATAGGTCTTAAGGAAGATGATGAACATGAACTATGGTCACTGTATGAATTCTTTGATCAGAGATCTGACTTAATGAGGAGGTAAAGAATAATCCTGAGCATTACTATGGGTGAAGTTAGTATCAATGCCTAGCTGCTGCCTGGACTATCCAGAGACAGTAAGAACCTCCCAATGAGAAATTCCATTAAAGCTACTGTGGATGATCTGTATGTGCAACTCAGTGTTCTCATGGAAATGGTGATCATGGCCACTAATATAAGTCACCATTCTGATGGGGGCCCTGGGAAATTGTATATAATAAAAGAGCTTGTATTCTCTGGAGGGATAAAAGTTTTATAAAGTTGAAGAAAAGGCTTAAGACTAAAATTCCATAATAGATGAGGAATGATATGAAAGCTTAAAACTTGGTCATCAGAATAATACTTGCCTAGAAAAATCAGTTCATAGAGAAAGGTAAAAAAAGATTAAAAAAGACTTTTAAACAATTCTGCTTCATGTATTAGTTGGGTCCTCTGGGAATTAATACAGTAGAAGTACAAGATGTCTATTAAGAGATAATACATGTACAAGATGTCTATTAAGAGATAATACATGAACCGATGTGATTCTGCAATCTTTGTAATGTTTTGAATAACCAATAAAAAAAGAGATAATACATGTAAGATAAATAAAAGAATAAGCAATAATAAGTCAGGGAAATTCTTCAGATATAGGTCTGTGAATAAGGGGAGGGCAAGAAGAAGGATTGGGTGGAAAGTGCCTCAAACTACAGTGGGGCTTGTGTTGTCTCAGCTAACCCCATAGGAAAGAAAATTACCTATAACAGTCATTTTGTAATCCGAGATGGTCAAAAAATGAAAACCCCACACAACCCATCCTCTCAGTGTGCACTGTACCTGCCTGGCCCCAATATTGGATTTAATGTAGCTATAGTACATGCTTTAATAAAGGGTACAATGACTTCTACTTTATTCCTTGTTAAGGACTTGTGGTTTATATATAATTTTGTGTATTATTTCTTATAACTGCATATGAAGCTGCAATCATATAAAAATAAAAAATTCAAAAAACAAACAAACAAACAAACAACAACAACAACAACAAAACAAAAAACACCAAAGAAGATAGAGTACATAACCAGGAGTTCTAAAAGAAGAGACTTTAGAAAATGGAACAGTAGCATTGTTAGACAAGAACAGTGGCTTAGAACTTTCCTGAACTGAAAACAAATGATTTTTTTCAATGAAGAAATCCTGTTGGTGGCAATATGGGTGAAGACTCATAAATTTAAACAAAATTTCAGATTTTAAAGATAAAGTAGAATGTTATATTTCAAATATAGTTATATTAAACATTCTATAGAATCAAGGAAGATGACTTAGGAAAGAATATCTCCTATGCAGAAGGCTGCCTTCTCAACACATTTGCCTGGCAGAAATGTGTGCTCAGAGACCCATCTGGGTGCTGATGGGGGAATGTGATTGCTCAGTCGTATGATGCCTTTGCTTTCAGTAAAGTACCAGACTTTAGTGACAGCTGCATGGGGTTGAAAATGTGAGATTATACATGCTTTTTAAGTAGAATTAAGACAATGTTTATTTTTCAGTCTTACCTTCAAACCTGCATTGCTGCTGACTCAGTCTGGGAAGGCTGTTCTACAGGGCAAAGGCATTGCTTCTGGTCTCTCCCTATTTCTTATTTAGGTATAAGATCTTTTAAATATGTCACAATCTACTCATGGAGTCTTCCAAATTCTAAAATGTTTTCTGTAGATGTCTTTTTGTCACTTGATGGTATATAGACATTTAAAAATGAAAATAAAAACTTAATTGTTATCTTTTTAGTGGTGTTATAGTTTGGATATGAGGTGTTCCCTTAAAGTTCCTGTGTAAATGCAGGATTATTCAGAAGTAAAGTGAGTGGGTTATGTTAGTTATAACCTAATCAGTCCTGCCAAAGTTTGAACGGACTAGCTGGGTTATAACTGTAGGCAGGTGGGGCATAGATGGGGTAGGTGAGTCACTAGGGGGTGTGCACTGGAAGCTCCAGAAGAGTTCATCTTATGTGGTCCTTTCCCTTTTCTCTCTATTTCCTAGCCACTTTGAGCAGACAAGCGCTCTTCCACCAGGCTCTTCTGCCATGATATCCTGGTTCACCTTGGGCCCAGAGCAATGGACTTGGCTTACCATGGACTAAAACTCTCAAACCATGAATCAAAATAAACCTATTCCTTTTTAAGCAACAAAAATACTAACATAAATGGCACATAATGAGAATTAGATTTACTTTTTTGAGGAATTTTCTAAGTGCTGAGCTAAAACTTTACTTTCAAAATTATGGCAATCACTTTTTAAAATGTATACAAACTTTTCATTTTCTCTGGTTGGTTCCTGTAGCAGCCTATTCCTTTTGAGTGAACTATCCTCTCATGTTTCTTTGAGGATATCAGTTCAAAATGTATTTTAAGTTATGGAAACCTCCTTACAAAGTATCTATTTCCTCTGTTGTTGGGGCTTTTATTTACTCATCTCTTTTACAAATTGATTTTGCCTTGAATGTGACTTGCAAAATTATTGCTCTTTTCCTTTCTTGTTTATTTGCTTTTCTTATTTAAATATGACTCATCCTGGAAGATACAACTCAAACGATATCATCTCTGAGAAATATGGCTTGAAGTCCACAAGCTGAAATAGTGGCTCTGTCACCATTATTGCACATGATGTGGTTTACATTCTGTGAAAGCACTCACCACTGGATTTAGTAACTTCTTTTTACACCTCTGTTTTGTTTGTTTACTTGAAAGCTTTTTGAAAGTATAAACTATAATTTATTCATTTCTGAATACTCCATGCCTAATGTCCATACCTAACATGCTATTTAAAAAAACGAATCTTTCACAATATCGTAAACAAAATCCCAAATCTTAACCTTCTTTCTTATATAGACGAAACAATATAAATTATTTTTTTGATCTTTAGAAATTATATGCATCTTTTTGAAGTTGTTCAGGGTATGACTGTCTAAAAAACTATGTACTGCGTAATTCTGGTAGAGTTGAGTGTGTGTGTGTGTGCTGTGAAACATGTCTACGGTTAAACTATAGTTTAATGATATAGTGCATTATCTGTAATATTATTACTGATTTACACCAACCAATCAGTGTTTTTTTGAGGGGAAGGGGTACTGGCAGGTACCCCAGGAAGCTTTACCCCATTCCTAGCCGTCTTTTTTTTTTGTTGTTGTTTTTGTTGTTTTATTGAGACAGGGTTGCACAAAGTTGCTAGGGCCTCACTAAGTTGCTGAGGTTGGCCATGAACTTGTGATCTTCCTGTTTCAGCAGTCTGAGTTTCTGGGATTACAGGCATGTGCCACTGCACATGGCTCCAATCAGTGTTTTAAAAGACATTTCAGCTGAGTTATAGCAGTACATTAATATATAGGATATTCATTATATGAAAGCTCATGCTGAGAACCTTTTCCTTATTTATAGATGTATCTTCTTCACTTTGAATCTATTTTATATATGCTTCTTAATATTTTTATCATAGAAATGTGATTGAATTTCTAAAGATGTTAAATATGCAACAACATCAGTTCTCTCTCTTTGCTCATAAAAGTTCATGTCAACTCTAAATGTTATTGTTGCACATACACCTATTATCTAAAGTGTATGATTTATCCAGCTATCCAAGCCTCTTATAAATAAGAAAAACTTTCACTTTATTATTGCCAATAAAAAATTATTTTAGCAACCTTCTTCTAATTTTTAATTGTTTACTACATTAAATCACTTTTCCATGGGGCTGGGGTTTGTAGCTCAGTAGTACAGTGCTCGCCTAGCACATGTGAGGCCTTGGGTTCAATCCTCAGCATGGCATAAATAGAGGTATTGACAACTACAACTAAAATAAATAAATAAATAAATAAATAACTTTCTGATACCTAATTCAATAGTATAGTTAAGATACAATGACTTCAGATAAATGAGTCATATAATTTATAATTAAACAAGTGAAGAAAATGAAAAGTTTTATTTATGAACACTTAAATTCATTCAGCAAATAATGGAGCTATTCCAAACAACTTCAACTTTCATGCTTATACATACATAAAAACTTTCTTTCCCCAAAACATCACTTAATGGATGTTTATGATTTTCTAAATATACAGAAATGAAACACATTTAAGTGCCCTCAAATCTCAGTTATAGTTCATTGAAATGTCTATTTAATGGTAGATAATGTACAAATCTTCTTCCACCAACTTTCACAAACTAATATAGAAATTTTGGTGAAAATCAATTCCTGGGTGTATGACCTGAGATGACAGTAATTTTTCAGTCAGGGCCCAAATTAGAGTCAAATGACTTTATCTAGAACCTGTGTAGGAAGACTGGATAATATTAAAACAACCAAACCAACCAATCAAACAAACAAACAAACAGGGCGGGGAAATAGCGTTGTTGTTATTGTGTACTATGTATTTGAAAGATTTTTGGTATTGTCATGCCTCTCCTACAAATAATATAAAAACTCAGATTTGGTGCCTCTGTGATCTCACATATGTCTCTTAGTGTGTGTGTGTGTGTGTGTGTGTGTGTGTGTGTGTGTGTGTTGTCTGTGTGTGTGGGGGGGGTGGGGAACAAGCTATATCTACACAGGCTCCTTACTTCTCACACTCATAGATCACCTCCTACATTTCCAAGCAGATCTAAGCAAATAGGCCTAGATGGAAAATGTTCTTCTCATCACTCAGTAGCTGCTATTTCATTTACATTGTTCATTAATAGAGATGTTCAATGGCTGTCAATTCAAAAGAAGCCAGAAAGAATATTTTCTCTTCCACATTTGCAGGATACATGGTTTAACATATTTTTGGATATATCTGGAATCGAATTCTCATTTTGAATAATATTAAAGGAAGTCTGTGGGGAAAAATCTTCTAGGAGACATTATTTGGAAATGGATAAAAAGTTTACTCAGCATACTGAGTTGCTTCAAATATGCTTTATTTTTTCCAGTTGATTTCCATCAAAACGCTGATCATTCTTCAAGACCTAACTCAAATATTAAGTCTGCATCACGTTAACGGAAATTAAAAATAGTGAAAGTAGTTCCTGTACTATGCTGTGAAGGTATTTAAAGAAAATCTCTTTCCTAAAAGAAGCCAAGAAGAACAGAGAAAATCTTGAAGAATAACATATAACTACCGTGTGGTAACCGATTGTGCCACTGGAGCCACAAATGACAAAACTTGAATTCCTATACCTCACACTGCTGTGCATCAAGACGCACTTCAAAGTCATAGCAATTAAAATAGTGTGATACCGACATAGGTTAGATAAATAAACAGAATTTAGACCTTAATCCCATTGCTCCAAAAATTGGATGCTTGGTTTATGAGAAAAGTGGGATTTCAGGGGAGAGGTGAAAAGATAGTATTTTGAAGACATGGCGTTTGGCCAATTGAATATGTATGTTAAATGAAGTACTCTTGACTTTAAGGTATATTTAAAATGCCTTTGCATATCTAAATTTAAAAAAATTAAAAAAAATAAGGCTCCTGGAAGAAAAATATATTTTTATGACCTTCAGGGAAGCCAAATAGTTATCAAATAGGACTAAACAAAGGATCATTACAAAGAGTAATTTTTTAGGTAGATTGCCCTTTGCTTAAATTAAGAATTTCTCAATTAATAATGTATTCATCAGAAGGCATCATTGGGAGAGTGAAGAAGAAAAAGCCACCAAGTATCTTTGAAGTATTTATTGGACAGAGTACTCACATCCACACACTACAAGGAACTCCTGCAGATCAATGGGATTATGGCCAGAGAAGAAAGCAGAAGAAAAAATAGGTAAAAGATCTGAACAAATACTCAAGGAAACCCAAATGATGGATAAGTGTGATGGATGTGAAGTTACCTAAATCTTCATAAACATCTGGTAAGATTATAAATTATTACAATGGTTTTGGAAAATGTTTGGCAATCTCTATTATAGCTCAACAGGTGTGAACTTTATGATGTAGCAAATCTATGTTTATGTATATACCCAACAAACATGAAAAAGATGCTCACCAAAGACACAAAAATTTTTCAAAACAGTATGATTCATAATGGCCCTAAACTTGAAACAACTGATTTCCATTTCCAATAAAGTATATAAATAAATTGTGGTGTATTCATTTAATGAAATGCTATATAGTTGTAAGTATGACTGAAGTGCAACTACAAGCAAGAATGTAAAAGAATGCTAAAAGTAATTACACACTGTTATTCTGTGATTTCACTTATATAAAGTGCTAATTTTATGAGTAAGTTTACTTTACAAAAATCCATTAAGTTGTTATAAATTTTGCATTTTTCTGTATGTATCTTTATACTTAACTTTTTTTTTTTTAAAGATAAAGAATATTTTCTTAAACATGACAAACACATCTGTCTCCATTCATAGATTGCAAGGTCCTCTGAAGTAGGCTCTGTGATTTGTCATTTTCTGTCCAGCATCAGACCCAGTGTTGGACACGAGAGATTTTCCATAATAAATATTTCTTTTAATTCATAAAAGCATTGTTCACTACTCAATCAGTATCATTATATGAATTCAAGCCAGTTAAAAGAGTATTATTTTTTGACCAGTGATGAATAAATCAGTCATGACCATTTATAACAATATGGAGTTGGAAATTACTATTGAATTCTCCATTGTCAGTAATTCTAAATGTAATCAGTCTTCCCTGTATCTTTAGGTAGATATGTAGACCAAATTCTCACAATAAACTAAAGCACAAACAGTTATACTCAATGAAAAGTGATTGATTGATAATTATTTGATTAATAGGATAAATTTCCTTTGTAATAAATAATAATTTTATGAAGACATACTATGCATAAGAAAGCAATTCATGCTATACAGAAATCAAACCACATAATTGTTAAAGGATATTTATCAGCAATTTACTAAATGTATTTAATATTAAGTATCTAAGAACTTCGATTTATTTGGTGCTTTTTAAAAATTTTTTTTAGTTGTAGATGGACACACAATATCTTTATTTATTTTTATGAGGTGCTGAGGATTGAGCCCAGTGCCTCACACATGTAAGACAAACACACTATCACTGAGCTACAGCCCCAGCCCTATTTGGTGTTTTTCATAAAAAGAATTTTCAGTGAGTTATTTGAGACCATCAATAAATTTTCATTTTTTTAATTAAAATTAATCCACAATTAATCACTAATAATTAGTGGTAATTAATTGTTATTTGATGACATATAAGACATTTTCTCAGAAAAAATAAGACTTCACTGGAGATATGCCATATGGAGGAAAATTTAGCATATTGCAAATCTCAGAGTTTATAAAAATTTCTAGTATAAATTGATCAGCAACTTCATGAAATGCTTCTTATATTAAGAATGTAGGTAGTACTGATTGTTTGTGTTTTCATGTGTAATTATTTCCTATGGTAAATGTAACTTTGTTAATAATAGAAGAGAGCTTCCCATAGTAGGTATTCCCAAAAAGTAGACTGAATGCCAAATGACACATGTAAGGAAGCACAGGTCTCCGTTTTTGAAGTTGGCTTTACAGCTGACATTAACCCTACTTGTAGAATCCTATCCAAGTCACTAGGAAGTTTCAGACACAACAAGACTCACAGAACCTCGTAATCTTATTCCTAGCACTTTGGCAATGAATAAGGATGTGGAACAGGGAGATATTTTCTATCATTCAGATCCTTAGGCAGGTGGACTCTTTCTTTTATTTTGAAATCAGAGATAATGATTTCAAGTATCTCTCTGGACAAAGCTATGTTCAGGAACTTTGCAGCCCAATGTCCATAACTATGGCAGTGGATACTTCCCGCACAGGAGCACTCTTATAGAGCATGTCAATGTAGAAGCTGCCTCCACCTGCATGGAAAACCAAAGAGTATATCAAGAAAATGGTGCTGCCTAATATTCACTCATCTGTTATCTAAGTCTCACTTTGGGTCCTCAGGTGATTCTGGTTGGAAACATCTGGCCATACTCTTTCCCGGAAGGACTATGCACCTTCACCAACATCATCATTTCATTTGTTACTCTTCCCTCCCCTTTTTATTTCCCCTCTCAATTCCATTTCCCAGAAAAAAATTCTTCTCCATTTCCTAGAAAACATTACCATTCAGAGAATATTTTCTAGCAAAGAAAAACTGCCTTCATGTCTTATGTATGACTATGCAACTGAATTGTGCTTAGACCTTTGGATTTGTCTACAGGATCACTTGCTATTTGAAGACCAAACTAGGCCATCACCAACAAGTACATACATATCAAATCATAGCTGAGGTCCTCTGACTTTATACCTCCCACACAGGCTTTTTCATGTACTACTCCCTTTAAAGAAAAATACACTTTTTCACATTCATCAGTATGATTAATACTTGAAAATATGAATTGTACAACTTTTTTTCCCTCCTGTTTCCTTTTTTTGCTTCACCTTATGTCAAGCAGAAAATTGGATGTTATGTGAGTAAAGGTAAGTGATATGTGAGTCTGTCAGAAAAAGCACAAGTGACTTTTAAACTTTTACCCTTTGGTACTTCTACCCTTCTTTATCTTTTGTTTTCAAAGCCAAATCTTTAGTACTGAGAAGCATTGTGTAGGGGTTAAAAGAAAGGAACTATATTAGTACAATGAATATTTTGGATAAGCTTGAAAAAAATGGGGGAGATAAGAGCTTTTCATGTACACCCGAAAGACATTCTTCTGGGCGATGAGTTGTGAAAGATCATTAAATTAGATAGGTTATGGGTTCTAGAAGTATAAGCATGGCTTCTAGGTAGAATATTGGATACACATTAGGACTCCAGGAAAATGGCTGCCTGCAAGGATTCCAATGTTCCCAGTGTTAGAGCCAGTTGAATGGAATCTGGCCAAGGTAATGGAGCAAGTGGCTGCCTTAGCAGAAATTTCCAAGGGACCCTCTTGCCTATAGATACCTTAAATTTGCAGAAAATCCTGGAACTTGGACAGTATTCTTGTAAGAAGTAGTAAGAAATGATTAATGAGGGGACAATGAGGTAATATTTTCCATTTACCTGAGTAAACAGTGGCATTAGATCTAAAAATTAAGTTATTGTTCTTCAATTATTTTTAGAGGAAGACTTACCTTGATTTCTAAATGATAGGAACCTGATCCCTTCATCAGTACTCCCAGATATCTTCTCTGGTCCAGCTGTTGAACTAGAGGATATTCCTGAAGATGTGGTCTTAAATCTTAGGCTTTGCACTCACTATTTGTGTTGCCTTGGATGATTTGTTTAACATTTATGGGCCTCAATGTCCTCATATGTTAAATGGAAATGAGTTACACCATTTTCCCATACATTCAGTTTTCCAATGAACAGTTTACTGACAACCTGTTATATGCCTGGAGCTTTCCTGGTTAGTGGTTTCAACTAGGATTGAGATAATACTTTGTCTGGCATCTGGCATATACTAATTGTTCAACAAAGAATAGCGCCTGCTAGCAATGTTTTTATTTTTGTTGCTATTATTACTTGCAAGGGCTGAAATGTGAGAAGAGTAAAATGGGCCATGTTCACCAGGGACTATAAGAACACGTGAATTTTTTAGACCCATTAAGAAGAACACACCTTATTCTTGTTCTTTGCTCACCCAGAATACCCACATTCATAACAATGATTTCTGCAATTTCACTTAAACTTCCCGTGCCACTCTGATGCAACTGTGGAGAACTTTTGCTTTATTTGACAGAATGCTCCAACAATAGCTTAACATAGACAGTTATTAAGCTAGACGATAAAGCTTAATGTAGACAATTCTAACAATATAGACAATTAATTATTGTAAATGATAAGGGGTATTGGTGGAAAGGAGGTTTGCAGCAGCTCAGTGATATTATAAAGATCTGGAATCTTCCTATTTTTCAATTCTTCGTTACTCAGTGAGTTGGCATTGTCTCCACTCATGGTCACAATGGAATCCAGAATTCTATGAGCCATACACTTCTATTGCAGTATCCTAGGTAGAACACAGAGGAATGAAGGTAAAATTGGAAAAAGAAATGACTTCTTTATCACATTCTTTGTCTTGTCAACTTTCCCTTTGATTTCTTCACCTTAATTGGTTTATAAACATAGACTGCACAAATTTCTAGGTAAAAGGGAATGGGACTACTAAAGATGATTATCCCCTAAGGCATATTAGATCATCACATCAACTACACTGAGGTGTTTTTTTTTTGTTTTTTTTTTTTTTAACCAAGGAAGAAGGAGAAAATGCTTTTTGAGTTGTGACAAAGAGTGCCTGCCAAAAGCTGATGATTTCAGTCATTTCCCAGACAAATTATATTCTGTGCAGTAAGACTGCCAAGTCACTCTCTTTTAGTAGCATAAAGAAGATTCTAAAAAAGGCTGTTGTATATGATCCTTTTCCTGATCTATGAACACACTGGGCCAAGCTAGGTCCAGAGGACCACTGTCTTAACTGCTTCAGATGGTGGACTCCATTAGTTGCTTCTGAACTCTACTCTCTGGCACAGCTGTTGTTCTCCATGTATTATGCCCTCTCTTGTAAAACACCTATTTTCACCCACCAAAACTCCATCTTCCAACCATGAATCACTATAACCAATCTGATGTTCCAGGACAGGCAACGCAACTTTACATAGAAAAAGATATAAATTTTGGTACCTCCTGTGTGTTTTGGGGGTGGGATTTGGTGTACATGATATCTGTCTCATTTCTGCATCTCACATGGTGTTTCCTTATGGCTAGATCCTGGTAGTGTCTCTGGCACTATACTCATGAAGTGGTAAAAAATTATCCCTTTCCCATCTCATCCCCAGCCTGCCTCTGGTCATCCATGCTTGTTTCTGCATTTTGCACTGCACACCAGAAGTCTAAAAAAAGAATAGGAATTGACAAAGTCACTCTGTGCCAAGTCGGAATGGGGTTATAATGCCAAGCCTTGAGAGATAGATGTGTTGCAGGTTTCACTTCCCATTGGCAATAGGGATTGATTGATTGTAGGCTGTGGCCAACAACTGGCGGAGGTGAATAGCTACAGAAATGAAGAATGCTGAAATGCCTATTGCTAGAGACTTTTTGCTCTATGAAAGTAGCAAAATCAGATTTTTTTTAAATGAAGGAAACTTTTCTATACTTCTACCTCTAAGATAACTTTTATTTTCTTGACCTTACTCAAGAGGCAGTGAAAATTCTTTTTCTCTTGCTCTAAGAATCTAGAATCTTTTCATTAAAAATGGTATCTTCTAATCTATACAAACTTGTAAAATCACCAGACATTTACAAAAACCAATGTATCTTATTCAAAACTTCAATGTCCACAGCAATTTTTATTGCTTCCTTAAATTATTCTCCATGGCTATTTGTTCCATGGCTGCATTCACCATATATTTAAGTATTCCAAATCATTCTTAGTACTTTAGCTTGAATTTCTAGGGTCCTCCTACTGTGATATGAATTAGTAAACATTGGGCATGATTTTTACATACAAATGGTAATACAAATGGCCCAAATATAGGATTTAGTTTTTCTGTCCATTTACTTCTCCAGGAATTTCTAAATTCCCTTGATAGTTGTCCTATTGATACCTTCACTGCTCAAGGAAGAATTTCAACACTAATTCTGTAATTTTAACTACACTTTTTTTTCATATCTTCCTTCATTTAAACCATCTATTCCCTAACACAACAAACTACAATATAAAGATCAATGGAAATGGCTAAAATTAAATTTGTTTCAATTTAATAAAGCACACACACAAACATATTAGAAATCAGATAATAAAGGCAAATTGGGATTTTCCTTATGTTCTTATTTTTTGCCAATTCTTATTTGCTTAAAAATGATATATTATGTCTTGAAATCAACAAATTTAGTCTGGGGATTCTAAAAGCAGGGCATGGTCACTTTTTTAGTTATAGTCAATAGAAATCAACAACAGAAAAAAGTAATACATTTGAATTCTGTATCATTTGTTACAATAACTTTATAAGACTTTTCTGTTATTTTCTGATGCAATGTGAAATTTGGCACTGCCACAGTAGAATTGCCAAAGCCTCAGAGAAAGCAACATATATGCAAAATTAAAAACATTTATTTAATAAAGTAATTTGGAATTTTCATTAGATTCTGGCTTTTGTAGGAGCAAATGTATGCAGTGAGGTCACTCTGTCTAGACAAAGTCGATTTAATTTTCTTACCCCAAATCAAACAAATTATTTATCTACAGATCTGGGTTTATTCCACAATATCCAATATTGTTAGTTGCACCTGGGTGTTTTGATTCCTACAAGCCACATAATTCAACTTCATTCTTACATTATTGCCCTGATAACTGACCCAACATCTAGGTTATCTAGAAATTTTACTTACTTCTAGTCATTTTAATTGATCATTTTTGTTTAACATCTGTGTTGATATACTGCATTACTTTTGAAAAACAACTACATTGAAATAGATTTATGTAATTTTATTTTACTCATTTGTATCTATCTTTTTTATTGTTTTGTTTTAGTGCTACATGACAGTAGAATCCATTTTGACATAATTATAAAAGCATGTAACATATGTTATAATTCAGTCCCCAGAACCTCCCCTTTCCCTCTCCTCCCCAGCTCTCTGCTCCCTTCCCTATAATCTACTGATATAATTTAAAAATGAGATGAAGGTTTCAGTGATGATAAATATGTTTATAAACATTTATTCAGTCATGGTAAGTTAAATTGCAAAAATCATACTTAAAATGCATCATGATTACAGACTTTAACATTTTATAAATTATGTAGATAATTCTGTATTTTAATGATTAATATTTATTTGCTTATATTACATATGAAAATGTGCTAATTTTTCCTAGTTTGCTTGTAGTACATATACAAATGTACTATTTTTTTCTAATATTTGAAATTATTTTGATGTGTTTTATTGAAGTTGAGAATTTGAAAGTTTTCTCTTTACGATGAATGATTACAGAAAGTTTTTTTCCATATAAGAAGCTGTTGTCAGTAACTTGTCATTCCACAACTTAAAAGTTTAATTTTGAGAGAAAGATTTTCTAAAACTCCATTTTTTATATGTACAAAAGCAAATTTTCTCAATTGTGGTTCATTTCTATCATGAGAGTTTGGGCTGTGTTTGTCCTGTCCCATGTCCACGTGACTGATATGTTGGTGTTCTTTTCGCTTCTGCTTTTTTTTTTTTTTTTTTTTTTTGGTGTTTCCTAGTATTCTGAAATTAGGTTCATTCCAAATAAGTTGTCATGTACAGTGATTCATTTTATCAGATTTTCATAGTGCATCCTTCCAAATGCTGAGTAACATAATCAGATTTGAACATTCATGTGACTTTTGATATACATTAGGTTTGATTGATCTTTGTCTACCACAGCAAATGCATGTGCAGATATTTAATTTTGCTGCTTCATTTTTGGTGCTAGTTGTAATTTACAATTATTATTTTGAAAGTTTAATATTTTAGATCATTCATTTAAAAAATATTTTTATCAATTTTTAGTTATATATTTACAGTGTAGTGAATTTTAACATATTTATACAAACATGGAGAATATCTTATTTGTTCACTTTTGTTAGTGTTAGTTTTCCTGTTGGGAGAAAGGAAGAGTAACTGATAAGATCAACTGAACTTATCTATCCTGAAAGCCTCCACCAGCTCACTGAACATTTGAGTACAACCTTGGGGAAAATAATATTACTGGCAAGTTTCAGCATTAGTCCCTATATGGGTTTAAGTATAATAGAAATTAAAATATACTGAATGCTGTTTCATAATTATGCTATATTAAAGATTCTCTTTGTGTTTTTTATAATTGAATAAAAGTGTTTTTTAAATAGTTAAATCGAAATCTATTTTATTATATACTGAAAATTTGCACTTATGTAATTGCAACTATTTATAAGCCTACCTTAAATTCCAAATATTGATTATCAGATTACTATTTTAGTTTGTGAGGTTATCACCTTATCTGGAATTTTGGTATTCAAAGCAAAATATACTTATATTCAGTAGACCATGAAATAATCCTGTGGTAGACAATATTTTAATATTTTGCATCCATAAATTTAGAATAAATCTTCACGTTTTTATAAAAGGACATTTGATAATTGAATCCTAGCCCTTTGTTTCCTAAGTAATATGGTAGTGGTAAGATACAGACAATAGTGAAGTGCACAGAATGAAAATGGGTATTGTTCACTTATTTATTCCAAAAGAGGGCAGCAAAAGTCTGTTTTATATAAATCTTCTGACATGTGCTGATGTCTTCTGGTCACTGGTTGTTTTTGAGTAATCCATTCCTGTTTTAAAATCATATATCCCTTCCCTTAGAACTTACAATGAAAAAAAAGTACATGACAAATTACATGAATTTTTGTGAAAAATATTTAGAAGAAAATTAAAACCAATCTAATCAAAAGCAGAAAATCTACAACATCAAAGGAGAAAGGTCTCTGAATTGCCATGTTTTTCTTTGTCTTACTTTTATCACATTCAATTAAAATTGGAAAAAAATAAGTGAAATTTTTCTTTCATTTTTTCTATGTTCCTGTGACTGAAATACATAATCACTGAAAATTACTGTATCAAATTATAAACAAAGCATCAACATTATTTTCTTCTATAAAATAACTGTGGATTGTTTAATAAAGTAAACATAATTTTAACATAATTTTTGCATTAAAAATAAAGAAAACCTTTTGACAGCAAAATCAGCTATGATTTTAGACAAAATGTATTTAAGTGCATTAAATGACTGGTGTAATGAGAATCCGAAGTAAGCTTGTGTCTGTTCAACTTCATTGTCTTGTGTTTTACCTATAAAAAAATTTCAGTCCTAAACTTGCACCCAAAGAGGAAACTGCATATTTTAAAAATTTATTTCTTATACATACACATTTTTAATACTTCAAATTCCTATTTTTTTAGCTATTTGAAAAGTTTTTCCTTTTTTTTAAAAAAAAGTAAAATGGCTAATTAAAAAAAAACTTGAGCATGCAATTAGATATCTTTCTAATCTTGGGATTGAAACAGAGAAGTAGGAAAATGAGAGCTGTAAAATATCCAAATATCAATGCTTTTGAGCTACTGAGAACCTGAATTTTACAGTCATTGACTAATACTTTCATGAGGTATTGTGAACAATAAAGATTGAAGAGGGACAGTATTGAGCTGAAGTATATAGTCTTTGTGATGAGGGTACCTTAAGCAGCTGTCCATGATAATGTTGATGAAATGATAAATTTATGAAATATTAACACTTTCTATTAGTGGGTTAATTTTTTAATTTTTAATTTCAGAACTTTTTAGAATTATTTTTTCTGTCATAAATAATTGCATATTTGTTTTTTAAACTGATTATGTAAAAATCAATCTATAGACTGAATGCTTCATGCACTGACATCCCATGTAAACTAGTGCATACTATCTAGCACCCAGTCAATACTGTTATTGTTGTTATTATTTCCTTGTAACTATCATCTTTTACCTCAGCGTAGAAATTTATTTTCATAAGTCATCTTGTAGAGTGTTTCGAGAGAATGAAGATAACCACGAGTTAGCAGGAGATTTTGCAAAGACTGAAGTACATACAGTTGCAGACAAAAATTCACTGAGCACATGTTATTTGACAGGCACTATACTAAGTACATTCTGTGGATTATATCACTGAATCCACAGAGGAGAAAACTGAAGTTTAATAGTAGAGTGACTTTTTCTTATGATGGAGAAACACTGAACGCCAAAACTTTCAGGTCAACAGAAATTAATTCAATACAGGCCGTGGAGTTGAGTGGAGCTAAGTGTTTGCCCAGACTCATCTCTCCAGAGCCTTGCTTCTACCTGGTTTCTTACTCCACTTCAGGTGCTCAGAGCCTTATCACTTTGTTCTTTCTCTTTTTAACACATGTTCCCAGGAAAGGGACAGAATTTAGTCCTCTACTTTTAATACAAGTTTAAGCTACTATATTACTTTCCCATACTCTGCATTTTAAGGCTTATCTAATGATTGAAGTTTTGTCCTCAGTTAAGACAGTTTCTAAAACCTATCAAAAGATGGGAGGCACTTGGTGTTTTTGGCAGTGTGGTCGTGGTGGTGAAGTTTGAGGATTTTTGAATCATATATGCAATGACTTCTCAGGTAACAGAGAATTATACATTGAGGCCTAACAGTCCAGTCTGCAGCACATGGTTAATAAATTTTTTTTTGGTACTGAGGATGGAACCCCTGAGCAACACCACCAGCCCTTAAAAAATGATCAAATGGTAAAATGCACATGTGAGCTATCTGACACATATTGACCAATTTATTCCACACAGCAGTCCTAAAAACTAGACAGTGGTCTCATCTCATTCCTCTCTTATAAAAGGGAAATCTGAAGCAGATGACATGTTCCTCCAGGAAGAGGAATATGATGACATGTGGCAGTCTGACTATGGATTCTGATACTCTTTCAGTCTTCTCTCTCTGCTTCTGTCTTTTCTCAATTTCTCTTTTCCAAAGTTTCATGTCTTTAATATTCTCCAAATCTTACTCTCTGTCTACATTCTCTTTATTCCTTGGTCATGACTACTAATTAGAGTGCATACATTTGAATTTCTTACTGTATTTGCAAGCATTTACCAACAGCACCCCTGACTAATTCTTTTCCACAGTATGTCACCATTGTTATCCTTCTAAAAAAAATATTGTCTTATAATTTTACCTGCTTTAAAACAAGGCATTAGCTCGTGCCATTGCTTTTAAAATGTACTTCTTTCTTTGGGCCATTCAAGACCTTCCTGGAAGGGACAAGTTCCTTTTTCCAGCATCAACTTCTGCCTCTTCTCCCATGGTTCCTCTTACACTTCCCTCAGTCCCTGCCTTCTCATATCTCTGACCCTTGCTTATGATGTTTTCTTCTGTGTACTTGTCTCTGTCTGCCTGGATAATGAATTTATCTTCCTATAAGCTTGCAGATATTTCATGGCTTCTTCCTTAACATATTCAGAAAGAATTAGAGCAATTTCATGACATCTGATGTTTTCTTTTGGTTATAAAATTTTTATTTTGAGAGATTTGATGAAAGAAAAATATATAAAACATAAGGAATAGAGAAGCATCATCACTGAACTGCGGGCCCATCAATCAATTAATGAACCAGATTCTGACATTTCCATAGGAGCTGTCTGGTATACCTCTTCCTTGATATTGACCTGTCCCCCATAAAACATAGGCATCATGTTGAATCCAGTCTTTTTCTCTTACATTTAAAAAGAAAGTAACCCGAATATATGTATCTTTAGACATATAATGCACATCCTTTCTTGTTTTTGAGTTTTAGTAAAATGGTATGTCCGAAGTGTACTGCTATATACATATTTTTTTTTCTCATATGATGCTGGATTTCTAAGCTTGCTGATGGTACTGCTGATGGGTAGTGGGCAATTTATTTTATTTTGCAACTACTTCACATTTATTTGTATATTCTCTTAAAGACAAATGCCTTAGTTCTTTTAATTTTTTAATATCAGTCACTCTCCTATAAGCTTTTTAAATATTCCATGGATGAATATGTACATATACATAGGTGTGGAATATTTTATTTAGAGACAGTGTGTCACTGAGTTGCTTAGCAGCTGAGGCTGGCTTTGAACTTATGATGCTCCTGCCTCAGCCTCCCAAGCTGCTGGGATTATAGGCGTGCACCACCAGAACTGGCTGGAATTTCTGGTTTTAAGGAATGTCTATTTAACTTTATAAGAAAGACTATTTCTAAAATGTGTCAATCTGCTCCCACCAGTAGTGCATATTTTCTCTTTCCTGTATATAATTTACATACTGATTCTTCAATGAGCAGTGAATTCTCAAACTGCAGAGCTGAATCTCATTCTCACTATCATTGGTTCAAATACCTAGCACAAAGCTTGGTAAATAGTGCAGCCTCCCAAGACACTGGGATTATATGTGTATGTCACACCCAGCACCATTGGAATTTTGATAGAAATTGCACTGAATGTGTACATCACTTTAGATAATGTGGAAATTTTCATAATAGTTATTCCTCTAATCCATAATGTTAAATATGCAGCAGTTTAAGCACCATTAAGGCAAAAATCAAATAAATAAAGAGAAGAGTAGGAACAGTGATTAAATAGTTTGTAATTTATTTTTTTCCACAGACTTTTTATTTCTTTGCCCATGAAATGATTCCAAAATCATTTAGGCAAACTATAAATTGTGTTTGTCTTCAGAAGGATTGCTTTTTAACATTTATTAATTTACATAGGAAAATCATCAGTATTAAGAATGTTTTATACCATTTACATACACTATTTTGATTCTACACAGTTTAATATTCTTACTATCCATCTTTTAAGAAAAGATCTTATTAAATTTTGTGGAATTCTTTGGTGTAAAAGCATGCTTTTTAATTTTTCATATTTTGGTTCCACATCATTTTGGTAAAGGATTAGAAAGAGAAAGTGGTCAGCATTTTCAGAGCTTTGTTTTCTAAACACACTTATATAATAATATTAGTATAATACTTTCCCTAAATTCCTTGTGAATTGAAAGATTTTAATATGATTACACCTTAGACCCATTTAGCTGATGAGGACATGAAGGCCTGAGTAAATAATCTGCTTGGTTCATTCTGTGGCTTTTGTGACTCTGATCTGGTTAAGTCCAATGATATTAGTCACCTAAAAAGAATATATATTTTTATCTCTAGATAAATATTTTATTGAGTGTTACATAATCACTTCATTATTGAACATCTTCTCTGTCCACAATTACATGATTTTTAAAAAATATTGGTTTTCATCTGATTTATTTACTAGAAAAGATTTTGGGCCTTTCCTTGTCGATTTTGCAGTCTCTTCTTACCCAGGACATTTTAAATTTCTAAACATTGATTGATATTTTATTTCCTGTTGGTGTTAACATATATAGAATGCATGCCCTTGAAAACAGGTTTTGTGATGAAAAGAAATGGGTCACCCTCTGAACTTTGTCAATATACTTTGAACCTAAGTTTCTGAAAAGACTGAAACATCTGACTACCTTATGGAGAAAATGCTCCTAGAGAGTCAATAGATTTCTTAGTGAGAAAGAACAAAAGTAAGCTCCATTCACTAAATCACACTAACATGTGAGACTTTATTTTCTACTTGATGTGTTTCATTTTCACTTGGGATTGTCTCTGGTTAATATTTAAATAAATCTGAACACTAGCTTTTGCAAAGGCTAAATTGTGAAATTGAATGCTCCTCACATAGGGAATTTTTAATGTTTGCAGAGGCATTTTGTCAGCAGTTTTTGTGCTTTTTAAAAAATCAGTGTCTAATGGGATTAAGTGGGATAATCAAATAACAAACTAAGATCTGGATCCATGGTTTGGGTGCCCGTGAAGTACTTCCTTGATGAATATAAATGGAAAGTGTCTCATGTGTAGGGGTGGCAGTCACCATGCTACTGGGTAAGGCATTTCTGCTAAGTCAGAACCTTGGTGTGAAATTGAGACTCATATGGAGGGGTAGACTGATATGAGAAGAAACTGACAAGGTTTCAATCTGGGGAAGAGAAAACCTCATGTGATATCTTGAGGAATAGTAAATTAGGAAATAATGAAGAAAATCAACTACTGCAAGTCATCTTGCTGAAATATGTCTTTAGTTTCTTAACAGTCTGTATGTGAACCAACTCTTCGACCAGTGACGTGCATAGTCCCTTGCTTTGGTTTCCTTCCGCAGCCTGCCTTTATTTCCTTTCTGTAAAATAGAAATAAATGTTGTTTATTTTATTTTATCTTTAATTTTTTTTAAGAGAGAGTGAAAGAGAGAGAGAGAGAGAGAGAGAGAGAGAGAGAGAGAGAGAGAGAATTTTTTTTTTAATATTTATTTTTTAGTTATCGGCGGACACAACGTCTTTGTTTGTATGTGGTGCTGAGGTTCGAACCCCTGCCGCACGCATGCCAGGCGAGCGCGCTACCGCTTGAGCCACATCCCCAGCCCTTATCTTTAATTTTTAAAATTTGTTTTAATTTTACAGTGTCCATCTCTGTTTTGTCCTAAGGATTTCTTTTCGCTATTAATTTTTCACCAAAATTGTCATTTGTGTACATACTTTTTCTTTTAATAGAAAAAATAATGTAGATTTGAGACTATTTAAATTATAGGGGCAACAAAGTTCAACTATTATCACCCCAAACCGTTATTGTATATTGCTTTGTGTGTGTGTATGCAATATATAGTAGTTGTCACAATGTATTTATGAATATATTTTTTCAATAAAATTTATATCAAGCTGACTTTTATGCTTCAATTTTTCAAGAAAGTGTAAAATATTTTACACTTTTAATGTTTTTATCTATTTATTTTAATGTTGTATCTATCTATCTATCTATTTATTTAGTGTGGTGCTGGGGATCAGACCTAGTGATCTAATATAATTTTTATATAGTTTAATGATTACTTTATTACTAGCTATTTTTCACCTTCCCTAATAATTCTTGTTCTTTAATCTCAAAACATCTAAAGACATGGTTATTCACTAGACTGAACTTACTATTACTAGCTATTTTTTCACCTTCCCTAATAATTCTTGCTTTTTAACCTCAAAACATCTAAAGATATGGTTATTCACTAGACTGCACTTACAAAGGAACTTTCTTTAGCCAGGAGTGGTGTTGCATGCTTGTAATCCCAGCAGCTCAGAAGCCTGAAGCAGGAGGATCTCCAGCTCAAAGACAGCCTCAGCAAAATTCAGGTACTAAGCAACTCAGTGAGACTCTGTCTCTAAATAAAATACAAAATAGGACTGGGGCTGTGACTCAGTGGTATAGTGCCCCTGGGTTCAATCCCCAGTCCAAAATAAACAAACAAACAAACAAATAAATAAATAAATAAAAGAAGCTGCCTTTAGATAATACGGTAACAATAAGAAACACTTCCATAGAAGTATTCCATATTTTTATGAAATATCCGAAATTCATTTCAGCATTCCTTGTCCTTACCATCACTTATATAATTGCTTATTTGAAGTTGTTCATTCTTCCTCTGAAGTATATATATATATATATATATATATATATATATATATATATTTTGCAAATCATTATTTTATTTATATGTATATATACATGTGTATGTATATATACACACATACATATATATATATATATATTTATATATATATATATATATATATAAAATCATTAATATTTTTAAGAAGCATTAATCTACAGATGAACTTTAAAACTAGTTAAGAATGGCTTTCCAATGAATAATGTATACAATGCAAACATGGTAGCCAAATAGTTTAAGGCTTTGTAAAGCTCAGAAAATAATCCTTCACAGGCAACCTCTCCAGAAAAGTTAGTATATGCCTAAGGCCTGTATTTTCAAGTGTATATTTTTGTTTTTAATATTAAGGCTGATAGCTTTTAAGAAAGGGCTATAGTTTACAGAAAACAAACAAAATACTTTAACAGGATTTTTCCATATCACAAATTGTAAATTGGATAAATTCTGGAGAACTGGTACAAATTTACATGTATACTTCTTCTAGAGTTTTACCCAGACAAAATTCTATCTTAGTACAATACATTTAAGAGAATAGAACAGAGAAGAAAGGAATAGCATAAAATTTGGGAACTGAACATAAATAGAAATTCTTTATCACTACATTCACTGATTAAAGTTTCCTGTAAATATCTACTCTCTTGAAATATGTACCAGGACTATGACTAATTTGGTAAATAAAGTATGTCAGGAATGATATTGTAATAAATTCTGATGCCAGAATTTAAAGACAGGTTTATTCAACTTTTTGCTTTTTGAAATCATGCTGCATGCAGTGAGGAGATCTTGCCAGAAACAACGAAGGGCCCATTTAAAGGTAACCGAGGCCCCTCACCTACAGTCGTGAAAAATTTCTCAACCTATAGGATCAACTTCTAGACACATGAGTGGACTATCTTGTAAATGCTTCTCACAGCCCAGTTGAGTGGTCCTAGGCAATGCCACACATAGCAGAGGTGAGTCATTCCTTCAAGCCCTACTCACCTTGCAAAATTAGGAGCCAATAAATGATTGTTTCTTCAGTCACTAAGGAATGGGATGCTTTGTTATGTGACAATGAATAACCAAAACCATGGGGAAATCATACTGTAGAATAAGGTCAGGTAATGAAGGTTTTCATTTTTCATAGTTGTTATTAATCATATTAACCACACAGATTAGTGGGTGTTGCTGTGACATTTCCATACAGGCATATATCCCTCTTTGATCATGCCCACCCTCCCTTGTGCCTTTCCCACTTTCCCATATCTTTCTTCTCTTCCTAGTTCCCTTCCTTGAAATTCTCTGTCCATCTTTCTTATTTACTTTTCATGTATGAGAAAGAACTTGCAATGCTGGTCTTCTGGGTATAGCTTACTTCACTGTACATGATGTCCTCTATTTTCATTCATTTTCCAGTGAATAACATGATTTCATTCCTTTTAATGGCTGAAAAATTCTCCATTGTGCATACATACATACCACATTTTATTTATTTTCTGTTGAAAGACACTTAGACTGATTCCATATCTTATGTTGTGAATATTGCTGCAATAAATGTGGTATGCAGGTATCTCTTTTGTATGCTGTGGTATACACCCAAGAGGCAGGTAGTTGGATCATATGGGAGTTCTACATTTCAATTTTTGAAAAACCTCCATACTGCTCTCCATATTGGCCCTACTTACAGTCCCAGAAACAGTATGTAAGGTTTCTTTGTATCCACCTTCTCACCAGTGTTTGTTATTATTTGGGATTGGATATAGCCATTCTGACTGGGGTAAGTTGGACTTCCAATGTAGTTTTGGTTTGCATTTTCCTGATGTCCAAAGGTGCTGAGAATTTTTTCATTTATTTATTGTATATATGTACTTCTTCTTTTCAAAAAGTGTCTGTTTAGATCTTTTGGTCAATTATTGATTTGATTGCTTTTTCTTTTCTTGTTAAGATTTTTTAATTCTTTATGTATTCCAAATATGAATCTTCTATCAGATAAAAAATTGGAAAAGATTTTCTTTCATTTTATAGGATGTCTCTTCATTCTTTGCTTGTTTTCTTTGCTGTGCAAAAGCTTTTTAATTTAGTGCAATCCCATTTGTTAATTCTAGCTTTGGATTTCTGAAGTATTGGCATCATATTTAGTAAATTCTTGTCTAGGCAAATATATTGAAGTATCTCCCCTATTTTCCTCTAGTTATTTCAAAGTTTCAAGTATTATATTAAGATCCTCAATCCATTTTGAGTTTATTTTTGTCCAGATTAAGATATAGGGGTCTAATTTCAATCTTCTACATGAAGATAACCGATTTTCCCAGCATCTTTGTTGAAGAGGCTATCTTTTCTCTAAAGTATGTTTTTGGCACCTTTGTCAAGAATCAGATTGCCATAGATATATGGGTTTATTTCTGATTCTTTATTTTATCCAATTGGTTTACCTGTTTGTTTTTATGCCAATACCATGCTTCTTTTGTTACTATGAATCTGTAGAATATTTTGAAATCAGACGTTGTGATGCTTATAGCCTTGCTCTTTTTTGCTCAGGTTTGCTTTAGCTACTATTGTGTTTTGTTTTTCCTTATGAATTTTAGAATTGCCTTTTCTAGTTCCATGAAAAATACCATTTGCATTTGTTGAGAATAATGCAGGTTTTCTAAATCCATATTAGATATTACAACTGCATCAGGAAACCTGATTTACATTTTGAAAGTTTTATGCCTGCACTATGCTGACTGGATTGGAAGTGTCATGGTGAAAGAATTCAAGCAGACTTATGGTGAAAGAATTCAAGCACATTTATGAAGGTAGTTGTTTGCTGAAAGTTGATATGAGTTGGAAAACATAAAGTACATATGATGGAAAGAGGAAAAAAAGTGGATAGACAGGTTTGGCAGGCATACCAGGGATAAAACTGAAGGGATTTGATGATAATTCTACACACAATATTGAGAATGCAATGATATCTTGCTACTGGTTTTGTTTGTTTGTCAGTGTACACTCTTTGTTTTGGTCTGATTGCCTGGTTATTTCATTGAGGAGATACTGACATTGACTCTTGATGAAAAAACCTGATGGATCAGAGAGACTTCTCACATCAGCTGAAAAATAGAACATACTGGGTTACAGATCAAATCTGGCTTCTTGTTGGAACACAAGAGGAGAGGAAACAAGAGCTATTTTGCCAGAAGCAAAACCTTACCCAGTGTGGTCCATGGTGCATTTTAGTTGTGTTAAGGTATGATGCAAGCAATCAAAACTCTTATGAAAATGTAGGATGTGTGTTTTGGCTATTATTTAAGAGGATTCTCCACCAATCCAAATAAGAGTTTATAAATAAGGCAATGGGATTTGCGTTAAAATAAGGAAATAAATTCTGAATAAACCCAGAGATATTACATAATTGATAATTGCTAATCTAGATGTTGCTTGCAATTATTTGTTCATTCCTTGAGGAAACTTCAGTCATTCAACAAATACTTATTGAATTTTCTGCTCTGTGCGAGGAATTGTGCTTGCCACATGTGCACACATGTGTGTATATGTGTGCATATGTGTGTGTGTGTATAAATCCAATTCATGTCTACAAAAGTATCATACATTTTTGTTTCACACAAGGTACAGTAGGCCTGGGCTTTGTCACACTTGGTAAAAACAACATGGATTCTTTCTTCACATCATATACCTAAATATACCATTAATGAATGAGAATCATTCTCTTTTTGCTAAAGTTCTCATTAATTGAGCTTGATAGCTCTTACTACTTAATTGATCTACAGTTTCATTTTGATAATGGAAAGAGTTTGTTTCTACTGATAATCAGCAAAAACTCACGTTTGCAGCTCACAAACTCTGCTGAAACAGCTGAACAATTTCCATCTGATGATCAAGTATCTATCAGTTGGAGTATTTGCAGGGCATTGGGACATTTTAATAAGATTAAATAAAATATTTATTTCAGTTGTAAAGATAGAAAAAATGGTTATCACTTGGTAATGTCTTCTATTAAAATATTTTTTCAACTTCAATTATATATATATATATATATATATATATATATATATATATATATATACACACACACACACACACACAAACACACACACACACACACACACACACACACATTTGTGGTGCTGGGGATTGAACCCAGGGCCTTTTGCAAGGCAAGCACTCTACCAGCTGAGCTATATTCCCAGCCCTAAATATGGGTTTTATTTTTAAAAAGATATTGTATTTGGAAAGTACTTATCATTTTAGATCCTACAGAATTGTATAATCTTTCAATGAAAGTACTGCAATGTATTCACCAAAGAAGGATATACAAAATTTATTTTTAAAAATTTATTATCAACTAACATAATACAAATTTGAGAAATGGCTACTGTAGCTTATAAATTTAAGGTTGTGACTTCAGAATTTTACTACTAAGTTGATTGGTCATTGTGATCATCTCATTCTAATTACCTTGTCAATCTAAGCCACTGTTTGTAGATAATACCACCAGCAAGATTTTTGTTTGTTTTCAAATCAATATTTCAAATGTAAAAATCAGGTCAAAAGCAGCAAAACTGATTTGCCTAGATTGTATATAGGATAAGATTTTAAATTTCTATTCGTGATTCAGTTTCTTTATGATTTCTTGTTTCAAATTACCTTCAATTTTCGTTTTCCTTTTACCATTTCTGCTGGAGAGATTTGCAGCTTACCATTCCTACTTAAATATCTAAAGTCTTAAGTTTCTATACTGTTATGTGGATGTATCTAACAGCATATCAATTCAAGTAACTTTTTAATCAATCACATTTATTTCTATACTAGAGTTTCTTAATATGATGTTTTTGAGACCTAAGAAATTATTCAGAACATAAACAAGTATTTTTTAATCTGGTTTTTGAAAATACGTCATCAGGAATGCCCATTCATTTATCTGTGTCTCTAAGATATTGATTTTTTTTCACTAGTATAAGACTTGCATTATCTAGTCAACTGACATGGGTCACTGAGAAATCAGTACATTAGAACATTTTGCCATTATTGACCTGGAGAAATTTAAAAATAGCATTTAAGAGGTTGTTTGCTTCATATCCTATTAGGGACTCAAAATGTTCATTTCTCTTTATACATGTCCTTGGGTTTCAATTTAGAAAAGAATTTTACTGATGATAATTTGTTTCCTTTCTTTATCTGATTAAAAAATCAATACTGATGCACTATGGCCTGCATGCATGCATGTATATGTAGAGATAACTTTTGCCATGCAAAACAGATGGAATGACAAGTTTGTCTCTAATAGGTATTGCTACCCAAGTAATCTGCTCACATGTAAATGGTCCCTCAACAAAGAGTTAGCAGTTCTCAGCTTCCACCCAGGCTGAAAGAAAATATAAATATATGCAGAAATGTTTTCTTTTCAATTTTATAATAATATTAGAAGACACAGTGTTAGTTTTTAGTAATAAAAAGACCTATTTGGGGGCTGGGGTGGTGGCTCAACATAGAGCGCTTGCCTGGCATGTGTGAGGCACTGGGTGTGATCCTCAACATCACATAAAAACAAATAAATAAATAAAGGTATTGTGTCCAACTACAGTTAAAACAAATATTTAAGAAAAAGCCCATTTCACTTCTGATTCTCTTCTTTGTTAATTTTATTTATTTCCACAAGAAAACAGTGATTCTCTGGAATATAACAGTTTACATATAAATTTACCTGTAGAAATGTGCAAAAAATCTATGTCTATATCCCATTCCAGAACAATGAAATTAGAATGTCTAGGGTGATAAGCTTTGCATCACACCCCAGGTGATTCTAATGGGCAGACAGGTCTAAATACCACTGCCTTAGAATCTGAGTTCTACTTTGCTTAATTTAAATCATGTTTTTTTTTTTTTTTTTTTTTTTGTCTAAGCAGATATCTTTCTTCTCTGGTCTAGAATATTCTGTTTTTTATACTTGTCTAAATAACTGCAAAAAAGACCTACCACCTTCTTGTATCTACCTTGCTTTTAAAACTTTAGCTCACAGAGTTCTTTTTAACTGAGCATATAAGTATTTGATTTGCATATGAATTTATTTCGCCTCCAGATTATAGAATTCTTGAGACTAGAAAGCCCAACCACTTCTCAAAACAAGAACAAAAACAAACAAATAAAAAGACAAAGACTTAAGCAATCATTAGGATTTTAAAATGTATTTACTAACCCATTGTTTTCCTCCAATTGAAATGACTATTTACAAAGAGTTTTTTTGATTTTTAAATTTTTTATTTTTAGGGTGACCAACCATCCCAGTTTGCTTAGAACTGAGGGATTTTCTAGATTAATTTCAATAAATACTTGGCAACACTGTAGATATGGAGGCCATCAAGACATAGCTTTTCAACCCTCAAGAAATTCACAATCTTGTTGACAAAGACTATCTACATTAGTCTTGAAACCCCTGTGGCAGGCATGTGATGTGCTCTTTCAAGTGTAAATTAGTGAAGATGATTTCTAGATTGATCTTTGAGTCCCCCACATGCTCCATTTCCCAAACTATATAATTTTAATTCATTTCTGAATTTGATTTTTAAGGTGTTTAGAGAGGTTACTTTGGCAACCATCTGAAATAATCTTGCTGATAAAGACCATTGATCTGAAACAAAGAAATAGTGCCAAGTGACCTGTTGCTATCCTTTGATGATGTTTTTCACTCTGTTTTTCTCTCTTACTTGATCTTTTCCAGTGTTTGGTAGAAGCTGGTGGCAACTAAGACAAAACAATTCTTAAAAGCATAGTTTGTAAAAGGAGCCAAGGAAGAAATGGAAAAGGGTACACAGTTACCACTTTAAATAGTAAACTCTCCAAATTTTCAGATAAGGGGAGTATCAAATATGACTCCTCTCCTTACCACTATGAAAAATTCACTTATGCTATTGAACCTCCTTGAACTTGCTTGTCATTTATAAATTTTCAATGGTCATACTACCTCCTTTGTAAGATTCTTGGAAAGATTAAATGCAGTAATTTGTGAGAAGGATTTAGCAAGATTGCTAGCACAGAGTTAAAACTCAGTGAGTGCATATATATTATTATAGCTGTGATTATTCTCTGCCTTCTTTTTCTGTCATTATAAAAAAGTGAAAAATATCAGTGGGAATATACTTCATCAAATAAGACAAACATATGCACCATGTTATTATTAATATATCTTTACATTCTCTCTGCCTATCTGCTTTCTTTATTGTTTTCTAAATATTATCATTTTTGTATGTGTGTGCTTAACAGATATCAAATAATTAGAAATGATCAGGTATTTTCTATATCTTCACAGTGTTCTTAGAAATGGGAAGCAAAACAGCATATTAGTATAACAGGTTTAAAATAGTCATGTGAAAATGGCACTTGAAGGCATTGCATTGTACTAATTTGAAAACACTTAAACTTGAAAAACTGAGGCCACAAGCAGCATTTCATTGTTTCTAATCAAGGAATACCTCCCATATTTCTGGAAATTACATCAACAAAGTAATTACGAAAATGCTTTTCATAATTATATACATACATGTATACACAACTACATATATATTTACACACATGTATATATATCCCATACACTCATATATATACACACATCTATAATTTATTTATATTTAAATGCTTAAAATTTAAATATCATTTTTAATACCATTATAAATAAGGTTGGCAGCAGCAGAGCATGCATAAAATGCCAAAATGCAATAGAACTTTCTTGATACCTTTTGTAAAGACAGAAAGAGATGGGTGTACCCTACCAAATGGGATAGAAGTGCTTGGATACTACCAGGATATATGGACTGTCTGTTGTCCAAAACATGGGAACCAGGAGTGCTGAAGTGGTTAATGGCAGCTAGTGGGGCAGTGCTGGCCTTCTGAGTCAGGGTTTCTGCTGCTGCTTGCTTCTGCCACAAACTCTATAATTCTATTTCTCTTCTGTCTTGAACTTGGTATGGAAAGCTCCATTCCTTGGATTAACAAAAGGAACCTGAATTAACTATGCTTCAGTTGTCTTATTTTTAAGATGACCTACATAAAAACCAATGCAAACAATACCTTTTAGTTTTCTAGCTATCAGATTTTAGCAGGGTGCTATTTTTGGTAGCAAAAGGCCTTTGACATTGCTTTGGAATTGCCTTCTTTTGTTGCATCAGCCTCAGGTCACTGGAGAAGAATTGAGGCTTTGAGGTTGACAAAGATGAAGAGGTGATTTGTGGGCCAGTGCTTAAAACACAGAACAGGTGTATGTGAGAAAAGCATGCTCCAACCCTAGGCTTAGGTACCTCTTTCCTTCAAGGAGCCCAGAATGTTCATGAAGCATGAAAAGCTTTCAATCTGTTTTTGACATCGAAAAAATAGCTTGTCCTAACTCAAGAGTTTCCCCTAACTGTTCAGTTCAGTCTGTCCATTTAGAGTGAAGTGGATAGATAATTGATTGGATTTAATAAACATTGTAGTTGGGAAGATGAAAAATAATTACATTGTGCTATTTAAAATCTCAATGCAGGTAGTTATTTGTTTGAGGATTTCTGTTTTGTTCTGTTTGAAAAAATTGAATTGCCATCAGTTTGCTTTGTCAAATACAATTGAGAGCTAAACGAAATCAGAGTTTTTAAAAAATCCTTAGCTTACTGAAACTCTAGGCTGCACACTTTATGGTATTAAATGAATATCTGTAGCCTCGAATAAAGCAAAAGAGCAGGTGGATTATCTGAGAATAGAGACAATTCCTTTTACTTTTATGAACTAATATTGATAAGTGCTCCACCACAGGAACTGATTGTCTATTAAAGTGTTCTGGCTATCTTTAAGGTCAGTTTCACTTTTGTATAATACAATGAGCTGAGTATTTACAATCATTCACCAAATGGAGAATTTTTCAACTCAATGTGTCCTGTTAGGTTGTTACACAGCTATAAGTTCTCTGTTTATTTTTCTATTTCGAAACTCTCTCACCTCATTCTGATGCTTGTCTTTGTATAATGTTTGACTCATTTGTTTATAGAGACTTTGAACAGAATCAAATGTCTGTGCCTTCTTACTGTATTTTAGGAGTATATTTTAAAATGTTCTCATCTGGTTGATTTTTTTTTTCCTTTTTGTCTGAATTCAATGATCCTCTATGATGCTGCAGTATACTGTTTCTCTATACTGCAATTATGTATGTTAAGTTTCTGAATCTTAAGTTTTAAAAAAATTGTAGTTGTAGATGGACTTTATTTGATTTGATTTGATTTTGATTTTTATGTGGTGCTGAGGATGGAATCCACTGCCTCACCCATGCTAGGCAAGCACTCTGCCACTCAGCTACAGCTACAGCCCCAGCCCTAAATCCTGAATCTTATGGCAGACAGGAACCATTGTATTAAATTCTTCAGCAATACTTGATGAAGCAACTGTAAACAATGATTCATTCCCCAAGAGAATTCAGCAATCAGAAGCAGGGGTGAGGATGAGGCCAGGAAAAAATGCTACCTTATTATTTGGAAAGATGGAAGATCATGCAGAAAACTACAAATTGATATCAGATGGATCTCTGTCAAACTTGTTTGAAAGTTAAAGCTTATACTCCTACAATCTATGTATTGGTAAGAATTTCAAACAGGAAAATCATTTTTTTTAAGCAAAACCCAGACCTCACCAAGGTAATGAATTTTAAGCCACCAGATTTTTTCTTTTATATATTCCCCTCTAAACTTTAACTATAGAAACAGTCTCCAGTGTTGTGCTAGAATTAGGCAGCATTTCAAAATGATATTTTTTCCAAGAGGTCATTTTGCTGTAACTCCATGCTTTACTTAGGTCTAATTTTATTCTTCCTTCTTTTACAAAGTTGTGGGTTGAATTCAACATGACAGCATGAGTAATGTCCCTTCTAAATTTGTATGAACATATGAAAATGTAGGGAGGAATTATTTATCAGATAATGATATATTTAAGTTTTTAATAAAGAAAAGTTGAATAAGCATAATGAAATACCCTGTATAAAATCAGTGACAAATGTTGGGTGGATCATTTACTGAAGCAAATCATTTCATGTGAAAATTATAATGCCTCCAGAAAAATCATGCATATAGACTTCAATTTCTTCATATTGAAAATAGAGCCACAGATAATCAAAGTCTTATTGACCTTCCAGTCAAATTTCTGTTTTATGATTGAAGAGACATCATTCTACCAATGCATAGTATTGGTGCTCTTCTGCTCAAATTCAAATTGAAGATCTGAATCATTGGCAAAAGTCAGAAAGATTTTCATACAGGATCAATGGTCTGATTTGGGCTAACTTGGTTATATCCATCTGTTTACACAGTTAATGCTTATATGTTGATCAAACATTCCCCCTCTATTTCCTCAAATTCCAGTTTTTCTCTTCCACACCTTTCTTGGTTTTTGGATAGAAAGGCAAATGCACCAGAAATTCAAGTTACTCTAGCAAAAGAGTTTTACTTAAATCTCATGATTATAAACTTAAGTGTCATTGAAACTTACAGTTTGTGAAGAGCTTTTACCCTTCTATCTCTATTCTACCCATTAGAAAACTATGATTACTAATTTTTTTAATCAGGAATAAGAATATATATATATACTTGTCATGATTTTGTTTGGCTTAATGTTTTTATTCTGGTTTCTTTACTTCACATTCTAGCAGATATTTTTGTGGCTTAAAATCTGTAAAAATAAAAAAGAGACATAGGTAGTCTATATTTCTGGTACCTGTTGCTTTATTCATACTTTTTTATGCTGAATTTTCTCTTGGAACAGCAGTTTTTCAGAGAACAGTGGGTTGCTTGTTCCTCCTCCAGGTCCCTCTGTGAGCTTCGAAAAATGATGTTGATTATTTTTTTATTTTTCTTTTTTTATTATTTATGAATTGATGCAGATTCAAGCTTTTGATTTTCTAATATGAACTTTCCCTATGGTTTTGAATTTACATTTAAAAGCCATATATGAACATTTGAAAGCAGTCTTCCAATAACAGTTATTTTCATAATGAAAAGTTTCATTTGAGCTTCAGAATTTTTTTTTTTAATTTGATGCTTACTCAGAGTTAATATTTTATGAGTTGCCTTTTTATTGTGCATTCTGTAATTTTCATAAAAACCAGTTATATAGTTTCATTTTAATAGCACAATATTTGCTCTCTTAGGTATTGCTTCTCTGTATGTATTGCAACACCTTCTAATTCTCTGATAGAATTAATTAATCATGTTGTGGTAAAATTTTTGCTTTCCTATGCATAAGTCTTTTCCAAGAAGACTACAAGGCTCTTCAGAGTAGAGACACTATCTTACTTGTTTGTAATCCCTAAGAATCCTTTAGTAGTAATAATTGTGGTCTAGAAACAGTGAAGATTCTAGGGAATCAGAAATAAACAAACTTAATTTGGAAAAAGAATCCAGTCATTTTTCTTGTTGAAACAACTCTACTATCAGATTATTTGCATAATTTTTCTCTTCATGTGTTTTGTGACTTTTTCTTTCTCCTTTCTCTGATTACAAGATAATGAGTTTGAGCACAGGTAAAGAAAAATATGAGGTGCTACAAGCCCAGGTTCTGGCCTTCTGAGAAGTTCATTATCTCCAGGAGATTACACTCCCTCCCATTCCGATCTTCTACATTGCACAGTCAGAATAGGAACTTAATTGCATAGAAAAGTTTTTTTCTGTTATGAGTTCTTCTTACAACAAAAGAACTTAGGACCAACATTTTACATACATGAGAGAGTGGGGAAAAGACATTCCTAATTCAGTCAGAAGTCATTCTTGGAAGTAAAGTGAAATCTTCTCCAAATTTAGATTAACTTTTTGAGTCCTATCAGTAATGGTAAGAATGACTGTTTTGCAAGATACCATGTTAACTATAAAATTGAGCTGCATATTATTGCAAGCAGATTCTTCAGTTAGGATGTAATCTTTCAGGGCAAATTTAGAAAAATCTTCTACATTTAATCACTAACAATGGGTTTAGACTACACCTGGTCAAGACACAAATCTACACCCAATCAAATTATATTTCAGTATTAAGTGAGACGCTGAAGGGGAAAAAAGAAGACAATTGGCATTTGCATGCCTAATTTCTACTAATCTACACTGCAGATAGTTAGAGACATGCAAACTTATGTAGAATACTATTTAAAACTAAATCCAAAATAGTGATCATCTTGCTCTCTGAGGGAATAATAATTTTTATTAGACAGAAGGCAAACATAAATAATATTTTATGGTAATCTGAGACAGCTTGAAATAATGATCTTTCATGATGGCATTTGTGTGATAGATTACATCTATTTATTTTTGTTTGTTTAAAGATGCATAAAATATTTCTTCTATATACTTATTTTTGTTCTGTAAATGGAACCCTAATATACTGCAATGAATTTCCAAATTTTACTTCTTTTGTCAAAAATGACACCTTTTTGATAGTATAGTCTTAAGATCAGACAGAGTGGAGTACTTTTATTTTTAATAACTGATATTAAAAAACCTTGTGAAAATTCTATAAAAGCAGTGGATATTATTTCACAATCAAATATATCTTAGCTTTTCTGGTTTTGCTGAATTAAGATTTGCAATTAAGATAGAGAAAAACAAGCCTGATGCCATCCTTTTATTGAAGGAGACTTGACAACACAGAATCCATCCTACAATTAGAAACAGCTGCCTTTAATTTTTGTGGCATAAGTTTGAATATCTGTGACATTATTTTCCCAGCTTGCATGTACTGTTTAAGCAATGAAAAATCACTATTGGAAATTAGGCTTATTTTAACAGTCAGTGCACATGCAATCAAAGCCTGTATTCTTCAATCCTTGCAGGAACGTGGAATCAGAAAAGCAGTAAGATATTGTTGCATCTCTTATATAATGACATCTTAAAAATGTAAAAAGTCTAGTATTTAATAATAATGCCCACTGGCACTCATTGATTTTGCGAATGACTCTTTGTTATAAAACTAAATTTAAATCTATCTGTGGTGTCTTGACATTAATGGCTGGATGAAATACTCATTCATGACCTTGTTCTGTAATTGACTTAAGTGAAATTATGGATCTAGGTCATAATTTATCATTGGGCACCAGTAAGGTTCAACATAACCTAAAAGCCAACACAGTGAGTTTGAATATCTGTTCTAACAATAATTATGAAGGCAGTCTGGCCTTGACAGTGGGTAGTGGAATACCACTGTGCCAGGAAAGACTACTACCCTAGGAATTTGTTGGAACAAAGGAAACATGATGTATTTACTGTGGCCCAGAATGGGGACATGCAGAGCCCAGGACTCAAGGTGTTTCTATTGACTAGACCTTCAAAATCAGGGGCTCTAAGGAGAGACCAAGGGGCCTATTAGAGAAGAAATCTGTACTGGAGAGATCTTCTTAAATGAAGGGGATTCTGAAGAATGGGGAAAGACCCCTGTGTGCAGAAGATCCAGTGTAGAGGAACATGGAACATCAGGACTGGAACCCAATAACACTGTCCACCAAGGTCTTTCTAGTTTTTATCTATCCTTCTTCCTCTTAGGTACTTCTCCTTAGATGCAATGTGGTGGTGAGGTAGAGGAGAACAGGGGAAGAGACACAGGACTAGGTGGAATAGACCAGAACCTAATTACACCCTCTTTCTCATTACAAGAGTTGAATCAAGAACCAATGATTACAGAAACATGGACTTTTTAATGAGACAAGAAACTTATTGAATATTGTTTGTTGGGAAAATTATATGTGACAATATGGCAAAATTTGGGAAATATTAAAACAAGGACGGAGAGAAGGACTAATATGTCAGAACTGGTTGGAACATGTGTTATGGTTTAGATGCAGTGTCCCCCAAAACTCACATGTGAGATAATACAAGAAGATTTGTAGGAAAAATGATTGGGCTATAACTTTAACCTAACAGGAAATTAATCCCTGAGGGTTTAACTGGGTGGTAACTGGAGGCAGGTGAGCTATGGCTGGAGGTGTTCATTGGAGGCTATGGGATATATATTTTGCATCTGGAGAGTGGAGACTTTCTCTGTTGCCTGACCAATATGTGAATTTTTCCCTCTGCCACACTCTTCTGTCATAATATCCTGCTTCACTTTGAGCCCCAAGGAATAGAGCCAGCCTTCTATGGACTAAGAACTCTGAAATTGTGAGCCCCCAAATAAACTTTTCCTTCCCTAAAATTGTTCTGGTTAGATCTTTTAGTTACAACAGTGAAACAAGCTGACTAAAACAACATGAAAAGGTAGAAAAAGTTTATTATGGAGTGCTGGTTTTCAATGAAATGCTTACATTTATAGAGTATTTTACATCATGAAAATGTGCAAGTTATATTGTTTTGTGCGTTTTGTAGTTATTGGTAAAGTAAATAGGCAAATGTTGGCCCAGAGTCCCACAGACTTTCCAGGGTAAAAGGAAGAGGAGTTTTCATGTTTGGCTCCTGGGTAATCTCTCTCCACTCTAGTGAACTGCCTAGTCTAAATACCTGTCTTTATTTTCTCCATACTGTTATTCTTTCAAGGTTTACTTACCACATTTGATCCAACACTTAGCATAGTGTGTGGCACATAGGAGGCACTCAGTAGATATTTATTCAACTAATAACTGAATTAACAAATAAATAAACAAATAGACGAGTGAACATGTGATTCTATTGGTCACAGTTAGCACCCCTATAGCTGCACTAACACACATGTCACATATAAAGTTTTCTTCCTAAAGAAGGCAATCTCGACCTGACTTTGCCTCTTTAATACCATGGCTTAACAAGCACGATTTTTTTCGACCATTATTTTGTTTTGTTTGAGGATGTTTGCTTGATTTTACAGGCTAATAGCATGTAAGAATCCATAAATTGAGAGTGTCCGAGTGATTTGCAGTTTTATTCTCCTTGTGGCTGAATTTAAGAAATCTTCTAAATAGGAAAATTAAAGAGGAAATTTAATTTTTTATGCTGGGCATGAATCAGAGCCCTCTGTTTTGAATTCCTGTATTTTTTTCCCTAGAAATAGTTTCCTTTATGATCAGTAATTTAGAAGTATTTGAAAATCTCAAAAAAATTAGCTGGTAGTTTCCTTTTTTACAACAGTTGGACCCTTGGTGATCTAGAAGATGGCAGTTTTGAATTCTATGGCTTTCAACATCCCTAATTGACATTTGCTAGGTTTTTTATATTTAGTTAACTCACTTGCACTAGTCAGTGTGTTGATATAAACACTGATTTAATTCTGATAATATATTAAATTGGGACTTGTCATTCTGTGTTGAATTTGTATTTTCACCTGAATGCCACAAATTTGTGTCAGGTTTTGGATTGAAAATAGGAAGAGAATGAACAGGGAGGACTGCACATGCACGGGGTAACTATTACTAGGGAAGCAATTCTTAGTAAACATTTTTAGTGATATTTGAATTTGAATCAGGGTCATTTTCACAGAGAAATGGTAGCATTGGAATAAATGTGTGGTATTTTTATAAATGCAGAAGGAAGCTATGTGGATTATAAGTTTAAACAATAACTTAGCAATACATCTATACTAAGTTTGCACTTAAAAAGATTGATTATGCTATATTTCCATTATTTTGTGTTACTAAAGGAGTATAGTCATTGACTTTTATCATCACAAGTAGATGAAGTTTATCCTATGCTCATATTTATATAGCTAATGAGTTTATATACTTAACAAAACGTAGTAAGGGTTTGCTGTGGTGTAGAGAGATTTAGTTTTAGTTCTTCCTTATGATACTTATTGTCTATATGATTTGGATCCAGTTACTCTCAGTGTGCATCAGTCTCCTGAGAATCATATTATCTATGTGGAATATTACCAGGTTAACTTACAAAAAGAATTTACCAAGTAACTAAAATTCACTATGTTCAAAATAGAACTGAGCATCTATGGTGGGTACTTGCCAAATCTGGAAATGATTTTTTAAAAAATAAGATATAACAATTTAGGATACTAAGATGTCTAGAGACCAGCAAAGTGATTTATTTTGTTTCTAGTGTTTTTATTCTACTTCTCAAAACCAGTGAGTTAACTCATTTGTAGTCACATTGGTTCTTATAACCATAACTCATTAAATGCCAAAAATAGGAGGTATGTTGATTTCTAAGTATAATAAATTGAATAATAATGGATGTTAGAGGAGGACAAAGGTAAAAAAAACAAATTAGTAAGTAGTTTGTGATTTGCTGGGCAGCATAGAAACATATTCTTTTTGAATGCTAGATATCTGTCATCATGAAAGAGTGCATTTTAGCATAAGGTAAAAATAAATGATATTTCACTATATTAAAATAAATCACTGCTAAAACATCAATAAAGTATCCTGAAATTTTTTCTTTTTTCAAAGTCATCATGATGAAGAGAATCTGGCAGCTGGACAAAGAGAACTTCAGTGATTGAGTGTTGACTTCTATATTGATCAAATCAGTGAAACTGAGGATTTCTATGTTATGTTGCTAACAGTGTTTTATATAAATTATAGCAGAAACTTAAGTTTATGACCACCAGATGGATATTTGATATTAATACTTTTCAAACAATTGATGAAATAATGTCCATGGGAATTAGTAACTCAAGTTATAAAATAAGAAAAAAAAAAGAATTAGTTTCATAATGATTATAAAGTAAAACCATTTCTCTGGGATTGATATTGTACAGAATTGTTGCAAATTAGGTTCATAAATATTAATATATATGTCTCTTTATATACATATATACACACATATGTTATTTTTTATTTCATGTATGCAAAGACAATGTGAATTAATACAGAGCAGCTGTTTAAATTTTTAAATGCTGTATAAGTAGAAAAATAAAAATCTTTAAAACTAGATCTATTGCATGTGAAATATAAAATAATCTATATTTATTTGAAAGCTACTATGTACAAAATAATGAAGTAGATTTGAAACCTAGAAACAAGAGGCATAAATTAATATGGCTTTTCTCAAAATAATTAAGGAAACTTAAAAATAAATACAAAGTTGACTGATCTAAATTGCAAAAAAGGCTACTAATACCTAATACATACATATACATATATAAATATATATATATATGTGTGTGTGCCTGTGTGTGTGTGTTTGTATAGACACACAAACACACACATCTAAACGCCAAATTAAAGAATATTTTGCAAGATTAGTTTCACCCCCAGCCCCATACTCTCAAAGGCAGAATCTCTTATAGAACTCTACATACAAATGACCTCATGGTTTCCTGCCAGAATACTTTCCTTACCACCAGTGTGTAATAACTTTTTGTTTTTATTAGTACCATTGGAAGGTGAATTTCTGTTCTGGTTTCATTAGTCCCATCCACAATACCTCTCTTGTTTTCATGAAATTAGTTCTAGAATCTAGGGAGGTTGTAATTAGGGTGCAAGAAAACTTATGACAACTACAGGATAATTTGCAATAAGCTAATTAAAGTGCCAGTTTCTTTACATTTTTCTATGGTTTGATATAATGTCAATTCCTTGAGGAAATATTTATCTAAAAACTGGACATAGTACACAGTACATCATTTATTCTGCCACAATATTTCAGTGTTTCTTTTTTAAAAATTTTTTTTAGTTGTAGATGGACACAATATCTTTCATTTTATTTATTTATTTATTTATTTATTTATCTATCTATCTATTTATTTATTTTTAGTTGTATATGGACTCAATGCCTTCATTTGTTTTTATGTGGTACTAGGATTGAACCCAGTGCCTCACACTTGCTCGGCAAGTGCTTTACTACTGAGTTACCACTCTATCCCTGGACACAATATCTTTATTTTATTGATTTTTATGTGATGTTGAGGATTGAACCCAGTGCCTCATATGTGCTATGCGAGCATTGTACCACTGAGCCACAACCCTAGCCCCTTTCTGTTTCTTTTATGACATAAACATTTTGGAAAATGTCTTATCTACATGCATTTTGAACATTTAACTTTCTTATACCTGAAGCAGGGCTTAGTCACATTTGACAGTTTCTAGTGCTATCCCTTCTCACAGGTCCTCCATCTGACTCATTCAGCTACCTGTGAGACAGCTAGATCCAGCTGCTTGATTAGCTCTGCCAACCCCCACATCCCACATGGACTGTGCCCGTATGTCACAGTGACCATGTCTGTCACTGCATGGTCTTCTGAAACATCCCTGCTTGCTTTAAATGCACAATGTAAACTCCTCATTGGAAACCTCAGTGGATAACCCACTGTGCCCAGTAAAGATGCTGGCCTTGAGTCAAGTCTTTATCTGTGTCTTCTCATGACTCCCCTGACCTTTGCAGGTATTTTTGTTTGTGCATGTGTTTTGTTTCCTAGTTTCCCCTTCTTATAAGGACATCATTCACACTGTACTGGTGCCCATCCTGATGACCTCACTTTAATTTAATTATCCCTTTAAAAGCTATGTTTCCAAATATATGAACATATATATTAATATTTTGGCATCCTGAGTGTTAGAGATTCAACATTCAAATTTTGGGGGCACACAAGCCCATAACCCCTGTCATTTATTGGGTATCTATTGCATAGCAATCTACTATAAGAAAAAAATCTTCCCTTTCCGCTCATTTCTATCTATTGTTGTATTATTATATATATATATATGCATTTTTATATTCTCAGCGTAGACTCAGATTCTTTACAAGTGAGTTGTTTATAATCAGATGAATTTTGTCATTAACTTGTATGCTAAAATTGTTCCATATTTGGCCTGTGGAAACACATTTAAGATAGCTGGCATCATGGGTTGGAGTTGTGTCTCAGTGGTAAAGTGCTTGACTGGCATGTGTGAGGCACTGGGTTCGATCCTCAGCACCACATAAAAATAAATAAATGTACTGTGCCATCTACAACTAAAAAAAAATAGAAAAGAAGATAACTTGCATCATTTTAACATGACCCTCTAATTTATTGCATCATTCTTTATTCTGTGAAACGAAAATATATTCTAACTTTATCTCATACTTTCCCTGCCTTAATACTAGAATCAGTGGTGTCTTGAAGAAATCCTGATTCATTTTAGCAGTTAATAGAATTTACAAATAAAATCTGGCCTAAATCATGCATTATTAATCACAATATAAAAATATTGTCAAAACATATAAAATAGGATTAATGTTAATATAATTAAATATTGATTAGATAAATGCATATTTTAATAAGGCCAACTTTGTCAAAACGTTGGATTCATGTAGAGAAATGATCATGATAGATAAACTGTATCTATCATGATAAAAATACTGATAAAGAAATTTGGATAGAATAACTCTGGGGTCTTGAGGGTTATAGTTTTCAAATGCAAACCTTAAGAACTACAACCTAGAATATTCACTTCATGTATCTAATATATAGAACTAAATAGTATCCTCTTCCTAACTGCTCTCCTTTTCAGGGCTCTGAGTCTTCATATAGATTCCTGATCTGCTTTCTTGGTAAATCAAGTTACAAATGACCTTTAGAGTAATGCACAACAGTCCTGACTAAAATGAGAGAATAAATTCAAATACTGCTAGACGAATAGGGAATACTGCTGACATAAGTTGTTAATAATGAAAAAACCGACCAGCAAAGAAACTCACTGATGTAGGATTTGTCTGAAAGCATATTGATTCTTCAGTACATTAATCCCTTATAGAGAAGAATTAATGTCAAAGAGTGAGTCATGAGCCAAAATATAAGATACTTTCAAATGCATTTTCAGTGCTTACAGTGTGCTCATCTGTGTCAACTCCTGCTTGTTAAACAATTCAGATGCTTTCTGGAACCTGATCCCTTGATGCACCAAGGGGAAAAATACTTTTTTGAAGAAACTTCATTCCACTTCACCATTACAAGGCAGAAAAGTACCAATTAGTACCCTGGGAAGAAGTGATTTATCATTTATAAAGATATCTTAATAGAGAAACACACGTTAAGATTATAAAAGCTTTTATTTATTGCACCAGGCACTGTCCACTTACATTGTCCCATCCAATTTGTACAATTACTATATTAGGCAGCTGATTCTATTTCCACATAGTAGTTGTGGAAATTGAGTTCTGGAGGTGCCAAGTAATTTCGTGTTTGCCTTACATCTTTTAAACTAAAATCAATGATTCAAACTAAGAGATGCAGTCTGTGCATTCCACCAGTCAGCATCAGTGCACGTCATGACGTCTGGGTATTTTCCCAGGGAATAAAATGATCAAAACAAATGTACTGTTCTTAAAGGCTTAATTAAGTTGATAACCCCCTTGTTATAATCTTCACATTATAGATACATGAGACTATTATCAATGACTTCTGCTTCCAGGAAAATAAAATAGATGTAAACTTTTATCAGTTCTTCTCTCAAAGAACAGCTAAAAACCCTGGACATTATATGAAACAAAAACAAGATTCTGAAAGATAAAAAGAAAGAGGCAGGTTGGCAGGAGATCTTGGAACCCATGTAACAGCGGAGGCTTTCTCTTTCCCTTTCATATACCAATTTAGGTGCCAGTAAAACCTCCAACATGATGGAGGGGACTAGGGGATTAAAAAAAAAATCCTTTGTCCCCAGTGAAAGGCAAGGACAAGGGAGCCCACCAAGAAGAAAAACTTGTACATAGTAACTGGTCCTCTCTAGCTAATTACCACAGAAAATCCTTTGTTTTACTAGGACTATCATTATCCCCAGCAACATAGGCCAAATGGGGAACCTAATTGGCCAAATGTTTGGATCAAATGAAAAATAAAAAGTCTTGGCAAGGAAATAAAACTTTAAAAAATGAAATTTGAGAACTAAAAAGTGTAATAACCAAAGTAAAAGCATTATAGGATCAGCTCAAGAGTAAGAAGGACAGGACAGGGAAGAGAATAAGTGAAGCTGAAGATAGAAAATTAGACCTTAGTGTGAGAGCTGTAGACTGAAAAAGAAGGTCAAAACCTGAATAGAACCCAAGACCTGTGGGACCATAAGAGAAGATCTAATTTTCATGTCATTGAAGTTATTGAAGAACAAATAGGGAGAAAGTAAAAGTACTAAAAAAATTGCCAGAATACTTCTCAAATTTAGAAAATGGCATAAACTTACAGATTAGAGAAGCAGGTTGAACCTGCTTTTGCTGAAAAAAGAGAGAGATGACATTTTTCCCAAGGATGAGAAAAAATTTGAATGACAATGGATTTCTGATTGGAAATCATGAAGATCAAGAAGAAAATGGCATAGTATTTTTAAGTACTAAAATAAAAATACTATCAAACCAGGAATCTGTGTCAGTGAAAATAATACTTAAGCATGAAGAAGATATTTAAGCTCTCTCAGATAAAGGAAAACTCAGACTTTATTGCCAGGAGACATATTCTAAAAAATAAAATAAAACAAAAATTACAACCAGCTCTCTGAGCAAAAGTGAGATAATAAGAAAAATCTTGAAAAATCAGGAGGGAATCAAGAATAATGGAAAGTGCAAATAAGTGGTACATATAATAGACTTTCATTCACCTCTTTAATTTTCTAATTATGTTTTTATTTTTATTTTTTATTTTTTGGTACTGGTGATTGAATATATGGGTGTTGAGTCATATCCCCAGTCCTTCTTATAATATATTGCAAGACAGGGTCTTGTTAACTTGCTGAGGCTAGCCTCAAAATTGCAATCCTCCTGCTTCAGCCTCCCCAGTCACTGGGATTACAGGACTGCACCACTGCACCTGGCTTCTAACTTATGTTTGCTGGTTTAAACAAAACTGTCTGATAACATCATCTGTTAGATTACTCAACAAATATAAAGTATTTTAGACAACTATTTCATAAACGAGTAATAGTTTTGTAAATTAAAGGGAGTTAAATTCATTGCACTTTATTCAAAAACATAATATATTAATAAAAGTAGACTATGATAAGTTATGTATTTATAATAGAATACCTAGAGCAATCACTAAGAAGGGGATGAAGAAATATACTAAAAAAATAGACAAGTAAAAATGGAATACTAAAAATGTTCAAGTAGCCCAAAGGGGGGCAAAAACAAATAAATAAAAACAAAACAAACAAAAATTAAGTGGCAGATTTAAGCACTAACAAATCAATAATTACATTAACTACAAATGCTCTACAGAGCCAGAGATGGGAAAATAGGATTAAAAACAAAATGAAACATGACTCAACAATATGATCTCTAAAATAAAATCACTTCATATATAAATTGAAAATTCCTATAGAATTCTCTTTCTAGAAATATGTAGGCAAAAAAATGTACAAAGTATCACAGCAAAAAACCATCCCCATAAAAATATAATTGTATAGCCTACATAAGAAAGGATAATAGCAATTATCAAGATATTAAAATATTGACTAAAAATAATAAAAAGTCTTGAACAAGGACATTAAATTTTCCTTAATATGGAAAATGAGGAAAATTAAAGAATGAAGTGATGCTTGAAGAATCTCTTTTTAACAAAATATCCACATCTACTATATAAAAGAAATCTAGCAAAAGGAATATATAATTTAACTTATCCTGATCTATGAAAAAAGGGAGAATAAAAATTTGTTCAAAGAAATGATTATCTCTTTAAGCAAATATCCATGTTACACTGAAGAAAGCATGGATTTTCATTCTGTAAGCCTCATTTATTTTCTCAAAATTAAGACTTCAAGGCAAGGAAATATTGTGAGCATCTAAATCCCATATTATTAAGTCAAATAGATGTTAATGAATCGGGATGTTTGCAGTATGGAAAATGACATTTAAAAATGTTTGGACTACTTAATAGTAAATTGCTGCTACTACTTGCCAATTCTGGGCATTTGAAATAGCTCCTCAGAGTAACTTTGCAATTGGGAAATTTCATTTTAACTTGATGATATGTAGGTTCAATCTCATTTTAACAATTCCTCAGTATTTAGATGTTCTAATACCCATAAAAGGGAAATTTTATTCACATGCAAATCAGTTATATAACAATTTGAACTACCCCCAAGTACATTTAAGAGATTTACACAATCTTTCTTTTTTAATATGTCAAATGGGGAAAGCAATAAATCTCTATGATGAATAAATAATTTGATTTTAATTACCTCTTGAACCATTAGAAGCAGAGGTTTTAAAAATTTTACACAAAAATGTCTTGGATCTCAATTTTTGTGGAATAATTATTTAAAAAATCAAATAATTAGAGTTCTTTTTACTAAAGTTTTTAAAAAGTGTGAATCACTTTGCCAAAAAAGTAACAGTTTAATAATATAGGTTCACATTCAATCTATATGTAATTCAAGTAAAGCTATTACTTCTTTAAATAGAAATAACAAAGAAATAAGTACCTTTTAACATAATGTGTTGCTTGCTGTTCTTTTTCTATATTAAAAAGTATAAACACAAGTTGCAAATGAAATAAGTACCTTTTAGCGTATCATGTTGTGGGAGTATTTCAATTCCCATCGCTCTGGGTTTCTCCCCTTTGTTTCTGTTGTAGGATTCTTTTTCATCATGTACAAACTGTATCTTATTAATACTTTTCCTTTTTTCATTTTTTATTAACTTGAAACATTAGCATTATCTGTTTAGTATTTTTGTTTTTGTTTTGTTTTGTTTTGGTGTTTTTCATTGATTTTCTTATTTTTCCTGCTAGAGTTCCAGATTGGAACTTTTTAAAAAAACTGTAGTTTTTAATATCAGATCTTTATTTTTCTATAAATCTAATAATAGTGAAGCTCATTGTGTGAAAGGCTAGATGAATATATCAGAAAAAAATTAAAAACTAATTGTGGCCAGTCTTAGCTGCTAAAAGAAACATATCTCATAACTAATGTGATGATTTTTGTTGACTAAATTGTAAGGATTTGGATCATGAAAGTGACAATCACATACTAAACTGTAAGCACCATTTGTTCCTTTGAAGTTTGGCAAAGAGTGTAACTTTGTTGAATTTAAGGTCTCACTAACTACATTATACTTTACATTTTTCTAGAGGCAAAGGACTTTTAAAATACTATTCAAGGATTTCTAAAACACCCTTCAAAGTTTTATGAAATTATTGTCAGAACATTTTTTTGAATAGAATAATTTTTGCAACTTTCAAAAATTCACCAAGTGTCATTAATTTGATCGAGAATGTAATACCTGGCTTATTTTTGATAGTGTATGCATTGGAGGTAAGTTCATACCATATAATTAGTTGGTACAATTCCTGAGTTTCTTACAAAGTATAGATGTTCTTGGAGAGCAGACTGCCTTGCTCTGAATTACTCCTTGATGTATAAGACAGCAGTTTTCAGGTTGTGCTAAATGTGAGTTACTCCATTTTGTAAAGCTATAATTTGCCATTAGATACTCCATTTTGCGTTTAAGTGCAGAGGTGGAACGACTCTATATCTTGTTTGTACAAGAAACAATTACTTTATGCCCAGAACAGCTGTAAGGTACAAATTAATAAATTAGTGGTGCTAATAAAAATGACCACTTGTGAACTTATCAAATTTATCAAAAGCACATGAATACATGGGCATATGAAATTCATATTAGAAAAACCAGGCCCATTAGATTATCAAGCACACCAGACCACCAAATGAAGTAAACCCCTCACTCAAGACTATAAAAGGAGAAGCACCCCAAGACTGGACATGGTGGCATCATAACCCTGTTTCTTGGTCTCTCCTCATCATGAGTCTTGCCCAAGAAAATTGCCACAGTGAGGAACCTACCAATCTCTGTCCTTGGGCATCAGTGGAGAACGTTTTCTCCTGCTCCTGATGACCATGTATGGCCTACTCCAAGCTGACACTTTAAAACTACCATCAATCAGGACCTTAACCTTGAATAAGTTCCTGTGCTTTGACAACTCTGCATCCTGATGAAATTTTTCTGCTGTTTGGTAATCTTTTTTTTTTTTTTTTTTTTTAAGAGAGAGAGAGAGAGAGAGAATTTTTTTTAATATTTACTTTTTAGTTTTCGGCTGATACGTCTTTGTTTGTATGTGGTGCATAGGGTCGAACCTGGGCTGCACGCATGCCAGGCAAGCGCACTACCACTTCAGCCACATCCCCAGCCTATGTTTGGTAATTTTAATGTGACCCTCTAAAGTGACTCTTTGCATCTGTATTTGCTCTCTGTCTTTACTCTCAGTTCAGACTACTGAACCCTTGTGTCTGTCTTAAACCTTTCTTAGCCTTTATGTAACACACACACACAAACACACACACATGTACATATATACATATATATTACATTGTATGTAATATAATGTGTATAATTACAGAACTGCCACTGGTGAAATTAAGTGTAGCCTTTGAATTTGTTGCTATTCAATAAATTCTGACAATTTCCCCTTTTTATTCTATTTCACTCTTTCTTGTAATTTATTTATTACAAAATAAAGCTGGTTAATAAGGTGGTGAAAGATCTCTACAATGAAAATTGTAGATCACTGAAAAAAGAAATTGAGGAAAACCTTAGAAGATGGAAGCATCTCCCATGTTCTTGGATAGGCAGACTCAATATTGTTAAAATGGCCTCACTACCAAAAGCAACATAGAGATTCAGTTCAATCCCCATCAAAACACCAATGACATTCTTCACAGAATTAGAATAAAACAACTCTAAAATTCATTTGGAAAAATGAGAGACCCAGAATAGCTAATGTAATATTGAGCGAGAAAAGTGATTCAGGAGGTATCGCAATCCCTGATCTAAAATTATACTTCATAGATATGGTAAGAAACAGCATGGGATTGGCATCAAAACAGGCACGAAGACCAATGGAACAGAGCAGAAGACACAGACACGAATCCATATACTTACAGCCATCTGATACTTGTCAAAGATGCAAAAAATATATGTAAAAAAAAAGGCAGCCTTTTGACAAATGGTGCTGGGAACACTGTGTAGCCAACTGTACAAAAGTCAGATCAAAATGAGTCAAAAACTTAGGAATTATACCAGAATTATACCAGAAATCATGAAACTGCTAGAAGAAAACAAAGGGTTAACATTCCATTGTATTGGTCCTGGCATCAAACTTTTTAAAAAGACCCTCAAAGCACAAGAAATAAAACCAAGAGTCAATAAGTGGGATGTCATCAAACTAAAAGTCTTCTGCACAGCAACGGAAATAATTAAAAGCATAAAGAGAGAGCCTCCAGGAAAGGAGAAAATCTTTGCCAGCTGCTTCTCTAACAGGGATTAATAGCTAGAGAATATAAAGATCTTAGAAAACCTTAATGCAAATGAAAACAACAAAACAACAACAACAAACACAAACAAAAAAAACCCAGAAAAACTCTAACCAATAAATGGGCAAAAGAACTAACCAGAAACTTCTCCAAAGAAGAAACACAAATAGCCAACAAATATATGAAAAAATGTTCAACATTTCCAGCAGTCAGAAAAATGCAAATCGAAACTACATTAAGATTTGATTACAGTCAAGTCAGATTTGCAAATATCAAGAACATGAATAATGAATGTTGGTGAGGCATGGGGGAGAAGATACATTGCTTGTGGAACTGTAGACCAGTGCAACTACTCTGGAAAACAGTATGGAGATTCCTCAAAAAACTTAGGAATGGAGCCACCACCACATGACCCAGCTATTCCAGACCTTGGCATTTATCTAATAGAAATAAAATCAGCATACTACATTAATAAAGCCACTTAAATGATATAATAGCACAATTCATAATAAGCAAACTACAAAATCAAACTACATGCCCATCCATAAAAAACAGATTAAGAAACTGTGGTGTATATTTACAGTGGAGTTTTACTCAGCCCTAAAGAAGAATGAAATTATGTCATTTGCTGGTAAGTGAATGAAAATGAAGAACATCAGGCTAAATGAAATAAGTCAGTCTCAGAAAATCAAGGGTCAATTTATTTCTCTCATACGTGGAAGCTGAAGCAAAATGAAGGAAAGAAGGAGGGGACATCATAAAGATATAAGGGAGATCAAGTAAAGTAAAAGAAGGAGATCAAAAGAGAGAGAGGAGGGATGGAAAAGGGAAAATGCAGAATGAATTTTTAAAAAAATCATGCTATGTGCCTATATAAGTATATCACAGGGAATTTCACCTTTATGTACAAGTGGAAAGAACTAATCCAAAATAAATAAATAGATGATTCAAAAAAAGATCAGTAGATTAGAGGAAGGAGCATGGGGAGAGGGAGGAGGAGTGGGAAAAGTAGGGATCATAAACTGAAATCAAATTTCATGCATGTATGATGTTGTCAGGGTAAATCCAACTACTATGTGTAACTATAATGCTTTAAAAAACAAACAAACAAACAAACAAATCTCCCTTTGATTTTCATGAGACCCACTTCCCCACCATTCTTTTTCCTTTTCCACCTCTATCTTCCACATATGAGAGAAAACTGGTGACCCTTGGTTTTCTGAGTTTGACTTATTTCACTTACTTAACCAGGTTAAGTAAGCCAAGCACAGTGATGCATAACTATAAACCCAGCAAATTGGGAGGCTGAAGCAGGAGGATCTCAAGTTAGATGCCAGATTCAGCAATTCAGCAAGATCCTATCTCAAAAAATAAAAATGACTGGTGATGGAGCTCAGTGGTTGAATGATCCAGTGTTCAATCCCAAGAACCAGAAAAGGAACCGACAAACAAACCAGAAAAACAGGTTGCTTTTCGACTGCAGTTTGGCTGACTTCATTTAATTACAACATTTAACATGTTGTGTTGTCTGACATCTTTCCTGTAAATTGGTTACTAGTGCTTGGTCAGATTAAAACTTAAGTTTTTAAAAAGGCAAAAATACTTTTGTGTTATTGTTGATGTTATCAGGAGACCAGTAATATACAAGGTTGTTTCATTTTGTCTTGCTAGTAGCTATTAATATTATTAAAAGCACTTTTTTTTTCATTAAGAGCTGCAAAGTGGTGATATTCTAATTTTATGATTTCTTCTCCATTTATTAGCTGGAATATTTATTTTTTACCATATATTTATTGGTGAATTATAGTTGTACATAATGGTAGCATTTATTCTTATACATCAATTATACAATAATCTGCTCAATGTCATTCCCCAGTGTTCCCCTTTAATCCTTCACCCTGGTGCCTATTCTCTACTTTACTGATCTCCCTTTGATTTTCATGAGACACACTTCCCCACCATTCTTTTCCTTTTCCACCTCCAGCTTCCACATGAGAGAAAACAGGTGACCCTGGCTTTCTGAGTTTGACTTATTTCATTAAACAAAATGGTCTCAAGTTCCATCCAGTTTCCTACAAATGACATAATTTCATTTTTTATGGCTGAATAAAACTCCATTGTACATACATGCTGCCCATGTCCCCTTGGATGTGGAAACGAAACGGCATCCCTCTGCGTGGTGTGGGCTGGCGGCAAATAGAACACAGGACATGGAAGCAATTTTTTTACAACGCGGGGGTAAGATGGCCCTGTGACCCTAAGAGTCCTGCTTCCGTGTTGGAAGGAGAGAGAGCAACAGAACAGGCAAACTGTTTGTTTATAGGGGGATTAATAAAGGATTTTTGATAGAATGTTCTTCACCAAATAAGATAGGGGGTGGGTTGGACAAGCCCCAGTGGATAACGTCCAGGTCCAGACTTCTTTGCCTATCAAAGGTGAAGGCCACCTTCATCATGCAGCCCAGATAGCCAGCATGCAATGCCAGACCAACACCCCCGTGGCTCAAGGCTGAGAGAGGATGCTTAATATAGCTCATGGGTGGCTCCCCATATATATATACACCATATTTTCTTTATTCATTGATGGACATGTAGGCTTTTTCATAGTTTGGCTATTGAGAATTGTGCCACTATAAACATAGGTATGCATTTATCACTATAGTATGATGACTTTACGGTTTAGGATAAATACTCAGGGGTGGTATAGCTTGAGTCATATGATGACTCCATTATTAGTCTTTTGAAAAACCTTAAGTTGAATATTTCTATAAAAATAGCTTCAATTATTTGGTTATATGGTTTTATGGAAAAGAAAAGATACATGCTAGATTATCTCTCATAGTTACTAAAAATTAAAGTTTAACTAATTGAAACTCCAGTGAATTCTTTAAAGTTTAACTGATTGAAACTCCAGTGAATTCTTTTTAAATTGAGAAGAAAGTGTTGAAAATGACTTTTGTTTTTACCTCTAAATAATTTTTAAAAAGTGTTTTTCAAATTGTTTAAAAGTGGCCTTATAAAGTGAAATCAAGTGGAGATTTGAATTTCCTAAAGGAAAAACCTCACATTCTCAATTATGTTGCTGTTCTTTTTTTGTTTGGGGAAGAAGTACTGGGGGTTGAATTCAGGTGCACTCAACCACTGAGCCACATCTGCAGCCCTATTTTGTATTTTCATTTAGAGACAGGGTCTTACTGAATTGCTTAGCACCTCACTTTTTGCTGAGGCTGGCTTTGAACCTTTGATCCTCCTGCCTCAGCCTCCCAAGTCCCTGGGATTCCAGGTGTGTACTACCATACTGGCTAAGTATTGTATTGGTTCTGCCCTATGAGTGAAAACCAGCTTTTCATTTGGAAATGAGCTAGTGCCCTGGTGCCTTCTATTAACTAGTCATGAAACTTTACATTGATAACCAGTAACTAATTTTTTTTCCTAAGGTTGCTCATAGTTCAATTTTTAAAATTTAGTTAATAATAATTTGTTTAGGTCAAAAATATTTGTGTGTGTGTGTGTGTGTGGTCCCCAGATTGAACCCAGGGCCTTGTGCATGTGAGCCAAGCACTCTACCAACTGAGCTAAATACTTAATTTATCAAGTCATGTTCATGCCTGATTTTATATATTTATATCTATCAGTAAACATTGTGATACTTGAAAAAAATAGTTTGTTTATATCACCAGGGCTTTTGGGTTAGATAGCAGTATTGTTTATGTCTTAGATAAATGGTAGTGATTTTCCTGGGACAAGCCATAAATGTTATCATTGGTGCTACCTGAGTGTATCTTATCATTTATAATCATTGTTATTTCAAAGCATGTGAGGCCAAGTGCAGTGGTGACAAAACTTACAAATTCAGACAAGTGAGTATCAGCTATTTTGTGTATGCATTTTAGAGAAGCAATAATTAAACAGGAAGAAATAAAAAGCCATTAGTTTAATGCTGATTGTGTAAAGATTTCTCAGTTTTCCACCTTAGAATGCTTCCTATAATCTTGAATTTAATTGTATTTTTGTATTTTACAAACTATAAACATTAAAACTACAAAACAAGTCTATTTGTATGTGGAACCTTAGTAGTTTGAAAATGAAGTAGAGTTATTTGTCTTTTTTATTTACAGAGATTGGAGCTACAGGTATGTTAATTTGGCATAAGATAACCATAGTTTTATAAAAATATTGTTTTTTATGCATTACAATGAATTGTTCTACTAGCAGCTATAACATTATAAAAGTACTTAGTATTCAAAGGTATGTACAGCTATATGAATAAATATAAAACCCCGTTATTCACATTCATATGTGTGTGTGACTGCTCAGAAGTACATAAAAGTCACTGTAAAAATCAGAAGCTTACATACTAGCCCTACCCTTTAGCAGCAGGTCAAAAGAACTTTTTAGCTCAGTCTCTGAGGATTTCCTTCTGTTACAAATATGAAAGTGGGATGTTAAAAAAAGGTCTAAAATTTAATAATAATAAAAAAGCTACCCAAGACTGCATTCTGCTTGATGGCTCCAGAGAGTAGAAAGAGATTATGTTAAAGCATAAATGGAGCTTTAACATTTTTAAATCCAGAAGGTCTAATCTAATCTAATCCTTTTCAATCCAATTTTTTAAAATGCAGCCTAGACATCAGATTAAAGTGAGTGCTTTGCTTTCTAGGCCATTTTAAACAGACTCAGCATCTGTGCTTTTGACCCTCCATGCCGCAGTTTAAAAAAAAAAAAAAAAAACCAACAGTGATTTAGAAGAAACGAAAATAGCATCAATCACGGATGTGTGTGCATAGCTTTGTGTATAAGAGTATGTGTGTACAGATACACACACATATATAAGTATATATGACTTTGCTAATATTGATTAAAGAATTATTCTTACATATTTTTAAGGGTACAAAAATTATCATCAGAGTAGAGAACAGTTTGTAAAGGTAATCTTATTTTTCAGTGAGACTCAATAGCTTCTGCCTTTCATCCATGCCTGCGCCAGTTGTTGCTTGATTCATCTCAGATCTACTGGCTGTGGGAGCACTAGAGGCTGCACATAGTTTCCTAAGCTGGCTCCACTTCCAGCTCTTTCCAGTTTTCTTGAATTACCCTTTATGTGAAAGCCACTGCTGGGTTAATTACCTTTGATTTGCTTTCTTGCAATCCCCGAGCCAGCACAGGTCTGGGGACCTCAGAGGCTCACACACCAGGCTTCCTTCTACCCTGCAGTCTGGTCTTTAAAAACACAGCCTATTGCTCTCTTGCTGCATCTTTCCATGTTCATTACTGAAAAAAAATAAAAATAAAAAATAAAACCTTTGCTGTTTGGTAATTCTTCGATTTATGCTAAAATCCTTTTATCCTCAATTTGGAATTAAAATACATTTATTTGAGTAAGTAAATTCATAGGATTCTTTACCATCTTTTCTTTGGTTGTGGTTTATTCCTACGTTTGGTTCAGTGCTTTTAATGACTTAGGCTTAAAATAGTTGACCATTGGAAGTCTGTATTTTACACTTGTTACCTCTTTGTGAGTGTGTGTGTGTGTGTGACTGTTTGTGTGCTTTTGAGCCCCCATTCTGCAGTTTGAAGAAACGAAAATAGCATCAACCACAGATTGTGTGTGTGTGTGTGTGTGGCGGGGGTGGGTGGGGGTGGGGGTGGGTACTGGGGATTGAATTTAGAGACACTCTGCCATTGAACTATACCCACGACCCTTTTTATTTTTCACTTTGAGATTTGAGACAGGGTCTCACTAAGTTGTCCAGGTTGGCTTTGAATTTGTGATCCTCTTGCTTCAGCCTCCTGAATTACTGGGATTACAGGGGTGCAGTACCACACCCAACTGTTTCCTCCTCTTGAAGCAGATTGTGAAACTCTTGTTTCTAAAAGATACATTTACTCAAACTGTGATTTTAAAGCACTGGGGCAATCTTTCTGCTAAAGATATGAAACACACTGTAAAAATTATTGAATAGCCTGTCAGAGCCATTCACTGGTTACCAAGATAGTGCAAATCTCCCTGGTCTGAGTCTAGACATATGAAATGTGATTTGCAGTAAGGGATGCACACAAGGCTTGGGTCATTCTGCTGATACCAACTTTGCACGGTATCATGCTCACTGAACTATGCCTTGATCTTCTCTAGGAACTTTGTTAGTCTGAGTGTGACCTACAGAACAACTACTACGACATCACCCAGGATTCTAGCAATAAAGCAGAATCTCAGGCCCCACCTTGGACTTACTAGATAAGGAAACAAGATCTTAACAAGACCCCCTGGTAAACCACATGAATGTTAAAGTTTAAGAAGCAGTCTGCTAAACTATTGTCAGTTCCTTGAAGATAGCCAACAGTGTACCCTAAGCACAGGTGTATTAAAGTGGATCTTAGTATCTAAGCCAGACAGTTTGTATAAAGTCAAAAATTTGGGGAAATAAATCAAAACATTTGCTTATTTCATGTTTATACACACACACACACACATATACATACATATATAAGCATATACACATATATTAATATGTTTATATAAATTATATACATATATAATCTTGTATTTTAATTACATTTATATCAATAATTAATCATAATTATACATATGTATTCATATAATTTAAATGTAAATGTAAATATAATCCATAGGAAAAATTCAGCAAAATGTTTACTATAATAGCAATAAGATATAAAGTGTAATAAATAAATAAAACAAATAGACTCAAATAAAGAGAGCTCTACAGATTTTCAACCAATGTCCTACTTTATTTACTTCTGCTTATGAATGAACTTACCTTGAAAGCTGTCTGTACATTCAAAGAGCATGGAAAGTGAGTAATCAATGTGACAAAATTGTTAGGTTAATAAGGGAATTACAAACAGAGGATGTATTTGTCAAGCTAACATTGTGATTCTTCTCAGTCTCTGGAACAGATGTAATCTGAAACCTCTAATGTTTTCTGCTCTATTTGAAATTTAGATTCAAGAATTTGTCATTCCTGTATGAAAATCATTTTCTTTTTAAAAACACTTATTCTTAATATATTCTCAGCACTTCACCTAACATCAAAAAAGGCAAATAAGCCCCACCTCTACCTCCACCTGGACCTCCATCTCCAACTGCAAAGGCTGCAGCTCCTGTTTGCAGACCAAAACCTTCCCATTCTCCTCTGTGTCTGAATGGCAGAACCACCTCCCAGCTCCAGGACCTCTATCCATAAGTCTGAAGATCAAAGTAGATTTTTTTTCTTTTCCATGCTCCAAACATTAATTGTTATCCATGTCCTACTATTCCCTGACTATCTGTTGCTCACCAAGTGATTGTTCAAATAAGTACCTCTGTTCTTAACACTTCAGGGCTTAACATCTCCTTGGCCCTTCATAAACTGTGGGATGAAATTTAATTTCCTGATCATGGTTTGCAGAACTCTCCTTATACTCCTCTGGTTCTCTACCCTTATCCTCCCTGCCCCATTCTCTCATATATCCTAGAGTCCACTCACTCTAAATTACTGCATGTTCCCCAAACTGCTTTTCCTTTCCTTTGTGGCTCAGTCATACTGATCCCTGTGTAAACTTGAAAATAGCAGAGGGAAACTTTCCCAGAACTTCCAGTGATCAGTTGCATGACTCAGGTCAGTTTATTCATTTTCATTTATGAAGTGAAGATAGTAAGTGTATCTCAAAGAGTTGAATAAAGATTGCACAAGAAAAGGTATGCAGATTGTCTTGTACCGTAAGCATTCAATACATTTTGTTAGCATTGTTATAATTAGTACCACTGTAGTCTAAAATGCAAGTCTGGCATCATATCTTGGGAAGCTTTCTTTCCTCAGAATATAAATTTAAATTCCCATAGTTTCCAGAACACATCTTCTTTTATTTATTTATTTTTGACACAACACTTTTATTTTTATTTATTTATTTTTATGTGGTGCTGAGGATTGAACCCAGTGCCTCACACATGTTCTACCACTGAGCCACAACCCCAGCCTAAAAACACTCTATCATAATATTTATTGCTGTGAATTTTATTAGTTAGTGTAGTATTCTGTCCCACTTCAATGCGTAGTCTTTGAGAAGACTATGCTGTTTGTTTTTCAAGGCTAAAGCTCAGTACTCAGAATAACATTAACTAAGAACAGAAACTCAGAAACTCAGTATTTATTGGTCACTCTGTATTGTTGCTCAGATGTATATATAATAATATATATATATATATATATATTACATAAATATATATATTATATATATATTTTTATATATTTTTTTTCTCCCAGTCCCAAATAAAGTTTAAGCTTCATACACTGTTATACAATGATTTAGTAGAGAAATGACTGACTGAATTTTAAAACAAAAATACATAATTTAATTTTAAGGTACATAAACTTTGTGTCAAACTTAAAGAAAAGTGAGATGGTAAAACATCATGTCTCTGAATGTGTTGTTCATAAATACGTAGTCAGAGGAACCATGAGGCCTGGTCTGGCCCCAAATGTTTAGATGTATATTATCATGAAGGACACTGGCTTTCTCTCATGTATGCTGGGGATAGAGCAAATTAATGCTGTCTGTAGAGAGCTGCTTTCTTGCAAGCATGCCAAGTTCTTTGGGGCACTGTTAGACAACAGGACAAAAGAAACTAAGTTGATGCTTTCTTTTCTAAATGGACCTATAAAACCCCACTGACTGCAGTTCACAATAGAGCACCAAGGAGCAGGCAGTGCTCAGCTGGATGGCTGACCCTGGATAAAGCATCATAAGGGGTAAGATACTCCACTTTCTAGTGAGTTACCAGAGGCCCACATGGAGCAGAGATTCACCTGTTCAGCCCATTGCTACCAGACCTTCTCCATAAGCATGTTTCAATGAGACTAACATCTCAGATCTTATCTGTTGGTGTTTTACTTGATCTCTTGGCAACCTATCCCCTACCCTAGCACAACTGGGTGGTATGTATTACTACTTTTTCTCCTAAAAATGTTTATTTAACTTTTATAATGTTAGATACTACCTTGATACACACACACACACACACGTATATATATATATATATATAATACATCAGTGTATACATTAGTAATCATATTAATATTATTTATTTTTTAATTTTAAGTTTAGTTATCTCTATCTTGAATAAATCAACATTAATTTAAAAATATTTGGCATAATAAAATGCAAAGTAAGTGGCCAAATTTAATTAAGTGTTGGACACTATCATGTAAGATATATGAAATGGTTAGAAGATGAATTTCTCTTATAATGCTGTCAAGTTAATAGCTTATAAGAATTTAACTCATTGTATATAAAATATTGCTAAAGATGATAGGGATGATTTAAATCAAGTTGCAGTTCTGATAGATTTTACATTTCTGATAGCAATAGTGAAGATGATGTTTTGTCTTTGAGTTTACACTGAATAGCCTCTCTTTTGCCATTGTAGACAAATATCAAAATCAATTATGTGTACAAGAGTACTTTAAAAATGTTGTAAAACATATTTAATTCCTTCTGAAATGTTTTCATTTATCTACAAAGAAAAAAGAAGGAAGCATTGGGAGACTTTTGTACTATTTATAAAGTATATTTTTGTACTATTTATGAACTATAATCATCTATCTGTCTAATCAGCTGAATAAACACTAAGAGAGGTATTAAGAACTAACATTGTTTTCATGATAATACTTAAGGGCAAAATATCATTGAAAATCCCCAGGGGTGGAGAAAGAAGACTTCAAAGAGAAAACAAAAATATAGCCAAAACTTTATTTCCTAGCTAAATTTATAACTCTAAGCAAGCAGAGAAACAAAAGTTCTTCTCTCAAAATCACCTGTTGGATAACTTGAACATCTTGGAAGGGAAATTTAAACTCTGTTCTAATAAACACTCACCATGAAAATGTCAGTCAGAAGACATTTGGGAAATTGTGGGGAAATGCCAGTCATCAATGACTAGAAATAACACGTACTGATTAATATATTTTCCTAAAATATAGACGCCCAGTAGAAGAAAATTAAACTAATGTGAGAAATGCAAATATTTTGACCCTTGGAGAACATCTTTGCATACTTCTACCTAAGGTAACTACATCCCCACTGACAGCTTGATGATGCTACAAACTGCCATCTATTAATTAACCCAGCTGTCAGATTTCCCCTTTGACTCCATTTGCCACCTGCACAGACTGCTGCCAGGCAGATGACAATAAAATGTAAACTTAAACTTCTGAAGGAGATTGTAAAATGTTGCTGGATAGAGGAAAACAATATCTTGTTGCCCAACGAGAAAGCAATAGTGGATGGGAATAGCCAAGGTTACCATGGAGACAACTAGGGAAAATACAAACACAAATGCTGAAATCTTTGGGGTTCTCTTCACTCCAGGGTATATGACTTTTATCGTGTAAAAAAAAAAAAAAAAAAAAAAAACAGGAACTTACCTAACATGTAATAAAACAAAACAAAACAAAACCACATTCTCCAGTTGTAGATAGAATGCCTTAAGAAAAAAAAAAAAAGAACACTAAAACATCTTTTGATTCTTATTTGGTGTTTTACTTGAGTGACAAGAATGAAACAAATAATTGTTGAACATTTAAGTCAAGAAGAAAAATTAAGTCTGCACTGGGCTTGAACTTCTCTTAAAAACTCTACACATCAATTTATATCTTTTTTTTTCTTTTTGGTTGTTGTTCTGCAAGTAGACTTCATCAAACAAATGTTCTCAAAATGAAAATAATTCAAAGTGACTCTTATTTCATTGGTCATAGGTTAAAAATGTTTACTTTTCACAGTGTACACAAGAGTAGGAAGATTTGTCCAAATCTAAAAAAATAAAAAATAAATTTTAAAAAAATCACCTTTGCTTGGCTAAGCCGGAAAGCTTAGATGTACAAAGAGAGCTTAAGAAATCAAAAAAGAGTCAACAGGTCACTCTTGCATTCCTTGGCCAGGATCTTTATTTTTCTACCTAATGAGTTAACCAACCAACCACACCTGTGAGGCTTTGACAGTGAAGGGAAGTTGGCTCCAATGTCAAGTAGAAAATGTGGTTTGAACAAAAAACCTTGTAAATTTTGGAACCTTCATAAGAAGGTTACTGTAATTTGTTTTCCCATTATATGTAGGAGTGTAGGAAAGAGCAATGGAAAAAGTGGAATAAACTAAATTTCAAAATACCATCCATTATACTCTATGTAGGAGGTAAGCAGAAGGAAATCATTTGTCTAGTGAATTAAGTTGTGACACAAAACATATGAAATGGAGCTTCATAAAGAGAAATTGCAGTGTATTGAGTGCTTAGTACATGTTAAACATTCTGCTAAGAATTTTGGATCTATCAAATTATTTAATCTTCTCAACAAGCATTGAGTTTGAGTCATTATCCCCATTTTAGAGATGAGAAAACAGGCTCTGTCAAATGTAACAATGTCACACGTCATTTGTTATGACAAAGCTACAACTTAAAATCCCATAGAATGAGGGCAGGTTTTAACTACCATACTGTATGCCTTCTTTAAAGCATGCTTCTCTTCTTCTCTTGCCAGAATTTATTCCTACTTTTTACTTTACTTGGTTTACTGTGCTTAAGAAATAGAAAATCTCTACATGATCACCCCATAAAGGGAATTATTAATGAATCATTCAATATAATATGCTTCTAAGTGGGTGAAGCAGGGTCAGAGAATATTTGAACAGGTCAGTCCAAGGTACTCAGAGTATGGGCTTTGGAATTCTGACTTCTACATATATTTATGAGCAACATTACTACCTTTTCTAAACTTAGTTTTTCATCTAAATGTGAGTGGTGTTTTTCAGCCCCTATAGGATTTTTGTGCATTCATGTATGTAAATAACTTATCTCAGGGTTTGTGAGCAGTAATTATAAGGACCCAGCAAGTGAAAATCATGAATGAGCTCCAGATATGTGGATTACCAAAGTCCTGCAAAATGGCTAAGAGTTTGAGAAAATTATCTGAAATTAGTGCCTCAAACAGCAATGAAAATTTGGGAATCAAATGTATAGGGTTTTCCTGTCCTTATCTTTATTTGGCATAGACACATGCAGAAGAGCCCATGTAGAATATTAAGGGAAGATGGCAATAATAAGGTCTTCCTTGATATCAGGTGTCTTGGGTGGAGCACCTTAGATGCAGGCACTGATACAGGATTTCTGTCAACATGAGTTTTGGAGAGAGGGCACTTTAGAGAAAATTAGGAAAGCAGAATAGGAAAGGAGAAAGAATGTGGGAATGGTGAGGTCTCATAGATGCGTAAACTGCACATCAGACTTGTCCTGTCTTAAGGTAATGGATTGTGATTTGGGGCCTTTTGATAACCCATAAGAATCAGTTCTTGGATACCAGGGACAGTGGGGGTTTAACCTCAAGGGGTCCTTGGGGGAGGTGATTCCTGCCAGCTAAGGGCAATTCCCTGGACTCCTTTGCCAGTAAGCCCTCTTAGCAGCTGGGGAGTGGAAAGAAGGAAAGGAGATCTGTGGAAGGTGAAGACAGCCCCTAGCAGACAGAGGAAGCTATGAAAAATTACTCAATTAATCTTAATTGTAAAGAAGAAAAGGTTCAAGAATAAGTGGCTTATACACACAAACACACACACACTCACATTCACACAATCAAAAATAAGGACTGGCGGGAGTGTGCCTATGAAGGTGATTACAACATCAAGGAAGGAATCCCTGAAACTTAAGGGCATCATCTTATAGGAACTGATATAATAATGGTCTCCTCAACCTGAGGACCTAAGACTCAAGAGGAGGTACGGGGCTGAAGAGAGAGTGCCGCAGTCAGGCTGGCTGCAGCAAAATAACTGGGGGGTGAGGAACAACTTGTGTACGTTGATACAGCAGGAGTAGGAGCCGTTTATTGTAGGACAGGAGTGGTATTTATACATTCCACACAGCTTATCTTAATTAGCATAAACTAGATACATCAGTCAACCAATAAGGAATCTCCACACTTAATGACTCGGTGGAGTTACTTCACAAACCACTCCCTCTGGCATTTTGCCAGGCGCCATCCTGACTTGTTTACAGACTCTAACAAGAGAGCTGGACAGGGGAGTATGTGGGACCATGCCTAGGCTTGGGTGTATGGAGCTAGGGCAGGGCTGGGCGGTGGTGGACAGTGAAGTTGATCAGGAAAAACCTACTCTGAAAGAAAGAACAAGCAACCTGGAAAGATTTGTGTTTTTAGTTACCTGAAAGTAACCAAGCAAAATGCTTTTGTTGGAATGACTTTATTTATTTTGACATCATAAGATGGAGGGACTGGGGAAAGGACACACCAAAGGCTGCTGACCCAGGTGACTTGTCTCTAGCTAGATTCTAAAGATGGAATAGAAACTTGGCAAGTTGTGGTCTCTTTAATGTTGAAGTGCCATGACTTTTATTTAATCAATGTTACTTTTTCGTATTCTCTTCAGGCTTTCTTTTGGAAAACACCATGGTTTTGGATTTTTCCTTAGTATCTTCAAGGGTACATGGGAATTTAATGCCTGTTTGGGAATACATTTAGAGATTGAGTGTTATCTGACTAATCCTAGGATTTAGGAGTGTTAACAGGGGAGCTGCAGCCAGAATACCCTCATTGACAGGGAGCAGAGCTGGGGAACTTGAATGTACAATGCAATCTTTTGTCTATTTCTTTCACTGCCTTTTTCCTTTGATTTCAACTCAGATGCCAATATGAAAGAACTAGCAGAGCGTCATAAAATAAGTTTTCATAGTATTTTCCTGGACTCTGGTATATTTTATATATGTGATTAATCACTTTCTAAGTCTCTGCTCCCAGCCTTAATACTTCTACTTGTCTTAAAATGTACTTTCTGAAGCACAAATTTGATTTTAATAGGCTGAAGCATTTCAGTGCCTACTGGTACCCTGTGTTCCTCCCTAACCTCGTCTCTCATTGTTCCAGTTGTTCAGGTCATTGCTCTCTCAGCATGGGAAGTTCATTACCCAGCCTTCTCTGGCTAATACTGTTCTTGCTTACCCTGGATGACTTGGCCCCAGTGTCATCTCTGCTCAAAAGTTTTTTTAAAACTATTTCTCCAAGTCTTAGTTGGAAGCCTTAACAGCCTGGATTTTCCTGCAGTCTCCCTCATTGCACTGTCTAGTAATCACATCCTACCTGTCTGTCTCCCTAACTCTAAAATTGTTGAGATTATTTTTTGTAACATGTTGCTTCCAAGATTCTATCAATGGTAGGCCTTGAATAAATGAATGAATGATTGCATCATTACACTTGTAGCTGCAGGAAAACATACTTCTTAGGACATAGAGGGACCAGCCATGCTTAAGATTTCATTTTTATTAATTAGATTCCTGCATATGTGTGGTTTAACAATTGGAGAAACTGCCTTTTTAATATAGCATCATTTTATTAAAATCTCTTGTAGGAGTACCTAGTGCTTGCAAGGAACAAGTATGAGTGTACCCCAACTTTCCTAACATAGCATTAAAAGAAAAAGAAATTTACTAGAAATATTAAGAGTGATTCTGTTGCTTTGTGAGTGTCTAAATTAAATATTCTTCCTTTTCACAAGTGTAATTTTTCTTGAAATGCTTTAAAAATATTTTTAAATGTTTCATGAAACATACAAATTTTACATGCTAATGTGTACCATGTGATGTTTTGATGCTTTATTAAACATCACACATTGTACAATATTTACATTGGGTTAGACATTATTTCCTCAACATCATTCCTATCCTTTTGAAATGTATAGTACATTCTTGTTTTCTGCGGTCAGCATACTATGCAATGAATGACATACCAGAACTTTGCACCCCTGCCTAACTCTTGGAGCTCATTGATCAACTTTTCCTTTTCCCTCTCTCTCCTTAGTCTCTATGGGCTCCGGTGACCTCCATTCTATTCTCAACTTCTGCAAGATCTACTTTTTATGTTTCTTTTTGGGTACTTGGGATTGAACTCAGGGGCACTCAACCAGTGAGCCACATCCCCAGCCCCATTTTGTATTTTGTTTAGAGATAGGGTCTTACTGAGTTGCTTAGCACTTTGTTTATGCTAAGGTTGGCTTTGAATTCTCAATCTATCTGCCTCAGCCTCCCCAGCTGCTAGGATTACAGGTGTTGGACACCATACCCAATGAAATCTACTTTTTTAGATTCCACACATAAGTGAGATCATGTTGTACTCATCTTTCTGTGCCTACTTAACTTATTTTAAACTGTTATTGATGACCCAGTTGCTTTATTTGTTTTATGGCATAAATTATGTCTAAGTTACAGTAGACAAATTTTCTTGATTGTGAATAATTTCCTCTTGGACTTACTTATTGCTTCTATAAAGTATCAGACACATACTGCCAATCTTAAAAGTAAAACAGCATGTGCTGTAGTCAGGAGAGGAGGTGAGGTAGTTTTAAGAGTGGTATTAGAATGTGGTTTTTCATGCCATTGTTTGCAATTATTTATTTATAACTTATATTATTCCAATAAAAATATTAACAATAAAGCAAACAAGTTAGCAATAGATCAAGAAAAATTAAAGCAGAAAACACAATGATCAAAGAGAAAAATAAAAATGAAAGTAAAGATAAGAGTGAGGTTATTATATAAGAATCTGCCATGAAGTCTAATAGCACAAGTTGTTCTCTTTGCATATACTTGTTTTAATATAGGGTTATTTGAGAAGAGAAGAAATTGGCTTCTCCATAATAAGCCATTATATCTCCTAATAATTTTGCAATAAAGGATCCAGCAGAGTATGGTTAAATCTTCTCCAGATTTATTCTATGAATGATGCAAAGTTCTTTCTGAATGGAGAGGCCTCCTGCTCAGTTAAACAAAATCACAAGGTGTTGAATGGCAGTTTCCCAAGCCAGCTTGGAAGGTCAATGCTATAGACAAGCCAGATTGGTGAGGAAGGAATGCAAGGTTTTAATGACAGTGCTTTTTATGGCATGAATTCCACACAGTTTGAGTCTCCCCTCAACTCTACTTTTAGACTCTGCTTAGCTACCATCCTTACAACCACTATGGCTGTTTGCAGAGAGTCCAAAACTTGTTTGTCTCCTCAAAACCTCTCCTTTCCCTGTGTTTGCCTTTGATAATGTGTGGTAAATGTAGCATAATGAAAGTACATACTGCCTGTAAAATCCACTTCCTTCTTGCCCTTCAAATTTATGCTCAAGAGGATTTAGATTTATCACCTTCTTACTGGAACCACATCTATAACTGCCATCTTTACTTGTTATTAACAATCTAAAAAAATGACTCATGATCCCAGAATGCAAAAATTTGTATCCAGTATCACCCAGTTCTTAATTACTGTCCAGGAAGTGAAGGTGGCATATAAATTGCTAAAATTAATCATGGTCCCCACACCTGGAGAAAAGTAGTTGAAACACTTGAGCTGTAAGACCAGATGGCACACCATGTTTATATAAGCTGTTTGCCTAGAAACTGAACCAGATTTGTAAACACTAAATCAATATTTGAGAGTTAGGTGCCAGCTGTTTTTCAGGATGCCATTAAGTGACTGGAGCTCATCGGAGGGCCTCAAATAAGAGGCATCTTTCCGCCTGGCCACTGTACCTACATTCCTCTGTTTCACAGCAGCCATGTGCTCATTTCAGCCATTTCCATAGGTCTCAACAAACTTAACACAGATTGTCACCATACTGCCATGAGTTTTTCTCAAGAGTTTTATTCATTTAGTGCTGGCAATAACTCACTAATGGACTGACTGTTTACTTGCTTGGCATCCTTTCCTAAATGTTCATTGACCAGTGATTCACTTTGACTTGCATGTGGTCTGAGTTTAATTTGCCATTTTACTGTTGCCAGGGGCTTCAGCGGTTTACACTTGCCACGCACCAATAAACTGTTTTATAATTGGAGAGATCTGTTGTGCTCCTAATGACACATGGCAGAGGGATCTTAAAAGCAAATTAATAATAAGAGCAGTTAAATGAGTATTTTATCAAAGTATTGTTTGGGGACAGCAGAAATCAATATGTTAAATTTAATTCCAACAATGAAGCAATAAAAAGATTGTCTCTATGATTCCTACTCATCAAACTAAACACTTCAGGAAAAGCTGATGTGGTTTTCAAGTTTGTATGTTTGCTTCTATTAAATTTGAATGCAGCTCCACCCAGATCTCATGTATATATTTCCTGTCCTATTAAATGGAAACTCCATGGATAAAACAGGATACTAATGTTTACAGGACAGTGTTGTTTGAAGTAGACAGACTTAGTAACTTCAAATCTCTTTACTGCACTGTATTCTATGAAAATAGAAATTTTAAAACAGATTTTTTTGATGTTTGATAAAACATTGGTTATGTCAGCAAGTCACTTAACCCCTCATAATATATTTCCTTCACCAAAAATAGAGCAAAAACTTCCAAGGTTGAGAACTAATTAAAATAATATATGGAAAAATGCAGTTAACTATGGTGACTTAGGTAACAAATTAGAACTATCACTCATCTCATAATTTGAATGCTTTAAACATATGGTTTTAAAAATCATGCCAAAAACTTAATCAGAAGAATATATTTTAAATTTATATTTAGATAACTATGTTTATAGTGTTAGTACATTGTTAAATAATTAACAAATGCAGTGAGGAAAATGTTTTAACTTGGAGCGTCCTGATTTAGTGAAGTTTTGATCAAAATATCAGTTTTTTGGAAGATGATGTGAGAAGATTGGGGTGATGATTGATAATATCATTGCAAATTTATAGAAAGGACTAAATTGATAGGAGCATTCCAGATAAATTTGACAAGCAAATAATAAGAGGGATTATTATAATATAAAAATGTGCTATAAAATCTAAAATGTTTAAAATAGTTTATAAGTGGTGTTGAATTATCAGATATATCAGAACTGAACAACCTTGAACAGGCATATATGATCCTGAGGTATGTAGTTAATCTGAGTGAAAAACCTAGTTATTTAATAAATGGTGCTAGAACAATTATCTGTATAAAAAAATTCTGGAGTAGCCTTGTGAATACCCATCTCTTGACATAATGAATTTTGGGGGGACTTCAAGATATTTATAAAGTGGGTCCAAATAACAAGTTTGGAAGAAAATATTGTATATTAGATATGGAGGTTAAAAAACACTTTCTAAGCTTTAAATTAATACAAATCAAGGAAAAATATATTGATTATATAAAAAGTTAAAAAATAATAATTTCAATTTTTTAGAAAATTTCACATTGGAAAACACTTACAATTAGTAAAACAATCTTGCATAGCCTTAGATTATAAAGAACTCATGAATATCACCAACAAAAACAAGAGTGTACCAAGATAAATTGGGCCTTAGATAAAAATGAATGATTCATACAGGGGAATGACAAATCCACTGTAAAATTATAATATATATTTAAAAGGGCCATCATATAATAAAACCTTCCTCCAAAGTTAACATCCAATTTTAAAGTAAATTTTGTAGTTACTACATAATTTAAAACTCCAAGGTAAACATGTCCCCTTCTCACCTCTTCACAGCTCAACAATTCAGTCTTAGAAGATGACCAATATTTTTAATTTGTTATGAAAATTTTTTATTTATGTATTTTTGCTCATTTTCAGTCTTAAGTTTAATGAGAACTTGGTGAGAAAAAACCAAGAATGATAGTGTAAATTGGTGATAGTCATTTGTAATAAATTTGGCTAGCCAAACTTTAATAGTTAGTTTAATTTAATAGTTAGTAGTTTAATTGTGAACTCATTAATTTTTATTCCTCATTTTAGGAATCTATCTCAAAGAAACAATCAGAAACATGAGTGATGATTTGTGATTTAACTGCTAATTACCTCCTATTTATAATGGAGAAAAACTGGAAAATTTTAAAATAAAAATCATCACTTGAAATGCATTCTTATTCTGCAAGGCAAGGGTAATGTTACCCTCTAATTTCTGAAGAATAGACTACTGACAGTTCTTATTGTCTGAAAAGATGGAAAAAAAGTTCTGGGATAAAGGTGGGGGAGGAAGCACCTGAAGAGGAAGGATTTATGTGACTCTCTCTACTTCTCGATGATTTGTTCATTCATTAATTTTCTCTTATACTCAATGTTCAGCTTCCTTTTTTACCTAGCAAAGTTCTGATCATTGAGAATATGTTGGTTAAAAAGCAAGACACAAAACTCTCTCCCATATGGCTCAAAAATAATAATTATTTAAGAATTATATGATGACAATTTGCTTTCCTACTTTTACAAAAATGTTGTGATTCTTTGAGATATTGTAACTCAATATAAATATTTATACCCTACTAAACAATTTCCATAACCACACAACCCCCATCCCAAAGAAAACCCATAAAAATGCAAGCTAATCTGGAATTCCTACCAGAATTACATTATAATCATTGCTAATTTTGAAAGAACTGGTATGTGTATAATCTCCCTCTAGGACAATGTTATTAATAGCAGGGATCGAATCCAGAGTCTTATTCATGATAGGTCAGTGCTCTATCACTGAGCTACATCCCTAGCTCTTTTTTATTTATTTTGAGACAGGGTCTTACTGAGTTACCCAGGCTTGTCTCCAACTTGTGATCTGCCTGCCTCAGTCTCCTGAATAGCTGGGATTACATGTGTACACCATTCCGCCCAGCTCTCAGGTCAAAATGTAAGCCCTAACCTGCTTTTTTTTTTTTTTTTTTTTAGCTTTATTTATATAGGTGATGCCTGATATCATGATATCATTAAATTCATTTCATTCAGTATATGCAAAACTAAAATATTTATTAAAACTAATAAAAATATTTAAAGTTTTTATATAAGGTGTAAGTATTCTTGAGCAATACAGCAACACAAAAAGAAAGAAATGAAAGACATGGAAACATAGACATACCTTATGATATAAGAATTTTGGAGAAAGTAGATTGAAAGTGTATCATAAAGAACAATAAGATGAGTTAATGATTATCATTTAATTTCCATAATTTTATGAGAAATAATAATCACAAGAAACAGGAAAAGATAATTTATAAAAAAATTAAATGACCAGTAAACAAGAAATGATGTTCAGCCTCCCTACCAATGCAAATCATAACACAAATATAACTTTACTCAAAATAACACAAACACATAAAATAGTAATGATAATATTTTCAGGTTAGGTGCGGTAAATTAGTGGTAGAAGCAAAAATGGCATTAACCTCAAATGAAATGGATCTAGCAAATATTTATTAATATTAAATATTCAAAACACTTAAAGATTCATCAATTCCATTTTGGGAATTTATCTCAACAAAATCCATTGATAAAAATCTATGCAAGATCTTATTGGTACAACCACACTATGAAAGTCTAGTATTTTCAAGTTAAAACAGATGAAGTTTTAAAACTTTATTTGTTAACCTGAAAGATATTCATAGTAGTCTTTAAAGAGGAAGAAATTTGAAATTAATTAAGAGATCCACTTTTTCAGAAAACAAATAAGACTCCCCTGCACCTGCCCATACAACTATTTAACCTATACAATTATTTCATAAATTGGACTTATATGTAACAAATTAAAAATATGAGAAAGTTACTATGCCTTAGAATTAATTAATAATTGCTTTAATACTAAGTCATGTTACACTTCTATTCTTGCTGACTCCCTTTTTCTCATAAAAAATTTTGCAATATACCAAACACTTCAGAATATATTTACATTCACAATTTTCACTAGGATTTATTCAGTATATGTTTTATTGTATCTCTAACATAACCACAAATGTTTTTGTCTATTCTTTCTATAATGACATTTAATTAAATAATTTATCAAAACTATTAGATAAGAGGTTTAAATAATTCCTTCTTCTTTTAGTGTGTTTTTATGTATTTGTACAATTTCTGTGCACTATTTTCTGAAGAAAGCAAGATATGTTTCTGGAAGGAAAACAGAATGAGGGCAATACCTGAGATGAAATAGAATGAAGTAAGCACCTTTAAAAATGCTGGATATTGCCTGTTTTTTAGGAAAACATATCCATTAAGCCAATCATGTTAGTATTTCAGTGATCCTTTTAGAAAATTAGACAAAAAGAACATTAAAGGCCATCTATTTATCTGTTATTATTTGGTTACTGAGGACACCAAAATGTATTTTTTGCAGGTTTTTGTTTGTTTGTTTTAATTTAACTATGATTAATTTCTCCACATAATCAATAATCAGTTTGTATTTATACTTCAACTAACTAGAAATGTGGTTTAGAAGTACTTTGGTCAGAAAATCTTTTTATACACTGGAAAGACACTAAAGACCCAAAAGAGTTTTTGATGGCTTGGGTTGAACTGAATGATTTATTCTAAATTAAAAATTAAAATTCAAAATAATTATTTATTTATTAATCCTCCATAATCCAGTTTTTATAAAAAAATATATTTTTAAAAATTGAATTGTAAATGATAGCTACAAATCTGATGTCTAACTCAAAAGAAGTCTGACTGCTGGATATTTGTATGTGCTTCAATTTGTTGGAAGAACTCCACTGTTTGCTTGTGAAAGAATAAGAATAAAATATGAAAATATTATTTTAATATTATTATGAAAATAATTTTGCCATCATGGACTTCATAAAAAGGTCTCAAGAATGACACCATACTTTGAGACTGCTGACCTAGAATATTCATTTTAGTAACCATTTGGGAAGAAAGAAATAGACTGCATGTATAAAAATTAGATCATGCATATTGGATACTGAATCCCTGGTGTTTATTGGTTCTATGAGAAAGATGTACTGCGTCATTTTTATATGTGTTATAGGCAAATGGATAAAAACAATTGACATTACTGGAAGATCCTTACCAGAATAAATGTTATAAACAATTTTATAAACAATTTTACAATTTTATAAATAATTCTAACAGCTCCTTCATCTCTCTTTCATTTTCATAACTGTTAAAGGGACCATTCTGTTAGCAGAGTTAATTTACTGTGCCCTGACTTTCTTCAAGTGAGGAAAGAGTCCCTTAGGTTTCTTCAGTAAGAGACAGAACTTCCCTAAAATTAAAGAGGGGTTGGATGCTGGAAGAATGAAACTAGGATAGTGAAAACTGCTATACTGAATGAGGATTTCCCTTTTATATTCCCTATTGTTCCTGGACTAGATGGAGCAAGGTACTAGCTCCTAACAGAATTCTGTCTGGGGAACCCTAAATCTAATTCACACCTAGAAGATTGTCAGATACTAGGGTTGCTGACAACCATGGGAGCACTTTACTGATGAAAGACAAAAACTTAAAACCTGAACAATGAACAAATTGTTACACATTATCTAAATAACATTTAACAAAAGGCTGCCTTCATTATGAGGAAATTAAAGTTAATTGTTGGTATGAAACTGACCTCCAAGTCAACCTCTCTAGGAAGTTACCACTTATTACCTTAAACATTTGTCAAATGTTTTGTCCTGTATAATAAGCCATCTTCTAATGTAAATGTCATTTGATAGAAGAAACCTGAGTAAAAAGATTCTTTGCTTAGAAACTACTATTCACATTCACATTTGAAAGTTCAGAAACTTTCAACAGATACTTTGAGTGACATTTTTACTGGAATGTGGGATGCCCCTACTTTGCAAACTCTTTTTTAATGGTAAATCTGTGATAAGAAGGCAGACTTAATCGAAAAGAAGGTCACAGCCTTTTTCACTTGCACCAGAAAGGTCCTTCTAATACCAGCAATTTTGAAGAGAATCAAAGAAGTAATTAAGCTGCCAATAATTATAGAAATCTCTTGCAGAATAAATTGCCCTTGCCCCCTATTTATTTTGGTCAAGAAACATCTTACAGGGTTTTATTTTTATGTATGACTGGTATGGTAAGTCAATCTTTTATTTCATGCTAAAATAAAACCAGTGCAGAAAAATGATATACTGAAAAAAGAACAATGGCTAGTTTCTGTAATAAGTATTTAATTTTAAGGTGTAGATTCACAACTACAAAGACTATGAATATCACTGTTAGTTTATTATCTGACCTCTATATTGTTGGGAATCTATTTTAGATCATCCTCAATGGATACAGGACAATGGTAGCCATTAAAATACTTAATCTGCTTGTGTTAGTTACAATTTTAAATTCCTACTTTTATCCCTCTTATTGTTATTGGAGTTCTTACAAAGTCAGAATATCATTTTCTTATTTTTTAAAATATGTTTTAGTTGTAGTTGAACATGACATCTTTATTTTAGGTTTTTTTATGTGATGCTGAGGATTGAACCCAGTGCCTCACACATGCTAAGCAAGTGCTCTACCACTGAGCCACAACCCCAGCCCCCTAATTTTCTTATTAAAAAACAATCTATTTAAAATAAATATAGAAAGTAGTAATTCTGAACCACCAGGAGGATTAAAGAAAATGCCAGTTAGGGCCAAATATAAGAATGAGTCAGAGGCATTTGGGAAGAGGAGCTATATATAGTTTGCAATAGCAAATTTGATATAATTATTTAATTTTAATGAAAAAAATTATTCTGTAATTCCAGCACTTGGGAGGCTGAGGCAGGAGGATTGAGAGTTCAAAGCCAGCCTCAGTATCAGTGAGGTTTTAAGCAACTCAGTGAGACCTTTTTTTCTAAATAAAATACAAAAAAGTGCTGGGGATGTGACTTAGTGGTTGAGTGCCCCTGAGTTCAATCCCAGGTTACCCCCCCACACCAATTAATTTATTTAAAAATTTCAAATATTGTTTCATTTATGTTAAGGCAAATATAAGATCTTGTTCTTTTATCTATAGGGTACATAGTTTAAACATGGTTGAGAAACTACAATTTAGAGACTTGCAATTTTATTGTCCAGAATGATGCTCTGGATATCAAAGGAATTGTAATAGTGACTTACTATAATTAAAGTTATTTAAGCTCCAAAATTCTCAGGTGTCCAGCCAAATGTTAATAATCATTGGAGCTGCTTGATGGGACCAGGTAAGTTCATAGAATCCCCCATTTTTTGCATTGTTTGAAATCTTTCATTAGAAGAAGATTAAGAAGTTATGTGGTTATAAATGACTTAATAGCTTAAAATTGTCAACACTGACACTGACAAAATTGAATCAGAAGATTAGAAACATTTTGAAGGAAGGAGGTAAATTTATATCTATGCTGTTTCCCTTTTAAAGATTTAAAAATTGGTACCAATAAGTTTGTCACTTGTTTTATGTTGAAGGATGATATATGTACTATTAATATCTATTAAATGGGCAAAACTTAATAGACACAGAAATATAAGAATGAGAGTGAGTGTGACCATTAGCCATGGAATAGATTAGAACTGATTTAGGTAGACAAAGAAAAAAATATTCAAAGGACACACATGCAGAAGAGCTCAGAAAGAAAATGAAGAATAAGAGTCAATTAACTCCATGAGGAGGAGAAATCACTCAGAGGAATTGAGTAGATTACAACTACCTAGTACATAGAGAAATCAACTGTTTTGAGTCCTAGACCCTTATACTTTAAGTGAACAAAATTGATTTAGCTAAATTCATGTCCCCAATCAATGGTATACTTCCTTTTAAAAACTTTTTCATCCTTTCATCTCCGATATCATTTTCCGGAGACATTTTGCTATTTCTGGATTATGAGAAAGCTAAAGCTGAATGAATTAGTAAAGTGAGGAAGCCACTACTTACAAACTTTTGTGATATATGTGTGTGTGAGTGCTACATTAAAAATATATTTTCATAACATGAGTGTACATATTTATTTGTATAAACATAAATATGTACTGTTTAAATACATATTTTTAAATTTTACAAATATGTGCTTTCTTATGGAAGAGCTTGGAAAACTCTAATTGAGGTAAGCAAAGTGTAGAATTTAAAACATGTGAAAATTTCTCAATGGGTTGCATAAGGTTAACCATGGAACCCCATGTTTTTGAGTAGGTTTCTGTTAGGACATTGGGAGAACTGGGCTGCCATGCATGATGAGATGAAAAATAGACTTATAAAACCATAAGACTAGTCAGTGATTTCTTTTCAGCTTTCTATTAAATTTTTAGCCAAAATGTGAATTTATTAAAAAATTTGTTATGTTTAGATATGAGATGTTCCCAAAAGTTCATGTATGAGATAGTACAAGAAAATTCAGAGGGGAAATGATCGGGTTATGAGAGCCCAAATCTAATCAGTGGATTAACCCACTGACGGGTTTAACTGGGAAGTGACTGTAGGCCTACAGGTTGTGGCTGGAAGAGGTGGGCCACTAGAGTATGACTTTGGGGTTTATATTTTATCCCTGGTGAGTGGAGCCCTCTCTCTGCTTCTTTGTTGCCATGTCCTGAGCTACATTCCTCCTTCTGCCATGTTTCTTTGCCTCACCTGAGACCCAGAACAAGGGATGTGTTCATTTGTGAACTGAGCCCTGGAAAGCTTCAGCTGTCAAATACAATTTTCCTCCTCTAATTGTTCTTGCCAAATCGTTGAGTCCCAGTGGCAAAGGAGTTGATTAAAATAAAATTCCTTTAAATAGTCTTAAAAGTCTAGTTTGTGAAAATTACCACCAATTCATCAAAATAGGATGTCATACAGCAAAACTGAGAGTCTAGTGGGTTTGTTGTTGAGTTTGTTCTTACTCTGTATGACCTGTTCTGTGTTCTGCTTAGAGTCCTCAGGCTCTGGTGGTATGGATCTAGTTAAACATTTTGAGTTTTAATCATGATGCTCTTCTTGTTGTAGACATAATTTGTGCCTGTATTTTCAATTATCTTTCTCCTTAACTTTTGTTAATTTTGCTACCCTTTTTGCATACTTTATAGGTAACATATATTATTTAAAAAATATATTTCCAAAATAAATTCCTTTTCTTTCTGTTGTCTATTTAAAACAAAATCCTTATTAATTTATTAATCTGTATTTAATCTAAATCATTCTTTCTGAGGAGGCCAAGCCAAAGTAAGATAACAGAAGAATTATCCATGAATCTGACTTGTGGCCAAGTGTGAAGAGAGCTCATTTGAAGATGCCTTCTGAGCAGGTTACTCTTTCTTCAGGATGTGGGTTACTCCCTTCCCTCTTTGATCTCCATCTCACCCTTCCTCCCCTTTGCACGTTCTCTCCCTTCTTCCCTCCTTCTTTCTTTCTCTTTCACTCTTTCTGGATTTTTTCCTTTCTCCCTGTCTGTCTTCCAGTCCTGGTTTCATACTACTGCATAGCAAACTTTCTCAGATGTAGTGATATAAAATAATGATTATTTTGATGTTTATTGATTTTGTAGGCTAGGAATCCTGGAAGGGCATAATAGGGGGGTGGCTTGTCTCATTTTTTTCCTTCAGTGCCTGTGGCATCATCTGGAAGGATTTCAATAGCTAGAAACTAGAGTAATTTGGAGATTTGCTCACTCTCTTGCATGGCATATGTATGAGTATGATCCCACAGCTGGGATTGAACACTGTACACTGAAATTCACAAAATTCCGTGTTGCTTGAGCTTCCTCACAGAGTGAAGATCTCAGGATGATCAGACTTCTTACATTGTGGCTCAGGGTTGAAAGAACAGATGTTCCAGAAATTGTGATTAAAGATTCATGAACTTATGGGTTGGGGATGTGGCTCAGTGGTACAGTGCCTGATTATTATACCCAAGGCCCTGTGGTCAATCCCCAGCACTGTCAAATAGAAAATCTTTGTTCACAGGGTGCAGCGGTGCATGCCTGTAATTCCAGTGGTTCTGGAGGCTGAGGCTGGAGAATCATGAATGCAAAGCTGGCTTCTGCAAAAGCAAGGTGATAAGCAACTCAGTGAAACCCTATCTCTAAATAAAATACAAAATATAGGGCTGAGCATGTGACTCAGTAGTAGAGTACCCCTGAGTTCAATCCTCGGAACCCCACCAAAAAGATTCACAAATTTTTGTGATCTTGCATCAGAAGTTACATTGCATCATGTCTGCCATATTCTATTGACTGAAGCAGTCATAATCCTACCTGGATATATAGGGAGGGGATCCAGACCCTCTTCTCTATGACAGAGTGTCAAAGAAATCACAATTTTGCTTTAAGACAGTCACCCTTCTTTCCCTTGACAGGCACTTGAAAGTTCCTGTCCTGTCTGCCTGTGCATTTAACTGTCCATAACAGTGTATTCAATGTAGTCTGGAGGCATTTCTGCACTGAACAGAAACCCTTAACTCATTCATTTCTGTGGAGTGAAATGTCTCATTCAAATGAAAGAGTAATAAACCTACTGATGTGGGAAGTAAAGTTTGATTTCTTTTTCTTTTTCTTTTTTTAAGTATTCTATAACATTAGCAGGGAACCAGAGTAGCATTATAACAAGTTGGCATTAATAAACACTGCTTTAAATTTAGGACATCCGCCTCCAGGCTTCTCTGACATTGCGTTGTCAATGGGCTTCATGCCCTTGACCTGGATTGGGAGGGGCCACTGTCTTCAAGGAAGCTCTGGGCATGAAAATGGAGTCCACATAATTGAGCCATTGTTCTTTTCTCTTACTTTATCTTCACTAGCTATCAAGGGGTAATCTATAAATTCAAAAATTACATTCAATAACTGAAGTAAAAAAAAATATGAACTGAATCAAGAGAAGATTATCAGAGAACTTCCCTCTCCAATTTTCAACTGCGAATGACATGCCCAGCATATTTCAGAGGCTAGCCACTTGTGTTGTATCACTAAATAGAGACATAACAGCGAAACTCTCAACATCATTTAGACACTGTAGATTTCTCAGTTCAGTGATTTTGATGTTGATAGAGACAGACTTCCTTGAAAGTGCAATGATCTGCATGCCTTTTGATCACTGTCTTGGTGCAGACTAATATTATTTCACATGAAACGAGCAAGGCCCAGTTTCTATATTTCTGTGTAGAATAATTTCACATCTGGCCTTTCAGGAGACTTAATATGTGTGCTGCTAATGAATTACAACTGTTTATGGTTAAAATGTCTGTCTAATGAAAGATTAAAGGTACATAAAAATGCATCTACAATAGGAAAGTTTGCTTTCTGTAGCATTTCAAACAATTCTACTAGGTATTTGGGTGACATGTCTGTCACTTCAAATGTATTAGTATTGAAATTGTAGCACTTCACAATTGAAGTGTATTACACACTCGAGATACAGTAAACTACTGTATTTGAATTGAATCATACAATCATAGATATTAGAGCCAGGAAAGACCTATTAGGTTATCATGTCCATCAACTGCCATTTGGCATTGTTATTTACAACACATAGTTGCATCTAAAGTTAAATGCCTCAAACAATAGGATTTCTACAACTGTGCCAAGAACATTATCTTTTCTTTTATTTTTTTGTCTAAAGGACTTGCTCATTGAAACAATTTTTTTCTTATATTCAGCTGAAATTTGTTTTTTGCTCAATTTCACTCCAATGTTGACATACCCCAATCCTCATCCCTTAATCTTTCTTCTCTTTTATGTCTTCTTATAGTGTCACTGTTTTAAAAACTGAGTCATTTAAAGACCATATTTTAAACTTCAAAATTGTGATTTCCTTTCAGCCCAAATTATGTGATGCTTTCTTAGGTTAGTTTCCTCAAGAAGTGGACACAGAGATAAGGATGAGTGTACAAATGGTTATATCCAAGACATGGTCAGATATGATCAGGAAAGAGATGCAGGGAAAAGAAGTAAGCTAATAGAGTGAATGATCATCGCCATGGTGCATAAAACAAAATCTTAATCTTACTACATGTGTTCATGATTTGCATAAATCGTGTGCTTCTGAGAGACAAGGTACTTATACACAAACTCTTGTCAGCCATTAGTTTCAGGGTACTTCCAGGGTTGGTTGATTTCTGAGCACTTGTAGCCTGCTCTCCTTGTATCATAATGGGTTTTGGCCCATGGAGAAGGCCTTCAAGCAATAAAGGTCTCAACAGCTGGGCCTGAGCAATCTGGGTGGGATACAAAGTTGTATCTAGTCATCAGTTGAACTCCACGTATGCCCTTATTTTGTTTGAGTGATGCTTACAATTTATTTCCAAGTAATCATTTTCTCTGAATCAGAGGCATATTATTAAATAATACTGAAAGTACTTAAAAGATCTTTTTCTTCCTATAGAAAAGCAATACTTGATTTAGAAGATAATATATTAAAAGCAATACTTGATTTAGAAGATAATATGTTATTTTTAGTATTACTTGTTCAAGAATACAGCAACACTCTTGCAGCTTTGACTTTAATTAAAAAGATAGTAACTCAATGTCTAGGAAATATATGTTAAATGGAAATATGAACATCTGTAGAAAAACATATTAATATAAATGTAATGAGTATATCTATTGATATGTCAGTATTAAAGATATATATGTTTCTTTTATATTAATCAGCACATTTTGTTTTCTATTCTTAAGGCTAATCACTTAAGTGGTAAGATTCTGTTTTGTTAAATTATTTTCCAAAGTTTTACCTTTCGTATGAGAAATAATACTGAATTATGATGTTCATGGAATAGCATGCATATTGAAACATTAGGCAAAACAACATAATTCATTCTCTTCAATTACAGTGGTCAGAAACATGATTAAAGTTTATTCTCATTTGATGTAGTATTGAAATACACATAACTGAACCATGTATGTCCAAATATTTATCCATCCATCTGCAGTACTATATTTTTCAAAAATTAGACACGTATTTATTTTAAAATATTTTTAAAATTGTTGATGGACCTTTAATTTATTTATATGTGGTGCTGAGAATCAAACCCAGTGCTTCACACATGCTAGGCAAGCCTTCTACCACTAAGCCACAACCACAGCCCCCAAAATTAGACATTTTAGATGAAATCATTTCAGAATGGGCTCTTTATTAGCCTAAACAATCAAAGGTTTTTAATATTGAGTCGTGTGTGTGCATGAACGTGTGGTGCCAGAAATTGAACCCACGGTTTCACACAAAAGAAGAAATATTCATTAACAATTTTTTCTTTGGCATTGGGGATTGAATCCACAGGTTCTTTACCACTGAGCCATAATCCAGCTCTTTTTATTTTTATTTTGAGACAAGGTTTCACTAAGTTGTTTAGGGTCTCATTAAGTTGCTGAGGCTGTCCTCCAACTTATGATCCTCCTGCCTCAGCTTCCCGAGTTGTTGGGATTATAGGCATGTGCCACTGTGCCCAACTCAATGACATTTTAACAAAGTAAATGAATGAATATGCTTGTCATATATTTGAGGAACTAATTTTATTTTAAAAACTGCCTGAAGTTGAAAATTTTCTGGAGAAATTATGATTGTAATATTTCTTTAATCTCATTTCTGACTTTCCTTTTACCTTGTCTGTGGGGAACTTAACAAAATGTATGAAGTCTAGTCTATAGGTAACCTAAAAGAGTAGGAGATAAGTAAAGCATTATTTAAAGTTGATAAAATGGATAGTTGATGGCATATTTATAAAAGTCCCTGGTATGCATTCGTACAAGAATTTTCAGATTTTTCTCAGAGTCTCTGTGGTATTCAGGAAGCTAGTTATGACTAACATAATCATCTGACTTCATCTTACAGTAAAATGTGAAGTGCAGAGGGTCTGGTCCAGACTGCTCCAGCCACAAAGAGTCGATGATGTTTGATGTATCAAAGTTTTTCAACATCTCCAGAATTACCAAGAACTCAAGACATCTCTTCCAGGATCCGTGATTCACCAGGTCTGAACTGGTCCCCGAGAATTTACATTTTTAGCAAGTTTCCAGCTGATGCTGAAGTTGATGCTGTTGGTCCAGGTGACAAACTTTGAAAAACCAGTGGTTTACATAATGAGCAAAGGAAGAGAAATACTAAAACTATTGAAAGTTGTGTTATGCTTGAATTTGGGACCCTCAAAAGACCACCAGAGACCAAGATAGATGTAAGCAGCAAAGAGGTGTTTATTGCGATCTAGCTCGGTCCTCCGCGCTCACACAGCAACTGGTGATGCTGAGAGGCCCCTGAGCCCATGGTTTGCAGCAGTTTTATACACTCTTTGGAGAAGGCAGGGATTTCACATACATCATAGCATCTCTTAGCAAATCATCACACACTGCGGGAAAATCATAAAACAACTCTAAAACATGATTAGCCCATTCACTCGGGGGGAGAAGTTGGGTAGGGGTGATTGGTTAGTACAAGAGGGGGATTCGTTTGAACTGATTGGTTTAAGCCACGAGGGGAGTGCATGCTGAATTACATGGTTTCCCAACAAGCTATCAACCACCATAAACTACTGGGAGGGTCATCTAGCACCCTGGGTATTTTCCCTGTCTCACGCTGATTGGTGCTGCTAGGGGGTTGATATGGGTCCCCACCTAGCCTGACTGAGTCAGGGACACCTGGCACAGCAGATCTCTCCTATTGTTTATAGATAAATGACTTAGCAGGGTGGGTATGTGCCTAGGAGTGCTCTGTGGGTCTTTCCAAGGACAAGGGTTAGGACCCTTTCTTGGACAGGCTTTGCTCTGAGGTAGAGGCTGGTTTTTCAGTTTTATAAGTGAATAGAGGAAAACCCAATATAAAACAGAGATAGGACTATTGAAAGTAGGGAAAATTGTCTTGCCTACATCAGTAGATTCTGTGGTCATCATTATATGTATCATTCAAATAAATCATTTGTATTTTTATTTATAAAGAATACGGTGATATAGATACAGATACTTAAATGCCATTAAAATGTATATGCTTTTCTAATAACTAACAATTGATTAGAGACTAAGTTTCCCTAGTTTATTTTGAATTTCACAAGTCATGATTTTTGTAATACGTCATCTATGTATGTTTGTACTCTCTTACAAACCAAACAAATATTTTGTTTGACACACAACAGTTATTTTTAAAGAAGTTATGTCATTTATATTACTATTGAAAAGTTGATCAACTGGTAAAACAAAATTGCTATGAGAAAGTTGAGATTTTTAAGGAGGGAATAAAAAGTACCTTTCCATAAGAATCAAGTTGTAACAGAATGCTTTTGGAGGCAGCAAACTACAGTGGCTTAAGCAATAAGGAAATTTACCATTTCACACACAAAAAAAAAAAAAAAAAAAAAAAAAAAATCTAGAGATGAGACATTGCTGGGTTAAAAAGACTTAAGTGTCCTTACTATGTCAGTAATTCACCCACCTTCCATTCTTTCAATCTTTCTTTTCAGCCATCCTCAGGGTTCTGGTTCTGACCTTATGCTTGACCACATGACAACAAGGACACTGCTGTCATAGTTGTAGGCATCATCATTTCAAGTGGACTGACAAAAGTTAAAAAAAAAAAAGAGGCAATTTCTCATTTCTTGTTTTTTGTTTATCCAACAGTAAACCTTTCCCACAGGTTTTCTTAGAATCACGATTTTTAAAAAAATTCAAAATGTATCAGTAAATTCATAAAGTGGCAGATATTCAGTGGCTGGCGTGATATTTTGCTTATTCCTATTTCTGTAGACTTATGTTTAGTTATAAAGCAACAAAATGTACTGGAAGTGACTGGCAGAAGGACAGAGGAGGAGAGAGTAGCAGAAGACCCGGTGATCACCAGGAAGCAGAGGTCATAGAAACAGACTTTATTGCTTTGGTGGAAATTTTTCTCTAACCTGTCTTTAAACCCTACTCTATGCCTAAAATATTTCTTACATTCTGATTAGCTAAAACTTAAATTGGCTATTATCCAATAAAGCACTTTAGGATTGTTTTCCCCCAAAGATAATCCATTCCAAAGGAAAAGTAAGATTTAATTTCTAATAAATCTTCATTTAAGTAGTTCCTTTCCCCCTCCTTTTTGCAAATTATCCAATTAATGCATCCACATTTTCACTTAATTTGTAATGAAAAAATTGTGATCTTTTAAATTTTTTTTATTGTGTTGGTCTTTTTTTTTCTTTCTTCTTTTTTTTTTTAATCTGGCACTTATTGATAGACAAATATTCTATCTCTTTGTTTTTATTATTACTATACCCACCCGATACAACCTACTTACCTATGCTTAATTCATCCATATAAAGGACCATTATTTTTATGCTGCTTCTATTTACACTTGAAAAGTCCCATATCATAGAATTTTTCCTGAAATTTGATTCATCTTTCAGTATTCTTCATCTCAGGAAATGAAACTCAAATGTAGTGGCTCAAGTCAGAAATTTCTTTTTTAAATCTTTCCATAAGTGTTTGTGCGATCCATCCATTCTCAAATCCTGATGACATTATCTCTTAAATATCTCCGAAATTTGTTTACTTCACTTTAATTTCCCTTGCTGCTTTCCTAATACTGCAGACTACAATCATTCCTCCGTTAGATCCTGCAAAAGCCAGCTACCTGTTCTGTCTCACCCTTGGCTTTTATCATTTAAATGGGGTCTTTTTTACACAGCCAGAGGATCTTTTCAAGAGTGAAAATCTAATCATCTGTCTTCTTCCTTCTTGTTCATATTTCATCTTTTTCACCTGTTGCTTTAAAGTCCTTCATTAGTATCCTGTATTTATTACGATAAGAACTTAATTCTTGAACTCGGCCCACAAGACACTGGCTATGAGACCTGTACCTCTTTTTCCAAACTCACCTTGTTTTCCTGTGCTTTTTCTTCTCTAACTACATTGGTCTTTTCGTAGGACCTTCGTCTCTAAATAAAGAAGAAATTCTTATGACCTCCATCATTTAGATGAATGTCAGGTATTCTTCACATATCATCCCAGATGGTGTTTCCTTAAAGCCCCTTTCTTTGACCTTCTCTGAATGTCAAACTCCTATTTGCTTTCATGTTGCTATGCATCACTTTTCCACTTGTCACTGTTAGGGTTTTGTATTTATTTGACTATTTTGTCTTTCTGTAGATTTAAAGGTCCATGAAGAATGGAATTATTTCTGCTTTTGTGGTTGATAATAGACATGTAATTTTGAAAGAATGAGGAGAGGTAGGTCTTTTTCTAGGTAGGATAAATCCTAATCCTGTTTCCCAACAGTTTAAGTTTGTCCACAGTTCACTGCTCCTGCCATTATCATATTTCTCCTCATAAGATATAAAGTAGTGTTTGGGAATGAGATCACCATGGTTTCAAAACTGTTATGTCATCTTTGTGTCACTTTGACCAAAAGACCTGACAAGAATAACTTACAGGAGGGAAAGTTTATTTTGGCTCATTGTTACAGAGGTTCAGTCCATGGTTGGTTGGCTGAATCCATTGCTTTGGTCTGAGATGAGGCAGAACAGAGGGGCAGAAAGTCATGATGGAGGAAAGAAGCTCAAGAGATAGCAACCAGGAAGGAGGGAGGGAGGGAAGGAGGGAGGAAGAGAGAGAGAGAGGGAGTGAGAGAGAAAGAGAGAGAGATTGAAATCTTCTCATCTGGGATAAAATGTGAGCCCCTAAGGGCCCCAACTACCTATTTTCTTCATCCAAACCCTACATGCCTACATTACCACCCACTTAATCAATTTAAGTGGGTTAATCCATTGATTAGATCACAGATCTCAGGAGCTAATCATTTTGCCTCTGAACATTCTTGCATTATCTCACGCTTGAGAATTTGTGGAATACCACATATCCAAACAATAACAAAAAACACAGCTTTTATATGTTGAAGAGAATGAATAAATATAATAAAAAAAGTAAAGACTGGAAACCTTACAATTGTAAAATATCCAGTTTGCCTCATGGGTTTAGAAATAATTTTAAAAAATAAAAAGAAGATATCACCAGTTTGCAATGCAGGGTAACTAAAATAATATCATGTACTCAGAAGTGTCATAAGCAATGTTAAAACTAAAATTGTTATGAACAACTTCAGTATCATTTTAAATTATGTTTTTGAGTTATTCATATCAGATGTGCATAGTTGGCAATAGAGAAAGAAGCTTCTTATTATTCCAAGAGACAGAGCACACCTGAGAGACATTCTGAGCAAGATACTAGAGACAAAAACAGAATTTTTGTGGGGGTGGTACATGGAAGTGTGCAAGGCATTTGGTATTGGGAAAGTCAGATCTTGAACAATTTTCAACAAGGTAGATAGATGTTAGAAGTAGAAGGAAAGTGTTTTCTCCTATTGCGTGAGAGATTTTTTTTCTTCACTCTATTTCATGATCAACTTGATGTGACTCTATCCTCAAAAATCGGAAAGAAAGAAAGTATTATTACTTCTTTCAAAGTTGAACAGCTAGGCCTTTGGGACTATTCTTTCTTCTCAAAGCAAAGGCTTAGGGCATGGTTAGGTTAAAAGATGGAATTATTTGTAAAACTAAATAAAATAAGGAACACATTGAAAGTATAAATTTTTGTATGAATATAGTATCTAGTATTATAGCAACATACCAATTGATAGTCATTCTTTTAACTCATACACTGAGAAGCTCAAAGCTGCTTCTCTAAATCCTATTAATAAGCCTATGGGGCATTGTCAAAAGGAAGCTTTAAATTTGGAGACAGATCTTATACAGTTTGTATAAGAAAATTTCCCCAAAACTCCTTTGTTAATGCAAGAATGTTAGTAGGAGAAATGACTCAATTGCCAGTCCATCCTAGATTGAATGGAATAAATGGATAGTACCTGCATTCAGGTGGGGCATGGCTTGTGAAGGCACCTTCCCTCTCCTCCCTTCTCTTTGCTGTTTCTGTTTCCTGGACACCATAAGGTGAGCAGTGTTCCTCCACCACACCCTTTCGCCATGGTATTCTGTCTCACTTTGGGCCTAGAACAATGGACTTGGCTAATAATGGACTAAGTCTCTGAAACTGTGAGACAAAATAAACTTTTCTCCCTCTACATTGTTCTTGTTAGGCATTTTGGTCAGTGTTAAAAACTGACCAACACCAGAATACCTGGAATATTAGCAGACTGCTAATTGGTAAATAGGACCAATGTGAGGGAGATGACAAAATACACTGGAGTCCCAAAATGTCATTCACTGACGGTGAAGGTCCCATGTGAAGTAAATTCCATGCTAAAAGAAGATTTATTTTTCTCCCATTGTCCTTTGGTATACTAGCAGTAGAAGTACCAAAATTAGGTTTTAATCAGCACATGATTAGGGGAGAGATGATGAAGGATTGCTTTTAGCACTGAAAGCTACTGGAAAAAATTTTTACTCTCATTCCCTTTTGATGGTGAAAAGTTTATGGGAGAGAACATAAAGTTTTGACCATACTAAACAAATTTAGGCAGGTTAAAATAATAAGTAATATGCTTTTTCTCTTAGCTTTACAATTTTGATATAAACACAAATTACTTTAAAAAATTCAAATATGTGTATAATGGGTGCTTTGAAAGTAGGTGCTTTGAAAAAACCTGACAAGTTCAAGGAATTATTTTTGCTTTTAAAAATAAAAATATTAGACAAGTTTGCTAAAATAATTTAGGGAAAGCACACAAGATGTTCTCTATTGGAAAATCATGCACTTTAGTAGCACACATATTATACCTCAGATGGTAAAACTGCAGAAAGTTTTTCACTATCTAAGGAAATTGACACCTACTTTATGTGAATTTTCCAATAGAAATACAGTTTGTATCAAATTTCTTGTTCAACACACATTTTGCCAAGTTTCTACTATGTAGATGGCCCTGAAATGCTATGGGAGTTCATTTACAGAGGAATAAAGAAAGGGTGTTGATAATCTAGTGAAGCAGTTAGTCCAATACATAAATAAGTCCATACAATTTGATAAGAGTTATTGTATGCACCTGGATAGAGCTCTGAGAAAGTATGAGATCATCATGTGACCTTGGAGGAAGGACTTCACCCAGGAAAGAGCCCAGTAATATCTGCTACATTCAGCAACAAGAAATTTATAAAATAGTGAATTGAGCACATACAGGCAGTGCCATTAGTGTCTAGATGAGGAAATTCACTATAAATAAGGGCTAGATTCTTTTACAGTGAGCTTATGAGGGGAAAACGGTAAGCAGCATGGGGGATATAGGAAAGATCAAGAGAAACTGAATCCCCATAAGCTATGCATTTGTAGAAACTTTAATGCAAAAGGTTTTCTTACAGATTCTTATTTGATCCTCCACCCAAGCCCTATGAACTAAGCCAAGCAGGTGTACAGTATTATTTCCCATCTTTCATGGTTGAGAAAGTTGAGATAAGAAGAGATGAAGAAACTTGCCTAAGGTCAAAACATTTCTTAGTGATAGACTGAGGCTACAGTACAAATTTCTCCTCCCCTTTTGTAGACCCTACTACCTCAGGGCCATATACATCCCAGGCTCTCTTTTTGTTTCAACATAAATTTTCTTTTTTTTTTTTTTAAATTTATTTATTTATTTTTGTTATCGGCGGACACAACATCTTTGTTTTGTATGTGGTGCTGAGGATTGAACCCTGGCCACACGCATGCCAGGCGAGCGCGCTACTGCTTGAGCCACATCCCCAGCCCAACATAAATTTTCTTGCAAGTCTTGAGAAAAGCTAGATATCTTCTCTCCACAAAGAAACATGTGCCTGGACGAGTGGACATGCACACACATACATACACACACACATACATATTCTGTGTGTAATGTCATAGGATTCAAAAAACTCATCTAGATTTCAGAAGAGCCTGTTGTGGTCAAATAAGTCCTACATTCCATAATTATGAATGAGAATTTGAAGAAAGGGAACATCCCTACTTGCATAAGTAAGTTCTATGACTATGCAAAATCATTTCAGGATGAACTCCTGCACAATCCCCATGTGAATCCAAGTGAGTTCAGTGCTGCTTTTGCCTCTCTAATTGCCTCACTCACTGTATGAAGCTCACTGTCAGTGTCTTGAACCTATACAGTGTACTCCATCCCATATTCTGAGTTTTGAAAATCAGAAAAGAAGATAATAAATACACACATACACACACACACTCATTCGTGGAATTCTCTTTTAAAAAGAAGATCTAACATTCTTCTTTAAGGCTGAGTAATATAAGAATAGTAGAATGAATCAGACATTATTACCCTATGTACATATATAACCATACAAACGGAATGATTCTGTATCATGTACAACCAGAAGAATGAGAAATTATATTGCATTATATATGATGTATCAAAGTATATTCTACTGTCATGTATACTAATTAAAACAAACTAAATTTTTTAAAAAAATAAACCCCATAAGAGGACATAAATATTTTGTTGAAAAATTAAAATCATATATTTTCCAAGTAATAAGTAACCCAAATGCACTAATAATTGATATTATATTTATACACTAATGCTAGTGGCAGAATCACTTTTTAGGTTCTGATTCACTAGGAATACTTTCTATATTTTAAATTTTTCAAAATGAATACAGATTTTAACAAAGTGAACTTTGTGGATGTTTTCAGGGTTTTAAAAGTGAATGTTATGATAGTGTGGTTGAACATTAATTCCCCCTCTTTTGGTTTTAGCTGTTGTACTTTAAAGACTAGAAACTAACATTCATAAAATATTTAAAACATAATTTTGATTTGTTAAAACCAAAACAATGTCAACCCCATTTGGGAGAAAAATGACTTTCTCAAAGAGTTCTATCCAGCAAAAGAAATTCAGAAAAGTGAATCCTGGATCCAGGCCTGAGACACCCAATCTCTGAAAATCCTAGAATATTCACCTTCAGATAACAACATCCTAAGCTTTCCACCCCCCTTCAATAACAAGATTTTCTCATGTTCTCCACATTTTTTTTTCCATTTAAATTCCCCCTTTGAAAACATTTTGCAAATAAAAACAAGGAAAATCTTATAGGGGGCTCTTCCTGAGTTTTCTGTCCATAATCTACATGTTTTAATTTCATGACATTAATTTCATTCTTAGAATGTGAACCTTTGAACTTCTTGTTATGTCATCAAATTGAACTTCTGAACTTTTTCTGAGAGCCTATAAACCTGAATGTGAAAGCTGCATGAAATTGTTTTCTGAGGCCTCCCTGAGTGTCTGCATAGTGGTAGTTCTCTTGACTAAGGAGTAAAAGTGCAATGACGTGAAAATGTCATGTACAATGCAGAGTTCTAAAACTGTTTTTTAGGATTTTCTCTAAGCTACCTATCTTTGTTTTAGCCTCAATTTTCGAACTATAAAAGTTGAGATATAATATATATCCCTTTGTAATTCATCAGAACGCACTTGGGAATTGCAAGGGCCAATTCAGAATAAAATCCATAAAGGGCTCTGTGCTCCTCAGAGATCTCCATGTAAATGCAATTATCTTATGGTTCTGCTATAGGCACTGCACCAAGTGTCCAGTGTCACCAGTCTTACTGTATGCTGTAGAGGCTTGTATGGCATTTATAATGATCTGTTGAAGTGAGTGTGCATTTGACATCCTTCAAATACTTGCTTAAGTCCTGCCTCACAGAGACTCAGAGGGTCATGAACAGTTTAATTCACACTTCTTTATATTTCCAGCTTCACGGTAAAGTGCTCCATGCCCTGAGGCTGACCTTTAACTTCAAAGCTAAAATCATTATGTAACTTAAAACATCTAAACTGATATTGCAATGAATAGAAATAAAACAATCTTCAATTACTCTGAGAAGATTTAGGAACACACACATACACACACATATATGTGTGTGTGTGTATATTCAACAATTTTGAATTTATTAAATATATATTCACAAATACATGCATGCATACATATGTATATAAATATATTTATATATATGTGTGTGTATATATATATATATATATATATATATATCCTCACAAATACATGCATGTATATATTTGTGAATGTATTTGATAAATGTAAAATTTTTGCATGTATACTAATTACTGTATAGAAAAATGATTGAAGGAAAGCAAGAGTATAGCATGGATACCAGAAATAAAAACATGTTTTCTATATTGAAATTTAATAATTATAAGGTGATACTCTAAATAAAGTGAAGGTAAAATAAATCTATTAATACATCGTCTCATGTGCAAATGTTAATGTATTTCCTTGCATCCCTATAGTACTTATAAGATATGTAAATACATGATTTTGATGGATTCCTTGCACTGAATTTACAAATGAGTGTTCAACTGGCACTGAATATTAAATTGTCTTAACATAAAATCTTTGGATCAGTCATACTAACTCAGATCATTACTAAATTAAAAAATGGCAAAAAATAATCAAGTTGATTAAAATTTTACATTGATTATATAAATACTTCTTGATTAGAGAGTATATCAGTTTATTAGCCACTATCTTTGATAAATAACAAATATTTACTGAGTGTTGACTGTTTACCAATACTCTTCTAGGGCTATATGGGCAGTGGTTGCCAAATAGATCCTGCAGTCTCCGTGCTTGCATTCTTTCCTATTCACTTAACCTGGGAGAATTTGTGTATGACAGGAGGAATCAAAAGTAGTAAGTACTAGAAGGTGGATCACATAAGAGGTATGTACTCAATACTAATATTATTGCTAATTTCATATTACAAAAAGAGAAATCAACCCTTTAATTTCTAAATGTATCATAATCAAGTAAGAATGAAATATAACACATCCACTCAATAAGACTATGGCAACCTCAGAGGAATTTATGTATTATATCTTCTTATGTACTAACCAAGGAAGTGGGTCAGAATACTCAGGGGAAGTAATAGGAGTGCCTTAGTATCATGGCATAATGGCTTTTATTGAGCAATGATTATTCAACTCAAGGTCAACAAAAAGTATTTCTTAGTGAATTTCCCCCTTTCTATTTTGTGAACATACAAGATTTGTATAACTATCTTGAAACTTCACAAAGCAAATACAAAACTAATTTAAGTATATTATCCAAAACCAATATTCTATGAGTTTATCAATTTCGATATTTAAACTGATATGCTTCTGTAGTTGAGTGTCTAGACTTTCAAGCCATTAGCCCAGTCAAGAGGACAGAGAATTTCTATGAATACAGAAAGCTTGTGACTGCTCCCAAATATCGTATTGACTTTGCATGGTGTTGCAAAGTCTACCACTGTGAGTAGCTAAAAACTATTCAATTGTTATTGTTACATTGAGTTAAATTGCTTGGGAATACACACACACACACACACACACACACACACACTATTATTATAACATATATAACATAGTATTTGCACAAATATCATTTGGTGGTTGGGAAGAACCCTAAAGCTTGTAAACTTAAAAAAGAGATAGGCAATAACACTCAAGATCAGTGTCAAGGACACTAAGGAGAAAGAAAGATGTATGAGTCTGCATGTTTTCTCAGACACCTTCAGGTATCTTTTGCTAGGTAAGAAACCTAACCTGTAATGACAAAATTTTGGAGTTTTAAAAAATATCCATAGTTGTTTTTTGTTTTTAGTGGAATCCATTTTCTATAATGATAAAAGCATGAAATGTATCTTAATCTAATTAGTCTTGTGGATGTACATAATGGTGAGATTCACTGTGGTATATTCATATATTTACATAGAAAAATTATGTCGAATTTATTGTACTTTTTCCCCCTATTTCCCCTCCCTTCCCTTCATTCCCTTTTGCCTAATCATTTGAACTTCTGTCTAACCCCTTCCCTTCATTCCCTTTTGTCTACCCCCCCCCCCCTTATTGTGGGTTAGCTTCCACAAAACAGTAAAAACCTTCTGCCTTTGGTTTTGGGGAATTGGTTTAATTTAATTAGCATGATAGTCTCCAGAACCATCCAGTTGTTGGCAAATGTCACAATGTCATTCTTCTTTATGGCTAAGTAATACTCCATTGTGTACATATACCACAATTTATTTATCCATTTATCTGTTGAGTGCACCTAGATTGGCTCCATAGCTTAGCTACTGTGAGTTGTCATGCTGTCTATAAATACTGATGTGGCTTTGTCACTGTTGTGTGCTGATTTTAAATTATTTGTATATATACTGAGGAACGGCATAGCTGGATCATATTAATTGGTTCTATTCCAAGTTTTCTGAGGCATCACCATATTGCTTTCCAGAGTGATTGTACCAAATCATAGTCCCACCATCAATGTGTGAGTGTACCCTTTTCCTCACATGCTGTCCAACATTTATTAATATTTGTATTCTTGATAGTTGCCATTTTGACTACAATGAGATGAATTCTCAGTGCAATTTAATTTGAATTTGCATTTATCTAATTGCTAGAGATTGTTGGACTTTTTTTTCATATATTTGTTGACCATTCACATTCACATTTCTTCTTTTGAGAAGTGTCTGTTTAGTTTCTTTGCCTGTATATTGATTGGGTTGGGATTTTTTTTTCTTTTTTCTTTTTTCTTTTTTTTTTTTTTTGTGTGTGTGTGCTAAGTTTCTTGAGTTCTTTGTACATTCTGGAAAGTAATGCCCTATCTGAGATGCAGGAGGCAAAGATTTTCTCCCATTGTACAGGCTCTCTGTTCACACTCTGGTGGATGTACATGAGGGTGAGGGTCATTGTATCCTTTGCTGTGAAGAAGCTTTTTAGTTTGATGCCATCCCATTTATTGATTTTTTATTTTACTTCTTGAGCTTTAGGAGTCTTGTTAAGGAAGCCAGTCCCTGAGCTAACATTATTTTTATTTTTTATTTGTTAGGCCAAAAGTGCACTTGTATGGCTAAATACAATTGTGCCTACCTTTTAGTAAATTCTTTTCCAAAGGAAAATTACCCCAGAAAGTTTCCTATGTAAGTTCTCTGTATCAAGTGAAGAGCCAGAGAGGTCACCTTTTGAAGTCACCAGAAGAATGGTTACATTTCAAAGAAGAGGGAGAACGGATGTATCCTGTTACAGGGGTATGGCGAAAAACAACTACAGTTCTTCATGAGAAGACTAGTCTATTCAATAAACAATTAACGAGGGAATTCAACAAGGATTTAAGGAGCTGAGGAACAGCAAAGGGGACTACGTTAGGGATGTCAGGTCCTAGCTCAAGAATGCTCTGGAAAGGATCCAGGGGAGGAATAAGGAAGGTGGTGCTGTGGAAAATGGAAGAAGAAACACTCTCCTCCTGCACAGTTTTGCCTAGAGCTATCAGGGGTCTGCTAGTATGAAAGTAGCAACAGAGCACAGGTCTCCAAAGAGAATCCCCTTGGCCTAGAAGCATGGAAGGATCACCTTAATAGCATCCAATAACTCTACTATAGTCAATCTTTCCTCCAAAGATTGCAATGAGGTTTAGAGGCATTTTTTTTTTTTTAGAAAAATAGTATTCTGGGTTTTTCCTTTTAAAATAATAATTTAATCATACTATTTCTAGGCCTAGGAATAATAAGACTTTAGTTATCATTAGACAAAATCATGCTGAATATAAACAGTGTCTGTTTTCCTCCATGTTTTTATATTTGTATGCAGCGTTTGTCAGCATGGCAGCCGTGGCGATGATAAAGTGCATTTTTCTGCTTGGGTGGTTAGCCCTTTCATTTTTACAAGTGACAAAATAAAAATCTGCTGAAGAGTGAACATGCTGCTTTCACTGTGTCATCTCAGCCCTGCGGGTCATTTTATTATAAAAATGTAAAAATCCAGTCAATTTTATTTAATCAGCTGAAAAGGAAAAGTGTTTCCAGGTCATTAATCAAGTGCTCCTTCTCTGTGGGACTTGTCTCTTCAGAAACTGCCATATGAATCATTAATAAAGCTAGAAAGATTTTTTTTTTTTTTTTTTGCCGGCAGGTTTTTGAGAAACCTAGATGTTATTAATATAACAGAAGTAAAGTAATTTTAGGTCAACAAATAAAGCCTTCTGTAGCCATTGCCTATAGAACTGCACCTATGTTATTAAAAGCAGCTAATTCTTTACTTTCTAAACATTTAATTGTTAGAAATGTTGGGAAATGTTCAGCTGTTTAGATTGTATATGATTATATATTCCATAATTACATGTTTTCTTGAATGTTACCTAACCTTATATTTACAGTAAACTTTTATTATGTGAATTGATCAAAACATAATGAGACAGTAGGAAGAGATAATTACTACCAGATCTATAATAATAATAATGATAGTAATTAAACACAGCAAACTGCATTCACATAATGTCAAGCTTGTGCTTAAACCCATAAAAGCTACTGAAATAGAAGCCTGAAGTTCCTTCCTAAAAGAATTTTGTGGCTTATGCTTGTATTAGTTCACAGGGCTTTATTTTTAAAAGGAGGTCTTGACTTGCATGAGGAACCTTCTAGTACTTGACCAATAATGTTATGCTCATCAGAAATCAACTTCTGATTAAACTTTTACTTTTTAGGAATCATTCTTTCAATGAAACTACAAAAGTCAGCAGAGAGGGAAGCATGAAAGAGGAGTTGTCTTTCTGAAAGCCTGTGAATTGCTGTTTCTCAATCCTAAAGGAAGTTGGGATAGTGGACATCAACAAATGTGCAATGGAATTAAATATTAAATGACCCACACCCTTTCAACTTATAAATTAATTTTTTCCTTTAGGAACCACTTTTCGAATTTTTTTTCTCATTCTCAATGCAACAAAATAATTCCAGAATTTATAGAAAATGTATGCTTTGGGTTACACCAGCATTTGTTGATATACTTTGTGATGTTTACTTTTTATTAGTTATGATTTTAGGTATTGAGAATTAAATTTACTTATGCTCAAACTTCCAGAGATTTTCTTATAAAATCTACAAAGATGATTTACTCATACAATGTGTAAGATTATGATTCAGTATTTAATAAAAATACTCTTTATTCATATACAATCTTGTGTCAAATGTATCTGATACTCTCTTACCATCCTAAAATCAGATTTGGTGATTGTTTCTCATATGTGTGAATTGCTTACTAAAAAATACTATATACACATATATACATATGCATATATAGCATATACATACAAATCTCCTTACATGTAAGTATCATTTGCATTGTTAGCTAAATAGTGTTAACAATTATTTCGCTTTCAAAAAACTTTAAACAAATTTCCTAACAGTGTCTATAACAACACAAGCACTTTAATAGAACTTACCATTGTTCAAAACACATTTGAAAAGAGTTGTTTTTTCCTACCAAATTTCATTCTTAAATATGAAAAACAAAAATGATTCATGTTGACTAAATAGTCTAAAACACTGAGCAGTCTATTTGTACAGCAGATCATAACAATCAAAAACTAGAAATCAAATATCCAAAAATGAAGATTTAAAAATAAATATTAGAGTTGATAAGAACCATTTTCCTATGGTACACTTCTGATTCCAACCCATGAAAGGGGTGAGGGGATTATATAGCACATAGCATTTGATGTATGTCATGACTGCACATAGAGAAATACCAAAGCCAGTCTAGAAGAGAAAGGATTGGGGTCAGTCAGGCAACCCCTTCTGAATAAGGCTGTGATTAAAGTGAGTCTTGAAGGACTAATAGAAGTTATTAAGGACAACCAGGGTTAGAAGAGGGTGAGGGTGAAATCATAGGAAGCAGTACATTTCAAGGTGCAAGTATGCAAAGCATGGCTCTATCAGAGGGTTCCAGTGATGATCAATTGGAGGAGTGAATGAGAGACCACTTGATATGATAGTTCACAAAGACAGGTTTTTGCCTTTATTGTTCTCATTCTAAGTTATCTAAGCCTTCTGTTGATTCATTCAGGGTTAGGGGAGAGACTGTAGGCCAGTATCTTTATGTCCTGATCTATCTCCAACACCTAAATATTCGTCTAGCAAATAATAGGTAATCAATATTGAGGTCTTTTATTAATGAAGAAAGAATAAATAAATATAGTTGATGTTTGAGCTATGAAAGAGAGTACAAGAAATAGGCCTAGACTCTTAAGCACAGGACAGATCACAAATGCTAACAAATACAATGGCAGTGGATCTGTATTTCATTCTAAAAAAATAGTTCACAGCAAAAAGTTTTAAAATATGGAAGTACATTGCAAGATTTCCATTTTAGATATTTTTGGTAATTGTGTATGCAATAGAGGAGGGTCTAGTAACCAGAATACACTAGGATTATAAATATAACCTATCATATAAGTAGAATCATCTAGGTTTCCTTAATAATCCAGTTTTCCAAACAATGAAGCAAAAGTTATGGAAAAGATCTTGGCAGATATGGTGTTTCTCTGCATGCACTCTGACTCTCTATTCCTGATCTCTTAACAAATTTTTAAAAACCTCTGGGCTAATGGCATAGTGATTACACTTATAATAATATTTCTTCTGCTTACAAGTTTTATATTATGTTAAATTAGATTTCAAGGGAACTTTTATTTGCTATATATTTTCATGGTTGCTTATCTATATGCAACTTTTCATTGGTTCAATACTAATTTTCAGGTTGTGATGTGAACTAATTACCCATTACAAGAGGTTGCATAAATAATTAGTCATCTAGTGATTTATTTTGTATTTAGTTTTCCAATAACATGCATTTACTGCTGTTCTTATTTTCTCTATCTACTCACATAATGTAGCATTTAATTACATTTAATTTTTATAATCATATACAATATATATTGTTGAGAGCCATGGCCAGGTCAAGATGGTGCCTGGCATTTTGCCAGAAAGAGCGGTTCCTGCTGCCTCAGGGTGCCCGCTATTTTTGAGCTCTCGCATAGTTCCTAGAGAGTTCACATGGGTGAATTTTGCGGGTTGAGTTCTGGATAAGTGCTAGCAAAATTCCCAAAGTTCCGGTGGAGCTCTCGGGGAGTTCCTGGGGAGTTCCCGTGGGTGGCATGCCACGTGGGTTCTAAAAATTAAAGTTCATTCCTGCTTGAATCTTCAAGTGGCTCGTGATTTGTGCCCAGTTAGACTGCGGCAATATATTATCAGAGAAAAACATAATTTCTTCTCTAATTTCTGTACATCTTTCTAGAATTCACAAATCCATAATTTACCATAATATTTGAACAATATCAGCAGACAAAGAAACATGTATGATTTGTATGACTTTTGTGCTAGTTTTAACATAAAGAATATTCTAAACACTTGATTCAGTAGGGCTTAAGAAGCAATGAACCATGATTTCAATACTTTGGTGAATTTGAGAAATTTGACTAACTGCTACCAGCTTTCCTTTCTTTGTTTGAAAAGTGATATTAGCACTTGGAAAACTTACCATCTTTGATGCAATTGGGAATTAACATAATAAATAAACATTGTTAGCTCAACATTTTTATAAGGATATGAAATTATTAATATATTGGTCTCTGAATCAATTGTGGCAAATAGCCAATTTTGTCAACTGAAAAAAAAAATAAGTATGAAATTCATTCCCCCACTAACACATTTGGAAAGTTTGTTCATTGGCACTCAGAGGACTCTGGGTCTTGGGGGACAAACAAGTCAGCAATATTTTGTCTGCATTAACCACTTTTTAAGTGTGAAGCCAATCATTTATATTGCTTACATTTTTACATTTTTATTTGTTCTTTTAATATTTATCATCTATACATCTGATTGTTAATGTCAATAATATTAAAATATCAATTCTTCAACATTGATTTAAATTTAGATGTCATTGTTTCACTTGCTACAAACATCATTGATCATTGAGTACTATTAGTCTCCTTCTCTACAGACAAGCTATTTTGAACAAAGTATTCTTAAATTATCTCTAAGGTAAAGGAAGAATTTAAACCTGTTTATTTTTAGAACCAAATTCCATTCTTTCTGCTAATTTTGTTAATTTGTGAATTGAGAGAAAAATTTTAAAATTCTGAAGCTCACAGAAGAATAGCAGAAATGTTATTTTGTTCCTAATCCCTGTTCCCTCCTGTATTTCCTTCCTTCCTTCCTTCCTTCCTTCCTTCCTTCCTTCCTTCCTTCCTTCCTTCCTTCCTTCCTTTCTTTCTTTCTATAACAAAACTACTGACATTAGGCTGGGTAATGTGACTTCCTGGAATGATGAATACATTTTTAAGATTTTCTTTCCATTAGATATGGCTACATTCTGGCCAAGGAGGAGTGAATCATAGTGCTGTTACAAGATTAAAGTAGGAATTCTTTACTCTTAAAATACAAAAATACATCTATCATATGATACAGCAATCCCAATACTGAATATATAGCCAATAAAAAATAAATCAGTGTGCTGAAGAGATAGCTGAACTCTGTTTACTGCAATATTATTTACATAGCCAAGATATGGGGTCAACTTTTTCCTTAAATAGATAATTAGATAAAATGTGTTATATTTTCATATATATAAATGCATACATACAAACACAATGGAATATATTCAGCCTCAAAAAAGAAAAGGAATCCTGTCAATTGTGACAACATGGGTGAATCTGGAGGATATTATGTCAAAAAAAATGAGCCAAGCACAAAAAGACAAACACTGTATGATTTCATATATATATAGCTTAAGAAGGGCAACTCACAAAAACAGAGTGTAACCATGGTCAACAGGGGTTGGTGGTAGAAAGAGGGAAATTGGGATATACTAGTCAAAGAGTGGAACACTTCAGTTAGATAGGGGAGTCAGTTCAAGAGATATGTTGTATGACATAGTGACTATAGATAATAACAGTGTATTCTCAAAAGTTACTATGAAATTAGATTTTAGATGTTCTTACCACAAAAATTATATGAGATAATATATATACTAATTACACTGATTTATCAGTTCCATAATGTTTATATATTTCAAAACATCATGTTGTATGCAATAAATAAATATATATATATATATATATATATATATATATATATATATATAAAATTTTTATTTTTCAATGTAAAATAAATATTTGAAATTATTATAAAATAAAATATCTGATTGTTTTTTTTTAGTTTTTAAAGGGGTGGGTATTTTCTTAGTCACAATCTTGACTTTAAAAATAGCTTTCTATCAATAAAATTGTCTTCTAGTATAAATGAATGCTTTATTGTTGTTTATTTTATTCAACTTCACTGGTTATACTTATATTTCTTGGGGATTTTAGCTGAGAAATACTGAAGACCTTACCACACTCTATTTTATAAAGAATAATCTCCACTTGCAACCAGACAGGAAAAGGCCCTAGCAAACTAGTCAATTAAGTAATTAAAAAATAGTAGAATAAATTAAATTTAGGTCTTTTTGTAAAGTTTCCTTGTCATAAATTGTATTGTATATTATTTCACTCTTTCAATATGTATTTGTACACACAGGGATTAGCTCTGTACTAAGCTCTGGAATTGGGATAATTATGCCAGAAATGTGAAAGAAGAAAGACTTTTGTCTTTATGGAATGAATATTAATGTGCAGATTCTTCCATTCTGACAGGCAAAAATAGAGTGATAAGTTACAGAAGTGCAGAAAAGCACTGTTTCTTGTTGATGTTTTGTTTTATGTATATTACAAACAAAAATAAGAAAATAGTTTAAAATTTTTTGCAGTATTGTGAAACTTTGATTAGACAAAAGAAGTATCATTATGATTAAAAAAAAACAAGTATTGTGGTGGCTAGAAAATGGGTATTAAGGAAATGTATTCTTATTTATCACATAAGAATATGGCAAGAAAAATAAGTTGGCAAATGTACTTCTTCCACTTGTGACTGCAGACAGAGCACAGTTCTGTGTGTGTAGTGGGGAATATATCACCTCAGACAGTGATTAACCTATGAATATAACTGTGTATAAACTGAACTATGTCAGACTTTCAACTGTCACAATAAATCTCTTACAGCAAAACTCACATAAATATGTGTCTATATAATAATGACAAATCTGCTTCCATTAGAAAAGCAATCTAATCTAGACAGGTAGCAGGTATTTCACTAATTTTCTTAGAAGCAAAATCAATCACTTAAAGAACCTTCAATTTGGTGAGAAAAACAATTACTTTGCTCTCTTCCTTCACTGAGACTTTTCATTCCTTGATTCATGCTATAAATTGGCCCCTGTAGAGTTGTTTTTTTCTGCTTGATGTATCTCTGAGTCAACTACCCACTTATTTGTTTCCAGTTCTCATGTTTCCCTAGAGTGTGTCAGTACAGTAACTCTGCCTTTTTCCTCACACAGCCATGGATATGCTACCCCTATCCATCCTATGGTGCTCTAGTGCATGGGAGAGTCTGGAAATTTAGGATGACTCATGTAAGCATGAAGTTATAATTTTGATTTTAACTAGGCCCTTTCTTTCTTGTTTTGATAAATATTAAATTTGCCTAAAATTGCCTCCCGATTCAGGTCTCCAAAGAAACTGCTCCAAATCTTTTCCATTTATTTTAAATTAAACAAACTACCTTGTGTTTTGCAATTGTTCAGACTTTATTAAAAAGTTATCCCATGTGAACTCTTAATTTCCACTATTTCTATTTAAGTTTTTCTTCAATAAATTTGATTCTAGTATCTTCCTTCTTCCTTCTAATTGCCCTGGGTTTGTAGCAGGTTATAAAATACTTCTCTATATAATATATTTTTCCAAATAATATTTTTCCAAACATTAAATTAAAGGCAGAAAACAAGAACATTTCATTCAACTGGCTGAACTTGAATATGTGCTATGTAGAATGATAACTCCTTGTAGTCAAATATGTTCAAAAATATGCAAAAGGCTGTATATTATAGCAAAAGACTGGCAGTAACCACATATCCAAAAATACAGCACTGGTTGAATATATTTAGATAAACATGAAATATGTGCAAGCCTACAAAGCAGTAGTGAATATATCTATGTACTAACAATGGAAAGTTATTGAAAATGTACTTTAATAATAAAAATGAAGACAGATTTTTAACAATACGATTAAGTATGGGGAGGGATGTTAACATATCATGTATTGCTTATATTTTCAAAGTAAAGCTGTGAAAGAATATACTAAAATGTATTAAATTGTTGCTTATAGAAGGGAAACAAAGTACAGAGGAGAGGAGACAGAAATGGCATAAAGACCTTTGGATATATACCTTGTTTCATTTTTTTGACTTAGTATTCTTTTATGTTTTATATAATTTCATTCAATTAAATAAATAAATAAAAATTAACATTGAAACTGAAAATAAATCTAAATTAATAAACCTAATTCTATACCAAATTATTTTCAAAACCATACATTAACATATCATTTAAAACTGTAATAAATGTCCAATACTTTACCCCAAAATCTTGGTGAATTATGAGGACACAGAGAAACAAAAATAAAACAAAATCACAAGACACAAAACCTCTTAAACTTCATTTAGGCAGTATTATTGTTAATATGTTTATTTAAGACTAATTGTTGGCAAAAAGGAATAACATAAAGTCAATATAAATCATGTTAATATAGATACAAACTAATATTTTTGGTATAAATAGAGGAGATACTACCAAGAATCATATTCTACTTTCTCTCTCTGTAACAATTGATTAGTACACTTTTGTCTGAATTAATGTGGAAATAACTAGTAATGAACTTTAAATTCTTATAAAATTGCTTGAATTTATTTAGACATTATACATATGTGTATATATATATATATATATATATATATATATATATATATGCATATGCATACCAGGAAACTTAAATTTGAAGTTGGAATATCATTATAAACTCCCAATTTTTTTTTTCCAGAAAATATATGTTTTTTGTAGTTCTGTCCACTAGAAAGATATGGATGTCAAAATTATAATCCAGTTCCAGTGAATCCTCTTCATATCCAGATTGTGAAATCTAAATACCATTTTTCCACTCAAAGAAACTTGTTCTTTGGCTGATTCCAGATCTGAGTGCAGAAAATGGACAGAATTAGTTTGGTACATATTGTTAAGTCTCCTAATTAATAAAGCTATTAAGACCTCCCCTTGTTTATTTTTCCTCTACCTAAGAGAAGGCATTGCTTTGAAGTACCTGACAAATAGGTGTAAAATAAGACACTAACACCAAAGATTTTATGATTATTTTCTTTACTGAAGTATGTTATGCTTATCTTACAATCATACCAAGTGTATTAATGATTCAAGTCAATATTTCCAAAATACTATCATTTTTTCATTTAGTCATTAAAAATGTTCAGTTATTCTATATAGTAATCATATTAAATTTTCAAAACTCTGTGTGTTTTATATTTGTAGCATAACTAAATTTGGGCTGGCCACTATTCAAATACTTGATATGCACATAAACAATGGCTGTTGCATTAAATAGCAGAAGTCTCAACCATAACAGCATTGTAGTAAAGCATAGTGGAACTCTATGGAACTTCAATGCACCACAAGAGTTTATATTAAAATCATGAAGAGTAAACTTTAGTCGAAAATCTAAGTATCATTGTATCATCATTCAGATTAATCAAATTACTATTGGTAGAATTATGGGCACACCAAGAACCAGATTTTCTTTGCTTTTGTTGTCACTATGGAGTACTTATTGCAATTACTAGTCTGAATTAATGTGGAGTAAGTAACATAAACTTCCTTTCATCTTTGTAATATTGCTTAAATGTGTTTCAAAGCCTATAAAATATTTAAAAGAAAAATATTCTTATTAAATCTATATAAAAGAGATAGGAAAGTCTGAGCAGTATTTGAAATGAGACTTCTGAATCTTTAATTAACTATCTTAAATTCACATGCCCAGTAAAAGGCATAGCAGAGCTTAGAATAACTACAACTTGCATGTTCTGAGTGCTGATCTGGTGAATCCCTACAGCACTCCTACAGCACTCTGCAAGGTGAGATCAATTGCCATCCTTATTTTACAGAGGAGGACACTTAGGGAGTGATTATGTAATTGCAATAGGTTACACAGATGAAGCATTCCTCCCAAAGTTTGATCCTAACCATAATTATATTATACCATCTTCATATTAGGTTCCATGCAATAACTTGGGGTCTGAATTCAAAATATATAAAGAATTCATACAATTCAATAGCAAAAAACAAATAACCCAAATAAAAAATGTGAAAAAGATCTGAATAGACACTTTTTTTCAAAGAAGACATTAAAAAGCCACCAGATATTTTTTAAAAAGTTCTTAAAGTTCGTAATCATTAGGGAAATGAAAATATAATATCACTTCATACCTACTAGAATAGCTATTACCAAAAAAATTTTAAAGAGATGATGAATGTTGATGAGTATGTGGAGAAAAGAAAATCCTTGTACACTGATGGCGAGGATGTAAATTGGTACAGCCATTATGTATTAGAAATATAGTATTAAAAACAGAACTACAAAATTATGCATCATCCTGTGTGTGTGTGTGTGTGTGTGTGTGTGTGTGTGTGTGTGTGGATAGGGGAAGGAAAGATGAAATAGAGTTAGGTTCACCTACATGAAACATTCTTACCTTTTATCATTGTCTGTTTTCCAAAAAGCTCTTTTCAGAGATACACATCTGAGATGTTAAAGAAGAAAGAGTATCTGGTATCATTTGAGATTTTAATTACTATAGATGCATGCTTTTCCCCAGTAACTAGAGTCAGATTTTAGGTGGACTTATCTCATTTAGTCTCTGCCAATTTTCCTAAAGTCCTAGTAGGACTTTGAGTGATCCTTCCAGAACTCTCCATGTGTACTTCCTGCCCATCAAGTGGTGGGCCCTAAAATTTCTCTGAGGCTGTCTAAAACTTTCACATTCAGAATTCACATTGCAGACTTTCCATGAATGAGCTTCTCCTCCTGAGAGATTATTGGCCCCATCATCTTTAGAGCATATTTCCTCATCAGTATCAAATTGGATTGCTTTTGTCTTTTTGTTTGTGAGTAAATGTTTGAAACTGTTGAAGATTTCTTAGTCTTTCTCATTTAACAGAGAAAGGAAATGGCATCAACCTGCCACTCCTTAGACATGCCTGTTACAACCTGAGGCTCATCAATCCTTTTGCAATCTCCACTGCCATTTCTGGAAAGAGGAGAATTTGCTGTCACCAGGAAATCCCTCTTCCACCTTGTGGAGCAGAATGCTAAGTGCTGGCATTTCAGGAACTAATGCTCTCTTCCATGATTTACTTTGTGTTTTGTGACAACACATAACCTGGCCTCTATTGACAATCCCAATTCACATATTTCCTACTTTACAAGGGAGTTGCAAACAGGATAGTTGGATTCTCTTAATTTATAATCTGCTTGTTCTCACTCATGTTCCAAGCATCTTAGAGAGCCTCTCTCCTAGTCATAGGCAAGATTATGCCACAACCAACACAGAAGAGCCACAGACTATTAGAAGTTGATCAACTTCTGTGATTTGTTATTATGAATGTGAATGAATTAAAAGCCAATGATATGGTACTATGTAGTCTCATTAAGTTTTAGAATAAATTACTATTAAAGAAAATTAAAGAAAATATCAGAGAAGAGAAATTACATTCAGACAAAAGTACTTAGGAAAGGTTCTCCATCTACCCACAATACTCTTTTCTAAACCTCACTTCAGCATAAGTAATTCTCAGTAACCCCTGAGAACCACTGGTAGTCACCCTGCTCTTTGGCATACCAATGACTAATTTTCTATCTTTGGTGTTTTCCAACTTAAAAAAAAATAAGTATTTTCAGTCAACCATGGTACTTATTATTTAAGTAGTAAATGATACCTTTTCAGCCCTGATAAATTTTATAATTTATCATGCTTGTCATAATCTATATTTACAGATTATTTAAACAACAATCAACAATGAATTCTTCAGAGTATGAGCTTTTATTCTGCCTTTTAAAATAAATAGTTGTGTATGTATTCATTTGTGCAAATACCACTTGTTCCCCTCTGCTGCCATTCCTGTGACAGCAGTGTTCAGGACTGTTCCTTAAGTGATTATATTCTGATGGGAAAAGAGCCAAACAAAAACTGTCAGCTATTTCATATCCTTTCTAAAGCTATTTAGAAATACAAATTAACATCTAATGTGAAGATCTATAAATATGGGTGAGTGGTGTGCTATAAAAGTACATTTTATTTTATTAGCTTCCTGATGCTTCTGGAGAAACAGACTGAAAATTGCATGTTGAAATTTTTAAGGTGGATCGTGCGGTTTTATGGAATTGATATGTGAAAAATATCATGGTAAATTGTAATGCCTAATAATAAAATTGGCAAAAAATGTCCAAAAATAAAAATTGCAGAATCAAAGGGCATCAAAGAAACAAGATAAACTTTCATTTTTATATTTGGTTAGAAGAATTACGTTTTAATTCAATTCTTTGTTGCCTTATAAACTCAGAAAAATTTCTGCTGGAAAAAAAAAAAAGATAATCAGCTCATCTCTTAAGGTCTTAGGGGTTCCATGGCTCAGCTTCTGAGGATCCTAAAGTCAACTGAAAAGTGTTTTTTTGTTTTTTTTTTTTTTTTGGATAAGGGATAAGCAAGTTTCTGACAGACCAGTTTCAATGTTTTATTTATTTGTCATTTTGGCTTTTCAATGGGTGTAACTTATAAATAGCAAATCATTAATATTCTGAGTAGTTTAAAGAGCTTTTAAAACCACTTGAGAATGGTGTAAGGAGGCTGTTCTTGTTTTCTTGCTGTGACATAGGAATGAGGGGAAAATATTAGTCACTGACATGTTGGAATAGGCATTGTGCACTTGTACAAGTTCTCTCTGAAGGGAAGGTTTGTTCCCTTGAAAAATATAGTGGAAACTGACATTACTAGGTTACATAAAGAAACATAATACTCTGGTTTCTAACAAACAACCTCTGAATGTTTTTCACAAAACTTGATACTTTCAGATAAGGTGAGGTAACTGACATTTAATGAGCTATAAAATGTACAAGTGCTTTCCTTTACATTTCTAACTTTGTAGTAGTATATTCGAAAGGATATTTCTAGTGGAAAAATCAATTATGTTTTTGGTTCAATGCTAGATAATGAAACTGTGATTGTACTAATTATGAGGAAGAATCTGTTCTTTTCTATAGGGAAATTATAGGTGTAACCCAGGGACACTGTTAGAGTCTACTTTGCCTCTCCCTCCAGGGAATAATTGTGCATTATTGGGGATTCAAATTACTTTGTACAGTACTATTGTTGGTTTATGTGGCAACAGAAACTTCTCCAAACTTCCTTGCTATCTTGAGATGAGAGCAAAGCGATGAAACATAACATCTCTGAGTGAAGGATGACATGCTAAATTTTATTAAATTTACCTCTAAATTCTTTTAAATATCTTTGCTTTTTCTGCCACAACCTCAGCCCAATTTACCAAGGTTTTACTATTCTGATCCTCCCACACTCACATTCACTTCCTTCCAATCCATCTCTCTAGACTTAACCAGATTAGGATTACAGAATGCATGCCTTATGGTACCATCTTCTATTCTACCATTCTCCACTGCTTACCGAAAAGCCCTCAATGATTTCAATTATTCTTGGGAGGAAGATCAAGTCCCCGGGAGTTCTGCGTGACCTGATAACCGGATTGACCTTGATTTTAAATCCTATGTAACACACATTCTTTCTCTGTCTCTATCTGTTCCCAGTCACATTGGGCTTCATTTAGTTGTTCTCCTTCAGGCAATGTGCACATTCTGTTCTTTTCCTGGAACATTTTTCCTTTGTCCTTTTTATCTGGTTAACTCTCACCAGTCATTCATCCTTGGGCTCAATCACCCCTTCCACTGGTAAGTCTTCCATACAGCCCCTCCTCCGCCACTATAATTCTCTTTCTTCAGAAGAATATCTGCTTATATCATTATTTATTTGGTTCTGTGACTATTCATGTCTACCTAGTGTAATGCTGGAACATTAGATGAAAAAATACCCACGCTTCATTTTTTTCCTTGCACTTGCTCATTTGCTTTGTACAATAGTAGAAAAGATTGCAGAATGAATGACCATGAGTACTCAAAAGAGCAAAATAACACTGAACCAAGAGATCTATTTCTCAGAAGAGGTTGACTACAAAAATGATAAGTTTTGTGTATTTTTAGAGAATTAGTTTTATTGATGAATTATAATTATAAATCATAATGACACTGATTGTGACATATTTATGTATAATGGTGTAATTTTGAAATAATTTGTGCCATGAGGTTTATTCCAAGTTTTATGGAAAGGACTGTGGTAGCCGGGTGAAGAACTGAGATGTATGAAAAGTTATTCTCTGATTTAGGTCCTGAAGAAAGAGAGGAAGTGGGTGAAAAGGTTACTTGAGAAAAGAATATCAAGGTTATCTTTGTGCACCAGTATCTTTTGGAAAAGTCTTGGCCATTTGGAATGGAGAGAGCTGAAATAATTTCCCAAGAAGAGAGATTATAAGAATAGAATCATGACCTCAAAGCCTCTGCCAGAATGGAGCAATTAGAAATTTTCAGGTAGAAGAATAGCATTATAAGGAGAGATATGTATCTTGGAAGAGGCAGCAATTGGAAAGAATCTTCATCTAGTGTCAAGAGTAAATCTAAAGAGGAGCTTCATCCCTAAATTCTCTGTATGTGTTAAACTAAATCCTTTTTTTTGTTATTCAGGAAAAATAAAGACATACAGAAGCTGTTAGAGGACTATTGCTTCCTTTGATTATCATACTTGATTTGAGTCTAATAAATAGTATGAGCTCTCACTATGAGCTATATCATGTTAGAAATCAATTTTGAATTCAAATTGGAAACTTTGAACTGAAAGTAGGTCTTCTTTTCTTTTTTTAGTGGTTGATAGACCTCTATTTCATTTATTTATATGCAGTGCTGAGAATTGAACCCAGTGCCTCACACATGCCAGGCAAGTGCACTACCGATGAACCTCAGCCCTAAAGCTGGAAGTAGGTCTTGATCACACAGCACTGGAGAAAGAATTAGGCAAGCAAATAAATTTCTTCTTGTTTCCTTTAGGAAGAAATAGCTCAGTATATGTCAAACACTAAGGGGCAGGTAACAGAGTGGTAAATATCTGCAATACATTTGTCTGTTTCTTCTGTAACCCCTAAGGAACTGTGCTTTTGAGCCATTATGTTTTAAAGCTGTATTCCAAAACCTTCATTGAAGTTCTTTGTGAACTGATCAAACCTACTTTAACCAGTCTCTTCCAGTTCAGCTACATCCTTAAGTACTATCTCAATGTTTTAGCAAGATAACAATGTTGCCAAGAATCAAACCAGTGGCATTCTTTGTAGTCAGTGATGATTTTGTTGTTGTTGTTGCTTTGTTGTCATTGTGCCTCAAAGAAACTTCAAATTTCATCAAGAAGTATCTTACCAAGTTGCCTCACTTAATAGAGAAAATTGTTTGATTCATGATACCAGATGGATTAACAGAGATCATTAGAGAAAAATTGAAACTATTTCTTTCTTCCAGCCTTGAGTGTGTACACTGAAATCCTCCATTTAGAGAAGGTACAACGTTGCACACCTTTTTTCTTCTTGAAAGTGAGAAGTTGCATCAATATTTTATTAATAATAAGTTAGTATACTAAAAAACACTCCAAAAAGTGGATTCAAAAAGTAATCCCACAGCTTTGGTAAGGCACAGAAAGAAGCCACTATGCACAAAGGCCTACATATTTGATTGTATTCTTGAACACCTTTCTGGTAGTGCGAGAGTCATGCCTACCTAAAAGATGAGTAAATAATGCTCAAGAATATCAAATAGCTTCTTTACTGAAAACAGATAATTTTTATTCAATAAAAAATGATAGACCTGAAATGTAAACCTAATTTTGTCTGACTCTATATTTTATAACACATTGATCTTTCCTTGGCCTTCCTACCCTCTAAAAAAACAAAACAAAACCCTTTTTTAAACCAAAAATTAGGTCAGAGATACAGAGATAACAAAATAAAACTCCAAATATTACAATGTTAAAAAATTGCTTAATTGCTATGATTTTCTTGATAGCTTCCCATGATATGTTCTTTTGGAGAAACCATTTATTAACCGAGAGTCTGTTCTATAATTATGGACAGTAACCTATGGCTGTAGAGGCTTTGATAGAACTTAGTGTAATGATCACCACTGGAGGAAAACCAAGTGGACAGTGGATGTTCATTCCCTGAGGGAAAGTGATACATGAAAATATCTTCTTATCTGAACAGAAGACTCAAAACCCTCTTGAAAAAATAAGCTTCATTTTGGGCATTAAGATATTAGGAAGAACTTCAGAAGAAGGCTGATAAAAAAATTCTGGGAGGGAAAGAAGGAAATATAGAGTCACTGATACAGAAAGAGAAGTGCAGAAAGAGAAGTACAGAAAGAGAAGGGGAGGTGTAGACAACATGTCAAATACATCAGGAAGTTTAGCAAGATGCAAAGAGAGGAAAAATACCTGAGGTTTGTTAAAACCCGCACATCACTGATGATCTTGGAAAAGCCTATTTTTGTGTACTGATGAGGATACATGCCTAAATTGAGTAAACATGGTGTCTTAGTGTGTTCAGGCTGCCATAACAGTAGATTGCACTGCCAAAACCATAGTTTGTAGGGCTTAAACAACAGAAATTTATTTCTCACAGATCTGGAGGGTAGGAAATCCTAGATAAAAATGCCAGCTGATTTACTACCTGGTGCAAACTATTTCTGTCTTGCAGGGAGCAACTTTCTCCTTATATTGCCAAATGTTCTTTCCTTTGTGTGTGCAAATGCGGATGGAGACAGAATTACCTTTTTATAAGGCCACTAAGTACATCATAAATGTCCCACCCTCATGGCCTAGCATAACCCTAATTTCCTAAAGGTCCCATTTTCAAATACCACCACCTTGGGGGTTGGAATTCAACACAGGAAGGGAAATGGAAATGGAATTGGTGGGGGTGGGAAGTGAAATATTTAATTCATAACAATAGATAGTTCACTGAGAAATTTTATTGTGCAGGGGAGCTGATAATTTGAATAATGGACAAAGAAGAGGTAAGAGGGAAGAGACAGTTTTAGTCATGTTTTTGTGAGAGTATTTTTGGATAGGGAATTTTAAAAAATGCTAATACAATAGTGGGCTTGTATCAATAAAAAGAAAGTAGTCAGTAATGCTGTACAAAACAGGAGTCTTTGAGAAAACAGTATTTGTCTCAGGTAGTGGAAAGTCTTAACACAAATGTGTTGGATTCCTTGTAGTCCTGAATTGCCAGTTCAGACATTGAAGTGCAGCCAATTTACAAGCTGTACTGCTTCAGTTTCACTTTTAGTTCTGCCATTGATATGACTTAAAAATGTCCCCCAAAAGTATGTTTTGAAAACATCATCCTCAGTGCAACAATATTGGGAGGTGGGGCCTAAGAAAAGCTATTTAGGTCACAAGGGCTCTACCCTCAAGAATAGAATGATGTTTATTGTATTAGGACTTGAGACCTCTCTAGCTCAAATTCCTGTGATTGCTCACAATTTCTTTGTCCTTCCACCATGAGCAATGCAGCAATAAGGCCCTCACCAGATGCCATGCCTTTGACCTCAGACATGCCAGCTTACAGAATGGTGAGAAATATATTTCTGTTTTTTTTTTTAAATAAAATTCTTCAGTTCCAGGTATTTGATTATAGCAGCACAAAACAGATTAAGATAGCTACTTATTAGCCAAGCAATGTGGAAAAGTTACCTAATCTCAATTTCCTAATCTCTAACATGGGAATAATAATAATAATAATAATAATAAAACTGGTCTTCATACAGTTGTACTTCCTAGAGATTATTAAAGTTCATGTAATTTGGTGTTTATTCTTGGCAGTGCTCATCACTACAAGTTAATTTGGTTTTTCTTCAATCATTCCTTGAATATCAAAGTCCTAGGCTAACGGAGCCTTGCTAAGGGTGTCAAATTGCTCTTTATTTTGAGTTTATTCACCTTATCTATCTTTCCTTCAGACTTCTTGTCAAAAAAAAAAATAACAGATTCTAAACCAGTCCAGGTCAAAGCCAGCATCCCTCTGTCTGGCCATGCTGCATCTCTATTTTCATGAGAAAATGACCTTTGGTGAGCATGGCAACCTGAAATTGAACCCTTCCCCAAGCTAACAGCAGTTATAAGTGCAAGAGTCCCTTGACTTCTGTATTAAGTTCAACATACCTAGTATGTCTTCTCTCCTCAGGCAAAATTATTTATTCACCTCTTCTTCACAGAATTTCCCCTGGTGTTCTAGTTCATTTAGGTGTCCATAACAAAATACCAGAGTCTTGGTAGTTTATAATTGCCAAAAGGTTTCTTTTTCACAGATCTGGAGCCTGGGAAGCCCAAGACTGCATTGGAAGGTATCATGTCTAGTGAGGACCTTCTTCCTTGTTGATGGTGTATTCTTAGTGTTTCCTCATATGGTGGAAGAAAAGAATTCTGATCTCTTGAAACTCTCATAAAGGCACAAATTCTATCCACCTTCGTGACTTAATCACCTTCCAAACGTCCCACCTTTCATACTGGGAATTAGGTTGCAACATACATATGTTAGGGGGACAAAAACATTCAGATTATAGCATTGCGTAAAAACACTCCACTCAAACTCAAGTTCTTTCATTTCCCACCTCACTTCATAGCCTCCTCTTTCCTCACTCCTCTGAGTTCCTCTGAGCTTCATTGGTGAATGACATGTGGATGAAAGACATAATGAGCTCAACCATCCAGCATAATTATTGATATAATAAAGGATGAGAGAACTGGGAGGATCTATCTCAAAACAATTCTTCTGATGGTATGACTGTACATTGTTAAGCAGGAACTGTATATTACTTGGCAAATTTCAGACAACCTGTATTGATTATGAGTTGTACCAACATACATACAGAGACCCAGGCACACATTAGTGTGGTGCTACAAAGTGGATATGGGTCAGAATAGTTGAAAAATTAGGTAATGTTACTTACCAACCGTGTTTTAAAAGCTAATGTGGTGTGTGTGTGTGTGTGTGTGTGTGTGTGTGTGTGTGTGTGTTTACATGTGTATTTAACAAGCTAAGATTTCTTTTTTTAATTTTTGATTAACATTAGTCAGGATTTTAACATTAGCAGCTCTTAAGGCTGATTATGCTTTGGACACCTTAGGATGTCAATCCTCTCCTCAGGCAGTCTTATGTATACCAGGGAGCCAAGAGGAAATACCTTGATTATAAAGTTATCCAGGTTATTTTCAAATAATTGCAAGTAAACAGGAAGCAATGAACTGACATTATCAGATATTTTAAAAAATTTAGTCCTATTGTTTCTGTTATTTTCAAAGCTACTACAGCAATTACAGCCTGTTTATTCAAGGGCTGCTTAAATTATACAAGCAAACTTTTCTTTTTTCTTTTTTTTCTTTTTGCTTGATGAGAGTTTTCTTCTACTTTTGGTCATACTGAGGAATTTGTAGTCAGCCCTCACCATGTAAAGGCGTGTCATAAGTTAGAGTGCACATTTCATGCAGGGCTAGTCTAGCCACCAAATCCTGTAACTCTTGAAATAAGATGCACCTGCTGTTAAGGTCAGAAGGCTTAGATTTATAATGGGGGAAAAAGCCTATGGAATTTAATCTAAGTGATGGCTCACCATCTCCCCTATGTTTAATGCCTGTCTGTGAGATGATATTGACATTGCTGCCAGGCCTGCAAGTTTATCTATGACAGGAAGACAGGAAATACAAAACCACACTAAAACACTGTACTTAGTCTTGACTATTTCATCATGAGAGTGAAGTGTCTAAACTTAAAAAAAATTTACAAGATCAACAAGCATTATCAAGAATCAATTTAAAGTGTTTAGTCACATGTGATAAGCTGTGCTATTAAAACATCTTGAAAAGACCTTAGTTCAAGTTTTTAAAAAACTCGTGCTGATCCCAGCTTGCTCAGTACCTAACAAGCTGCTAGCACTAATAATGCCAAATTTCAGGCTGATCCCTGCCAAATTCTTAAACTAAACTCATTCATCTTAGATAACATTTATTCTGACCTGTGGGCATCTGAAATAATTAGATCTTAGGAACCTGGGGAACTCTGAGTTCTTTATCCTGCCTCCTTGTTTACTGTAAATTAGAAATGATCATAGTATTAATATTTCCTACCTCATCTGTTGTAAGAAATAAGTGAGATAAATATAAAAGGTGCATAATGTAATACGTTCTCTAGAATAGTCCTGTAACACATAGTGAACATTCCTCTATCTTCATGACCTGCGGTGTCTATTGAAGATCTGATCTGGCCCAGCTTTTTCCTCCAGTACTCAAAGGAAGGAACTGTTGGGAGACTGGGCGGTCTACAATCTACAGAGATTGTGGAGACATTTCAGATTGTCAACAAAAGCTTTTGGAGTTTTTTTACAATCATTCTTACAGGGTGTGACCCAAATACAAAAATCTCAGTTGCCTTTGACAGTCAAATTGATGTCTCTTATTTTTATTTCTTTTACTTGAGCTTAATGTAAAATATCAGGAAAATTAAGATGACATTATTTATTTAGAGCATGATATAATGTTTTGTATACAATATATATCTACATGTTGATCCTGTAAGTCTGTATGATTCTAACTTAGGTATGCTGCATTTAAAGAACTGCATTTCCACAGCTACTTACTATTAAAAAAATGAAAAAGGAATTTAATTCTTTAAGCATACATCTTGGAAATCCAATTGTTAGGAATACTTTTCTATTTACTACAAAGAAGTAATGAACAGAAATAAAACTATCAACAACTTTCATATAATGTTGTATTAAAAATAACGGTATTTAAGAATTCAAGTGTACTTATGCCCTATATGATCCCCTGATTTCAACTTGGGCAACTTTAATTTATTAGGGAAGTATTGCAAGTTTCAGAACCTGGCTTCTAGTGAAGACTTGGTACTTACTTGGTCACCATATATGGGAGTTTCTTAAATTTAAAAAATTGTTTTAATAACCCATAAATAGAATTTAGTGACAAAATATCTAGGAACATCACTTATAGTATCTTTTATCAGGTGTTTTTAATATCAAGAACTGTGAAGAGTCTTAAAATTCTTTCTTACTCAAAAGCCAACAATCTAGGGAGTCCCGATTTCGTCAATGGTTGCAGCAGGAATGTGATTTCTAGCTTAGAGACAATCTTGCTACTCATAGCAATAGTAGTACTCCAAATCAGCATCTGTACTCTGTTTTTTTTAAGCCTCTATTCCCAAAGTGCAATGCATAGTAAGATAAGTGACATCTATTCAAGCAGGGACTATGTTATAGGGGAGGAATTTCGAGTGTAGGAAGTCCAACTGTTTTGTATTGGTTTCAGAGGGAGATATTGTCTTTTTTTTTTTTTTTTTCAGAGTAGAAATTAGAAGTTTATTAAAGGACAGCAGAAAAGACTTCTTCCGGAGGAAGAAGGGGACCCAAGAGGTGGAATCCGTGGAAGTGCGGTTGTTTCCCCTTTTTATAGTTTTGGTGATGGAATGTAGGTGGGAAGGTCCAAGGGGTGGGACACAGGTGGGCCAAAGAAGTAGTCTGAGCAGGAAGGACTTCATTAACACTTCTTTGGCATGGACTTTGGCCTAGGGCCTTTTCAGGACTTCATTAACATTCCATGAGTTGTCCTGCATTTTCCTGAGTCATTCTCAGCATGGCCTCCATTTTAGATTTCACTCAATATTAGACCCGATTTACCTCACTACACTGACTACCTAATTTTAAATCTGGCTTCATTCCCCCCTCTAATTTGGGAACTCCTTACTGCTGTAAGGAAGGGGGGTGAAGAAGATCTTTCTGGCTTCTTCAGGCTGAAAAGGGATGGTGTGGGGCAAACAGTTTGGAGTCCCCCTTTAAAAATCAGGTCTATCAAGTGGTCCATGATAAAAGTCTGATTGAGAAGTAATAGACTGGAGGGCCATTTGAGTGATGGGTGGTCTATAAGAGAAACAAGAATTCATTAGTACTGGAACCAGATTGATGCAGCAATAAATTCCATAGCACAGGAATATGCCAATGAGTATGATGGCAAAGACAAAGACTAACAATGTTTTCCACCAGGAAGTACCAAGAACCAGGAGCTAAGATATTGTTTCCATGACAAATTTGCTGAGGACATGGCTTCTATCTGAGCATGTAAATCTTTAAGGATATTTGTCACATTGCCAGAATTGTCAGGGATGTAAACACAACATTTTAACTTTTAGGGTTACAAATGTCCTTTTCCTTAAGATATAGTTTAATAATTTAATGTCATCTGATCTTGCAAAATCCTTTTATTAGTATGACCTCTGTGTCTAATAGAGAAATCTTTAATTCTGTTACTTAGGGCTGGATAACCATACTAGCAAACACCAGGCCTACCTGTGTAGGTTAGAAATAAAGGCCTTGAACTAAAAACTACTCTGGCAGTTCCTTTTGATAGTTATCAGGCATTCCTGTCTGAGAATCTCTTTTGAAGCCTCCAGTTTACTTATTTATGAAAGTTACATTTAACTATTATTTTATTTAAAATGCCCAGGAATAGCTGTGTTTTGGCTTTGACTGTCTTTGCTAAATGTTTAAGATGAAGCAAGTCAAACTGACTTTTGTTTCTATCTATTGTTAACAGTCAGCTGAGTTTCCCTGGGAGTCCTTGGGGAACTTACAGCAGCTTCTCAGTTCAGCTAGTGCCATTTGCGCTGCTAGTGCCATTTGCGCTAGGATGGGTCCAGGCCTTACTTGACCATGTGGCTTCCCTCGGAAGCATCAGGGATGTCTCCCTTTTCTGATGACCCTCCTCTTCAAATGCACTGATTGGCTCTCTGTCCTCCACTAGTCTCATTAATCTCCCTGATCGGGAGGTTATGTGGCCCAGAGTTGAAAAGCTCTTTGAAGAAGTCCCCTATTCCCTGATTCAGACTGACTCAGAGGGCAAGAGCCAAATATTGGTTTTCTTGGCCCTTTTAATTTAACTAATTTTAAAACTTAATCTTAAACATCTAGCAAATAAATTTCAACAGCCTTATATTAAGAGTACTGGGCTTTAATGTCTATCTCTCTATCTTATAGGTGATAACTCCTTATCTTAAATTAACCCAGGTTGTGAGTTCTTAAATCAGTACCTCTGCAAAACATTAACAGGCAATCTTTAAGCCATTTTAAAAACTACAAGATAAAATTATCAAGAGTAAAAACATATTTAGTTCATGTAATAGCTACCTTGAATTTTGGTGGAGTTATACATTATAATCCCCTGTTTGAGATCCTAGTAAATCTTGACAAAAACCAACTTTTGGACACAACTTTAAAAGTACTGAAATCTAGCCTACTTCTTTCATAGTCACTTTCACATGTAGTGCTATGGGACATAGAGCCTTATCTCAGGTAAGGCGGGGCTCTTCATGAATCTTACTATAGCTCTGAAGCTGATCTTTGCTGGTAGTCCTGAGGATAATGAAATGAGGCATCTAGGGATTCCACAATAAAATCTTCTGTACCCTTGTTTGTAAAGCCTACCAAGAACTTCACTATGTTATTTGCTGGAAAATCTTCTCCTTTCACAAACAGGATAGTTGTATCTGCACTTGATGATGCTTCAGGTTCACCAGATACATCTTCCTCTTTATCTTCTGCCGAATCTGTGGGTTCATCTTCTTCTACCTCAGCTTCATCGTCTTCATCTTCAATTATTGAATCTTCCACTGTTTCTTCATTCTCTGTAAGATCCTGTGCCACCGCTAATGAGCCTCCCGGCCGCCTCAGAGCAAAACGGTGACGGGGAATACCAGCAAGAGGAGCAGAAGCAGGCGGGGGAGGAGTCTCATGGCGCGGCTGGTCCAGTGTCCAGTGCCAGTCCGCGAGTGTGCTCTCGGTGGCTCCGGTGGTAATGGCCTCCAGGCTTCTTCTATTTGCATATCAACTTAAGTCCTGGCTGAGGTCTGGAAGGAACTGGGAAAACTGGAATTCTGAGCAGAAACCTCATGCCTAAGGCATTTTAACCATAAGTCACAATTTTCTTACACTAGAAAAACTTGTTCACACAAAACTGAAAATAGGATCTTAATAATATAAAAGCTACCACAGAAGAAATTTCTTCAGAATCATTAAGCCACTTTCTTTGTTCTGAAGTTCCTAAAGTAGTATTAAGTTACATTAAATCACCTGAAAAAAATTTTAAAAGAGAACCACACACTACCATGTATATCCAAAATTAAGCTTTAAAAATTTTCAAGACTGTTGCTATTTAATCACTTTTCTTTCTTACATCTTACACACTGAGAGGAACAGATACCATATAATTTACTATCCTTGCCCAAATTAATGCACTGGTACATCTAGTGAAATTTTCTCAGGCTACCCAGTTCAAAATTGATGAAAAAATAAAACTGAATGATTGGGAGTTAGTTGCCAACTTGGAAGTAGAGTTCTGTTAATTTTTTATCCTAAGTATTTAAGTTCTCTGGCATGAATTATCTGAAATCACAAACTAAACAATTACCTAACCCCAACTTTTAACTGCAAGATTATGCAATGCTTCAAACTCATTTAGGTACCAGATTGTTACAATAAAAAATTATCTTTTAGATACACATTTAGCCAAGATCATCCCCAAGAAACAATCTATAATAACCTTTAAGACAGACCAGATAAGAAAAAATCTCTCCAGGTTTTGAACTTCCATTTAATTATGACTCCTATCAGTGGCACCTTAGATTTCCTATGAGTGGACCAGATGTTTTCACATAGGGGCAACTATAGGTGTAAAATCAAGGGTCTCAGTGTGACTGACTTTACTGCATTCAGTTGGAGTAATCCTTACAGTGAAGGGAAGGAATGAGGAATTTCCCCAAAGCGAAAATGGCTCTGGCAGCTGCTGGGAGTCCCTCAGTCTCCCCTTTACTTATAGGATTAGCTCCTTTGGATAGATCCGATCCCAGGCAATCTGGCATCTCCTAACTTTCTAGTAGAATCAGTAAGGGATATCTACTGGTTGTAAGGTAGCAGATTACCGGAGGAGTTGATTCTAAAAATGCCTCTCTAGTAGCTTGAAGAACACAGTACATTTTAAACATTGGGGTGGTAAAACAGACTATTGAAAGTTACCTATGCACCTTAGGGAACCTGGGCAGATTTTTCTAATTATCCCATGCCTTTTTCTCAGTACTACAACCTGAATTGCTAACATTTCTGACCTGCAAAGGAAGGGGAGCATCCAGGAGGAATGGATGCGAGGTTGGGAGTGTTGCATGGCCCATACGGAGGCATATGTGATTGGGGCTTTCCCTCAGTGCCATTCATCTACCGATCACCCTAGATACCTCTGAGGGCTGTCGGGAGGGGCCTCAAGAGAAAGGAACCTTAAGAATCGTCTGACAGTAGCCCAGACCGGAATTCCGCTGTTGTTCCAAACTCCTTCCTCCACCTCCACACATCCGAGGCAGATCGGGATTCGGGACACTGTGTACTCACGCCAATTGCTCTCCAGGCCCAGACAGAAAAGTTGGATGCGACTTTGGCAGAACCCAACATGCCTGCTCTGTATTGAACAGGTGATTAAGAGTTGCCTAGGCCGGGAAACCTCTCACCCGAGTCTTGAAGAGTGGCGGCTGCACTAATTGCGTTTAAGTAGCCGTCGGGTGCCCACCTTACCCTCCAGAAAGAAAGAGAGAGAAAGATGCACCTCAAACAGAAATGGGGTGTGTGCACTTACATCGGTGTAGAATCTTGGTATGGGACCTCCAATATGATACCGCTGTTGACTGGTCACGAGTTCTTGCTTCCCCAATGTTGAAGAATAACACCAAAGAAGCACGCCGAGGCAAGGTCAGAGTAGAAATTAGAAGTTTATTAAAGGACAGCAGAAAAGACTTCTCCCGGAGGAAGAAGGTGACCCAAGAGGTGGAATCCCGAGATATTGTCTTTATTATAAGGAGCAGAAACAATCCTGCTTTTTTCCCAAAGTACTACTTTATCTTTATCTTCCAAGGCTATTTTCTTCACAATCCTTCTTAGAATACTGTCCACAAAAAGGCAATTAACATTTTTTCTTACTAGATATGCAGTCCAAGGAGAAGCTAATAAAGATTTGTCTACCAACCAACCATTGTGAGGCCATCAGTTTTGAAAGAATTGACAAAATCCTCCCAAATGTACAAAATCCTGTGAAAGAATGGACAGGAAATCTCAAATAGTAAGAAATAAATCTATGTCAGCCAGTTTTTGTTCAATCAATTCCTAAGATTATTTTCTTAGTGAAGCTTTTTTTTAAAAAAAGATGTCATGAGGAATACCTTATTTTATAATTTAATTAGATCAAATTAATGTTGAGAGATATCAATATGATATAAAAATCAATCTTTTTTTCACTGATTTGATCTCATTAGTAATATATAAATTCATGAGATGTATAGGCAGCTTTATTGATTTTTCAAATCAGTGCCATGTAGCTACTATAAGTATTATTCTTGATCCTTTAAAATTGGAGTTCTTATCAGTTTTTAATTCATAAATGTTCATGATATAAATGAGTCAGAATCTATGTAACAAAGTGACAATAATTTATTTTATAATTATATTGCATGGTATTTACTAAATGTGTTCAAAATGTATAGAACCTCACAATGCCTTGCGATGGAGACAGGACAGGCATTCTTGTTTTACCTTAAAGGATGAGGTAAGAAGCAGAGAGCTCAGTGACCTACCTAAGCAAGTTCACAGACCCAATTAGGGACCTAGATCCCAGTGTCCTTAGTTCTAATCTAGTTCTATTTCTACTGCCTTGTAGAATCTTTCCCTTAAAAACAGTGAAAGTGGAAACTAAATTATACACAGGAACAAAGAAAATGTTCCTGTAGTCAGGGATGGAAATACATTTGTATAGCAGCATGTTGAAAATTTGGTTGAATTCATGGGCACTTTACTTGAAGAGGCTCAAGGATATAATCTCTTTCCTTAATAGAAAACCTATTGAGGAAGTAATTCTTTATGCTCAAAAGATCCAATGATGGAAATCACAGAAGAACTCACTAGGATCTCTATTCAGATGTGAAGTAGGAACTAGAAAGAGGTTGTTAGTGCAGCCATCCCGCAGTTCTAACATAAAGGTTGAGGGACTTTGAACAGATGACAGGAGTTTTCCAGGAGGTTTTTAAATAGTATTGTGGTTTTTACGCAGCCTTCTACCCCACAAGACTCTTCAGAAACAGGTGCAGAGAGTTATGGTATCCCTCAAGCTTTAATATTATTGATTATTTAGCTTTTTACCTACAGTATATAAAATGTGCAGGTATTTAATAATAAAAATTAAGAAAAAACTTGGTACTGAAAACTAAAACAAAAATGATCATATGTGTATGTTATTGTAATCAATTATTCCCAGATGAAGTAAAACTAGAAAACATTTAAACTCAAAAACATACATTGTAAAATTAAATATGAAAGAGGCTGTTGTTGGGGCTCAGTTGAAGAACGCTTGCCTTGCACAGGTGAGGCATTGGGTTCGATTCTCAGCGCCACATAAAAATAAATAAATGAATAAATAAATAAATAAATAAATAAATAAAGATATTATGTCCATCTACAACTAAAAAAAAATCTTAATAGTTAAATATGAAGGAGGTAACAAGGATTGGCTCATGACGTGTGTGCCTGTGTTTGTATGTGTGAGTGTGCACATGCATGTGTCTGGATGTGGCTCGCCATCAAAATTGCCAAAGATTCAATGTGAAGATTTCTTATCTTTTGATATTTATGAAAAGCAATTTATCAAATGAATTGGTTTAGACTTCAGAAGGAATAGAAAGTCAGACCTAACCTCTTTTTTTTTTAAGTCCCAGATCTTTGTTGACTAATTTATTTTATTTATTTATTTTTTAAATATTTATCTTTTAGATTTAGGTGGACACAATGTCTTTATTTTTATGTGGTTCTGAGAACTGAACCCAGTGCCTCACACACGCTTGGCAAGCGCTACCATTTGATCCACATCCCCAGCCCCCAGACCTAATCTTGAGGGGATAAGTAATCAGATAAGTAGGCTGCTCTCTATTTGATGAAAATAAAATGATGGAAGCTTTGTGCTGACTGGATTGAGGAACCTGGAGCCACAGCCTGGGGCACTTTAGCTCAGTAACCTGAAGGCTAAGGCCTCCACTTGGGCAGCGAGGTTCTAGTAGGAGAGAAGTGTGTCAAAAGGAACAATGAAGACTAGGGTAGTTTTGTGGGCTGAGCTTTGAGGTTACCATGGAACCCAGTTACACATTTATGTTTCTTTTCTCAACTAATTGTCACAATATTTCACGTGAAAAGTATTATTATTGCCCTTGATGTGCAATAAACGCAGTGTGCTTTGCTTAGAATCTGATATTTGACTCCCAAACTCCAAGTCCAATCCTAAATTTAAAGTACCCTTTTCAATTTCATTAGTTCTGGATTGAGCTATTTTATATGTTTAAAACTCAACTCTGGTTATGGATTTTTTTAAAAAAATTAATTATTCTTAAAGTCTAGATGATTAAAAAACAGTGCTAACAAAAGAGCCATTTTTAAGTGTGATGGCAGGTTGTGTGCATGTGCGTGAACAAGTGTGTGAATTAACTTTCTTTTTGTCTTTTTCATCTTGTATTGGAATTATGTCAGAACTTATTCCATCTAGAAATTAATATATCATGTAGTTTTTAATATCTGTTATACGATCAATTAGCTCAGGATACTATAAAAGTTACCACAGACTGGTGGCTTAAGCCACAGAAATTTATATATTTTCTCATAATTCTGGTTACTGAGAAGTCTAAGACTGAGGTGCTGCTGGGTTGACTTAGGATGCATTTGCTGGCTTGGGGAAGGCCATCTTCTCCATATTCTGACATAAGACTTTTCCTCTATGTGCATTCAGAGAGAGCAAACCTAGTGTTTCTCCCATTCTTTGTAACACTGCCTTTGAAATTAGGGCCCACTAATGACCACATTTAATGTTAATTAACTTTAATTAACTCCTAAAAGACTCTGTCTTCAAATACATTCACACAAGGAGTTAGGGTTTCAACTTAAGATTTTGGGCCAACACAATTCAGTAAATAATAATTGTGTACTAATGAAATATTTCAAATAATGAAAGGATGCTAATTATGATGTATTTATATATAATGAATGCATGTGATATTCATATTAAACATTTATGTTTAATACTTATTAATTTTAGAATATTAGAAGATGAAAATCATTTGAAAAAGTTCCTAAGACCCAAATGAAGTTAAAAAAAATATACATCAGTCAGCTGGGTGTAGTGATGCACATCTGTACTCCCAGTGGCTCAGGAGTTTGAGGCAGGAGGATTTCAAGTTCAGTGCCAGTCTTGGCAACAGTAAGGTGCTAAGCAACTCAGTGAGACCTTGTCTCCAAATGAAATACAAAAAAGGGCTGGGAAAAAAAACCATCAGTGATATTTAACAAGGCATACTTGAAAAAAATTGAAGTAAATGTTAATAACACAAGCAAAACTTATTTTCAAATGTCCATTTAAAGATTGAAAATACTTAGAATAAGCAATAAGAAGAACATATGGCCTTTTGATTGTAATTCTAAGATTTTCTATTTTTAAGTTCTCATAAATTGGAATGGTATGAATATTTTTATGGTATTATGATGGTAAGAAAACATGAACAGAACATCCAAGAATTATCAAATAGCATGAAAAGACCAAAATTAAGAGTTATTGGAATAAGTGAAGGAGCAGAGACACAGACCAAAGAATGCAGAATCTTTTCAATGATATAATAACAGAAAACTTCCCAAACCTAAAGAATGAAGTGGAAAATTAAATAGAAGAGGCTTACAGGACACCAAGTGTACAAAACTACAGCAGACCCACACCAAGACACATTATAATGAGAATGACTAACACAGAGAATAAAGATAAAATCTTAAAGGCTGTAAGAAAAAAAAATCAAATTACGGATGGGGCAAAACCAATTCAGATCTCAACTGATTTCTCAGCTCAGACCCTCAAAGCTAGGAGGTCTGGGAATAATATATTGCAAGTTCTGAAAGAAAACAGATGCCAACCAAGAATTTTATATTTAGCAAAATTAAGTTTCAGATTTGAAGATAAAATCAAAACATTCCATGATAAACAAAAATTCAAAGAATTCACAACTAGAAAGCCTACACTACAGAACATTCTCAACAAAATATTCTATGAGGATAAAGTAAAAAGAAAAAGTGAAAACTAACAAAGAGAGAATGTTCACTAAAGTGACATTCAACCAAATGAGAAACTAAGACAAATCAAAACCAGAAATATATCAAAATGACAGGGAATACAAATCATATCTCAATAATAACCTTGAATGTCAACATCCTAAACTCATCAATGAAAAGATATAGACTGGCAGGTTGGATTAAAAAGAAAGACCCAACAATATGCCATCTTCAAGAGATTTACCTCATGAGCAAAGACATCCACAGACTGAAGGTGAAAGAATGGGAAAAAACTTATCACTCATATGGATTGCATAAACAAGCAGGGGTTTTCATTCTCATTTCAGATAAAGTAGATTCTAAACAAAAGTTAATCAGAAGAGACAAAGGACAACAATTCATACTCCTTAAGGGAAGTATATATAAGCGGGACATAACAATTATAAATATTTATGCCTCAAACAAAGGAGCATCTATGTACATCAAGAAAACCATTCTCAATTTCAAGAGTCAAATAGACCACAATATAATATTACTGGGTGACTTTAAAACACCTCTGTCACTACTGGACAGATCTTCTAAATAAAATCTAAATAAGGAAACTATAAAACTAAAAAATAGAATCAATAATTTAGACTTAACAGACATATATAGAATATTTCATCCATCAACGAGCAAATATACTTTCTTCTCAGCAGCACATGGATCGTTCTTAAAATAGACCATATCTATGCCACAAAGCAACTCTTAGTAAACAGCAAAAACAAAACAAAACAAAACAAAAAAAAAAACCAGAGATAATGCCCTGCATTCTGTCAGACCACAATGGAATTAAATTAGAAATCAGTTACAAAATAAAAAATAGAAGCTATTGTAACAAGTGGAGACTAAATAATACACAATTTAATGATGAATAGATAGTAGAAGAAATCAAGGATGAAATAAAAAAATTCTTAGAGGTAAATTAGAACACTGATCTACCAAAATCTCTGGGACACAATGAAAGCATACTAAGAGAAAAGTTTATTGCATTGAATGCATCATTAAAAGAATAAAAAGTCAACAAATAAATGGCCTAACACTACATCTTAAAGCCCTAGATAAAGAAGAACAAATCAACACCCAAAGCAGTAGAAGACAGGAAATAATTAAAATCAGAGTTAAAATTAATGAAATCAAAACAAAAGAAACAATTGAAAAAACAAAAGTTGATTCTTTGATAAAATAAATAAAATAGATAAAGCCCTGGCCATGTTATTTCATGTTAATGAATAACTAAAATACAAGATGAAGAAGGAAATATCACAATGGACACATCTGAACTATAGAATGCAATTAGAAACTATTTTGGAAATTTATACTCTAATAAAATAGAAAATATCCAAGAGATAGACGAATTTCTAGAGAGATATGACCTACCCAAACTGAATGAGGAGGTCATATATGATTTAAACAGATCAATTTCAAGTAATGAAAAAGAAAATGTCATCAAAAGCCTACCAACCAAGAAAAGCCCAGGACCAGATGGATTCTTGGGCAAGTTCTAAAAGACTTTCAAAGAAGAAGTAACACCAATACTCCTCAAGGTATTCCATGAAATATAAAAGGAAGGAATCCTTCCAAACTCATTCTATGAGGATAATATCACCCTGATACCAAAACCAGACAAAGACACATCAAGGAAAGAAAACTTCAGACCAATATCCCTGAAGAATATAGATGCAAAAATTCTCAATAAAATTCTGGCAAATTGCATTCAAAAACACATTAAAAAGATAGTGCACCATGATCAAGTGGGATTCATCACAGGTTTGCAGGGTTAGTTCAACATATGGAAATCAATAAATGTAATTAATCATATTAGTAGATTTAAAAACAAGGATCATATGAATCATCTCAATAGATGCAAAAAAAAAGCATTTCACAAAATACAGCTCACCTTCATGTTCAAAACACTAGAAAAACCAGGAATAGTGGGAACATACCTTGACATTGTAAAAGCTATATATGCTAAACCCAAGGACAGCATCATTCTAAATGGAGAAAAACTGAAAGCTTTCGTGCTAAAACCTATAAAAGATAAGGATGTCCTCCTTCATCACTTCTAGGCAACATCATCCTTGCAACTCTAGCCAGAACAATTAGACAAAAGAAAGAAATTGAAGGGATACAAATAGGTAAAGAAGAACTCAAACTATCCCTATTTGCTGATGACATAATTCTATATCTAGAAAATACAAAATAATTCCACCACAAAACTTCTAGAACTAATAAATGAATTCAACAAAGTAGCAGGATATAAAATCAATATACATAAATCATACACCTTCCTATACATTAGTGATGAATCCACTGAAAGAGAAATCCATTCACAATAGCCTCAAAAAAAAATAACACCTGGAAATCAATCCAACAGAAGAGGTGAAAGACCTCTGCAATGAAAACTATAGAACATTAAAGAAAGAAATTGAAGAAAACCTTAGAATATGTAAAGATCTCCCATGCTCCTGGATAGGCAGAATTAACTTTGTCAAAATGGCCATACTACCAAAAGCATTATACAGATTTAATTCAATTCCTATTAAAATCCCAATGACATTTTTCATAGAAATAAAAAAAGCAATCATGAGATTTGGAAAAATAAGAGATGTAGAATAGTTAAAGCAATCCTTAGCAAGAAAAGTGAAGCAGGAGGCATCACAATACCAGACCTTAACCTATGCTACAGAGCTATAGTATCAAAAACAGCATAATATTGGCACCAAAGTAGACTTGTAGACCAATGGTACAGAATAGAGGACATAGAGACAAACCCACATAAATATGGCTATCCCATACTAGACTACTAGACACCGGTGCCAAAAACATTCACTGGAGAAAAGACAGCTTATTCAACAAATGGTGCTGGCAAAACTGGAAATCCATATGTAGCAAAATGAAATTAAACCTCTCTCACCCTGCACGAAAATAAAATCAAAGTGGATCAAAGTGGATATTAGGCACTAAACAGAAAACCTGTGCCTAATAGAAAAAAAAATTTAGAGCCAAATCTTCACCTCATTGGCCTAGGATTTGACTTCCTTAACAAGACTCCTAAAGTGCAAGAAGTAAAATCAAGAAACCGTAAATGGGATGGATTCAAATTTTAAAAAATCATATAATCATTAAAATTTAAAATTAATATAATCATTAAAATTTTTAAATTCGTCTCAGCAAAGGAAACAATAAGTAACATGAGAAGAGATCCTACAGATTGGGAGAAAATCTTTACCACATTCACCTTCAATAAAGCATTAATCTCTAGGATATATAAAGAACTCAAAATTCTTAACACACACACACACACACACACACACACACACAGAAAAAAAAAAGACAAATAACCTAATCAGACACTTCACAAAAGAAGAAATACAATTGGTCAACAAATTTATGAAAAAGCGTTCAACATCTCTAGCTATAGAGAAATGCAAATCAAGTACTCTAAGGTTTCATCTCACTCCTGTCAGAATGACAATCATCAAGAATACAGGCAACCATAAATATTGATGAGGATGTAAGGAAAAGGTACAATCATACATTGTTGGTGGGACTGCAAATTGGTGCAACCACTATAGAAAGCAGTATGGAGATTCCTCAGAACACTGGAAATTAAACTACTATTTATTTGACCCAGCTAACCCACTCCTTGGTTTATCTAAAGGACTTAAAATCAGGATACTATAGTGACACAACCACATCAATGTTTAACACAGCTCAATTCACAACAACTAGCCTATGGAACCATACTAGGTGTCCCTCAATAGAGGAATGAATAAAGAAAAAGTGGCATACATACTCAATGGAATATTACTTATCTTTAAAGAAGAGTAAAATTATGGCATTTGCCAGTAAGTGGTTGGACTTAGAGAATGTCATGCTAAGCAAAATAAGCCAATCCCACAAAACAAAAGCTGAATGATTTTCTCTAATATTCAGATGCTAATTCACAATAAGGTGGGGAGCACTTACGGAAGAATATCATTACCTTAGATTAGATAGAGGGAAATGATGGGAGGGAAGGGGAGGGAATGTGGGGATAGAAAAGATAGTAGAATAAAACAGACATTATTACTATATGTATATATGTGACTACATAACCCATATGATTCTGCAACATGTACACTCAGAAAAATGAGAAATTATATCCCTTCTATGTATGATATATCAAAGTGCATAAATGCATTTTACTGTCATGTATAACTAATTAAAATAAATAAAAAATAATATATATCAATATTAAAAGAAAATGTAATAATTATCTATTGTCTTAATATTTGAAATATTTAATATATAATCATTAAAATTTTTAAATACATTTATCTTTTTTAGTGGCAGTATACATTGGTAATTGAACAGTTAGTCTATAGTTTTTAACTTTGGTTCAAATCCTAATTTCACCTCTTACTAGCCATCTAACTGGGAAATTTGCTTAAAATGTCCATATTCTCATTTTCTCATCTGTTAAAGTGTGGAAAATAATAATGTATACTTCTTTGAATGTTATAAAAATCAGTGAAATAATATCTGTTAAGCATGAAGAATAGCAACTTGTTCAGTTCATGTTACTACCCATAGTTATCACTAAAAAAATTGTTGGTAGATCAATTTTAGCATTAAAAAAATCCACTAAAGTCTGCATACATTTTGAACCACTTAAATATATTTTTAATTATAAATTTATCTATATACTATATATATATATATATATATATATATATAGAGAGAGAGAGAGAGAGAGAGAGAGAGAGAGAGAAAGAGAGAGAGAGAGAGGATTTTTAAATGTTACCATTCTGAGTATAAACAAGTTAATTCCTCAGATACTGAGAATTGAAATGTTACTCAAAACCCTGAAGATCTCTTGGGATCTGTAAAAACACGTGCATATAAAGAATATGGATTCAGAAGGGTGGCATTAAGTAGCATAGTCTGTTATAACTGGGCTCTTCTGTCCCTTTAAAATCACTGGTAAATCCTTTTGCAGCTAGTTACATTAAGGATTTGAAGCATAAGAAGAGTCAGGCTCTACCACTGTGAAGTACTGAGGTGTCCTCTCATTAGCTTTCCTGGACTTCTTAGAATTGGCTGGTGGTAGCAACTAAGTGGTAAAAATCTAGACATTTCTAAGGTATTCAAAACTCCTGGGAGTTCCTGAAACCCTTTCACTGGATGCATGAGGTCAAAACTGTTGTCCTAAGGAATTAAAGGCATACTAGATATTTTTTGCCTGTTCTGCTGAGTTGATCTTTGCCCTGATGATATAGAAGCACTTGTGGGCAAAACTGCTGGTACCATAGTAGGAATCAAAAAATGATACCAAACTCTAGTTCCAGTTTTACTTGAGTATGTTTTCCATTAAGAGGTAAACATTAAAAATCTTATAAAATTCTGACTCTTGAGAGTTCTTAATATATGGAAAGCACTGAGAATATTAAAAAAAAAAACTTTTGCTACATATTGTATTATGGTTGATCCCAGGGCAAGAATTTATGTGATCACTTGAATTTCAAGCTAAATAGGTCACTTTTTTTTTCTTGGAGCATTGTTTATACTTGAAAAAACAGCCAAAAAACTGAACTTTTCCAGACCCGAATTTTGGCAGATATTTTTTTCAAAAATGAACAAATTGAGCAATCACTTTAAGGAAAAGTACTGACAGTATCTGTTGTTGATTTGAGATTATATATATATACATATATATATATAATCTCATATATGTATATATAATATTAAAAATATATAAAATATATATTTTTAAAAATATATATATATAATATATACATATTTTAAAGCAGTATTCCCATCTTGGACTTGACACTTTCTTAATATTTAAAGATTTTTTAATCTGGTCTATAGCAATATTCATAAAATTTTTAAAAATTATATAATTAAGCTCATCAATAAATAGAACATCTTCATATTTTAGTATAATCTAAATTTCCAAATGATCAGTTCATGATATTACAGAACATCCATGGGTAAATAAAAGATTACTTCAAAGTGAAAAACAGATTAACACCAAAGGTACACAATTGAATTTATCATAGCATAGTAGTCAATGTTTATTTTCTATGAGTTCAGATTCCACATTGTGACTAACCATTGGAAATTACTTCAGAGTATGTTTTGGAATAGTATCAAAGAAATACATGCATAATTATCTGAAAGAGATATTAAAATGTAATTAAATTTTCCAACTCCATACCTTTGTGAAGCCAGACTTCCTTCATACATTTTTACAAATCTAACCCATTCAATTAGATTAAATGTTGAATCAAATAAGATAATCCATCTTTTATAAACTCAAATATTAAAGCTATTTTCAAAAGTGTCATGCTATTGTTTTCACTAATTATTTGGTTGGAGAAAAATGTTATTTTTCACAAATAATTTTCTTTGTAGTAACATGTAGTAGGTTTATTACAGTTACCTCTAAATTAATTAGCACATCGACATTAAAGTCTTCTCATATTTAACTTCCATTGTGTTAAATATCAATAGATACAGAACACACAAGCAAAGCTCTTTGTGGTGATCAATATTTCTTAAGAGAGAAAGGGTTCTGAGACTGAAATGTTGGGAATCATCTGATGAATTTTAGATTTTTCTTTTCTTTTTTTTTATTGGTTGTTCAAAACATTACAAAGCTCTTGACATATCATATTTCATACATTAGATTCAAGTGGGTTATGAACTCCCATTTTTACCCCAAATACAGATTGCAGAATCACATCGGTTACACATCCACAATTTTACATAATGCCCTATTAGTAACTGTTGTATTCTGCTACCTTTCCTATCCTCTACTATCCCCCTCCCCTCCCGTCTCATCTTCTCTCTCTACCCCATCTACTGTAATTCATTTCTCTCCTTGTTTATTTTCCCATTTCCCTCACAACCTCTTATATGTAATTTTGTATATCAATGAGGGTCTCCCTCCATTTCCATGCAATTTCCCTTTTCTCTCCCTTTCCCTCCCACCTCATGTCTCTGTTTAATGTTAATCTTTTCTTCCTGCTCTTCCTCCCTGCTCTGTTCTTAGTTGCTCTCATTATATCAAAGAAGACATTTGGTATTTGTTTTTTAGGGATTGGCTAGCTTCACTTAGCATAATCTGCTCTAGTGCCATCCATTTCCCTGCAAATTCCATGATTTTGTCATTTTTTAGTGCTGCATAATACTCCATGGTGTATAAATGCCACATTTTTTTTTTATCCATTCATCTATTGAAGGGCATCTGGGTTGGTTCCATAGTCTAGCTATTGTGAATTGTGCTGCTATGAACATCGATGTGGCAGTATCCCTGTAGTACGCTCTTTTAAGGTCTTCAGGGAATAGTCCGAGAAGGGCAATAGCTGCGTCAAATGGTGGTTCCATTCCCAGCTTTCCCAGGAATCTCCATACTGCTTTCCAAATTGGCCACACCAATTTGCAGTCACACCAGCAATGTACAAAAGTACCCTTTTCCCCACATCCTCGCCAGCACTTGTTGTTGTTTGACTTCATAATGGCTGCCAATCTTACTGGAGTGAGATGGTATCTTAGGGTGGTTTTGATTTGCATTTCTCTGACTGCTAGAGATGGTGAGCATCTTTTCATGTTCTTGTTGATTGATTGTATGTCCTTCCTCTGAGAAGTGTCTGTTCAGGTTCTTGGCCCAAATGTTGATTGGGTTATTTGTTATCTTACTGTCTAATTTTTTGAGTTCTTTGTATACTCTGGATATTAGGGCTCTATCTGAAGTGTGAGGAGTAAAAATTTGTTCCCATGATGTAGGCTCCCCATTTACCTCTCTTTTTGTTTCTCTTGCTTTTTAGTTTAAGTAAGTCCCATTTGTTGATTCTTGTTATTAACTCTTGTGCTATGGGTGTCCGATTAAGGAATTTGGAACCTGACCCCACAATATGTAGATCGGAGCCAACTTTTTCTTCTATCAGACGCAGAGTCTCTGATTTGATATCAAGCTCCTTGATCCATTTTGAGTTAACTTTTGTGCATAGCTAGAGGAGGGGATTCAGTTTCATTTTGTTGCATATGGATTTCCAGTTTTCCCAACACCATTTGTTGAAGATGGTATCCTTCCTCCATCGCATGCTTTTAGCCACTTTATCAAATATAAGATAGTTGTAACTTTGTGGATTAGTCTCTGTGTCCTCTATTCTGTACCATTGGTCCACCCGCCTGTTTTGGTACCAGTACCATGCTGTTTTTGTTACAATTGCTCTGTAATATAATTTGAAATCTGGTATTGTTATACCTCCTGATTCACACTTCCTACTTAGAATTGCTTTTGCTATTCTGGGTCTTTTATTTTTCTATATGAATTTCATGATTGCTTTATCTATTTCTACAAGAAATGGACACAATATCTCTATTTGTTTATTTTTATGTGGTGCTGAGGATCTAACCCAGGGCCTCACACATGCAAGCCAAGAACTCTAAGACTGAGCTACAACCCCAGCCCTGTCTGATGAAATTTGAAATTTGAATCTTTCTTGAAAGCTAATCCCTTGATGTTGATGGTGGATATATTGTCAGGGCTCATCTTCATTTTTTTTCTTTGTTTTTTTCTTTTGTTGGACTAATCACTGGATATATCAGAACTGAATGGAAACTCTTCCAAGGCTGCTGGACTTTCAGAAACCTTTCTATTTAAGAAATGTCTCTCTCTCTCTCTTTCTCTCTCTCTCTCTCTCTCTCTCTCTCTCTCTATATATATATATATATATATATATATATATATATACACACACACACATACACACAAACAAACACACACATTACACACCTCAGAGCAGTCCTTGTATTTACTACATGTCTATCCTTGAAGAATGAAAGCTTATATAATATAATATTTCCATCCTTTTTGTTGTTGTCCTATAGACTAGTAAGATGATTGTAGCAGATCATTAAGACTCACATTTGAAATTCCAAATTAAGACATCTGAAAATTATATTAATCAGTTGAAAAATTGGGAAGCTGCATTAGCCTCAGTACATAATTATGTTTCCAGTTTTGGCCAGCAAATGAACTTTTCAATGTATAGGTTTGAAAAACAGTCATCTGGGGACATGTGTACTCATTTGTGCCAACAGATACATAGTTACGGAAATACAGAAAAGGAATATGAAATGTTTGAGAAATTATTATGAGAACACCTGCCAATAAATTATGCTTTCTTTTTGTTGTCACCAAGGATGTATCACATGAGGTAAGAAAGTTATTGTAAACTATCACCTTTCCTGCTCCAGAGGAAATAGTGCACCTCTTCCCACTTCTAGGCAGACATTCAGCTTTGACATCAATTGTATTCATCTCTCTCTCTCTACTGTCTCCTAGACTGAATGAATGATCAGAAATATGCTTGATTGCTTGGTTAGTAAAAGTATCTTTTTAAAAAATCAGGTAAAAAGTGGAAATATTTAATAAAATATCTGAATATCTAAAACATAAAATGAAGGCAACGTTAGTTAAACCTTCTGCTTTATTCTCTCTCAATGTCCTGAAATATCCATTTCTCTGTGAAGAAAAGAATTAAATTAAGGCATAAATGCAGGAAGACAAGTCACTTCTCATTTTTCCAGGTCTTAAGACGGCATTACTGTCTACTAAAAACATATGTTTAATTTTTTCAAAAATAAAATTTTGATATTTTAATGTCAAAAGCACAGGATATTCCTTACAAGATGACTAGTTCAAACTGTAAATGAAGGTTGACAAACTGAGTTTTTTTTTTTCAATTGTGCTTCTAGATTTATTTTACTTTATTTTTACCAAAATTGAGGTATTGATCTTGAGTGCTCCTTATCTTATAAAATTTAACTGTTTTGAAGAAATAAAATAATCTGTTTTTTCTTCCTTTGCATAATCAAAAAGGTTTTACAGGAAGAAAAAGTATGAAATCTGGTATTAGGTAGCCTCCACCACAGCCATGAATTATGTTGTATTTTAGACAGGAGGATCTGGGTATGAGAAAGACTTAAAGAGCAGAGGGACGCCCCAAATCAGAATGCTTTGGGGGTCTCCATGGAAGGTCAGAAGCACTGAGTGTGTAATAAGCGGGGGGCAACACAGCAGCCATTATCTTCCCTTTGACAGAGCGGCTCACTGACCTGGCATGCTGGCAAATGGAGAGGAAAACTCTGCACCGAGATGTAAATTCCCCATACAGGTCCCTCATGAATATCTTGTCTCCAGGATTCAAGCCAGTGACCTGGAAAACAAGGTTCCTCCCCAATCAAAATGACAGGCTGAGCTGGTTTCCTGTTAGGAAGACTACGAGGTGTGTAAAAAAATTATGATTTCTGAGGGGAAAAAAATGAGATGTCACACAGAGCAAAATATTACTTTCAAATGGTCCTCCGCAGTTCTTTTGAATGGCAGCTGTTAAGAATTCAATTGTGTGTGTGACACGCTGGAATCCAGAATGGAAGTTCTGTTGGGGGCAGGAATGAATAGAAATTTTCAATTTAAATACTCATTTGAGAATATTTGAATATCTGTCATTCTTTGTAGCCTAAAGGTTAATTCTTGAGAAAATAATTTCCATTAGTAACACAAATTCTAACCTTGTCAAATCCTCTTATGTAATGCATCAGTGCTGAAAGGCATATCCTTGCAAAACTGTACTATTAAATGTGTAATCCTGGTTCATAGACAATGTTTTCCTCCAGAAGTTTCATCTATTTATAACGTACTTGTTAATGGAGAATTCATTATATTTACTTTCATAGATAATATGAAATAATCATTAATTATCAACTGTTGAGTATAAAATATATCAAAATGAAAAGTAAATACCATGTATTATATAATCCATTGAAAAAGTGCGTCTAATTTCTACAGAAAACATTACCATTTAAAAGTACTATACTATGTATACTACAGTAATACCTTAGGATTTGGTTATATTTTAGAAAAATATTTAATTAAAATGTTCTAATAAATATTAACAATATCATTTTTTCTACTTTAAAATAAAAACATAAAACTGTAAATCAGGACAAATGAATGTTTTGGTGATACTATAACCTATTTAATTAATCATATGCCCAGTAAAATAAAATTTATAAAGGAATGTATGTATATTTTTCTTAGAGAAATACAATTTTAAGTTCCCTTTTTCATAAGTTTTTTTTTCATGTGGCAATATATAAATCAATATTTTTAGTACATTATTTTTCATCTTATAAGTTTCTTTTTTCTAAGTTATTTTTAATTTACATATGAAATCATATTTGTGGTGTATAGTGTATTTCAAATACATGTGCACATTATGGAATGGATATTTCAAGCCATTTAACATTAGTATACATCATTTTACATACTACTTATTTTGTTCTGAGAAAACTTAAAATCTCTCAGTAATTTTCAAATATACAAAATGTCGTACTTGAAAAGATAAAACAAAATCAAAAATGAATATTTTGGTAGGTGTCATTAGGAATTTTGTATACACACAATTGTACATACACACAAATACACCCACAGAGACAATTTTCCTATTTTACTCCCACAAGAAATTTCCACTTCCATATATTTTAATTGTATTTTTCTATACTTTTGCATTGAGTATAATCTAAACAAAAATTGTATTCAGCATTTTTTATCATCCTTTTATCAAGAGTTTGGAATCATCTTCCAAAAGATTTGTCCATCTCATGGAAGCCCATGAGCTCTATCACTGGTACTAAGAATGACTTTGATGTTTTGGAGTTATTATGGGCTCCTTTTGGAAGACTACAATTTAAATTTGCACACAGAGCTTAGAGAGAATGAATATGTTAATGAGATCCAACTGTGGATTGCACACTCAAATTATCATCAATTGTGCATGAAAATTTTCCAGGCTATTTGTTCTGAAAATAAGCACTAAATTATGCATTCAAGTTAGATTCAGGCATAAAAATAGGTTTTCACAAATATTTTCAAATGGCAATTTTTGCGTGTGCAAATACTATGCAATCATGTTACATGTGTTTTCTCTTTACTAGATTAAAATCAACCTACACACCAGGGCATTCAGTGTCAAAAAATATAGGTAGATTTATTTTCCATTCTGAAATTATACCCTGGAATAATAAAATTCACAATTGCTTATAAAACTACTGGAAGCATAACTTCTATTTGTTTCAGCCACCAAAATATACCTTCAACCTAAGGAAACTATAGTTAAGTATTCACTTTTCAGTAAACATTGATAGTGGTGATAGTTTCCATGAATTTACATCTGATTTTTTTAAGGATTTAAAAATACCAGAATATTCATCTTCTCAACTTCCACATCGTAATAACCAATAAAAATTTATCTGGGAAGGTGATTTTATAATTATATTTTAGGAAAAAAATGATATTAGGATATTGAAATGGCAAATAAATGATTTTTATTTTTGGCTAGATCTAAAAATTTCCAAACCCAAGATTGTTAATTTTACTCAAGAAATCATGGTTAAACTATAGTCAAATAATAAAAATTCCAAGTTAAATTTGATCAAGGGATGACTGTTCATTCTTTGCTACATTTTGGGCCAGAGTTAGAGAAATCTTCTTTATTGTTACCTCGTCTGTACATTTAACAAAGGGTCCTAAACTTGATAGCAGACGTGGTTGAGATGGGACCTTTGCTTTGTTTGAGGAAGGAATGGGTGACCAATGGTAACAGCATGAACAGCAGGGTATTTTCCTAAATTATGAGTTATAAGTCTCACATATTTATTCAAAGGGTATCTAAATTGGCCTATTGCCATTTAGGAACCTGTTATTGGGAAATGTTTGAGTTAGAAAGGACCTTAGAAGCAGAGTCTGATCTCTCCATACTTACTGACAGCTGTAGAGGTTCCAAGATGATTTTGGAATGGCTCAAAGTCACACACAAGACTTCAGTGGCTTCCTAATAAACTTGTTTATACTTCAGATTATTCTTCAAAATTCATTATGGCTGAAATGGCAAAAATACTGTCTTCATAATGGTCTACTTAGTTACAGGGCCTGGTAGTTAACTTAGAGGATAGAAATATTCCAAACAGCCTTGCTATTATTTTGATGGTCTTAAAAAGATATTTCATATTCAGGGAAAGTGTACATTAACATTTCATAGTAGGTAAATTCTGTTATTGGTACCATCATTATCATAACCTGCACTCTTCTCCTGACGAGTTTTCTTTTCATAAGGGTGAATCTTTCCTTTGGACGTTTCCCTCCTCCTCCCAAAAGTTTACTGCTTGCAAATCCCCCTAGTGACACTATTATCCATGACACACACTCTCTGGGCTGACCTCCAAAGTCAGACTGTTCTTTGCTATCCTTACCCTCCCCTCAGATTAAAGTGTATCCCTAGGTGGCTGTCTTTGCCAAGGGTTGTTTGACTGTAAGAAACTGAAATCCATTCCAACTAATCTAAGCAAATGGACATGGCCATCTGTCCAAAGCCAAGAGCAGAAATTGTAGCCACACCGTATGTGGAACTGGGAAAAGGACCTGGGAGGCCATCTATAATAAAAGCAATTATCCTGTCCATCTGTTTTTCCCTGAGCTAGCATGTGTATACACTCTTCTCTCCAATGCATCTTTTTCTCTTTATCTTCAGAGTACCCTTTGCTTATTTGCATCTTGACTTGCCCTGCAATATAACCTCTCTACTATTTTGAGTCTGCACACTTTACTAGTCTGTTACCTGCATTTGATTTACCTTATCTCTAAACATACCAATGTAGTTTTCTCTAATAATCCGAGAAGCCCAATGTAGCTTCTACATCATGTGTCCAGCCCTGAATTAGTCAGCTATATCAAGTGGAAAGGAGGGAGGTCGGCGGGGGGGGGGGGGAGAGGGTGAGAGAGAGGGAGAGGAAGAGGGAGAAGGAGAGGGAGAGGGAGAAGGAAAGAGAGAGGGAGAGGGAGAGGGAGAGGAAGAGGCAGAGGGAGAGGGAAAGAGGAGGGGGAATTTGTGAAACTAATCATGTTGAGGGTGTAAAGACTTGGAAAAGGCAACTCTGTTATTAAAAGAACTCTGAATTTTTTTTTCCTGCGAAGATATGTTGTCTTTTGTTAAGAAAAGATTTAAGATTTTAAGGCAAGTTTATTAAATAATTTTTATTAGTGTGTTTAAGAAGTTCTTGAGCATATCTTTTATATCATTTTTATTGTAGTTTTCATTTTAATGTTTTATGAAGCCTAGACAATAAGCTCTAATATTTTCAAGGAGCTGCACTGAAAATTATATAAGTGAAAGCATCTGGGTATAGGGCAGTTGCCTGTGAGGGTAACTGTCTCTGTTTCATTTATGCAATTATCGTGTATGTTTCTCTTAAGTATTACACATGGGGAAGGGATACCCCATGTAAAGAAATTACAAATCATTTTAAAAATACGTGTAGGGTAGATGAAACTGCCTGACATCCAGAAGTAGCAGAAAGCTTGATATTTTGAAATTCCTGACCAAAAGTCTCTTGCTGTAATTCAAAGAATGTTATTATTAGTTGTTTCGATGGGCATCATGAAAAGCTGGTGGAAAGGTAGTACTGCTATAGAGGTTTCATATAGAGTCCAACAGGAAAAGTTCTGATTTGAGAGATAGGAGACCCAGATTTTAGTCCCAATTTGCCATTTACTGATTTAAGTTTCAGCATAAGGTTCTCTTTCTTTTGGACTCATGAGACACCGGTAAGTAAATGGTTTATAAACTTAGTAGCTCATGGAATCACATTGCAGTGGTGGGCAGTTGGGAGGAATGTCAAAGCAAAACCCAACAATCTCAAAATATCTGGGAGTGGTGCCCAGAAATGTGTATTTTTTTTAAAGCACACATTTTTTTTTTTCCTAATGTAGTTGTCGCTTAGGAAATTCATTTAGCTGATCTCTCAGTTGAAAATCTAAGAAACTAATATTCTTAGACTAACCTTTTCTCCTGAACTGCTCATTCAAAATGGAATCTGGGATTGCCATACTGAGTAAAACCAGACTTCCCTTGGGATAAATTAAGACATCTGCCATTATTTTCTCCCACAGAGGCTAATAGAGATATCTATTTTCCTAAAGCTTACCTCAGTTAGGGATCCAGCAGCTCTTCAACCATTAATGTTTTTGATTTCTAGTTTTACTATGCCCCTTTCACTTCACAATGTTGTACCTTTACATTGTTTACAGTTTCTAATTCTCTTCTAGGTCTTAATTTTAAGTTTACAGAGACTTCTGACAGCATGACCTTTCCCAGATAGATTTCTCTAAATGCCCAGTCTCATTTATGCAATTATCTTCAATGCTTCTCTCATGTATTACACAGTTATACAACTTTCTTATATTAAATAGAAGAATTCGGTTTTTTTTTTTTTTCACTTTACTGACATGTTGCAGAAACCATACCTTATTTGTTTTTCTATTACCTGTGTCTAACACATTGCCTGGAAAAAAAAAATGCATGCTTTCGAAATGGGTGAATGAAGCCCTGAAAAAATGCTGCTGCCGTTATTTTTACCATCTTCACCACCACCATCACTGCCAAAATATGCATCTAAGGGCTTTGTGTATCTACTTCCATTTGCTTTACTTTTTTAAAAATATTTTTTTAGTTGTAGATGGACACAATATCTTCCTTTATTTTTTTGTGGTGCTGAGGATTGAACCCAGTGCCTCACACATGCAATGCAGGCGCTCTATCACAGAGCTCCAGCTCCAGCCCTCCATTTACTTTTCAAAGAACAAAATGAGAAGTATTTACCTACTTTGGTCTCCCCTCCTACCCCCCTTTTTATTTTCAGATGAGAAATTTGGGCCTGGCATAAAATAAATGGATCAAGGTCAACATGTTGGTAAGCAGCAGAGCCAAAGTCTAAATCTAGTCTGACTTTGGAGCCCAAGGTCTTAACCACAAAGATATATGTCCTCCAACATTTATTATAGTTGCTCTGAGTCTGGAGGAGTAAAGATTTGTTAGACTGCTTTGGAGTCAAGGTCACCAAATTATTCACAAAAAGAGGAGCAAGAAAGACATTTGCTGCTTTCCAATCACCACTCACCCAACCCTAGATTTTTTGTCTTTGTCTCCGTTTTTTCTTCATGGCTGCATTTATGTGCAAACTGTGGTCAAGGCAAGATCACAGTGATTCTGGTTTATACTGTGGAAATCAGGAAAAATATACTATTCTGCCTATAATAATCAACCAATAAAGAATTAAAACAACAAAGCAAACAAAAATTTTACATAACCACCACAGTTTGCTAGGTAATAGAAATATGGTAGTTAATTAAAAAAAATTAGCCTACTGTTTCACAAACAATAAACAAATGCAAATACTACTATTGGTAATTTCTGGCCAGTACTGGTTAGCAATCTTTAAAATAGTCTCAATTACCTTTATAACTGAGGCAGACCTTGATTTACTGGTCTCCCTGCAGTCATTCCTACATGTGGTCTTTTCTGTCTGCCTGGGGTCCCAGGAAGATAATAGCAGCAGAAGCAGCTGAAATGTTTTGAAAGATTACCTTGTCTTCACGTACTTTACATATTTCAGTTTACTTCATCCTCAAAATGACCCTGTCAGTAAAAACTTAATATTATTCCTGCTTCACACGGAGAAACTTGAGGCCTAGAGAAATAACATAAATCATTATTAACATGTAGTTTGTAAATGGAAATCCTTCTGATTTCAAAGCCTGGGATATTGGTAATCACTTTGTCATACCTCTCACAATTCTGCCATAGTCCAAGTTTCCCCAGCTTTGCATGGGCTGTTGCCTTGTCTTGCATACCTTCCCCATTCATCCACCTGGCTGTCTTCCACTTGCCCTTCTGAAATCAGCTCAAACATTACCCTTATGGAAAGCTTTTTTACCCACCCTTCTACAAACCACTTCTATTAAGTTATCTTGCTCCTTGTCTTCTTTTTCTTCTTTTTTAAATATCTTTATTCTATTTATTTATTTTCATGTGATGCTGAGGATCGAACCCAGGGCCTCACATGTGCTAGATAAACACTACCTCTGAGCTATAGCCCCAGCCTGCTCTTTGTCTTCTTATTTAGCAACATTCTACTATTACACTTATAAAATCATATTAAATTTTTCCCGCAGTGTATTGTGGACTCTTCAAGGACAGGAATAGTATGTGTTTATGCTCTCAATATCCATCAAAGTGACTGGCTTACATAAATTTATAAGTACAAAACAGATAAATAAACTCAATTTTTTAATTCAAAAATACACATATCTATAATATTGCAAATTAATTATCCAGAGATTATTAACTATTAAATTTAAACTCTATAAATATAGAGTTTAAATTTAAATCTAAATGAAGAGTTGAAAAACAGGATACAAAGTTACAGTCTAGTATTTTATCCAGATACATCGAATATTAAGCTTTCTATGTATACTTTGTCACTTTTTTTACTTCTATCTCTAGCTCTGCCTCCTTCTCTCTCTCTGTTTGTATGCATGTATGTGTATGTAATATATATATATATATATTTCTTACACATATTTAAGAGGGAATGGTAACTATCGGTCCACATTGTGTATATGAGAGAAAGACAGCAAGTTGTTGATATAATGATATAATATTCCTTTCAATTCTTAAATATTTCAGTATATATTATCTAAAACAAGAACATTCTCTTATATTACTATACCACAATCATCAAAGAAAATTTAGCAGTGATTTTTAAATCATACATTATTTACATCATTTGCAGTCAACATTTCAACTCTGACCAGTTTTACTTTGGTGTTTCTGATGGCTCTCAATTTCCAGTCCAGTATCATTCACTGTCTTTAGTAATCATCTCTCTTTAGACTCCCTTAATGAGGAATTGTTCCTGGCTCTTGTCCCCTCTCTTACTCCTCATCATACAGTAGGGCACAAACCAGTTATGTCACCAAATGACTGATGGCTTGATCTGATGTATGGCTTAATGTTTCCTCTTTATTAGATTAAATTTATGCATTTTTGGCAAAACTTTCATAGAAATCATAATGTACTCCTCACTGCATCACACTGAGAGGCACATTTTGTTTTAAGTATTTTTGTTTGTTTTGTTTTTATTCACATTTTTGGCAATACTCACTTTTGATCATTCCTGTAAGGTGGTATTCTCTGTTTCTTCACTTTAAAAAAAAGTAGTTAATAATCCCTGGATAATTAATTTGCAATATGTTAGAAGATCCTTTAAAAATCACGTATTTAATTCCTCCTTCAAATTTTACATTTTTGCCTGAATCAATTGCTATCACTATTGTGTAATGGTGATTTTACAATTTCACTATTCCTTGAACATTTATTTGTTAATATTCTACATTAATAAAATTTCTTTTTTTTCTTATTATTGATTAATTGATTTTAATATATACTCATGGGTTTTTGTTTTCTTCCAAGCTTTATTAGCAGAACAAACAGTTTTTAAAAGATAAAATAGTTTTACATTTGGCCAGTGGGATGCTCCTAAACTTGGAATTCTTTTGCTTATTCCATTGACATATTGTTCAAGTTTCTTTTTGCTACTTCTCCTCTAGGAATTTTCAGAGTGAACAAAATTTTAATGTTAAGAGAGAAGGTACCCTGGGTGGGAGATGGATGATTTCCTGAACTGCAGGAGCTGTGTTCAGTGGCATGCTGCAGTTGGTTGAGAATCAGTAGTTTGTGTCTCCTCCTAGCTTCCCAACATCAGTCTGTAATTTGAAATCAGGCACAGAAATATTCAGCCTTCCTCCTCTTCCCCAAGAGAGATGGTTGTAACTATCCAGCACACTGCTGGCAATGCTCAAATTTGTTCGATCACATTATTCTTGGCAAGTCAGCATCCAGAGTAGAAGTTGGTATAGCTTTCCTTAAAATCCCTCTAATTCCACATGGATCTCTTGCCTTAGAACAGAGTTTGAAGGAATAGGATGTCAGAATGAATGGGAGACAAATGGCAGCTAGGAGTGAATTACTCCATAGACCATCCCTCCCAAAAGTGTAAAATAGGAGTCATAACCCCAGAATCATGTGGTAGAAAGATGTCATTCTGATTCTAGGAGCTTGAATCTTTGGGGTCTCAGAGGGCTGTGTGCCTGGAGCTGAGGAGGTCCCTTCTGAATGGGCAAAGACAATTACCCAGCTTCAGTGGATGTAGTCGCCATTTAGGTTCACTAATTCCCCTTCCTCTCAACCTTGCAGCCCCCATGCCAGGTCTTTGTCTCATCACAGAGAACTGCCCCAGATAACTACAAGTTAAAAATGCTTGGGTGAATTTGTTCAGGAAAGTGGGGTCTCTATCAAATTCTTATTTAAAATGAGTGTGCCCAACTGGAACATTTATTTATCTCAGATAGATAAGCAAGCTGAGGCTTGTTTTCATCAGCTCCAAATTTGCTTTGACACAGGAATGTTGACACTACAACCCAGACTCAAATTTGATCACATGCTTTTACCGAAAGGATGGCTAGCAGTTTGGGATTTCTCTAATGTGACAGTACTTGAGTGTACTATACAGCTTTATGTGTAATAGCATTTGAAAGGCTTGCTCTACACTAAAAGGAGTTGTAGATTCTTGAACAAATGCAATTTTAAGTGCTGTGCTCTTCTCAGAAAAGTAACTAGGTATATGAAGGCTTTAGCCAAATCTACAAAAGAGCACTCTCTCTCAGTCTGCAGTTTGCAGTGGTATGAAGTGTATGTGTACACATTTTTTTTTCTCTTTCCTCTTGGTCTTGTGTTATACAAGCTGTATTTTCTCTTATAATGATTTCTAAAGTAATTTAAAATGAAAAAAGGGAAAGTTTTATTCAATTTGCTTTATTATTTGAATAGGATTGTGTTCTGACAATCTGCATGTGACAAGAAGAGGTATAGAGGAATATTAAAGGCTGTCACCTGCTATTAAGTTGGAATTTTCGATGAGGTTCAAAGATAGGTCTCTATGACCTGGAAAAATAAATCAAGGTCACCATTTGACTCATGCAAAGTCTTTTTAGCCATTTATATTGCAATGTAATTATAGCAAACTGATGTGCAATCCTGGAAAAGATGTAGCCTAGTCACACTGATACATATGCATTGTGGGATGAATAAATGAAAAGAGAAAACACTGTGCCAAGGAAATTGCCTATATTATTCATTTTGAGGAGGCTCTACATATTTCACAGCCAACTTGAGCATGAGTTTCTGGATCCCCATTCTTCAGTGATATTCAGGTTGTGTTGTTTACTAGCATTCACTTATTGTTGTGATTATTAATATTTGCACTTGAAACATAGTCCTGTTATTTTACCTGATCCAAGAAATGAGTGTTGTTGCAAGACTGAAACATTTTAATTGTAATTTTCAAAATTTCAAGGTACAACAATAAACCTTATACCAAATACTCTGCAGAATATATGTTGTGATTTCCTTTGCTGCAATGACTTTCAGAGAAAGTCTGAGAAATGGTCTTATTTCTGGAATATTCTGTATTATTTGTCCCAGAGTTAGACTCAGTCTGATAAAGTCAGTCAGTTTTTATTCTCCTAATCTAGGAGTGGTTGTATAAATCCCCAAGCAAGAATGTATTTGGAGTTAGATGAGCTGTGGAGGCACTTTCTTATTTCCAATAATTTTATCCCTTGGTTGAAGAGAAAAGAGTTGACTGGCAGGCAGTTTGCCTGAAATATGAAAAAGATCAGTCCAGAATTTATTGGTTAAAAATTATAAGAAGATAGCTGATTATTTTTATTCTTGCTCTTAATCAAAATTTGCTCCTTTCCCTGGTTATTCTCTGGAGAAAGTAAATAAAAAACTTTAAAACTGAGAAGTGATCAAGGAGCAGAGAGCTATAGATAACAAGAACTGAAATTAAAATTTCTGTACCTGAGAAGACAAAAAATATAGGACATAGGTGGATTGGGGTTTCCTCCCTTCCTATTCCAGGGGACTCCAGTACATTGTTGCACTTCACTTATTCAATAGTTCAATGCAATGATGAAATATTGGGCACATATTGAATTTTTATGAATCCAATTCCTTTTCATAGACACCAGTAAATATACAATTGAACTCTAAGTTTTTCAGTTGTTTAGAAGAAATTCTACCTTTCAATATGCATGTATATTCCAATCTCAAAGTCTTTGACTTTGCTCTTTGGGTTACATCCTCAAAGTTTTATGTGATATCTCCTTCATCCAAGACTGTCAGAATTTCTCTGCCTAGTTAGTATCATAGGGAATAAAATATATATCTATATTTTCATATATATATATATATATATATATATATATATATAGTCCTCCTGTGAACATTTCTTTTCACATTTTCTCTAAAACCTAAGTTAAAAATTACTAAGTTAATTTCCTTATAGCTCCTTTTATAAATGCATTTTCTAAATAAAAGAATTCGGCATTTAATTTATAAAGGAAAAGTTTGGCAATTTTCAAAGATGAGTTGGTATATTTAAGATCATTTTTGGAAATTATTATAATACAATAATTAAACTTATTTTTATGGTATATTACAACCAAACTCAGAAGTTACAAAAAATTGTCTTTTATTTCTTGCTGATCAAATTTTAATGTTGTGTCAAACTTAATTGCTGACTGTGATCTCAAATTTGTATTCCTATCTTAAGAAGACTACTAGTGGTTCTGGATGTCATAATGATGATCTAGCCACATTTGACTGGATAAAGGAGGCAACTTATTTATTCATTTATTTTCTCAAGGAAATTCATAATTCAGTGGACACCATACTAAATGTTCAGATAAAAGAAATGCATCAACCAATAAAATAAAATGAATTCTCATTTCTATAAACAGTTACTTTTTCAGAATACCTAATGTACATGTTCTAAAGTTTGGCTTAAAGGAGATTTAGTTTCCAGGTGAACGGGGAGGAGTGTTTAGCAACACATTTAAAAACTGAAGAGACTGTAAAGCTGAATCACATCCAGTGCTGCAGAGTAGCATAAATAGGATTGTCTTTCTGTGCATTTTCAGTAGTTAATATGCAGATAGAGCACTTTTATGGAATTAGTTTGGCTACTGTTCAGCTTCCAGCAATATCAATATTAAATCTCTAGTACAGTTGAATAAGTAGAGGATTAACGTATTTCCAGATACAGTTTACTATGTATCTTAATGGTTGATTTCTTGTACTAAAAAAAAAAAAAAAATCTGATGTTACTACACAAATTGCTTCACTCTAAAGACACAGAAAATCATAGCCATTTTAGATACAAATCCATTGAGTGGCTTTAAGAAAAAAATAATAGATTACTTTATGCATTATTCTAACATGATCAGTTGTTCATATTTTCTAAAAATGGCAATTTCCAGATACAATGAATGAGTATTAGCTTTGTTATTAAATCATTACAATATCTCAGTTATCATTAGCCCTCTCTGTTTTTATTCTTATTTCTTCTTCCTTTCAGGCAAGTAGGTATAACAAAATATACATAACTGCTGTCTGTACTGTTCCTAGAGCAAGTTCTATTTTGCTTGCACTTCATCTGCAATTTTCCTTTTGAGATTTGGCACATTATATGTAAAAATTAGAATATCTGCCACTAGTATTGTAGATTATGCCAGACAGAACCATCAATACGAAAAAGAAAAATAAACCACTGCCTTTTGTAGATCACTCTTCAGCCAATCACAGTGACAAAATAATTGTAGAACCAGTAGATTAGTCAGACCACATGGGCACAGGACACTGAGTTTGACAGAAGCAAATGTGCTATTAAGGAAGTAGCCAAGTAAGAGCATGCTGACACTTCTTGTGCTGTCTGGGAATATAGAATGCTTTCTTTGAGAGAATGTCAGGGCACAGTGATTACCATAATTAAAACATACATATATGGCACATTTGTAACTGTTTAAAGATCCAGCATGTAAAGATTAGTCACAACTGGAAATCTGCCAGAGTGACTGTGGCCTAAGGATACCACTGAGTTCAGGTATTAAAGGTAACGCCCATCTAAATAAGGCACCGCTCTAATCTCAAAGATTCTGCTTCATGAAAAACATGGTGCCAGAATCTGTTTACTCACATATGGTGTGAAAGAAAACATCAACTCATTGGCTTCATTCTGTTTTTTTTTTTTTTTTAACCAGGCAGCAGAAACTGAGACATTTTGATTCTTATGTTTTATAGAGAAGCCAGAAAGCATTTCTCTCTCTCTGAGACTCTAGCAATAAAACAGTCTGGAAAGTCACTTTAATTATTATGCAATGAAGGTTGAATTGGCAAGTATCATGTCAATTAGTGCCTGGGCTAACTTTCAACTTCCCAACATACCAATACTGTGTATAGCTCTTCACAATTGTGTGTACCCTGTAGTTTGTGGAGGTTTATTTATCTCCGGCACCTGGGGTAAAAAAAATTTAAATGCACCAGTTTGCCTCTAAAATTAGCTTTCAAGACAAAGAAAAAAATGTGTGTTGGTAGGTATGTTTAATTAGTAGACTAGTTTAATATAGAGTAAGAGCAGTGTAATGTTTTAATTTATTTAATAATCCAGGTAAAGGTACAAATTTATTTTCCAAGAATAACTGCTCAGGAATATTTCTAGTATTATTTATTAAACAAATTATACATGAAGTTGAATTGTGAACACTAAATTCAAGTAATTATCTGTTGTAAAAATAATTTTCTTTAAACTCTCCTTCATCAAAAGATAAATTAAATCTGGGTAAGGAGGCACATGTCTGTAATCCAGTGGCTTGGCAGCCTGAAGAAGAAAGATCGCAAGCTCAGAGAACCTCAGTAACTTAGGGAGGCCTAAACAATTTAGTGAAATCCTGTCCCTAAACAAATAAATAAATAAGTAAGTAAATAAATAAGCCAAGTGGTTAAGTGCACCTGGGTTTAAACTTTGGTACCAAAATAGTAATAATAATAATAATAATAATAGTAATAGGAATAATATATAAATTAATTTTAGTCACTAAACTACATTTGTTAGAATTTTAAAATATTTTATAGAGAAAGCATTCTTTGCTTATGTCAAATAACTAGGCAATTTAAATATTTATGAAATGTTTGTATAAGTGATTATCTAAGGGGGTGATAATTTACTTTAGGATATATATATTTTTTTAAATGTGAGCACCTTTCTTGGGGGTAACAATGAATAGCATGGTCAGTCCAATTATCATGTAACTTTAGCTTCCCAGCTACATTGGACAGTTTCCTCCTCAGACAATTCCATGTCTCTTCTCCGGCTCAGAATTTTCTACAGCTTCACAGTTTATTTAGACATAAGCTGAAGTAACTCAGAACTGAGTTGTAATTAAAGGCTTCAGTGGGTCAGTGAAAATCCACAAGTAAATGCCCAAACCTTCCTAGGCTCTTGTACGACAGTTCTGAGGCATAATTCACGTGGTTTCTCAAAGGATGTCCAATGGGCTGTACCCCATTTACACACAGCAATATCCCACTTATTAACTTGTCTTTTCTTCCATTTTCTTCTTTGCTGCATGCTTGTCTTCTTTGACACAAACTTTTGTTTAATATAAATCAAAATGCAGAGGGACTAATTTACTGAAGTGTAAATATCTTTGCTCCCTGTATAACATGTACATATATATACCCACTTATGTAATGCCTTCTCTGAAGGCATAGGTGAATATTGTTAATATCAATCAGAAATGGCAGTCAGAAAATTTTCTTGGCTACTATCAAATTTATTTAATACATATTTACATAGTAAATAAACACACAGAAATTTCTCATTATCACCAACTTTGGCCATATTTTAAAACAAGCAATCTATGGCTGTATTACAGATTAAAGAAGTAAATTAAAAATTGTATGGAAGCAGAAGAAAGATATGATTAGACATAGGTATCTTGACTACATGTCAAAAATGATTATGGCTTATGGCCAACAAAAGAACAAAAGTTATACTAACTTAAGCAACACAATAGGAGGGAATTGTTTAGGAAAGGGACACATGTCTGCAAGCATCATTGGTTTCAAAAAAGGATAAACAATTTATGGCAGAGTAGAATTCATGCTATTGAGAGTTAAGATGTATTTATTATACTACTTAATATAATGGAAAAGTGTGCAATAGGTTTTGGGCAAAAACATTTCAAATTGTTAATAGGTTTAATGTGGAACTCAACTCATGGAAATAGTACCTGGGAGTGTTCTAGAGTGGATCAACTTATTTCTTAATGATATTGAGCAAATTTGGTTCAAGTGCAATTAGATTTTTCAGCATACTTATATTGAAAACAAATATGTTAACATCATTTAAAGTTGAAGGTATTGAAATTTAAGATAATTAGTGACCTATCATCAATATGAATCTCAGTTAAAGCTGTCCAATATATTTATTCATTTAATAAAGATGCAAGAATACTAATTATTTTCAGTATCATGCTGAATTTTAATGATATGTCACTACAGACATAATATTTACCTTCATATACATGCATACTCTGATAGTCAACAAGACATTAAGCAAACGATTACAAAAATATGGGTAAATCTACATTTGTACAATTTGGAAATGACACATTATGTAATAAAGGCTTAAAACCTGGGAATTTAACCCCTGTACCAAATTCAGGGAAGGATCCATGAGAAAATGATATTTGAACTAAGACCTAAATGATTAAAGAGACAGGTTTTTAACTGAGAGGGTAGAAGTGTAAGAGTCTGAAAACTGCTCAATTTGTCTCTTGAACAAATCACTTGGTTGTGAAGCAGGGAACTGAATTTGAATGTCTAACCAGTCAGTGCTACTAACCAATCAGTAGACTTTGACAAAGATAGTTCAGAGGGAAACATTGCTGGCTTGAACTAAAGAAAACAGTCACAAATCTGTAAATAATGATGTAGTTTTTAGAGTATGGGAAGAAAAGCAAATGGAGAATGCCTGCCTGTTTTCCAATGGTGTTATTCAATGAACAACGGAATTATACCAATATTCAGAAGCAGGAAAACTATAAGATAATCATCTTTTCAGGTGATTTCTGAGTTTGGTTTTCAGTAGATTGAATTTGAGAAATCATCAAGATACCCAAAGGGAGATATCAGTAGGCATCTGAATATTTACGATTCTGGAAATTAAATAACAGGTCAGTTTCAGAGATCTAAATGTCAAATGTCAACTCCATACAGATTATAATTGATTTTGATGGCATAACTAAGATTGTCAAGAAAAGAAGTGTAGAATGGCAGAAGCAGAGGCCTAAGAAAAAAACTGTAAAAACCTCTTGATATTTTCTATTAGAACAGTGCTTAAATCAAACTGTGAAAAAGAAAGTAGTGCGGTAGAGAGAAACCAGAAATAGTATAATTACAGTAGACAAGGGGGGAAAAAGTGCTTCCAGAAAGTGTAAATGTCAAATTCTTCTGGAGGAGTAAGAGAACAAATAGATTTCCTGTTTGCTTTGGTAGCAGGCAAGCAAAAAAGAACTGAACTAGAATCTTGCTGTTACCCTTGCATATTCATTCTCTGAACAGGATGGAGTTTTAAACCACCCCCCATGCATATAATCTGAATAGTATTATGAAATTCACAGAAATATTGTAAAGATTAAATGAGATAGTGTTTCCCTAGTGCTCAGCAAACATATACTACATTGATTGAAATTTCAGCAAGGGCAGAGGAGGATTGTGGCTCAGTTTACAACTTCCCTATAACCTCCTCCACATTCCTGATAATGGAAAGAAGTTGAATGCTGATTCCTACTGTTAGGTAAAGGTGTCAAGTCCATATAGTATAAATTGCTCCCTAGAAAGATTCAAGTAGCTATCTATTAAAATAGCTATGGTTGTTACAGAGCTAATTATAGATAAACTGCATTCAGCGAGTGAATAATTCAGGGAGGGAATAATGGCTCTAGGATGAGGCATTTTCCTGATGCTGTACTCTTCTAAGCTACTAGTGCTTCCTCTAGTCCTCTCTCCCTCATGATCCATGGTGACCTCCAGTTGAGGTCAGGACAAGTCACTGGAGTGATTTCAGATAGCTGATCCTGACTAAAACTCACTTCTTTTTGCTTCATTCAATTGCCACTTGGTGCTTGCACCTCTTATGCAGCCTCACCCTTTTTTTTCCCCATGATGTGGCCCAATTCTTGGGTAATGGTAACTTCTTTATGTACATTCTCATGCTCATGTATATTAAATGCACTTAGTGGCATCCAAGCAAATTTGCTAACTGCCATCTCTGGTTGACTAAGAATATCCACCTTTAACTTCAAAATAATAATTGCTTATATGAGTTGATTTCTGTACTTTTAGTGTCCATATAAATCATTGGGAATCAAAGTCTGATTCAGTAAATCTTGTTTAGCATGCAAAAATTTCAGTTATCAAATGGCCACCAACATAATTCTGATGCATATTAGTACAGAAGGTGTACAGGCTTAAAATTATGGTCTAGCTAACTGCATATACTGAGTGGAAAACCAAGCTCTGTCACTTAGTACCTATGAGATCTTAGGCAATTTACTTATGTTTCCTTGAATGTAAATTGAAGCTCAAAGTAGTAGGCACATCATGGTTGTACTGTGAAGCTGAGGTATGTTGATTATATACTTATTACAGTGCTTCACATACATTGATTGCTTATCTGAGGCCAAGTTCCTCAGAGAGCAAAGTCTATGAGTTGAATTTGGTTGAAGTTGTTTAGGAGAGGTGATTTTAGGAACAAAGTAAGGAATGATGCAGAGAGGGAGGGAGATAAGTCAGCAGAGGGTGAGATAATGAGCTGGTTACTACTGGGGAAAATGGGATTCAATAGCAGAATCGTCTTTTGAGAAGTACCTAAGAATTGTACCACCACAGGAAAGGGAGACTGAGGAATTTATCCAGCCACTTCTGATCCTCATTAATTGAAAGCTACCCTAAAGAGGTATTTTCCCCTCATTTCTGGGCTGCAACTGTGCATGTCTGAGCATAGTCATGTCCTCCTGGACTCTAGAGAAGGCCTCACGATCCAAAGCAGAAACACCACTGGCAATATGCAAAAAGCTGTCAATCAGAGCTGAGCTGAAATAAGGGGGATTAGAGTTATGTGATGGGTATATCACAGACATTTGTTATAATTGGTAAATACAAATGATACATTATTTACTCAGTAAATGTTAGTCATTATGAGATTTATTCATTGAGCCAGATTTTTTACATGCTTATTTCATTTGCTTTTGCAGTAGTGCTTTATTACTATGTTAATTTTATAAAAACTCATATAACTGGAGAAAGTTATTAAAATTTAAATGTTCTTTATGTGGGATGAATGTGAACAATGGTAAGAGGGAAATATATGTATGTATGTGTGTGTATATATATATATATACACACACACACACACACACACACGAGAGAGAGAGAGAGAGAGATCATATATATATTCCCAGAGAGTGTTTTTGGTTTTTTTTGATTTTTTTTTTTGTGTGTATATGAATATATTCCCAGAGTTTGGGCTCAAAAAGTACTTATGGGTAGGGTGAAGCATCATATTTTAGGATACCAAAATTGTAGAAATTACACATTTACTAATGATACATTAGAAGCTGTGCCAATTAGGGTTCCTGCCAATTACAGTTAACTCTTTTTGGATTAGGTTGAATATGGCTGACCTAAGACCTCATATTTTTATCTTCTTCCTCTTGGCATCTCACAATCAAGAAGTTCCTGTAGCTGAGACGGGTTATGAAATCTGGGTCCAGGAGAGATTTATAAGTAAACACTCTTACCTCAACTTAATGTTGGAATTTGAAGATTATGTTGAGTGATTTAGTTTGTCAAATAATATTTAAATTATAGAATTGGCTGTTACCCTAAAAGTTTTCTAATTGGCTTACCTCCTAATGAGCAATTTTTTTTTTTTTTACCAAAATGGCTAAGATCACAGCTTAAAAACAAAAGTCAAAATTATCTTTGAAGCTAATAAAAGCTAGAGGAGTATGAAAACAATCAGTAGTCATTAACATGTAATGATTTTGAAGGGCTGATGTTGGTAAAAAAGATATTCTTCTGTTCATTTTGAAACAAAAATAATTGATAGAAGGAGCTCTTATGAAAGCCTGGACTTACTGACTGATCATCTTGAAATAAAAATAATTACTTGAAAATAATAGCTTGTTTAATTAATATCACATAATAATACAATGCAAGACATTCCTTGTGAGATCTTCCATATTCCAGCACAGAGTTGAAACAATAGCCCAAGAGGAGCATTTTTTTTTCACTTAAAAGGTTATTTTGCTAAGATTGAAACGTGAAATCACTGATATGCTGAGGAGTGATTTTGAAGTGGGACCTGGTGCTGTGTCTGCACTTGGGCTGAGCAGACCAGCTGTGCTAGTTGTTCTGTTGGAAGGAATACCTGCTGAGGCAGTCACTGGCATGTGTTCCTTAATTTCTTGAATTATCATATCCTTATAATCAGTTTCTGAGCCATGACACCATTATGAAGACTGAAATTCTAGGTTCCAGGAGAGTTTCTAAGAGAAGTAGTTTGAAGTGGAATATTTTATTTAGCCTCTTATCATCCAATGTGGTGTGCGTATGTGTATGAATTTATACATAGATGTATATACACATAGGTTTTTATGTTTGTCTAACCTAAGCCTTGAGCCTCTTATGTTAATTTATCATAATGAGGTTTGAGACCCCCAGATTGTCTTCAAGTAGTTAAGTAAAACATATTATCTCACTTAAGAAGACTAAATCAGAGAAAATCTATTTGGATTGTACATACACCAAGAGAAGAAAAATGTCACACCATACAGACATGGCAGGGTCCAAAATAATGGATACACTTTTAATTGAAAATGACAATGATATTCTTTACATAGTTTAATGATTAATTCTGTTTGCATGGGAGTACATAGATAAAATCACTCTGTCCATAATAACCATTTTTTAAAGCCACTATTCCTTTATATCTCCTCTATATCCTTAAATCATTAGTTGCCATTTTATTCTATGAAGTTGAGCACTTCATAGAGACGTTATGGAGTTTTAAAATTAGAATTTCAAGTTTTCAATCCAGGGACAAAGGTAATAATTATTTTTAATGTTAATTCATATTTTATAGAACATTTTGATAGGGTTAAATAATATAGTCTGTCTTGCTTGCTCCATACTTTTTGGTTGCAACTACTTATAACATTAAAATTTATATTGTCTAAAACTTAAAAATCTCAAGCATGGATTAGACGGAATATGATGGGGTGATATAATCAGAGATGAAATGTCCAGTAGAGGAGCCCATGTTCGTGGAAAATTGCATGCTTAAATTAGGAGCACAGGGAGGCTGACGTGGCAAAGAGACACCCATGTAAAAGAGTCAACAGGTCATTTTTCCATGCTCTGCTGAGCCTGTCAAGATTTCCTCAAGCAAATTGTGTTTACTTTCTCATAGTGACCTTATGAATTTATTTAAAGGCTCAAATAAATTTGGTGGTAAGAATCTAAAGTGAGCAACAGTAAAGTAAAAGGCTCAGATGTTTGTGCATATAATTTGGAGTAGATTTAGCTCTGAACTAAATATGAAGGTGAGAATATCAATTTTTCCGAATGCAAGTTGCTATCTATATGCTGATGACCCACATATCTGTATTTCCAGAGCAGCTTTCATTTTATAGCCAATTGAATAAGTCCATGTAAATGCTCATAAATCATTCATGCTAAATATGTGATAGTGAGAAGAAATTATTTTCCTATTAATCCAATATCTGCTCTGCTTATAATCTCCATCTTGATGAATTACACCCCAAAACATAAAATTAACATCTTGGAGAGTACATGATTTCTTCTCAAAATAAGGATATAAATCTAACATTCTATTATCTCTCTCTCTCTCCAGCTTCATTTGGAAATCATCCCTGGATAGTACAGAAGTTTATAATTTGATATTTCTACCACTTATAATTATTATGACTTATATTCATGGATTTAAAAACACTTGAGTACAGTATCTTGTGTTTCTTTGCTATTATAAACCATATCCAGACAAGCTAATCTAAACTAAAACTTTGCTCTTTTAAGAAGTCCTCAATCGTGGTTCAGTGGTTCAAAGTTCATGATAGCAGTAAAATTTATCCAGACATATTCCACTGTTTTGTTTCCACCATGTCTCAAATTTCATTTGCTTAAAAATAAAAATAACTTTTAACAAACCAGCTAGAACCTAGAAATGGAAATTGGAGAGTTGAGGCATGGGTTGAGTCCTGCCAATGTTCAATTTTAAAAATCCAATGACCATGTCAATACTGAAATAAAAACAAATGTATTCAGTATGCCACTGTAATATTCTTTACTTATACATACATGTGAGTCCCTAAAAATCTAATATAATATCTCTGTGGGGTTTGATTTTTCTAGTCATGCTGTCAAATTTTAATTCATCATTTACCAGCACTTCTGAGACATTAACAAAGCATTTCTTAACCAGAACACCAGTGCTCTAAGCACCTTGTCAGTTTGTACATCCTTTGAAAATTATTTTTTATAATTATAAAGAAACCAAATGAGGTTTTTACTGGATAATTTTAAAAGGATTTATTTGAAATAATGGTATTAGATTAAGAAATATATATATTTTCTCAACAATTCATTTCACTTTTCAAACATACAATTGTTTAATTGTCATTATAACAATTAGAAATATGATTCAGTGAAAAGAAAATGAACTTCGAAGTTGGCAAGTTCTCGATTTTGTCCAGACTGGGCCACTAATTATATGTGAAGCTTGAGAAAATTGCCTAACTTATTAAGCGTTCTTTTCCTTACATAACAAGCGGAAATAATAAAGCCTAACTATTAGGTTGCCTGATGGTTGAAGTTAACATATATACCTACCTACTTCATCACCAGGATCTCTAATTCAACCTTACCAGGGAGGTTGAAATTGATCTCCAATCTAAACTAATTTCTGCATGCTTTCATTTTTTCGCATATGTGGCAAAAGGCTTGTAGAAGTCTCCTGTATTTATTTGATGTCTTGCTATTCCATTGCAAGAACTTCAGGTTCCTAATGCAGAAAGGTCTCTGAATTTTCCTTCTCTTTAAGGCATTACTATGGTAGCTATGGTTTTCTGAGCTACACTCACTCTACTTCTTAATTTCTTTACATATCACCATGCATGATATTGCTGTAGTAAATTCAAGTTTCTTTTCTTCCATTGTTGAATTCTACAACTTACTATAAATACCAACTTTCAACTTTTTAAAAGTTTTTGTTTTCATGTGGAATTTGGCAATTATTTATAAAATTGATCATTTGTTTCTTTTTTTTTTCTTTTCAAATTTCATTGGAAGACATATGCTCACTATAAAAACATGAAACAGAAAAATAAGAGAATAACAATCTCATTTATGTACACCACTCAGGAATCAACCAATTTTATTATTATCTCTATATACATACATGAGCAGGTGCATATCCAAAAAGAAAGATCAACAGAATAATAAACTTATAAGAATTCAACTAGATTATAAGTGATTTTAAAATAAGCAGAGTAAAATTGAACTTAAATGTAACATAGAAACAAAGCCAAAGGAAGAAAATCTGGAACAAATTCTATACTTCATAAATGCTTTATTGAAGTTTTTGTCATCAAAGATACATTTCTTCTAAAAGTTTCTAATATTAATATGAGATGCCAGTAAATGGAATCAGTTTTCTGAATATGTATTTCCTAGTGAACTCTTCATAGAATTTTTCTACCCTCTCTCCTCATGGAGGATTTAGCCACTTGAAGTTTGCAATTGTGACTTTTAAGCTGTTTACTTCTGGATTCCAGCCTTGTCTCATTCCCTAAAAGAGCATTCAAGGCCCTAAGTTCTTATACTTTATAGGTGTACTCAAAGCAGCTCCACTTACCAATTTGGTTGTCCTGCTCTGTTTTCATTTCAATCCCTGAGAATTTCATTCAATTTGTTTTGCTTTTAGCTGCGCATTTAAAAATGTAATAATTTTTGCAGCACTTCTACATATTTTAGAACTGAAGGACTTTTAGAATATTAAGCCTGCCACAGTTGTAGAAATCACACCTCTATAACATTTTCATCTCCCTCCTCTTAATTTTTGGTTCCAGTTTTAGTTTCTATTCATTGATTAAATTCCATTATATATGTTATTTTGTATCTTCATCTGTGTTTTCATTTTTATACCCATTGTAGAAGATTCTTTTTTTTAAAGAGAGAGAGAGAGAGAGAGAGAGAGAGAGAGAGAGAGAGAGAGAGAAAGAGAGAAATTTTTAATATTTATTTTTTAGTTTTCGGTGGATACAACATCTTTATTTTATTGTTATGTGGTGCTGAGGATCCACCCGCACCCCACGCATGCCAAGCAAGCGGGCTACCGCTTGAGCCACATCCCCAGCCCCATTGTAGAAGATTCATAAAGTTTTCAGAACACTAATAAATTTATTTAAGGCACATTTTAAAAAGGTAACAGAGGATTATTTGATGGAGACTAATGGGGGAAAATAACAATACCTTAAACAATACATTTCTCTACCCTGTTAAGGTCTGGAGTGGGTGCTCTAGGCTTGCAAGATTATTCTCTTCCAAGAGACCTTTGTTTCTTCCAGATTTTTCCTTCTGGAACATAATAATGGCTACTGCTCTGGCTGCTATTTCTAATTTTAGAGTATAGGACAGAGTAATGAACAAATAATTTGTTTAAGGTAGAAAGGAAACACACTAACAATTGTATGAGAAAAGTACACAGAAGTGGTTAAATGACACTTTTGTTTACATATTATTTATTGGAACTTATTTTGTATCTTGCTACAAGGAAGACAGATACATGTGAACTTTATTCATTATCTAGGCAAAAAGCTGGGGATGTGGCTCAAGCGGTAGTGCGCTTGCCTGGCATGCGTGCGACCCGGGTTCAATCCCCAGCACCACATACAAACAAAGATGTTGTGTCTGCTGAAAACTAAAAAATAAGTATTAAAAAAATTTTCAAAAAAAAAAAAAATTAGAGTTCTTCTGGAGATGTGAAGAACAGGTGTTGAAAGAGCAGCTTCCAGGCCCCATCTCTCTTATGAAAATGCATGTTTCCCAAGAAAAAGACTCAAAGCTTCCCCATGACTCCAACTCTTAACATTCCCCAAAATCATTTCTTAGAAAATATCTTTAATGTCTTCAATCTGTTAACTCAGCATTCATTTGCTTAGGTTGCATTTGTCTTAAGCAGTGCATATATATCCTCATTTCTCACAGAGTACTTCCACAGGGATTTTCCTAAATCAGCCAGTATTGTTTGAATTATTTGAGTTACATCTCTCAAAAATTTAGCCATACCCTTACAACACCACTTTTATTCCCCTTCCCCACAGTTCTTACCCTGGTATTGCCATATGTTAAAATGATACATATTTGCTTAATTTCAGAAGGGAGACAAAAATAAATATTATCAGTCAAAAATTAAGATTCTCATTTTAGTTAGTGGGAAATTATGTATAACAGCCCAGAACTCTTTTCCAGTGTTTTTTTGAGTGGAAACTTCTATCTGCCTTAATGTTACACGCCAGGAAATAGAGAGTAGTAGTAAGCCAGGACCCATGTAAAAAGGAGATCTTCATCAATTTTTTCCAGGTCCTGGGATGACAATTCCACATGTATTTTGCTTTTAATTCTTGTGCCATCTTCTGTAGTAGTTAGTAATATTATCTTATGTCACAGAAAAATAAACTGAGATGAGCAAATTAAATTGTGAAAACGTCACAGAGCTAATAGGTGGCCCAACTGGCACTGGTTTCACAAAATCCTACTACGAAGCCCTGGCTCTTAGAACTCACAGGCCCTTCTTCCTCTTACTGGACATGACCATCCCAAGGCCCACAGAACAATAACCAGAGTTCTACATGTATTTGCATATATTGGGTTTCAGGATTCTGAAGACAAATGTTCATTATTTTTTAACCTTATATAACATCATATGAGAAGCCCGGTGTTTACTTAGCTTCCTCAGTCTAAGTGAATAACACAAAACAAAACAAATAAAAAATAACTTTCACTTTTGATTAGTCAACTGGAGACAGCATAGAGAGAACATCTACTCAGGGGGCATTTTTTAATGTACCATCTGCAAATGATTTAATGTGTTTTCCATGATTATCTTTGACACTTTGAATAATTAACAAAGACATTTATAATATTTGAAAGGGCTAAGATACTCACTTTCCTAGATGATGAGAGAATTTGAAATTATGACCATCGTCTGATTGGTTAATGGCCAGGAAGTGGTGTACTTGTGTGTCATTGATAAGAGAGAAAAAAATGAATCAAAATGTTTCTTAAGATATTTGATTGACCAAGATTATATACAAAATATTATATTCATTTATAAATCAAATGTATTTGGGAACTTTACAACTTCTTAAAATAACTAAGATGTTGTCTATTAAGTCACCATATTATATTTGCTATATATTATGCAAGATATATTTTTGTAAATAAAATAAGATTTTGGTGGTGGTAAATAGTAAACATGAAGGTTAATCCTTATCATGATGATAATCTTGTTTTCCAGTGCAGACTCAATTTCCCTCTCTGAACTCAGCCAATATTATTTGCTCTTATATGTCCTTTAAGAGATATTTTGTATATGTATGAGAAAGTATATGCATACATTCTTTTTAAAAATACTTTTTGTAATAAAAATAGTAGCATATTCTGTGTGTCAGAGAATGATTTAAGGAGCATAGAATTCAATTTAGGAAGAAAAGATTCTCATAGCTTTAGTAGCTTAAGAAGAAATATTCTCATTAAAAGATATAGAGAACTTCTAGAAACTTTGCAATGTTTGAAGACGCAGACCATAGGCTGAGGTCAGGGATACCCAAAGCCATGCTTGGTCTAGAACTGCAGCTTCAGGAGATAGTTCCATTGGCAGCAATTATGAAGTCACCATGGTCATTGCCACCATGATCTTTGCCTCTGTCTGGATTCACATCACAAAACGGCTGCCTTCCTTCCCTTCTTTACCTGAGTATAGTTTATTCCAAGTTATATTCATATGTTATAAGATAATTTTGTTTCCTACCTGAATCACAGCTGAACAATATTGTCACTAAGTTGCTGAGGCTGGCTTTGAACTAGCAATCCTCCTGCCTTAGCCTCCCAAGCTTCTGGGATTATAAACCTATACCACTGTGACCTGCAAATTCCAAATTCTTAAAACATATCAAATGTAAGGCTGGTATGGTGGTGCATGCCTATAATCCCATGGGGTTTCAGGGGACTAACACAAGAGGTTCACAAGTTTAAAGCCAACACACAGCAACTTAATGAGGCTCTTTCTCAAAATAAAAAATAACAAAAACGTTCTGGTGAATGTGGCTCAACAGTTAAGCACCCTTGGGTTTGCGCCCCAGTAGCATGTGTTTATGGTGACACCTCAATTGCTGTACCTGATCAGGATTATATGTAAGGGACACTGTAAACCAATGAGAGTGCATATTCTCTACTATTTATGCAGGTTACATAATGAAAAGGGAAGATATTTTATAATGATTACTAGAAAGTGATCAAAGTATCTTTCCTGAGTGTCTTAGTCTGTTCAAGTTGCTTTGACAAAATATCACAGACTCAGTGGCTAGTAAATAACAGCAGTTTATTTCTCACAGATCTGAAACTGATTTGGAATTTGGAATAAGTACCTGTGGATTTCTTAAAAGTATATGAAACCATTTCAAAAGTTCATTTCTATTAAGTTTATTAATCTGCTCAATATTAAGCATTGTTCTTTATCCTAAGAGAATGTTTATCCCAATTTTAGTGGTAAATTAAAATCATAAAATGCTTTTTATGGAAATGGTAGTAAGAGGCAATTTAAACATATTAATACTTGAAAAAACAAAAAGTTGACAATGCTATATCTGTACTATAATTACTATTGTGGTGGTGTTTTTTTTTTGTTGATATTTACATTTTACTTTTTATGCTTTTTTAATTTATTTTTAAATTACTGATGCATAAAATTATACATAATGGTGGGATTCATTGTAACATATTTGTACATGCACATAACATAATTCAATTAATTTCATTCTCAGCATCTCTCCTTGAAATCCCTTCCTGCCTCTTTTTGATTCCCTTTCTCTACTCTACTGGTTACATTTTTTTTTTTAATCCTAGAAGTCTAGGCATTCAGAGTGGCAACATTTATATATTTTATATAAGCTTTAAATAAAAATCCAGTCACACATTCAATAATAATAATAATAATAAATAATGAAAGTGATCACTTATTGAATGAGTCTTCATTTAACGTTAATTTAACATCTAAATTATTTAAAATACCAAGAAAAAGGCATATAAATTAATACAAATATGAGATTCTACCAACTTGAATATTCTACTCCACAACATCACAGGGCTAATATGAAATTCACTTAGCTTACAGTGTGGTTTCTTAGCATTGATGCCTCTGATGATTTTAAGCTAAGAGAGAACATTAGATTCATGGTACAATAAGCATAAATGAGAAGAGAAATGTCACTTTCAGAAATATAGCAGAGCAGTTGTTACATCCTTGTAATCTTGATGGTGTCTTCCAGAGACTTCCTGGAATTAAACTCCTCTGGAATCAGCTTTCACCTGTGGGACCTGACAACAGATTGTGGCAAAGTCAGACAGATCTCCCTGGAGATCACAATGCTCTCGGTCACCATATGGCCTGAAAGGGCTCTTCATATGTTGCAATATTTTGCAGTAGGGACTCTTAGCTAATCTTCAGAGTACATTCTTAATCTCATGAACCTAATTATCTGTGAAGGACAGTTTAAGGGGTCCTCCTTAGAATTATTCATACTAGTTCATGCTCCTCTATCAGGGGGTGCATAGAACTCTCATTATGCAGTGATTACTTTTTGGCTTGGACAGTGTATTCTAAGAAGGATTAAAAGGATTATTCATCTCCATGGTGATCTGTGCACCCATTTTTGTTCATAAACACGAACATATTCGACTCACTCATATTTTCAGACGGACTTAGGATTCATGTATATGATAAACATTCATGTTTCACCTATGTAAAGAAGCTGTATGAAAATATTGAATTTCCTGCTAGACAGCAATATAAAATAAATGGTTCTTGAATTATATGGAAAGTTTTGCTCTTAAAAAATAAAACAAAATATAATAAAAAGTTTTTCAATGTTGTTTAATGTTATCAAAAAAATGAGAGATGCATTGTGTTTTAATTTCTCCTTCACAACTCTGAATATTCTTTCTTTGTAACAGGCATAGCCTCTGAGGCGACTGTCCCCTTTGATTTTCACAGCTGATGCTGTGATTCTTGATTATTTATCATAAGATGTGATATGTAAATGAAGAGGAAGCAGAGTAAACACACCACTTAGTCCTTTCTTTGAGAAGGGTGCTTTCTACCTCCTCATGTTTATTTCCATAGTAAGATATTTCAAAGGAAAATATGCCATGGCAAATATCCCCATTCGTAACCAGTAAATATTCAAGTAGTAAAAAGCAAAAAAGGAAAATTTCACATTTTTTAAATGCTTGATTTAATTTTGTGAAACGTTTTATATGTAATTAAAATCATAGCAATCTGTAGCTCTGCCAGATAATCACACAAATTGCAACTTCTAATAAATATCATTCAGTAAAAAAATAAATAAGCAAATATTGTTTGCTGATGATAAGTTCTTCCTGTTGTGATGGTATATTGGAACATGATGATAATTTAAGTAAAATTATATCCCCCCAAAGTAAAGTAGGTAAAATATTTCAAATAATAAATGGGGTGAGCTAAATGCCTTAAAGGCCTTAAGACCATATTAAGCCACCTGTATAAATTTGTTGCTTTCAACAATTTATCAGGGAACAATACTCTCAAAAAAATTTTATACTAGAAATTAAATACTCAAGTATGGGAGTTAAGAAATAATAATCATTATGTTTGAAGAAAATGCATGGCAATAAATTGATTAGAGCAATAAATAAACTTTCAAAATGTTAATAGCTGAGCAGACACAAACAGAACTCTTACATCAGAGATTCTTTTGCATGGAATACAGAAGGCAGACAGGAGAGCAGTCAGTAATGGTGCTGGGACCAAATTACTCCAGATATTACTTAGAAAGACATTTTGTTCCACCTCTACTTCCTTAAATGAATCTCTAGTAGGTTCATTTGATAATAAACTGAAAGGGGGACAAAGCGCTGATCTTCACCTGCACTGCTCATTCACCTGTACAAACAACTTGAACTTGACTTCTTTCTAAACAGTTTCCCAGTAATCTTCCCAATGTATAGCTTCCATATATAAAGCATGAATTCTAAAAAAGAAGGTCCTGCTGTGTTATAAATCACAGTGCACTCAACCACACTTAAGTAGGTGTGGGATAAAAAAAAAATAAGATATCTGCAAACTTCTTGTTCTTTTCTCTTTTTTTCCAGCAGTAAAACCAATGTGTAGCAGCTTCCTGGAATGCTTCACTCTGTATCCAGCTGTAGTAGATATGGCATATTTGATTCCTCTGCCATCCTTTAGTATACAAAGATATGATAAGAACATATTTCCTTTCTGGAGGCACTGGGAGCAAATCAATTGCTTAATCAAGTGAAAACAAAACATCTGTGGCATATGAAAGGGAGGGTGGCTTTCTCTGGAGATTTTTGTAAACTGATTAAGTCAGAGCAGTGCTAATCCTCTGTCCTTCAGATGTTACATTGACAAGGAAGATTAGGATGAAAAGATAATGGTTATGTCACCAGAATAAGATAAACACCAAAGAGCTAGTAGAGGTTCCTAAATATTCCTATTACAAAGGTAAATGTAAATTTTAGCTCCAGGGCTGGAGACACTGGCTTCTCTATCAAGAAGATAAAAACAGAGGAGAAAAATAAAACAGCAAAAGGAAGTTTATTCCAATACCATAAGACACTAATTCCTTTGTACTGATTAAATGAAATTTAGGATTTGTGAATTTGGTCTGGTAACAAGCGTGCAACTTAATCATAGTTGTTCTGGACACTAAATCAGATATTATTTTGAGAGTGTTTCTTTCCAACTCAAACGAACTTCCCCTGACAAATAATAGATCTAAACTGACAGGATAGTGCCAGTTATAGAGAAAGTAATTCAGAAAGAAATCAATGTGTTAGTCAGCTATCCATAGCTGTGACAAGATGCCTGAGATAATCAATTTACATTGAGAAAAGTTTTTTTTTTGATTAATTTTTTAGAGGAATAAATCCAAGATCTCTGGGCCCCTCCCTCTTTGACTTGTGGCAAGCAGAACATCATAGTGAGAAGCACGTGGTGAAACAAAGCTGATCACCCAGGAGGTGAAAAGGAAGAGGAAAGGGCTGAGATCCCAATATCACCACAATGACCTAAATTCCTTCCCCTTGGCTCTACCACCAACTAATAGTGCTATCAGCTGGGGACCAAGCCTTCAAAACACAGGTCCTTGGCAGACATTAAAATTCTAAACATGATAATCAGCTTTCATTAAAGCTGCTCACTGGATCCACGTCATGTCCAGAACAAGTTATTGAGTACATCAGACATTAGCCCTGACATTAGGGTTTTGGCCCATACACCCTAGTTCCACTGGACTCAAGCATAAGATATTCTGTAAAGAAATTCCTCAAGAAACAGAACTCATTTAAATGTTGCTTTCATATTTTGATTCTTTCAATTTTGAATTAGTTCTATCATTTAATCCTAGATATGTATAAAAAGTGTTAAGTTTTTGAAAACAAATTTTAAACTTGAAGCAAGCAAGATAATACTCTAAAGCTAAAGTGAATCAGTTTTAAAAACTGATCAGTTTAAATAATTGCATGCATTCTGGTAAAAGATATAATTGAAAGTGGATGATTTTGTTTTTATCCTCTTATAATTTGTCATCTTTTCTGATCATTCAGTAAATGATATTTTTCTCTGATAATGTAATTCATTCTCAGAGTGCTCAGGGATTTTCATATCAAGTTCTGCAACCACAGCAGAGGAAAGAGAACTGTGGGTTTAAACTCCATGGACAAGAGGCAAAAGTGGTTTAAAGAAGTTGGGAGATAGGCAATGACTGGATTATATACTTGAGGTATTTTATTCTCATTCCTTATTATTTTTGGTGTTTTATTTTTCAAAACAATAAAAGTAACATATGTGCCAACAGTCACTGCACCCTTAAATTGTGCAGTCCAGCAGCACACTCAAAAATGGGTGCCATGTCTTCAGACGGATACACAGCTGGACACCAGACAGATCAGAACTCTCCAGATGGTCATATGTTTTCAAAATTTCAAAAATTTTCTGTATTTTCAAAATAGAAAAACTAGAATTGTTAATATGACACCACATGAAAAAAAATATGAGACCTATAGATATTTTGCTCTACACAAGAGACAATGTAGGGACAAAAGAACTAAATAGTTACTTGTCCTAGTCTGATAATTTTACAATAAAGTAAGAAGAAAGGAGTAAATCTGTAATAAAACACAATGGAAAATGTTTTTAATGAGAAAGAACAACTAGGTGCTACAGGAGAACACAGGAGAAACCAAGTAACTCAGGCTGTGGGAGACAGAAGGGAAGAAATTTGCATGAGGTTAGTTTTGAAATAAAAAGCAAAGTTATTGGCACAAGGAAGTTAGAAAAAAATTGAGATAGAATAGAATGTGTGAATCACACACATTACTGCAATGTGGGCTGCATGGATTCTTTAGAACTTGGGGGTGATTGGCTCCCATGGAGTGAGGAAGACTCTTGGGGAAAAATCAGGGTGATATTTAAGCAAGGGGACAACTATAAAGACTTGTGCTTCCTTGATATGGAAATCAGATTTTTGCTTTGAGGATGTATGCATCCTAAAGTGGTAAATACATAGTAAGTAGAGTTGTGTGCTGCCTGACAATGTTTTGGTTAATGATGGATCACATGTATGACTCATAAGATTATAATGGAGCTGAGTAATTCCTACGACCTGTTGATGTGGCAGCCATGATAAGCCTGTAGCACAACACAATTACTTATATGTTTGTGGTGATACTGATATAAACAGACTGACTTTCCTTCTAGTCATATAAAAGAATGACATGTATGATTAGGGATTGTGCCTAATATTTGATAATGAACAGCTCTTTACTGGTTTATGTATTTATTATACTGTAACATACTTTATCATTCTATAGGATATTCCTCCTACTTGTAAAACAATAGTTTCCTTTAAAACAGTATGTCGTTTCCTGGTAGAACCTTCATAAATCTCATTCACAATGTTTCTTGATTGGCTGTGCCTTCTAGCTTTACATGAGTGTACTCTACGATGGTCACACAATGATGAGATCAGCCTACAACACACAGACATATCCTTGTCATTAAATGATTCATGACTGTACTTGAAATGTTTGTTGAATTAATATGGAAAATGTTCTTGGTGACATCTACTCAGATGAATATTTTAGAAAGGCTAGTGTGTTACCAGCATAGAGACTGAGTACAGCGTTTGGTCCTCTATGCAAGAGGACCATTCAGGAGTTGATTGCATGAGTTAGACAAGGAATGATGAGGACTAGAACCAAGCGGAGGCCATGCACAAAACTGTAGGCCATCAGCTTCAACTGTAGAGGAAGCAGCAGGGCCTCCTGGCAGATTACATCAAGGAGTACAATGGAATTTTACAAATTAAAAAACTTATTCTAGGCAGATGCAGCTTCTCTGAGTTGACAAGCAGAAGATAATAAGGTGACAAATAAATGGTGCTTTTTTTTTTTTTTTTTTTTTCCTGCCTGATGGAGCCCATGCACCTAGACCACTGTTCTCGGGGAGAAGAGGAAGACAAATGAATGTTTCGATTTCAAATTTAACTTGTCAGCTGGATAAAATTGGGGGTTCACAAACTGCACGGCTTTACTTAGCAGTCTTAGTGAAAGAGATCATTCTCGGATTTATGACACAAATAACTTCCTCACTGGGTTGCAATTCACTGAGGGAAGAAAACCATCTGGAAGCATTGATGCCACAGAAAGAATCCTACTTGTTTTATACAGTGAATTTGGTGCAAGTGGATAATATGAAAGTGAGGACATCTTGATTTTCATTCAAAACGTATATACATATGAAATTTAGAAAAAAATGATTTAGATCAAAAGTACTATGATTTTTAAGTGGTAGACAAACACTAGGTAAGGTGGGACAAAATTTTCTATTAAAGACTATCTTTGGATGATAATATAGACAAAAGTGGGGAATGCACATTTATTGAAATCATGATGACTGTATTGATCAAGGAAGACAAGGGTCAAATGGGGTTTCAGAAGAAGTAATTGTGACCTACTGAGGTGCTGTGATCTGAAATGATTATATGTCCCCCAAATTGATGTTTTAATGTTAACCCACAAGGTGATAATATCAGAAGATGGGACTCTTGAGACTGGGTCATGAAATTGGTATCCACCCTTATATAACAGACCTTTGCCCTTCCACCAGGGGAGGACACAGAAAGTGGCCTCCATCTATGAATCAGAAACAAAGTTTTCACCAGACACCAAGTCTGTCTTGATTGGATCTCCCTACCCACCTGAACTGTAAGAAGTAAATTATTGTTTATAAACTACCCAGTTTATAGAAATTTCTTAAAAAGTAGCTTAAAGAGACAGAGATACTAGTTAAAAATATTTGGTAGAATAATATAAGCAGTAGGTATATTGGAGTGGTGCTATTTGGAATCTGGGCTTGAACATCTGTGTATTTTGGTATTTGCAATGGGATCCTGAAACCAATTCTTCTCAGATACTGAGGGACAATTGCAGATGTATACACTTGTACCCACATATTCAGACTCACACATATCTATAAATCTATACATTAGCTTTCACAACTATTTTTATAAAAATATGAAACTATATAAAATATATTACTTGATGTTTTAAATAAATGTACATTCCATTTAATTCAAATGTATAGAACAATATGGGCAACCTAAAGTTTTTCTCAAGCTAATTATATTTTGCCAAAAAATTCTTTTTGATTGGTGACTTGGGTTAAGTATAGTTTTTAAATGCTAGGTTCAAATCAATGCAAGTGTATCATGTGCAGAGTAATTCTCAATTGTTATAAAAATTATGTCCATTATGCTACTTGCTGGGATTCTAGTAATCATCTAAATTCCATAAAACTTAAATTTTCAAATTATCCTCAGTAATTTAATGTGTTATTAGGCCTTTCATGGAGCATTTTTCTTTTTTGAAGAAAACAAGCGAAGTTTTTCAAAAGCACTGCAGGATAAGGTATAAGTGACTTTCACTTGTAATTTGCAGATGCTGTAATAGGAATTTTCCTTTTACCTCCGTCTAAGTCCAACTATTTTGCATTCTAATTTCCAACTAAAAAGTTACTTTAAAACTTGGTTTAAAAGTTTGAGAGATTTAACAGATTTAAAGTATATTTTTGCAAAAGATTCAGAAATTGGGCATGAAAATCAGGGTGTGATTTCTGAAAATGAAAAAAGAAAATAATATATAGGGAGAAACAAGTGAAGGAGTATAAATATCTTTTATTTGATATCTTTTTAGAAGCAGAATATAGCATTCTTATTGATTTTCACATTTCATATAAAACATGCATTTTTAGGCTCTAAATTTTCCCATTTTGGGCAGATAAAAGATGAATTGCCAGTGGATAACCTATGGAAAGGAAAAAAAATCACCAGATTTCTCTTCCCTGTGATACTAATGACCAGATGAGACATTGGAGACAGGGAGTGCCTTAGTGTTATTAAAAGGATAGTCTGTGAGAACACAGTGTCATCTCAATAAGGCATACATCAATAAAATTTCCTAGCAGTAGTGCCCAGCCTTGGGAAAAACTGATGCTCTTTACTAGGAATTAAACAGTTGTGTAAGAAAGTTTAATAAAAAAGCATAACTGTGACTTGGTTGTAGGAAACATCAGAGCATGAGAGTCTTTATTGCTTCATAGAAAAGAGACTATTGGTGGAGAAGGTTAATGATGTTCAACATTAAAACCTCTTCAAAGAACATCAAGTTAAGAATTAAAATGCTTTAGTTATTAACACCTATCAGGCTATCAGATAGTATAATGGGTTATCTCAAATGCCTGATGATTCAATGAATGATGAAGAATTTCCCATAAAAATCATAAATGACTGTACTTCAAGGAAAATTATGAATTCTTAGATCTCACCCCATTATTCAGATTTGGCAAGTAAATCTGAGGGGTGAAATGAGAACTCCAAGCAAATATAGCTAAGGAACTTTCCAGAGGGACCCTGTAGGTTTTGTGCTATCTGCAGAGAATACTTATTTCTTTGGAAGATCCAACAGCTAAAAAATAGTCCATGAAATAGACATAAAAATTATAGAAAGATAACATATTTTTCTCCTTGCACTCTAATACTTTTTAAACTTAGGATAGAATAATATATTACATCAATCAAACATACTGTTTAGATCAAAATAAAAATCTCAAAAATTGCTATTGCTTCATTAAACTGAAAAGTTTTTGAAAACAACGTTTTAAAAAAATCATAGTTCATTGGATTTGACAAAATTAAGTTTATTATGATATAATATGATGATTTAGGGCACAGAATCTAGAAACGGAGCTTTGAGGTTAAGTCCAACAGGACAGCGTAAGCTCCTGCCCATTGGGAGAAGTGATGGATATTCTCCTCCTCTAGTTTGTGATTGGGAAATGATGGTACTTGCTTCAAAATCTGAGGGAGTAAAAAGCAGGTGTTTGTACATAATACTTAGTATACAGTAGGTGTTTAATGAATTGATCTTTTGTATTATTTAGAAAGATCCTCATAATCACCAACATATAAGACACATTTAGGAGGAGATAGAGGATTTTTACTTAGTCTTAATTGCTCTATTGTATCAACCTAATTAAAAAAGTGTTGTTCAATTTAAAAATATGGATCATTGTGGGGAAAGGTATAATGGATCAGAGGTATTTATCAGGAATGTGCTTTTTTGATTTCCTTAAAATATAATTTATAATACAATAAGAAATGTGTGCATGTGTGTGTGTGTGTTTTAAACACACATATCCTTAAGTGAAGAAAGATTTATCATATTATTTTCTTGAAATATCTCTTCTTTCAAGGAAAACTTAAAATTCTGTTGCAATAAATTTTCTCGAAATATAGACCTTATAAATTGAAAAATAATATCTGATTGTGGGCTGAAACCCCCTTCAGGAATTGTCATGTTAATAATGACTGTATCAATGGCTATAACATGCAATATTTAGTAGCTGTGGTTTGGTAGATTAACAAAAGAAAGCTATAAATGAATCAATTAGGTTTTTAACAAAGGAAATATATTTCTGCATTTTGCACCACAGCAATTTCCATACATGGCAGCAATTTACAACAAGGATTAATAATACAAATTTGAGCTTCCTGGAAGGGGTCCACATGCAGAGTGTTTCTTTGCCACACAGTTCTCACAAACAATAGGCAACTATTTATTACTTTTCCTGTGTATTATTATTACTTCAGCTTAAGATGGGGACAGCAAGATTCCCCAAATTGGATATGGCCTAAGAGGCTTGAAAGAACAATGCTTCCAAATGATCCTTATTGTATATCAGAAGTCATGGTATGTCCAAGGAGAGTGTGAAGCTGAAGGTGGGCTGGGAAAGAGCCCCAGGAGCATGCTCAGAGTTGTATCACCCACTGACAGACAATTACAAGGCTTTGAATCTGCTCCATGACACAATCCATGGTGATTACACTACTCAGAGAAACCAAAAGACAGATGAAAATGCTTAATTTGCTTATTCTCAAATGTGGCAATTTGCCTAATGAATGAAATTGACTTTATAAAATGCCAAGGTTATTTTTTTTTTTATTTTCCAAGCTGGAAAATAAAAGCATAGTCTTACCATAGTCTTACCATAGATCCTAATGCTCAAAGATATAATAGACTTAAAGTGAGACACAGTGAGTGCCACATGACTCCCGTCTTACAGAAACAGGTCAAAATAAACAGAATGGTTGATCAGAACAAAGGTTTTGATAACAGGGAATAGGAGAGAATCTCAAATGCTGATCAGTTATGATTATCTTGAAACATTTACATAAGAGGATATAGCACTACAGTTTGTTATCCAAACATTTTCTTTCATTTCAGCATTTGCCAGTAATGTATTATATTGTGTGAGTGCTCCATAAATCCTGTGAAGTATGTATAAACAGAATGATTAATGTTTCTATTGACATAATAGGAAAAGCCCCAGAATGTAGAAGGGAAAGTCCACAGACTTCATGGATGGAGGTGGTAGTGTTGGTGTTGCACCAGGTGACCGCAGGAATTTTGCAGTTGAGCCCAGGGGATTAATTCCTGAGCATAGGCTTGACAGGATATCCTTACTGATCAAGGTTTCCTCTCCTTATTGCAGAACCGAAACTGAACCTGGACCTTTGGATTTCTATTCTAGTATACTCTGTGGAACAATGCTGTCTTGAGATAGATTTCTGGGCTCCGAGGTAGCTTCTCTTTTCCATGAATTTTCCAGTGTTATCTGCCCTGACTGGGTCCAGCTGGAAAATGTCTTTTTTCTATTCTTTAGAGATTCTTCTATATGATTATTAAGGTCCTTTGGGAGAACAAAAAGTGTCTGAGAAGTATTTCCTTTATGAAGTTAATCCATTATGGTACTTTAGAATAATACATTTTGCAAAAAAAGTCAACAGAGAACAAATGAGACATAGAGCCCTCTTGGCAAGAATCAATTAATTTTAGAGAAATGAAAAGTGCTATCAGAAAATATGGCTCATACATTTTTAAAAATAAAGGAATATGTGAATAGGTGAAAAGTATATAAAAGAGAAAACAGGAAATTGTTAGGGTCTGTAAACAAGTCAAGATGGTGCCTGGCATTTTGCCAGAGGGAGTGGTTTGTGAAGTAACGCCAGTGAGCCATTAAGTGTGGAGATTCCTTATTGGTTGACTGTTGTATCTAGTTTATGTTAATTACGATAAGCTGTGTGGAAAGTATATATACCCCTCCTGTCCTACAATAACCGGCTCCCACTCCTGCTGTATCAATGTACACAAGTTCCTCATCACTCCGGGTTAGTTTGTCCAGCCAGACCGGGCTGCAGCAGATGGTGGCCCATACCTGAGCCCCAGGACACTCGGGGGTAAGTGATGAAAAAAAGCTGCCTGTCCCTAGATAGGACGGGGAGCAAATCTGCTCGTCCCTAGATAGGGTGAGAGGAAAAATGGCCATTTTGAGAAAATGGAGAAGATTGATACAATATGTTTGTGTCTTGTTTTGTCTCAGTGTATTGTATTGTGTTTGTGATGAAAATATGGAAGGGGTGTTAGGTAAATTGATAAGGGAAAGAAGTGTCCCAATGGAACCAAAAATAGTTAGGGCATGTGTTGATAAAAGCCCAGGAACTCTAGTCAGAAAGAAAAAGAAAGTTCAGAAAAAGAAGGATTATCAGGAAAAAAGTTGCAGCAAAAGGCTATTACTAAAACTTTTTATCACCTGAGGGTGCATGAATCGGCTAGGCGGCTGAGTGTGCAAGCCGACCAGCGCAGCAAGGACTTTCCAAGCGGTGGCAGGCAGCCGGCTCTTTTACTGCTGAGCCCAAATCCAGACCTGACCTGGAGGCACAGTCTTGCAGGCTCTTGTCCCTATGCCCAGTGGCAGTTTGAGTCCAGAACACTCCCCAGATTCCCCCCCAGGGCCATCTGGGGCTTCCTGGGAGGCTGCAGGCAGAAGATGGCCTGCATCCCTGAAGTTTGATTATTTCCAAGGCCAGTAACTACAATGGTTCTCCCACACCTGGAAGCTAATGAGTAATGATCACTATTAAGGCTTATTTTAAATGTAAAAAAAAAAAAAAAAAAAACCTTGAGATAATGTACTAAATTGTTCAGAAGGTTGTTTTCTTAGTGGAATGCTACAGGATTTTCTTTAGCCAGCATTGCCTGAGTTCCTGCCTGAGTTCCTGCCTTCGTCCCAGTGCCGGTGAAGACAAGAATGGAAGAATTTCCAGTGTTGCTGAGAACCGGACGAGACTTCGGAGCTATTGCTGTTTCTGCTGCTACAGCTTAGGCTAGCCTCAGCTCCTAGTCTGTGGTGTTTTTTTGGATATTATCTTTTGTGCTTTTCCATCACAACATGTCTGCAAAACACCCCTCTGTGTCTCCTGTACCCACATGACAATTGTATTTTTTACTCCTAATGCACTATTTAATAACTTACTGAGGTTTTCAACATTTAATTGTAAAACAAGCAATATGTTAGATGATTTTGTCCAACTGTAGGCTTAGGTACATGTTCTGAACACTTAAGAAAGGCTGTGTAAGCAATGATATTCACAAGGCTACGTGTACTAAACACATTTCAACTCAGTAATCTGCATGTTACCCATTCTGAGTCAAGTGTTTTTCAGCTTTTGGGGCTGAATGGCTTCTCTGACATCCACTCAGTATCTACCATTGTAACTCCAAAGCAGCCATAGAGCCTAAATAGTAATTAAATTTACTGATTTCCAATTAAACCTTATTTGTAAATAGTTAGAGAGCCTTAGTACATCTGCAGACTATGGTCTGCCTATGCCTGGGATAAAACTCTATTAGAATTGATGGTTTTTAATACTAAGAAAATAAAAGGAAAGTCCCAGAAATAATTGTATCTATTTTTCCCCTGTGCTGATTACGTTCCATGTGTATAATGGAGATAACTTTTAAGGGTTTGCAGGAAAATTAGATGAGAGCCTATATTTATGTACCTTGCATACACACAGGTGATAATAGTTATCATTTGTGTTTTGGATGTCTTCGTGTATCTTAAACCATGCTCTAATTAGTTCAGGGTCTCAATCTTGGCTGTGAAAAATCAACACGATTCTGAAGGATTTAGATGCCAAACATGAACATGTAACTAATATTATGGCAACACACATGTGTGAATCAGAATACATAGGATACAGTGATAAAAGGCAACCGAGGTAAATCTGGTCTAGTGTATAGAAGCTTCCTTGGGCATTTTTGGCCAAATAAGAAACAAGCAACCTATTTTTTCCCTTGGTCTCATAGACAGGTTCACTAAGATATTCATCTGCTCCTGAGCTTTATAAAGGTGCTGAGTTCACTCTGGGTGTCAGGCACTATGCTGGGTCCAGGCATTGCCATGGTGAACACTGTGAACTACTTGAGTACTGAAGACACTACTCAAGTATCTGTAGAGCTCAACGACTAATGCAACCCCAAAGTTCATGACATTTGCAAACTTCAAATACAATATTTTTCTCTAAATTGTTTGAATATATATTTAAAAAATAAAAATATTAACAACATGTAACAATTTTTTAGCACATCCTATGAGTCAGAAATTATTGCCAATTCTCTGCATGCATTACTCTTAATCCTCACAATAATCCTATGAGTAGGTGCTGTGATTATCCCTAGTTTATAGCTGAAGCAGTTGGAGGACAGAGGGGTCACAGTGTTGCACAAGATCATGAGGTCTGTACAGGAGAGCTAAGGTTCAAGACTAGGTAGTTGGGCTCCAGTGTTGACGTTCTTAACTGAAATCCTGTAATATTTAAGGTGATTTGTAATTTCTTTATATGGAAACAAGAAAAAGTTTCTAAATTTTATTCAAGTAGAAAAACATAGTTAACCAAACAGAAATAGAAACATTTTTTTAAAAAATAACTATTTTACTTGCTTACATAAATTGACCGATTATGTGGATGCCATGGGAAAAATGGATGGGTTATGTTTCATCCATAAAATATATCTATAGTGATTTTTGTGCAACTTCAAACTTATTTTATGTGTGTGTGTGTGTGTGTGTGTGTGTGTGTTCTACTTTGAAATTATGTAGAATTAAAATTTTACTAATCTTGCTTTAAATATATTCAGAAGTAAAATTGTTTATAATTTTAGGAGCTTCTTGTAAGTTGTATTTTCTCATGTTGCACATACTAGTATCAAACTATTCTTTGTGTATTTGAGGTAAAAGACAAACTGGTTTTATGTTTGCACCTTTTCTGATATTACTGAATGAGTTCAAAATGACTAGTGCCAGTCTTTAACATTAATAAATAAACCTAAGTAGTTTAAAATGTTTATCTAAAAATGTATAGTTTAATCATTAGGGTATATAAAACACATATATTCCTATAATGTGTAGACTTTACATAGCATTTCATAAGCATTATTATCTGTAGCTTTAAAATTTGAGCTAGGGTAGCAAATTAATTTTAAAAGTTTCCTATTCCCACCCACATTCCAAATCTTAACCTTGGCTGGAATGATATTCTTTTAATTTCCAGCAGCTAATATTTTAGGCTTCAAAAAAGATGTTATATATCACTGATAAAACTAGAGATGATATATTCACTGATAAAACTAGAGATGATAAAGTCCTATGTTCAATGTTTTATTTGTAGTAATTTAATTTAATAGCCTCTCTTCATAATTTTATTCTTTATAACATCCCAGACCCTCCCAATATGTATCAGAGTAAGTCAAGAATACGAAAGGTGAGATGAGATAAAACACATGCCAACTGTCACCAGTTTGGACCACCACCAACTAGGCAGTGAAGTAGTACCTAAATGTTTATAGAGATCATCATTAGTCCTGAAGTAATCTTGCATAATAAATTATCCCCTGTGGGACTTTTTGAAACACATACCCCTGGTAATAAAACACCTGCCTTGACAATGTAGGGGAATGTCAAATTGAAAAAAAAAAATGCCTAAAAATTGAGTAAAACATTTGACAGAAATCAGACCTAGATTATAAGCATTTCATACTTTGAAAAATAGTTCTCTTTGTTTCTTGCTTTTTCTACATTATTATTTTAAAATCATTTCTTCACCCACATTTTCATTTTAAGTTACTGGTGATTTTGGTCTTGTTTTTCTAAATGCAGAAAATCTTAGTTTTTTCAAAAATTGCCAGCAACTTAACCTAATCAAATGGGGGAACAGTAATTACAAAAATACTACTTGTCTAGTTTATTGTTATAAATTTCTCTTAGTGTATTTATATAATTTATACATAAATACATAAACACAGACATATTCATATGTACATACAAATGTGTTGTGGGTAACTGATAATTATACTGATTGCAATCATGGTCTGAATGCAAATTATAAAGGTAAAACTAATTCTGTTCTTCCTTATTATTCTCCTTGGGATTGCATATCAGCATTATTCCATAATATAGAAGTATGTAATTGAGGTATAGAACTACCAGCTCTTACAGAGATTGGGTCATATTAAGTCCCTTCAAACTATTCAGAAAAATGAATTATGTGTCATTTCAGAAATCATAAACACATTTTCAATAGACAATAATGTACCAAGTTGGTGTATTCCTAAGCATAAATTTTATACTTCACTATTCTCTATTTAGTTGGTATTCTTACTATCACTTTAGTAGTAAAGATGAGGATTTATAGGACACATACAAGGGTAATAATCATCACAGGGGATAAAAGGTAAATTTATTTCCAGGACTTTCCTTTTGTTTTTCTAGTGTTAATAAGAATCGACACTAATAATGCATTAGACCAGGTATAGTCAAACTTGGGCCTGAAGGTAAACTAGCAGCCATTGTCTGCTTTGTAAATACACAGAAATGTTAAAATAATTTTTTGAGAGTCCACAGTTCAGCTGAATCTCTAACAACTGATATTTATTAAATGGTAAGTTACAGATATCTTCTATTTCAGTAATCTCCAGTATTTTGGAGTTAGGTGCTATCATTGTAAAAATTAAGGATGAGAGAGATGAAGTCATTGGAACCAGATAACATAATTAAGTGGTACAACAGAATTTCAAATTTAGGCAATTTCATTTTAGAATAAGTACAATTTAACCAATATGGTACAAAGAATGTCAGTATAGCTTTAGTATTAATGAAGGATCAGAAATGTCATGATACATATTTGAAAATTGTCACAATGATAATTCTTACAAGTCTTTTTTTTCTTCCCTCATGAAAAGGAAATAGATTTCTTTCAAATTTGGTGTATCTATCTAAAGATAATGGATTATTTGCTTTTATATTCATTTACCTGTTGTTGATATGAAGTATTTGCAAAGTCAATTTAGACATCCATGAGGTTATTTTCTGATTTTTTTTACTTAATTACACTGACTTCAAATTTTAAATTGCAATTGAATCATAATGGTACAAATGCTACCTTGGTATGTGTTGGCATAGCTGTATGTTGCTGCCAGCAACAATATATTTGTAGTTAGAAATAGTAGTAGTAGTGTTTGCAAAAACATTTTAGTAAAGGAACTAAATGATAGTTTTATTATTATTTCAGAGAATGTTTTCATAAAGGAACTAAATGGGATGAGTGTAAGACATCAGATTGAGCATGATTTGGGCCTTTTAGTTTCACCATTGCAGTTGGTAGAAAACTGTGCTTTTTTTCCATTCATCTTCTTGCCTGGTTTATGTGTCCAAATATGCTTATTTATAAATGTAAAGTTATGAAAAATGAAATACTTTTTGTAGAAAAATGCACAACTTTAGTCAAATTTATCAGAGATTAATTTAAGCATTAATTTGTTGCAGGCACAGCTGAACATCTTAGTTGGAGTTCACAAGGAAATAAAGTAAAGCATTGTCCTTTCCAAGAGAATTAAGTTCAAAATTGAGCAGCCTGGATTAGAACAGGAATTTAATAGTTTAGCTCAAATTTCATATTATTAATACCAAATTAATTTAACTAAATTATGATTTATTTTTACAGTACACACCATTTTAATAAAGTTTAATTCAAGAGGATCCCATGAAAAAGGGGAGAATATCAATTATCATTCACAAACATCTGTTATTATGTATGGCATTTGCTATCATTTTCCCCCAAGAATTGTGACTGGGCATGTTAAGATTGATGAGAGCAGCTTAGGAAAATCCGAAAGTACTATCAGCAACAATTTCTCAAGCAGGATTCCACAACACAAATAAAAGTGGAAATGTTGTCATATATTGAACACCTACACTGAATTTTATAGCCAGATATAGTGGACATTATTGTTGTCATTATACCAATGAAGAAACCAAGGCTTTTTAATATGATGTAATTTCCCAATGGGTCTACAGCAAGTTAACTGTGGAATTATCATCTAATGATGTGATCTCTCTACTCAACTTCATATAATCCTTATTGCATGCTATATTGTCTAATATTGTTTTGGAACACAAAGCAGCTACATTCATTAATTATTTGAATAAAAATCATTATTGACCATTTATCATGTGGTATGCCATGATATGATCTTGAGATCAGAATGTAAGACATTCTTGTTTCTTCCCTGAAATTGTTCTAATGTAAGAACAGAATTCATAAACAGATACTTGATAATATAATCAATCCAACAGTAGAGAGATTACATTGTGGAGTAAGAGGATGGAGGATGGATAAACTATCTTATGTACAGGCCAGGAAGATAATTTATGTAAAACCATGAAACTTGGAGTCACATGGGACATGAGGGGAATAAAATATAAGATCTCTTGGTCTGGTATACAGTCAGTAAAGTGAAGTGGTTGGGATTTGCAACCCTTCACAGTTACAAAGGCAATATTTGAAAAGCATATATATGACCACAATTTTCCCCATTTTCCAAAAGAATAATAGCCAATTTTTAAAGTAACAATAAAGTCTCTTTATCCTCTGGAACCTACCTGCATATGCTAAGCCATCTCTTGCAACACTGACTTTACAGATGAAGTCCCTTCCTTTATTATTATAAGGACATCATGGAGTGCTTACTATGAGCCAATCATTTCTCTAGTGCTTATCACTAACTCATTTTTTAAAAAATTTTGAAGCAGTTTTCAACCTGCAGAAAGGTCATGTGAATAGTAAAATCAAAACAGAATGAAACAAAACTCCCTCATATTTTTCACTCAAAATCCCATGCAAATTTCAACAATGATCTGTATGTGCTCTTTTTAGAAAAAAAAAATCTGATTCCAGATATATTTTCACCTCTTTCCATGTATTGCAAATTTCATTCAATACTTTGTCATTCCTTAATTTCCATGACTTTTGTAGGTTTGGATATAACAGGACACTGTTTTGCATAATGTCCTTCATTTTTTTCTGATATTTTCTCAGAGGAAGATTCATGGCATTCATATTTAGCTAAAATATCTTGGTGATACTATATTGTCAGCATTGTATTCTTTGGGGAGCTAAGGATGGAAGTTCATCCCATTACAGGTAGGATAGAATTGATTTGCCTATGATGATGTACTTCAAATTTGCACACTATAAAGCTACTTTTTATTTGGAATTTATAAGTATTTTGTGTGGAAATACTTTGAAGCTATGAAAAATCCCCTCTTCCTCCCACTCTCAGCAGTAGTTTTAGTAACAATTGCAGTTTCTTTGCAGAACATCATTATGACAATTTTCAAATACCCATAGTGACTTTTCCTGTTCTTTTTTTGTATATCATTTTTATTGGTTCTTTCTCAGTTATGCTTTGTCAATAGAATATACTAAAACATAATTTAAAAAGCATGGAGTATAATTTTGTTCTAATGCAGTCCCCAATATTTGCCTCTCCCTCTTTCTCTTACTCCTGTTCCTTTCCTTATACTCTACTGTTCTTTCTGCTATTTACTTACAGATTTTTTAAATTAGTGTCTTGTGGATGTACATGATGTTGAGATTCACTGTGGTATATTGATATGTGTATGTGGGAAAGGTAAGTCTTGCTGCCTGATCCTTAGTTAAGGAATGAATACCCATGATATTATATCCATTCCTGATTCACCACTCCTCCTATACCCAGTCTTCATTCTACTATGAGTAACAGCTTTCTCTCTTCAGTTGCCACTTATTTATTATATCTATGCATACTCATGTATTCTAATTTTTACTCAATGAGAATGATCTATTGCTCTCATAATTTATTTTAATGCCTTAATTGTTAAAGATGTGACTGTTAGAATCTGTTAAAGCTGTAATTATCCTTCTTAGAACATTTTCTCATTTCATGAAATACAAAAAAAAAAAAAATCTTGGCTTATATTGTTCTCTCTCTGCTTCAATCCGGAATTCAAATATCTCTTCATGAAGCATTTGTCCTTTTTGTTGGACAATGGTAGAAGCTAAAATCTAAGCACTAGGTTATAACCACAGTGATATCAGTGCCCCCAGGAACTTTGAGGGGTGAGGAATAAAACATACATTATATGAACATTGTTGTAACTTATATAAGTGGATATACATGTATGCATGCTTACATATCCATGTGAGTTTATATTTCATATATATATATATATTGAAAACCATAGGTTCACACTAAATGCATTTCACCATAGTATTTATCTTTGTATATTTCCTCTCAAACAGGGGAAAATTCTGGCTCTCTTCATCCTCAATATGTATTGTTAATTTCTCTAACTTTAGTCAAAGCCTCCTCTTGACCAGCACCATGCTCTGTTCCCACTCTGCTATGTTCTCCTCTGCTCCAGTGTCATCCTCACTTAGGTCCTGGATGCCAGCACATTGCTGTCCCACCCCATTGGAGCATGCCAAAGGCTGTTTCATTGAAGTAAGAAATGAAAGAAGGAAAGAGGAAAGGAAGGAAGGAAGGAAGGAAGGAAAGAAGGAAGGAAGGAAGGAAGAAAGGAAGGAAAAATTTTCATTTTAAATCATGAGATAGGTACCAATAGTAGAATTACTATTCATACTTTATATGTGGGTAAATAAAGAACACAAAGAGTAAGTAACTTGTTAATGATCACATGTTTAAGTACAGGATTCTAATCCAGGGTGTGACACTAGAGCACATACTCTGAAATGCTGCATTCTGTTGTTTCTCCTAGGCAGAGAGATGATTTTAAGGACTGTGTGAGCCCCTCATTCCCCCCAAAAGTTTAAGCTAGATAAACAGATATTGGCAAGAAGGATGTTAACTTCAGTGGCATTTCATGACATTGGAATTTGATACCAATGAGGTAGGGAATCTAGAGAGAAAAAAAGTAAAGATCTGATTACAACATAAAAGAAATACTAGCAAGGAAGGGCTCAGTAAAGAAAGACCATAAACTGAAAAAAAAATAAATAAAAAAGAGAAAATGGAATATTCATAAAAGTAGAAAAAAATCAAACATGATAGAATATGCTTAAGAAGCAAAAAAGCTAGCCTAAAAATATTTTCATGAGATTTCATGATTAGGTAGCTATTAGTGATGTGATTCTACGTTACAACTGAAATATAAGCAGTCTGTCTCTATAAGTGAAAATGAGTGAAAATACTTCCAGACTAATGGCAGATATTTCAAATGCTTGGAAATTGCATATAATTCTTCACATGAAGCAAGAGCTCAATCTGAAGTAATTAAATTTATCAAAAGAAATTGAGATACACTTACCTCATTAAATAACTTTTACAAGGAGTAATTCTAGAAGAGGAAAGCAAAGGACAGAGTTGGGGGGGCATCTAAATATTCTCTGAGAATATCTTGGAGAAGGGTGAAGACAGTGACTTTCAACTCTCTGATTTGCTCTTAGAGAGGATACAAAGTCTTAAGTGTTTCAGTGGCATTCTGGAACACGCAAGTTCATTTAAACCTAAAAACTGCCACAGAAGGTAAATATTATATTTTTCTTATTTTATAGGCAAAGACATTAAGATACAAATTAAATATTTTGCCTAAAGTCATACACCTAGTAAGTGGCAGTCACAAATTACAAATTCATTACTAAACCTTCAGTTCTCATGGATTTTTTTTGTTGTTGTTAAAATTTTTCTTTTTTTTTTTGCAAAGGGACTTTAAAATTGCATGATATTTAATATTACTTTTAGTTCTTGATTATATTAGAAATGAATCTGAATTAATCGTACCTGTGAGAACAGAGAAGAGAGGTGGGAAATAAGGGAGAACATCATAGCTCATATAGATGGGGTAGTTTATTATGTAGGGGTCCTTTAAGATGAAAACCTTCCAATAATAAATAATAATAATAATAATAATAGAACTAGTAAAGGTAGTAGCAGTAGTTATAATAGTGGTAGCAGCTGCTGAGGAGTGATTACCATATACCGTGCATTGGTTTATATTAAATATATGTAACATTGGCTTATGAATTTTCTTTCCTGGCAGTAATTTCTGTCTTTTCAGAATCTTTTTCTTCTTATACAGACCTGCCTCTGACATTTGCAATGAAATCGACAAGAAAATGTTTTTTTTCTTTCCTATCCAAATTCCCACAAAGTGACCTTTAGGACTCTGGTTCAGCTTTAATGGCAGCAGTGGAACTGCTCTCATCCATTCTGAACATCCACTGTTGCATTGTCCTCTCTCTCCATTATCATTTAGACAATCAATACATATTTAGCTTCTTTAGCAAATAAGTCAATGAGTGCAAAGCCTTTACCATTATTTGAACTCCCTCTAGTCTTTCTGCTAATGAGAAGATGAAAAACATATAGTTTTCCAGAAACATCATTGCTAGTTATAGAAGAGAAGGATCATTTTCTTCTTCTCATGGATCAAAGTCTTTTTGAACTCCACTCAAAACAATAACATTTTGTTTAGTGTCATTGTACTGATGCATATTATAACTTTACCTTTCAGGCCTATTTATTTTTTCATATGTATATCTCTGTTTCTGTTCCCTTCTACACATACCAGAGATGGCAGTATGGGAGGTAACTATTAACATAGGCTAAATATAATGTTTCAAAATATTCTCAGGACAAAGATGAAGTAAATATTTAAATACAAACTAATTTAATGTAAATAAGTTTATAAAACATAAATAGTAGGATAAGTCATATTTGGATAATGATCTTTTATTACATTAAAAAAAGCTTTCCCAAAATGTAGTGATTTTTAATATATATTTATTTACTATACAATTTTGCAGAATAGGTATTGAGGCTGGCCTGAGTTGGACAGTTCTTGTGATTTGGCACTGGCTTGGTTGATTGTAGCTGCCCTCCTTCATGGATCTCACAGAAGCTGGCCACTGGTTGTACAATGGCTGGTTCTGATGCTTTTGGCTATACCCATTGGGATGACTGGGACCTCTATAATCTGCTCCACCCTTCAACAGGATTGACAGGCCTCATTCATGTGGAGACAGGGTTCCATAGCAGTATGAAGATAACTTTCTCCAATGCAAACGTGATTTTCACATTTATTATCTTATGTAACATTTGTCAGAGAGTATTAGGTTTATTGCTAAACATTGGCCAAAGGAAGTCTCATGGCTAAGTTCAAAGTTAGTGTGGGAAAGTAACAATCAAAACGTGAGGATAAAAGTGATATGTGATCAAATTCTCAATATCAATATGGCAAGTGTATGAAAGTTGTACACAAATGGTCCATGTTTGGACAGCATGTTAGATGAACTATTAGCATTTCAGGAATTATGATCAAATCACATTTTATTTAGATTCTTAGAATGAGGAGTCATATTATCTTTAAAAATTTAATTTTGTTATATTTACAAAATATCTATTAAGGACCACTAAAAATTCTTGTGAACTGTGAGGAATCAAAGTAAATTATAATATAAGACCTTAGCTAGAAGAAACACATTATTTTTGGAGATTAAGAGCTATACATTCAAACAAATGTGCAGAATTTATCAGAAAAAATGGTAATAAAGTATTTTGTTGTCTAATTAAAATATATTAGAATGTGGAGATTTTAAGGAAAATAACACACTTTGCTTCTTTTCAAAATTCATGACATTTTTTCTATTTGATCTTGGATATCTGGATTAATTATGATATAGTCAACACAAGGTAATTTTATAAAATGTGATATATGGAAGGTAACTTGTGTAAATTAAACAGGATATTGTTAACCACCATAGATTACCATGGAGACAAAGGTACCCAACTGCATCTGGGGATGTAATTCAGTGGTACAGCGCTTTCCTAGAATGTGGGAGTCCCTGGGTTTGATCCTTGCCACAAAAATAAACCAAAAAATACATTCACACAAAACTGGAATCAGTGTTAGCTTAGTTTAGAATCTTGGGTACTCTGATAAAAGTTCTCAGACTATAGTAAGGACTGCCCACAGAAGGCAAAACCATGGAGGAAGGAAGAAGAGAATGAAGGAAAATGTCCTTCAAAGAAGATAAGGGAGGAAGAAAAACCCCAACCTTTTCCAGACATTTGATCCCCAGTCCTTTCCTAGTGTGTCCCTTTGACTGCAACTTGTTAAGAGAATTGGTGAAACATAGTTTTTAGATAAGAAGGAATAAATGAATATCAGAAAAAAATAGACAATAACTGGAACATTGTTGATCTACCTGGATTTCAGCAAGGGTAAGGTCTGAGAGCAAAATTTTGCCACAAGAGGAATACAAACATGAAGATGATATAGATTGACAACTTCTGAGGTACAAAATGGGCTTATAAAGCAAGGTGGTTCTCTTCCCAGTCAGAATAACCTATTGAGAGGTCTTCTAGTTTCTGTCACCTTTCCCTTTAACTTATCAAGAGTCAAGCCTTTTAAACATTTTTTTAATTTGTTTTTTAAACGGAAACAGAGAGAAAAAATGTACATATTAATGGGATACCATGTGTTTTTTTATATATGTATATATTGTGTAATGTTAAATCAGGTTAAATATATCTATCTCAAATATTCATTGCTGGTGACAACTTTCAATATATTTTCTTGTAGATTTTTGAAATGTGCCCCTAATTATCATTACCTACATTCATTCTACCATGCAATAGCACATCAGAAATTTTGAGGATGCAGTCTGAGAGTTCTCCAGCAGGGCAGACAAAATTAGTCCTATTGTTTTGTTAGGTTTTAACTGTGATGTTGAAGTTGAAAATAATGAGGAAAAACTAGAGAGAAAGTATTACTCAAACAAAATCCTATCTTATTTTTGCCCTGGGATATAGCATGAAAGAGAAAATATATAGGGAATGGAAACTGAATTTGATTTGATATATGCCTATGATAGAAGAAGATGGATAATTGATGTATAACTCGGAACAAATTGAGAATTGCTTTTGCTCTCTAGCTAGTGACTTTGGGAAAAGGTCCAGGGAAATGGGAATTGCAACATGTATTGACAGCCTTATTTATCAATAAGGAACTACTCTAGATTCCTCTTAATCTTGAGACCCAGGCATTTTTAGGACAGGGCACAAAATGGCTGAGAGTCTATTTGCACAGCTTGCCAACAGGATTGAGGAGTGAAACCAGCAGCAGGAATAAAATCTTCTGAGTACCCCTCTGAGTCCAGGCCAAAAGTTTTCAAAAGAGACTGAAGAGTTCTCCAGAAACCTAATAAAGAACAAGGTGAAAAGAAATTCCATGTGTTGAATCAAGTCTAAAGAGATATGCCCATAATATACATCAAAAGCAGATTTGCATCACACCAATAGGCAGGGAATTCTCAGATGAAAAAAGGTCCAGTTCAATGAATGGAAACTCCCTGTAGATTTACTGGTACAAATCCACTTTCAAAGGCTGAATGAAGAATCTGGAGTTTGATGTCTAGGGACCATAACAGCAGAAAGAACTTGCTCAAGAAGAATGGAGTTTGGATGCACATGTGAACTATCTGCTCTTCTACTCTGTTCCTTCGGGCCCTCTGGCCTATAGGACAATGCCACCCATATTCAAGGCAGGTCTTTTCCCATTTAGTTCTAATCACCTTTGTCAGTGGTCTCTGAAAACACCTTAGAGATAAATCTGAAAGCGTGCATTACCAATTTTATAGGCATTTCTCAATTTGGTCAAGTTAACAACCAAGATTAACTATTGCAATGACTATACACAAATGGAGAAGCAATCCTAGAAAGATATACCAGATCTCACACACTGCAGCTTTTGTTTATACTCATGTTCTTGAATAAAGAGTATTAGATCTCAATTCAAGACAAGTATCATATTTCTTACAGAGTTTTTAATAATTTTCATTTTCTTACTTTTTGAAAAGTGTTCCATGCAAAAGCAGTAGACCTCAAGAGTAGTCTCTCATGTCTTCATGCACATGGAGATCCACAATGATCTTGTTGCATGGCTGGATCAAAAAAGAATATTCCAAACATACAGCTCAGTTTGCTAAATGTTCAATGTGATTTTGCTCTGAATTTTCATTCTTGAGTATGAAATTAGTAGTGTGACTTGTGGTGAAATTTTCTCAGGTACTCATATCATGGAGGTTGGGTTGAATCTTTCTCAAGAGTAAATGAAGAGGATTTTGTTCCACACATTTATGGGACTACTTGGTGTATAAGAGTCAGAATTGCATTCTTGCCATTGTTCATTATTTTCTATTTAGAACTTTAGTGAATTTTAGGGTTACAGTGTAAAGGGGCACTTATATCAGTCTTTTACATTTAGTGCATCAATACATTAATCTCTTAATTTTAGCTCTCAGGACATAAGTACACTAATGTTCAATAAAGACATTGAGAATGCAGAGGGAAAGTACACAAAGACTACAGTGTTCTTTTCTAATTAATAAATGCCAACAGTAGTCTGAAGGAAATATTTATAAATATCATTGAATCTTTATTATATATACCAAGCACTTGTGATAAGCATTTCATATTTAAGTAGTTTTACAACAAACTGTTTGTGACATTTACGAGGACTGTACTTCAAATATTTCCATGTATCTCTCAAAGCATATGAAAATTAGAGTAGTTCATTGTACCCTGACTTGGAGTACTTTTAAAGCATTATGGAAAAACAGGCTTTGGAGATTGGGATATTCAGTATTGGTCAATGTCTGCATTTTTTTTTTTATTTAAAAACTTCAGTCCAATCTGTGCTCTTGATTAATTCAAGTAAAGTGTTAGATTAGTATGCCACATGTAGCCAAGAAACATGAATAAATTTCGGGATGAGGAGGGCAATGTTTGTGTGAATTTAATTTAAATTAAATTTAAATACAAAAGTATCTTTTTGTCATCCTGATAATTTTATATTTTGATGTAGCTCAATATTTATTTGTTTGTTTGTTTGTTTGTTTCAGTACCAGGAACAGGCACCTCGTGGTGCTTAACCACTGAGCCATATTCCTAGCCCTTTTTTATATTTTATTTTGAAATATGGCTCACTAAGTTGCTGAGGCTGACTTTGAACTTGTGATTCTCTTGCCTTAGCCTCCTGAACCTCTGGGATTACAGGTGTGTACCACCATACCCAGCATGGTTATTTTTCTTATTTTTATTTTCTATAGTTGAATAAAAATAATATTAGTAAATATGTGATCATGCTGTGCTCCAAGGAGAATAACCCTGACTCTTGCTTCGTAGTTCTTACATTTCCCTGCTAAGAAATAGACGACACACCACGTAGTTTAGTACATGATCATCTTTCCTCTGGATTCCTTATATGTACTATTATGATATTCCATCAGTGAAGTAAGCCAGACCTTGGATTCTGGGTGTAGACTTCCTGGATTTAGGGTTAGGCCTTATGATCATGGGGAAGTTACCTAATTGTTCCATATTTAGTTCCTCATATGTAAAATAAGTATAAAAATAACTATGACTGACTGGTATGTTTTGAGAATTAATATATAATATATAACCAATACATGTTATATCATGTAAGTCATTGTACTCATAGTACTGGAACTAACATCAGAGTTTTAATTGAAAGAGTAAAAAATCCTCTGCTTTTACTCTAAATATAGAAGTTAATTGTTAATTTCTTCATCCTAAAATCAAAAGAAAACACTTTTTGGAAAGTGAGAATCAATATATAGAACCACTATCATGGAAAAAATATTCTAATTGGACCTATGTCATCTCTGATTTCTGGAGATTCCATGATAATGGGTTAAGGTAGCAGTATATGTAGCTTATGTGATGAGAAATACATTTTTGTAGGTTTTAGAAAACAAAGCTTAGTGAGAAAAATACAAGGTAACATCAGTTAAGACAGGTAAGAATGTAGTGACATGTTGTGTGTAATGCAAGAAGTTCTTTCAAAAGTTCCTGTAGTTTCCAAGAAAGGCTCATTATAAATACTTGAGAGAGATATTGAGAACTTCCTTCTTTGAATTACGTCTGAAGGAAAGCATTGTCCATATCTGTGGATTGCTTTACAGCCTCTCTCAATTAACTGGCAAAGGAAAGCTATAATGAACTGCACTGTAAGTGGTTCATGAAGCTGGCTGGGCTCATTGTGTATACCAGGTCTAAAGCTGAACTGCACATGTTCACTAATGTGCTGAATGACAAAGAAAAACATCAATAACATTTAGAGGACTAGAAGACCCAGAATATTGTCAATTTATAATCTAGCTAGAGAACTGAAATTTGACTGCTAACTTGAGAGCAAATTTCTGTGAATCTTAGTTTATTTTAATCTGCTGCCAAAGCAAATTGGCATTTCAGAAATCCTATTAATAGGGACTCAAATCAATTTTCAAGACCAATTAGGACAAATTTTCATAAATATATAATAGTATTTCTAGAATGCTTACTATGTGTCAAGCATGATTCTAAATATCTCACAAAAAGTAAATCACTTAATCTTTGTAACAACTTTATGAAGAAAATGCTATTATTCTATATTACAGTAGAGAAAACTTAGGTACAAAGATCTTAAATCAGAATCCAATGACTTGGTTCCCAACTACATTGAAACAAATGAATTTGTGTTCTAGCACTCCCCAGTTAAGAATTTTATATGTGAATAAAAAGACTATAGCAGATGTATTTCTATGTGTGGAAATTTATTGGGGAAGAGAATGAGTAAGGCAGGCTGGGGCTGTAGCTCAGTGGCTGCCTAGCATATGTAAGGAATTGGGTTCTATCCTCAGAACCACATAAAAATATATAGATAGAATAAAGGTATTGTGTCCATCTACAACTAATACGTATGTATGTATGTATGTATGTATCTATCTATCTATATATATATATATATATACACACACACACACATATATGTAAGATAGTAAATATAAGAAAAATTTCACATACTGAAAGACTAATTTACACCAATATATGTAGATATGTTTAGATTAAGTAGAACTCTGAGGATTAATTTTCAAAGTAGAAAGGATCAAAAACAAGAACTTGTTTTTATCACATGGTACAGTCATTTTACAAAGTGATGATAAAGATCTAGAGTATATTTTAAAAATCTGATTTTGTTTATATTTTTTTCTGGTACTTTCAAAAAAGAAAATATTTTTTTCTCTTCTCTTGTTTATGGGTGTAAAGCTCCAATTAAAAAAAAAATGCAATAAACATTGATGTGGCTGTGTCCTGTAGTATGCTATTTATGGCAGAAAAATTGCAATAGCTAAATTATGGATCCAACCTAGATATCCTTCAGTAGATGAATGGATAAAGAAAATGTGGTATTATACACAATAAAATATTACTCAGCATTAAAAGAGAATAAAATCACAGCATTTGCAGGTAAATGAATGGAGTTGGAGAATACAATGCTAAGTGAAGTTATCCAGTCCCAAAAAACGAAATGTCAATGTCTTCTCTGACTTAAGGATGCTGATTCATAATGGAGATGGGGGACATGGGAGGAATAGACAAATTTTAGATAGGGCAAAGGGGATGGAGAGGAAGTGGGGGTACGAGGGTAGGAAAGATTGTGGAATGAGATGGACATCATTACCTTAAGTACATGATAAAAAAACATGAATGGTGTGACTCTACTTTGTGTTCAACCAGAGTCATAAAATTTTTTCTGTATTTGTGTAATACGACTTGAATTGTATTCTGCTGTCATTTATAACTAATTAGAATAATAAAATAATTTAAAAAAACTAAACTAAAAAAAGTGCAAAAATGGTCACTGTTGTTCTTCATTGTGAAAAGCAGTTTGAGATGTCAAAAACTTTACCAAACTGTGTAGCTGAGCTCTGTGTCTACAGTTTTGTGATAAACTTAGGTGCCACTACTGAAAGTATCCTGAGTGCTGATTTACCTTTTTCCTTATCTTACTGCCTTCTAATTACCTTCTTTGTTGCTATCCTAATTGTACTGAGCATGCTCTTCACATGAGTGCATGCACAGTTCTTGGATTCAGTAAAGACTATATGCATATAAACATAGGTTTTTGTGCAGTTTTACTGTGACTAACATTGCCATGTATAACAAGATTAACTTCCTACTAAGAAACTCATTGCTAACTTTTCTGAAAACTAAACCTGTTGGCTTACTTCAGGTTATTAGTCTAATCTGTACATTAACTAAATTGATACTTTATCTAAACAGATCATATGGTTTTTACTTTGAGTTGTTACTTCTAACTTCAAATTGCCAGTCATATCATATACTTCTGCCATAGAATCCTTTACAGCCCGATTTAAATATGGTATTTCAACTAACTTCCTCATGGTGTCTGCTGGATTATAATGCCAAGTCACCCCAGATGTCTGTTCATTCCAATCTCATCAGCACTTCAGGATCCCACTGAGTCTCTCTCACTTTACTCTGGCTGGCCTGCTTGTGGCTGCAGCAGGAATATCTGTTCTCCTGGATGAAAGTCTTGAAATTGCTCCCGTTTATTCTTTTTCCTGTTTCTTTTGTACACATGTCTTCTCTAGGCTCATGTAGTTACAAATAGTACTTAATAGAATTACCCAGTGTAATTTCTTTATAAATGCTCTATCTGTTTCTCTGCATTAAATACAATGAGTAATTTATCTTTTTCGTTTATTGAGTAGCTAATCTTTGCCAGACATCATGATAGAATCCAGAGATGCAATGGGGAACTTATGTTCAAGTGGAAGAGACAGATGCTAAATAATGAAATATATGATAACTGAACAAATAAAAGAGTGATACGAAGCAATTAGGGTGTTAGGATATTTAGTATTGGCATATTAGCAGGTGGAAGGAGTTTACTTGGTGTGGGTCAGCCCCAGGGAAAGTATGTCTTTATCAAAAAGGACACTGTGGTCAGAGGAAAGATAAAATGCAAGAGGAAGCTTACTGCTGATGTTAAAAATGTTAGAAGTCTCCATTATGGAAGACCATGTCAAGAACAATATAGCTGGACTTCTGTTCTTTGCAATGGTGACAAACCTTGAAAAATTTTCAACACTCTTTCCTCGGCTCCCATCTAGTAAGAAGTAGAAGTAGGTAAATGGTCTGAGAACAAAAAACAGTACACTTATGTAGAACACCTGGCTATTAGATGAGCAAATAACAACTCTTGACTATTGGAATCCTATTCTTAACTGAATCAAGTGGACCACCCTACTTACTATATTATGACAAACATAAAAGATATGATCCTTACAAATTAAATGCATTTAATTATGAACAACTTTGCAGTACACTAATAATAATAATTGATTTAGTGTTGTTATATCTATTTTCATCCTTTATTTTCATGAGAAAGATATATTTGTTAAAATGTATGCAGTGCCCTAGATATAGTTCTATCCATAGAAAGATAAAAATACAACAGGACTTTTTATTTTTATTTTTTTAGTTGCAGTTAGACACAATACCTTTATTTTATTTATTTATTTTATGTGGTGTTGAGGATCAAACCCAGGGCCTCACACACACCTAGGTGAGCACTCTACCGCTGAGCCACAACCCCAACCCAGTACAACAGGACTTTGAAAATTACTTTGTGTTATATTTTGCCAAATGCTTATGAACATAAATCAAAGCTTATCTTTACAGGTTGTTCTTGTACAGGATACAGAATACAGGATACATAGTTTCACTAAAAGTCACAAATGAATAAATACTGTTTTATTTGAACCTGCCAATAATTTATTAGAACTGAACTTACTTGAAGTTAACAAAGTGGCAACCTAATCCTCAGAATTCTCCATAGTATATACTCATTCCATTGACTTGATTCCTTCTGGGAATAAACATATTTTAAGTGCAAAATAAGTTTGTGTTGAGAATTATATTGTGAACGCTTAATACCAGAGTGAGATGCTTTTCAAGAACTGTGGTCTAATTTTTTCTTACCTTTTGGTGGTTGACTGAAATCCAATAGTCAGGTATACGGAAATGGAGGGCAAGTTTGTAGTGTGCAAACTTCTAGTTATGAGATGAATGAGTGCTGGATATCTAGTGTATAGTGTCTCAACTCTACTTAGTTATAATGTGTACTTGAGAATTGTGAGGATAATTGATCCTAAGAGTTCTGTTCACACACATGCACACCCCCCCACACACACACACACTGATTATATGAAGCCATGGATATGTTAGCTTGATTGTGGTAAACATCTCATAATGTGTGTATCAAATCATCACTTTGTTTATTTCAAATATGCACAAATTTTATCGCTTATCACCCATGGAAAAAAGTTCTATTTTAAAATTAAGTTTAATGTAGAATTTGGGTTAAATCTTAGTAAAAATATAACATTTGTAAGTACATAAACTTCAAATTATACCAAAAAATTAAAACGCTAGCTTTTCTTGGGTTTCTAAGAGTCCTTTATTTAATTATGTTTTTGTCATTAGATTTTTCTCTCTTCTGGATTTCTTGTGTTTTTCCTTATCTTTCTATTGATAAAATAAGTAGGGTATCAAGATAAGAAAAAAAATTGATAGCATTTTCTTCTTTAGATGGATAGAAAAACTATCTGTAAATATAAAAATAATAAATTAATATTACTCTAGCTACATTCTTAAAATTGATTCTATAATTCAGCAAGTATTTATTGAACAAATAATTCATGCAACACCAGTACCTCACACAAAGAATAGCCAATGCAATTCATTTCATGTGTGTTCTAGGATTTATCTATCCAGTTCCCTATAGATGAAGCATAGGCAATCTTTTTAATAATTTGAATGATGGGATAGACATTCTTCTACACATGTGTTTTCAAAAGACTGTGCCATGAAATACTGTAATATATGCTTAGAATTCTGAGAAATCGTTTTTTCAAACTATGGATGTTATGTTTATCAGAGTGAGCAACAACTTAGCTCCCAAAAGAGCCATAGCAAGGGGATTAGGGCTGATGTTTAGAAGATTGTTCTTAATGAGCTGAGCACATCATCAGACACAGTAGTGTATTCTGCTCTTTCCTCAGTAATGGCAATTTCTCCAGGCCACATCTACATTGATCTTTGTGGGATTTGTAACAACAGGGAAAATGAGACATAGAACTAGTTTGTGAGTTTTAGGTTGTTGCATCTATCAATAAAATAACCCATTTAGCTATTAAATCTCTCTTCTTATAGGGATTCCTCACTATTTGTTCCTTTTCCCATACAACAAACAGCATTGTCAATCTAGATTTTTAAAATGCTCTCAATCAAACCCTTTATATTCTACCTTGTGAGAAAAAAGGGATTTAAAACTAAAATTCAATTTTGGGTTTTTGTCTCTGCCACACATAGTTATACTCCCTCAGAGTTTCAATAATGACCAAGATGTCAATTTTTAGAGTCTTTATTCTTAAGATTGGTCAAAATTTGAAATAGGACATTAGTTTTTGTTTTACAGGTGTTTTGTTGAAAATAGTTCAAAGTATGTTCCCTTTTCTTACAGCTAAAAGTTAAAAGGCTGGTTAAATAAAATGTGTCAATTTGATAACTGCAGGAGGACAAATGCCTTAAACTTCTGTAGGTGATACTTCATTTAAATTTCTTTATTAATCATTAGAATTTAATCTAAATTCAAAGAGAAACAATGGAATTAGATCTTTGTCTTTAGGGTGTATGTATAAAATTCCTGTGAACACATAATTATAAATCAATCACCCCAAATCATGCAATTGTAATATACAAATGAGAGTAAAATGAGGATAATTTAGTTTTAAACACTTAAGTTCACATTTAAAAAAATTCTCCCCTTTTTAAAAAAGCATCAAATTGCAAGCACCCAGAATAGATGCGTGGGTTATTTTATAAATAATCATGCATTCTTAATTTTAAGTAAATATTTTGTTCTGCAAAGACAAATAATCTGTAAAAGACTTTATTCAAGAAAATCTAATTTTATATGTACCATCTTATAATGAAGCTATGAATGGGAATATAAAACAGTTATTTAAATTTTAAATGGAATAACACAATTATTTACTAAATAAATATAATACTGCTTCATATTAAGAAAGGTAGATAAATTGTCATTTTTCTTGCTTAGTTTTAAAATTTAAAATATCCAAGAATGTCAGTGTTAAACTTAATTAGGGAAGGATTTGATGGAAATAAGCAAAAACAGATTCTTTAATAAGTATGTGTTTAAAACTAGAAAAAACAACTCTTCTTTTTAATCTGTCATTGATACAGAGGTTTCATTTGCAGCAGTTTGATAAGCTCAGTTTCCTTATATCCAATTTATCAGAATTGAACAGTAGGGGACGATATTTCACTAGTTTGTGTGAAATCATTAGCAGAGGAGAAAAATAATCTTAATGGAGTAAAATAGCTAGCCAAAAGCAAAGACAAATCTATTGAAAATTATTAAATTAAATGCACATTTGTCAAAAAATATTTCTTTTTACTTATCAAAATCAGCTTTTGTTACTTGGCTATACTCTCAGCATTTTTACATTGAAATTTTATTGGAATGAAAACATTTATCATTACTACTATTCCACTGTCTTCACAGTAAACAATTCTCCATTTTGTAAGAATTTACATTTTAAAAGGTTAATTTAAATTAAAAACATTGTATCCTATAGCTTGGGGAAAAAATCAAGAGTTAAAAACTATAGAAGTGCAAAAATACTTATGATTTTAGTGATTTCAATTTTATTCTTTATAATAATCCATGGGAAAATAACCTTATCCAAATACATATTTTAATTCAGTTTCCAGTAATAGATCAAATTCTGGCAAAGACTGGATCTAGAGGTTTAATTGGCTAGGTTGAGTTTTTAAAAAAATCAATGAAATAATCTAACTCTACATAAAGAAAAAGAAATCATGTTATAGTAAGATGTTCCAGAGTAGTTCTTGCTACATTTTTAAGTTTTTATAAATATTTGTAACTCAGAATATCATGAAAACTGAAAAAAATATATATATTGTTTTAAATACACAGTATATTAATAGCTATTATGTGGTCCTAGTATCACTAGTATCAAATATTTGGGGTATGTATATATGAATTTAGTAGTAAAAATAAATTATTTATATGTAGATATTTAATAATTTATATTTTTGTGTTTCAATGAAATAGGATTTATATTTGTTGTTCTAAGTACTTATGAGTATGAAAGCTTAAATATATTTCAATTTTTCATAGATATGTATTGTGAATTAGAATCTAATTTTTAAATATTATAAAATGTAATTCATTGAGTTCCTTCAAAAAAGCAATGTCTAGCTGGATTTGGGGGCACATGCTTGTAATCTCAGTGGCTTGGGAGATTGAGAAAGGATATCACAAGTTCTTGGCCAACCAGGGGCAAATCATTTCTGTATCAAGAGCAAAAATAAAAAGAACTGGGAATATAACTCAGTAGTAGAGCACTTCTGGGTTCAATGTCCAGTATTGCCAACAAAAGAAAAAAAAAAAAGGCTGAATTATCAGATGAACTAGGAGCAGCCTTCATGTGACATGTTAAGCCTCCAACTTCTCTCACTCCTCAGGAGTTCACAAACTGAAAAAGAAATATCACATAGTAAGTGACTCTTAAATATAAGATCGATTTTACCTTAGAAATGTCAGGACAAATATTTTACATATAACACCATAGGTTGTGTTTTAACTTTTACTTTGAAGGCCTTTCAACACAGAGAACACATAACCTACATGCTTAATTGTAAGAAAACTGGTTGACAATGATGATGAAATGGAATTCCCTTCACTATGTTTTTGTGACCAGATGTTCTTTGTATCTGAGCTACACATGGATGTGTGTGAGACATTTAAAGAACTTTAGTAGAGTGTTTAAACTGCTCCAAGTTGAGAAATGAGTAGCCTATTTAGAGCATATCTTCTCAATAAGGGCATTTTTGTCCCTTAGGGAACATCTGACAATATCTACAGATACTGAAGATATTTTGGGTTCTCACAACTTAAACGAAAAGAGGAGCTACTGGAAAATAGTGGACAAAGGCCAAGGTTGGGGGTAAGACTCTTGCTTCTCCCTTAAGGTCCTATCTGGTTCAACATATGAACATTCCTAAATTGAGAAATCCTGAAAGGGAGTTATTTGAGAAACAGAATCCCATCTGCCAAATTGATGGTAGGAGCCAAGAAATAAGGAAAGATTTGTTGTCTGGGAGCAGGATGAAGAGCCATGAGAAAGTCCCATGGAGGCTTCATGAATAGTGTTGTATACGAACAGATCTCCTCCCTCCACGAACAAGTCTTTCATGTAAATGTGGTGTCTGTACTTGATTTCCCTCTGCAACCCTGGGAAGGGACTGAATTCTATAATTAAGACACGTAAATCCATCAAGATACAAGAGAACAAATGCCATTATCTTCATAATTTGTCTTATCCCCATGGAGTGCCCAATCCTTGGTATCCAATACATAAATAAATAAATAAATAAATAATTGCATGTTGAACCTCTGTATGACGCTGATGTCCTGAATAACCACATCCCAATCACAGTCCCACAAATGAAGAGTTGATATCTGATACAACTGGAGGCCAGTTCTTTACACCAATCCCATGGTCAGCATCCTTTCAGATAATTTTGTGTCCCTCCTACACTTTGGTTAAATAATTTAAATGTCACTTCTTGCTACATTCTTAATAAAATAAAATCCAATCATTAAATGTTGGCAACTACAAGCCAATCTACATATGAGGTCATGTGGAGGGCAGAAAATTCAATTACCCCTTCATAATTAAGATTTTTTCTCTATTTACAACACTGAAGTGTGATTTTAATGACTAAGACAGTTTTTCTGATGAGAGACTTGGTGTGTGAACAATCGCTTACTTGTTAGTATATTTGTTTTCTAAGTAAAACTCAGAATATTTTTAGTGGCATAATGTTTATTTTCTTATTTTAGGATCCTTGGAGTGAAAAATGCTTTGAGAAAACTAGCTCAGTGTCAAAATAATAAACATGTCAAGGAATGGAAATCTCCTTAAAAACAAAATGAAGATGGGAATGGAAATGTCAGGTTTGGACTGTACAAGCTCTCAAATCAATTACCCAAATGCATTTTCATTATCCAAATTTACTTGCTATATTTATTTGTAAGAAATTTTTATTGTTGCTATAAAATTCATGGTACAACACCTTGAGCTGCATTTTCTCTACAGGCAGATCTCTGAAACTGTTACAGTGAATTAACCAAGGTAAGACACAGATCCTGGGTCCTGAAAGGTCATGGGACTCATCCATTTTATTTAAGAGAAGATCAAGATGTAACCTTACTGTGGTATTTGAATAGTTATTTTTCTTAAAGGAATAAAAATTATTAGCTATTACAACCACCTCTATGGGGAATTTCCACAGCTGTAGATCTAAATGGCATTTCAGTAGCATACATAGCTTATGGTTTTGAAGAGAGTTGAGTTCTGTAACAGATGGTGGTAATGAAATATCTATGTCATTTGAAAAAAAAATATTTAGATGATGAGTAGTTCAGCATTGAAATGTTGCAAAATATACAAAAGCCACAGAATAAATAAGATGAATTTCAAGATTAATTTTAAATTAAAATAATTTCCTATTGCTCATCTTGATAATAATCTAAATGAACTTTGTCTTCACCATATATATATATATATACAAATTTCTATATAGATTATTATGATTAAAACATGAATATATACACATATATCTATGCCACCCACAATAATCAGTTTTGAAGATTCAGAAAAATTCAATGCCAATGAAAAATTAGGCCTTCAGTGAATCATTAGATAATAACAATCAAGGCAAAAATTGGCAAATCTATGGGTCAGGAAAGTGGATGACTTAGCTCTATTCTCTGGCTCACAGTATCTCAAGAGGCCACAATCATGTGCCAACTAGGGCTGTATTCATCTCAAGACAAGAGGAGGATTCACTTCCAACTGCACTCATGTAGTTGTGGGCCAGATTGTTTCTTGTAGTTTGATTGGGGGGTTTCCTCTGCCACACCCATTTGCTGATTCCTCTTGCACATGAATCTGTCTACAGGCCAGTAGGTGTTCACATGACAGATTATTTCGTTATATCAAGCAGGCGGGGATGGAGGTACAGAAAGGAAAAGAATGAGAGAAAGAGAGTGTAGGAACAAAATGAAAGCTATAATCTTTCATAATCTAACTTTGGAAGTAGCATCCCATCATTTTGGTCTATCTAGGTATTATTACACACATCATTAAATTACCACAATGTACAGAGTTACTGTTTTCACACTTAAATAATATGGAAAAACTTCAAAAATTGTATACTTCTTTAAAACTAGGTATGCAATACCTAACTCTCATAACTTAGAAATTACTGGCCTAAAACATCATTTTAGCAATAGATCACTGTGATTAGTTCCCTAACTTTCTTAATCCTGGTGTTCACAGGAGTTTATTCTCATATCAATCAGATCAGATACATCTAATGCAGAAATAAATATACAAATAATATAAGATGAAACTAAGTATTAACTTGGATACTTTGCATTTAGAAAGGTGCAGAACTTTGAATATGGGAAAATCAAAAGCAAAATAACAAGGTAAGTTAAAATAGAATTTTAGATGAAGAGTAATTGTATAGAATATAAAATGCAATACAATAATATGATTATTAGTGTTGATACAAAGAATATAATTAGTACTTAATTGTACGTGGGATATCTAAGATAGAAAATAAGAAAACATGGAAAGGAACATTTCAATATATTAAAATGAGAATTCAGCTGTCATTCTGCCATAGACATACCAATATAAAAACAATATATGGACCAAATATATTTTTAAGAATTCAGGAATTTAATAAGGTAATTGTAGTATCTGAGCTGAGCACAATCTTGAGAATGACCACAGTAAAATGGAAAATAAGAGCAATTTCATTGCACCTGTGTTAGCTCCTCCCGCATGCACACCTCAGTACCTAAAGAGAATACTGTGGCCTGTAACTTCTCCCTTGGGAGGAAAGAGGAAAAGGAAGGCAAAGTACATCTGGATTTCCTGAGGACAGCTCAAAAGACTACCTTACCTGACTCTTCATGCTGAGAGAAAGCAGGCTCATTCTGAATTTCATGGTCAATGAGGACAAGCAAGATCAGGACATATCGCTGCTGCAGAAAAAGACAATTTGCAGTTCTATAAACAAACCATAGAGGGAGTAGGACATTATAAAATTCTGAAAATGATGCCAGCAAACCCCTCACTGAGAAATTCCATACGCAAACCCAGAAAATTCACATCACACATGCACACAATTTTCATAGAAAAACAAAATCTTACACACATACACACATTACATAGAAACACAAGATCTTAACTGGAAGATTAGTGAGGGTCTTCCCTTTTCTGAGGCAATCTATAGAAAATAGGAGAAATGTTTTTTTTTTTTTTTTCAAATGTTTGAATCCCAACACAAAGGAAGGATTGCTCCCTCGACACCCAATCAGAGAAAAGATGTTCATTTACCGAAATTATCAACTTGTAGAAGAAATATAGGTGTAAGAATTATGTGATCAAACATTGAAAATAAGCATCCCAAGTATGTTATATAAGCTCAAGGAACTAAGGCATTAAAATCTTGAAAATATCAACAAGGAAAGAGTCAATATAAAAGATAACCAAACAGAAACTTTGGATACAAAAACAATTTGAAAAATGTGGAGTATTGAATAATTTACTAAAGGGTTTTAATAAAGACTTAATTAAACAGAAATAAAAACCAATGAACTTTAAAGACTAGTCTTTTGAAATACTACAGTCAAAGGAACAAAAAAGAAAAAAAAAAAGATTGAAAGAGTGAAGAAAACCCAAGGGACTTGTGCAATGTCATGAAGTATACCAGTATACACATTACTGAGTCTATAGGAGAAAACGGGAGAGGAAAATTTGCAGAAAGCTTATTTTAAGACAAACCAGCTTGAATGTCCAAAAATATAGGGGAAGAAATATACACCCTAATTCAAGAAACTGAATTACTCAAGCTAGGAAAATACTAAAGAAATCCATATGTATTCACATGATCAAATTATGAAAAGACAAAGGCAAAGAAAAAATTTTGAAAACAGCCAAAGTGATTTGTCATGTTCAAGGAAACTTCGATAGGATAATCCTCAGGTTTCTGAGGAGAGACTTTACAGAAGGGAGGGGCATAATACATTCAAAGTGCTGAAAGAGTAGGTTGAAATGAATGCAGCATCTGACAAAGTTACCTTCAAAGATGGAGGAGCATAAAGGCCGAGGGAGTTCATCACCATCAGATCTGCCTTACAAAAGATGATAAGAGGTGTCTTTCAAATTGAGAAAAAGACACTGAGCAGCAGCACAAAAGTACACAAAAGTCTAAAACTCTCTAGTAAGGATAAATGTATAGACAAAACTAATTCCTATAATACTATCATGATGGTTTATACATAAATCACTCTTAATTCTGGCATGAAAGTCAAAAGATAAAAGTATAAAAAATTAACTGTAGCTAAAATTATGTAAATTGTGACATCAGTAAAATAAGGTGTGTGGGAGGGAAAGTATAAGTATAGAGTATTTGTAAGTGATTGAAGTTATCAGTTTAAAATACATTGTTACAACTATAACATGTTTATGTAATCTCCATGGTAACACACCCAAATGCACACAATACTTTATAGAAAGCATAAAAAAGGAAATGAGGAAGGAATCAAAGCATGTCACTAAAAAGTAACAAAGCACAAGAAAAACAGCATAAAAGGAAAAGAGTGTCTCAAAAGCAATAAGACAGGCATAAGCAATGAAGAAAATGGCATTAGGATATTTTTTCCTATCAACAATTACTTTAAATGTAAATAGACTAAACTCCCAACTCAAAAGACACAGAGTAAATGAGTACATAAAAAATATGTATGCTAAAATATGATGCTAAAAGAGTTTTAAATTTGACTTAAAAACATGTAGGCTGAAAGGAAAAAATAGAAAAACATATTTCATAAAAACGAGAATAAATATTAGTAAGGTTGACTATACTTGTATTAGAAAAGAAAAACAATTTAAGTCAAAACCTATTAAAAGGCTATAATATGTCGATAATCCCAGCAGCTCAGGAGGCAGGAAGATCACAAGTTGAAAGCCAGTCTCAGTAAAAGTGAGGTACTAAGCAACTCAAGTGAGACTCTCACTCTCTCTAAATAAAATACAAAATAGGGCTGGGGATGTGGCTCAGTGGTCAAGTGTCCAGAATTCAGTACCTGGTACCCCCGCCAAAAATTAAAAACCTATAAAAAAAGACAAGGAATCAGATTATATGGATAAAAGTATCAATTTAACAACAAGACATAAAAATTATAAATATAATGCACATCAGAACATCCAAATATGTAAAGTAGACATTGACAGAATGAAGAAATACCACCACAATAATAGGGCAGGGTTTTAAGCATATTTGCAATAATGAATAATATATCCCAATGAAAGATTAATAGTAAACAGAAGACTTAAAAAACATATGCCAAAAAAACCTAACAGACATATACATAACATTCACCCAATGGCAGAAATATACACATGAAACTCAAAGGCACATCTAAAATCCTCCAGAATGGATCACATGCTAACTCATAAAACAAATCTTAACATGAATAAAAAGATTAAAATAATGCTATACATGTTCTCTAAACATGATTTAATGGAAGTAGAGGTAACAATAGAAAGAAAACTGGAAAATTGACAAATATGTGTAAAATAACCAACATGCTCTTCAACAAAGAGTGGGGAATAAAAAATAAATTGAAAGGGAAATTAGAAGTTGTTTTTAGACACATAACAACAAAACACAACATATCTAAAGTTATGGAATACAGTGACACTTGTAATAATATTAGAGAGACTATTTTAGCAATAAACAAGTACATTAGAGAAGGAGAAATAGCTCAAATAAATACCCTAACTTCATACACCAAGAAACTAGGGAAAAGAAAAATAGAAATATTAAAAGTAGAAAAGTAAGAAAAAAGTATCATTGAGACTTTGTTTTTAGAAAAGATTAATACTATTGATAGAACTTTTGTTATGCTAAGAATAAAAAAGAAACTTGATTAAGTAATCAGGAATTAAAAAGGAGCTATTACAATTTATATTACAGAAAATAAAAGAAGGATAAGACGCTATCACTAACAAATTCATGCCAACGAATTTGTGTTCCAGAATAAATGTATAAATTCTTAAAAAAATTCAACCTACAAAAACTAAATCATGAAGAAATTTCAAAAAATAGAATATAAATAGTCTGAGATTGAACTAGCAATAAAAATATACTAACAAAAAGAAGCTGTGGAGCTGAGGTCTTACTGGTGAGTGCTTCCAAACTCATAAAGAGAATTTAATGAATACTTCAAAAACCTGAATAATAAGGAACATTTCAAAATTCATTGTATGAGGTCAGCACTACACTGATGCCAGGGTGAGAAAAACATATTGCAAAAAAGAAAATAATGAGTGAAGATGAATACAGATGTAAAATTTTAAAACAAAATACGGGCAAATTGAATTCAACTTCACTCTAAAACTTAATACATCATGACCAAGTGTGACTTACCCCTATGAAAGGATGTTCCAACAAAAATTGAATCAATGAGATACATCACCTTAACTGAATGAAGGGATTAAAAAAACACATAATCATATCAAAAGATGCAGAAAAACATTTGACAAAATTCAAGAGGCTTTCATGCTAAAAACACTAAAGAAATTAAGAGCATAAGAATGTACTGTAATATATTAAAGACCATATTTGCAAGGCTCACAATTAATATTATATTCAATGGTTAAAAAAAAACAGAAATCATTTTTTCTAAGATTAGACATAATACAAGGATGCCTATTCTCACAATTTCTATTCATTTTGCTATTGAAAGTAGTAGTCAAAGTACTTATGGAAGAAAAAGAATTAAAAGGCTTTCAAATTGGATTGGAAGAACTAAAATCATTGCTGTTTACCAACTGCATGATCTTCTACACAGAAAAACTGAAATATTCTAGAGAAAATATTACAAACATGAACAAATTCATCAAATTCGAAGTATAAAAAGTCACCAAACAAAAAGTCAGTGGCATTTCTAATCATTAAAACTGAATGATCTGAAAAGAAAATTATAATAAGAATTCTACTTAGTATAACAACTAATGAAGTATTCAACTCAGGAAGCTGAGGCAGAAGGACGACAAGTTCAAAGCCAGCCTCAGCCACTTAGCAAGACGCTGTTTCTAAATAAATAAATAAATAAACAAACAAACAAACAAACAAATAAATAAAAAGAAAAGGTTATGTACTGCATTTCCAATCCCCTTTATTGAACAACAATAACAACCAAAAAAAAAAAAATAGGAGGAGGAGAAGGAAAAAAAGAAAAGGAAGAAGGAGGAGGAGAAAGAAGAAGAGAAGGAAATATTTAGATATATAGTTAACTAAGGAGGTAAAAGAACTGTGTATTGGAAACAAACAAAAATTAATGAAGACAACAGCAAATCAAAAGACATTCATTTTATGTTCATGGATTATAAAATTTAATATTGTTAAATTCATAATGCCCAAATGATCTACAGATATAATGCAATATATATATATATTAAAATCATAAAGGCAGTTTTCCACGAATAGAAAATCACAGTCCTAAAATTAGGATGGAAACACAAAAGATATCGAATTGTCAAAATTGTCTTAAGTATAAGACATTAAGCCAGAAACCTCATAGTTGTGGATTTCAACATTACAAAGTTGAAGTAATTATATACCAGTTGGGTCCTTTTATAAAGACAAACACACAAACCATTACAGCAGAATACAGAGCCCAGTAATGAACACGTGCGTGTGTGTGTGTGTGAATATATATATATATATATATATATATATATATATATATATATATATATATATATATTCCAAAACTATAAGTAGTGCCAAGACTATTCAATGGGTAAACATAGTATGTTCAACTAATGGTCATAGAAAGATTGAATATCAACTTGAAAAAATAATGAAACAGGATACTTATTTTACATTATACACAAAAACCAACTGAAAATACTTAGAAATAAGATCTGAAATTATAATACTGCAAGAAATCATAAAGGAAAACTTCATGGTGTTACTCTTATGACATTATCCTAAGCTTTTTGAAATGGCCATAAAAGAATAGGCAACAAAAGCAAAAATAGACAAGCGGGGCTACATCAAAGTTAAAAAGATTCTGCACATCAATGAAAACAATTAACAGCAGAACTAGCCTTCTACATAATGGGAGAAATATTTTAAACATTATATCTGATAAAATAATGAATATACAAAATATGCAGGGAATTCCTACAATTCAATATCAAATAAAACCACCAGGTTAATAAATGGGCAACAGATTTGAATAAACATCACTAGAAAACACACAAATTGTCAACAGTATAAAAGGTGTTCAACATCACCAATTATCAGGAAAATACTAATCAAACCATCTCCTACTTTCTAAGATGACCAAAATACCAAATGTTGATGTTGATGCAGAGAAATTGGAATTATTATGAACCATTTATGAAACTTAAAATGGTGAATCTTCTCTGGAAAACCATAAATAAAAAAGTCCCTTAAAAAAAAAGAAGTACCATATAATCCAGAAATCCTATTCCTGGATATTTGTTCAAAGGAATTGAAATCAGAATTTCAAAGAGGACACTTTTACTCCCATATTGCAGCATTATTGACAACAGGCAAGAGATGGAAACATACTTCAACAAAGTGAGGTATGTACCTGCCTCTGGAATTTCATTCCTATGTTTGTCTGTACGAAGAATTATGCCCTTGTTCTGATACTTCACTTAAGTTTCTGATCAAATATCACCATTTTCAAGGTTCCTATGGAAATCATATTTTACATTTCACCTCTTTCTACTTGTTTATACTAATTCATTTTCTTTAGATCATTTATAATCTAACACGATCTATAACCGCTTGTCATATCTTCCCAAGACCTGCACTTCCCAAACTGTATGCCCAGGTGCTTTGAGGGACCACAGTGAAGTCCCAGGGGCACTGTGAAACATGGTAAAGAAATGTAGGGAAGAACAGTGATACTTAATATATTTCAGATGCCACATAAACTACTAACTTGACGGAGATTTTTTTTTTTTTTTACCATGACATAGTTTATATTTTTATAGTTTCAATTTTTGAGGTGACACATAATATTGTACATATTTACGAACTGTGACATGATGTTTTTTCATTCTAATTTGTTATATGACAGAAGAATTCATTTCATATTATACATATAGAACACAATTTTTCATATCTCTGGCTGTATGCAAGGTATAGTCACACCATTCATGGTTTCATACATGTACTCAGTAATAATTTCCATCTCATTCCACCATCTTTTTTTAACTCATGCACCCTCCCTTCACCTCCAACCCCTTTGCCCTATCTAGAGTTCCTCTAATTCTCCCATGCTCCTTCCCAACCCCATTATGATTCAGCCTCCTTATTTCAGAGAAAACATTCTAGCATTTGGTTTTTTGGGATTGTATAACTTCATTTAACATTATATTCTCCAATTCTGTCCATTTACCTGCAAATGCCATGATTTTATTCTCTTTTAATGCTGAATAATATTCCATTGTGTGTATATACCACATTTTCTTTATACATTTATCTACTGAAGGGCATGTAGTTTGGTTCCACAGTTTACCTATTGTGAATTGTGCTGCTATAAATATCGATGTGGCTTTGTCTCTGTAGTATGCTGTTTTTAAGTCCTTTGGGTATAGACTTAGGATTGGGATAACTGGGTCAACTGTTAGTTCCATTCCTTGTTTTCCAAGGAATCTCCATACTGCTTTCCATATTGGTTGAACCAATTTGCAGTCCCACCAGCAAAGTATGATTGTGCCTTTTCCCCCACATCATTGCCAACACTTATTGTTGTTTATACTATTAATAGTTGTCATTCTGACTAGAGGGAGATAAATTCTTAGTGTAGTTTTGATTTGCATTTCTCTAATTGCTAGAGATGCTGAGCATGTTTTCATATACTTGTTGATTGATTGTATTTCTTCTTCTATGAAGTGTCTGTTCATTTCATTGGCCCATTTATTGTTTTGGTGTGTTTTTTTTTTTTTTTTTGGTGTTTAGATTTTTAGTTCTTTATATATCCCAGGGATTAGTGCTCTATTTGATGTGGATGTGGTAAAAATTTGTTCCCCAAATGCACTGATTTTTTCTTTTGCTGAGAAGAAGCTTTTTACTACAGATCAATAGTAATAAAGCAGCATGGTATTAGCACCAAAATAGACTGGTAGGTCAGTAGTACAGAATAGAGGACACAGAGACTAACCCACATTAGACAAAAGTGCTAAAAACATACATTGGATAAAAGATAGCTTCTTCAACAAATGGTGCTGGGAAAACTGGAAATCCATATGCAACAAAATGAAATTAAACCCCTATCTCTCACCGTACACAAAACTCAACTCAAAGTGGATCAAGGACCTAGAAATTAAACCAGAGACACTGTGTCTAATAGAAGAAAACAGTAGCCCCAAATCTCCATCATGTCGAATTAGGCACTGACTTCTGTAATAAGACTCTGATAGCACAAGAATTAAAATCAAGAATCAATAAATGGGATGGATTAAAACTAAAAAGCTTCTTTCAAAGATTTATTTTAAAGTCATATCTCATTACTTTTTTTAAGTGAATCATGATTATTACAAAGTTGGGATTTGGGTGGTGGTGACTGTGATTTAAAAAACCAATTATTTTCAGAAACAAATACGGAATAGTTTGGAATATAGAATATATTTTATATGCATATAAGAAGCATATAAGACAAATATAGAAAGATAACAAATATGGTGGCTTCAACTGTAACTCTAAATTTTGAGAACTTCAACAATGCTATCAGCTACACATTTTACATTAGTAATTAATTTTGTTAATTAAAAAATGAAGGAAAATAAAGCTTTTTCCAATGTCTATGTAGTACTGTCTTAACTACCTTATTAGGACACAAAGAAGTTTATAGACAAAAGTACTTAACAGATAAAACTGTTTGGCAGTTCTTTTGGCCCACGGGTGCAATGGTTACTGAGAAACCATTGGTACTGTTTTGGAAATTTGTGCCCTGGAGTTAGGTCTACACAGGCAGCAGTTCTGTTGCTTTTGTTCGTTACTTTTCCCCCCAGGACCTAGAATAGAACTGACATATAAAAGCATTACCACATCACTCAGAGATATCCTTGAAAGATAGTGATGAAGCAAACTATTTCCAGTGGAAAGAACTTGAGATATTTCTGTTTACTTACTTAATGTGAAAAGAAATATGGCCTGAAGTTCAGACTTTTAATGACTTTCAGTGGCAAAGAAATCAAATTGATGATAAAATAAGAAAGAGTGATGACTAAGATCTGGGTGAAATTTATGAGACTGGACCTTGCAAGGTGGACACAGTGTGATGGTAATGTCTCACTAAATGCTACCAGAGAGATGGGCTGGAAGGAGGCTCCCAGTAAGCAGGTGGGCAAGGTGACCTATCATGGGGATGTCATTCAGCTACTTTGCCTAGACAATAGACAATAGTCTTATGCACAGAGGTCTCATGGAAACAAGAATTGAAGCCATTTAGGAATGATTTTGAAATACACACTACATCATTGTTATCTATAGTCATCCTACTGTGCAACAGTATAGCAAACTTCCTGCTGCTATCTAAGAGTAACTAAGTACCCGTTGATTTACCTTTAGCCATCTCTCTCTCCCCTCTACCCTCTCCAGCTTGATAGTCATTTGATACTCTCCACTTCTATGACATCAACCTTTTCATATTCCACATATGATTGAAATCACACAGCACTTGTCTTTCTTTGCCTGGCTTATTTACTTCCCATAATGATCTTCAGTTTTATCCTTGTTGTTGCAAGTGACAGAATTTCATTATTTTCATGACTGAGTAGTATTCCATTTTTTTTTTTTGTATGTACTACAGCACATTTTCTGAAAATTCCCTTTTTCCCTTTGAAGCTGCACTTTTGTTTGCATTAAGATTCAAGGGTATTAAGAATGCCCAACTGATATCTATGATGTTCCATACAGCATTAATTCTGAAGAGAAGATTCATTTTATGAAAGTGGAAATGCAACAATGGGCTCCCCACAAATAATCTGGAAACTTCATGAAGCTCAGGGGAAATGGTCTTTCGTCATTAGTAGCCATAGCTTTGATAGAATAAAGAAATAGTTTGTAGAAGGCTCAACTGTGGTACCCACTGGGTGAAAACACTGAGAGGTGGAGCATCTTCTCATTGAATATGCTCTGTGTTGGAAACCTGTGGGGTGTGTGTGTGTCTGTGTGTGTGTGTGTGTGTGTGTGTGAGAGAGAGAGAGAGAGAGAGAGAGAGAGAGAGAGAGAGAGAGAGAAAACGCACCATATTTCATATTCAGCATTTGTTCCTGGGACCAATAAGTAGTCATGGAAGTGACTCCCTCACTATTTCAGTAAATCACCCAGTGAAAAATGATTTTTCTTATTTTCCTTGTCATCTTGTACTTTGTGTCATCCTGGCAGAGGATTCCGTCAATAGATAAGAAGGTGAGGCTTCCCTTTGGCCATTGTAGGGATAATGCTTAAACGAAGGGCTAAGAGGATTCCTGTAAGGTCTTGGAGAGTGATCCAATTATCAGTGGGGCTATAGGGCTTGAGCTATGCAATGGAGGCAAAGAGGTGCAAAACCCGGGGGATTCATTAAGGCACCATTTAATACTCTGTTTAATACCTTCTGAGAAGCAGAAGCTACACCAAGTCAAAGAGGGCTACCAAGGACCCAGATACCAGATGAATGAAGGTTTTGAATTATTTGGATTTACTAAAAGAAGGGAAGTACAATAGTCAGGCATGATGCTGGTAAACTAAAGTTATTAAAAACTGTAGGTAGCAGTTTGGGCCTTGTGACCAGACATAAAAGTAAGGACTGAGGTGAAATGCTTTTTTTATGGCCCCCTTCCTTCTTCCCTCCTACCTTACCTCTCTTCAGTATTTCTTTGCTTTTGTCTTGATGTTATTTTGTTTTGTTCTCATCTTCTCTCAATTTTATAAGAAGAATAAGATAAATTAAATGTAAACTGATATTGTAGTATCATATCCAGAAAGAAAAATCATGGATTTTAAAGGGCTCAATTCCACAGTGTGCTGGATATTTCAATTTCTGTCTTCCAGATCTCCATTGTTTTTTTCCCCAGGGAGGCTAAGCTCTTTGGTCCTCAACACAGGACTCCCTTGCCAATGGCTTGTAGCTGGGTTAGGCTCACAGGAACCCATAGATGGAGACTGGGTGGGTGGGTGGGTGGGAGGCAGATAGTGCGTAGTGCTTCCTCTTTCCCTCTCTTTGTTGACGGGAGATCCATTTCTCTCTCTCTAGCCCTTCCTATTTTACACCTATTTTGGGGGGTTCTAGTAATTCCTTTTGTTGTCTTTTCATATCTTGTGCCCCAAACTGTAACTTTATTAGTTTCTTTATCCCCCATTGCACATTAATAAATAACCCCTTTATTACATTTCCCTCAATTATGTTATTTAAATTAGTTGTATTTCATGTCAGGACTGTGGATGATTAAGAAAACAACAACAAAAAATTCTTAAGCAATAGTTTGGGTGACCTGTGCTGAGATTCAGTTAGGACATTTTGGATGCTATGGGTTGGCATTAGCCCTTCACGGCCTCTTTGAACCATTGTACATGAATTTCAGGAAGCTTAACCTCACTTGTTGAAGTTATTAACTTGATACTTTAAACTCACACTAAAGTCTGTCTCATCATTTGCTTCTTGGTTGAAAATACTTTCTTTGTCATCTACTCTCGCACTCAAGTTGTATAGTGAATAAAAAATGAGGGCTGGGTTGTGGCTTAGTGGTAGAATGCTCACCTAGCATATGTGAGGCCCTAGGTTTGATCCTCAGCACCACATAAAAAATTTTAAAAAAATAAAGCTATTGTGTTCATCTACAATTTAAAAATGCAAAACAATGAAAGAAAATGATCATACAGTGTGATAAAAGTGATAACAGTTTATGAATTTCCTATCTTATAGGACACAAATAGGAAGGCTTCAATATAAATAATATTTTCCCTTCGGTTCAGTTCTTTCTGGATAGAGCACAGAATCAACAACAACAACTTAAGAAAATTGGCAGTACTTTTAATTTATTCACATGAGAAACGTATCACATCTCACATATGAAGGAGTCTAAGAAGGGAAGTCAAACAGAGATTAAGAGAAGAAGAAGAAATGATAGTACAGTGAAATTGTATTCCAACAAATCCAGAAAATCCCATTGTATGCATCTCTTTATGCTTAGATTAGATATAAAAATATGATTATTAATCTGAAAGAACAATGTATAAGTTACATATTAAAATAAAACAGATGTACTAGGAATTCATCTTTATTAATTTATAGATGTTTGCATTTGAATTTTGCATCTATATATATTATTTAGGAATACATTGATTACTGAATTTTTTTTATCAGTTAAAGCAGCAATCAAAAGTGATAAGCTCCTGAAGAATCATCCATAATATCTCTTTTCATCTATCTGCTAGTTGACCTATATTCCTCCTAATTAGATTATCTTGTATTACATTTTATGCAACAAAATAATTACTTTTTCTTGGGCTTGTTCCATATTCTGAATGGACAAAAAATTCCCTTTTATGTTCTTTCTATCCAAAATCATAGTGTGCAACAGACTTTAAGCTCAAACAAATGGTGCCATGGTTTTTGGCAAGAAAAGAAAGAATGGTGCACTAGATGTAGCAATAATGAAACAGAAAATACTCAAAAGCATTTCAAGCAGGTGGTGCCACCTGTACTCATCTAATTCCTGCCTGACAGTCTGCCACCCACTTGTGAAAAGGATGGAGAACTTGATACTGGTTCAATCCGGGTAAGAAAAGTGGGCTGTGGCTCTAGCTCAAGTACTAAGTCAGATATGGAGGAGGGGATTATTACTATTAGTGCCAGTGGATAATTTTCTTTCTGTGAAACAACTGTGGGGATCCCCTCAACAAATCCAGCTTTGATATTGGCAAGCTATCAATTGCGAGAATGGACACCTGTGGGCTAGAAATTCCCAGCTGTACTTGTTGCCCTGCTGTTCCAGCTGGCTGGAATTTCCTTACAAAGGGGACAGAAAAGAGTCTGGATAAGGGGGAGATAATCCATTAGAGAAGCCTGGTCTGCTCTGAAATCAAGAAGTACATTATGAGCTCATTTTAAGGGGTGCCATCTTCAGGGAACCAGTAGAAGAGTGAAACTGCATAAAGTTCGTATCTTTTAAGAAATTCAGAGGGTGCGTCTTCTTTCAATGTCATTATGGTAAAGATGCCATGTGATCACCTCTGCAAGGGAATGATGTGAAGCATGTGCAATGAGCACATGATTGGAAGATGAATAAATCAGCGGGTGTCACCGTTTGTATATTCCAAATCCAGATGCCAGAACCAGACTATGTATGCAGATTTCAAATTGCATCTTTTTATTGGAGACTGTTATTGCTAAAGACATTTTCTTCCAGCTTTGCATCAGGAAATGAAATTTATCACAACTTTTTCTGGCTGTATGTGCTGCAAACTCTACAATGAGTCTTATAACAGCCATCCTCTAATATTTCTTACATCAGTAGTGAGGAATTGGAGTAATATTAGAAGAAATCATAATAATAACTTTTCCAGTCAGGGAAAAATACAGGTGCCCCTGGTAGATAATCCTCACTTGAAAGTTTTCTTTTTGTAAACTGTGTGCATTTGAGTATATCTGACAATAGATATTGTTCCTCAAAACTCTTCAATTCTGTTAATTTTATTCCTTAAGATCACTGAGATGAACCAGGTCTTAGTATAATCTTGCACCTTTCTGGTCATTTTTTTCTGATCAGTAATGGGAATGACCTATCACTGTGGTGATATTTTTAGGTACTAATTTTGCCCTCAATTTAGCTATTTTCCAACCATAAGGTCATTATTGGAGAAGAGTAATTACATCATATCCTCCTTCTACCTAGGTGTTGCACCTGATATCAATTAGGGTTTGTGGAGCCAAAACTTATCTAACAATAGTAGTGAATCCATGGAATTACCTCATCTTCTTTCCTAAGGAGAAGGCATGGGTGGAAGATGTCTTTTGAAAAAACTAAACTAGCTAGCATTACAACAGCAATTATTGAGAGTTATCCAGGTTTGAAATAGTTAAAATTGTCTTTTACAAGGTAAGGTGTTCTTGTGTTCTTATGTTATTTTGTTATTACATGCATCCCAATCATAGAGAAGGAAGAGCCTGACAGTTCTGGTGGTGTGAGGTCCCAAGTAGGATCCTGTTACTAAATTCCATTTCAAGGCCTAGGATTTCTTTTAAGAAAATGAATGTCTTACGTTGCTGTATCTTAACGGATCAAAGCCACCTGTAATTTGTGTAAAACATCTATGTACATTGAAATGTATCAGAGTTCCTAGAGTTCCATGTTAAAAAAAAAAATCTTTCTAAAAAGAAAATACAGGGACCCAAATCCTTGGGGGCGGGTGGGGGGTGGACAGCAATGGAAACTTCATATTCTTTTCCTAGGCAATGTATTCTGATTGTCTGATGTGAAACAGCATTCAGCACCACACTTAAATCTTACACCAAGTAGAGTAACTAATCTCATCATAGTGGTGACAGGTGCAAGCCTTATGGCTTTTTACTGTACATTCAGGAGGAAATAGCACCTAATAATTCTGTTCAGGTTCATATGGGTTCAGAGAGTCTGCTTCCTTATATCTTCCAGTTACTACTTTTCTAATTCTTTAGAATGATGCTGATGATCTGTTATCCAGCATCTTACTATATATTAATAGTAAGTTTGGTACAGTATTTCCACTTCTTTCAGCACACCTTATGGTAAAAGGATTTTTATTTTTTTCTTTAGCTGATAAAGAAATAAAAAGAATTTAGCTGAATGTGTGAAAATGATCATACTCAAACCACTCTGAATTAAAAATACTCAGCATTCCCCATAAGAATCTTGCTATCTAAGGCAAATGTTTATTTAACATTTGAGTGTTGAATGTCAACAATGAAACATGCATAGAAAAAATAAGTGTGTAATATGAGATGTGAAGAGAACCCAGCTGAGTTCCTTGATAGTGGTTATTTGTGCTATTATGTGTTGCAAGGGTGCCATAATTTATTATTTACTTTCAAATGATCCCTTGTGTACTAATGATTTACTTGTATCTTTAAGAACATAAGAAGTATAGGATGAGGTTGGTGACAAAAAGACTAAAAATCTTGTGTGTTATGTTAAATAGTAAATCTTATATATATATATTTTTTGTAACTTGTAGAAGATCCAAACAAGTAAATATTCATGCCCCTAACCAAACAGAACTACACAAAACATTGGGCAGGATCATTCCTATTATTTCATAGTAAATGAATATTTTGACAAATGTTTATTTCTGAGGTTGAAGCCTAGTGCAGGTTTTGGGGCAGAACAGGGTGTGGTACCATGATTGTTGTCTTGTTCGGTCTGCTTTGTCCCACTCAGGAAATCTCATTCTTACATTTACCTCTTGGGAAAGTTTCTTTTTGATTTTCTCTTCCTCTTTATTTGAATAACTCTATTAATTCACCTGATTTTCAGGAAACATAGCCCACCTACTTACATGTGATCTATAGTATATTTTTAAAAAAAAATCAGTTTACTTGACAACACACATGCTTCTACACCCAGACAGTGTTATTGGGAAGAGTTCAAAAATTAATATTATTTGTAACACACACAGATCAATTATATCAGAATCTCAGGGGAGGTAGCCAAAGTTCACTCTTTTGTTTTCTCAGCCTCTTTCCCAACCCCCCAAAGTTTCTCTACACTGAAGAGAGCTGAGAATCAGAGCTTTAGAAGTGGGAAACAACATGGCCCATGAATAAACTGTAAGCGCTCAATACTGTTGATGTGTTAATCCAGAAAAGAGCTGAACAGGGTAAAATGGTTTTGTTTAAGTAACTTGAATTTATACTATATGATAACTGTTAACCAGTCAAAGATTGTTAGCCAGAAATTTATATCAAATTTCTGTTTTAAAAAAAAATGGTTATTTTCAAAGATGCAGGGACTTTCCATCTGCATTCTGTAGACCAATGAGAAATTCTCTGAGTGGGCTTCAAATTAATATTGAACATCAGAAAAATTTTTGCAGCTAAGCTTAAATATAATTTTCTTGGAAAATTATTTAGTTTTCATCTTCTCAAAGAAATATATAATCTGAAATAGTTTAAAATTATTCATTTTACTAGATGAGCAGGGGACAGGAGGTATAAAAATAGTTGGGCCTATTGCAATTCCACTAAAAAGTCTATTCATTTATTTCTGTAGATAATTTAACAATGTAAGAGTGCAACCCTGCAGCTATTACATTTGACATTTAAAAAATCATGTCAACAAGAAACTTTTCTACCCAAGCAGAGGAAAGGATATTAAATTATAGCTAAAACACATTCTGAGAGACTAATAAATGCATCACTGATAGAAAGGACAATATTCATCAATATAGATAAATAGTCACACACATAAATGAATTTAAATATCATTATTCCTAAATATCCTACATTTATACATAATTATGACTTTTAGAATGTTCACCAAATCACTAAAATAGAGAGTATTAAATATGCTGTCAATTAGTAAGTAAAGAACAGGAAGGAGGCATGAGTTTAGAGGACTTCCTTTAGAACCAGTGTAGGCTTCATGGACATGAGGCCTGCTGTCATACAGGGTCCTGTGTCCAAAAGTCATCCTGTGCAAACATAATTATTGTTTCTGAAGAAGGATCTTTGATTTCATTTTTTACTGAAAAAATCATATAGCTTCTCCAGTCTAGGATACATGGCCAGAGAGTGTCTCAATTCTATTCACTATCCTTACGACTATCTGATTTGAATTCAGATGTTTAAAATGTAGTATCCATTATTTATTGTTTCAGGTAACATCTGCTACATGGAATAGAAAGCGCATTGGTGCATATATTTGAACAAATAACAAAAGTACAGGTGTTGGGTGAGTTTGGGGGTTGGTTGATCCAATAACTCAATGACTTCATCATATGATAAAAATCATTTTCATCTGTCTGCCCTGACATCCAGACTCTCACTCTACCTTGTTACTGGTTCCACTGAGTGTGTTTCAGGAAAATTCTGGACTTTAGGCTTCAATATTCATTTCCAAAGAAAGAAAAAATGAGTCAAGTTATTCAATTCTCTCCTTGAGAAAGAAAGGACCTCTTTCTCAGAATTTCCCAGTGAACTATTCGTAATGTCTCATTGAACAGATTCAGGTCAAAAGACCATTTCCTGAACATTACAAACTGAATCCAGGCAGCTAGGATTACTAAGTGGCTTGATCTTAATAGGAGTTAGCTTTTAATTTTTATTAATTAATTATTTTTTGCGGTGCTAAGGATTGAACTCTGATCCTGTCACATGCCAGATGAGATACCTACTACCTAGTTACTCCTTCAGTCCTAAGACATAAGCTTTGTAACTGCTCATGGGCCCACTTCTTCTAAGGCACATGGGACATACAAGGGTAAGTTAAAATCTTCAGCAAAAGTAGAATTTGTGAAAACAGGAAGGAAAATCCTGTTTTTATCTCTAAAATTGTTAAGTAAATTTTTCTTATATTGGCAGGTTATTAGTATTTTTAATTCCTGTGATATTTCCTAGTGGATTATTTTGAAGAATACTTTTTCAAGGATGAAGCCTATAGTTCACTCTCCAGTCTGCTATGGAAGGAAGAAATAGGAAAATTTGGTAAATTTTTCACAGTAGTAATTTAAAAAGAAATGTTAACATCTACCTTTTTCTAAGTATTTGTCAAAATTTCAGTGTTGCAACATGTCCCCATCATAGAAAAGATAATAAGTAGCTGATGAAAACATTTACTTAGAAATTAAATTTGGCAATTGCTATGGTTTGAAGATCACCCACAAGTTCATTTGTCAAAAGCATGATCTCCAAGATGGTGGTGTTGGGAATTGGGGCCCATTAGGTGTTTGGTTCATGAAGATGAGTGCTCATTGATGTTAGGATGGTTCTCATATGAGTGGCTTTTTTATGAAGGTCAGATCTTCCACCTGCATTCTCACCACATGATGCCCTCTGCTACGGTACAAAGGCCCTCACTAGATGCAGGTATCCTGCCCTTAGACTTCCCAGTTTCCAGATCCATGAGCTAAATAAACTTCTGTTTTTCATAAATTACCCAATTTTAGTTGTCTTTTTCATCAATGTACCCAAAAGACCTGACAATAACAACTAGAAGAAGAAAAGTTTATTTTGGTACTCATAGTTTCAGAGGTCTCAGTTCATAGATGACTGACTCCCCTTACTCTGAGGCAGAACATCATGATGGAAATGTGTGGCTGAGGAAAGCAGCTGGGAACATGGCACCTAAGAGAGAGAGAGAGAGAGAGAGAGAGAGAGAGAATACATACAGGCCCCCAATGACCCACCTCTCCCAGCCACACCCTCTCTATCTACAGTTACCACCCAGTTAATCCCTATCCCTGTATTAACACCATGATTAGGTTAAGGGTCTTATAACCCAATTGTTTCTCCTCTAAATCCTGATATACATAAGACCTTTTGGGGGACACTTCATAACTAAATCATAACACATCCCATCTCTGAGGTTATGTTATAGAAACAGAAAATCAACTGAGGCATTGAAAATATCTCATTTATCTTGCTGTCATTATTATAGTTGCAATCATTCTATTTTTAGCATTTATTAAAATCTTGGAAATTCATGACATTTTAAAATGGTAGGTATTATTTCTTCATTCAGAAAAAATTGGGGTCTTAAATGTTGTAATTAAGTGTTTTATAACAGTTAAAACTCCTTGAATTCTTGAATGATGCCCCTATGCTTAGCACCTTTCTATATTTTATATATGACATAGAACTCTGGACACTGAGTGATATATTTTTGACCAAATGCTTGAGTAGATGCTCATCTATTTATAGTAATGAGGTCAACTCTGGTAGGGAGAAAGTAACTATGTGGTGAAAAAAATGAAAACCATCTTTCCACCAGCCACAGTTTAGCTTTATGACCATGAGCAAAGTTTCAAAATTCTCTGTACTTGTTTTCTTCTCATATAAACTGGGATTAGACTACTAACTTCCTATGTAATTATGTTGACAATGTACTGGTTCAGTAAATGTGAAGCACTTTGAAAGGAGTATGGCATATCATATTATAAGCATTAAAATGTTGGAATTTAACCAAGGAAAGAGACCACAGGATGTGTTTCAAAGAGGTGGAATTCAATGCAGGAATTCATTATACTTAGGAGGACAGAGCTGATAAGCAAACCCAGAAAAATGATGCAACATAACATTAGGAACAGCAAGATACTGCTCCTGTCACAGTGTTCCTCTTTAGGTTGGGGAAATTCTAACCCTACCTGAAGTCTAGTTTTGTGTTAGAAAAAGACAAGATTTTCGTGTTTGTTAATTTAGATAATTTCACCTGTAATTTTTTTCTTTACATAACTTTAAAGCTCCACATACACAACATGCTTTTCAAGTTTATATGTCTAAATAGTCAATGATTCAATGGGTCCCTCTCACTTCTATAAATTTAAATCCTTTTTTTTCCATGCAGGGTGTGGAGGCTGAGGCAGGAGGATCATGAAAGTTCAAGGACAGCCTGGTCAAGTTTGTATCAAATTAAAAAAAAATAAAATAAAAGGGGCTGGAGATGTAGCTCAGTGGTAGAGCACTCCTGGGTTCAATCCCAGTATCAAACCTCCCCCTAAATATCCATTTGTTGTAATGAGAATATACCTGTGCATTATAATTTCTTTGGGAATACTCATTAAAGTATTGTTTTTACAAAATTAATAATCACTGTTCCTACATGTATCTTATAATCTGTAGGGCATATCTCTTGTCTCCAAGCCATAGTGTTGTCTTTATTCACCTTGTCTATGTTGCTGTTATTCTTCCTACAAATTCTAGAAGTACAATTTTGCAACATAATGGTTTTGTTTGTTTGTTTTGTTTTTAAATATACAAATGAGTATAGGATGGATTCCCTATATATTGGGTTCCACAGTTATTGGGGTAGGCCCCAAATGGCTATAGTTAGGCTTCCTCGCCGATGCTTCTGGCAGGCTATGTTATGATTTCAGCATGTAACCAAGATCTTGAGACAACCGCTATGGTTAGTATGTAGTCAAAATCAGAAACACTGATTGAGTGTATTTGCTCAAGGTCACAAACATTTGCTTATGAGCATGCGCATACTTATGTAACCTGTCTGACAATGATTTTTGAAATTTTTGTTTTTCAAACTCAAGGCCATATCTGCAAACAGCAAAATTTCTGCCCTTTCGATTTCCTCTGAAGTAGTTCATCTGATTGCTTAACATAATGTATGTTGTGAAGATTTTCATAGAGTGGATGATTTAGTAAATCATCTTTAAGCTCTAGGCTAGTATTTTAAAGTGTATACAAATAATAGGCTAGATAATGTAACCATATGAGATATAACACCACCTTAGCTACCTGCAAATATTTTCATGAACATTTAGAAACAGAGGTTGAATATTAAGACCCCCAAGCCAAGATATTTCAGGGTACATCAAAAGGTTAGAATTTAAGGTTTCTTGCTACTTGGTATTATTTGAAAAGAAATGATGAACAGTAAAATTTGAAGACTTTGTCTTTAAAATATAAATTTTTCTACCTCATCAGCCTCCATCTGTGAGAAATGAAAAACTTCCTATCTATTTCAACATTCCCTTCTTACTATAAATCAGTTCAGCATATATCAGACTAATTTTGGCTCCAGATTCTAAAAATGTTATTTTACCTAATGATAATATTTTACCTAACAATAGAGCTGTGCCTATTCTATGTTTGTTTCAAAGTAAGAAGAGAAAGGTTCCTTCCAGTGTTACAGATCGTCATGGGTGTCCCATAGCAGGATTGCCTGGGCACAAAGTCAGAGAGTTTAATGAGATGATTTATATACCATATGTCACACAGCAGTTCTTTGCATAGTATTTCTAAGGTGTCTGGGTCAAGAACTCTGCAGTCAAGTTGTACAAAGAGAACTGCAGACTGCATGCTTTCATATTTTGTTACTGAATCCCTCATATTTGGCATGTTTGTGTCTTAATTTAATATTAAGTGTTCTCCCTGAGTTGTGGCTTTCCTTATAACATGTTCTCCATTGTCCCTCTTGCATGTTTTTTGCAAATTAGATTTAGGCCAGTGCCCCAATCATGAAGAGTTATCTTTCTATGTCTAGGAGAATGCAGACAATTACATTCACAGGGAGATTTGAAAATATAGGGAAGGGGAGGAAATAATGATGTATAAATTGATTAGGCTAGTGCAAATAACATTGTAGGTGCTACTTAAGTGCTTACTATAAAGTGGCTACATGCATAAATGAATGAATGCATTACTGAACAAATTGCTCTCTACTCTTGATCAGCAAATAATCATAACATTAACAATAATAATTTGTGTTTTCTCTTAAAATAAAAATTATTGTTCTCTAGGAAACCAATATAGTTTAATTTTGATAAATAATTAAATGCCAACCACACTTTCTCTCACTCATAGTCTCAGTCTGAGTTTTTAACATTTGTAATCCTTCTGGGATAGAATGTAATACTAGCCCACCAGTGATGCAATTTCAGCCTAGAAGCTGGTTATTTTCAGACAAATGCTACAATCTACAATCCAGAATTTGTCTGATTAGTCGACTAAATTACAAATGCTTTAGAGGGAAGAAATAATTTTATTTATTCATTTACTACAATTATACATCTTAATTCTTTGTAAATAATAATAAAATGTTTTCCTAATTATGTAGATAAAACAAGAAATGATTGCTCTTTTATTTTCAATGGCAAATCTAATGTTAATAGAATATTTGGATCTCGTGTTTGCCAATGAAATAGTTCTTTATAGACCAAAAATAATTGTGTCTTGGATTTGTATAAATTCTGAATTAGGAGACCTAATTCAGGTAATGGGAAAGTACACAAGTTTTAAGAAATCTGCATGAACAAGTTCCATAAAATATAATCATTTCCAATAAATTTTGATGACCTCTTCTTAACTAGAATGTCTAAAGGTACATGATATGATTTGTAAATTTAAAAATAACCAGTATATAGCCCAAAATTTGGTGGCAAAAGTTCTGCTTCTATCTAAAGGTCATAATCTTCTCACGTGCATATCTAAATATTCAGAAGGTGGTTCCCAAGTTTTTATGCTAGATTTCAGTTCATTTTCTATTTAAACAAAGTAAATGAAATATCTTGAGCTTTCAGGAAGTAAAAAAAAAAAAAAAAAAAAAGAAGAGGTAAAGCTCATAAAAAAGCCTTTGTAGACCTGCTTAATGTTTATGTCATCAGTTAAATTAGAAGTGACAGGACCAGTAAGTCTGGAGATTTTCACCACTAGTGTGATTGTCTTGAAGTATTTTGTCTCCTTAGAATCTCTTTGGCTCCATTTCCCAAGGAAGTTGACTCCATGTTAATCCTGTTGACTCTTTCGCACAGGTTTTAAATAGTCTGTGTCCAGCCTGAGGGAAGGGAATGCCTCTCTGAAGACTGCTAGCCCTTTTAGCCACCTAGCCATCATTCTTCTCCTAGGAAAGAATGCTAATTACAACAAGAGATTGCTCATATCTTAACACAGCACGGAGTTGAAAGAGTCAATTACTTATTTAGGGATTGTGTATGAGGTTAAAGAGTATGCCCTCTCAAAGGTCTTTAAACTGAAAATTGCCACATTCAAAGAAGAAATGGCTTCAAATGGCAATGAAACGAGGTAACATATTTTCATCACCCGTAACACAATCCTACATTATAAGCAAACTAGGTTTTGGTTGACTTAAGGGATCTGGAATCTTTATCACAAACATTAAACACTAGAATTCAGTTGATTGACTTTGAAAATGATTTTTAATTTTATTTTAATCACTTTATAAGTCCTCTTTAACTGAGTTGCCAATGAAGTACATACCGGTGAAAATTTACACTTTGCGCTGCCTTTGCCTTGATGAAGAAAATATCCATATTGGTCAACACTTTTCAACACTCATGTAAAGTTAAAGGGTGAGGTTTTAGTTAAATAAGAAACTAAATCCTCCCAAGGAAGAATTCTGTAGGGCACTTCAAATGAATAATTTAAAAATATATTATATTTAAGAAAACATGAGATATATTAATAACGTGCATCAGAATTTAAGGTGATAAATAACAGTAGACTACTTTTATTATGTTTTTTTTAAAAGGTAGAGAGATAATTCTTGAAACGCATTCAGCTCTCATTAAGAATATATATAGTTTAAACTAGTACTTTTCTAATTCTTAGGGTTTCAACAAATTTATTTTTTATACTATTACTGTGATCAGAATTCAATTATATGGTTTTTCTAATTGTACTTCAGCATAAATATAAAATGATTATTAAGATAAAATTATTACTATGTAAAACACTAATCTATGGTTAGAGTTCACTCATCATTGAAGTCTCTAGTTTCTAACACATTTCTACTTGAAATCATTATGTTTCTCATCTTTAACTGTTTTGATTTTTAACCTAATGAAATAAAACTGAAAAAAAATTCTCATGGGATATGTCCATAGAAGGCCTTTTTGTAAACAGCAATAATAGGAACTTAGACTAAACTATTTGTAGGGAAAGGAAAAAGCTGATATTCCTTCCCAGGAGCTAGTTGTAAGTGAGGAAGCAATTTGAGATGCTGTTGGTACATTCCAGAACTCCCCTTGGTCTTAATTAGAACAATTGAAAGAAACTGTTAATTTTGATCAGTTGGTGAAAAGCCCTGCTGTTGCAGTCAGTCATTTCTATGGAGTTCAACTTTTCAAGTTCATAAGCAAAATGGTGAGATTAAAGGATTTTTCCTCCCAGTAAATCATTAGCACAAATGCATCATTTCAAAAATTAATACTCTAAGATTGAGCTGTATTTTAAGGTTATAGAGTTGCTAGTTTAAAATGTGACACACAATGTATGAGTAATTCATTTCACAGTGGGTTGTATATTTTTAGTTTCCATATTTAGAGCTGAATAGTATATTTTAATTTGTGGAAAATCCATCTTTTAGGAACATATACTGGTATGCATACTTCATATCTATACCATAATAAAAAGTAGTTTGGGTAAAATGTAATGTGGGGAGGTTAGACAATGTTAGATTATCCTACAGTGAAGGTGAAAAACAGTAGGAACAGGGTGGGTGAGGTGCTTGCAACAACTTTTTTGTTTGTAACACAAAGTCAAACCAAGAGACAGTGAGAAGAGCAAGCAAAATAAATCATTGTACACAGTTACCGATAACAAGAAATATCAAGAAAAGTTTTCTCATCAATGCTGTGTATAGCAGAGAGGGTGTGAACACACTTACTCAAGACATCTGGCATTAATGGTGGGTAAAATTCATTGCTGGAATTGTTGATTTGTTTTTCCTTACTTTTTGGATATTGACTACTTTGCTTAGGTTGATCTGCAAGTCTATACACAGCATAGCACATACCAGGTGCTCTGCTGGGATTCAAAGGGATAACATAGAAACTTCTGGATATATTTATTTGCCCTTTCTCATGTTTTTATGTATGATTTATAATACATTAATTGTATTAACATAGTAGAATATGTATATCTATACATATTAAGTAGATGAACATGATAGTGCAATTTAAGAGATGTGGAGATTACTCATTCATATGACAAGTGGAATGATTATGTTGCAATAATCATCACTTCCCTTGAAGCCTAAAATTTTATGATTCAAGTCATATAGTTGTGTGACTATATATTTGAATTCAGAATATTTGAATAATTTTATACTGTACTACATGAAGGGATGGCTTTCCAAATTAGCTACTTAGTAACATCAATTAAATACAAATTTCTACTCATACACTTCCACTATTTTTACTGACAATTTGGTTGCCTATCTTGTTTCAACCTTGAACACTATGATCCTTGTTTTGTCACTATTGAGAAGGAATGATTGCTATAGGGTTACAAGCATAGCTTCATTTGCATGCATAGCTCAAACTGTAGAATATTAAGGCAGCTTTTACTTGAATCTAATGTATGAAATATGATGTCAAGAGCTTTGTAATGTTTTGAACAACCAATAAATAAAATAAAATAAAATAAACCCATTGGTATCTCCATAATCTTCTGTAACTAGCAGTTATGAAGGAAGAGACACCATATAAAGCAGCAGCTGCTGAAAGAATCCACTAAGTACAGAGGTTGAGGGAATAAGAAGCTAGACACCAGAAGAAAGTGTACAAAACTGTGTAGCCCTAATTATCAGAGGAACTCACAGTGGGTGGTCCCATGGACTGTACCCTGGGAAGCCAGCCTCAAACCTTACCTCCATCAACATACATAATTCAGTTTTCAGTCAAGGTCATATTGAAATAAGTGTCTCTTTTTCCCAGATGGAGACGTAAAACAGCATAGACTTTTGAGTAGTAGATTAATAAAAACTTTCCGCAATAGTCAATTCATAGCTTTTCTAGTTACATTTAAAAAGTAGCTGCTAGGGTACATGTGACCCTTCTTATTCTTTATGGATTTTAAATCATAATTATAAGTATCACCTAAGGAGATGATTTCATAATGCTTGATCTGAAACCATATTCCCAGATTCTGAGATTTTTGTGTAACCCAGAAGTCTCCCCTTTGCAAAACCAAAGAGATTCATAAGAAGATATTTTAAAAAGCACTATAAAAATAATTTTCTCTAATCCTTTATTCAAAAATCTTTTAGCATGAGTTGTGTTTTGGAATTCTGGGTTTTTTAAAATTTATTTTAGCAAAGAAATACAGTGCTCACATTATACATTACATAATACATATACTTAGAAAGTTCTGGAGTAGGATACCAACATCAGTCAGGGTCCAGTGCTTTGGGGATCTTGTTTAAAAAAATCTTTGTCCATTCCAATCAAGATCCAAAAGCATTTTCCTTAGGCTTTTCTCTAGCAGTTATTTCAGTTCTTACATTTAAGTCTTTAAATTTGAATTGAAATTTAAAACTTGTAAGTGATAGGTGTCTAGTTGCCTTCTTCTGCATGTGGATATTCAATTTTCCCAACACCATTTGTGAGTTCTTAGCACCTCTGTCAAAAATCAGTGCATGTGGATGTATGTGGATGTGAGGGTTTATTTCTAAGCTCTATCTTCTGCTCCACTGGTCTATGTGATGTGTTATTATGCCAATGCCACACAATTCTGGTTACTGTAGCTTTGTATTATATTTTGAAGTCTGTAAGTGTAATATCTCCTGCTTTATTTTTTTTTTTTTCTCAAAATGGCTTTGGATACTCAGGGTATTTTGTGGTTCTATATAAAGTATAGAATTGTATTTTCTAGTTCTGCAAAGAATGCCATTAGTACTTTGACAGGTATAGCATTGAATATGTAAGTCACTTTGTGTTATACAGACATCTTAAAACATTGTTTCTTCCAGTCCATGAATTCAAATGTCTTTCAGCTTTTAAAATAACATATTAAATTTATTTTATCACTCTGTTCACATTTGCAGCTCTTTCATGTTTTCGCCTAAATTTTTATCGTGATTTTTTTTTTTTTGGTAGCTAATATGAATGGGGTTTGCTTTCTTGATTTCTAGTTCAGGTGGTTTGCTATTGGCATAAGGCAACACTGCTGATTTTTGTATGTTGATTTTATATTCTACAACTTTGTTGAATTCATTTATTAATTGTAAACATTTTTGGTGGAATTTTTAAGGTTATCTGTATATAAGATTATGTCATCTTCAAGCAGTGGTGATCTTTTTCAATTTAGATGCCCTTGATTTTCTTTCTGTTGCCTGACTGCTGTGGCTAGGATTTCCAGCACTCTGTAGTATAAAACTGGGCATTCTTGTTCTGTTCTAGATCTTAGAAAGCTTTCAACCTTTCCCCATTTAATGTAGTGTTAGCTGTTGGCTTATTATAAATGACCTTATTATGTTGAGGCAAATTCCTTGAATGCATTTTTTTTTTTAGTATTTTTATCCTGAAGGCATGCTGAATTTACTGTGTGCCTTTTCTCTATCAAGGAGCTAACCATAGTATTATTGTCCCTCATTTTGTTGATATGGTACATTATGTTTATCAATTTTCATATGTTGAACCATGCTTTTCTCCTTGGGATAAATCCTACTGTATCATGGTGACTGATCTTTTTACCATTGGGATTGGTTTACTAATATTTAGTCGAGCACTTTTATATCACCTGTATTCATCAAGGATATTGAACTGTGTTTGTTGTTGTGGCTGTTGTCATTGTTTGCTTTATCTGATTTTGGCATCAGGCTAATGCTCGCCTCAAATGTCTGTTCTTAAAAACAAAGGTAACAACATTATGATATTAACATTTTTTATGTTCTTAATAAATTACCTGGTTTCAGGTATTTCGTAAGAGCAGCGCAAATGGGCTAAAACAATGATTGTAGTTGGCAATGCTGTTTTGCATACTTGACATTTGCTATGAAAAATTTTTAAAAGAAAGATAATGGTAATTATGTAAAGTGTGGGATATGGCAATTTGATTGGTTATGGCGGTCACTTTAAAATGTATTCATGTATCTAAAATTCTGGTTATATACCTTAAATATGTACAATTTCTATTTGTCCTTTCTACTTCAAAAATGTTGATAAAAAGGAGAACTTTCACTAGATATTTCAATAGAGGAAGTTTAATGTAAGATATTGCTTACATAGGTGTTAGAACTTTGAAAGGATAAAGAAAGAATCACAGAAGGTTTCAGATACAGTAACAGCCAGACAATTTTATAAGAATTTAGAGGGATGGATAAAAGCATACCTGGAACCAAGAGACTGATTCTGGAGGTGCTAAACAATGTGACAGCTGGAATGAACTGTTGAAGTGATTCTATTAGGAAAATAAATAGGAAAAAAAGCAACTCTTCCCTCTTCCTTTAGTGCCACTTATGGCACTAAAAACATAACCAGGGTCATGTAGACAGGAGATTAAACCCAGGGGTGGTTTATCACTGAGCTATATCCCCAATCCTTATTTTCTTGTTAAGTATTTTTATTTTGAGACAGAGTCTTGCTAAGTTATTGATAGTCTCACTAAATTGATGAGGCTGTCACTGAACTTACGATCCTCCTGCCTCAGCCTCCTGAGTTACTGGGATTGCAGGTAGGGGCTACTATACCCAGCTTTAGAGTCTTGTATTGCAGATAAGTTTTTGTCATTTGTCTAAAGAGACTATTATGGGAGGACAGGTTGGAATTATGAGACAGTAGATTAACAACAGGTTAATATATCTATCACAAAAATAATTTACCCAAGTGGGAACAATAATAAACCACATGCATCTGTTCAGTTGAGGTTTTACAACCAAATGAATTTGCTGAAACTCTTTTTTTTTTTTTTAAGGAGCTTTTTGGATTTTGCTATGAATAAACCAGTGTGGACTTGAACTACTTCGTGCAAGTGGTGCTGTAGAGGAAAGCCCCCTTTCTGCTCTCTTGCTGTCCTCCAAAGATTCTCACCAAGCACACATTTTATTCCTTACCGTACCACGGAGTGATAAAGTGACTACTTTGAGACAAATAACTGCAATGTTCAGATCCTGTCTCCTCTTCCTTTCTCTTGAGTGCTAGCTGGACTGTCATTTTTTCGTGTCATATATTTGGATCTGTATGGGCCCTTTTTATGTGGGACAACCTGTTCTAGCTCAGCTTTACCTATGACTGCAGTGGAGTAGTGCAAGCACAAATGGCAAAGAGATTGAATGCCACTTCCTCCTCCAGTTTGGCGCTTAGCAATGAAAAAGGTAAGTAATGTTTTGACTTCTTCCAATCAATAAGGAAACTTACTGTTAAACGTAGTAATGATATTACAGAATGTGTGGATGGAGAAGGCACTTTGCAGATATTTTTTATTTCTTATAATGGCATCAGTCCACTGCATTCGAAAATTATTGAGTCTTAGAAGCTGGATGCACTGATGATCTGTTCTACAAAAGAAAAATACTTAAACTATGAATATGGTTGATATCCATACTAATAAGGAAATGCAATTCAATTGGTCCTTACTCTGGATTTGCTTTCATAATTTGAAACATAAAAATATCTTTCTATTCTCTATTATACTTGACTTATGGTACTGTTATTGTGTTGCTGAAGTTCTGAGATAATTTCCAATCTCAATAACTCGTTTTGAGAATGTGCAAATGCCATGAGAGAGAGGAATTCAGGATGGGTCCTAACCTGTAGGCAGGGAGAAGTTTCTTGTAAGAAAACTGAAGGATTTGGGTAGCAGCATATATCTAAAAGTAAGCAAATGTGATTAGATACAAAGATGGGGAAAGTAACGTCTGGAAAAGGAGCTTAACTTTTCAACTAGCAGTCCTTTGGACTCTGAAGAAAAAAATCTATTTATATCAACCTTGAACCTCAGACTAGACTTAATCATTCATTACTTTTGCTAAAATTCAACTTATAAATAACTCTAACCATGAGTTTAAAAGTTTCATATAGATTTGTCTTGTTGAGGTAGCTATCTTGGGTTCACTGTGGAAAGGATGATTAAAATAATTGTGTAACTTTTCACATCTACATTCCTCTTCTAATGTTCAGGTGAAGAAGTAATATCATTTTTAAATTTAATCTTGGGCTTCTAGTTGTTGACCAGCAGTATATTGAGTATTAGGACATAATGAAACTGACAGTAATGGGTGGGATAAAAGCTAGGAAGAGTGAGACAATGGAGGAAGAAAAATAAGTTTTCTTTTGCTAGAAGATGTTAGCCTAAGAACCAGATGGGGTGGATGCTGAAGTTTCACAATCAATGCAATAAAAAATATAATGTGAGACCAGAGGCTGCCAACTATAAACACACATCTGCTCTTCCAAAATCCCTGGACCTTCTCAGGTATTTTTAAGGAATGCAAATATAATGTTCTGAGAGAATTTTGCCCAGGTTATAAATGACTTAAGGAGCCTGGAGCTAACTGTACTTTTTACAGAGACATCCTCCAATTCAAATAAGCTCAGGTGCAATCATATGATGGAAGCAAAAGGTAATGAAAGAAAAATTAGACAAGAGAAATACAAAGAGATCAAGTGATCAGAGGAGGGAAGAAAGAAAAAGCTTCCACAGAAGCCATGTCCAAGGTGAGCCACATTTTCTGAATATATCCCTCCTCTTAAGTTGAAGATGTTTAAGTTTATCTTTAAGGAATTGTTGGCTCTTCATACATGTCTTCATTATCATTCTTTTTGCAACCCACTTTTAAGTCCCAAAACAACTGTTAGAGAAAGGCAGAGTTCTAGTATTCATAATTAAAGAGTATTAAGGATAATGTTTATTTTCATGTTTAAAATAAAGTCATCACATTTTTTTGAGGTTTAATGTAATTTTTTGGATTCTTTAAAAGCCCTTTATTCTAATTAGAATTTAAAACATTTAGAATGTCATTGAACAGATAATATTTTCTCTGGATTATTAACTTGTGGCTAATTCCATTTTTATATAGGTAGCATTGTCAGTGTCCTTGATTCTTTAGAAAGACAGATAAAGGACAAATGACTATAGACCTTGACTCCAGAGAACTGAAAAATATAAACCACAGGCCAAAGATGAAAGCAGTTACATTGTCAACTATATGATTTAAAGTCCTTGGGACAACATTCTTCTGTCTGTGTTTAAATCCAAGAGACACATTTAAATTATAAGGAGGGAAAAATATCACACAAATCAAAATGCTTTATATCTCTTTTGGCTATGTGTGCAGGGGTTTGTGTAGCTGTTCATCCACACAGCAAGGGCATTTTCAATAGCCTTCCTTTCTCTCTGATTTCCAGGTCTTTACTTTTGTGTGTTGGCTATTGCAAGAAGATGTGGAACTGTGCTCTTTTTAGACACTCTGCCTCAAGGCCTGTGTATGTCTACTCTATTTTATCCCCACCTCTCCTGTATCAAGGAGAAGGATGAAAAGGAGAAGATAAGTAAGACAAAGACAGAGGAGGAAGGGAAAGAAGAGAGGGATGAAGCAGGGAAGATAAAGAAGTCATTTCCTTTCTTAATACAATTACTGCTAAATTAAATGCAAATTATATTCATTTTAGATACCCAATAAAAGAGGAGTAGAACACACTTTCTCATCACAGGAAATTTTATTTTCTTTGCTATATTAGATTGTTTGGTATCTCTCCAAACCAAACTGATTCTGTATTCTGAAAGCAGTCTTCTAATCATGTTTTGGTGAATAGATAAATGAATACAGGAAAAAACTTCTATGAAAAAATTCTAGAAAATTATGCAGGTCCTTATATAGTTTTCCTGGTAAAATTTATTTCTTTTTATAGCCTTCTTATAATATAGATGATTATCACACCACATGAATTGATGTTCTTCTGTTGCTCTCTTACACTTGCATGCCTTTGTGTATGAGATTCTCTGTCTAGAGATTCTATCTTTGAATCTTCACATGTCTAATTTTTCCATTTGACTCCAAAAGGCTTTCCTGTCACCTGCTTTTGAAATTTACCTTTCCCATATTTTACTATAAAAAACATGGCTTCTCTATTTTATAGTACTGATTTAATGTGTAAAGAGATTGATCCATCATTTCTGTTTTTACAAAATAGAAAAAAAAATCAGACAAACTGAAAAATCGATGACTTTTCTTGGGAAGTGGAGGAGTCACCATATTTTCATAGATTTGTACTTTCATGAGCCATATGCCACTCCTTTGCCCAAATTCTCATGGTGGAGTTGAAAGGAAAGTACCCTTACTACTGTTGCAGGAGAGGGAAGGAATAATTATTCTGAAATATACTCAAAGTCTTCTCATTTATTCTGGGAGAAATGACTTTGCCAAAGTCTCAGTTGAATCAAAACCAATCTCTTATCAAAACCAATTGTAGAATTGTTTTTTTCATATATAGAGTGGGGGGAAAAACCCTAAAAAACCAAATGAATAACAACAAAATTATTCAAAAGACTTTTAAAGTAAGGCCACTGCAATCACAAGGGAGGGGGGCAGAAGTTGTATCACTGAAGAAAGACTAAAGCGTATCCCAGACTGAAGCACAGGATCTTATTACTTAGCTGGAGGATCTTAGAGTTCACTCCCTCCTCCACACAACAACCACAGTCAAATGTCACAGCAGACTACAGATGAAACAGAGTGAAGACAGAGGTCCTTTCTTAGGAAGACTATATAGCAAAGAACAAAGTCAAGGAGAAAACAACCAATAAGGGCACTAGAGGATTTTGAAGCGCTTGGCTCCTATAACTAGAGTAAACATTAAACATTATCAACTCCCGGCCAGTGTGTTGTACATCCTCTTACTAACCACATCATGACCTCAGGTCTGAATATGCAATTGATGTATCCAGATTTCAACCCAAATTACCAAACATGCCAAAAGACAAATAAAAGCAAACTGAAGAGATCAAGCAATAATTGGAAACAGATTCAGACACATATAAAAGTTGAAGTTGTTGTACTGCAAATTTAGAATAAAACTATGGCTAACATATTAATATATAATATAAGCTCTCTGTGAAAAATATATAGACAATAAGAAAGAGGAGATGGTTAGTAAAAGCAGAGACATGAAAACTCAAAAGAATCAAAAGGAAATACCATAAATCAAAACACTGTCACAAAGCTGAATATTGCCTTTGATGCTGTTCATACAGTAGCTGTTTCAGCTTAGGAAAGAATCTGCAAACCTGCAAATAGGTCAATCAAAATTTCCTAAACTTGAGAAAATGGAAGAAAAAGATAAAAGAAAACAATATAAAACATAACAGAACGTGAAGAACTGCAGACCAGTTTCAAAGGTATAACAAATATAATTGGAATCCAAGAAAAGAGAGAGACCTGTGTCACAAGAAATGGGAGACAGGTATCAGAAATGTTCTGCTGTAAGGTACCAGTACTGTTCATGAAGTGGCATAGTGCTGTTTGAAGGTAGACTTACATTAGTTTAAAATGTATATTGTACACACTAAGGCAATTACTAACATTTTTTAAAAAGAAGTATAATTGATCCATTAAGGGAGCTAGTAACATTTAATGATAAAAAGTTATCAATTAGACATCATTATCCAAAGTACATGTATGAAGACAGAATTGGTTTCAACATACTTTATATACAACCTGAGATATGAAAAATCATGCTGTATATGTGTAATAAGAATTGTAATGCATTTTGCTGTCATTTATTTTTTTTAAAAAATCAATTAAAAACAGAGGGAAAAGAATCAGAGGGGGCAGAGACAAAAAGAAATGCAACAAATAGAAAATATTTGCAAACATGGTAAATTCTAGTCAATTATATTACTTTAAATGCAAATGATCTAAGTACACGAAAAGACAGACATTGTCATTATACAAAATTCATGTATGAAGATGTGAAATTGGTGTCAACATACCTTATATACAAACAGAGATTTGATAAATTGTGGTATGAAGGTGTATTAAGAATTGTAATGCAAAAAAAATTATGAAAGTAATGCACTCCTCTATTGTGATGTATGTAAGAAATAATTTTAAAAAATAAAAAATAAATAAAAGATAGACATTGTTAGATGGATACAAAAACATCAATACCAACCTCTATGTTGTTCACTGTCAAGATCATATTGGGACATGATATAAAAAAAAGTCTCTATGGAAATGTGGTTGCTGTCTCCTTTTGTAACAGTAAAAATGAGGAAATCAACTAATGGGAAACTGAATGCATATTTCATATTTCTTAAATTACTTTTCCTACTAATTTCTTTAATTATAGTTAATTTTTTCAAGAATATCAATAGTGAGCTATGCTTTTGAAAATGTGTACTGTGGTGAAAAAGAGCATATTTTTTTATGTCACAAGATTTGCTTATTAAATATTGTGGGTTTATCAAAGGTAAGTATAAGTTTTCTGGGAAATTTTAAATAAAGCTTCATATTGTTTAAGATTCCTAATTTATTCCTTTAGAGTCATGCTTTCTCTTGCATCTCACGATTATAAGGCCTTGAAATGTGCCAATCCTTTTTGCCCAAACTTTGCCTACAGGTTATCCAATTAGAAGTGAGGACTCAGATCTTAGAATTTCTTCATTTTTCAGTTTAATTTGCCCTGAGACAATCACATGTAAGTTTGGTTGGTTGGATCAGAGTGCAGAGGAAATCTATTCAACCTCATTTAGGTTATTAAATGATGCTTGCTATTTGCCCCTGAAAGCTCTCCCAACCTCCAGTCTGCATAGAATGATAGCTATCTTTTTCTCATTATTTAGCTTCACATTAAACTCTTAATAACTTTATCATATAATCATATAATGGTAGTCATATCATTTGTAAGGAGCATTTTGGCTTATTTGGCTCATCTTGTTGCTTTTTGCTTTATGACTGGCACCAACACAGTTTCTCTGAGTTCCTTTTATAGACATCTGCTTCTGTGCCACATTATCTGTTATAATGTAAGAAAATCAATAAAAATGCTTTTCTGATGTAGCAAAGGTGAGTAGCATTTGACAAAAAAATCATAGAAGAAGTAATATTAAAGAAATTTTGTGAAAAGCTTTCTAAATTTATTGAAAAGCATTCACTCATTTTTCCAGTTTTAATTTTATTAGACAATCAACCTTTTATATTAGAATTTTCCATTGAAATATTGAAAATTTATCTTTGAAGACCTGTTATGAAAAAAAGAGATTTTTGAAGTGGATAGACTACCTTCCAGCGATAAAAACAATATGATGACCATTTGGATTTTCTCCATCATTGATTTTTTTTTAAGTAACAGAAACTTAAAGAAAAGCATACTGTATTATAAGTAAGCAAACTGAATGAATTTCCATGGGAATTTCAAGAACTCACAAATAAATTTATTTTATTTTTACTAGTATATATAAAAACTGTTTTTACTTGGCTACCACCATTAGTACTCATGGACAATGTTAGTAGTGACTTCAGTACATAGGAAGACAATATAGTTCTTTAAGTATCTTCTCTTGAGCTAGACTAAAAACTAAGCATCTATAAATTGTAATACTAATTTGAATTTAATTTCTTTCTCTGGAAGAATAATTTTATAAAAACCTCACCCTGTGAGTTACTGGAAAGAGATGTTCTGACCTATAATTAACAAAGAAAAATTCCTCAGCATGAGAGTACAGTCCTGTATAAAGTAAATAACATGAACTTCTGTTAACTAATAGGCAAGATATGAACTATATCACAGGTAAATTTATCTGGGACTCACAGTAACTGAGAAAACTATACATTTATATTTGTTTCGTATCATAATATTTATGCACCAAAAGATAGTGAAAGGAGATGATATCACATGTAAAGAAAATTAGGAGAAATTCTGACATATTTAAGAATTACCTTTAAGTCAGAGACCTTCACATATCTATTATTTAAGACAGGATGATTTCAATAACCAAAAAATGTACAAAATATTATGCGGATTAATTTTTTTCTCACATGGTGATTTGAAAATAATATATACCATATTTGCAAAAGAAAAATCTTTAGTATTATTTTCTTAAGCAAAAATGTAATAGCTTATTTGCTAAAGTTAATTTATACTTCCAGGATAGAGCAGACAAATTCAAAGAGTATCTTCATAATATTTATGATCCAGAAGTGTTTTGAAGGGTTTGCACAAGAAAGGTCTTGGAAGCATATGAGGAAGTAGAGGGCAGTGAGGGAAAAACTGGAATCTTATACTTGGTCTAAAAGGCACTTCCATTTCCCACTTTCCCTCATAGTAAATGAAGACAGGATGAACATCTAAAATTACTAATTGGTTTACTGATCAGTTGTACTTTGTTCGATTGATTTGCAATTAATTCTGGTTTGTGGTGCACTGAAGAAGAAGGTTGGCGCCAACCTTTGAGGCAGCTGATACTTAACACCCTGCAGGAGGCTGCAAGACAGGGTATCAGTATTCTGTCTGGAGACAGCAACTAGAGACTTTCACAAAGAACTGCTCTGCTGGACGCTCCTTCTATGGGAGTTAAAGTCATATTGTTTCAAGTAATATTCAAAGACAATATTTTTGATTTGATTTTTAATCTTGTGCAATTAGGAACAAAAACAACACATACAAACAACATTTGGGCATATCAGTCCTTACAGATCTCAGCTTCTCATTTTATTTTCCTCCTATTTGTACTATAAATTTCACATAGAGTCATATAGTCACACACATAACCATATATGCTCACATTCTCACTCCAGTACTCACCTGCACACGTTCCCAACCGACTACGCGCATATATATATATATATATATATACATATATATATTCATAGTTCTAAAAATCTAAAGCACTTCCACATAAATATAAAAGTTAACATTTCTTCAAAGCATTTAGAACATTATTTGTATGTTTTCATGCCTTTTAATAATGGAAAATTATGTCTCACATTTACTACTAACACTCTGAAGCATATGAGCACATCTTTCTTCCACTGATAACTAAACATCACTTTATCAGTATTGCACTAGAGTTCACTTAACAGAAACCCAACTAAGTTGCTTTAAAAAAGAAGTTCTTGCTAATTTATTTATTTATTTACTTTTTACCCGACATAGAATCTGAGGTTAGGCAAGCTAAAAGCTCCTCTCTTCCTACTTTGCCATCCTGAGAGCATTGTCACTTTTTATGGTTGACAATCAACAATACCACTTCTGAACATTATCTCTTCTACTCTCCAAGCAGAAGAACAGATGAAGGAAGAAAGCAAACATCAAAAAAGACCTTCTTCTGGTCACTGAGTGACTTTAGTTAATTGTTTAGTATTGTACCATGTGGGCATACCTAATCACAAGGAATAGAATTCTGCAAGAATTCCTGTGCTATGTAGAATGGGCACAAACCCCAATGGAATTATTGTGGTAAGCAAATGCATAAAATTTATATTAACCACAATATTCATTTATAAAATTAAATATTCAATAAGCTTAATATCCACATTTAAGCCTCAAAATTATATTTAATTTGAAATTACTTCTTTAATTTCTATTTTCAATCTCTTCCCTGCAAAATATATACTCCAAAAACCTTGTCTTCATTTTGATTATTTTATTTTTAGGGCCTCAAGTAGTTTTTGAAATACAGTGATCTATATATATATATATATATATATATATATATATTTTTTTTTTTTGAATTAATAAATTTAATTGTTCGTGAATTTATTAGGAGTTGATAAAGCATTTACTTTGTATCACAAAGACAACCAGAGTACTAAGTATCAAACATGCAAACTCAAATAATATTAGTTCCCTAAAATCAAAGTTCATAAGGTTTGTGAGAAAGTCATGGAGACCAGTGATTGAGTGTTTTGTGATAAGAGCCCTTATCAATGTATGCACAAAGAAAGATTCCTAGAGACAGGACATCTCAACCTAGGTTCAGAAATATAAGGGTCAATGAGCCAGAGAAAGTAGTGAGAGGACTGGGTACAGAAGAAAGTAAGGGATAAGTATGCCAAGTAAGACAACAGAAAAGCAAGGAATGAAAAGTTAAGGATCCTACTATGATCAGAAACTCTTAGTAGATAAATGTGACCACACAAAACTGTGTACATTGAAAATGGAAGAAAAGGGGTTGCTTTTGTGTACAAAGAGAAGGTTGAAGTTGGAAAACTTGAAATGGGAGATGAAAGCCAGATTGTGGAGGGCTTGTAAATCTAGCTAAGAAATTTGATATTCAGGGGAAATAGAAACCTTAATACTGTCAAAGTGATTTGGCTTTTAGAAGTACATAATTAGAGGCATGGAAAAAAAAAAACAATGAGAGCAAGGAGATAGTATAAAACTAGTTGCAGTAAAATCTAGAGAGAAATTGCATGAGGGTGAACTAAGACTGAAGGATTAAAGAGAAAAGTTGGATTCCATAACAAGAAAGAAATAACAGGACCCAGGAGTGTTTGAATTGGTGGGTGGGTGATTGTAAGAGAAGGAGTTGTCATGGATGACTTGTGATTTCTGAACTGGGGAGACAGGAATACAGAAGAATTAAAGCTTAGGTGGTCAGAAGAGTTGAATTTTGAATGAATTCAATTGCCATATGCTTGGGTGGAGTTGTCCATTACTACTAGAGCTTTTTTGGTTTTTTTTTTTGTGGGGGGGTTGTTTTATTTTGTTTCATTGGGAGAGACATGGATACGAGACTAGTCTACAAGACATAAATAAATAATTGGTAAGTGAACTCATAGGAATTAATATATTCAACCAATTGTGGCTCCCAATACTAAATCCTGCAGCTCTGAGAACAGGTGCGATGTCCTGGGCACATGGCTGGTGCTCAAGATAACTGTTTGTTACCCAGTATCTTACTAATCAAAATTGTACTGGGAAATGGATAACAGAATTTTTTGATTTAGTTAAAATTAAAATTGCAGAATTTATTTTTCAATCATTTTGTCTATCAAAAGTCAGAACTTCAAAAGTTAAAATAAAACTAATAAATTGTTGCAAAATTGAAGAAAAAAAACACCTTAAAGAGGTCCTAAATTAATAGGCTAAGTAACTAACCAGGATAATGAGGCATTTGATAATGTTTCTTTAGTTGATCTTGAATTAAACAAAAACAAAGAAAAAACTCTGTGTTTGTTTTTAATTTATTTGTTTTATAACTTCTGATATGGAGTGGGATGCCTTGTCTTTATTTCTGTTTATAAAAGTGACATTGAAGTGGTTTCTTGGTAATACTTTTTTTCAGACAGTATGTTATCCTTATTTAGATCATATGAAACCTAGGTCATGAGCATACTTTCAAGGAAGTTTACTCTTTTGGTCACAGTTACAAACTCTCTTAAATATAGGTCTAAATTCTGATTTTTTTGAACAACTATCCTAATTTGACCATGTTTTAGATTTTCTGGTGGAGCACACAGTATTTATGATTTCATGTGTTTATATTAATCTCTGAGGATCAATGATTAAAGATTTTAAATATGTAATCATGCCTATTACTTTACTACATTTGTGGGCATGATTTAGAAATAAAATACCTGTGAGATCAGAAAAAAATCCACAACTTAATGTTTTTTAAATAAATATAGACAAATTCTTATTAAAATTCATAAAATCGAGTGATTAAAATCCTGGCCAATTTAATTGAAATCACAATTTTTTTTCTACTCCATGTTTGGACCAATTTCACCTAAATTATTTAATAACATATAAGCCATATACTCTACTGTATCCTGATAAAAATGTATAAACAGAAAGTTTAGAGCCAAATTATAGCAAGAATAATGTAAAAGATGCCAAAAGGAGATGAGTCCTTTCAGGTGATTTGTTAAGGCTGATTTAAGAACTCCAGACACCAAGTAAACTTTACACAGTGCAGGTTGATGTTCACACCTTATTAGCATTGTTCACTTACAAAATAGCTTTCTTACATGGGATGAAATGACTGACACAGCATTGAAGTTGATATTTGAACTAGTGCCTATTTGACATTAATTAATTCAAAAGATTGGTTTTGCTGTTGGTTTACATCTTTCAAAGATATTTTTCTATTCTTTTGCTATCCTCTATAACATATTGTATATTAGTTAAAAACAAAGCAGAGTGATAGCACACTGAATAAACAATTAACAATACAGGAATCTTTTCAATTAATACCTCACTAGATTTTCTGTATTCTTTGCCTTTTACTATAAAACCAAAAGCATGAAGTAACTTGTGGGGTTAATATTATGTATAGTACAACTTCTTTTAATTTCCCCACTTCATTTCATGAAATTTACAAGTTTCAGAGAGGAAACGAACAAAGTGTTCTGATTAAACCCTTGCAAGTTTCACTTGGCTGTGAGAACAGTCCCCTCCCACCTGGAGAACACTTTTCACAAGAGACACCTATTTACATTGCTACAGTTCTAAGATGAGTTTTGATTTCGGAGGAATTTAATCTTGTGTCTGACTCTTGTATAATTTATTAGCAACTCATAATGGAGACTCTTTTTTCTAAATGGACATCTGTTTCTTTTCATTAAGAATGTGATGGCATGCCAAGGATGTACAACCAAGAGGGAACAAAGCAGAGCAAATAAACTGTTCAGACTTAGTCAATCTAATAAATTAGAAACCTGATTTGAGGCATTGAAGAACAGTGATAAGCAAACAAACTTCAGCCTATGCTACTCTAGAGTGCATTTTTCATGGTGGTAGTGATGGTAGTGATCCTGTTTCTGTGACTGGATGAGTTTCCAGCTCCATTTAAAAACAGCTACACTAAGGACACTGTAGTCTTCACAGAGCATCCCCATGGGATTGGTGAGAGGGTTTCTTGACTCAAGGGTAAGAAATCTGTCATTCTATCCAATTGAGCTCTCTTAACTGATGCCAAGCCTAATTGTTTAGGGAGAATTTTTGCATTCACAATTTTTCAGCAGATGCTCCTGTGGCTAGCAGGGATGCAAAGCAGCAGGGAGCATGTTTGTGTGTGTGTGGGGGGGGGGGGCGGTGATTTGCCAAAGCCATTTATCTTGCATTTTATGAAGTTTACTGGGTCTTCAGAGTTCCTAAGTCAGCCTTAAAAAGTCACCCAAAAAAGCATTCATCTCCTCTTGACATCACCTGGAATAAGATGACTCACAACACAGCTTTTTGTCCCTGTTGGTTCTGATGTTTAGTGGTACAACTTCTCCATTTGGAGACAATGATTTCTTATGGGACAATTTTTTGGTTTGTCTTAATTTAGTTAGCCTATCACATTATTAATGTTATAAACCAAGAATTCTGAAGGTGTGTATTAGGAATCTATAAATCCATTTTTGCTAAAAAAAAACCCTGCATGATCGTGTATTTGAACTACAAAATTAATTATTTAGTATTTAAATGAGCCTCAATCCAAGCACAGTAGTCAGTGGAAATGATGAAATATAACATGTAATTTCTAATTTCAAAGAGAAAAAATTGTGATATCACATGATATTAATGATGAATATGCAAGGCCAAAGAATGGAGAAAACTATAAAGAGGAAGATAGAGTAATTAAGAAAATCATAGGAGTTCAGTGAAATTTTGAGAAGCAGTGGAGACAGTGTGGAAATGAACCATTGTGTTTTTGTTTGACTTTTATGGGGGGATTTTAGAAAAGATTTCTTCTTGCAAACCAGATGTGGTGTTTTAGATGGCACTGACTGTGGAAGCCATATAACAGATCTATGTCTTCCTTCAAACATTAATAAAAATAAATGTCATGCTTGTTTCAAATTAACTGAAAGGAAAGAGTAAAAGCTGGGTGGAGAATTTATGAAAAAGATATATTTTCAAGGAGGCAGGCTTTCGGGAAATGCAGCTGTCGGAAGACAACACGGGTGCCACGGTTGGCACAGTGATGACAGTATTAATTTCAGGTCAAGAAGCAAGTAAAGAGGACATATGCTATGACAGTTCCAAATTTTAAAGATAGGGAAAAAGAGTTCATTTCATATAGAATTTGAGAAAAAGTAGTAAGAAAAATACCTTAAATTGAAGAATACCTCAATATGAAGCTGGTAGTAAACATCATGGTAGGGCTAATGTTCAAATGGTACACAATGGAATAGAAATTACCACTGACAAAATGCTGGAACCCATCATTTAGATAGTAAACCTTGGTCCCAGATAATCCAAGTGAATGTACTTAACTACTCCTTTCCAGGAAATTACCAGGATTATTCATATATCCATCAGTTACATGGTTAAACCTAGAGCAACTGTGTTTTTAAGATCTTGTCCCAGATCAAAGATCTTCAACTCTATACCCATTCCGGACACACACTTTGCTCCAGCCTACTTCATTGTATTTTGAATATGTCACATGATCTTTAAACTTTATAATTCTATGCCAGAGTTTGTTTCTGCCTGAAATGCTTTCATCCCGTCCATTCTCCCATATGTAGCCAATTCTTGCTGGTTCTACACATCACAATTATTTTACTTGAATTATGTGTCTAATGCTTACCTTCTGGGTAAGGCTACAGATTATGCCTGATGGAGGACTTAACACCTGTCACCAGGTCCTGTACATTGTAGTTGTTTAATAAACATTAGTTTAACAGATTTTTAAATATCCCTCAACCTGCCTTCTTCTTTTTCAAACTAATTAACACCTTTACCTAAATATTTTGTTTTCCTAAGCCATAAAAGGAAACATTCTTAGTGATTTCTGAAACTAATGATGCCACAGAAACTCTGTTACCCCTTTCCATTAACCCCTTACCCAGAGCCATGGTTCATCAATTATTCCTTCATATTCAGGTATAATTAAGCTTTTATGGATTCCATCAGGTGGTTTTTCATTGTCTCAAATATTTTACTTGTTATAAACTTCCAAAACCAAATCAAAACACAAGAATTACCTATGATTCCTTAAACTATCATGATTCCAGGCTTTCTTTCATGCATGATATATTATAGGAACAAGCTGACCATCAAATTAAGCTATTGAATTGCATTAATTGAATCATTAAAAATATAAGAGTGGGAGGAAAGCAGGGAGAAAAGTATGAAGACTTACATATTTAGAAGAGGGTGTAGAGGTATGGAATGACAATAGTACCTAAATTCTAGATTATGCAATTCTCATGTGGAAGAGATATGAAATTCACAACAGGAATAAGTAGTCCATGAGTCCTTAAAGACAAAGGTAAAATAACTAAGTTATTTGCATGCTTATGGTTGATTGGAAGGGATAGAACAAGCCAAGTACTACATTTCCATATGCCCACCAGCTTTCTCCACAAATAGTATAGCTGTAAGAACCGGAATCTATGGACACAAAGGAGCTCAGCAGATGAAACTGTCTTGGAGCCAAACACACATGCCTTATTTGAGGAATACAAGGCTATCAGGTCCAGGTTCCCACCTCTTTATCTCTTCCCAGCTGCTTCTGCCTGGAAGGTCAATATTGCTTTCATCTTTGTCTGAGAAAACTTAATTGCATTTCAAATTCTGGGTTGAGCTGTCTGTTTCAAGGATATTTTTTCCCCAAATAATTTTTTAAAATGTTGATGGACACAATAACTTTATTTTTACATGATGCTGAGGATTGAACCCAGTACCTCACACATACAAGGCAAGCGCTCTAGTACTGTGCTACAACCTCAGGCCCACAAGGATCCTTCTTGATCTATGCTTTTGAAGCTCTAGGTGCTATTGTTGCAGAAGTATTTTTTTCTAGATTATTAAACTGAAAAAAAATCTTCCTGTTGTAGAAAATTTCCTTTTCATGTATTGTGTAATTATATTTCTGGATAGTTTGAGTTATTAAGTCTAACTTCTGAGGACTACCTAAATAAATGCTGTTCATTGTCAGAGAGATAGATAGAAAGATATTGATTAATATATATTTATGCAATATTAATTTATTTGGGGTATTATTGCCAAATACTAATATTTAGAATTTTTAGAAAGTATTTCTGTTTCATTTCTGGTAGCATAAATTAAGGTGCAATGCTTCCTAATTTAATTTTCTATTAATATTTTTATTTACAAATAATTTTTCTACTTATAATAAATAATTGGCCTTAATCTTGAAAGAAACTTGACTTCATAAAAATGTGAAGTTGTTGCTAAAATAGTTCTTTCATAGTCAATTATTCTTACTTTGATTTAGGCTAAAATGAATTCATTATTTAAAAGAGGATTCTAAGAAACAGACAGGGAAGTAATAGGTACATTTTCTATTTTTCATTCATCGAAAGTTATTCAAGGGCAAAAATTCTACAAATTACCTTCTGACTTAAAAATGGGCTGGGTGTGGTGGCACACTTCTGTGATCCCAGCAGCTTGGGAGGCTGAGGCAGGAGGATCTTAAGTTCAAAGCCAGCCTCTGCAACTCAGTGAGGGAATAAGCAACTCAGTGAGACCCATCTCTAAATTTAAAAATAAAATAAATAAATCAAGCATTTCATGTTTTCCTTCATTAGTAAGTTCTAAGTTACTTACATGGAGTTTGTAATTTATTGGATATTGTACCTAGGTACTTAAAACCATATAGTGTTAATTGACAGTTAAATATATGTCCCAGGACCCTCTGAAAAAATTTGACCCTTGACTCATATAATATGTTCCTATTTTCCCAATACTTGCTTGCCTGCCATTTATCAACAGCACTTTACAAAGTCCTTATTTTTGCAGTTAATTTAATAATGAATTGTAAGGAAATCACAACAAAGCACACTAATGTCACATCATTGTAGGTTATATTCTTATTCCTATTTTTTACTGTTTTTTTCTTTCAAATAATTGTATACAATTTTATTTTAAGACTTCTTGATTTCATTAAAGACAATCACTGATTCTCTACTTACATGTTCCATAACATTGATTCTATAATTTTAGATAAAGAAGTAGAAATATTTTAGAAGGAAATTATATATATCTTAATTCTGAATCTTACACATAATCCTGCTTACTCAAATTATGTTCAGATTTCTTTATGAATATGTTACATGCATTGTATGCCAGTTTTAAAAAGTATGAAAACTTATCAAAATGTGTTTTGTTTTGACTCAGATGAGTTATTGTCAATATAAATTTGATTAAATTTGCACTTATTTTCTTATGAAAATTAGTACTAATAAAGGTGGAGACCAAAGAACAGAATGTATGTTTGCCTTCTATATCACTGAATAAATAATTGTTAAAGTAAAAGATCATTAAAAGAAGAAGAATATACTTTTTATGTTCAGTGTCCTTAAAGGTAGGAGTTGGGCAGCAGGTTTAGTTATCTGGGGTATCTTGCATTTAATTATCTTATGGAGTTGACATGATATTTAGTAACTTGTTTTACCTAAATCAAATACCTTTTATCTTACTCTGTACCTAAAGAGGTAGAGTCAGGCTCACCAAATTGCCATTTGTACCCATTCTTCATTCTTTAACATGTTTAAAATGTTGAGAGTACATACATGATTCATTAATCTGTATTTGAGAAGTTGTTTTATACCGTAACAAAAGTCATCATTCATCTTAATTCACTATCTCATAGTAGACAGAGAGATGGAAATTTGGGGGAAGTATAGTCTTTAAATAGGAGAAAATTTTAACAAGTTTCAGGATAAAATTTTAGCAAGCTTCATTTTTTTAAAATAATCATATAAGGGCTGGGGATGTGGCTCAAGCGGTAGCACGCTCGCCTGCCATGCATGCGGCCCAGGTTCGATCCTCAGCACCACATACAAACAGAGATGTTGTGTTCGCCGAATACTAAAAAATAAATATTGAAATTCTATCTCTCTCTCCCTCTCTCACTAAAAAAAAAAAAAAAAAAATCATATAAAACAAAATGAGACAGTTGCTATTTTTTGAACAAAATAAAGTTAAGAGCAGATAGGCAATAAAATTTGAAGAAAAAATAAGTAATTATGATTATGAACAGAAAATATTTTGTGTTTGCTGCAAACAAAAAGAATTCTGTTATTTAGGTTATGGCATGTGAACTATTTTTCTTTTTAAATTGTTCGTAGACAATCACTTGAAAAAATAAAAAACACCAAATAAGCATCAATGCAATTGGAGATTAAGTATGGAAAAGAACAGATAAGATTTGGTACCACCTCTACTATTTAGTAGCCATTAATACTCTGTCACTGGTTTTTCCCATATGTGTTTAGATAGATAAAATGAGAACTGGTATATAAGTAAGTTACTTTTAACATCCAGTTGAATATATTTTAATTATCTCCTACTGTCATTTGCCTTGCTTTCTTTGACCACACATTTTTTCATATATTTCATATAATATTTTCGTATATTTTATATAATATTATATATTATATTTCTCCTAAGGTCCTTTCCTTGAACCTCCTTTTTCATCTTTTTACATTATTTTACTCTTTGATGTAAACAACTCAACATATTTAACCAGTAAAATGGGGAAATGACCCCCAAATGTCCATCTTTTACACTGAAAATGCTTCAGACCTTTGTTTAAATCTTTTTGCTTTTTGCCCCATGAATATGTACCTTTACTTATTTATAAAAACTTCTTGAAGTGCAATATTAATTTTTATTGACACTGTCTTTTTAAAAATTTTATTATCAGCTCTAGTTTTATTTCATTTTAAACTTCTTAGTGCTCTGTAGGATTTCTTCTTTTAACATTTGTAATTACATAGATAGGTATCTTTTGTGAAATTTATCTTAATAAGAATACATTAGAACATATTGAACCTATGTCAAATTTAATACAGATTTTTATTGTGAATAAACTCTAATGATTAAAAGTCTTTATGAGAAACCTACACTAGTTTTTAGATTCTCATTTTTAATAAGGCTCAACTCTAAGTATATCTGACTTACTTTAATTTTAAAAAAGAAAAATAAATGATATACATTTATTAAGAAAAAAATCTAATTCAGAAGAAACAGGTGGGAAGAGAAGTTTTTTAAATTAATTAATCAATATATTTATTCTAATTAAGTATATATGACATCAGAATGCATTTTGATTCATTGCACACAATTGTAGTACAACTTTTTCATTTCTCTGGTTGCACACGATGTAGCTTCACACCATTTATGCAGTCATATTGTATTTGGGGTAATGATGTCATTCTCAATCCACACCATCTTTCCTATCCCCATTCCCCCTCCTTTGCCCTCCTTAACCCTTTGCCCAATCCAAAATTTCTCCATTCCTCTTAAGCAACCATCCTTCCCACTGTGGATCAGCATCCACTTAGCAGGGAAAACATTACACCTTTGGTTTTTGTGGGGATTATCTTACTTCACTTAGCATGATATTATCCAACACCATCCATTTACTTGCAAATGTCATAATTTTATCTCTTTTAATGCTGAGTGATATTTCACTGTGTATATATACTAAAGTTTCTTTATTTATCTATTGAACAGCATATAGGTTAGTTACACAGTTTAGTTATGGTGAGTTAAGCTCCTATAAACATTGATATGGCTGTATTACTATAGAATGCTGATTTTAAGTCCTTTGGGTATAGACTGAGGAGTGGGACAGCTCGGTCAAATGGTGGTTGCATTCCAAGTTTTCTAAGGAATATCCATACTGCTTTCCAGATTGGTTGCACCAATTTGCAGCCCCCCAGCAATGTATGAGTGTGCCTTTCCCCACACATCCTTGCTAACACTTATTGTTGTTTGTATTCTTGATAACTGCCAGTCTGACTGGATTGAAATGAAATCTTAGAGTAGTTCTGACTTGCATTTCTCTAATTACTAGAGATGTTGAACATTTTTTCATGTATTTGTTGATCGGTTGTATATCTTCTTCTGAGAAGTGTCTGTTCATCACCTTTGCACATTTATTGATTGGGTTGTTCGATTTTGGGTGTTTTTTAAGCTTTTTATGTATCCTAGAGATTAATGCTCTATCTAATGCTCATGTGGCAAAAATTTTCTCCCAAAATATACACTCTCCCTTATCCTCATTCATTGTTTCTTTTGCGGAGAAGAAGCTTTTTAGTTTGAATTCGTCTCATTTATTAATTCTTGATTTTATTTATTGTGTTTTAGAAATCTTGTTAAGGAAGTTGGGGCCTAATCCTACATGATGAAGATTTGGGCCTATGGTTTCCTCTATTAGGCATGGGGTCTGTGGTCTAATTCCTTGGTCCGTGATCCACTTTCAGTTGAGTTTTGTGCATGGTGAGAGATAGGAGTTTAATTTCATTTTTGTTGCATATGGATTTCCATTTTTCCCAGCACCATTTGTTGAAGAGAATATCTTTTCTCCGAAGTATATTTTCAGCTCCTTTGTCTAGTATGAGATAACTGTATTTATGTGGGTTTATCTCTCTGTGTCTTGTATTCTGTACTATTGGTCTACATGTCTATTTTGGTGCCAATACCATGCTGTTTTTGTTAGTATAGTTGTGTAGTATAGATTAAGTTCTGGTATTGTGATGTTTCCTGCTTCACTTTTCTTGCTAAGGATTGCTTTGGTTATTGTGGGTCTTTTACTTTTCCAAATGAGTTTCATGACCACTTTTTCTATTTCTATAAGGAATGACTCTGGGATTTTAATTGGAATCACATTGACATATAGTGCTTTGGGTAGTATGGCTATTTTGACAATATTAATTTTGCATATTCAAGATCATGGGGAGCTATCTTATCTTCTAAGGACTTCTTCAATTTCTTTCTTTAGTGTTCTGTAGTTTTTATTGTAGAGGTCTTTCATCTCTTTTGTTAAGTTTATTCCTAAGGGGTTTTTTTGTTGTTTTTTTTTTGAGGCTATTGTGAATAGGTTAGTTTTTCTAATTCCTCTTCCAGAGGATTCATCACTGATGTATAGAAATGCATTTGATTTATGGGTAATGATTTTATATCCTGCTACTTTGCTGAATACCTTTATTAATTCTAGAAGTTTTCTGGTGGAGTTTTGATAAGTTGTATTGGAGTTCTCATTTACGTCTAAGAATTTTTTTAATCTCCTCCCTGATATCTTCGTTATCTATGAATCATTCAATAGTGTATTGTTTAGTCTCCAGGTGTTGGAGTAGCTTCTATTTTTTATTTTATCATTGATTTTTAATTTCATTCCATTATGGTCAGATAGAATGCAGGGTGGTATATCTCTATTTTTATTTTTTATTTTTTGTATTTGCTAACACTTGGTTTGTGGCATAACATATTTTGGAGAAGGATTCATGTGTTGCTGAGAAGAAACTTTATTTGCTCTTTGCTGGAAAAAATATTCTGTACATTTCTGTTAAATCTAACTTATTAATTGTATTATTGAGTTCTATAGTTTCTTCATTTCTTTACTTTTTGTTTGAAAGTTCTATCCAGTGGTGACAGAAGTGTCTTAAAGTCACCCAGTATTCTTGTGTTGTGGTCTATTTGGTTCTTGTAGTTGAGAAGGGTTTGCTTGATATACATAGATGCCCTCATTGCTTGGGGCCTAGATATTTATGATTATTATGTCATTGATGTACGAATCTCTTAAGCAGAATGAAATGTCCTTCTTTATCCCTTTTCACTAGCTTTGGTTTGAAGTCCACTTTTTCTGATATGAGGATGGAAACCCCTGCTTGTTTACATGGTTCATTCCCCACCCTTTTACCTTCATTCTGTGGATGTCTTTTCCTGCGAGATGAGTCTCCTGAAGGCAGAATATTGTTGAGTCATTTTTTTTTTTAAATCCAATTTGTACATCTATGTCTATAAATTGACAAGTTTAGGCCATTCACATTCAGGGTTATTGTTGAAATATGAATTGTATTCCCAGGCATTTTGGTTTATTTTTGTTTTTTTTAACTTGCCTTGGTTTCTCATTTGATTGGCCATTCCTTTAATGCATTTCTTCCCTTTGCTGATTTTCATTGTTGTTTTTTTGTTTCCTCCTCCTCCTGGAATATTTTACGGATAATGCTTTGTAGTGCAGGCTTCCTCACTGTAAATTAATCTTAACTTTTGTTTATCATGAAAGGTTTCTATTTCATCATCAGATCTGAAGCTTAATTTTGCTGGATAAGATTCTTGGTTAGCATCTATTTTTTTTTTTTTTTTCAGAGCTTGGTATATGTTGTTTCAAGATTTCCTGGCTTTGAGGTTCTGGGTTAAAAAAATCTGCTGGCATAATAATTGGTCTCCCCCTATATCTGATTCTTCTCTCTGGGGCCTTTAAGATTCTATCCTAACTCTGTATGTTAGGCATTTTCATTATAATATTCCTTGGTTTAGATCTGTTGAAATTTTGTACATTTGGTTTCCTGTGAGCTTCTTGTATTTGATTTTCCAATTCATTCTTCATGTTTGGGAAATTTTCTGATATTATTTCAATGAAGAGATTTTACATTCCTTTGGTTTGAATCTCTGTGCCTTTCTCTGTCCCAATAATCTTAGATTTGGTCTTTTGATGCTTTCCCATAATTATTGGATGTTCTATTCATGGTTTCTTATCATCTTCACTGTGTGGTAAACTTCATTTTCAAGATTGTATATTTTGTCTTCATTATCTGAAGTTCTTTTCTCCAAGTGATCTAGTCTGTTTGTGATGCTTTCTAGTAAGCTTTATTTGTTTTATTGTTTCCTTCCTTTCAAGTATTTCTGATGTTTTTTTTTTCCCAGAATCTTTATCTCTTTCTTGAAGTAATCTTTTGCTATCTGTATTTGCTCCCTTATCTCTTTGTTGATGTGATCAATGGTTGCCTATGTTTGGTCTCTCATCTCTTTGTTGGAAATGAGAGACCCATAGTGTCAATGGTTTCTGTTATTGTAGTATCTTGGTTTGTTTGGGGGACTTTCTGTCCTATTTTTTCATGTTACCTATGTGTCTTCCTTTCTTGCAGTGTGAATCTGAGGTACTATAGTTTCTACCCTACAATCTTGTTGTGTCCCTGCATATTACCTGTACCTCATCTTGGTGTTGGGCTCCCAGGCCCTGGCCTGTGTCCCAAGATGGATGCTACTGCAACTAAAGGTGGTAGTGGCAATAGAAGAATAGCAATGGTTGTGTCCCAGGTTGTATGCAACCACCTTTTGAGATGGGGCTGAAAGGGTAGGACTTACAATGGCTTTGGGATGCCTGTTCAGAGATGCAGCTCCCTCCACCCAAGGTGGAGGCAACAACATGCGGATGGCTGCAATGTCCCAAGATAGAGGCAGACTAGGCCTGGGCTGCCAGGTAGGTCAGCAGGGGCGGTCATGGGCCTGACCTGGGACTGAATTGGACCTGAGCTCACTTGGGTCTGAGGGGATGGTTCTTGGCCTAGACGGACTGAGGAAGCCTAGGCTGGGGCCAGGGGTCTGGCATGGGTCCTGGTCCTAACCTTGGCCTGGACGCCTGCACAGGTCCCAGAAGTTTTAACTTGGAAACCTAACAGGATTTTGCTTCCAAAGATCAGTATAATCTTTAAAAAGTACATAGATCTCTGAGTTTTGGAAAATATACACTTTTATGATAACTACCATGGCCAAAATTGAAAAGGATTCTATTATTGCTCCAAATTTCTCCCACCCATTTGCAGCATCTCCTCTTGCCAACTCTGCCCCTTGAAACCTGCAACTTCTTATGTATTTTCAGTCTGTGTTGTATTGTCTTTTTCTGGATGACATATACATGGAATTATAAAATGTAGAGCATTTGGGGTCTGGGTTCCTTTGCTTAGCAAAATACATTTGCCATTCATCTATGTGGTCATGTCTATCAATAGTTTGCTGTTTTATTGCCAATTAATATTCCATTATACAGATATGACAGTTGGTTCAATCATTCACAGGCAGAAAGGAACTTGAGCTGCTTCAAGTTTTTGACAATTATGAGTAAATCTCCACAAGTTGTTTACATGTTGGTTTTCATGTTAATGTTAGTTTTAATTTACAAATGCTTAGAAGTGGAATTAGTTTAAGTGTGTGATTTATTTAAAAATTATAAACCTGTTTTCCCAAGTTTCTGTATCATTTTGCATTCCCATCAGCAATATATAAAATTTTCCATTTTTCTCAATTCTTGCAGTTCCATAATAGCAACAGTATCTTCTTTAAAAAAAAGTTCATTTTATTAGATGTATGTTGGTATCACATGATTTGTTTAATTTAGAATTCTTTAAAGGCAAATAGCTACTATTGCCTTAATTCAAATGCTTATTATCCATGAGCTGAATTATGGATAATATCTAAATGACCCTCTCTGATACTATTAATCCTTTACATTGTCAAATCTATTTCTTAAATCACTACTAAATTGTTGGCATATCCATACTTTGACATATCCATGTCTTTCCTGATTTCTTTGCAAAATATTCATAATAATGGCAAATATTTCTCAATAATTTATTATTTACCCATACTACCCTAAGTGATCAAAATGTTCAATAATCAAAACTACCATTGGAGCAAGATAGAATTGTTATTTAACTTCTAAAATGAGGGAAACTAAGTATAGATACTTCAGGAAACTTCACCAACAATTGGTTTTAAAGACCCTGATTCAAATTCTAGCAAGTTAATTTCAGAACCCAGGCACTGAACCACCATATTATTCAACAAATATCCAGTGGGTGATAATCATCTACTAATCATTATGCTGCAAGTTGGACCTTTACTTAAAAAAAAAAAGTGGAGAGACAAAGTATTACAGCAATAAAATTTAAAGTAGGAAATATTAACCTTAAATATTAAATGTAATACTTTAAAAGACAGAGACCTATCAAATTAGGGTATCATAAACATAGATGAACAAATAAAAATTATCAAGTCAAATAGTGGTAAAAGTTAGGCTACTATTTCTTCTTAAGTAAACTTTTATAGTTTGTTTCTTACAAGGAATTTGTATTTTCTATCTAAGTTGTCTAATTTATTGGCATAGTGTTATTGTTTATATTATCTTATTAGCTTTTCACTATGAGTAGAATCTGTAATGACATTACTTCTCTTATTCCCCAGGGATCGCTGACCTGTGTTTTATAAGGTCTAATATCTTAAAATCCATTTTTGTCACATATTTTATTTATTTATTGAATATTTCAGGCAGAAGGCAAATTCAAATACTTTAATTTATGTCAGAAAAACGTGGAAGTGTGGAATATAAAATAGAAATTGAATATGGAAAATGCCTAAAAATCATCATCAAAATAGTTTGGTAGTTAACTGGTAAGGAGGAGGTGATATTGAAGGAACAATTCTGGACTAATATATAAACATTGTATCTACAAATTAATGGATTATTTTATGAAAAAGGACTAACATTTAGAGAATGCCTCAGTCTATACATTGAAGAGGAAGAAGAGGAAGAAAAGCCAGCAAGATAGATTTTATTAGTTCTGCAGAATCTCACATATTTGAAAATACAGTATTGTTATTGAATTAGATCAGAGAAGTGTAAATACCAAGAAAAGAGACTTGGAAAATTGTTCAGGTACAACTAATGGCATGAATACAAAATGTCTTTCCTCTAATTTTTTTCTTTACCAGTTTGATCCACAAAGATAAAAATTTACAATGGATATGAATTTAAGAGATGTTTGAGTTAGTGATTTTCTAAAGGGAAGAAAAATGTCACTGCTATTCTCACTTCAGTTCTCAAAGAAGCATGGCAGGATCTCTTTGGATTGAGAAAAATTTTGTTTGAAAACATACAGTAGTACCCATATAACTTCCTTACTTTACAAATGAAAGAAAAAGTAAATACAGTTAAAATAAAAAACATATGTTTCACCCCAAACATTAATTTACTTGGAAACAGAACAATTTGAAGCACAAAGAATTTTACTGAAATCTCAAGGATTAAAATGCATTTTGGTTGACTAGGGTTGATCCATCTCTGTCTACCAATTTGTTATTCCTCATTGTTTCTGCACCCTTTCTACTGTGATTTGTTAGCTTCTCACATCAAGAATTGGTGTTTTTAGCTGGACATGATGGTGCATACCTGTAATCCCAGTGGCTCCAGAGGCTGAGGCAGGAAGATTGCAAGTTCAAAGCCAGCCTCACCAAAAAGTGAGGCACTAAACAACTCAGCGAGACTCTATTTCTAATGTCTCTAAGTAAAATACAAAATAAGGTTATGGATGTGGCTCAGTAGTTGAATGTCCCTTAATTCAATCCCCAGTACCAAAAAAAGAAAAAGGGAATTGGAATATCCTGGCATTGTAGTATATGCTTTCATCCCAGGCTGAGGCAGGAGGATAGATCATAAATTCAAAGACAACCTCAGCAACTTAGCAAGACTCTATTACAACATAAAAAAATGAATAAATAAACAAATAAATAAACAGGGATGCAGATGTAACTCAATAGAAGAAGCATCTTGGGTTTAAAAAATATATATTTTCTTTTTTTTTAACATACTCCTTTGAATTTGGGATGAGTGCATGAATTTCATTAGTTAATAGAATATGTCAGCTTGTAAGGAGTGCATTCTTCCATTCTTCTTTTCTGCATCTTTACTCCAGAATGAAAAAAAAAAATTCAGACTAATCTAGAAAGTGAGAGAACAATGGATTGGAGACAAGTTGTCTTCTTCCTAGACATCCCGAGGCCATTCTAGCACAACTTGTCCAAAACTGACCCCTCAAATAACCCAAGAATCATGAGCAATCCTAGGAAGAACAGTGGAGGCTGGATCTTGTCCATACCACCTCCCCCAAAACCTATAGACATAAAAGGTAAATGCTGTTTTGTAGTGGATTATTATATAGAAGTGGCTTATTGTTCATGTACTAAAAAATGTTATAGCTTTGTTAATTTCTCTTGACCTAATAAAGACATTCACATTATTTTCATTTTCAGAATATAACAATGAATTCTTTGTTGGAGATTAAAAAATTTATAAACTAATTTTAATATATATATATATATATATAATTAATATAAACTATATACTAATTTTTTCATGCTATCATGCAGATGTGTTGAACATAATTATTGTGTCCATTTGAGATCTCCAACAGTAATTGTATAATGCTGAAGCAGATTGAAGAATTCATATTAAATTTGTTTTTCTCCCTTAATTGATATGTGAATATCCGACAGCAATTCAACTTTTCCTTAAAATCAACTAGAAGTTTTTGGCAGAAAACTGTTATCTACTAAATCATAGCCCATTGTGAATGAAGCTGTCACAGTAACCTGTCTTAGATTTGAAAACTTTAGTGCTATTCTGAGAGATGTGACAGTCTCTGCTATCTTTAATTGTACTATATGCAGGCTCCTTTGGTGTATATGTTGTCTTTGTTTCAGTTCTACATCATAGAATTGATTCCTTGAAGACTGTTGAGGAACAATTAAGGATCCATTTTAAATTCCATCATCTGTAGGACTACTAATAAAAATATCTCTGCTGGGATGGCAAAGAAATAAGCAGATCTTCAAAGCAGTGCAAAATTCACAATTGAGCAAGCAATGACAGCTATATCATAATCCAATCATTTGTCTGAGAGATGACACATTTCTTTGTTATAAATCATAAGAAGCATTCCCACCTAAAAAAAGTGATAAAAATATATGACAAAATTTAGGAAATCAATAACTACCATTTTTAAGGGCTTTCTATAAGAAAGATGATTTACTCCCAAGCTTTTTGTATGGTATTTATGTGTCATACTATTTAATTGGCATAAAACACTCCATAAGGAATATATAATCCTACCCTTTTCTTATGATGACACTGAAATTAATAATCAAGAAAACAAGTCTGGGCTGCTGTAATCAGTGGTGAGTCATGAAGCATTGAGAAATATGATACTTCCTGTGTACAAGAACTTCCCTGACCACAAAAGCTTTTTCCTGTTGGACTTCCAGATGGATTTAGACAGTTCATCTCTACAACCATGCAATCTCATCTGAATAAATCTATCACTGCATTTCCACATTGCATTATAATTGTTTGTTTCTCTATTTATCAATATCAATTTTGAGTTTCATAAATGCAAAAACTTATGTTTATTGAATTCCATTAATTAATAAAGTAGAATTGAGGATTCCATAAAAGGATGAATGCCATCTTCTTGGTCTAACTCTAGGAAGATTCTTCATTAAGATATATGGGGTTTGTGAAATGATTAATGTAATAGGTGTGGATGAAAACTAGAGAAAAATGTACATGTCCATTTTTGGAAGAGTAGACTGACATGTCCCTTATAATAGAACAGCAAAAACTAAGTATATATTTAGTATATTTAGCCTTATCTATTAACTTACTTAGCTTATTAGTTATTTAGCCATATTTATTTATTATTAATTTATTGAATTATTTATTTAGTGTTCTGTCATTTAGTGCCTCTCTACCTGAGGAGAGATTCCAGTTGATCATCATACTCTCTCACTCTAAAATAGGGACAGTAAATTAATAAACATACATGGACACCAAGCTCTGTAAACATTTATTTGAAATGAGAAGGCATCATTTTTAAATATCAATGATATTCAAAAATTGTCAAAAATTTGAGAAAAGGCTATAACATAAACAGGATTGAAATAAATCAGTAAAAGCATAATCTTTCAAGAAAATAAAAACATTTGTAGTATGGTATAGAAATTATATAGAAAGACAAAAATTCTAAGTAGGATTATCATATAGACTTGAAAAGATTAAATCTAAATGTCAGGAACCTGATGTCAATAAGAAGCTAGTAAAATCAATAAAATATTTTCAGAAATTAAAATCCCAATATATTAAAATCCAAAATATATCACCAAAAAGAAAGAATACAAGTATAATCAAGGAGAACAAAACCAAAAATCAATAGGAGTCAAAACCTAAAAGAAAAAGTATAAAGAATTTCAGTTGTGGATGGCCAAAATCTAACCAATAAGAGTTTGGGCCAAACAGAGGGGGGGGAAAAGACATTTTTAAAGAAAAAATGCAAGAGAATCTATTAAGGAGGATTTTGTGACAAGTGTGGATTCACTGAAAACACAGTAGCAGATCCAAAGGGGTAACAGCCAATGTGTCAGTCAATTGGGATCTCTGAAGTAGAGGATCTAAAATGTGCATTCTATGGCTTCCAAAAAGGCTTGTCAAATGTTACAATTCTTTTTCATACTGCTCATTTGTTTTTAATTGCATATTCTTTCTCATATACCATGATTTTGCTAACGTCATGGCCATCCAATAATTCATCAAAGTAAGGTATAAAAGTCAGTGACTTAATCCAAAGTAAGACACTCTGACAAACATACTAACTCCAGAGCTTCCAGCTGGATCTATAAAAGTTTTAACAGTCCACATCAAATTTAGACTTTTTCTTTTAACATGTGTTTTCTTTTTTTTCTTTGCTAGGTGCTGCTATCTAATAAACATTTTATACCAATCTCAATTTTAGCCAAGTTCCAGAGAACCCAGAATACATTAAGAACTATTGCCCTCATTCTTTAAACCTCTAAAGGAGGTACTAGTCACTGCTACCCAACTGCAGATAAAAAAAGTTTTATTTTTAATTTACCACATTTGCTAAGGGATATGGGAAACTCTCCCTACCAGAGTAACTCTTACAATTCAGGTGATGGAACTAATAGACCTTTTCAAATGTTAAGTATATCCTTGTAATTAAATATTTGTAATCTTATAAAATGACCAGCAGATTCCCTGGGTGCTGGAGCTGGCTGCATTGGCTCCTGGAGCTACTCATGCACATCTCCTCCCAGCTCCATCTTCAGTGTTGTCATGTTGGTACTTTGAAATCAGCCATAGTAGGAGGATTTACACCACAGAAATAAATAACTGCTATAATGTAGGACTTTTTCTCAGAGAGCCAATGGATAAACAACCCCCAAGCTACTGACCAGCGGGTCTCTGGACCCATTCAGTAGAACTTCATGAATGCAACCTGAGCAAGAGCCCCTTCATTACATGTTGGGCATGCTAGGCTATTAGAAAGAGACATGGTATCTCTGCTTCCTTGAATATAAATAAGCACAAACTTGGGCCTTTCATCTAACAAGCTTGAATGACCTTTATGCTTCTCTTTCCCAGCATGCAGTTTTACCCTTTGCATCATGAACTTGAATCATTTGGCAGTAGCATTTCAGGACGCTTCCTCTGTGAAAATCCAAATTCTAGTTTAGGTTCTGGGTCTAAAAACTGGCTTAATTATACTCATCATGGTAACCATGTGTTATGGCTTTAATTCTAGGTGTCCCCCCAAATCCATGGGTGAGACAATGAAAGAAAATTAGAGTTGAAATGACTGGGTTATGAGAACCTTAACTTAATCAGTGCATCAGTACACTGAAAGGGCTTAACTGAGTGGAGGTTTTAGGCAGCTAGGGTGTGGTTGGAGAAGGTAAGTCCCTGGGGGCTTGCCTTTGGGGTATATATTTTGTCATTTTGAGTGCAGTGCTCTCTCTCTTTCTGCTTTAGGATTGTCCATGTACTGAACTGCTTTCCTGTACTGCATAATTTTGCCTTAATATTCTGCCTCACCTCAGGCCTCAGGAATGGAGGTGGCTGTCCATGAACTGAGACTTTCTGAAACTGTGAGCCCCAAATAAATATTTCCTCTTAAAAATTGTTCTTCTTGTCACAGGGACAACAAACCTGCTAAAACACCAGGCAAGGGCATGTGTCTTTTATTTGGCATTGATAACTTCATTCCTTTGTTCCTCACTACGTATCGTTTTAATATATGTTATTTGATTATATTTTTATCTGTCCATCTATATTCTGTGAGCCATCTTCATAGATTTCTGAGTAATATGCACTCATGCATGACCTTCCAACTTTGCTACTCATTACATTAATTACACTCATCTTGGTTCGAACAATGAAATGTTACAACCTGGCGTCTGTTATTCCAGGATTACATCACATCCATTAATACCAAGGAGCCTGGTTTTGTAATAGGATTTCTGAATTCCCAGTATACAGAACATAGTCATTAATAAGCATTCTTGTGTTTTATTTTTGGTAGTCTCAGGGGTATAGTTTAATATTTTAGTATTTTTTTCTTTTAAAGTCACATTTACTTTTAGCTGACACATAAAAACAAATATTGTACTTATTCACAGGCAATAGGATGCCTCAATACATATATACATTGTACAGAGCTCAAATCAAACTATTTTGCAATAGCACATCTAACTATAACTTAATGCCCATTGCTCAGCTTTTACTTATCTTGTCCCCACCTTACTTTGTCTACTCTCTAGTAACCATCACTCTACTCTCAACCTCTTTGAGATCCAATTTTATACTCCACGTAGGAATGAAATCATGTGGTACTCCTGTATCTGTGTTTGACTTATTTCGTCTAACATAATGAACTTCAGTTTCATTCATGATGTTTCAAATGACAGAATTTCATTATTTTTATGTCTGAATAGTGATCCATTGGGCACATGAAAAAAAGTTTTATTTTTAATTTACCACATTTGCTAAGGGATATGGGAATCTCTCCCTACCAGAATAACTCTTACAGTTCAGGTGATGGAACTAATAGACCTTTCAAATGTTAAGTATTTTCTCTATTCCACAGTTTCTTTATCCATTAATCATTTGATGGAAACTTAGGTTGTTTCCATTCCTATAGCTAATAGTTCTGCAATAAACATGGGAGTTTCCTTTGGATATATGTCAAAGACTGATAGTGTTTCATTATTGGATATTGCTATTTTTAATCTGAGGATTTTCTATATTGTTTTCTGTAAAGGCTGCACTAATTTATATTCCAAACTAAAGTGTAAAAACGTTCCCTTTTCTCCAATCCTTGTCATCACTTGTTATGTAGTTTTTGTTTGCTTTTTGTGTCATGGGATATTTTGTTGTTTGTGGTGGTGGTGGTGGTGGTGATGCTGGTGGTATTGGGATTGAACTCAGGGTCTCCAATACATACTGAACAAGTGGTTTACTTCTGAGCTATATCCCCAGTTCAGTACTTGTTATCTTTAGACTGTTTAATAATAGCCATCCTTATATGAGTGAGGTTGTGACTTTGAATTACATTTCTCTGAAGATTGGTGATTTGAATTTTTTTCATATGCCTGTTGGCCATTTTTGAACCTTAATGAATTTTTAAATAAAGCTGGTCACACCCTCATTGATGTGTTCTTCATTGCCTCAATAAACAGACTGTCCTCTGGGGTCTTTAAAAGAACATGGTTAGCTGGTGAGGTTTCCAATTTTATATTATACATCTTTAGAGCATGCTCACTTTTCTGAATCTTTTGTTCTATTCTTTCATAGTCTGCCATAATATAGCTAAGATTTTTGCTTCTTTTAATGTTGACCTATACTTTTTACAAGTTTCTAAAATCAATCCCAGAAGTATATTAAACCAGTCATTTAAGACTCTAAAGAATGTTTACAATTTTGAGCTGTGGGAAAATGGTTTTCATATCACCAACATCTCCAGTAGCCATATTTATTGGAAAGTGCCCTTCTATTTTGAGGACCTGCTTGCAGACACACTCTTCTCATTCTTCTAGGCCCATGTTAGCAGATTCTATAAGTCTGTAGGCATATGATTCCTTTCTTCACCTGCAAGTCCATCACTTCTCTAGTTGGCTTATGCTGTAGTTTTAACCTATTAGTGATTCTGAAGGATAAGGGATAAAATTTGTGCATACCATAAAGCAACAATTTTATTATAAACTATGTTATCCAGCAATATTGTAAGTAACCTATTTCATTAAAGAATCTATATAGTTTTCAACAAGAGGAGCAAGAGTATTCTACAGGACCAGACTGTTCTAATGAATCTGGAAATTTAATTCTCAAGTACAACTCTCCTTATAATTTTATCTCAAATTTCTAGGTTTTCTCTAAAATGACCCTGACTTTTGTAGGAGATTTACCTAAAATGAATTCCTTTCATCTTTGCTGTTAAGTCTAGAACAGATTTTTAACTGTTATACCTTTCTGTTGCAGGAGACAAATATCTCCTTAAGTGAAGTCAAATAGGTCCAATTACTGCTAGGAGTTTATGGACTAAAAATAATTGTTGGAACTCATAGTTTTTCAGTGTTTGCTTTAATTTCACTGGTTTCAACATTTATACCTGTTGTTTCCTACCTGTACTTACTCTTGCTTATTTTATTCCTTTTACTCGATTCTTAAGTTATTGGTTTTTATGAAAATTGCTATTGTGATTATGATTGGGAGTACAATAAGTTTATACATTCATTTGGGGAGAATTGAATTTTAATGACACTGAGTCTATTCATAAATATTATATATTTTCATTAATTTTTAAATATACCTTATTATTATTTTGTAGTTTTTGTAATATAGCTCCTGGGTGTATATTAAATGCAGCAATAAATCTTCAATATTTTTAAATATTTAAAATTGTTTAATTTTTCACCTTTTTCTGTAATATGGAAGTATGAAAGATAGAATATAACATTATATCAAATTATCTCAAGTTTTACTATTTAATTTTTTTCTGATACTATTTTAATGGCTGAATAGAATTCCTATCTAGGTAATATGCAAAAATTGATTTAACCATTACTTTTACAATATTATCATTGCATCAATATTTTGCAGTTGTGAACATTTCTATAAAAAAATTTATTTAGCTGAATATTTTCCTATGGCTCATATATTACTTTTTTTGAACAGAATTTAAAGATAAATTTCATATTTGATAGTAGTAAAATTATTACTGAAATTTTTAGATATGTGATGCATTATATCAATATCAATTTCTGGGTTGTGATATTGTTAGACAAGGTCTTACTATAGGGGAAACCTAGTAAAGGACATACAGAATCTCTGTATAATTTCTTATTATTGCATATGAATTTATAATTCTCTCAACAAAGTTTTTTTTCAAAAATTTAGATATGATATTGCTGTTTTGTTTATGTGAAAATGATTAAGTTTAGAGATAAATATTATTCATATAAATTTTTTTAAAATTGTTCTAATTAGTTATACTTGATAGTAGAAAACCTTTTGATATCTTATACATCAATGGGGCATAATTTCATCATACATTATTGAGTATAATCCCATTGGTCTTGTAGTCATATATATACCCAAATCATTCTAAGTCATTATTCTAAGTCAATAGAGATACATATGCATGCTCTTCTAGCCAATGCATATGTATCTTTATTGACTTAGAATAGTGACTTAGAATGATTGTGGATATTGAAAAATTCTTTTAGAAAGTTCTCTGACATTTTGTGTCCAACACAGAAATCAATAAAAATTACCTTGTCATACTTTATCAATACAATGAGCATAATTTTAAAATTATAACTAAAACCAAATTAAAGCCCTAATAAAAAAACATAAGATACAAACTCTAATTTAAATTCTATCACTGGTGTTACTTGATATTATTTATTCATATATATGTTTATATATTCATATTTGTTTTTTCATGAATTGGTTGATAATATTCTCTTTGCCAATTTTGCAGAAGTCAATAATTTAAAAATAAACACAGTAATAACTTTTTTTTTCTTTCAGTACTAGAGATTGAGTACAGGAGCACTCTACCAGTGAGCAACGTTCCAAGCCCTTTTTATTTTTTAGTTTGAGACAAAGTCTCACTAAATCCTTGTGGCTGGCCTTGATCTTGTCATCCGCAGGTGTTGGCCCCCAGACTAGCTAGGATTATAAGATTATAGGTATGCATCACTGTGCCCAGTCACATTAACACTGTTTATATCTGTTTTAATGTTTTGTTATGGATTTTTTATAATATTGACAAATTATAGCTATATACATTTATGGAATACAATGTGATATATTAATATAATACATACGAAGTTGAAGGAATAAGAGAAACTAAATAACCTTGCATCACCTCATTTGCCTATAATATTCATGGACAGAAAAAATTAGTTATTTTGAAATATCAAATATATTACTATTGACTATAGTCACTTTATCCTGCAATAGATTTCAAATCTTAGCCCTGTTTGTTTGAAATGTTGTATTTTTCTGTGGACATTTATTTTAGTGTTTTTAGGTGAAAATGGTATTTTAAATTTTATTTTTGCTCATTGGTTGATTTCATGCTTTCATATATTTTCTCATAGTATTTTATGATTTGGTTTTCAGTATTTAACTCTTTATGTTATACAGAGTTTTTGTAATGTTTAATAACAAAAGAAAGATATACAGAAAGTCAACAATTCTTTGGAGTGCTGGAGTTTCAACAAGACACATGTTAGAAGCTCTTACCTATTAAGAATAATAAAACAATAACATGGACCATTATAAAAGCCTGATCTTAAATTGCATACACTATTATGCCTGTAGATTGGGTCATTTCTTATGATCGAACTGGATCATATAAATTAATAATTCCAAATCTACTTTTGTGGTTCTATGAATAATTCCCATCTTAAGTGTAAGTTGTAGAAACAAAGGTTTGCAATATAGTCATGTAAATGAAATTTGGTGGTGTCGTATAGTTAGCTGGGTTGTATTCTACTGTGAGAAATAGATTTCTGTTTCTTCAAGTTAAGCAGTATATTTTAAGAATGCCTGAATAACAATAGGAAAGAGAAAAGTCACTGTAAGATGCTTTGGGAACAGCTCAAATGGATGCCTAGTAAGTGGATATTTAGTCTTTACTTTGTTTCACATTTGACAAGTCCACTAGGGTTATTTATACATATGTAGTTCCTTGATCTCTTCCCTCAATCAGATTCTTCATGAGTGGGGAAATTAGTATCTTAAAGCTTCACCTTGTTCATTTATGTAGCAAAATGGGCACCAGCCTTTTGCCCAGTCTTGGGAAGAACTGCTCTTCTCTACATATATTCTGACATGGTTGATTTAGATCTCCTTTGTCTCTTCCTCTAACCACCAACTGATTTATCTTTTATATCTCTTAGCTACTCAAGAAAGGATCACATCACTTTCACTTTTGTCAAACACAAACTAACAAATAGTCATCCATAAATTTGTGTTTATATATGTACATGTGTACACATGTGTGTTTACATATTACATGCATTTGCATGTGCTCATGTTCAATTGCATCTAATCACAAAACTCACATACAACTGTTCATGTATAGATGTATTTTTTTCCAACATATTCTTTTGGTCTCACTTCTTGATCTTTCTTTTTAAGTGTTTCTGCTCTTTTCCCATCATTATTTTGTACTTATGTGCCAGATCAGTATTTGTAATTCATTAAACACAATTTCTTCTACATCTTTGCCAATAAAAGGATTATACTGAATAAATATTTTGGAAAGAACCACATTTAGTGTTTGTTCTACTATTATTTTATCCCAAGTTTACAAAAAATATTATACCAGTACAAAAATATTCAAAAATCTACGTGGTGTCTCAAAACTCATGTCATATGTGGGATGAGTGACTTGAAGGATAGAAAGACTGCCAAAGTCCAAGAGCATTGATATTACCAAAGTGTGCTTCAATGCTCTTCTGACCCAGAAATCAGAATTTAGAAGCATCATTATCTCCCCTTCCATCTCTTCTTTCTGCAGTATAATGGAAATACCTCTCACGTGGCCTCTGTGATTTTATATCATCAGATGCATAACATAGCCAGCTATCTTGCAGTAGGGAATCTTACTGGGAATGATGACATTGGGCTTTTTCACATGGAATTTATATAGCACTTCTCTTTGATGACATCACTACTTTTATGTTTTGTTTTTCTATACTACATCTCTATGGTGACATGAACACTTATGTTTTGAGTGTCAAAATGTTGCTGGTGTGGATAGTGTTGAAAAGTGCCTGGTTAAAGAAGCTAGGTTTGATTTTGTTAATTTATTTCCTTTTACTTTTTTTCCCTTTCAGGAGTTGCATTTTCCTATAAGATATTTCAGCAGATGTAAAAAAAATATATGACTCCAACAAACAGAAAGCAGCAATTGAGCTCACCCATGAAATCACAAATTAGAAGCAAAAATCTGATGGATATCGGTGCCATTTTAGAATGGAAAGACTACCTGAACATTAAAAAATAAACAAACAGACAAACAAATAAATAAATAAATAAAACACTGAAAAGGAGAGTTTTAAGGGATTTCTGGTAGAAACTGGAAGTAAGCATGAGTATTGAGTTTATTGTTTTTGGCATGATAGATATTGATCCCCATTATAAGTCCTTTACCATGATATAAGAAAACAATTTTAACTCAGCAAAGTATCATATGCGGTCTGTAATTTGTATATAACACTAAAGGAGGATGGTGCTACTTATTTTTAATACTCAACCAAAATAAGATTTCTTAGAAATTCACAGACATTGTCGGCTGCTTTTCTCATTTGTGTGTAATGTACAGAGTAATGTAAAAGCTGGACTTAGAAGAAGCAGAGATGGAAAGTTCTGAACCCTTACGCATTGAGAATCACTGCTATAGGGAAACGTCAGAGTGGTTCTAATTCTTTGTCAATAAAATATGAACCATCAGCTGAGGGATTTATTTTCTTCACCCTGAAAAAGATAGAATTTTATTAAAAAAATGCCGATTTTTTCTTGCATCCAGATGCTATCATATATGCATGCAAGGCAGGAAATTGCATCAAGCACCTTAGCAGCATGGACAGGGTGAGTTTAAGAGCAATGCTGTGGATCACAGACAACAAAAAGGGAAGATCACTGTCCCACCGAACCAGTGGTATGGTCGACTTACTGAATCACTTAAAGCTGAAGTCACACTTTCTTAATTCTTTATTTTTATTTGAAACCATAAATATTATTGTCTAGACTATTTTGAACTAGTTCTTCCTTTTGTTTTATTTGCTGCCAAGTGTTTTGTAACTCATTTGCATTGTTTACTATATTTGCTTTTTTTAAAAGAAATCTTGACATTATAAAAGTTAAGTATAAATAGCTATACTTTAATAATGAGTATTCTATGGTTTACAAAAATTAAAAGAACTTGTCGAATAAATACCCTATTTAGTGGGAAATCTGTGTTGGAATTTTAACCTAGAAGTTAAAGGAAATTATTACACATTGCCTTTCAAAATGAGTGCACACAAAATCACTGACTGCTAATGATGATACTTACCACATACTGTGCCTTTTTCCAGGAAGACATTTGAAGAAGGAAGATCCATTTCACTCTAACAAATAGCTAACTTTTTTTTTTTTTTTTTTTTGAGATGGAGTCTTACTATATTGCCCAAGAGGCTGATCTTGAACTTTAGTTATCCTTCCACCTCAACATCTTGAGTGCTAAGACTGCAAGTGCATACCACCACACTGAACTGACAGCAAGATGTAAAAAGTAAAAATAGAATATGCTTAAGTAGAAGGCATCACTTATTGTACATTTAATCTTTCAACTACTTATTATTTTTTCTTGTATTCATTCATTTTAATCACACACATTGAGTGTCTTCCACGTACCATGAACTGTACTAAGATGTTGAAAAGACAAAGGATAGAGAGCCTTGCCTGAAAGAATCTTAAAATATATAAATGTTATTAACATATAAAAATAACAAAAAGAAATATTTTATGACCTAGAGAATTGATCCTGAATGACTGTCCCAGGGATTCAATGATGATAAATGGTGAGAAGGAGAACTTAAGACTCTACATATAAACTGAAGACTCTCTATATAAACCACTTGTGGTTGCTCTGACCTACATAATTAACTGTGTGACTAGCTTCAGAAATGGTTCTGGGTTAGAAGATGATAATACTTGAAATCTAGCATACTCAGAAAAGATATGTTGAGAGCTTTATGACCAACCGTAGATGGCATCTTTCCTAACAGTAATTTGTAGAAAATGAGACTCCCTGGAATCAAGGAAGCCTACAGTTTACTCATGTGACTTGTTGGTTTTATGGACTCGAGCAATTCATTTCACCTCCGAGTTTCTCTATTTGGAATTTGGGATTTTAATGATTTCATGCTCATGGAATTGCTGAAAATTAAACCCAGGCATCTGGTCTAATTTTAGTGAGTGCTAAATAAATGTTCACTTTTACTATCATTGAGTGTTAGTGATATTCCTAAGTAGCTAGTGGAAAAAATGAGCTAATTAGAATTTTCCAAATAGTGTTTATAGTTTTCTTGTATATCAGCTAAAGTATGTATATACAGTTGGTTTCAAGAATGGAAAATAAGGAGTTAATATTTAATAATTTAATAATTATTATTAATAAAGATTAATAATAGGATGGGGAAGATGATAATTGTCCCCAGATATACACAAAGTCCAAAGAATTTATATAATGCATCATTTACAATTTAACAAACTCACATCTTTTAATTAAAAAAAATAGTGTCAATGTCCATCGATTTGTTATACATGAAGATGCTTCCTTTATTAATTTAGGAAACTGAGCATTTTTCTCTATGTGGTTCTGATTTTTATTCAAAAATCAAAAATTGTGACTCAAAAAATCAAAATATTGTAGAAATTTAGTAAAGAGCACAGTTATAGTCCTGAAAAAAATGTGAACATGAATTTTGTTCTCATTATGCTAAATATTACATGTACTATTACTATGGCATGTAACAATAAATTAAAAACAAGGCTACAGAGTGATTGAGAGCTTATTCTGTACTTGATACTAATTCATGTGTAAGTACTGTACTTTCATTTAATTCTGAAAATGACAATATAACATAATGTTAATATTAACTCATTTTATAGCTGAGAAAACTAAGGCATAGAGAGGGCAAGTACATTGTTAAATGCCACACTACTAGCAATTACTTAGGATTTGACAGAGTTGGGCTCCAGAACATGCATATCAGTTACATTCCAGAAATAGGGCATAACCCAATATAAAATCAATCAAGCTGATTATTTCTGCCAAAAATGTAATCCATTTTTGATGGTTCATTTGTCATTTATACATACATTTTCAAGGTTAGTAAACAAATATTTCATGAGCAAATCATTTTGAACAATTATTTTTATTTTTTTGCAAATTTGCTGCTAGAGCTCTGGTGACCTATTTCATGACCTGCAAGTTTCTTGTTAAAGTTCTTGCTGATCTTCAACCATGCATACATTATAGATTTTGCAACTAGTGAAGGGGTTTGATAGATATATGGATTTATTTATTGTAAATTACTCACGAGAGAGAGACATTTCATTGTAAAACACTCCCTGATATTGATTCAGTAAAATGAGGGTGTCATCATTAAACAAATCTTCCCGAATACCCATGCCATTAAAACTAATTGGCCATGTCTTTTCTCTAAGCATGATAGGGGTACATTTTATGGGCTACTAAAGAAAGTTTTATTTGATATTTCCACCTACTCATGTGGTATCTAAGGATGATACTTCTTATTCAAGGCATTGCAAAATTTTCTTCCATCTTAATATAAAAGTAAGAACATCTAAAAATGCTAAAAACATCTATGGCTTTTCTTTTTAAATTTTTACTTTAATATGTCCATTACTATTTAATAAGTTTAATTATTTAAACTGCTAGACTGGGTTTTAAGGAAAAAATGCCATCATTTTATTTGTTATATTCTATGGAATATTGCAGAATTTCATTTTCAATATAAACTTTTCTCAACTACCTTGCATTAATTATTTTATTTGAGTAATGACATAGAGTTAGGTTAATATCCTCCTTATTCTGATGGCTTATTCAGATAATTATTCTCCAAATCACTCCTTTAAAGTAAATATTTATTATTATATTAAATATTATTTACTTTATTATTATATTAAATATTATTATATTAAAGAAATATCTGTTCATCAGGGCAAACACTCTTCACTCTAGGCATTTTCTCCCTGTTTGGAAAGTGTAGACTTGGGCACATAACTCATACTTGTTTCCATCAGCCAAGAACATGTCAATATCCACATGATAAATTCATCAAATTCCCTGACTTCTATGGTTTCTGCTTCTCTTCTCTACTTCATTTATACTAATAAAGTTCCACACTGAGTGTTGTTAGAAATTACTATCCTAAATCATTGAAAAAAGCACAAGATTCTCTGACAAAATTTTCCTATTCTAATTAAATAGAAAAATTATTATTCTAACTAAAACTTTTTTCTTGATGTTCTGAGAACTTTTCTCTTTTCAGCTAGCTAGTTCCCTCCTCTTTCAATTTTTATTCATAACCAGAGCTGCATGATCTACAATTTCAATAAGAGTTTTTCCCTCTTATATTATCTACCTAGCAAAAACCCAATCCTTGATAAGCAAAAAGTCACTTACTTTATTATCTTCCAAATGATTAATGCTCAAAAAATTATGCATTAATATAGATTGATACCACTATTAATTTGTAACCATAGTACACAAATATCTGTGAACTCAAACAGAAATTCTATTATGTTCCTCCAAGTGATTCACTCTTCCAGAACACAGTGCTAAAGCTTATTTCAAAATTTCTTCATGCTTCAAAACTCTGATTCTGCTAATCCATATTTACTCTCAGCAAATAGACATGTATTCTGTATTCGACAGAACGTAAAAAGCTCAATACTCAATTGTTCTTTAATTTCTGAATGCTGTGCTTATCTAATCTTTGTTACCTTCTTCAATAGAAGTTTTTTGTCTTCATTTCTAGAGTCAATCTTTCCACCATTGCTCTGAGTTCTGCATATTCTAAATTTTCTAATTATTAAGGAGAATAATGTTTAGAAATTCACCCTGCCATTATTTTGTCTTGGAGATATTTGAAAGCCCTAAAAAGAAAAAAAGTTGTTTATATTGGTATGATGAGATCTATAATAGGTTACCCAAGGTACAGCATAACTATTTCTTTGTCAATAACGCTATTCAATTGCCTCACAAAGGATAAGATCAAAGAAATATTTTAAAAGAAATATAGAGTCCTTAAATAAAATTAGACACTATTACCTCTTAAATAATATTCATATTTGCTTGGTCAGGAGGAATTTAATTTTTGAACAATCAAAAATTTTACTCCTAACTCTTCCTGGTAGAGGTGTGAGCTACTCCGGGTAATCCTGCTCTTATCCTCACTTTTAGACTAACACATCCAAGCCCTTTCTAGCTAGAATCATAAGGAAAAATTAAAGGAAAGCTTCCAAGAATACCTGTACAAAGTTGAAATGTTTTACTTTATTAGAAAAAAACAGACCAGTTGTATACAAGAATGGTGAGGGAGTGATGGGTTGTAGCTCAGTGGGAGAGAGCTTGCCTTGCACACATGAGGCACTGGGTTCAATCCTTAGCAACACATAAAAATAAATAAAATAAAGGTATTGTGTCCATCAACAATTTAAATAAAATGATGACAGAGAAGAGAAACCCAATATTTTCAAGGCAAAATGGATCTGCTAAGGGCATATTTGAAAACATAAAAATAATAAATGAGAGAAAAAGGATCCAGGATTGGCTCATATAAATACCTTACTGTGAATCAGAAGGAAATAGCAGAAATCAGAGGTGACTACTTTTCGCTATGCTGTGTTATCTTTGTTTTTTGTTTTTTTTTTTTTACTTAGTAGCATGGGCTGTTTTAACTCTGGATAAGGTCAGCCTAATAAGAGATACTCAGGAAAAGGGCTATAATTGCTTCTTACCCTTCTAGAGGGGGCTCTGGTACAAACAGAGGCAGCTTGTTGGAATAATAAGATCATTATTCAATAGGTCATTGCAGTTCTAGGGTGATTCAGGTGCCATCAGCATCATAGAAACCCCTCACAGATTGAAAATAGTAAGAAAAAATTTCCTGCATCTTCATGCCCTCATTGCAAACAAACACCACTATCAAGGAATAGGAAAACAAACAAACAAACAAGTGAACAAAAAAATTTAAGGGGAAATAAAAAGTTTCACTCTTTTCAGTTCACACAAATTTGGCTCTCATCCATTTTAATCATGCTCTTTAGATAAGTATGCTGAATTTCAAGTCAATCAGTATATCTTAATTCTCATAATATCTGGTCTTTTGTTTACATTCAAATGCATTTTTTATTTCTCTTAAAGGCATGTCTTTGCATAGACAATGCCATGTTTTCCACTTTTTCCCTCATACTTTTCCTTTTTTTCACTTCAACTTATTCTACCTGGTCCTTAGATGTTGAAATTCCTCAAGGCTTTTTTAAAATTTTTATTTTCCTCTGTTCTATTTTTCTCTGTGCCATATCCTCTCCAAGACTGATGCTTCCATTACTGCCTCTAGAACACGAAACCTTGAAATTTCTCTGTCATTTTGAGTTCTCATCTGAATTTCAGACTTCTATCCAACCAAAAGTTGGATTATCTTTGTTGATGAAATGATTCTTTACTTAGAAGACCCAAAACACTTCAACAGAAGACTTCTAGTGTTGATAAATTAAGCCAAATAACAGGAGATATGATCAACATACAAAATCAATAGTTTTCCAAAGCTCCAATAATGAATCTACTGAGGAAAAACATTAGGAAAACAATTCCATTCACAATAGTCTCAGAAACAAAACAAACCAAAACAAAAAACCTGGGACTGAATCTAACCAAGAAAGTTAAAGATCTTTATAGTGAAAATTACAAAACACTACAATTACAAAACACTACAGAAAGAAACTGAAGACTTTAGGAGATGGAAAGACCTACCATGTTTTTTGGATAGACAAAATTAATATCATCAAAATGGCCATATGACCAAAAGCAATATTCAGATTCAATGAATTCCTCATCAAAATACAGAATATATTTTTCATGGTATTAGAAAAAATAATCCCATGATTCATATAAAAGAATAAAAGTTTCAGAATTATCAAATTGATCCTGAGCAAGAAGAATGATGCTGGTAGAATCATAATACTGATCTCCAATGACACTAACAAGTTATAGTTACAAACACAGCATGGCATCATCTTCCAAACAGACATAAAGATCAATGGACCTGAGTAGAAGACAGAGAAAAGTTCACATAGATACAGTCATCTGATCTTTGAAAAAGGTGCCAAAAACATACATTGGAGGAAAATTAGCCTTTTAAAAAACAAATGGATATTCACATGTACAAAACTCAAAATAGATCCTTATCTTTCATCCTGTACAGAAATCACCTCAGTGTGGATAAAAGACTGAGGAAATAGACCAGAAACACCACAACTGCTGTAGGAAAACATTCCAACACATTGGCACAGACACTGACTTCCTTAATAAGTATCCTAAAGCTCAAGAAAGAAAACCAAGAGTCTAAAAATGGAGGTCTTCAAAGTAAAAATCTTCTGAACAACAAGTAGCTACCTATAGTCTTCACTTAGGTAGTAAAAGGCATTTTAACTCCATATACTAGAATGTAATTCACAACTTTCTTTCCAAACTTCGTCATCTGCTAGTGTTACTTTTTTTTGTTGTTTTGGTACCATGGATTGAACCTAGTGGTACTTCACCTGAGCCACATCCTCAGCTATTTTAATTTAATTTTTTGTTTGTTTGATTGTTTATTAATTTATTATTTTGAGACAGGATTTCACTAAATTGCTTAGGGTCTCCCTACATTGCTGAGGCTGTCTTTAAATTTGCAATCCTCCTGCCTCAGCCTCGCAAGCAGCTCTAGTGTTACATTTTTAGTGTAAAATAACATAAGGAATCTTAGACTGAAAATTTGTGAAAACATAATTGATATAATTATATTATTCACATTCATTTTGATGAACTCATAATTATTATGTATATTTTATAGAGTACAATGCAATATTTTTATGTATACATTGTAGAATAAATAAATCAAACTAATATCTATCACCTCACCACCTGATCTTTCTACATGGTAGTAATGCTAAATGTCTATTTTTTTTGTCATTTTTGAAATATACAGTGCATGCTTATTAGCCTTGATCATCATGCTGTATATTAGATCACTAAAATGTATTCCTCTAGTATGAGATTTGTATAATTTGATCAACATATTCCCTGTCCCCATGTCTCCCTTTTCCTGTCTGTCATTACCTTTCTGTTTCTATGATACTGATTTTTAGATTCCTCATCTTTGTGAAATCACACAATATTTATTTTTCTGTGCCTTGCTTATTTTACTTAGCAAAATGCCTTCCAGTTCCAAGCATACTATCACAAATGAGAATTTGTATCCTTTTAAAGATTATATTGTATTTCATTATGTATATACTTTCATCTATTCATTCATCCACTGATGGGCATTTAATTTGCTCCTATATCTTAACTATTTGGAATGAAGCTGAAATGAATAAGGGAGTACATATATTTTTGTGATATGTCAATTTCAAATCCTTATTATATGTCCATAAGGATTTTATAGTCAAGTTTTGACAAAAAGTGCCTAGAGTATATGGTGGGGAATGGACAGACTTTTTAATAAATGGTGGTGAAAAAATCAGATAGCCACATATAGAAGAAAAATAGTTGGACACTTATGGAACACAAGATATATAGTCAACTCTAAATGAATAACTATTAAAACATAAGATCTAAACTTGTAAAGCCATTAGAAGAAAAATAATATGGTTAAATCTCCACAGCATTGCTCTGAGATATGATTTATCAGATAGGATTCCAAAAGCATAAGCAAGAAAAGCAAAAATAGGCTAATGAGTTTGCCTGAAGCTGAAGTTTCTCACAGTAATTAAACAATTAAAATCACAACACAAGAACTGGGGGAAAATATTTGCATCCATACATCTTGTATAGAACTAATATCCAAACTGTGTAAGGAACTAAACAGCTCAATGAAAAAAAAAAGTCAATTTAAAATTTAAGGATCTGGATGAACATTTCCAAAGAAGAGCTGTGAATAGGCAATATATAAATTAAAAAAAAAAACATTCTCAACATCTCTTTATAATCAGAGTAGTGCAAATCAAGCCCACAATGAGATATCACCCTGTATGTGTTAGGATGGTAATTATCAAAAAGAAGAAGGATAACAGGTGTTGGTGAGTTTGTGGAGTGAAGGGCAGCCTTGTACACTGTTACGGAAAATATAAATTAGTGTGCTCATTTTGGAAAATAGAATAGAGGTTCCTCAAAAAACTAAGTAACTCCAATAAGAAAGAATTCTTTTAGAGAGAAATAATATGTAGACATAAACAAATTCTGTTGTCAGTGGTCACATTTCAAAAGTGGTTTCCCAACTGTTGCTGCAGGTGGTTCTATACAGATAAATAATAGGAATTTTATTTTGTTCATTATGTACCACTTCAGTGTCAGTTTTTAATTAAAAAAGCTTACCTTATTACTATGACATAATATATAGGACATTTTCATTTTGAATGAAATTATTTTAATAGGAATTGTTATGGAAAAATACAGGGAAGTATTTTTTAAATACTTATTATTATGTAGTATTATGCCATGCTGTATGAAACTAATTTTTAGTAAAATGAAAAGTTTTTATAAGTTTGAAGCTCCTGATTAGGATCATATTTATAGCATAATCTCCCCCATTGAGAATAAAGAAGATGTTCCATTAATTTTAATTAAGCAAACCTCCCTGTGGATTGCCTTTTGAAAAAAAATACTTAAGAATTTTATATCTCCCTTCAAATTACTGACACCAGAAAGAGGTGTGAGGTCATTCCTTAGACGTTTTCATCGCACCTAAAGTGAAAGGGAAATGGAAGCATGATAAGAATCAGCCTCATTTGCCCATTTTGAGCTTAATAAGGCACTTTTATACAGATACTTAGGGCTCTCTTGTAGCTGCACTAGTCCTAATTAATGCTTGCCACCTAACATCTCTGGGCTTAAGAATGAAACCAAGAGAATCCCCTCATGAGGAGGAAAATTAATTTAAAAAAAAAGAAAAGAAATGAAAAACATTTGAGCGACTTAATATAGGTATTATATAAAATAATATGAAATTATTAAAAAAAATGTTCATATGATTTTCAGCAACATTCTCATATTCATTATCTTTTCTGAATAATTAATAGAAAAAAATGAGTGTTTCTTTTTGTGGAAGATGCAAACATTAACATTATGGGCAAGTCACATTTTAATTTCATACTTGGTGCTTCAGCTTATGCTATGTTTTTAGTTAGTGCTGGCCTATTAAGCTGCTAATTTATCTACTGTTGTGAAGGCCTCTGGAAATGCTGCTCCATAAATAATAGGGCAGTGATCCATAACCACCTCCCATGTAACAGCATCGAGTCCACTGCAGCTAATAGGAACAAACTGCTGGTTGCTAGGTGCCAAAATGCTGCTTGCCTATTTAGGAAGTGATATAGTTTTGTCTCCCTGCTAAGATGACAAAACTGTAATTAGAGATTAATCAAGAGCTACATTAGTGCCACAGTTTCCTGCAGTCTGACTTTTGTTGCCCACCAGCAGTTAAGTGCATCTGCTCGTATTTACCAGTTCTCTGGAGATTTAAAAATTTATTGTCATATTTACAGGAACAGCTGCCGAGCTAGTTGTCAAATCATAAAGAAGTAACTCAAGAGAATGCATATAATTAACTACTCTGTCTTTTGACTAAAATGAGGCTCCATTAAAAAAATTAAGTAGCATATTACATAACCAGTATTTTTTAATGCTTGGATTTTGCTATTTTTTATTAAAACAATTCTACGAACTGTACAGTGATTTATACTGAATAAATATAGATCAATTCAAATATTAAAAAAGAGACAAATACTGGCTGATAGCAAAGGAAATTTAAATCATGATTACTTTGGGAACTGTGATGATGTGAATTAACATCATGTGAAGTTCTCTGCTACCATGACTTTCCAAAGAAAAATAATATTTTATAGAATTGCTGTTTATTTGGGTTACACTTGCCATTCTTTTAGAACTTTTGTTATATATGCTTGGTGCAAACTATTATTTTTCCCTATTATTCACATATATTATGTTTCCTTTTCTGATTCATATTATGTTTTCATTTTTCCAAATGTGTTAGCATAAATATGTATTAACCAATAGCACATTTTTCTCTTAGAAAGCCCAATACTCTGAGAAAATGCCTTCTTTCATTTATTTGGTTACTTTAGCAAATACAGCGTCAAAATTAAATGATTGGGATATTTTAAATCTTACATTTCATAAAGTTTGAACAATGCTAAATATTTCTTGACACATCTTTTGCATTTAATCTGTGACACTCTTAAAACTTGGAGTGGAATTAAATATAAAATTCATTTTATTTTCTGAATTGTATAAAACAGTTATAAGTTAAATCATTGGAAAATTATATTCTTATTAACATGCTTTATAAGATTATATGCATCTCGTACACATAGACAAACATGTTTAAATGCATTTATAGTATTCATTCCACTTTGTATTGAAGGAAATACATTTTGATATCATTTTGGTTATTTTAGTTTGCAGCAGATTTTTAGAGTAGTTACAATTCCCTCTAACATTAATTTTTTAATATAAAAATTTTGACATTTAAACTTAAAATTATTTAATCAAATTAAAACACTAAAAATTACTTCAAAATGAGTGTAGGTATTGTGCTTATATTTTAAATTATAGAGCTTATATTAATTGTAAAGTATTTTTAGATATCTGATTCACTCATTGAGGGATCCATAAGAAAAAGCAAAAGTTTCTGCAGTCTGACTTTTGTTGTCCACCAACAGTTAAGTGCATCTGCTTGTATTTACTAAGTGAAAATTTAGTCATCCTTTCTAAAATTGAGGATAAAAAATGTATTTTTAGTGGCTGTTATTGTTTCTAAAAGTATTTACTACATTGATTTGTATACACATGCATATATATTCATACAGATTAAGTGAGAAGTCTTTAGAATTATATTAAAAAGAATTATAAAACTGATTATAGAAAAACTTGTGCTAAAATGTACCATTATTTATTTTGGAGTTTGCATTTCTGTTTTTCTCTTTGGTCTAAAGTGACAAATTATTGTCTACTAGAGAAATATTGTTTAGGAAGAAAAGCTGAAATAGAGGAAATGAGATATAGAAAGAAATTCTGCATTTGTTACTGAAATATCTTTTCAGGGACTGCTCTGGGGTGTTTCAGGGATCTATGAGCTCACTACACTTTTTCAGGTCATCAGATAGAAGTTTACCTGCTTATAGTCAACTCTCACATTGATAATTGATACAAACTTACTGTTTAAAAAATCTCCAAATCAGATTTTTACAATATATATATATATATATATATATATATACACATATACGTATATATGTACATATGTGTATATATATGTATATATATAATACTGTGTTTGTAAAAATATGGAATTTTGGATGCAAAGATAATTTCTTAAAATTTTAATCATCATATTACAGTCCACTGATAAATATATAATTTGAAATGCACCATATTATAAAATAAAAACACTATTAGCTATACTGCTTGGAAGTAGAGCATAACAAATCTATGGAAAAATAACTAATAGGAATATTTTACCCTTTAACATGTTCTTTTCATTTAAAATACTGTTAGTACCAAGAAGTTTTCATAATATTAAAAGAAATTCCAGACCACTCATTTTAATTGCTGGCATGGCAGTTGTAAGCTGAGGAGACTAGACATTTCCTTTATATGACATGTCATTATTGAGGCAGAAAAGCATTTCTTGAGAAGGCAATAGGGAGTGCTTCACCAACTAATCACTAGACTTGGTTTCTTTACTGTTATTTGTTTCCAAGTTAATTTTAAAATATCAATAGCAGCAATACAACTTGTTATTTTCCTCTAAAGAAGAAGTGCAACACAGGTAAAAAAAAAAAAAAAAAAAACTGAGAAGTGTCCATAAACCTTAAATTAATGAATTCCAATGTTTTAGGATCAATTGAGACCAAAAATCCTATTTAATTTTGATATAAGTACTTATTAAATCATTTATTAGAGTGATATTTTAAGTTATATATTAATTTATTTACAATCATTATAAGAAGTATATATAAACAATTACTGTTATAATTACGATAAGTTCCTAATAACAAAACCAACCTTGGAATCAGAGTGCCATTCTGTCACATTTCTCTGCTATGATCTCAAGCAAATCATAAACTGTCTCTGTTTTTCTAACTGAATGATGGAGAAAAGAAAATCTACCACATGAAGGTGGTTTTAGGTTTACACTGTTTGAAAGAATATGAAATACTCAAGGTACATGACACATGTGACTTTCTTAAATTATACCTTTTGGGAAATCAGGCAAATACAAACATGTATATAGAAAAGGTTGACATGTATTTTCACCACCATTCCAACGAGATACTGTTATTAATATACTCACTGGATTTATTTCTAAAGTACTCGTATAAACATAGATTGCTCATAGTTGTTTATACACCATTCAAATTATCCAATTAGACAACTGGTATCTGCTCTCTCCATTTGGTAAAGATAATTTTAATGCCATTAAATGGCTTTTAGAAATATTATAAGGAATAAAATTCAAATAATGGATATATTATTTACTTAACTTTTCCATAATTATTGCTCATTACATTGCTTACTATTAGCATAATAAAAATTATGTAATAAAAAGTTTCTACATAGATCTTTGTTTCCTGTCTCTTTAGGAAAGATTGTGAGCAACAGTTGTTAGAAAAAGACAATTAAAAAAATGAAAGATATATTTGTCCAAATTGCTTTTCTGAAAGACCAGACCAATTTAGTATTCTATAGGTACCTTAGCAGATTCCTGGTCCAACCATATCAAACTGAGTATTTAGAATTTTTTCATATTTGCCAATTTTAGGATCCTCTTTAATATTTAGCAGTACTTAATTTTGATGGCATAAAATCTTAATGTATTTTAGTAGCCATTTGATTTTCTTCCTCTGAAAAATGCCTGAATGATTTGCGACGTATTTTTCAATGTGGAGTTAGTTACTTAAATGACTTGAAAATGTTCTTGGTGTAATATTATTAATACAAACATCATATCTCATTTTGTCATTTACTCACACAATAGATTTGAAAATATTAATATGTAATATTTAACATTTTACTTATATCTCTATACCTTTCCCTCTGGAAATTCTACAATGGCTTTGTGTACCCAAAGATCCATGCTCCAATCTTAAATATATTGTTATTCACTTGGTTTTTCATTTAGATATTTGAATGATTAAAATTTTTATAACTAATGTTTTCTCTCACCTGTGTGTTATTTCTAAGTAAGACATGTAATAAAGCCTCGCTTTTGTTCTCCAACAATCTTTCTAAGATTATTTAATGTGTAAGCATTCATTTCACTGATTCCTATGATATTTTTGTCATAGCAAAGTGTTATATATGCTGGAGTAGATTTTGGACTTCAGTTTTCTAACATACCTCCTAGTAATTCTTCCAACATAACCATAATATTTAGATTTTTTTTTTTTTTGGTAAATCTTAAAAACTATTGGATTACTCATATTCTCTCTAAAATTCTTTTCAGTTACTGGGTTTCATTTTTCCAAATTCCTCTGTTCTCACCCAAATAAATTCAGTTGGTGTTTTTGTATGGAACTGTGCTAAAATCAAATGTAATTTAGGAAAAAACAAAAAGCAAACTTCCACAACAGGTTTATACTTTCCATTAAATAACATGGTAGTCTCATGTTGATGTACAGCCATTTTTATGTTACTGAATATAGATTTAATTAATATTCACTTCCCATGTGATTGGACTTTTGATAATTTTTTTTATTTTATCTTTTTTAAACTCTGTAGTAATCCCACAAGGTAGATATTATCATCATAACTGTTATGTTGATGAGAAAATTCAGGCTTATATTAACTTTATTCAATGTCCCATATTAGCAAGTGTCGGACTCCAGTTTACATCTAGGTCAATCATCTTACCTGTTGACTCTCAGTAATTGTAGGAAATAACTAATGATAAGTATTTGACTCTGCAAATGTTATTCAATATGAAGTAATGCTGATTGCATTTAGTAAGTGTAACAATAGTCTGTTCCCTCATTCCTGTTCCACAAAAAAAAAAAAAAAAAAAAAAAAAAAAAGCAATTTCCTAATAGTTGTATTGATCAGCTCTTTTTCTATTTTGGGGGGGTCGTTTTAATTTTGGGTTTTTTTGTTTTTTTTTTTGGCTAGGACTATCCATCTTCAACAGAAAGAAAGTGTAACAAACCTGCCTTTTAATCACTATAGACTTCCAAGGCACTCCAGCATAAATTCTCAGATCTCCTGTCACTATTCATACCCAGGATACATTTCGAAAGATCAGAGAAAGTTAAACTATTTTCCAGCAAAGGCCTGGCACAATCCCACAGTGGGTAGGTTACTAATGGTATATGAAGGTGATTGTTTGCTTTGTTTTTTATTTCTGTAAAGGTGATTTTTAGCTATTGTGAATTGTGCTGCTAGCCAACCTAGATGTCCTTCAGTGGATTAATGGATAAAAAAAGAATGTGGCATTTATACACAATGGAATATAGCTCAGCAATAAAAAAGAATAAGATCATGGCATTTTCAGGGAAACTGATGGCATTAAAGAAGATTCTGCTAAGTGAAGTTAGCCAATCCCCAAAAAAACAAATGCTGAATGTCTTCTCTGATATAAGGGGGTGACTCAAATTGGGGTTGGGAGGGAAAGCAAGGGAGGAAGATTACCTCTAGATAGGGAATAGGGGTGGGAGGGAAAGGGAGGGAGAAGGAGAATAGCATGGATGGTTAAAGGAGATCCTCATCATTAAACAAAATACATGTATGAAGATGTGAACTTGGTGTCAACATACCTTATATACAATAAGAGATATGATAAATTATGGTATAATGGTGCATTAAGAATTGTAATGCAAAAATAAATAAATAAATAAATAAGGTGATTTTTTTAGCCTTATAAGTACTTTCATCAGTGTTTTCATTTTAATTTGAACTATTTTGCTCTTCAATCTTCCCAGATTTACAAACATACACCCTTTATTAATATGCCCTTATTAATATGCCCAATGGTAGTCTGTGACTACCATTGTTCAAAACAAAATTACATACATTTCAGGATAAAAATACCCACAGTAACAATGTAGGTTTTCTCTCTTTTGTCATTGTGTTAAATGGAACCCAGTGTGTTGAATTCAAACTAGATTTGTCTGGCTTAAGTTTTATATATAAAATGCAAATTATCAAATGTTTCTATTAATGGATGAGAAATGAATCTAGAAACAATATGTTGGTTCTAACATACATTTTGGTTTCATGTAGCAATTTACTTTTGCATTATTAGTGTTCCATTATTCAGGTTCTCTACTGCCCAAGAAACTATTGATGTCTAGAATTTCACTTTGTGTAACTGAAATCCCAATGAGAAGTGACTTGCTCCTGAGTCTTTGTATACATTTCTGAAGTGGTTTCAATTCTTTATAGTCGAATCATGACACCGAGCTGTGTTTTTTACTTTTGATCACAAGAGGAAAAATGGTATCTATGGCAACAGAAAAGTAAAAGTGTGGTTTCTGACAGGGTTTTCATGTGACAGAAATGACAGCCATCTTTGTTAAGTAATACTACGTTAAGATGCTATCTTTTGTGTCAAATTTACTGTGATATCCAAAATTGGGGAATTACAACTTTAAAGAAAAAGATAGCTCAGCAATTAAAGTGTATATTATAGAGTCTTTAGACTGACTTCCTGTGACCTGCCTTTCAGCTTGGTGTTTGATTTAAAAAGCAGCATGGACTGGTGTCTCCAAATCATGATCAGTTAATTAGAAGATGTCAGCATTGAGCTTGGACCAAACGTATTTTTCAAGAAAGTGACTAAAATTACAATATGTGGTAATTTTGATGTCTTTCTTATACAATCTATATAAAAACGAAAAAGGTTGTGGTTAGTAAAATTTAGTTAATTTTGTCAGTGTCCTATTTTTTCTTCTTCTTTTATCTTAAAAAAAATAAGAGTAAAAGAGTGACCACTAGCTTCTTCAACTCCTTCAACTCCACCAATACACACACACACACACACACACACATCACACATCACACTTTTAGAAAATATCTAGTTGAATTGTTTTGGTTCTACCATTTTTAAGTATATTGTTGGGTGACAGTAAATGCATTCATATTGTTGTGCCCCCATCACTATATTCTACCCTTGGATAGTCTTTTTATTTTGCAAAACATAAACCCAATACCAGCTGAATAGCTCCTTGTAATTCTCTCTTCTCAGCCTCTAGTAACCACCACTCAACTTTTTGTCTCTATGCCAACTACTGTAGGCATCTTTGCTATTGGTTGAAGGCTTATTTCAGTTAGCATAATGTCCTCAATATTCATACATGCTTTAGTGTGAGTCAGAATCTTCTCCTTTTCTAAGACTAAATCATACATCATCCTATGTATATAACACATTATATTTGTCTGCTCATCCACTGTTGGATAATTGCATGCTTCCACCTCTTGTCTATTGAGAATTATGCTGCTGTGAACACAGCTATTACAACTTCCTGCTTGCACTTTTGGGGGGTGTTTATCCAGAAGTGGAATTGCTGTGTCCTACAGTACTCCATTTAATTTTTTGAGATGCCATCTATTACACAGTTTTCCACAAAAAACAAACCATTTTACATTTCTACCACTAGTGCATAAAGATTATAATTTCTCCATATCCTTGCCAACAGTTGTTATTTTCTTTATGTACCACATTTTAAACAGTATCTCGGGATCTGAGTGTAATATAATAATAAAATATGTAGCTAATGTATCCAGCACCTAAATTCTACCCAGATTTACACAACACTTAATAGCTAGTATTTAATTCCTTTGAATTTCTGGTTTGCAATCTGTAAAAAGGATAATAGTGCATACTATTTAGATATATTTTTGTGATATGCTTTAAAACAACACAATGCCAGTCATTTATTTAGCTTTCAATGTAACTTAGCTATAGTTGTTATTAATTCCACAGTGAATGAACCAGTTAACATTATAACTAATTTAAAGATGAATTTCAGAGAGTTTGAGTAAATAGCCAAATGTCAACATGGCAAGGACATAGAAAGTGATGAGAAATAGACTAAAACAGGCAAATGCCCATCCATTTGGTCCAATATGCTTATAATTCTGTAAAGCAAAGGCAGGTGAAAACATTCCTTCCTGAATATCCCAGTTCCACATGAAAAAAAAAAAAAACAGGAAAAAAATGTATGTTGCTAGTTACTCAGACAAATTTTTTTCTTTCCCAAAATTCCAGCTCCCAAATGACCATGACCATGAAGGCTTGATAGTAGTATTTTCATTTATTAATTTCTTTCCCATTTTCAGCAAAATTTCTGAGTCTTGTATTAGTTTATTGAATATTCATTTTAAAATATTTTTATATCTTTATTACATTAATAGATTCTTAAAGGCAAAGGTTAATCAACATATTTCTTCTTCCTAATTTCTCCTGTAAATGACATTTTTATTTATCATTCTATATTTAATGATTTATTCCAATAATATTTTTACCATTGAATTCTTGATGTTTTTATAAAGTTTGCAAATCGTTTTTAAAAGAATACTTAATAGGTAAAATGTATATATTTAGAAAGAGGAATTTTACTATTTAACCTGTTTTTCTCTAAATTGGCACTTTGTAAGACAAATATTATCTGACATATAGAATTTTTACATCGATATAGACCAAGTTCACTGAGTGATTTGAAGGTATGAGGCAAAATGTTTGCTTTCCTGAGATCTAGTTCAGTGTTGTTCTCTATATTAAAACTGAGCCTTTATTACAATTTTGGAATTTTTCTTCTTAATTATATTTATCTATTAATGTAATATTGCTTCCTGAGGATCACATTATAATGTATATATTTCATATAGGTGGTACATAAATAATGTGTTTCCGGCATGTGTTACTATTATACTGGACTGGCTTTGAAGTTAGACAAACCTAGATTAGAATATCAATAATCCTTTACATAAAATTTTGAAGATTCAGTGATGCCACCTATAAAATATTCAGGACAAAATATACCATACGATGAACTCAAAGTAAATGTTAGTAATTAGCATCAGTTTTCATAACTTTGATAGTGATTAACAGTTTTCATGTTTGCTTTGAAACAATGTTTTTTTCCCCTCAATCTAGACTTCTGCTATTGTTGTTTGGATTGAATCAGCATCTTTTGAGTTCTTATATTTTAAATGAATCATTACAACTTTATAAAAGGATTGATATCTCTAGGTAGCTACCACACTACTGTTATCACTACTTCGGAGAGGCCAACCCCTTTGGTTCATTGTGGGCCAATACAGTGCTAAGTTCAGTCATAGTATAGGGAACAAACAGGAAGGTGACTTGAAGTGCAAACTATAAAATGCAGAAGTTTTGTCTTAGTGAAATAAATATCCCCTTTGCATTTTCTGCAAAAATAAAGACATGTCTTTATTACTTGTAAATTCTAAGATATATGATATTATTAAGTGAAATAAGTGCAAAATATATGTAGTATATATATTTTATAAAATATAAATTTGAAACTATGGATTGAGAAAATATATCAATTTCTCAAGTATTATTCACTAATAAGAATCTGTACTTTATGAATAATCTGCAAAAGATAATTTTACCCCTGAAGGAAAGATACCAAAATAAAGCACAAAACCTATGTAAAATGACATTTTAAAATATCTGTAGATTAATATATCACATCTCAAAGAGTTGCTATTCTAAAACATAATTGAAAATTCTCTTTGATAATAATGGCAACATTTTGCATCAAGAATAGCTTGAAATAATTACTTAAAATGCAGAATTTAAGTAATTAATCCCTACAATTATTCAGTATATATTCTGACAGATTATCCAGAATATTAAATAGGCAGACAACACAGGAAAAAAATCCTTTAAGATTCTTAAAAATTGAACTACCCTAACAAATAAGAAACTCAAATATTTACGTTTTATAATTGATGGCAATATTTCTATTACTTTGAAGAAGTGTCAAATACCATGCCAAAAATTTACAATGAATTAATCTATAAAATTATGATATTTTTATAATATTCAGACCCACTAAGCTGTTAAGAAGGTAGAACAATTAAATCTAAGATGGAGTCACAATATAAATAAAATACCCACTGAAAACTAGCAGAAATTGTTTTCAGTATCATAGTATCTTGCATCATATTTAAGTGCAAGTTTTCTGCTGGGATTTTGGCTCCTTAATGATTATTCTGCTGGGAAGAATGGAGAAATTAAAATGTGTTTTTTAAAGAAAATTTTTAGAATGCAAAAGTTTCACGTATTAGAGAAGAACACTTGTATAGTTGTAACTTCAGCAGTCACTTGGGATCAAACGTAAAATCCAAAAGGCAGCTGCACAGCACAGATGAACAATTTTGTTCTCCACAATTACCTTGATTGTAGATAATCTGATTTGGACTGCTCTGTGAGTCTGTGTGTGTACGTGTGTGTGTGCGTGTGCGTGCGCGTGCGTGTGTGTGTGTGTGTGTGTGTGTGTGTGTGTATCTAATCTTATATAAGAGTTGATGCCTTTGGTGACTGAATTAGGTCAAAATACAAAAGACAAAATAGCTAATAAATAAGAAACATTATCAAGATTTTAAAATCCACAATTGTACTCTATTTCCCCAAACCCAAGGCTTTGATGAAAATTGTTTATTGCATGGCTAAGTTCTTATCTGGAAGGCATCTTCTGGCTTTGAAGATTTTACCATAGTCTTAGAAATAAAAAATTGAGCAAATTGCGGTGCTTTTCTGTAATTTTGTAAAACAGGGTGTTTCAAGATAAATTATACCAGTGGACTGTATCTGTCTTGGACCACAAAACACATGTAAAATACCTGTAATTTAGTCATTTCAAGGCATGCATGAAAAAGGTAATAAACACAAACACAGACATCCTAGTTTGCAGACATGCAGACTTCACAAGTTAGAAAGATTTCAGGCTTACTAAATATCAAAGATGAAATCTGTACTGCACACCAAACTACAGAAAATTGCCTTCAAATTTAAGGTACAATTTATTTCAAATGGGGTAAAGTTGTAGCCTGAAGCATTGAAGCAGACAGAGCTTCATCTAGATTTATTCCTTTTTATTTACAATACAAATCCCACATGCACATACATATAAGCGATGTATTCCCAAAATTATCTTCTTTACTGTTTAGTTTTCAAGGGCTTTTTAAAATATGAATGCCAGGCATGTTTGTTTTGAAGCTTATTTTGGCCTTCACAACTTCGTTAATTTTAGAATTTCCTAAAGAATTTTGGGGTGGTTGAAATGTTCACTTAAAGTAATATTTATTCATGACATCAAACTGTAAGGTTGATTTACTATGATGTTCTTTGTAGTAAAGTGAATTCAGGAATGTTATTTTCATAAGGTAGACAAATATTTTTTCAACTGACGAATAATGAGTTTGGTCTCTTTTTCTAAGAAATATGAACAACCTCAAGCAGAAAGTACTAAAAAAAAATAAAGTAAAACTATAACTGAATATCTAGGTTGACCTTATTTTTTTCATTATAAGATGTTAATGTAAAGAAGATGGGAGTATTTGTTCTTTTTAAAGAACAGTATACTAATACCCCTGTGCTTCACTTGCTTCAAATTGTGAACCAGAAGTTTAGTACTGAAAAAAATTACTATTTTCCTCACTATTTCAATAACAGATACATCTACATAGGTGAAAAAGTCCACAACTATAATATGGTCCTAGTTTCAATATGGCCATCTGAGTTTGAATAGAAAACTGAACTTGATCTCAGTAATTTAAAAATCTCTCTTTTATTCATAAAAATGACCAAACTAACCCAACTGACCTCTTGGGAAAATGTCATAATAGGACTTGTTCTACCTATACCAATTCAGGGAAAGGTATAATTATAAAATTTTGGCAAGAAGTAAAACATTAAGAGTAGTAATTTACATACAGAAAGAGAAGAGTTCATACTTCTGAAGTGAAACTGGTAGGTGAGGATATAATTGGTAAACTCCTGGTTAATTTTATAGTGTCCTTTTTGACATTTTATGTTTCTCTTGTTACCCTGGTTACTTACGTTCAAAGTTCTCTCTTTCTTTAATGGTCTTATTTTTATTGCATGGTTCTTCTGATAGCCACAGGAAAGTTTTCCCTTATGCATTTATGCTTTCACAAGGTCAGCTCCATAGGTTTGTGACCTGTGATGCAGAACACGGATTGCCATTTGGAAGGACTTTGTGCATGCTTTAATGATGTTACTATCTGAATTCTTGATAATAACAATTTTAAGCTAATATTTTATGAGTGAATTCTAAAGGGATGCAGTACTCCAGAATAGCATAAATGCACACCATGTGCAGTTCTTTTAGGGTTAATTTTCCAAAGTGTTTGTTTTGAACAGACAATTCCAGGGGCCTCATCACTGTGGGGACATAGGGAGGCTCAGGGTTCAAATTAAGTTGTGTTACATTTCCATGGAAAAGATGAGAGCACTAATAAAAGATCATCTTTTCTGCTGTTGAGTCAGAAATTTCTTTGAAGGCATAAGAAGGGAATATCAGAAAACTGAAATGTCCAAGGAACTCTGTCACATCATTTCCTGTGTCACATCCCTATATGAACCAATTACTTAACTTGAAAATGATGACAGAAGGAAAAAGAGAGGCAATAGGGCAATCCTAATCCTTTCAGTTCTTTTCCTATCCGTTGATAGAATGTTTGGGTATAAAGTGGTATTGAGTTAGTTCTATATGACTCTTTCACTGTTCAGGTAAGAGTGAAATGTATATGCAAGCACAAATTAAGGAGTACAAATTATAGAATTTCAGTGATTCTGTACATTAATTAAGCATGCTTATCTTCTCAGGTAAAACTGGCATTGCACAGTGGAAAGACTAATGACAAAAATCCATACTAATAATTTTAACTTTTAATTTCTCTTTACTTACAATAACAGTAGTAAAATACACTGGAAGTTAAAGTATCTATAGGAGAAAAAAATGTTTTAATGCTTTAATAATAATATTTGTTCAAATTTTTTAACAATAACCTTGAATTTTAGTATCTCATTCAAAAATTATGGAACAGGGCCTGGGTTTCCAAATAATAGAAATTAGGGAGTGAGATCTTACAGTGTACCCACAGTAGTGCCAAACACTGGAGTTGTGTCATTTTGCAAACCTTTCACTTTATCTTCACAATAATCTTGTAATTTAAGTTGAATTATGGCTTCTACTGAATGAAAATAAGGAGGCATATGTCAAGAAACAGGTAAAAGACAGAGGCAAAATTTAATTAAATCAGACCCCAGCTCTGACAGTCTTTTGCTTACCTGCAATAACTACATAATTGACCACCAAAGAGGAACACTTTTGACAACAAAATGAGATGATATTGATAACTAATTCAGGACTGTTGGCATAAATTTGGTATACACACGATCATTCTAATTATAAAATGCACTTGCACACATAGATAGCCATTGATTTATATTTTATGATTCTCTCTATAATTGTAGGGGAGCAGGAAATTGTGTACAGTACTTGGTAAGTGCTCCCTGTATTACAATTTACTTAATAAATAAATTTTGCTTCCTAAACACTAAAAAACATTTTTTCCAGATAATCAAGTTAAATATGTATTTAAGGTTAAATAACATATAATTTTGAGCTTATTTTCCATTTTTATCTAGTTTTATAATTGAAAACTTTCATAATATTATTTCAAAGTTAATATAATATTGGATTATAAAACAAAAGGAAAAATTAATACAATTTCTGTCTTCAGGTGTTCAGAAGTTTGGGAGAGTATTATCATTATTGATAAAGGCTGTCATAGGATTATTTTAAAGGATTCTACTTTTATTTGATGGTCTGCCAATACAGTATAAAGCCAAGTGCAGGTCTGCTAATTACTTGGCAAATGTAATCCACCACCCAGTCCAAGCTGGGCTGAAAGAGGCGTTTTGAGTGTCTCATTGAAGAAATAATCACATGTATCCCATCCGATTAACAACTTGGTTTGAATTTGATATTTTGCTACTTTCTGGGAGACAATATCTTGTCTAATATATCAATATTTTACACAACAATTCAGTATAGGACTCAGGATGGAATTGGGGAATTAATATTTTAAAATCAAATATTAGGACATTTAGGGAAGTTATTAATATAAGAGTTACTGGTAAGAACATGGTTATAAACAAAAGGAGATAGTTTTGAAGAAGAAATAAGATATTTTCTTGACGATGAAATTCTTATACTCTAAACAAGGGAGAGAAGCTGTATGTTCTTTTGGATAATATATTTTGAAATTTGACATGTTTTAAAGAAATTGAAATGCTCAGAAAAGTGTCTGGAGACTTATAACATTTAAAAATATACTTCTCTCTTCCCATTCTGTTCTACCTTTTGCCCCAAAGTTACTGAATGAGAAAACTTCATGTCCTTCACTCTGCTGATTACCATCTCTGGGAACATTGCCTTTGAATGCAGGACATGCAGAAATGACATCTCACTGCTGGATGTGCTGATTCACTGGCACTAATTTGTCATTTTCAGAAGCGTTCACTCTCACAGATATTTCAGCATGGGAGATTCATGGGTCGGAGGGTAAAAGCAGGTTACCTATGGGTAGAAGCAGATAATGGGCATTTTATTACCCAGACATCTCTCATTTTAAAGCTGCTATTCTCAAGGATTAGACAGATGACCTCCAGTCATGATTTTGATTCCATAAATTGAAATTCATTGCTCACATATGATTATGCATGAAGTTAATGTTATGTGATTTTCCAGCTGAGGTGATTTTTGAACCTTTTCAAAGCCTCACTTCTCTTAAGTCCACCATATTCAAGTTCCCACAGGAATTTGCAGAAGTTCACATTTTCTAAGTAATAATTAATGAGTACATTTAAGAAAATAGTTCATATGTCTTTGTTATTTTAGCATTCAGAATGTTCAGCCTGTAATATCGTTTTTATAGTTAGCCACTTTGTTATGTACAGAGGGAAATACATTAAACCCCTGCAGCAAAGGATAACTAATTACAGTAACAAAATTACTGGAGTTATTTTAAAAGAATATTCTTACCTAGTACTTACTCTATGCCCTATATTTTTGAAATGTTCCACTCTATTAATTCATGTATGAAATTCACAATCTTTAGGGTAAATCAAAACAAGTACACAATATTTAAAGTAAAAATAAGTTTTCATTAAGTACAAAAAGCTTGTGCAAAAATGACATACGAATTTGGAATGAGTAACTAGTCCTAGCTATTGTAGTCAAGAAAGTCTACAAGTAGTTGCTTACTGGATACTCATTCCTCCTTGGATCAACAGAATCCAAGATAAGCATGACACTGACATACCCTTAAAGAACTTCAGAAAAATGTTTGTGCCTATGATTTTAGAGTTTAAATCCAAGAAATAACTTCCCAGATCCGTGTAGTGAAGTTTTTCCTTTCTGATTTCTTTAGTAACTTTACAGTTTCTGGTCTAATGTTTAAACATTTTGCTCATTTTTAGTTCATTTTTGTATATAAGAAGAGTTCAGTTTCATTCCTCTGCATGTGGCTATTTAGTTTTCCCAACACCATTTACTAAAGAGACTTTCTTTATTCATTGTGCATTCTTGGTGTCTTTGTTGAAAATTGATTGGTTGTAACATCTTACTTCTGGGTTATATACTGTGGAATTGGAATAGTAATGTCAAAGAGATATCAGCATCCCTGGGGTCATTTCAGCATTGTTCATAATAGGCAAGATATGGAAACAGCCTACATGTCCATCAATGGACAAACTAATAAAGATTTTTTTCTCTCTCTCTTTTTCTCACACACACAGAGATGGAATAGTAAACAGCCTTAAAAAAAGGGAAATATGTTATTCAAGACAATATGGGTGAAACTGGAGGACATTATGTGAAACAAAATAAAACAGGCATAGAAAGACACATACTATTGATTTTATAGGTGGAATGTGAAACAAAGTTAATCATACAGAAACAAGCAAACAACAACAACAACAAACAGGCAGAAAAATTGCCAGAGGCTGAGGAGGAAGGCAGTTGATGTACAATTCCTAACTGGGAGATTAGTTCTGAACTTATCTTCAGTTTTCCTTTAATTAATGTACTTATTCTTTTCCATTCCAAACTTGATTTTTGGTATCTAATATAAAGAGAATGAGTTTGGTCTGCTTTCATTCTAAGTCTGTATTCAAACATTTTGATTATATCATTCACTCTGAAATCTCATTGTCTGAGAATGTCTGCAGAGATATATCTCCTTTTTTCCATTCTAATTAACTGCTGTAGTCCTTGAAATATAGGTGTTCCTTCTAGTATTGGTCAATTCTAAGCCACATAAAAATGATTGGCTATCCAACTCCCGCTAATTGACTGGATCTTATGGAGTTTTGGTTGTTGTTTTTTCTAACAAACAAAATAACAGTTAAAAAAAAGAACAGGAGTTGCATTATGTATGTATAGCATTTTCATAGTATGGCCATTTTGACAATGTAAATTCTGCCTATTCAAGAGCATGGAAAATCTTTTTATCTTCTAAAGTCTTCTTTAATTTATTTCTTTAGTGTTCTATAGTTTTCATTGTAGAGATCTTTTACCTCTTAGATTGATTCCCATTTTTTTATGCTATTGTAAATAGGGTAGTTTTCATAATTTCTCTTTTAGAGGATTCATCACTGATATGTTGAAATGAAGTTGGTTTATGGGTGTTAACACTATATCCTGCTACTTTGCAGAATTTGTTTATGTATTCTAGACATTTTCTATTGAAAATTTTGGGGTCTTCTAAATATAGAATCATGTCACCAGCAAATAGGGATAATTTGAGTTCTTCTTTTCTTGTTCATAAATTTCTTTCTTCTCTCTAAATTCTTTGGATAGTTTTTCAGGGAACAACATCAAATAAAAATAGTTAAAGAGGGCATCCTTCTTTTGTTCTAATTTTTAGAGGGGATGCTTTCATTTTTTTTTTCCATTTAGAATGATGTTTGCCTTGGGTTTAGCAAGTATAATGTTGAGATATATTTCTATTATTCCTATTTTTTTCTAGTGTTTTGGAAATGAAGTGGTGCTGTACTTTGCAAGTGCTTTTTCTGCATCTTTTGATATAATCATGTGATTTTCTTATTTTCTAGTGTATCAATGTGATGAATTAGGTTTATTGATTTCTCTGTGTTGAACCAATCTGGCATCACTTGGATGAACCCCTATATCTTTTTAAATATGTTTTTGTATGTGATATGTCAGAATGTTACTGAGAAGTTTTGTCTCTATCTTAATCAGGGATGTTAATATGAAATTTTCTTTCCTTGATATGTCTGTGTCTGGTTTTGTTATCAGAGTGATACTAGCTACATAGAATGAGTTTGAGAAGGTTCCCCTTTATTTCCTTTTTGTGGAATAATTTGAGGTGTATTGGTGATAATTGTTCTATGAAGTTCTTATATAACTTGGCTGAGAATCCATCTGGTCCTGGGCTTTTTTTAGTTGGTAGGTTTTTGATGGTATCTTCTATTTCATTGCTTGAAATAGATCTGTTAAAATTGTATGACATTTTTCATAGAAATAGAAAAAAGAGTCATAAAATTCATTTGGAAAAAAATAGTGAATAGCCAAAGCGATTCTTACCAAGAAGAATGAATCATGAGGCATCACAATACCAGAACTTAAATTGTCCTTCAGAGCTATCATAACAAAAATGGCATGGTATTGGCACCGAAAGAGAAACATAGACCTATGGTACAGAATAGAAAACACAGAGACAAACCCACATAAATGCAGTTGTCTCATAGTAGACAAAGGTTCCCTCCCCCAAGAAAAAAACACACACATACATTGGAGTAATTATAGCTTCTTCAACAAATAATTCTGAGAAAACTGGAAATCCATATCTCACCCTGCATAAAAATCAACTCAAAGTGGATCAAAGACTTAGGCAGTAGACTAGAGACCTTGCACATAATAGAATAAAATCTAGATCCAAATCTATATCATGTCAATTTAGAAACTGACTTTCTTAACAAAACTCCTAAAACACAAAAAGTATAATCAAGAATCAACAAATGGGATGGAACCAAACTAAAAATCTTCTTCAAAGCAAAGGAAACAATCAAGAATATGAAGAGAGAGCCTACATAATGGGAGAAAATCTTTGCCACCTGCATCTCAGATAGAGCATTTATCTCCAGGGTATATAAAGATCTCAAAAAACTTAACACTAACAAAACAAATAAGGCAATTAACAAATGGGTTATAGAATAGAACAGGCACTTCACAGAAGAAATATTATGAAAAATTTATGAAAAAAAGTTAAGCATCTCTAGCAGTTAGAGAAATGTAAATCAAAATACACTGAGGTTTTATCTCACTCCAATCAGAATGACAATTATCTTAAATGCAAGTAATAATAAATGCTGATGAAGATGTGGGGGAAAAGATACACTCATACATTGCTGGTGGGACTGCAAATTAGTACAACCACTATGGAAAGCAGTATGGAGATTCCTCAGAAAACTTGAAATAGAGTCATCATTTGACGCAACTAGCTCATGCCTCGGGTTTTACCCAAAGGATTTAAAATCAGCATACTACAATGATGCAGCTAAATCAATGTTTACAGCAGGTTAATTTCACAATTGTCAAACTATGGAACCAACCTAGGTGCCCTTCACCAGACAGATAAATGGGTAAGATATATATATATATATATATATACACACACACACATACATATATCTCAGCCTTAAGAAGAATAAAATGGCATTTAGTAGTACATGGATGGAACTGGAACTGAAGAAAATCATGCTAACTGAAATAAGCCAACCTCCCAAAACTAAAGGCTAAAAGTTTTCTCTGATATGTAGATGCTAACACAGAATAATGGGAAGGGGTAGGTAAGAATAGGCATATTTTTCATTAGATAAAGGGAAATGAAGAGAAGGAAAGGGGAGTGGAAATAGGAAAGATTGTAGAATGAATCAGACATTACCATCCTATGCACATATATGATTTAATTATGAATAATGTAATTGTTCATCATGTGCAAATATAAGAATATATATTATACATAATATATATGTATAATATGTCAAAATACTATATAGTATCAAATTAAAAAAAAAAAGATAAAAGGACAGTACCCCATCACTTTAGATATCCTGATAAAAAATCCTTGAAGCATGGATACCTTAGAATATTTTTTCAACTTGAAAAATAATCGTGAATTTATCTGAGATGTTTAGATACTCACCATCATGAAGAAGGGGCAAGTTTTCTGCAAAAGAAAAAGAAGCTCTTGGGGATTTGAGGACATAGCATGCTAGAAATACAGAATATCAACTTTTCTCCCAAATATTCTAAACTCTGAGACCTGCCCCTTTATACATTTCAATTGCATTTTGTCCTGTATACAAATTCCTCCCCTTTCATTCATGGAAACGAATTCTTCATAAATTCATGAGCTTAGCTCTGTCCAAACAATATATCTTTTATCTTACTATGATTATAAAAGCTAATAAATCTCTTGTTTCTCTGTGATGGTTTATTTTCCAGTAATTTCAGAATCATCCGGGAACAATAAGTAAAATGCATTGAATATAATGAGTGTGACTTATCCACTTATGTTAATGGAGGCAAGGCTAAAATTCAATTGCAAATAGAAAATTTTATATGAGAGTCTTAGAAACTTGCCTACTTATGTAAATTCATATACCTAAAATTTTTCATATTTTTTATGATATATTCTATTCTTAAAAAAGTATTTTCAAAAAAATTATGACCATAAGCACAAAAATTCTCCATTCTTTACCTTTGAATTTGAAAGGCTGGTCTCAGAACTATAATGCTTATGTTTTCTCAATGGTAACTCTATTCCATAATAAATATAGCTTTCATTTGGTTATGAGAAAATGTGCTCTTATCTCGATGTCATAATTTTTAAAAAATCTCTACAGACCAACTAAATATTATATATGTCATGGATCAAAACAATAAATTCCAAAATGCATCCTACATAAAAGTAGACTGAAAACATAACTTTGTGCATTAAATTGCATTTAAAAATGCACAAATTTATGTTTTAAAAACTATGAAATTACTTTAGAAATTTAATTAATTAATTAATCTTCCAAGTATGGAGATAGTGAATTTTCTTGTACTAGGCCAGCTCTCCCACTGATAACAATGATAAAGTCTAGACAATATTGCTTTCAAAAATCCCTCTTTTAAAGTACTGGAGAAGAACCAGTGGAAGAACAGAACAGGAAGCCATTAAGTGCTAGAGAGAAGATAAACATGCTGAATGAATTTCACATTTATTCAGCTTAATTAATGGGGTCATTCATCAGTTCTCCCTTGCATTGTGAATTTAACACAAACATAACATATATGGTTGATATTTATTAGGTTATATTTTGGCATTTCCAGAATTAAAGTTATTTGAGGGAAAAAATCCTGAAAATGAGAGAGCCAAAAAGAAAGAAGGATCTCAAACTTCAAACACACACCTATAACTTTTTGTTTAATCCTGAATTATATATATATATTGGAAGCCAGATTCATAGGTGAAAATAACAGTAGGGAGGATGGCAGACAGAACACAGATTTGGACAGCACTTGGGGATTTGAGTTTGGGGTTCAATTGATGTCTTTGTAGATATTTGCTAAATATCTCAACCGATTCATTGAATTTCCAAAAGGATAGTATTTTCAGATTAAGAACTCTAATGCCCAGGAATAATAGTTATGACCTAGTATTTGAAGGGAATAAGACATGCCTAAACAAACCCAAACACAAGCTTTCTATGAGATCAAAGTCATCAACAGCAATTTAACTGCAAAATAAAATAAAACTGAGTCCTATCCAATATATAACCAAATCTATCAATAGATATATACATAGATAGTAATATATCAAAAATAAGCATGATAAATATGGTCATTGTCACAAGAAAAAATAGTTACTAGAAACAGATCTAGAGGTAATATGTTGGATTTAGCAGAAAAAAATCCCTTTTAGATATGTCAATAAATGTACAAAAAATTGATATAATATTGAAGGGATAATAAAATTCAAAATACATTAAAAACTCTTTAAGAATAATGTAAAGGAAAAGTTAAACACAGAAATTTATGTTTAAAATGAAAATAATTCATGCTGCTGGGTTGTGACTTAGTAGTAGAGCTATTGCCTAGCAAGTGTGAGGCACTGTGTTGATTCTCAGCACCACATAAAAATAAATAACTAAATAAAATAACTAAAAATCTAAAGAAATTAACATCAGTTTAGATGATATACAATAAAATGATGAGAATTTGAAAAAACTTCCAAAGAAATAATCCAAACTGAAGAACACAAGTTAAAAATAGCATACCTGCCCCCTCCACAAAAAATCCCTGAAAGAACAAAATCTGCAGAGCATCATAAAATAGTCAAATATGTGTTTATGCATATTCGGGTATAATGTAGAGAAGTGGGAATTCTAAAAAAAGAATAAAAAGAAGAAAGTAAAAATAAGAGAGATCTAGCAGAAAGAAGACATACTAGCAATCTTTCCCAATAACAATGTGAACCCACAAATTTAAAAAATTTTTCAAATCTCCAGAAAATAAAATTCAAGAAAAATTTAATAACTGACTAGAGTAAATTGCTAAAATAATGAAAGTCAATGGGGTTTAAATGTATGCAGAAATAAACAATAAAATATTATCTTCACATCAGACACAGGAAGGGTAGAAAAAAAATGAAACTACATCTTGTTATCTTTAAAATGGTGAGAAGAAAACTGTCAATATATACATCTGGATGCAGAGAAAATATCCTTCATAAATGAAGGTGATATTAACATATGTTCAGAAAACAAAAGCCGAGAAAATGTTTCACCAAGAGTCTACATATTGGAAAGACTCTGACCCAACTTTCCTACATACATATATGAATACCACTACAGTGAATCCCACCATGATATACATCCACAAGATGGGGGCCCTAATGATAAAATGATATATTCCATGCATGTGTGATTATATCAAAATTGACTCTATTATCGTGTATAACTAAAAAGAACAAAGAAAAAAAGAAATGTGAAAAAGGGAATCTTCAGACTGGGAAAAAAACTGATGTAGTTGGGAATTCATATCCAGAAGAAAAGATGAGAAGGACTAGAAATGATAAACCCTTGACTAAATATAAGATGCTCCTTTCTTTCCCTAAATTATCAAAAGTTCCATTCATTGCTTAAAACAAAATTAAAAATGCATTGTGGAGTTTGTAAAATGTATTCATAATACAGCAAAAAAAATAAGAGAATATAAAAACTATTATGGAGTTTTAAGGTTCTAATATGGTAGCATAAAATGAATTCACTGTAGACTGTCATATGTAAATGATGTATCATATAACTGCAAGAACAATCATTAAAATATAAAGGCAAAAAATTCAACAAATGTGATATAATGAGCTAGGAAAATAGTTCATTATACTTAAAGAAAACAGAGAAGAACCAAACAAATATGCCAAAAAGGAAACCTAAATAAGTAACAAGGTGGTAAGCTTAAATTCAACTGTATTATATAGTCACATTAAATGTACATGAAAGAAACAATCCAAAAAAAAAAATTAAAAAGAGCACAACTTATCAAAGTGGACTAAAAGAAATACTAAGACTAACTGTAAACATTGGCATAATTATAGCAAACTAATCTGAATTTAAGAGAAGCATTTCATAATGATAAAAGAATAATAAGTTAATCCAAAAATGATAAAATAAAACCAATATGCAAGTAAAAATAACAAATTTAAAAATACTTGAAGCAATATCCGAGATGACAAAAAGTAGACTGTATACTATGTCATGATTCAGTGAAGAATATAGTATATATGATTTATAATATGTATGTTTATAATATATAAAACACATATGAATAATATAATTATGGATAAAATATCATGGCGATAAACATAAGTGTGCTTATATCTTTATATCTATACAGAGTTTTCTTAGACCACATGGAATTAAATTAGAAAATTTTAACCAAAATATCTGGAAAACCTTATTTGACAAACAACATATTCCTGGATAACAAATATGGAACGCTAGAAATCACAAAGGTAGTAAAATAATATTTCAAAATGAATGATAGTGAAAACTCCACATTGTAAACTATGTGGGATATAGCAAAATTTTCTTAAAGAGTAAATGCTTTAAATAAATGAAATGAATCTTGTGACCATTTCTCTTAGATTGCTAAAAATAAATAAAAAATAAATGAAAAACAAATTAAATTGAAGAAAATAATAAAATTATAAAAGAATAATATGAAACAAGTCATGGAGAAAACCAGTAAGGTTAATGTCCATTCTTACTAGATCAACAAAATTGGTACCTCTTTGTCTAGACTTACAGAAAAATAGTGAAAAGACACCAATATCCATTTTGGAAATAGATAACCTTAATTATTTTTAGCAAGATTGAATGGATTATAAAGAAGATTATGAACAACATCGGGTTATCAATTTGACAAAAGATTAAATATATACACCTAAATTTTGTGTTAAATAATACATTAGAGCTATACAAAATAGTGGAATTCATTTTGACATATTCATAAAAGCATATAACACGATTACTTCATTTTGATCCCAAGTACTTGTCTTTCTCTCTTCTTCTTCCTATACCTGGCCTTTCTTTTATTTATTTACTGTTTTTAATTAGCATATTATACATGAACTTGGAATTCATTGTGATATACATGCACAGAATAATTTAGTCAATTTCATTCCATAGATCCTCCCCTTCTCACCTATTCTCCTGCCCGCTGGGTCTTTTTCCTTTACTCTCCTGTACTTCATTCTAATTTCATAATGTCCCCTTTCTCTTTCCTATTTCTCCCCAAAGTTTGTATATGAACAATATATTTGACCCTTGACTTTTTGAGTCTGTTTTATTTCACTTAGCATGATGTTCTCCAGTTACATCTGTTTACCAATAAATGGCATGATTTCATTCTTCTTTATGGCTGAGTAAGTAGAATTCCATTGTGTCAAACTATTTGGAAAGCAGCATGGAGATTACTCAAAAGATTAGGAATGGAATCACCATCTATTTTTACTCCTTAGTATTTATTCAAAACAGCAGAAATCACTATAATATAGTGATACCTGCATTCCTATATTTATGGTTCACAATCTGCAAGTTGTAAAACTAGCCTAAGTGTTCATCAACAGATGAATGGTTAAGGAAATGTTAACAAATTTCTTCAAGGACAGAATAACTGAAACTTCCTTGAAATCACAAACAAAATTTGAATTGTTCTTTATCTATGATTAAAACAGAGTTTGTAATAAAAATTTCCTACAAAATTAATGTAAACATGTATTGAAATGGTACACTGAACCCCATTAAAATATACAATTGATTCATGTTAATCAGAAGTATGAGAAAATCTTCCAGCTGTTTCATTGAAGATGTTTATTAAATATTTATTTAAAATTTATTTCAAACTTATACAAACTCTTTAATAAAATTGTAAGTAAGAGAGCATTCTCAAATATTTGAGATCAGCCAGTTTCTGCTAGAAAAACTTGACAGAGAATTGACAAGAAGAAAAAATTACGGATAACATATTTCATTAATATAAAAACAGAAAATATTTAACAAAACATTTGAAAATCAAATCTGATAACACAAATGAGTTTATATCAGAAATGAAAATTTGGTTTAACATGAGGAAAATTAATCAGTAGAAAAGCTTTTTGTCAATTTTCCCTATTAATAATAACAACAGTTATAATAATAATTAAATGATTTTCAGCAAATTAGGGTATAAAAGAGAATTTCCCTAATCTACTATAGTGCATGTATTAAAACCCTTTACCTAACATTGTACTGAGGTCAGAATATAGGCAAGGATTTCTGATCTTATAATTTGTATTTGATGAAGTATATTGAAGTATTAGACAAATCTCCAAAGCAAGGAAAAAATACATGTGACAAGAATTTTGTATGAAATAGATTTCATAAATACTATAAATCTATAATAAAAATCACTGTCTCAATATAAAATTGGACAAAGTTTAAAGGGCTGCTTCACACACAAAAAATATATTAGTGATATCATCATTTGTCATCAGGGAAGTGCAAATGAATATGACATTAAAATATCATTATATATTTCTAAAATGATTAAAATACAGAAGATTGGCAAATCCAAGCTTTGATGAAAGTGAAGGAAAACTCTGGGTCTCTTAGACATCCATTGGTGTGTCTGTAATTTTTCTTATGTTTAATTTATCTTTCTCTTAGTCTTCATTTTAAAATATTATTTCTTAGCACAACAAAACCTATGCTTTTGTTCAATTAGCCAGGATTTTTTTTTTTTTCCTCCATGGAAAGTCGAACCAGAAAAGTGGCTGTGAACGTTCTATTTAAGCACAGATAAAAAAAAAAGACATCAAAATTGAGCTTGTGAAACATTTGGTTAGAATTAAGACAGTCAATAAACTGAAGTTAACTGAATGTCATTACACTGAAACCATCATTAGAGTTTTGCCAACAAGATCAAGAAGATTTGCCAAATTGGTAGTCAAAGCTTTCTCAACAGATGTAGATAAGACAAGGGTGTCACTAATTTTTTTTGCATGTGTAACTCATTTTTTTCAACCAATGCCATTCCTGACACATCTTGTTGGGGACTGATATTTTCTGTCATAGTCTGAGCTTATTCTGTATCATTTTACCCAGGTACACATTGCCTTTGATAGAATGCTTCTCTCTAGGAGGTTCAGCATTATTCAAGGTATGGTTTGGTGAACTGTGGCATTGCAGCATGTAGGAATCCACATTCATTTGGCAGAGGCAGTTGTGCCCCAGGGCAGTAGACGTGCACTCTCTATCAAGACTTTGGTGCTGGGAGAACTAGAAATCCATATGCAGCAAAATGACAATAAATCCCTATCTTTTACCATGCACAAGGCTCAACTCAAAGTGGACAAGGACCTAGGAATTAGACCAGAGACCCTGTGCCTAATAGAGAAAAAAGTAGACCCAAATCTTCATCATGTTGGATTAGATTCCAATTTCCTTAACAAGACTCCAAAAACACAGAAATAAAATCAAGAATTAATAAATGGGATGGACTCAAACTGCAAAGCTTCTTCTCAGCAAAAGAAACAATCAATGAGATGAAGAGAGGGCCTACATTTTTTGAGCAAATTTTTGCCACATGCATGTCAGATAGAACACTAATGGCCAAGATATATAAAGAAGTCAAAAAAAAAAACTAAATACTAAAAAAAACAAATAACACAATCAATAAATGGGCTAAGGAGATGAACAGACACTTCTCAGAAGAAGATATACAATTGGTCAACAAATAGATGAAAAAATGTTCAACATCTCTAGTAATTAGAGAAATACAAGTCGAAACTACACTCATGCCAGTCAGAATGGCAGCTCTCAAATATACAGACATCAAAAAAAGATTGGCGATGTGGGGAGGGGGGAAGGGACACTCATACATTGCTGGTGGGACTGCAAATTGGTTCAACCAATCTGGAAAGCAGTATGAATATTTCTTAGAAAACTTGGAGTGGAACCACATTTGACCCAGCTATCCCACTCCTGGGATATACCCAAAGGACTTAAAATCAGCATTCTATAGTAACACAGACACATCAATGTATATAGCAGCTCAATTCACAATGACTAAACTGTGGACGCAACAAAGATGCTCTTCAATAGATGACTGGATAAAGAAATTGTGGCATATATGCACAATGGATTATTACTCAAAGTTAAAAGAGAATAAAATTATGGCATTTGCAGGTAAATGAACAAAGTTGGAGAATATCATGCTAAGTGAAGTAAGCCAATCCCCCAAAACAAAGCCCAAATGTTCTCTCTGATAATTGGATGCTGATTCATAATGGGGGGCGCACATGGGAAAAATGGAGGTACTTTGGGTTAAGGGGAGGAAATGTAGGGACAGGACATGGGGGCAGGAAAGATAGTGGAATGAGATGGACATCATTAACCTAGGTACATGTATGACTGCACATATGGTGCGATGCTACATTGTGTATTGCCATAGAAATGTAAAGTTGTGCTACAGTTGTGTACAATGAATCAAAATGCATTCTGATGTCATATATACCTAATTAAAATTTAAAAAGAGAGAGAGAAAAAAAAAACTCTTCCTGCAGTGCACAGGCAGACATTCAAATAAATTCTGCCTTTCATTTTCAGCACCATGTCCTTTTCTTTCTATCCCAGTATTTAACCTTAAATAGATCATTTCTATTTGTTCAAAGTACTGGCTGTTGCTGTTAGTTTAAAAAAAAAAATATGTCCATGTGTCCTTTCCACTAATTGATTTCCTTAAGGCTAAATGAAATTCTTATTCAAGGACCAAATGGATGTTTATCTTTTTTACTTCCCCTTTACAGATTTACAGTAGTTGTTTGTACTTTAAGAATCAAAGATCACAGCCTCTCTCCTTCCCTCAGATTTATTAAGACTATTCTATCAGGGACTCTCTTACATATTACTTTTTCCTAACATAACATCTAACTTAAATCAATATGTTTTAGTCTAACAGAATTAGAAATAAGGACTAGGATTTAACTAGATTAAATTTCATTGTCTTGCATTGCAATAATTTTTCTATGTAAATGTTTTAGTCTTCCTCTTCTATCTTAGATGACTGTGAGCTTTCTTTTTGTCAGAACAAAATATCGCCTAACCATGGCTAATTTCATTTTTTTAAAAAAAAAATAGTTTTAAAACTATTTTAAAAACAAAAAATAAAAATAAAAAAATAAAAACAAGAACTTTTTTGACATAAAGTCAACGGAGGAGGATGAGGAAAGGCCCAGATTGTTGGTGGGGGTTTCTGGAGATCTGATCTGCTGGGGCTTCAGGGACTGGCCGGGCTGTATCTCTACTAGGATTCTGTGCTATGGTGGATTTGGTGGCAGTGTTCTAGTTGTGGGAGGCAACTGGGTTCCTATTCTATTTCTACTGCTGCTGCTGAATTGGAGCAGTCTGTTTCTGGCCCAGCTTCTAGGCAAGTGATGGGTTCCTGTCCTGGTTCTGCTACAGCAGCTATTGCTGAGGCTGCTATGGTACACTTGGACCCTGGGCAAGGATTTGAAGTGAATTTCCCACTGTGTCTTTGCAGGCTGTCTTTTTCCTCACCTTCAGAGCAAAGATAGCAGGTTATTTTTGTTTGTAGTGATCTAAACCCAGTGGTGCTTCCCGCTAGCAAGCCTCTCTTATACCCATTTTCTACACATAGAAAGAAGACCCAGGGAACTCAGAACAAGTAATTTAATAAGATTCAGCTATTGGTAATTCCTAGGACTCTGGTATTTTTTAAACCTGGATGTTGCTAATATTTACTTATTTTTTTCAAAGTGAATTCTTCAGAATGTTTTGTTCATTTAAATATTAAACATATCCCTGTAGTATGCTATTTTTAAGTCCTTTGGGTATAGATCAAGAAGTGGGATAGCTGGGTCAAAAGGTAGTTCCATTCCCAGTTTTCTGAACGGTCTTCATACTGCTTTCCATATTGCTTGCATCAATTTACAGTCCCACCAGCAATGTATGAGTGTGCCTTTCCCTCCCCACACACATCCTTGCTAACACTTATCGTTGTTTGTATTGTTGATAGCTACCATTCTGACTGGAGTGAGATGAAATCTTAAGAGCAGCTTAGATTTGCATTTCTCTTGCTAGAGATGCTGAATATTGGGGAGGGAGGAAATGAGAGGGGGATAGGGGTAGGAAAGAAAGTGGATTGAGATGGACATCATTACCCTAAGTACACGTATGAAGACATGAATGGTATGACTGTACTTTGTGTATAACCAGAGATAAGAAAAATTGTTCTCATATGTGTAATATGAATTGTAATGCATTCTGCTGTCATACACGACAAATTAGAATAAAAATATATTTTTAAATAAAAAATATATTAAACATATCTAACTACTGAGTATTATGTTAGTATGTTTTTCTTTTCTGCTAAAGTCCATATTTATGCCAATATTTATGGGAGACATATTTCATAATTCTTCTAAGCAAACATTGTAATAATTATTCATAATTAAATGTCTTCGTAAGTAAGACCTACCTTGTATAATAGGTTCAATTAAAAGTTCTACTTAGATGAATAAATACAGAAAAGGACCATTTGGCATTGTTTATTAATATATCACATAAGCTGCATGTTGACCTCTAATAGAAATAATATGTTTGCTTTGATTTTAAAAATAAATAATTTAACTTCCTACATCATAAATATTACAGACTCTGAAATGACCTAGGTAGTGAAAATATTTGCTTTGTAAATTTAACCAAGTTTGAGGACAAGTTTTACTGACAGCACAAATGACCTCACTAAGATTAAGGCAAATGTAATTTGCCTTTGAGATTTGCCAAAGCATTAAAATCAACTTTTAAAAAAATGAAGTTTTCTAACTTTAAAATGCATATAGATATAATTGTCAGGTATAAGTAAACCACAATTTACATAGAAAAACTGGTATTTGTAGTTTGCCCAAGGTTTTGATAACCTGAGAACCAATTACTTTCTAATCATGATAAGTATAGAAAGTAAGGTAGCTTCCCTTTATAGAGAGCCAATAATGGAATAAATCAGATATTTATGTATATAGCATTTTGTATGCCTTAACATATGTGGGTTTTTGATATACTACAATATTTTTTTTCTTGAAAAAAAATTTTTTTCTAAATAGGATGAAGTTGTTATCTTGGCACATAATGTTAAAGGAACACATCAGGCATATAGGGGTATGTAGTTTTGAAAATACAGAATATGAGGAATCATGTGGCTGGCTTCACTATGGGAAAGGGAATCTTAATAATACTTAAATACAATCATTTATTTTCATTTATTTTTGGAAAGGGCAAACCTAATGTGAATAGACCTTAAAAAAAATCTCACCAAAGGTAATTAAACATTACTTTGGCTGGAATTCATAGGCAGTACCTTAATAGAACTTTATTTTTATATGTATCAGAAGCCTATTATAAGCCTGTTGTTTTCTTTTATCAGAGAAAGTACTTTTTTTTAATGTTATAACTGTAACTTGGGATTCTGATTTCTATCGTATCATGAGGGACAAGAATAAAAGTATGAATTATTTATTTTTCAAACTTCAATTTCCCTAAAGACAGCACTTATCTTCCTAGCCTTCCAGATAAGCATTACTTTCTCTACCACAACAAACCTAGATTTTCTAATTTTTAATGTCATCTATGTGCTTTTATTATTGTTTAGGTCTCCTATTGCCCTGTAATTGGTTGTTCTAATCAGCGGTCCACAAGGTAAGCACTACATCTTCCCCAGTCTTTAAAAGTTTACCAAATTGTGTTTTGGGTGATAGTAATTTGGATGGATGGAATTAAGCTTAATACCTGGCAGTATGAATCAGATGAAAATTCTCTGCTCCATCTTTTCTCTCTTCTGTTCTTTTTCTCTGAACTCAATTTCCATTCAGACTCTACCTCATACTGGTAGGCAGAATGTGTTCAAAGAAATATTAAATATAGCTTATTGATTTTCATCCAAGGGTGAATCTAAACATTTTGGAAGGTAAACTTTTCTCTTCAGTTGAGATTCCATCCACATAAATAAATGACAAGAGGAAATATTCATAATTTCATGGTGTTGCCATGTTTACAGAAATAAGAAATGGCTACCAACTCAATTGGGGTACAATGCACAAAGTAAATAGAACTTTCTTCCCTCCTCTGATTTAATGTATACAATCTACAGTCTACAAATACAGGGCATTCTTACAAAGAGAAACTGCATATACTATAGTCACTTACACATTTAGCATTATATTTTGAATTGGAGATTTAAGGTAAAAATGTTGTTAAAAGACAAAATACCCTAAAAGGTAAAATAAATGAATTAAGAAAACAGATAACTGCTCGCTTTTTTATTTCAAATGATAGCAAAACTATGCAACCCTCCAGTGACATCAAACTCTGGCAAAACTACTCTATCCTTTGATGATTACAACTTAAATACCAAGTACCAAATATCCCCAGCATATTGACAAGGTTGCCACTTGCTTCTCTGCTGAACAGCACCTACTGCCTTTATATAATCCCTCTCAGCACTGAAGAACAAACTGTGAGAAGTCAAGTCAATATTTTGTCATTTCAATATTATTACGTTTGCCCACAAAATCCTCCACAGATGGAGATAAAAGCTCTACGACAAGCAAAAAAGGCATTTTTTTCCTTTGCCACAAAATATTGATGAAGTGCATTATTGAGGGGAAGATCTCATTAATTATCTGATTTCAGAAAAAAAGAAGGCCAAGAGAAGTGAGTGCCTGGCTAATACCATGATGTACCATCTTAAGACTTAAGATCTTTTTTAATGTATTCATCAGGAGTGCATCTAAAAGGGGAAAGAGTGAGCTGAATGGGTCCATTAATTTAATTGAAGCAAGCTCAGACAAGAGATAAAACATCCCAGCCTGCTTCTTTTCATGCATCATGAGTGCTGTAGTAAACAGGCAGAGATCCAAACACCAAAAAGAAATAAAGGTACATGGAGATTCTAGAGACTTCAAGGCCATGGGATCTCAACAGATGCAGCAGTGAATTCACCCTCAAGAGGCCCCTCTCCGTGCACCACCACGTCAGCACTCTGAGGGCACTGCTTTATTGGAAAATGAACAACTCAGAGGTTACATGTAAGTAACTTAGACTTCCAAAGGGAAAAGTGTGTTTATTCTTTAATTATCCATCCCCCCACAATCTTCTGAAAAATAACTCTGTCTTCTACTCTTGAAAGACAGAAATGGAAAAGAAAAAATGCACTTCCACTGATCTTGGAAGCAACTTTAATTGATGTTGTTCTCTTTCAGCTATTTGATTTTGAAATGTAGCATTCAGAAAATTCTTTTAGTCCTGAAGAGATTGGGGTCTCTTTGTGCATTGAACCTTCATCTTTGGCATGATTTTATAATTCAATCCCTTGCTGTGCACAAGAAAAAAAATCTACCATGAGGAGTCTCCTAACTCAGCACAAAGCCTGTCCATTGCATTATCTGAAAAAAATTATCTTATCTTTTATTATATTATCTGAAAAAAACAAAGCAATTAGTGTGATCAATCAAAATTAATTCAGATATTATAAAGTTCTTAAATACCTTCACTTACAGGTAAAACCACCATGTATACATTATTGAACATAATATTGAACTAAAATTATTATATATTACTACTAAATTATTAATCCATTATTAAATTATTGAACAAAATATACAGACTTTCATAAAAACATGAGAAAACTTAGTACTGCCAAATTATTTCCCATGTGTGAAAAGAAGTTAACAATTGTTAGATGAAAGAAGCAACTTTTAGTCAAATCACTTTAAGTCCAGTATCCTAATTTTTTTAAATATACATATTTATTTAGTTCTTGATGGACCCTTATTTTATTAATTTATTTATATGTGGTGCCAAGAATCACACCCAGTGCCTCACAAATGCTAGGCAAGTGCTCTACTACTGAACTACAACCCCAGTCCCAGTATTCCATTTTCAATTGCAATAATAAACATGGTGAATAAAATGCTTCTGTATCTTGGTATGTAAATTTAAAAATGGTTAAAAAATACAGGTGTTTTCACAATAACAAAAAACTTGCATTTTCAGACATATAAATCAAGACCAAATCTTTGTTGTCAATGTCTCACTATAAACACTAGCTGCACTTAAAATTCATTTTAAAGAAGAAAACATCACAGTATAGTGATTAAAGTATTCATTCTTTCATATTATTCCATTTATAGTACATATGAGGAATTTCAGGGTTTTTTTCAGTTTCGATTAATTCTTCAAATGAAAATGGTATTTCCTCTCCTATATATGTATAATTATTATTGTTTTGACAAATAGTTCACCAGCAGTACCTATTTTACTCAAATAAAATTTTATGGGGATTACTATTATTAAAGTAATCGAAAACAATATTTATTAGCAATACATCTTCATTTCATAAGTTCAATAATGCCTCTAATGATTTCTAATGTGTTATAACTTCATATATATAACTTTGAAGTCATCAAAAATGGGGGAGGGTAGAAGAGACTAACAGCATGCCTTTTTAGGTGTCCTTAAGTAATGAAGGAGCACTCTCTTCTACAAAAGTTATGAGTCAAACATCACACAAAAAATATCCAGGCAGACATACAGAACGAGACAAAACTAACCTTCTAGATGATGCTGTGGGAACCAGCAGCTTCTTTAGCCCTCTCTTAACCACTGAATGAGCCTGTATCAATTTGTATAAACTCTTCATTTACAAAATGCATTATACTGTCATGTATAACTAATTAGAACATTTTTTAAATTTTTTTGAAATTTAATCAAATTAGTCACTTTTTTATCTTTACTTTTTTATATCTTATTCAGTTTCTTTTATTAATTAATTAGTTAATTTATGTGTTGCACTTTATGGAAACTATTTAAAATGAATTTAGAGTTGATATCAGAAGATAAGCCTTAATGCTCAGGATTTTATTTTCATTTTTGTTTCTTTTTTTGTTGTTGTTGTTTGTGTTTTGTTTTTTGTTTTTTGTTTTTTTTATTAATTTTTATTGTTGGTTGTTCAAAACATTACATAGTTCTTGATATATCATATTTCACACTTTGATTCAAGTGGGATATGAACTCCCATTTTTACCCCGTATACAGATTGCAGAATCACATCAGTTACACATCCATTGATTTACATATTGCCATACTAGTGTCTGTTGTATTCTGCCGCCTTTCCTATCCTCTACTATCCCCCTCGCCCCCTCCCCTCTTCTCTCTACCCCCTCTACGGTAAATCATTTCTCCCCCTTATATTTTTTTCCCTTTCCCCTCACTTCCTCTTGTATGTAATTTTGTATACCCCTGAGGGTCTCCTTCCATTTCCATGCAATTTCCCTTCTCTCTCCCTTTCCCTCCCACCTCTCATCCCTGTTTAATGTTAATCTTCTTCTCATGCTCTTCGTCCCTACTCTGTTCTTAGTTACTCTCCTTATATCAAAGAAGACATTTGGTATTTGTTTTTAAGGGATTGGCTAGCTTCACTTAGCATAATCTGATCTAATGCCATCCATTTCCCTGCAAATTCTATGATTTTGTCATTTTTTAATGCAGAGTAATACTCCATTGTGTATAAATGCCACATTTTTTTTTTATCCATTCGTCTATTGGAGGGCGTCTAGGTTGGTTCCACAGTCTTGCTATTGTGAATTGTGCTGCTATGAACATGGATGTAGCAGTGTCCCTGTAGTATGCTCTTTTTAGGTCTTTAGGGAATAGACCAAGAAGGGGAATAGCTGGGTCAAATGGTGGTTCCATTCCCAGCTTTCCAAGAAATCTCCATACTGCTTTCCAAATTGGCCGCACCAATTTGCAGTCCCACCAGCAATGTACAAGTGAACCCTTTTCCCCACATCCTCGCCAGCACTTGTTGTTGTTTGACTTCCTAATGGCTGCCAATCTTACTGGAGTGAGATGGTATCTTAGGGTGGTTTTGATTTGCATTTCTCTGACTTCTAGAGATGGTGAGCATTTTTTCATGTACTTGTTGATTGATTGTATGTCCTCCTCTGAGAAATGTCTGCTCAGGTCCTTGGCCCATTTGTTGATTGGGTTATTTGTTATCTTATTGTCTAATTTTGAGTTCTTTGTATATTCTGGATATTAGGGCTCTGTCTGAAGTGTGAGGAGTAAAGATTTGTTCCCAGGATGTAGGCTCCCTATTTACCTCTCTTATTGTTTCTTTTGCTGAGAAAAAACTTTCTAGTTTGAGTAAGTCCCATTTGTTGATTCTAGTTATTAACTCTTGTGCTATGAGTGTCCTATTGAGGAATTTGGAGCCCGACCCCACAGTATGTAGATCATAGCCAACTTTTTCTTCTATCAGACGCCGTGTTCTGATTTGATATCAAGTTCCTTGATCCACTTTGAGTTAACTTTTGTGCATGGCGAGAGAAAGGGATTCAGTTTTCTTTTGTTGCATATGAATTTCCAGTTTTCCCAGCACCATTTGTTGAAGATGCTAGCCTTCCTCCATTTCATGCTTTTAGCCCCTTTATCAAATATAAGATAGTTGTAGTTTTGTGGATTGGTTTCTGTGTCCTCTATTCTGTACCATTGGTCCACCCGCCTGTTTTGGTACCAGTACCATGCTGTTTTTGTTACTATTGCTTTGTAGTACAGTTTGAAATCTGGTATCGCTACACCTCCTGATTCACACTTCCTGCTTAGAATTGCTTTTGCTATTCTGGGTCTTTTATTTTTCCATATGAATTTCATGATTGCTTTATCTATTTCTACAAGAAATGCCGTTGGGATTTTGATTGGCATTGCATTGAACCTATAGAGAACTTTTGGTAATATCACCATTTTGATGATGTTAGTTCTACCTATCCATGAACAGGGTATATTTTTCCATCTTCTAAGATCTTCTTCTATTTCTCTCTTTAGGGTTCTGTAGTTTACATTGTATAAGTCTTTCACCTCTTTTGTTAGGTTGATTCCCAAGTATTTTTTTTTTTTTGAGGATATTGTGAATGGAGTGGTTGTCCCCATTTCCATTTCAGAGGATTTGTCGCTGATATACAGGAATGCCTTTGATTTATGCGTGTTGATTTTATAGCCTGCCACTTTGCTGAATTCATTTATTAGCTCTCATAGTTTCTTTGTAGACCCTTTTGGGTCTGCTAGGTATAGAATCATGTCACCTGAAAATAGTGATAATTTGAGTTCTTCTTTTTCTATTTTTATGCCTTTAATTTCTTTCGTATGTCTAATTGCTCTGGCCAGTGATTCGAGAACTATGTTGAACAGAAGTGGTGAGAGAGGGCATCCCTGTCTTGTTCCAGATTTTAGAGGGAATGCCTTCAGTTTTTCTCCATTTAGAATGATGCTAGCCTGAGGCTTAGCATAGATTGCTTTTACAATATTGAGGTATGTTCCTGTTATCCCTAGTTTTTCTAGAGTTTTGAACATAAAGGGATGCTGTACTTTGTCAAATGCTTTTTCTGCATCTATCGAGATGATCATATGGTTCTTATTTTTAAGCCTATTGATGTGTTGAATAACATTTATTGATTTCCGTATATTGAACCAGCCTTGCATCCCAGGGATAAATCATACCTGATCATGGTGCACAATCTTTTTGATATGTTTTTGTATCCGATTCGCCAGAATTTTATTGAGGATTTTTGCATCTAGGTTCATTAGAGATATTGGTCTGTAGTTTTCTTTCTTTGAAGTCTCTTTGTCTGGTTTAGGAATCAGGGTGATGTTGGCCTCATAGAATGAATTTGGAAGTTCTCCCTCTTTTTCTATTTCCTGAAATAGCTTGAAAAGTATTGGTATTAATTCCTCTTTAAAGGTTTTGTAAAACTCTGCTGTATACCCATCCGGTCCTGGGCTTTTCTTAGTTGGTAGTCTTTTGATGGTTTCTTCTATTTTCTCAATTGATAATGGTCTGTTTAGGTTGTCAATATCCTCCTGACTCAATCTGTGCAGATCATATGACTTAAGAAATTTATCGATGCCTTCACTATCTTCTATTTTATTGGAGTATAAGGATTCAAAATAATTTCTGATAATCTTCTGTATTTCTGAAGTGTCTGTTGTGATATTGCCTTTTTTATCCCGTATGCTAGTAATTTGAGTTCTCTCTCTTCTTCTCTTCATTAGCGTGGCTAAGGGTCTGTCGATTTTATTTATTTTTTCAAAGAACCAACTTTTAGTTTTGTCAATTTTTTCAATTGTTTCTTTTGGTTCGATTTCATTAATTTCAGCTCTGATTTTAATTATTTCTTGCCTTCTACTTCTTTTGCTGTTGTTTTGCTCTTCTTTTCCTAGGATTTTGAGATGAAATATTAGATCATTTATTTGTTGGTATTTTCTTTTTTTAAGGAATGAACTCCAAGCAATGAATTTTCCTCTTAGAACTGCTTTCAATGTGTCCCATAGATTCCGATATGTTGTGTCTGTGTTTTCATTTATCTCTAAGAATTTTTTAATTTCCTCCTTGATGTCTTCTATAACCCATTGATCATTCAGTAACCTATTGTTCATTCTCCAAGTGGTGAATGATTTTTCCTTACTTCCTTTATTGTTGATTTTCAATTTCATTCCATTATGATCAAATAAGATGCATGGTATTATCTCTACTCCTTTATATTGTCTAAGAGCTGCCCTGTGACATAATATATGATCTAATTTTGAGAAGGATCCATGTGCTGCTGAGAAAAAAGTGTAACTGCTTGATGTTGGGTGGTATATTCTATATATGTCAATTAAGTCTAGGTTATTAATTATGTTATTGAGTTCTATAGTTTCCTTATTCAACTTTTGTTTGGAAGATCTGTCCAGTGGTGAGAGAGGTGTGTTGAAGTCTCCCATGATTACTGTATGGTGATCTATTAGACTCTTGAACTTCAGAAGAGTTTGTTTGATGAACATAGCTGCACCATTGTTTGGGGCATATATATTTATGATTGTTATGTCTTTTGGTGTATGGTTCCCTTGAGCAGTATTTAGTGTCCCTCTTTATCCCTTTTGGTTAACTTTGGCTTGAAATCTATTTTATTTGATATGAGTATGGACACTCCTGCTTGTTTCCGAAGTCCATATGAGTGATAGGATTTTTCCCAACCTTTCAACTTCAGTCTATGTATGTCTTTTTCTATCAAATGCGTCTCCTGAAGGCAGCATATTGTTGGGTCTTGTTTTGTGATCCATTCTACTAGCCTGTGTCTCTTAATTGGTGAGTTTAAGCCATTAACATTTAGGGTTATTATTGAGATATGGGTTGTTCTTCCAGCCATATTTGTTTATTTATGTTACTAAACATGGTTTGTTTTCCTCTTTGATTATTTCCCACCCCTTTGCTGTACTACCTTCCGCTTTTGGTTTTCATTGGTATTTTCCATTTCCTCTTCCTGTAATATTTTGCCGAGGATGTTTTGAAGAGATGGTTTTCTAGCTGCAAATTCTTTTAACTTTTGTTTATCGTGGAAGGTTTTAATTTCATCTTCCATCCTGAAGCTTAATTTCGCTGGATACACAATTCTTGGTTGGAATCCATTTTCTTTCAGTGTTTGAAATATGTTATTCCAGGATCTTCTAGCTTTCAGAGTCTGTGTTGAAAGATCAGCTGTTATCCTGATTGGTTTACCCCTAAATGTAATCTGCTTCCTTTCTCTTGTAGCTTTTAAAATTCTCTCCTTATTCTGTATGTTGGGCATCTTCATTATAATGTGTCTAGGTGTGGATCTCTTATGATTTTGCACATTAGGCGTCCTGGAGGCTTCTAGGATTTGGGATTCTGTCTCATTCTTCAAGTCTGGGAAGTTTTCTCGTATTATTTCATTGAATAGATTGCTCATTCCTTTGGTTTGGACCTCTATACCTTCCTGTATCCCAATGATTCTTAAGTTTGGTCTCTTTATGTTATCCCATATTTCTTGAATGTTCTGCTCATGGTTTCTTAACAGCTTTGCTGAGCTGTCTATGTTCTCTCCAGTTGAAATACTTTGTCTTTATTGTCTGATGTTCTATCTTCTAAGTGTTCTACTCTGCTGGTAGTAGTCTCAATTGAGTTTTTAAGTTGGTTTATTGCTTCCTGCATTTCCAGGATTTCTGTTTGTTTGTTTTTTATAACCTCTATCTCCCTGTATAATTGATCTTTTGCTTCTTGGATTTGTTTATGTAATTCATTGTCGAAGTGGTCGAAGTGGTCTTTCATTGTCTGATTTTGCTGTCTAATGTCTTCCTTGAGACTCCAGATCATCTGAAGCATGTATATCCTGAATTCTTTATCTGACATTCCATCTGCTGCAGATATTACCTCTTCTAAAGTTGAGTTGACCTGCATTGCTTGTGGTCCTTTCTTTCCTTGTCTTTTCATACTGATCGCGTTTCTTTCTGCTTGGTGAAACTGTTGTGTTATTGATTTCCCCCCACCCCATATATTTATATTGCTCTTGTATAGTTGCAAAGTCTCCCTCGCAGGCTTTGGCGGTGGCTCTGCCCCTCCTCCAATTGGGGCAATGTGCCTACCACGCCAGCAGGCCGTTGGGCCTGTTCTTTCGGTGGTCACAGGTCCGCCTACCTTACTGGCACTGGCGGCAGCTCTGACCCTCTGCAGGCCACTGGGTCTGTTCTGCCGGTGGGTTGCAGGTTCGCCTACCTTGTAGGAGTGAGCAGCGGCTCTACCCTTCCGTGGGCCGCTAGACCTGTTCTGTCTGTCGGTCGCAGGTCTGTCTAACTAGCAGGCTCTGGTGGCGGCTCTGCCCCTCCCCCAACCAGGGAGATGGCAGGCCACTGGGCCTGTTCTGCCGGTGGGTCGCAGGTCCGCCTACCTTGCAGTCACAGGGGGCAGCTCTTCCCCTCCATGTGTTGCTGGGCCTGACCTGCCGGTGGGTCTCAGGTCCGCCTACCTTGCAGGCGCGAGGCGGCTCTGCCCCTTCCCCAACTGGGGCAATGTGTCTGACAGATCTCTGGGCCTGTTCTGTCAGTGGTCACGATTCTGCCTACCTTGCAGGCACTTGGGGCAGCAGTGCCCCTCCGCGGGTTGCTGGGCCTGACCTGCCGGTGGGTCGCTTATCCACCTACCTTGCAGGCGCGGGGGGTGGCTCTGCCACTCCGCGGGTTTCTGGGCCTGTTCTGCTGGTGGGTCGCAGGTCCGCTTACCTTGCAGACGCCTCAAATTAGTCACTTTATCCCAGTGCAAGATTACCTTCTTCCCTCTACCATACGTTGAGTTTTTGAAAATTAAAAAGCTGAGATGAGTGGACTCACCTGTAGCTTGGAAAGTATTAAGCATTTTCCCCATATTGCATTTAAGTTTAAATACAACCATAAGTAGTTTAAGCCTTTTGACTCATAAGACTGAGTGATTCAATTTGATTTTGTAAAATGTAATAATTAACTTGGAGCTTAGATTTAAATTATTAATAAAGATCCTTTGTTATATGAGAACTAGAAAAAATTGAATCACCCCATCAAATGTTTCCTCATTCAAAATTATTTAAGCAAATATTATATGGCTACTCTTCAGTGGACACTATATTAAAAATAAATTTATGCGTCAGATTTATGATGGCACCTTGTAAAACAGTATTATAAATATATAATATTTTGACTGCTTTATGACTGGCATACAGACTATGAATGATATTTATTATTTTTAGTCAATGTAGTTTTCTCTAAACATAGTAATTTGTTTAATACTTACTCTAGTTTGGAAATTTTTTATTAGATAATTAATATTATCATCATAATCATCAGAAATAATAAAAATATAAGAAAATATAAATTTAATTTTATGCCTAAATGTATCATGTTAGACATTGTACAAAAATAATAAAATGTTAACTGATACAAAGGAGTAAAAAAAGTCCTTAGGTTTTTTGTTGTTGTTGTTCTAAGGATTGATCTAAGGGGTACCTTATCACTGAGCTACATACCCCATCCGTTTTATTTTTTTTATTTTGAGACAGTGTCTCACTAAGTTGCTAGACTCACTTCAAAATTGTGATACCCCTGTCTTAGCCTCCTGAATCACTGACTTGTACCAACACCTGGTTAAAAAAAGTTTAAAAAAAGCTTTCAAATCAGTAAATCTGAGGTGGAATGTGACCAAATTATTTACTATTTGTGTATTGTGGGAAGCCATTCTCTCATGTGATTGGGCACCTCCCTGATTGGATGTGAGGCGTTCTGGCTAGTCCCCACCCTCTCTAGGTGCAAGAGCCCATCCGTGTGGGGTGAGGTGACTGACCTTTGACCCTGAGACCAATCACTGACCCTGCCCTTGGAATGCTGTCCCCTTCAACTTCATTGGATGGAATTTTCCCCTGAATTTCTTGTTCCCCAATAAAAGGCCAATCTCTGGCATGCCCTGCCTCTCTCTCTCCTGCTAGTCTGTGTAAACCTCGCTGCCCCACTGGGTGGCTCGAGGCAGGAGCCAGAGGGGAGAGCCTTCTCAGACCTGGTCAAAGAAAAAGGTAAATTGAATTTGTGTCTTTATTTTTATCTCACTAGTTAACTTCTATGCTACGAACCTCTTATATGAAGCCAGAGTGCTGGTCGCGCGGTGGAGTGTATCCCAGTTTCCTCATAGGAATTATGTTATTTTCAATATTATTCTAATAATATAATAAAATACTGTTATTAACATACAATGTCATGGTTAATTATTAAGAAGGATGAAATGTGTAAACATCCCAAGTAAATATTGTTATTATCATTATTACATCACAGATTAGAAAATATGGTCAATATCAGAATATCTGAACAAAATATACTTTTTATTGATAACAGCATGATTTCTCAAAATAATCTTAATTCTTCTTGTATGCAATTTATTTCATAAGTTACATTGGGAGATCCAAATAAATTTTAAAAAATGTCTAGGTAGAAAACAAATAGTTGTAAAATATTAGTTCTTTTCTTTTTTTTTTACCACCAATTAATTCTAACTTTTATTCTTTTTTCCCTCTAATTGCAATATATTCACCACTGTTCAAATAAGTATAATTTAAATGAAAATATTATTAGAAGTAATAAAAGAGTTCTACATTTTCCTAATTTCGATGATGGTTATTTTTATTACCAGCATAATGGGTATGGCATATATGTGGTATTTCTTTCTAGACTAGAAGTTCATGGTCCATCATGAACTGAATTATACATTGCTAAATATTTCCTTTCCATTTCCTTGCCCTACATTCATCCTAATGAGCACATTTTTGTAACCTGAATATCAGATGAGGTCAGCATTTCTTTCAAGATAGAAAAGAATTTGCACTCAGGTTTTTATACACCTTTAATTCTTAGGCAGCCCTTCCCAAGACATCTGTGAAAGTGAGGGTCTCAGATTCTTGGAGTCACTTCTGGATACAGTTGAGGCACTCCTTTAATTTTTTGGATCTCTCTCACATTTTGTTCTTGTTTTTTCTCCTTCTTTATATGGAGGCAGACAGAGAATTTAGTCTATTTCTATTTCTCTTGATTTCCACATAACCTGGCATGCATTCCCTTTCCTGTACTATACACACACACACTGCTTTAACCTCTCAATTTTTTAAATAGTTATAGAGCAGCAATAGATATTTTCGCAATTTATTACTCAGTAGCTTGCTGGTTAAAAACGTTCAGCCCAAATTCTGTCAGAATTTATTATATTTATTATTTATTTATTTATTTTTCATTTTTTCCTATTGGCTCCTGCCATTGAGAGCGAAGTTATACCACTTCCGGTGCCAACCTGCTTGTCCCCAGTTTCCAATAATCATATAGAGCCCTCATTCTGTGCCCTTGTTCTTCACAGACTGCTCCTCATAAACTTCTTGCAAACCATTAATAATTCGCTTCAGCTTCAGTAAATTGACACAGGATTTTTATTGTGGTTTTGTCTTTTCACTTTTTCTGGTTTATTTCTAAAATGAAAGTAATTTATAGTACAAATATTTGCATACTCTACAATGAATTATGCCAGATTTTCTTTGGATGGAAGACTAAGCTTTCTAAAAATAGAGTTTTAAATTAACTCCTTCAAGACACACATAAAAGAATGGAATTTATTTAATATTTTGATGTACTTCAACATCAATGAGGAACCACTCAAAACAGATTTTGTACTTATAATATACATGGATGAACATGCAACCAGCTGAAGGTATCTCACCAGGCTTCTAAGTTATCACTTGGATTATTAAATGTTAGTTTGCACTTGATATGATGCAATGAGTTTGAAATGATGAGCAAGATCATACACCTCATTTTCCTGCTTATTTTTGTGATTATTCCACTTATTAAAAATTGTAGTTACTTGAGTATAATCTGTGTTTGTTGTAATCTGTGTGAGTTTCTGTAGGAAATGTCTAAAAATAGAACATGCCCTTCCTCAGGAAGGTTACTTTCTGTTTCAGGTGATAAAACTAATGTGTCTGTGATAAAATTGATATAATATAAAACATATTATGCTTACAAATCTGGCAAAGTGCAAAATTACATGTAAAGCTTTCAGGTAATAGAGCCAAAGAAAGTTTCTTTAGCAGAAAAAGTAGGCCACAGAATAATGAGTAGGAACTGTGGGAGGCAGGTAACTTGAGTGAATTTGTGACTTGGGTATAATTTGGGACAATGAACAAGCTTGAGAGAGGAGGTAGAAGCCTTTATCTATTATTCTAGTGGGACACTCAGGTGCTGCTTTTGAAGGTCTTATGCTTTATATGCCCAGAATACATTTGTGCTATGCTTTCAGTAGAAATATGTAATACAATTACACTCTTTCTTAAAAATGTTGCATATTTTTACATTATGGGGAACTCTCATGACTCTCTCTTAGGGAACACACATCCACACACATATACACACACTCACACACACACACACACAGTACACTGTGGTTTCTTTGATTTCTATCACACTTTAGGCTACTGATGTGAGAAGTATTTTGTAGTTATACTGTTTATGGTGAAACACTGCCAAATATTTTTTAGGTCCTTTTATTTTCTACTAAGAATTGAACTTATTTCTATTCATACACTAATCTATAATTTTAAAGAAATAATATTATATATAGTTTAGGGAAGATTTTATTAAGAAATTATTCCATCAATTTGTTCATTTATCATTATAGTCTCTGATTAATATTATAATTGCACCATGAACTTTACATATGAGTCTGTGTATATGCAGTTTGAAAGAACAGAGTATATTAAGTGGCTAGGTATATAAACATAGGAGCAAGTGAACTACGTAGTAGCTATAAAATACGGTAAAATAAAAATTTCTATAATTCCAATAATAATGCAAGTAGTCAATTTAATACATATTTCTAGAGCTTAGGGGAAAAGGGTCTGAGTTGGAATTGGTTAGTGGTTTAAATATCAGTGGCTTCTAGAATGATGAAACTGGATAAGATTATCAAGAGGGTGAGACTAGAACTCAGGAATGAGTGTTAGTCACTAAAACACAGAAAGTTTGGGGAAAATAAAATGAATGAGGAAAAGAATACTGAGAAGGAAGAAAGAAAAGAAAAGAAAGAATATGTTCTAGAAATGAAGAAAATATATCAAGGACAAAGGGATCATCAACTCACCTAAATATTCTTAAGTAGAGAGGAAGAATGGCTCATGACCTTTAGATTTACCAGTGGGCTGCCATGGTTGCTTGGGCAAAAATAATTTTGGTAATGTTGTATTCTGGTAAAAATTTAATTTAACTTGGTTCAAGACTGAACAGGTACCAGTTATTATAGATAAATACTTCAAGACAGTGGAGCTGTCTTTACCAATGAAAAGCAAAGAAATCCAAACCAAGTAATTACTCCAACAGTAAAATTCTAAATTACTATAATTAAAAATCAGAAAGGAAATCAACTTGCCTTTTGTTAGCATTGGCAGTTAATATTGGCTTTCAGTTTTAGTAAATATAATAAGAAAAGAAAATAAAATAACTAGCAAAGTATTGGGGAAGAACATATATATTTATTTATCTTACAATATGATCAAATACCTGGAGAACCTAAATGTCCTAGTAAACACCTTTAAAAAATTAACAATATGGCAAGTTTCTTTGATGCAAGATACAAGTAAAAAATAAGTATCTACATCCTAGCAAGTAAAATTTGCAAATATAAATGTGAATAATTTTATTCAGTCACTTTTTAAATGTATAAGTATATAGAAAAAACTATAATTTAAAAACCATAGTAGGTAGGGTAAAATTTTAGAAAGCTAAAATTCATCTAATAAACTGTTACCATAGGGGTGCTGGGTTCATTGTCTCCATTCAGTAAAGAATTGAAGAACAGGACACGGAGACAGCAAGCAAGCAGTAGGTTTATTGCAAAGGCAACAGACACAGACATAGAATTATCTGAAGAGAAGGAGCCCCAGAGCTTTCAATCCACTGAGTTTTGGTCTAATTCTTTTTATTGTCTCTAGAATTTCCTCCTTCCCTTATCTCCTCCCCTGTCCATGTGCTCCTTACTATTATTGATTGATTCCCCTCTGTCCGTATATCTGTTTTAGTTTTCCTATTTCCCTGCATAGGAACATGAATATGGAAGTGTCTGTCTGACTGGGTTCCTCACTTGTGGGCAAGAGCACTTTTATCAAGCAGGAAATGACTTCCTTAGAAGACCCTTTCCATGCTCCTTTGTTTTGCCCCGGACCTCCCCATTCACCATCTTGCCCTGACTGCCTAAGCCCTTCTACATCTCCTTCAAAACAGAACCAGAGGTCATGTTCTTGGGAGGAAAGACATACATATGACTGTTCTCCAAATATTTTTCTGTAAATTCTATTCAATTCAAATTTGTGCTACAACATTTTTAATTGGGCACATGTGTTTCCAGATCAAATTAAAATAATTTTCTAATAATTTCCAATTCAATTGAGAAAGCATAGCAATGTTGTCTTTTCCTTACTAGATAGTATAATGTACAATAGTATCATACTACTAAAATAATTCAATTTGATATTCTTATAAGTTTTAGAAACAGAGTAACACAGGAATACATTTCTTTATAAGTGAGAATGTAACTGATAGTTAGTAAAATGGGAAAATTTAGAATTTTAAAGGTAAAAGAGATGTTGATAACCAGTTTTGGAAACACCAATACTTTGAAGGTAAAGGACTCATATATTGGAAAGAAAAGACAAAAATATTCAATAAAACATGAACAAAGGAATAAAGATTTTATGAAAGAAATAAATCCTAACATCTAATCAAAATTTATAAACTATTTTAATACAATAGCAGTCAGAAAAACACAAATTAAAGAAAGAATAGGGACTGACTTTTGCACAATTAAAAAAAATCAAAGAATGTTACCATTACATGAGGAAAATGGGTATTTTCATAGATTGCTATAAGATACGTGAATTGTTAGAAATGAGAAATAGTTTATTGTAATTAAACATGTAAAGAAATTTGACCTTTGTTTTAGTCAGCTTTTTTATTGCTGTGGCCAAAAGACCTGACAAGAACAACATAAAGGACTAAAAGTTTGACTCATGCCTTTAGGTTTAAGCCATGGTCAACCAACTTCGTTGCTCTGGAAAGGAGGTGAGGCCTAACACCATGGATGAAGGTTGGGGCCCAGAAAAGCTTCTCAGCTCAAGACACCCAGGAAGCAGAAAGAAATGGGAGGAGGGACCACAGAAATAACAACCCTTTCAGGGCCAGTGATCCATCTCTTCTCCCATGCCCCACCTGCTTATGTTTACCACCTAGTCGGTTCACTCAAACTTGGATGGACTGGTTAGGACACAGCTCTCATATTCATTTATTTTACCTCTGAATATTTTTATATAAGCAGGGACTTTAGGAGGACACCTCATATCAGACCCATAGCAATTTTCCTATCTTATTCCTGGGAATCTATGTCTTAGGAACAACAGCATTCAGAATTCAGGACTATTATGCAGGAGTATGTATGGTAACATTATTTACCAGAGCAAATGTAGAACACACATATTATAAATAAAGTAAGTGATTTAGGAAATAGGTAGAACATTCACAATATGAAATACAATGCTATCTTTAAAAAATGAATTGCAAAGATGCCAGTTAATTTGGAAATATTGAAATATTTTTTATCAGATAAAGCTAAATGAGGGAAAACTTAAAAAAATCTTAAATAAGGTCCTATTTTAAAAAAAAGACAAGAAAAGAATAGCATTTGTGTGTGTATAATCTTCCTCAGTGGAGGCTGATTCATAGTGGGATAGGGAGAGAGAGCATGGGAGGAATAGACGAACTCTAGATAGGACAGAGGGATTGGAGGGGAGGGGAGGGAGCACGGGATAATTAATAATGGTTGAATGTGATGATCATTATTATCCAAAGTACATGTATGAAGACACAAATTGGTGTGAATATACTCTGTATACAACCAGAGATATGAAAAATTGTGGTTTATATATGTAATAAGAATTGTAATGCATTCCACTGTTATATATAATTAAAAATAAGTAAAATAAAAAAATAAGTGAGAGTTAAAATACTTTTAACAAAGGATTACAAAGAAAGCACTGAATTGTTAACACAGGATGATGAAAGATATTGTTTTGTTTTGGATGACAAGTACAAAATATCAGAAATACAAAAATATGTATAATATGATCACACAGACAGAACTTATAAAAATTTTTGTGGAGGTATAGATACATTTTTTATCTTAGTTTTTAAATTTGTTTTAATTAGTTATACATGACAATAGAAAGATTTAATACACTTTGATATATCATACATAGATGGGATATAATTTATCATTTTTCTGAGTGTACATGTTGTAGAAACACATTAGTCATGCAGTCACATATATACATAAAGTAATAATGTCAGTTTTGTTTTACTATCTTTCCTATCCCCACATGCCCTCCTATTCCCTCCCTTCACTTCTCTCTACCTAATCTAAGGCAAGGCTATTCTTCTTTAGTGCCCCCCCCTCCAGCCTTACTATGAATTAACATCTGCATATTAGAGAAAACATTTGGCCTTTGTTTTGGGGGGATGGGGCTTATTTTTTAAAATTAAAATAAATTCTCCAGAGTCAAGTAGTTCAAACAGATGCAAAATATATTTACTTTAAATACTTAAATATTTTGCAAATGTCTCTTTTTTCTTCCTTATTAATTTGCTTAGTTATGTTTTAAAGGTAATATTAGCATTGGTTCATGGGATTAGTCACCTAGAAATCTAAGTTGAAAGAATATGCACTTTCTGACATTTGTCAAATTCAACATTGAGATTCCTTTGGATGTGACTCCTTTGGCAATCTCTTAGCTAACAAGTGTCAGAATTCTTGAACATTCATAGGTAAATATTTTAAACAAAAAAACAGAAGCAATTATTAACAAATTAGTCTCTTACTTTGCTTCCATGACAGATAAACACAGAGAAATAATTTAAATTCTAGTGTTATAAATAGTGCTTTTTTTTCTTTCCTTTAAAGTAGCCACAGAAATTAAGGCTGTTGGCTGGTTGGTTCCAAGAACACACAACATTTGATCTCAAAAGTAATTGCCCTTTTATTATTATTATTCAGGCTACTTTTTTTAAGTTTGAAAGGCAGGATCACTAATATTTAAGCTGCATAATTTCTCATAAGAAATTATACAACTACCACTTTAGTGTTAGTAATATTTAAATGAATGGTTGACAAGATTTGAGGTAAAAAAAGAAAGGAAAAGAAAACAAGAGATTTTTGTATGTGTGCAGAAACTGGCACAGTTTAAAATATGTGAATTTTTAGAAATAATTTTTATTAAATAAGGAAACATTTGGTAATTTCAGTCTGTTTTACATAATGTCATAGATAATTATCTTGAGGAGAATATCATCTTAAACAGAGACAATAAATGTTATATGAATTTTGGTGGTTTTATTTATTATTAAAATAATCATAATGATTAGTCACCAAAACAAAGCAGAAAATATAATTTTAGGGAGCAAAAGAATATTTGTTTTCAAGTAGGCAACATTAGCAAAATGTCAAAAGTGGTTTTATAACTATTGTAGATAAAAATATTGTCCATAATAATATTTCATAATATACTTTGTATGATGACAATTTCTGATGGGTGTTAGATATTGTGTGTCCAAGGAAAAGTGGTCTCTAGTCAAATGTAGTAAACCCAGGGTAAATGCAAATTGAATAAGTATCTTTTCATTGCAATAATACTTGGAATTTCACTACAACACTGAGACTTTCTTGAGGGGAAAGTGGATAGACTATTTTACAAACATGTCTGAGGGCCTAAGTTTCTTTATTAAAACTCTTTCAGGTAAGTATAGCTTGAATAATGTAGGAAGAAATGTTAAGGAAGATACTGAAACTAAATAAAAACAAGCACAGGAACAACAACAACAACAAAAGATTGATACATCGTCCCCAACTTTTTCCTTGTTCAAGAATATTCACATATATTTAGTAATAATAATTTCCATATAAACAAATTTTCTTCATGAGTATAACAGAGTATTTGTTTAACATCTATTCTAAAATGCTTCTATCAGAGAAAATCATAAATTAATCAATATTCAAAATTTATTACTAATGTCATATATTATGTTTTGGTTAAATATTTAGTTTAAAAGATATAATGATCTATGATCCATATATATTATAATCTAGGATTCAACATAAAATTCTAATATGAAGACCCAGAGTATTGAAAAGATGATTCAATTTTGGAAAATGGGATTATTTAACCATTATGCTATTTTTATCATTTTCAAAAATATCCTTGAATACCATGATTATTATGTTATTGAAATTAAGATAACATAGATGTATTTTAAGTGTAATTATAGAAAATTGAGAACAGACTACTTGAAAAGTTTAAGTTTTTTTTCTACACTCAGAAATATTGCAGGGAGTGTATATTTTGGGGTTAAAAGAAAGATGCGAACACCTGTGACAAAACTTCTTCAAAGTACTGCTTTGAAATCATTCTAGAAGAAACAATTTTATTCATGGATAAAACCAAAGTATTTCTACCTTATTTTGCAAAGTGCTTTTCAAAGATAATGGGGTGAAACAAGAATCATAATATTGAAATATAAAAAGCAAGTACATGCATGCTGGTAAATTTACCTCTTGGAGATATAATCACCCTCTCATTTGGCATTTTAGTTTCTGCTTTTCTGTCTCCAATTGTCACTGTATCTTTATATCTTGTGCTGTTCTAAGGGCACAGTGGGTGCTCTGAAAGTCATGAATAGTGCTAATAATAAAGCTAATAATATAGAAAAGATTTTCCTATAGGTTAAGTTTAAAAAGGAATATTGAAATAAATCAGAAATAGAATGAATCAGAATTATGAAGCCTACAGTTTAGAACAAGAAGGAATAAAACAAAACTACAGTATATGAGTTATCTTAGTTAACACCATTGTGTTTAGAGGATCAAGATTGGAAAAAAACTGCTTAGGGCATGATGGTTGGCATATTTTTTTAATGTAGTTTATATGTAAGGACATGGAATTTTGCCCTTTATTAGTAGACCACACACTGACAAAAAATCCTGGAATACTCTATAAAGAAAACACACACATACAGTTAAATATAAAACCTGTATAAAACTGTGTTTACAGAATTATTACCAACTAACATTGAAATTTCTACCACTGTAAGTATATTGAAAGCATATGCCAAGACATGTATAGGAAGACGTGTTACTATTAAATGAGCATATTATGTCTCATTATGACCTTTTGAAAGTGAAATGAAACTGATTTTCTAACTAAGTGCTTCCTCTCACAAACTATTAATTGGAGACAGCCTTAGTATAAATGGAAGGAATGGTATTTACAAAACAGAGGAGGACCTCATAGCAAACTTGGTGCTTGATGAGGAAGGATGGTGGATTTTTGGAGTTGACAGATATAGAAAGGGACACTATAAATAGGTAAAGGAAAGATCTTCCCCCAAATAGGACCCATCAATTTTCTCTGTATTTATTTTATATATGAATGATAAATTGAAGACATATATTATGGTTAGGGTGTGAGGTGTCTCCACAAAGCTCCTGAGCTAATGCAGGAATGTTTGGAGGTGACATGGTTGGATCGTGGGCTGCTCTTGAAGCTCAGTTGAGGAGCGCTTTTCTAGCATGTGTGAGTCACTAGGTTTGATCTTCAGCATCACATAAAAATAAATAAAAAAGTACAAAAAAAAAAAAAGAAAGAAAGGAAGAAAAAAATGGTTGAATTGTGAGAGCTGTAACCTGATCAGTGCTTCCTAGTTTGGATGTTCTGACTGAGTGGTAACTAGGCAGGTAGGGCATGGCTGGAGGAGGCAGGTCACTGGTAGTGATGCATCACAGGGGTGTGCATCTTCCCTGCCTTCTGGCCCCCACCTCTTGGCTCCCTGACTGCCAGGAACAGAGCAGCACTCCATCACCATGCACTTCCTGTGGTTCTCCTTTGGCCAGAGCTTTGGACTTTGCCCATTATGGACTAAACCTCAGAAGCCATGAACTGAAATAAACTTCCCCTCCTATAAGTTGTTCTTGTCAGATATTTTAGTCACCGCAACAACAACAACAACAACTGACCAACATAATATTTAAGAGTTTAACAGAATTATGGAGGGAGGATTATAATGAAGGCCTTTTTTTAATATAGGAATGAGGCAAATTCTCATTCTTTATTCCTGTACTTAGTGGAAGACTTTCTACTTTATCACAACTGAGTGTAAATACTGGTTAAAATAGATTGGAACGGAAACATAGATTTCCTGACACTTTATTATCAAAATTCATCTTTTAACATTTTAAAGAAAATACATGAAACTGAAGTATAAAATTAAAGATTATAAGTAGAGATTAATTAGAATATTTAAATGTAATTTTTAGAATCAAAATAAAAATATTATGGTGTTTGCCCTCCAAATACAAAATTCTTCATACATAAAATAGATATTGCATTGACACATATACATAAAATAGATATTACATAGAAACACAAACACACACATACAGTGTTTTTCTGTACTTAATTTAAAAAAAGTTAATTATACATGTGAATTTTCAAAAATTATAAACAAATGGCACTGGCCTTATAGAAAAAAATTAAAGCATTCTATTTGGAGAAATACAAATTACAATAATTAAGAAAAAAATATATCAGAAGTAAAAACTAATGAGTCATAGAATTGGATAAATGAAAGATATAATTGAATCAGATACTTATATGCAATGAGTATATTTATATTCAAAAAATTAGAATATCATGCTTGCCTCAAACTATGCATTTTCAAACTAAATGCTTTTGTGGGAAGTGGGTGGGTACTGGGGATTGAACTGAGGGATACTCGACCACTGAGCAATATCCCAGCCCTATTTTGTATTTTATTTAGAGACTGGGTCTCACTGAGTTGCTTAATGCCTCACCATTGCTGAGACTGGCTTTGAACCCACAATATTCCTGCCTCAGCCTCCTGCTGGGGTTACAGTTCTTCACCACATGCCTGGCCTAAATGTTTTTTTGTTTTTTTTTGTTTTTTGTTTTTTTTTTGAAATTATTTCATTGAGATCTCTTACCTAAACACAGCATTTCAGTTTTTCACATAGCTATGTGAGGCATTCAAAACAATGTATTGTGCTATTACTTGTTTTTCTCTGGTTACTTATTTTTAATTCCTTTAATTTGACCTAATATTGGGTCAAAATTATGTTGTCTGATCATAATGGAATCATGCTAAAAATGCATAACAAAGAAAAGAGGAAAATGTCTAAGCTCATGAAATCTGAGCAGCACACTTCTATAAAATTGTTGGGGCAAAGAGAAAGTCTCAAAATAAATTTTTAAAATTACACTGATGAAAAACAAAAATTGAGCATATCAAAATTTGTAGGGCTTAACTAAAATAATGTTGACAATACTATATTTATACATGATAAAAATTGGGTCTCATATCAATAATATAATTGATGTCAAGAATAAAGAAAATGAAAGTAAAAGCAAATAGTTAGTATTAAGGAAATAATAAAGAGCAGAAATCAGCAAAAGCAAAACTGAAAACAGAAAAACAAAAAACACAATAAATGAAGCAAAAACCCCTGTTCTATAAAAGATCAATAAATTTGAAAATGTAGACAAAGAGAAAAGCAATAATAGCCAATATCAGGCAATGGGCAGGAGTTACATGCTAGAGACACAAGTGGTAGGAATCGAGTACAATGAATGATTCTACACACATAATTTTGTCAAATTGATAAAATAGACAAATTCAACCAAAAACCCAAACTTCCACAAATTAAGCAAGAAAAATAGATAATTTTATTAGCTCTATAACTTAAAAGAAAAGTGAATTTAAAATTATAATCTCTCCACACTCCCCACTAAAACACAAGTACACACAAACATAATGTCTAGATAGTTCAACTGGAGAATTCAATTAAGTGTTTAAAGAATTAAGCCAATTCTATTAATCCAATCCAGAAAGCAGTAAGTTGAGTAGCATTTTCTAAATAAATATAGAATAACATAATAACCCTGATTTCAAATTCAGTCAAAGACAGAATAAAATATTTTCATGAATATAAACAAAAAAAATTCTTAATAAAATATTAGCAGATAAAATTCAGCAATATCTAAATAAAATGGTTAAGTGGGGTATATTCCAGGAATGCAGAACTGGGTCAACACACAAAAATGAAGTGCTGTAATCTGCTCTATTAACAGTCCAGAAAACAAACAAACAAACAAACAAACAAAAAAACTACATGGTCATATCCCTTAACACAGAAAATCATTTGACAAAGTCAATGATAATTTATGATTTTTAAAATAGATTAAAAATAAGAATACAGAATTTCCTTAACTTGACAGAGTGTCTCAATAAAAAAACCTAAATATAATTTACACTTTATGGTGAAAGACTGTATACTGTATACTGTATCCCTAAAATAAGAAAAGTAAGCAAAGTTTCCCCCTCTACTTATTCAATGTATTGTTGAAATAGTTATCATTAAAAAAGAAATAAAAGGGGCTGGGGCTGTGGTTCAGTGGTAGCGCACTTGCCTGGCATGTGTGAGGCACTGGATTTGATTCTCGACACTGCATATAAATTAGTGAAATAAAGATCTATCAATAACTAGAAAAAATTTTTTAAAAAAGAAATAAAAGACCTGCAAGTAAGAAAGGTAAAAATAAAATTTTATTTGCAAATGACACAAATTTTGTGTAGGAAATCCCAAGAAGTCTATAAAAACAAAACAAAAAGAAACACAATTTCTTAGGACTAATAAATGAATTCAACAAGTCATAAGATAAGACAACCACAAAAATCAATTGTGCTTCTACACATTAGCAATGAACACGGACAATAAAAACATAATATGTATAGTCATTCAGAAATACGAAATATTGAAATATAAATGGAAGCAAACATATACAGACTTGTATATTAAAGTCTACAAAATATTAATAAAAGAAATTACAAATAGCTGGGTGCTGTGGTACACACCTGTAATCCCAGTGGCTCAACGGACTGAGACAGGAAGATCATGAGTTCAAAGCCAACCTCAGCAAAAGTGAGGTGCTAAGCAACTCCATGAGACCCTGTCTCTAAATAAAATACAAAATAGGGCTGGAGATGTGGTTCAGTAGTCAAGTTCCCCTGAGTTTAATCCTTGTTACCCTTCCCCCACCAAAAAAAAAAAAATTAAAAAATTACAAATAAATGCAGAGATATGTTGTATCCATGGTTTAGAAGACAAAATAGTAAAGATGTCAATCCTTCCCTACTGATTTATATGTAAGTTTAATAAGTTCTTTATTAACCTCTCAGCAAGTTCATTTTTTAACATAAAGATAAGTCATCTAATTTATTCAACCAATATTGGATTCAAAACCATCTTTTGCCAAGTAATATGCCAGGCACTGGCAACATCAACAAGAGACAAATTCACAGTGTTTAAGGAACTCAAGTGCTATGAATGAGACAATCACGGAAGCAGAATAAAAACCACATCCAGAAAACTTATTTCCTATAACATAGTCAAGGTTATTCTAAAATGTATATGAAAAATTAGAGGAATTCAATAGCAAAATTATTTTGGAAAGAAAGAATAAAATTGAAGAATCAGCTACCCAATTTCAAAACATCTTATTCAGCTTCAATAATCAAGACTGTGGTATTGATCAAAGAATAAACACATAGGCCATTGAAAAAGAATAAAGAACCCAGAAAGAGATCACATGAATAAGCCCAAATTATTTTTTGACAATAGTGTAGGAGAAATTCAACTATTGAAAAGAAGAGAAAGAAAAGAAAAATTTTGAATTACATCTCACAACTTAAATGAAAATTATTCTAAACTAAATCATAGGTTTAAATGTGGAACATAAAATTATACATTCTTAGAAAAAAAAGAAACTATATTTATAATCCAGAACTAGGCAAGTTATGTTAGACTTGAAACCAAAAGCAAATTCCTGAAAGGAAAAATTTAAAATTCCAAGTTCATCAAAATCAATTAATTACCAGCACCACCACCAAAACAAAAACAAAAAGAAAGAAAGAAACTAATATTTGCAATGTATTTATGCATCAAAAGGGTGGTTTTTAGAGTATATAATAAATTACAAAATTCAATAATAAAAGAAAAGTACTAGAAAGTGTAAAAAGCTTGAAAAAGACACTTTAAGACATATGAGGGTAGACAAATGGTAAATAGGCATATCAAAAGCTGTTAAACCTTAGTTATTAGGATGATGCAAATTAAATATCTCTATACACCTACTGGAGTGTCCAAAATAAAGAATTGTGACACCATCATAATGTGTCAAGAATATAGGGAGCTCATATCACTTACACATTGCTTGTGAGCTTCTTAAAACTGTATAGATACGGTGGAAGACTAAAATTTTCTTTAAAAGGTACTGAATATACAATTACCATATGGCCCATCTATTTCACTCCTAAACGTTTATGCCATAGAAATAAAAGCTTTGTCAAATCAAAACCTCTTTATAAATGCTCATAGAAGCTTTATTCAAAATATTCTAACAATGGAAACAACAGAGAAGTCTTTTAGTGAATGGATAATGTTATTGTTTATATGAGGTATTCCCCAAAAGCTCCTGTGTGAGACAATGCAAGAAGTTTCAGAGGTCAAACAATTACATTATGAGAGGTGTAATCTAATAAATGGATTAATCCACTGATATGGATTAATTGGGTGGTAACTATAAGCAAGTAGAGTGTGACTGGAGACAGTCAGTCACCGAGGATATACTTTCTGGGGTTTTATTTTGTCCTTGGTGAGAGGAGCTCTCTCAGTTTCTTGGCTGCTATGTTCCTTAGGTGCTTTCCTCTTCCGGTTCCTTTCACCATCCTGTTCTGGTTCATCTCAGGCCCAGAGCTATAGAGTAGTCCAACTGTTAACTGAATCTCTGAAATGGTGAGCCAAAATAAACTTTTCTACCTCTGAGTTGTTCTTTTCATGTCATTTGGTGACAGCAACATAAAAGCTCACTCAAACAAATAGGTAAGCAAACTGTGGCACATACATACATGGTATGAAATGCCACTTATCAATAAAAGAGGGCACTATTGATACAATGGTCTGGGTGAAATCTCTGGCAAATCATGCTGAGTGAAAAGGCCAATTCCCCAAATTTGCATATTCTATGATTTTATTTATATAACATTCTCATAATAATAAACTATAGATATGGATGGCACAGAATTTCATAGTGCTCACCTGGAGTTAAGGAGTGAAATGGATGTGTCAGCAACGTGTGCAATCTTTGCAGTATAAAAAATACCATCTCTCTTGACTGTATCAACCTCAGCAACCTGATTTTGATATTGTAATATGGTTTCACAAGGTATTACGACTGGAGTAAAACTAAGTAAAAGTTACACAAGCTATTTTTCACTACTGAATGCGAGTTTTCAGTTAGGTCAAAATAAAAATGCAGTTGAAATACTTATCCCATAAATATAAAATGTGGCATGATACCCTATTCTGATGCTGGGCAGTGAATCAGAGCTCCTTAGCAGCCACACAATCACTAGGGTAGACAGCCCATACTCTGTGTTTGTGTTGCTGAGCTGTAATGCTCAGTAGGTCAGATATATCAAATAGAATTTTACAGACAATATTTTCAACTTATTATGGTTTTGTCAAGAAACAAAATTATAAATCAAGAAGCACTCATCATAAATCAAGAAACAATCTGTACATAAATGCAGAAATATTTTAGATGTGCAAATATATACAATATATATTTCATATAAAAATTTCCATATTTCATATATTGCGTAGTAATACATATACACCCAGGATATATGGTGATTAAAAAGTTGGTCAGTCTTGTCAACATCTGAGCATAATAGGATGAGTTGTACTAAAACGTCAAATATTTCTATCCTTTCTTTTAGCTAGTGATTTTTAAATCTTGTTGTTTCCCTCCGCCCAGGATGTGTTTGAAAATACTTGGTAGTATTTTTTGTTTTGCTTTCATAATTGGATACGCCATAAAACTTTGGTGTTCTGGAAATGAGGTTTCTAGATGGACACTCAATAAACAATGGATTATTGTCCTGCTCCACATGCTAATAGTTTCTGCTGACACACTCTATTGTCTTTGGAGACAAATTACGAGATAAAACTCATGTAACACCTGTAATTACAGCAATTCAGCTGATGAAAAAGGTGAAGAAATATAGATTAAGGCATTTCATTCTATTTTTTAAAAGAATATCAAAAAAAACCAAAATATGGTTTCACAAGGTATTACCACTGGAGACAACTGAGTAAAAATGTCACCCAATCCATAGTCTCAGATGAAATAGAGGAAATATGATAGCAATGCATACAATAATAACATTATCAGATTAATTTTAAATTAGTATGATAATCATTCCAGATTTAATGTAGATGAATTGGACAGTAATAACATAAAACATGAAGTAATTCCAAAAGTATGTGAAAAAATAATGAAGCTATACATATAAAGGCAATGGTAGTAGAAATGTGGAAAACATGACACATTGAAGAGATTCAAGGAATGGTTAATAGAATTGATTAGACTTGGAGGACAAATAGCATTACTAATGTCATTACCGACCTTTATTACCTTTGGTGAGTATGGTCAGCAGTTTAGCCAAGATGGCATTAAATTTCTTTCATTCAAAGGCTTTTTCTAGAATGATGAAGATAAGACAGGATAAATACTTGTTCTGGAACATGATATTTGCTGTTAATGTTGTTCTTGGTTGTGGGTTGATGGGTTTCGCTTTTTTATGATAATAAAATCCCCTCCCTGTATGTTGCACTAAGTGACCAGCATCTTTTTCCCTGGGACTGTCCTGGTTTAGGTATTGAAAGTCCTGCATCCACACAAAAAATAGTGACAGATATACAGCATGATGGGTCTCTATAGCAGTATATAATATCCAGCAGTTAGAAATAAGTTTCTAATGGTATAAAGATTATTTTATATTCTATGATTGTTTCTAGACTGAGACATGCAGAACCATTTCATATAAATTCCATAGTTACTGCTTGCATCTAAGCAGATTTATAAGGGAAAGAATCCAATTCTGGGGAGTTCAAAACTATTTAGTGAAAAAATATGCACTTTTATTGATTTTGAATATGCATATTTCATTATGCTATATGGAAATACAGGCAATAAACTCCCTTTAAGTGTAGAGTAAGTACAAGTTTTTGAAATTTTCATTATGGTATACAAAACATTTTAGAGAAATGCTTATAACTAAGTACTTAAACATCACTATACAATTTTATTCTTGTGAAATGTGGGTGTTATTGCTTTAGTTAATCAACTCTATAAAGATGAAACATTACATACACTTTGAGTGAGCTATTGGCACAGACAATTCTTAAACTTACAGTTTGATATAAAACAATTGTTTTGCATCCCATTTGAAAGATTGTTTACTTTTTATAAAAAAAAAAAGAGTGACTTATTTCAAAACCAGTCTGATTGCCTCTGTTTTTCTTACTTCACTAAAGTGTAACTGAAAATTCAACTCTGATGTGAGATTTTACTTATGTTTGTTTGACAGGCCTGCCTCACCCTTCTTTGGTTAGCCAACCCATGGATTTTTCAAGTTCAGCTGCTTTCATGATCCCATTGACCACAGGCTTTCATAAAAGGAGAAATGTCTTCTGGAATATCTGACCAATATCATTCAGGAAATGCAGATCAGTTAAATATTCATCCATGTAAACATGGAATATATTTACTATGCAATATTTTCAATCTTTAGTACTTTTATTTTGTTACATCTGCATGTACAATGTTTTAATAAATATGGTAATATAATGCTTACTGTAGATTGTGGTTCATTTTTTTAAATAAAGATTTTTTTAGTTGTAGATGGACACAATACCTTTATTTTATTCATTTACTTTTATGTGGTGCTAAAGATTAAACCTAGTGCCTCACATGTAGAAGGCAATTGTTCTATTGTGGTTCATTTTTTATATTGGCTCCAAAGAACTGTTTTATTTTTGCAAATCAGAAATATTCATTAAAGACAACATTTTTAATAAAAAAATAGATTTATGTCTGTTCTTTATTATCTTCATCTTTTCTAACTGAAAAGATAAAAATAGAATTTACATGGGAAATGTATGGAGTCCACTGTTGACTGGAATGGCTAAAACATGACAAGCCTACAATATGTTGATTAAATTAGATAAAGAGTAGCAGCTAAAAATTTATCTCAGATATCTGAAGTAAGTTATTATACTAGCTGAATATAATATATGTATATATTACATCTTATACAGAAAAAATATATTTTACAGAAAAAAAAATTCACTATTATCAAGTTTTTATCAGCTATTTATTTACTCAACTAGTATTGATTAAGTATTGAGTACAAGCTCAGGAATAAACACCGGCAACAGCATGAGTACTCATAGTCATTGTTCGTATGGATCTTAAATTTAGTTAAACTGAATCAGAAATATCAAGAGACTTCATTTACTTTCTATCTATAGTATATTAATGTATCTTCTGGGGGGGGGGTCTAAATATGTCCTGAAGTTCATTTGTTGAAGTCCTAACACCCACTACCTCAGAATGTGACTGTATATTTAGATGCGGCCTTAAGGGGGCAACTGAGGTAAGATGAGTTCATAAGGTTGTGTCCTCATCCAAATTGACCTTGTTGTTATAAAAAGGGAGCTTTAGATACTTACAACACATAGAGATTATAACGTGAAGACATGAGAAGAAGGTGGCCATCTTCAAGTCAAGGAGAAACTCCTAAGAAGGCCTCAAATCTGTGCATATTTTGGTCATGGACTATTAGCCTCCAGAATTGTGAGAAAATAAGTTTCTGTTTTGTAAAACTCCCAGATATTGGTACTTTCTATACAGTAGTAGCAAAATAATATACTATCTAATCTGTTTCTATATCTCTCTTTGTACATATGCCTTTAAGGTCATATTTATAGTTTAACCTTAACGTTGCAGGAAAAGTCTTCAGAATTCTTTGAATAGTTCAATAGAACATATTTCAAATTCCCAGGAGATGGTGACAATAAAAAAGCATGTTATAGATTATCTTGCTTATTTTGCATTGACTTTTTTTGTTGTTGTTTGTTGGTTTGTTTTTCTTTCTGGTAAAATACTAAGATTTAATTAAACAAAAGAAAAATAATCATCACATAAGCATAACTTGTTTCTCATTTTCTTTAGAGTACGAAGCTTGATAAAGCATATTACGTTTCTTTTGAAATTCTGCAACTTTCTCTCTTTTTTTTTTTTTTTTTTTTGTACAGGGAATTGAACCCAGGGTGTTTTTAACCACTGAATCACATCCCAGCCCTTATTTTAAAAAAAAAATTTTAAATTTGTTCTAATTAGTTATACAAGACAGGAGAATGCATTTTGACACATTATACAAAAATAGAGTATAACATCTCGTTCTTCTGGTTATACATGATACAGAGTTATACAGATCATGTAATAACAAAGTCTGATTCATTCTACTATCATACCTAGGCCCATACCTCCTTGCCTCTCTTCACTCTCCTCTGTCTAATCCAAAGTACATCTACTCTTCCCCACTCCCTTATGGTGAATTAACATCTGCATATCAGAGAAAACATTCAGGTTATGGTTCTTTGGAACTGGCTTATTTTGCTTAGCATGATATTCTCCAGTTACATCTACCTACTTCCAAATGCCATAATTTTATTCTTCTTTAAGGCTGAGTAATATAACAAACTTTGTAGTGTGTATATACTACATTTTCTTTACCTATTCATTTGTTTAAGGGTACCTAGACTGGTTCTATAGTTTAGCTATTGTGAATTGAGCTGCTATAAACATTGATGTAGCTGTGTTCCTGTAGTATGCTGATTTTGAATCCTTTGGGTATAAATCGAGGACTGAGATAGTTGGGTGAAATGATGGTTCCATTCCAAGTTTTCTGAGGAATCTCCATACTGCTATCCATAGTGGTTGCACCAATTTGCAGTCCCACCAGCAATGTATAAGTGTAACATCCCTCCTTCCCCTCATACTTGCCAACATTTACTGTTGCTTCTATTAATTTTCTTAAGTTTGTTTTATTTATGTATTTATTTGTTTGTCTGCCTATCTATCTATCTATCTATCTATCTATCTATCTATCTATTTCTTTAATGTGGTGCTGAGGATAGAAGCCAGGGCCTCACACATGCAAAGCAAGAGCTCTACCACTATGCCATAACACCAGCCCTTGTATTCTTGATAATAGCCATTCTGAATGGAGTGAGATGGATTTCAGTGCAAATTTCATTTGCATTTCTCTAAATGCTAGAGATGTTGAACACTTTTTCATATATTTGTTAATTGATTCTATTTCTTCTTTTGTGAAGTGCCTGTTCAGTTCCTTGTCCATTTATTGATTGGGTTGTATTTGTGGTGTTAAATTTTTTGTGTTCTTTATATATCCTGGAGATGAATGCTGTATTTGACGTGTATGTGATAAAGATTTTCTCCCATTCTGTAGGTTTTCTTCATGCTATTGATTGTGCCTTTGCTGAGAAGAAACTTTCTAGTTTGAATCCCGCCCATCCATTGATTCCTGATTTTACTTCTTGTGGTTTAGGAGTCTTGTTAAGGAGTCAGATCCTAAGCTGACATGGTAAAGATCTGGGTCTACTTTTTCTTCTATTAGGCCCAGGGTCTCTGTTTTAGTGCCTAAATCCTTGATCCACTTTGAGTTGATTTTTGTATTGAGTGAGAAACAGAGGTTGAATTTCATTTTGCTACATATGGATTTCCAATTTTCCTAACACCATTTGTTTAAGAGGCTATGTTTTCTCCAATGTGTATTTTGTCACCTTTTACTAGGATGAAATAACTGTATATATGTTCCCAGCCCTTGTTTATACTTTATTTAGACACAGTGTTTCACCCAGTTGCTCAGGGCCTCCTAAATTGATAATGTTGCCTTTGAACTTGAGGTCATCTTGCCTCAGCCTACCAAGCCTTTGAGATTACAAGTGTGTGCCACTGCACTTGGCTCTACAACTATCTTAATAGCATTTCTATTGAAAAAATAAAAATGAGTTAAAATTTGCACTTAGTTTATGGGCTTTTTTTCTTAATTACTTGGTGAAGTAAGGATGGCATTTGTTGAAACAATGGAAGAATCAAAAGGATTATTGGAAGGTTTAGGAAGGAATACACAGGACTATGTAGCATTACATGAAGGCCACTAATACTCACTCCCCTTCCTATAGACTACTGCAGGGTTATCCTTGTTGAACATTTGCTTTCATTATTAATCTCTCATAATTACCCCCTCATTTATATAATACATTTCCATAGATTCAACTGTATTTTAAAAATACATTGTAATGAAAGGAAGAAAATTGAAACATATACCTTTATCATCCTGCTCCAATAAAGCTATGTGGTGAGGAAAAAAAAAAAACTTCAATGCAAAAAAGACTGGTAAGATTTTTTTTTCCTGGCTTGAGTCATTATTTTATTTATTTTTTATTCTAATTTGTTGCATATGACAGCAGAATGCATTAAAATTCATATTACACATATAGAGTACATTTTTTCATATCTCTGGCTGTATATAAAGTATAGTCACACCATTCATGTCTTCATACATGTACTTAGGGTCATGATGTCCATGTTATTCCACCATCATTTTTAACCCCATAACCCCTCCCATTCACTCCCACCCCTTTGCCTTATCTAGAGTTCCTCTAATCCTCTCATGCTCCCTCTCCCTACCACACTATGAGTCAGCCTCTTTATATCAGATAAAGCATTACACATTTGGGGTTTGGGGATTGTCTGAATTCATTTAGCATGATATTCTCCTACTCCGTTCATTTACCTGCAATTGCCATGATTTTATTCTCTTTTATTGCTGAGTAATACTACATTGTGTATATTTACCACAGTTTCTTTATTCATTCATCCATCCATCTACTGAATGGCATCAAGGTTGGTTCTACAGTTTGCTATTGTGAATTGTGTTGCTATAAAAATTGATGTGGCTGTATACCTGTTGTATGCTGTTTGTAAGTCCCTTGGGTATAGACCAAGAAATGGGATAGCCAGGTCAAATGTTGGTTCCATTCCCAATTTTCTAAAGAATCTCCATACTGCTTTCCAGATACTGCACCAATTTACAGCCTCACCAGAAATGTATGAGTGTGCCTTTCCCCCCACATCCTTGCCAACACTTATTGTTGTTTGTATTCTTAATAGCTGTCATTCTGACTAGAGTGAGATGAAATCTTACAGTAGCTTTGATTTGCATTTCTCTAACTGCTAGAAATGTTGAACATTGTTTCATACATTTGCTGATTGATTGTATATCATCTTCTGAGAAGTGTCTGTACTGTTCCTTGGCTCATGTATTGATTGGGTTATTTGGGGTTTTTTGTTTGTTTGTTTTGGTTTTTTTGGTGTTTAGCTTGTTTAAGTTCTTTATATACCCTAGAGATTAGTGCTGTATCTGATGTACGAGTGGTAACAATTCCCTCCCAAGATGTAGGCTCTCTATTCACCTCACTGACTGTTTCTTTTGCTGAGAAGATGCTTGTTAGTTTGAATCCACCCCGTTTATTGATTCTTGATTTTAATTCTTGCACTATAGGATTCTTATTAAGGAAGTCAAGACCTAACTCGACGTGATGAAGATTTGGGCCTACTTTTTCCTCCATTAGATGCAGGGTCTCTGGTTTAATTCCTAGGTCCTTGCTCCACTTTGAGTTGAATTTTGTGCATCATGTGATATAGGGGTTTTCATTTTATTGCATATGGATTTCCAGTTTTTCCAGCACCATTTGTTGAAGAGGCTATCTTTTCTCCAATGAATGTTTTGGGTACATTTGTTTAATATGAGATAACTGTAATTATGTGAATCAGTCTCTATGATCTCTATTCTGTACCATTGGAAAGACTGATGAGATTTTGATAATGTTAAATTTAGTGATGGGTTGAAAAACTTCAATTTATTGTCCAATTTTGAGGATTTATGAGTTTTTACAGAATAAAGAAAATTTTGAAATTAAGTAATTGTATGGAATAGTTAATATTAATTATTTTAAATAGAGGAAAATCTTCCATCCTCTCAAACACCACAAATATAAATGTTGGGCTGGGGTTGTGGCTCAGTGGTAGAATGCTTGCCTAGCGTGTGTGAGGCACTGGATTCAAGCCTCAGCACCACATATAAATAAATTAAATAAAGGTATTGTGTCCATCTACAACTAAAAATATTTTAAAAAAATATATAAATGTCATGTATTTCCTAAAAAAACATATAATTATATTACATAAATTATATGAATGCTCCCCTTTTTTTCTTTTAAAAAACTACAAAAAGGGAAATATAAAGTATGCAGTTCCTTGCATTTCACCACAAGAACTAGGTTTTTGCTTTCTGCTCATTTGTCTGTCCACACATGTACAACTATCACTTTATATTAAACTGAGTTTTATTAGGTTTACTGAATGTATCATACTTAAACAGTACCCAAATTATTTATACTTTTGATTCCATATGCTATGATGCAGCAAGCTTCCTTGTGAATATAAATTAATGAACTTTGAGAATGTACTTGAGTTAAATTCATAACAGTAAAATTACTAGATAAAATTACTAGATACTTTTAATTTTGGTGAATACTATATTAATATTTTCTTCAAAAAGTGGTGAACTTTACACTTTTTCTATAAAAGTGTGTGAACAACCATTTTTTTAGTAAGAATATCATGAATTTAATTTCATTTTATTGTCAAATTGAATGAAATGTCATTGTTGACTGGATCTACATAACTTTTCTGCAATTTTCTTCTTAATAAAAAGATGAGATTTTCTTTCTCTACTTTTCTCAAAAAATACCTACTAACATTTTATTTGTTGAATAATATTAATCTTTTATCCTATGGATTTTTATATTATGTGTTTCTTAGAAAGGCTATTTTTACTGTGATCATTAAAAACTTGACTCATCTTAATCCAGAGCCTACATGTTTTATAAATTTATGAATCTTGGATGTATTTGTAAAGATTTTGTATAAATATTGAAAAAGGGCTTCAATTTTAGTTAAGTTACCTACTTATAATATTTCTTCATTCACCTTTTTATTCATTAGCTTATTTAATCCATTCATTTATACATGCATTAAGTGCAATTCTTATCACTAAGTATGATAAAGCTGTGAAAAACAACCAAATTACTTCTCACCAAATTTAAATTTTTAACTTAAATGATAGGCATGAATGAAGCAAGTGTGTGACATCATGTGGAAAGACAGTCTACATGGAGCAAGAAAAGGGGAAAGACTCCACTAAAGTAGTATACTTTGTGTGTATGGACACAGACAAATCGATGACACTGAAGAAGATCTATATAAGATGAGGTATGAGGTATAAGAGGTGGAAGACAAGATCTCTGTTAAACTTTGCAAGAGTGAAGGGTATTCTGCAAGCAATTGGAATCATATAAATTTTAAGTAGGAAATTGAGATAAACTAATTTACCTTTAGGGCCTTTTTTTTGTTATATTGAAAATTGCTGGTAAAAATAAATAAACAAATAAATAAATAGGTCAAAAGGGGTGTTATTTATAATTTTAATGCAAAACTCCAATAATGGATAGCATTATTAATGGTAACATTAAGAAGTGATTGGAGCCAGGCATAATGATATAACCCTAGCATAATTCCAGAGGCTCAGGAGGTTGAGACAGGAGGATCTAAAATTCAAGGTCTGCCTCTGGAACTTAGCAACCCCTAAGCAAACTAATGAGACCCTATTTCAAAAAAATAAAAACAAAGTGTGTGTGGTGGGGGCTCGGTATGTAACTCTATGGTAACAGGGCTCAAGAGCCCCTGGGTTAAATCCTCAAAACAAAAAACTCAAAAGTAAAATAATTGGAATCTGGATATACCTGAAGTAGAACCACAGGATTTGTGATAGTTTTGTTATTGAAAATCAAAGAAAGAGAAGAATCAAGTAATTTAAGTAATTTCTCAAAATATTTAGCCAGATCATCTTGATGTCTGATATCACCTTTTCTAGAATCTGGAGAGACTACTGAAGGGCCAGATAGTCTAGATATGGGAATCATAAGTTTGTTTTACACATGTTAGGTTTAAGATACTTACTAGATATCCAAATCAAAATATGGGAAATTGAATACAGGAGAATGAAAATATATATACCAAGAAATTAAGCAATAACACCTGGTATAGTACATAAAAAGAGAAGAGGTTAGTCACATCAGATGTTAAAGGTGGTGGCAGTAGGGAGCAATACATTATACAAGCAAGGCCCAGTAAAATCTAAGATTTCAATACAAGAACTGCAATCTCCTCAGCTGTGAATAGATGGGTATATGGATGATGCCTGCAAAGAGTACAATAAAGAGGATATTCAATCAAACTGGTTGCTCTCCTTAGATTGTTTGGCTCAGTTTTCAAATTTGTAAAAAGTCGCATGATTGCCAGGAGAAATTAGAGTACTTTGGTCTTCCTGGACAGTCTTCAATGAAATTGTTCTAAAAGAAATATCAAAGTTCTATCCCTGAAAGAAGCTTGGAAACTGGGTGGGCAAGTACTTGAAGTATATATTACAGCTTTCAATTTTGACACAAACAGAATTAGTTCACCTTATCAATGGCCTAGAAACCCATAATAAACTAGATTTTACATCCTTGGCAAGATTTTCCTCTTGTAAGTCTAGCTTCTAATTCTATGTTCTGGTCATATGGCTTTTTCATGTCTCTTGAGCACTTCTAAACTGTCCACCAATGTTAATTTGAGTTTCCAACTAAAACCCCATCCTTCTCTGTACATCCTACCTAGACAGTTCCCCTCCCCTCTGTTTGTGTGTGTGTGTGTGTGTGTGTGTGTGTGTGTAGTTCCTTTCCTCATATGTATTATCCTTCTATTCCTTTATAATACATAGGAATTGTCTGATTTCCTCCACTCTTCCGGTTATCTCTATCCAATCGACTCAATGCAATCACTAATTTAGTTAACAGATGGGTATTATCCTTCTTTTCCAACATTTGCATTAACCTTTTGGAGTATTGCTGAAGAGTAAGTACCTTCCTTGGTCCTTGGTCCTATTCTGAATCAAAACTAATACTCTAGGTTTGGAACATAACATCTCTTAAACCAGACCACAATGATCCTGACATAATTTAGAGTTGTAATTATGCTTATTATTAAAATATATTTATTAAATAACTGTGATATTACATGATATTGTATTACCTTCTTTTTAGAAGGGATATAGATTGGAAGAAAAATTCTCTACATTAAATTTCTCACAAATGATGGACAGTACAAAATGACAAAAATGATGACTCTAAACAAAATTGCTAAAAATTTCTTCTTAATTTCATTTCTTTTTAATTTCATATGTCATATCTTGTGCAGTTGAGTGAATTATCTTTTAAACTTATCAAGAAAGTTAGTACATGGCATTCCCCGTGATACATAGGAAGCGTTCAATGATTTCATTTTAAAAATAGATGCCAATGCTTACATAAAAGAAGAAATGAAATCAATTTGTGAAACATAATTTATTTCATTGGAATATTTTTAAAATGTTGTCATTTAATCATCTAATCATCATTAAAATGCTTTTGGAGATATTTTACATTCATATTTTTTATACTAGGGTCTACTTTAGAGTCCAATGTGATCTTTATACTTAGAGCACATCTTAATTTGGACTGTCCACATTTCAGGTGCTTAAAGGTACATGAAGCTAGTGTATACCATATTGGGCAGCACAGTTACAGGATCTCACTCCTAATTTCCAAAGCATTATTAACTTAGACATTTTTCATCATAAGTTACTTTGGTTATCATTTATTTTGAAAAGTAAACTATAAAACCTAGATTGAAAGTGTATTAGGATATAAATGTGATATTTATCCGATGTATAATACCCATAAATGGGCATATTAAGGGTTTTTATCTTCCCTCATCAAGATTTTATTTTTAATTAAAAAAAACTATAGAAATGATCTTGCTTTTAATCTCTACTTTCTGTTTATGGTCTACCTTGCTGGATAGCCTGGATAGCCACCCTCTCATTGACATTGATAGCAGAAACACACACAAGCACACAGAAACACAAACAATCTATAACTTAAATCGTGATATTTAAAAAACAAACTGGTATTTTCCAAAAGCGAAACATTTTTTTTTCCTTTTTAACTCCAATTCAATTTCTTCAAGATTTCTTCTTTCCCTATCTCTCCTTTTACTTTGCCCTACGGTCTCAAAAAGCTGCATGTAGCTTACCTGCCTCATGAAAAAGAAAATAAATGACTTCTTTTGAGCTGTTCTTTGTTCTACAACGTCCAGTAGTTAAATGTCTTCAGCTCATTTACCTTATGTTGTACTGTCAGCATATCCCCAAGTTTCATATACTTTCTTCTTTCTTGCCTTAGCTTCCGATGGCACCAGAGGTTATTAGCAATAATCCAACTCCCACTTAATCAACAGATAAGACAGCAAAACTCACCCCCCTTCATGGTGATCCTCCTGAGAACTGGCAACTGAGGCACCAAACTTCCTCACCCTTCTTGGCCATGCAAGAAACTCAGAACTCCAATCATTGCACACACTAGAGTGATAAAGGACAACATCACTATTGCAGCCTCAACTGCATTGTGATATCCTTTAGTTATTCCTCCTCTTGCATTCATATGCATTGTTAAATCAGAGCTCTGCAAAATACAGACAAAACAAAGATATTATTTTGTATAAATTATTAATGAGTAAAATAAGGGGCAAGTAAAAATGAAAATATACAGGATAGCATTCAAAAAATATTATTCTAGAATTAAATTGGCTGGGCAATCATAAGAATTGATAGATACAAGATCCAAGTGCATAAGGAGAACATTTCCAAAAATCATGGAAAATGCTTTTATAATTCTTTTGAAAATAACCACCCCCAATTACATACCTTTTATTCTCAAAATATTATTTTTGGATGACTTAATGAAATTTTAAGAAAAACCATAATGTTATGTTGGGGTGGATTGGAAATAAGGAGAAATATCAGGAGCAAATTTTTTTTTTTATATATACATACTCCTACAGCTCTTGTTAACCTCAAATCATTTGGACCGTTAGTAAGACCTTAATATTTTTACTAAAACAAAGATATTATTCTATATAAATTATCTTTTAGTGCTAAGGGACAAAAATACATCAAGTCTTCACTATAATGATTTGAAGTCTTTGAACTTTTCAAACTGAATCAAATGTCATGTGAGTTACCCTTCTGTCTTATGCCTATTATTCTAACACAGATGACTTTAATGGTGCTCTGTCCACAAAATCCCCATCATTTTGTGACCCTTTTGACTTAGAAGTTACTCAGTTCTTGCCAGAAAAATTATTTACCCTTTTTCCAAATGATCATTTAAGAGCTAATATTACCCTTTCTTTAGAGTCCTGTGTTAAGCTTGTTTACCTCCCATGGTTACACGTTTTAAATTTGTTAGTACATCTCAAAACCATAACAAGTCCAGAACCGATTTTGAATATTTTTATATAGAGAAAAACACATAATTAACTGATTCTTTAAAATGGTGGATATGGCTCTGTTGGATCTCATTGGGGCTCTTTAAATAAGTTGTATCACTAGTACAAGCCTTTATCAAACATACAGATGTTTCACAAAGAAACTTATTATGATTAAATGTATATAGTTTAACATTAATTATCACATGAACCACAAGCAAAAATTCAACTGCAAACAAAAAAATGATTTAAACACCCACATACATACTACTAGAATGAGCATACCTTTTGGCATTCCAGGTTTAATCATATACCATTGCCATTACAGAAATGCCAAATAGCTTAAAGACGGGACAACTTTTCAAATATGCCATTGATATTGAAATGATAGTGGAGTTGTTCTTATACAAATGGGAAAAGCCAAGAAAACTGTACATAATGCAGAATATTACACATATCATCCCTGTGAAGTTATCTCATTATTTGGCAATGTCAGAGATAAACTGAGATGAGATGGGTGATAAAAATAAATAAATAGGTATTGTGTCCATCCACAGTTTAAAAAACATTTAAAAAATGGGTGAACAAGAAAATAAAATGGAAAATTCTGAGTTTCATTGTTTGGTAAAACTGATACATAGAGACTATTGTGATATATATGGCATGCTTTATAAATAATGTATTTTTTTCAAATAGTTAATGCATTTCCTTATTATATCCATTAGTTTAGACTAATGTCTCTAAATTTCTCTAGAAATTCTTGACATGCATATGCAAATTACTTATTGTTTTGAAGTTCATTATCACCTGTTTTGGTCTTTGACTTGATAAGTCTAGTTATAGCTTTTTTTAATTCAGGAGGAATCTTCCCTCAAGAACTTACCTCTTGCAGGTGAAACACTGTGATAGAAAATACACTCCTGTTTTCACGGTTATTTTAGATTTTAGTTGTACATGTAACCCTTAAAGTCCTCCTCATTCTTTAGGCATGTGGAGTTCCCTGATGAAAGTTAAAGATGATGTTTGTCAGATTAAAATTAATGTGATTGATGTCAGTGTGTATTATGCTGAAAGTATCACATATATATGTGTGATACTATAAAGTTGCTATTCCTAGACCACATCATCTTTGTGCCCAATCTTTGAGATACTAGCCTAACTCCTTTCTGATTTTCAATCAGATGCAACAATCCTTTGACTGTTTTCAACATAGGAGTCCATTCTATGAAAGTAACACTCCTGTGACATCACAGTATTTCATTTATTTTTGTGTTACTTTTCTGGTACTTAATTTATTTTTTGTGTGAGTTTTTTTTTTGGTATTTTTCTATTCTCCTCCATGTCTAACTTCTTATAAACTTTAAATGGTAGAGATTTACTTATTTTTCTGACAGTATCTCTCTATAATTTCATAGTTTCTCAGGCATATATGTTTTTCATACATTTAAGCAAGAAATCATTTTTCATCCTATTTTCTTTATACTGTTATAAATACTGCATGTTTATTCATGTGTTTTCTAATGAAATCATTTTATTTTTAACCTTGGAAGTTGACAGATAATAATTGAATATCTTTATGAGGTAAAGGTGTGATATCTTGATAAAATATGCAGTTTATTTATCAATTGTGGATAATTAGGTTACCTGTCATCTCAAATACTTATCATTTTTCTGTGATAAGAATATTCATGATCTTTTCATCAATTTTAAATTATATGATACACTATTGTTAATTATATTCACTCTTATTTCACGTAAGTATTGGGCAAAGGAAAAGAGAATATGGTATATCTATGAGGTGGGATGCTATCCATTCATAAAAAGAATAAAATCCTGTCATGTGATGGAACTGGAGATCATAATGCTCAAGGAGATAAGATAACATAGTAAGACAAATGCTGAATTATTTCTTTCACAGGTGAAACCTAAAAAAAAATTGAGCCACAGGCTGCCTTGCCAAGAGCTATGAACACCACGCCTGTGAGGAGAGGAAAACACCATGTTATGGTTCCTTATCCACCAACATGTGACTGTACCCCAAACATTTCCATTTTGGGATATTGTGGCCACCTCCATAGCCCTTCCCATAAGGTAATCTGCACTGTGGGACAACAAACAGGGCCAGGGGGTGGCTGCCCATTGCAGCACTGCACATCAGAGTGTGTGTCTTTACCTAACAGGCCACCCAATGCCATCACACAGCCCATCCTTCCAGCCCCATTTTTGAAAGTGGTTGCCTCCATCTTGGGATACCTACACATTATCTTTGGTTACCTCTGTTGCCACCTCCACCACATTTATTTGAGGCAGATTCCATCTTAGGAAAGTGACTGAGGCCTGGAAGCCCAACAGCAAGGTACATATAGGCTCAAAGCTAGTGCCACCAACAACTAGGGATGTGGCTGCTGATATCTAGGGACAACAAAAATGACCTGGAAGAAGTCACCAGGGTCCCTGAGGGCCCAGTTGCATCAGAGGTATTCCTTCTAGGTGAGTTGACATTTACCATCCTATTGCAAAGGCACTAGGGATCCTTGCATGGGGTCACCTCTATTTTTTTTTCTCTTGCTAACAGCCAATTTCTATTGACTCCTCTTTCACTCGTCCTATAATCTAATACCTCTGTTTTCTCACATCCTACTTCATAAACACAACATTCTAACCCCTTTTCTCTCTCTGTCCACCACAAGAATATGTAAACCCTTATGCAAACCTATTGACTATATGGTGGAAGGTAACCATACTTGTCATTTTTCTTTATAGCAGAAAAACTGTGTCTAAATAGAAGCTAATTGATTTATGACTGCATATTAGTTGTACTAGATGTTGTAAACATTGATCTCCCCCTTAAAGGTGAGGTATTTGTAAACTGGGGATGCTACAATATCACAAAGAAGAAACTGCAGTACCTCAGATGTGCACTGCAAAAGAAGACACATAGTCAACATGAAAAAACAAGGGAGGAAAATACCCCAAACAAACCAATAAGCTATAACAATAGAATCCATTGACAGTGCAGTAGGTGAAATTACAGAGAAGGAGTTCAGAATTTACATAATTAAAATGATATGCAAATTAAAGAATGACCTAAGAGAGCAAATACAGGCAAAAATTTATCACACTAACAGATATACGAGAGAAAATATAGGCAACTGTTTGTCATGCCAACAAAGAGATAAGAGAGAAAATACAGGTAGCAAAAGATAACTTCAAGAAAGAGAAATTTAAAAAAAAATAAATAAACAAATAAATACTCAGAAATCCTGGAAATGAAAGAAACACTACACCAAATAAAATATCCAATAGTAAGAATCACCAAAACACTAGATCACTTGGAAGACATAACTTCAGACAATGGAGACAAAATATACAATCTGAAAAATAAGGTTGACCACACAGTGAAGATGGTAACCATGAACAGAACATCTGAGAATTATGGGATAACATCAAAACACCAAATCTAAGATTTATTGGGATAGAGGAAGGCACAGAATTTCAAACCAAAGGAACACACAATCTCTTCAATGAAATAATATCAGAAAATTTTCCAAACATGAAGAATGAATCAGAATATCAAATTCAAGAGGCTTTCAGGATACCAAATGTACAAAATTATAACAGATCTGTATCAAGTCACATTATAATAAAAATGATAAGCATACAGAATAAAGATAGAATTTTAAAGGGCACAAGAGAGAAGAATCAGATTACATATTCATGGAGACCAATTCGAATCTCAGCAGATTTTTCCACCCAGACCCTCAAATCCAGGAGATTCTGGAACAACATATAACAAGCTCTAAAAGAAAATGAATGTTATATCCAGCAAAATTAAGCTTCATACTTGATGACAGAATAAAAACCTTCCATGATAAGCCAAAGTTAAAATAATTTACAGCAAAAAGAAAGCTTGCACTACACAAAATTATTGGCAAAACATTCCATGGAGAGGAAATGAAAATCTGCAAAGGGAGGAGCTACACTAAAAGAAAGGCCAATGAAAGGAGCAACCAAGTCAAGTTAAAAAACAAAAATAAACCAAATGACTGGGAATACAAAACATATTTCAATAATAACCCTGAATGTGAGTGTCCTAACTCATCAATTAAAAGACATAAACTGGCAGACTGGATTAAAAAAAAAAGACCCAACAATATGCTACCTTCAAGATCCTCATTTCACAGAAAAAAGACATCCATAGACTGAAGGTGAAAGGATAGGAAAAAAATTTATATTACTCACATGGACCACATAAACAAGCAGGATTTTCCATCCTCATATCAGATAAAGTGGACTTCAAACCAAAGTTAGTGAAAAGGGGTAAAGATGGACATTTAATACAACTCAAGGGAATCATACATCAACAAGACATAACAATCATAAATATCTATGTCCCAAGCACTGGAGCATCTACGTGTATCAAACAAACCTTTCTCAACTACGGGAATCAAATAGACCACAACACAATAATACTGGGTGACTTTAACATATTTCTATCACCAATAGATAGATTTTTCAAACAAAAACTACACAGAGAAACTATAGAACTCAGTAAAACAATCAATAATCTAGACTTAACAGACATATATAGAATATTTCATCCATTAACAAATGAATACACATTTTTTCTCAGTACTACATGGGTCCTTCTCCAAATAGATCATATGTTATGCCACAGAGCAAGTATTAGCAAATATAAAATAATAGATATCACTCTGCATTCTCACTGACCATAATGAAATGAAATTAGATAGCAATGATACATTTCATAATTTCTCAAAAAATTAAAATACTTGTGAAAAAATCTAACAAGAGAGTTGAAAGACCACTACAATGAAAAGTACAGAACAGTAAAAAAAAAAAAAAGAAAAAAAAGAAAAAGAAAAAAGAAATTGAAGAAGACCTTAGTATATGGAAAGATCTCCCTTGCTCCTGAATAGACAGAATTAACACTGTCAAAATGGTTATACTACTCAAAGTACTACAAAGATTCAATGCAATTCCAATTAAAGTCCCAATATTATTCAATATAGATAAAGAAAAAAACAATCATGGAATTATTTTGGGAAAAAAGAGACACAGAATAGCCAAATCAACCCTTAGCAAGAAGAATGAAGCAGGAAGCATCACAATACCAGACCTTAAACTATACTGCAAAGCTATAGTAACAAAAATGGCATGGTATTGGCACCACAATAGACATGTAGACTGATGGTATAAAATAGAAGACACAGAGACAAACCCACATAAATAGAGTTATCTCATACTAGACAAAGGCACCAAAAATATACATTGTAGAAAAGATAGCCTCTTCAATAAATGGTGTTAGGAGAACTGGAAATCCATATGCAGTAAAATGAAACTAAACCCCTATCTCTCACCATGCACAAAACTCAACACAAAGTGCATCAAGGACCCAGAAATTAGACAAGAGACCTTATGCCTAATAGAAGAAAAAGTAGGCCCAAATCTTCACCATGTGGGATTAGGCCCTAACTTCCTTAACAAGACTCCTAAAGCTAAAGAAGTAAAACCAAGAATCAATAAATGGGATGGGTTCAAAAAGCTTCTTCTCAGAGAAGAAAATAATCAACTAGGTGAACAAAGAGCCTAATATTGGGAGCAAATGTTTACCATATGCAGGTCAGATATATCACTAATTTCAAGGATATATAAAGAACACTTAACACCAAAAAAACCAAATAACCCAATAATAGGCTAAGGAGCTGAACAGACAGTTCTCAGAAGATATACATCTATCAACAAATATATGAAAAAAAATGTTCAACATCTTTACTAATTAGAGAAGTGTGAACCAAAACTACTCTAAGATTTCATCCCACGCCCATCAGAATGGCATTTATTAAGGAAACAAACAACAATAAGTGTTAGCAAGGATGGGGTGGGGGGAGGCACATTCATACATTGCTGGTGGGACTGAAAATTGGTGCAGCTAATCTAGAAAGCAATATGGAGATTCTTTAGAAAACTTGGAATGGAACCACCATTTGACCCAGCTGTCCCACTCCTTGGCCTATAGCCAAAGGACTTAAAAATAGCATACTGCAGTCATGCAGTCACATCAATGTCTATAACAGCACAATTCACAATAGCCAAACTGTGGAACCAACTTAGATGGCATTCAATAGATGAATGGATAAAGAAACTGTGTTATATATACACAATGGAATATTACTCAGCAATAAAAGAAAATAAAATTATGGCATTTGCAGGTAATTGGATGGAGTAGAGAATATCTTGCTAAGCAAAGTAAGAAAATCACAAAAAAACAAAGGATGAATGTTTTTTTTTTCAGATAAGTGCATGCTAATCCATAATAGAAGGAGGACATGGGATGAGTGCAGAAACTTTGAATGGGGAAAAGGGGAGGCGAAGGAAGCATGGGGGTAGGAAAGATGGTGGAATGAGACAGACATCATTACCCTTGGTACATGTATGATTTCACAGATGATATGACCCTACATTGGGTACAACCAGAGGAGTCAAAATTGTTCTCCATTTGTGGGCAATGAATCTAAGAGCATTCTGCAGCCATGTGTAACTGATTAGAACAAATATATAAATTTAAAATAAAAGCTAAGTGATAGAATAATATTCATCAGAGGCCAGGGAAGAGAAGGGAGGGGGAAAGAATGCAGAGAGAGTGTTTTCTAGACTGAGTCACAGCTAAAATATCAAAGTGGTACCTCCACTCCTATATTTTTGCTGCAGTATTTAAAATAGCCAAGAGTTGGAATCAACTAAAAAGATATTTCTTTTATGTTGGCATTCTATTTTCTCCATATTTGATGAAGAGATCATATGTATATTCTGGGTGCCTGTATTGTTAATCACTTGACTCTAAAGTGCTAGCCAGAAAAATTAGGGAAGAGAAAGAAATAAATTTGGATTAATTGAAATTGAGAAGTTCCTATTTTCAAACAATCAGACTATGTACATAGAGAATCTTAAACACTCTATAGGTAAACACACAAAAAAAACTGTGAGAATAAATAAATTAACTCATTAAAGTTGCAGGATTCAAAATCAACACATAAAGTTTAGTAATATTTCTATGAACCAATAGTAAATTATCTGGAAAAAATTAAGAAAGTAACCCTATTTAAAATAACTACAAATAATAACCTAGGAATAAATTTAACCAAGGGTACAAAAGACCTTAATGATAAAAACTACAAAACATTGATTACTAAAATTGAAAAAGACACAAATAAATGGAATATATCCCATGGTTAGGGATCAAAATCATTAATATTATTAAAAATGTCCATACTACCCAAAGGGATCTTTATATTTAATGCAATCTTTATCAAAATACCAACTTAAACCACAGAGGACTCCAAATAGTAAAAAAAAATCTTGAATAACATCATCAACAACAAAGTGCAACCTGAGTGTATTAAACTACTCCACTTCAAAATATACTACAACCCTATAGTATAGAAGATAGCATGGGTATTGTCATTAAAATAGACACATAGGCCAGTGGAACAGAATAGAGAACCTGGGAAATAAACCCATATACTCTTTTCTCTGATATGTGGGAACTAGTCCAAAATAAAGAAAAAGAAAGGGGAGAATTTGACTAAAATAGGAGATGAGTGGGATAGAGTAAGAGAATTGAGGGAGATAAAGGAGGGATGAAAGGGTAGAAAAGCAGAAAAGCAGAATGAATCTGACCCAACTTTCCTATGTCCATATATGATTATACCACAGTAAATCTCACCTTTATGTATACCTACAAACCATTAATTTAAAAACTACAAGTAAATAGAAGAAACGTAGGTAATGTAGAGGGAAGGGAACAGAGAGAGGGGAGAGGGAAGAAAGGAAATCATTGTAGCATTTGTATATACTTTTTAGCTATAGCAATCTCTTTAACCCCCACTTAAGCAGATGTGATAATTTTTATTAGATCATATCTAGAATCTATTTTACCACTTCCCTACTTAAAACCTCCCATTTTTATTCAATGTACATCTGAAATTTTTTTCATTGACTTCTTTTGCCAATGTAAAATTTACACTTTTTATCATCATATACTACTATTTCAACTCACATTGATATTTTTGAAACTTCCTAATATCTTTATGAACAAAGATCAAATGGCACAAAAGTGTTATTAACTATAATATTAAGATAGTTCTCAGTTTGTACACAATTGCATTTATTCTTGGTTTTAAGCATGTTGTGGTGCACATGAAGACTTGCCACCATATTTCATTTCAGTGTGCCGTAAGTTAGTAAGGAAGCTGTGGTCTCAATGACAGATAACTGCTTTGGCTAAGGTCACATTCCTTCCTGGATAACCTGCTTTCAATTACTTATCAATGAGTAGGATAAAGTTACAGCATTCATGATTCCACAGAGTGCAACTTGGAAGGACCATTTTATCTCTAGATCTCTTGATGGCATTGACCCAGGCTGCCACTGGGCCTGCTTTGCAATTTGACTTCTTGTGCTACCCAATGCTGTATGTGCTTTCTTCTGCACAACTGCACCTATGTTAAAATCCAACTGAATGGTGGTGATATACAACAGTGGGAGTAGGTAGCAATTTACTTCATAAAAATAATACAAAAAGGAGATGTGGTAATATATCAATACTTTCATATGTATCTTTTCTTAGAACAATCTAAAGTTGAGGCATATAAAAATTAATAATAACAGGAAGACATAGATCTGGATTGAAAGTGATGCCTAGGCAGATGGTGTAAGAAAATGATGTATTCAAATAATAGAAGAATCGGGAGATAGAATCTAGTAGATTGTCTTTGCGAAGCTACCTGGTAATACAATAAGTTTGTTCCTCAAAAGTGACCTATTTCAACTTCAGTTATTCCCAGCCACCAACACATCTATAGTATTTTACAGTCTTATAATAATAAATTAGCATTCAAGGGCTTTGCCTTTCCAGGTTTCTATGGTAACCCATGTACCACATACTCATTAGAAAGAAGTTCTGTTTAATTGATCTACTAATGTATTGCTTAATAGTAACTGTTAAGCAGTCTTTTGTTTCCAGGTCATATTTAGGGTTCACATATTTGCATAAAAGCATTTCGTTAGCTGAAACCAATCATTACTAGTAATTTTCTTTCTTTAGTTTAAAATAACTAAACCCTCATTGAGGTTTTCTGAATAGCAAATATTTATATCTTGGAGAATAGGCTTTCTGTATGAGCTTGGCTTGCTTTGTTTCTCTGAGCAGCAAGAAAATTACAGAGCTTGAAAATGTTAATCAGTGAAGACAAAAAGAAGGTGTCTTTTTCTCCAGTTGAAATGCAAATTTACAGTGACGCTAACTATAGGCCATATCCAATATTTGATGACAAAGTTGTAATGGATAAATATAATTTAGAATGCATAGTAGTTACCCACTGCATAACTTTCACTAATTAGAATTTTCATATGTTCCAGGCAATGCAATTGAGACACTTCAAGCTGAACTGTTTTTTGTATGTCAAGCTTTTATCCAAAGAACAATCCTTAAGAACACACTTATCGTACTTTAAATTAGGCTAAAATAAATACCAATATGAGTGACAATTCCCTAAATTAATTTGCAATATATGGCAAGGCAACATTTATTGGATATTTATTGAAATATATAGCTAATTGTTTCCTAAATGGGAGACTAGAAACTTAAAAATATGTTTAGTCTCTTAATCATCAGACTATTTAATTCTACTGTAGAGATAAAGAAGATATTTTTAAGAAATTTCAAATTTTCTCTTAATCTGTCCATTCAATAAACACTAACTAGCCATGTGAAATATGCCATGATGTAGTAAATATTAAACTACTTTAAGAAAGTCATAAAATTTTATACTCACAAAATAAAACATACTAGTTCTCATTTCATTAAAAAAAATCACTAAGAATATACTTAAGTTCCTGGTATGTGCCAGACAGGTGCTGGGCAGCATGACATAATGTAATATATCACATGATTAGGCTAATTAATTTGGAAATGCATTTTATAATGGAATCCTTGATTTCATTCTCTATTTTTTCTCCATTGTAGTCTCCATACAGTGTAATGTTTATTTTTTTTTTCCTGAAGAGAAGAGAAACCACTATCTCTGATATATCTCAGATGGTATGTGTGTTTGTAGGAGTTTTTGTTCTTGCAATGATCTCAACTGTCACAACTCCTACTCCTACTGTCTTTTTAGAAGAGTTTCCCACACCCTAAACTCTATTTTTCAAAATTGCCTGAAGTGTTAATTAGAGTATAAAACTCCTAGTGGAAAATAGAGGAGATGTAGATAAAAGTTTTTTAGAACATGGACATTGAGGTTAGAAAGCCCTGAGATCAAATTCCTGCTCTCTAATTTATACAAATCAGAAATTGCTCTATTTTTAAAAATCTATCAAATGGCATTAATCCATACCAATAATTGTGTTGCCTAGAATAACAAAAACATTATACAATCACATTTGTTTTTTCAATAATTTTTCTATTGATATTATTTCCATTAAAATTAAGAGTGATAAACAGGAGTAGAATACCTACTGAAGTGTATTTAGTTATACCCAACAATACTGTGTTTGATCAAGAAAACTGAAACTTTATTCTATACATTGATGATACAAACAAACTTATCATGGAACTACAAGTATATGTAGAATTTGTAAGAATACTTAAAAAAAGAAAAAAACTTTCTAAAATATATATATTACACTAAATTTGGATTGCAAATATGAAACAAGCAATATTACATAGGTAAGACAGGGACAAGGGTACTTAAATGACACAAGCAATAGTAGTTATTCATTTACTTCTTTTGAATCATGAATCTGGCATATGGAGTGTTTTTAATTCCTTCAGTTGAGAGAGTGACAGGAGAAATCATGAAACATTTAGTGAGCATAATACATGCTATTCCAAGGTTAGGGGAACACTCTGTGTGAAGTGATTCTTCAGGAAGCATATGCGGAAAATTCTTGTAAAATTTTGGGTACAGCTAGCTGCATATATTGCCTGTATTTTGGGTGGTATTTGAGGGACATGAAGAAAGCCCTGTCCAAAAGTAGCCAAAGCAAGATTGGTCAATGGGTATATTCTGATTTTTTTTTTTTTTGTATCTAGATTTTGAGATATAAAAAGACCAAGATAGTGGTGTTATAACACATTTCTATATACCTGAAACCCTATATTCCATCTGGTTTTACTAAATGCTCTGAGGATCACTGTACAAAGAATGTTCTAACTGAAACCTTCTCCCTGTAGCATAAATACATTCACTCAGGGGTCATTTCAATCTCTGTAGATATCAGCTGTCTGTGTTCAATTATTTATGATCAGTATTGTTACTTCTCTATTTCAGGCTCCTACTACTAGTCTATGACAACTAGTTCCCTGTTTCTTGAAAGTTCATCATAAATTTAAGTCACCTTTCAGGGATTTCAAATGTGTATTCTTTTCTGGAATTTGTAATGAGGGAAAATTCTATTTTTATTAAATTTTAATACATTATCAATAAAACATTTCTCCCCAAATAAATTTTGATTTTCTAACTTTAAAGTAATGCATTTTCATATAATATTTGAAAAAAATCAAGAAACAAAATCTTAAGATAGAATAATAACATCAACTGTAGTTGTATCACCCAAACACATAATTACTAAATTTATATTTATATATATAACTTTCAAGCTATAGTATGCTGCTAAATATCTTAAATATGATTAAAGGTTCAATATAGCTATTTCTAAACAAAGTGAGATCTAAACACATGCTGTTTTAAATATTTTCCTTAACTATACCTTAGGAACACATTTCCATATCAATAAATATACACAATTATTTAATAGTTGCATATTCACTGAATATTCAATGGTTGTGACTTCCATAGCATGGTCCAGTAAGCAAATAGTGAAGAAATTAAACAGAGTTCCTGCCCTCAACTAAATTTGTCATGCATATAAATTAACATCTCTATTCTCTAGAGCATATAGTTGGGCTTGTTCAAATTACTTCAATTTCTGCTCTCATGAAGTCCATTGAGTCCAGTGAGACACAGACATAATTACATAAACATTAAGTACAATTCAGTAAAATTAAATGGTAAAAAGTAGGGAGTTCTCAGAGAATACACAACATGGGTTTAATGCTTCTTTGTCAAAGGTGTTGATCTAAATGACAAAGATGACCAAGAGTTTCCTAATAGTGATGATGATCTGCAGATGGAGGACAGATAAAGTGTTAAAGAACATCATGCACAATGTTATTTCATTATTTTTCTGGAGATTTTGCTTAAGACTTATAAAATCAAAAAGAGGACATAGATGTCAATCATCTCAGTCTCTGACCTAGTGGTCCTCTAATTCTTTGCCTCACTTTCCCTCCCCCAGATCCATTATGCTGTAATTTGTCTCTCCTACCAAGAAGCCGTACTTTGATCACATAATTCTTCTGGGAATGTTTATCACCCTGAAATATTTAGCAGAGTCTTCAATGGTAAATGATTTTCTCAAAGAGAGAATGGTAAGTTAGAGACTGTGTTCTGACTTTGATAATTAGTAAGGAATTATTTTGAAGATCTTAAAGATTATTACAATTTTTTAAAAAAATAATATTTCTAAAGTTACTGGAGAAAACAGAAGAAAAAATCTAAAAGTATTTTGGGAAGAAAAGAATAAGTAAAAAAGAAAAAGCAAACAAAAGAACAATGCCCCAAAATACTTTGTAAAAGTAAGTTAAATAGTAATATGAGGACAATATAGATTTTAGTTTGATTTAAAATACAGAATGAATATTTAAAAATAAATTATCCAATTTTATTAATTATAAAAAGAATAATATATGAAGTTTGTGATACAAATATAAAGAGAGGAAATACATACATTATGTATATCAAATTAAAAGAAAACAAAATCGTTATATATCAGTAGAGATTAATGCACAATATAACAGACACAACTTCATGCTATATGATATTATATTGCATTATAGAAATGGAAATTGTTAGAAAAAGAAAGACAAATTGAAACAGTTGTAGCAGATATGACTCCTTCTTAAATTTTGACAAATGAAAAATCAATAAGTTGAATATTATAAATATTGTAATTGATTAAATAGGCACCTATTGTTCTAAATGTACACACACACACACACACACATATAAAATGTGCATCTACTTATATGGGCACCATACATTATGAATATTGCTTTTAAATATGTATCCTCATACATCATCATATATATATATAATATACTTTTCTATTTTATTTTTTCATTACATGTAATTTCTAATTATATATTCCTCTCTAAGTAATGCTTTATTTATTACTAAAGAATGAATGATGATCAGAAAGCAATTATACATTCATAGTGCTAATACTATAGTATGTGCATATAATTATGTATGCATACATATATATATATATATATACACAAAAAAGACAATAACAAAATAGCATAGAATGTAATAAAATAAAAATGTGATGCAAAATATAATTTTGCATGACCAAGAGTTTCCTAATAGTGATGGTGATCTGCAGATGGAGGACAGAGAATGTGTTAAAGAACACTTTCACTTTCACTTTTCACTTATCATATTACTTTATGATAAATTTTATATAATTACAAAGTATAAACTATATATTATGAATAATATACTTATATGTCATATAAGTGGACATCCAAGTTGCTGAGTATTTGTAAATATTTAGTTGATATGCACATATATGAATTCATTCAATATGTGTATACACATGTGAATATTAAACTTATCATAAAGTTCTATTTTACATGTATTCATTTATCATGGGAAATTGATCTTGATTTTGTAGGAAAGACAAAGGATCCAATAGCAAATACCAGGTATGTGGATGTAGTAGGTCATAAACATCATTAAAACCTGAAAATAGGTAAACCATGAAACATAATATGGAAAATGGTACATATGTAATGATTTCACATTGAAATATTTAATATAATGTATTATCTTTACAGTCAATTTTGGTATATTAGGAACTGAACCCAGGAGTGACTGATTAACCACTGAGGCATGTCCCCAGACCTTTTTATTTATTTATTTTTTAATTTGAGACAGATTCTCACTGAGTTGCTGAGGGCCTTGCTTAATTGCTAAATCTGACCTTGAACTTGTGATCCTCCTGCCTCTGCTTCTGGAGCTGCTGGAATTAAAGACCTGTGTCATCACACCCAGCCTAAGATATTAAAAAAATAAAAATAAAACAATAATACAACTTCAAATGAATAATATCTACATGCCTATTTGAGGTAGAGAGTTCATTTAATCACACCTGTTTACTTCTAATCTCACTAAACCTTTTCTGTTTGCTCATGAAAGTATCCTGTGCTTGTGCACATTCTGCATTTCTGAAATTTAGTTGAAATCATCTTTTACTTTTTTCTTTAGTTTCTCTAGGTTGTATTCTATATTCCAAGTTATCATTCTGTCTATGTCTGGCCTAGTATCATCTCTATTATGTATGGAAAAGAAAGAGATAAAAAAAAAAGCTGTAAGAAAGAGAAAGAGATGGTAAAGATGAGATGGTTATGTTATCGATCGTAGTAACTTTTAATTTTAAATGGCTTCTTGAATACAATCCAACGAGCTTAAAGTAAAAGATCAAGTATATGAAAATGATATTTTGGATATGCTTTTTGCCTTCTCTTTTTCTATATATTCCCAGAAAAATGTATAAGTCCAATGCATAATTTACCATGAATATACATAAGTTTCCACATTCTCTGACAGAAATGTACTATTGGGTTTGGTCAAATTACTTCAATTTGTGGAAATAGATTTATTTCTTCATTTCAATTCAAAGTACGATTGACTTAGTGATGTTTGATTCAAAAAGATATTGAAAAAAACCCTTTTAATGTCTATCTTCTAATCTGTTCCTAAACGGAATGATATTTATTCCTGGCATTGAATCATCTAACTACTCCCAAATCTCTGACATTTTTCCACTACATTTTACTAGCATGATTTTTGAAGCTTCCCTATCCTAAAAAAAGAAGAAATGTTCTTTAAATATGTCTTAAATATTTTTTTCAGTAAAACTGTGCTAGAAATGAAGAATACCTACAACATGTTTAAATATGCTTGAATATTTAAAAGCTTTTCTAAAAATATATTTTAAAAACCTTTTAGGAAATTACAACTTCACATAGTCATAGACTAAATCTATTATTTAAATATTTTATTTTATTTTATTGGAGCTTTAGAGACTGTCATTTAAAATATTCCTACATATTTTAAAAAGTTCCATATAGTAGCCTTGGAACATAATTTTATATCAGTTACAATTAAACCACTGCAATTTATTAAAATCTGATAGTAATATCTACTTTTAAACACTAGTTACACAGTTATACATCTAAATAATGCATATCAATTTCTTTATTCAATTTTTAAGTGTGAAAGTACATACAGTATGTTTATCTAGCATGTGGATATAATGATACAATTACATATTTTTTCCCAAAGTGCAATGGATCAGTTTTTTACCCTTTACAGCTTCTTGAAAATTTATTGTATATAATAATTATATATTTGGGTTAACATAGCAAAATGATTCATAATGAATGCAAAAGTAGCTCAAATAAGATATCTAGTATTTTTTATATAAATCACTACTGTTGACAGCCCACTTTTGCATATTTTAGCTCCTTGATTTCTACTTTTATTGGTTCATTTTAGTTATACATGAGAATAGAATATACTATGACATAATTATAAAAACATGGAATGTAACTTGTTCTACTTTAGTCCCCAGTGTTTCCCCTTCCTCTCACTTCCACCCATCCCTGTGCCTTTTCTTCTACTCTACTGTATTTACTTATAGTTTTTTTTTTAATTAGCATTTGCAGATGTACCTGATGGTAAAATAACACACACACACACACACACACACACACACACACACACACATTTTCACTCAAGGTGTGAAATTCCTGGTGTTATACAGGAAAATATAATTTTTTGGTATAAATTATCTTAATAGTCTAAAAAATATTCATTGTTTCTGATGTTTCCTCTTTTCCTTATATTTGAAAATCTTACTTTTCAGAGAATGGGAAAGAATGTGTTATTTATTTATTTGTTTGTTTTGTGGTGGGAAATGAACTCAGGGCCTTGTGTATGCCAGCCAAGCACTCTACCAACTGAGATATGAATCAAATACATATTAGTTTTTATAGCAATGGAGAACCTTAAACAAAAAGCCAACCTGCTTTTCCCTGTTTCTCTCAGTCTCTTCTCCCATTATGTCCACAGCAAATAATTATTTCTGCATTTCTTTTTTTATTTATATATGACAGCAGAATGTATTAGAATTCTTATTACACATATAGAGCACAATTTTTCATATCTCTGGTTGAATACAAAGTATATTCAAAACCAATTCATATCTTTATATCTGTACTTTGGATAATAAAGATCATTACATTCCACCATCAATAATAACCCTGTGCCCCCTCCCTTCCCCTCCAATCCCTCTGCCCTATCTAGAGTTCATCTATTCCTCCCATGCTCTCCCCCCACCCCACTATGAATCAGTCTCCTTGTATTAGATAAAACATTTGGCATTTGGTTATTTGAGACTGGCTAACTTCACTTAGCATTATCTTCTCTAATTCCATCCATGTACCTGTAAATGCCATGATTTTATTCTCTTTTTTTGATGAGTAATATTCCATTGTGCATATATGCCACTTTTTTATCCATTCATCTATTGAAGGGCATCTAGGTTGGTTCCACAGTTTAACTACTGTGAATTGTGCTGCTATAATGATTGATATGGCTGTGTCCCTGTAGTATGCTATTTTTAAGTCCTTTGGGTATAGACCGAGAAGAGGGATAGCTGGGTCAAATGGTGGTTCCATTCCCAATTTTATAAGAAATCTCCATACTGCTTTCCATATTGGCTGCACCAATTTGCAGTCCTACCAGCAGTGTATGAGTGTACCTTTCCCCCCACATCCTCACCAACATTTATTGTTGTTTGTCTTCATAATAGCTGACATTCTGATTGGAATGAGATGAAATCTTAGAGTGTTTTTGATTTGCATTTCTCTAATTGCTAGTGATGATGAACATTTTTTCATCTATTTATTGATTGATTGTATATCATCTTCTGAGAAGTGTCTGTTCAGCTCCTTGGCCCTTTATTGATTAGGTTATTTGTTTTTTGGGTGCTTAGCTTTTTGAGTTCTTTATATATCCTAGAAATTAGTGCTCTATCTGATGTGTGAGAGGTAAAAGTTTGCTCCCAAGATGTGGGCTCTCTATTTGTCTTATATTAGACAAAGTTGCCAAGAACATGCATTGGAGAAAAGATAGCATCTTCAACAAATGGTGCTGGGAAAACTGGAAATGTATATGCAACAAAATGAAATTAAACCCTATCTCTCACCATGCACAAAACTCAACTCAAAATGGATCAAGAACTTATGAATACGACCTGCATCTAATAGAAGAAAAAGTAGGCCCTAATCTCCATCATGTGGGATTAGGCCCCAGCTTCTTTCATAAGACACCTGTGGTGCAAGAATTAAAATCAAGAATCAATTAATGGGATGGACTCAAACTAAAAGTTTCTTCTCAGCAAATGAAACAATCTATTAGGTGAATAGAGAGAGCCCACATCTTGGGGGAAAATCTTTTTTCTGTATCTTTAAAATTTGTTTTGATCACAACCAAGAATAAACTGAATCCTCTCTTTTCCTTAGGTTCTGGATATGAATTTTTGAACTCTTTCATTCATAAATCTGGAAAATGAAAAACTTCCAGATCTTACAATGTCCCCTTTCTCTGGGTTTCTATACCTCTACCTAGTGACTCAACTATTTTCACACATTTTTTGTATTAGTATCTGTGTTTATCCCATTGGAAGGCTGAGCTAATGAGAAACACAATTTTACTGATGATTTAAAAATATCAGAAGAGATGAACAGGACAAAGGGAGAACTAGCTATATAACTTGGGAAAGTATTGCCATAAGACAATATTGTCAATCTCTCTGGATAGTTGAGATCTGATAAGATCTCTGATGATATCTGATTTAAGAACCAGTCATTCACTATATTTCCTTACAGGTAATTCCAAATAATGTTGCTAATGGGTTGTTTGTGAGGTGTATGAAGAAGTCAGTGATGATTCAAGGCCATTGGGCTTAATTACTATGAGTTAGAATTGATCTTTAGTGGGATGGGGATGACTGTGGAAAAAACAGTTTGGGGATAAATTAAAAGTGAGATATGTAAAATTTACTTTGGGATGTGTGAAATCTTAGATGCCATTAGATGTTTAATTTAATTATTATTGTGAAGATGCCAATCAAACGTGTATATTAGTTTACTAAAGCTACCATAACAAACTATGAAAAAACTTTTTGACCTACAACTACTTGCATTAATTACATCCCAATTTTCATGATACAGAAGTCTAGGTAAAATGTGATTGAGCTAAATCTTTTGTCCTGGGTCTCATGAGTCATTGTGTTGGCAGAAAGGGTTATTTTTTACTCTGGAGAACCTGAAGAATAACCTGTTTCTAAGCTCATTTGTATGATTGGCAGAAATTAGCTCTTGGTGTTTACAGGACTGAAGTTTCCATTTCCTTGCTAGTTGGTCATCTCTCTGTCTCCTTTTGCCCTTTGAGGCCTCAACTGGTCTTTGCATATGGCCAACTGTATTAGGTCAATAGTAGTGCCTTATGTCCTTATACTTGAAATCTCTCAAAGTTCTTCTGTGAGCATAACTCTACCTCCAGCCAGAGGATGAGGGCTCTGATCTTAAGACTTTATAGGATTAAAGTGGAATCACTTGGATAATTCAGTATCTATTTTAAGACTGAAATCATAAGCACATCTTCAGAGTCATTTTTTTGCCATATAATATAACATATTCACAGATTTGAAGGATGGATAAATGGACATCTGTGGTGGTGGGGAGTAACAGCACAATCATATGAATGTTTTAGCAGCCATACATCTCACTTTTTGTATTCATGAGAAAAATCTATAACAAACCAAAATAAATAAATAAATAAGGAGAACTTGGGGAAGGAACATCAGCCCATTAGCGGCAAATTATAAGGAAAAGACACAGGAAAAATCAGCAGAAAATGCCAGGGAGATAGAAAATAAATAGATCTAAACATTGAATACAGGGTTACTTCAGTGCTTTGAGGATTGGGAATAAGCAGAGACAGTGAGAAAAAATTGCAAACCAGGAGAGGTAGAATGTAGGGCAGACAGGATGGTAGATGAGGAATGTGTCTTCTAGTTGCTTCTGAAGTGTCAGAGAATTTGCAAAGATATGGGCCAAAAGGAAAGATTTTATAAGTTGGAGAGCAGAGGAAAATTAATAAACAACTAGTAAGTTGCTGTATAATTGGATTAGGAAACTTAATTTAATAATAAATTAGTTGATGACATTTAACTATTATGTATTAATGTTTTATTTTGCCTGAAATTTCTTTATTTCTTCCACCAGGTGTTTGTGCATTTATTTTGTTCCTCCTCCTCCCCATTTCAGCTTATTTATACCCACTTCTTCTTTCACAGCTCTACTCAACTGGGATACAAAATGGGTTTTTTTCAACTTCTTCCTTCCTTAAAGTCTCACTCAAATGATACCTACCATTACTACCCTTCCTAGTCTTCCTGATTCCATTACAACAAGTGCCCTTTATTTTCATAGCTCTTTCCTTCTGACATGTTAGGTAATTTAATTATTTATTACTCATCATCTGCCCAACTAGTCTCATTTAACTTTTTAAGGAGTAAGATGTATAGTGCCTATAAATAAAAAACGCCTAAATAAAGCCTGACACATACAAGACAACTGAAAAATATATGTTCAACAGAGACATAAATATGTCTTATGAAGCTTCAAGATGAACTTGAATTATGAAACTTGGACAACTTTATGTATGAAACTGTCCAATGCATGAAAAAGATTTGGATTTGTCTTTGTTTTTATAAATCAATAACCTGATGTTATTTTTTAAGCCATTTGGATTGATGCAAAAATGTTAAATGTGGAAAATTAAATGAAATCTAAACATAAGTGTGAAAAGTAAAATTTAAGCATGCAGTTTTAGAATTCTGGAAAGTGTCAGCATTTGTTGATGGGGAGTGGAAGAGTGACCCAGTGAGTTCATATCAGAGTTATTTTGCTCAGTTTTGGATATAATATTTTTAACAGATATCGATAAATCACAGGACAATGAAGAGTCTGGAAATAAATAGAAGAATGTGTAGAAATTGAATCTTAAGGGGAAAAAATTCTGAGAAAATGGTCCAAAGTTTAGGTACAAAGGTGAAAGGGAATTTTCATTTGAACCATTGATGAAGATTCATGGGATTCAAGCATATGATTAATAAAAAGAAAATATTCATAACAATCTGCAATTATTGTGTGGGTCAAGGGAATTATTGGGGTGAGAGTTTACAAAAAAAATGACCTTTAAAATCTGTGGCACATTATACATTGACCCTTAAGTGTCATAAAACATGTCTTTACAGAATGAGTCAATTTCATCTTTTTTTAATTTTTTTTATTGGTTGTTCAAAACATTACAAAGCTCTTGACATATCATATTTCATACATTAGATTTAAGTGGGTTATGCACTCCCATTTTTATCCCAAATACAGATTGCAGAATCACATCGGTTACACATCCACATTTTTACATAATGCCCTATTAGTAACTGTTTTATTCTGCTACCTTTCCTATCCTCTATTATCCCCCCTCCCCTCCCCTCCCATCTTCTCCCTCTACCCCATCTACTGTAATTCATTTCTCTCCTTGTTTATTTTCCCATTCCCCTTACTACCTCTTATATGTAATTTTGTATAACAATGAGGGTCTCCCTCCATTTCCATGCAATTTCCCTTTTCTCTCCCTTTCCCTCCCACCTCATGTCTCTGTTTAATGTTAATCTTTTCTTCCTGCTCTTCCTCCCTGCTCTGTTCTTAGTTGCTCTCATTATATCAAAGAAGACATTTGGTATTTGTTTTTTAAGGATTGGCTAGCTTCACTAAGCATAATCTGCTCTAGTGCCATCCATTTCCCTGCAAATTCCATGATTTTGTCATTTTTTAGTGCTGTGTAATACTCCATGGTGTATAAATGCCACATTTTTTTTTTTATCCATTCATCTAAGGTGGGAATGGAACCACCATTTGACCCAGCCATTGCCCTTCTCGGACTATTCCCTGAAGACCTTAAAAGAGTGTACTACAGGAATACTGCCACATTGATGTTCATAGCAGCACAATTCACAATTGCTAGACTATGGAACCAATTTCATCTTAATTAATTCAAAATACAATGAAAAGAAACAATAAGGCAGACCTAAATATATATTCTCACAAATAAAACTGTTTTTCTGAGCTGGGTTGTGGCTTAGTGGCAAAGTACTTGCCAAATATGTGTGATGCATCAGGTTCAATCCTCAGCTCCACATAAAAACAAAGAAATAAAATAAAGGTATGGAATCGATATAGAACTAAAAAAAAATTTTGTACATATAATTTATACTTTCAACATTTTGGTGAGATATTTTTAATATAAGGCTAGAAACTTCATAATTTTACATAAATTAGAATTAGAATTATTTAAATACAAATTGAATTAAATATTCCTCCCATGAATTCTTAAAATTGAGAATGCAAATCAATTTTGGTTCAGCAAATTCATTAGATTGGGAAAATATCACATTCTTAATTTATCCATAAACATTTAATACAAATTCTTTTCTTTGAAATAATATTGTTATTTATCATTTTATTCACAATGCTAATAATAAAATAATCATCATAATTTATCAATATTTAAAGCAGTACTTCCTCTAAAGCATTATAGGAGGAAAAATTTGCTTTGAAACTGTGTTTTTCTTTCTTTCTTGTTTTGTTTTGTTTGCTTGTTTTTGTGTTTGTTTTGTGTTGCTATGGAACATTAAACTCACTGGCACTTACCAACTAAGCCACATCCGAAGCCCTTTTTTTATTTTTTATTTTGAGATAGGGTCTCACTAAGTTATTTATGGCCTATGTAAATTGAAGAGCTGGTTTTGAACTTACAATCTTCTTGCTTCAGCCTCCTGAGCTGCTGGGGTTACAGACTTGCTCCATGGTACCCATAATGATTTTTCTTTAAATAAGATACATACTCCCATTGTATTTCATGCAAGTGATAAAACCTCTAAGGTGTCATTTTTTTTTCATTTTTCTTTTTAAAGAAAAACACTAGCCATAGAAAACTGAATGATGGAAACTATTGGGAAAATCTTCTTCGCTCATTAGTAAGAGTTTGCCAATATAACCTTTAAAATCAGTGGCATATTATACTTTGACACTTAAGTGTCTTAAAACATGGCTTTACGGAATGAGTCAACTTCATCTTAATTAATTCAAAACATAATGAAAAATAACAATAAGGCAGATCTTTTTATATCTAGCACTGTGATTAACAGTGGGGATTCAAGGACGATTGCATGAGAAGTTAAACTCTGCAATAATAAGCCTAGTGGTGGAGTTCCACATTCCTCTCAAACTCTTTCCATATACCCTCACCAACTGATATAAGAAAAAAAAAATCTGCCTTCTGCAATCATGCTTAGTATCCTAAATATATTAGTTAAAATTAAAATTTTGAGAAATAAAAAGTATGGAAAAGAAGCAATGTGACAGGCCTGGTGGATATCAGGGGTACGGATGGCTGTGAAACCATATTTATAGGATAGTGAGGCAGGTGCAAATCCCTGTGCTGACTTAAAGATAAGCTGTGAGGAAAAAGGTGGTTTTCACTTGTCCAGATCAGTCTCAAGGCACTTTGCATCATTTTTAAAACAATAATGCTATTGATGCTGACCTTATATGCATCTAATCTCTATGTAGCAGTATTTTAATTATTACACACAAAAAATGTGCCTGAAACTCATTCAAGAAATATAATTTATTATGACATGAATTATGTATTCATTGAGTTAACTTCAACATTAAATCTCAGTTATTAAATTCACAAACTTTTTTTGTTTGGAGTACATTTTTCACAAAATATGTAGTCTAGCAGCAAGTTGATACCAAAGATTTTTCCCTCTTTTTGTTACATACTGTTTCAAACTATTAGACATTTGGTCTATCTAAATGCTGTGACATATTATCCTAGAATATATTATAATCAATTATAACCTTGATTTTCTAATTGAGGAAATATCATTGTTAATAATAATATTGTTAAAAGTATAGAGCAAGTATATTAAATAGTCCATTTTATTCATGACAAGTTGGATCTGAATTAGATGGCAATGAGTGGAAATATTTCTGATGCTATCTTTAACTCCTCTCCATTTTCCCTTTTGATATCCACATGTCTGGCGAGCTGTCAGAAACCAATTGTTCAGCCTAAGCCAGCCTAATGTTCCCCCACTGCACTTCTGTCTCTGAGCTTTTGCATAGCTTCAGCCTCCTTAGAGCTACAATTCAATAGCACTGCTATCTTGAAACAGTGCCCTTTAATGAACTACTTAGAAACCCTTTCCTATTGCTTTTTTTTAAAAAAAAAATATAAAATATCTGTTTCTTTCTTAACCATCACACTCTCATTGTGAGATAAAAGTGAAATTTGTTCAATAGCTACAGCTAAAAGAAAGGCTCTGCCAAGTGGGTTCTGGGTGTGCTTGCTGGTACTTTTAGAGGGTTTGGATGGAGAGGCTGTAACCTGATCAACAGTAAACGCAATCTCGGTCACAGTTTTGCTGCTGCTGCTGGCATTAAGATATTGATTCTCTACTTGCATGGCTCTTTGATGTTGCCTTACAGCATTGATGCAGAAAAAATATATATTGACAGTTTCACCAAGGATACAATACAAGGTATTGCTCTTAGTGGCAAAGAGGTGTAGAAATAGAATTTACTTTCTTAGCATTGAAAAGTGAACTGTCCTTGATGCTATTTTTTAAATTAATACTGTTCAAATTCTATGAAAATTTCATCTATGAGTTAGCCCATACTTGGTAAGAAGTTCAATTCGTCATTACCCCTAGAGCTCTAAGATTAGAGTTTTTATTAGTTTTTTAATTAGTTTTATTACTGTTTTTTTTCTTTTTACTAAAAAGAATCAAAAAGAAATTTTACTTTCACAAACATATCAATGTTCCTTAAGAGTAATCATAGTACATTTTGGCAGAATTTTCTGAAAAGATTGAATAATACATGAAATAAGTCTCATCCATAGTTCCCATTTCTGTTCAAATGCATTTGGACTCTTTTACTTGTTTATACAGTTGAAATTCTTTTTCCTTATTCTAATGTAAATTTTACTGCCAAGTACAGAAATATAATTTTATATTTCTCAGAAATATTTTGTCAGAATAGCCTGAGAATTTATTTGTGAGCCAATTTCTACTGATGAGTAAATCTGTTGTTTCCTTACCTTCAAAAAGCCACAAACATAATGCCAAGTCACAACTTTTGTTAAGCAATATTGCTTCTGCTGCCTTTTTGTAGAATATAAGCATTATAAATGCCTGTGTTAATTAAACGAGCTATTTAGAGATTTACATTTTCTTCAGTCAAGTCATTTTCAAATAATTTTTGAAGAGGTCACATGAGTTGTTGCTTTATATTACAGATACTTGTCCACTGTCTAATCATAGACAAGATTTTTAAAGTTGTGGTTTGACTATATATTTCATATCTGTGGTATTGGAATGCAAATGTGACTTAATATTTGTTAATGTATTTCCCCCCAGTTTTACTGAGTTAAATTGACTTGATTAATTAAATTTGACTATATATTTACTATATACTATATGATGCTGTTGGTATGTATATATGTTGTGAAGTGAATTCTACCATTGTCCTATCTATCAAATCATGTGCTTATCATTTGTGTACGTATATTGTTTGTGTGTGAGTAGTGAGAGAATCTAAGCAAATTTCAAGTACATGATGCATTATAATTAGCTGTAATTAACATGTTTTACATTAAATGTTGATAAATATTTCATTTATAACAGAAATACTGCACTCTTTGACCAAAATAACTTAAATTCCTTCAACCACTGGGCCCAGGGAACCATTTTTCTATTCTGTTTCTATGATTGACTTCTTAGGTCCCACATAAGTGAGATCATGTAGGCAATATTTGTTGCTCTGACTTTATTTTATTGCACTCAACATAACATCCTCTAGATTCATCAATGTAACAGCAATGGCAAGATTTCCTTATGTTATGGTTTGGATGTAAAGTATTCTAGAAAAGCTCACATGTGAGACAATACAAGAAGATTTAGTGGTAAGATATTTGGGTTATGAGAGCCTTAACCTAATCAATAAATTAATACTCTGGTAGGGATTAATTGAACAGTAAATATAGGCAAGTAGGGTGTGGCTGGAGAAGGTTGGTCCCTGAGGTCAGGCTGTGGGATATGTATTTTGTCCTTGTTGATCAGCAGAGATTCTTCTCTGCTTCCTGGTGTGATGTCCAGAACTGCTTTCTTTCACCACACTCTTCTTCCATGATGTCCAGGCTCACTTCAAGCCCTGAGGAATGCATTTGGCCATCTATGGTCTGAGACCTCTGAAATCAGGAGCCCCAAAATAAATTTTTCCTCCTCTCATTGTTTTTGTCTGGTCTTTGGTCACAGTAGTGAAAAAATGACTAAAAACATTATTTTTTAGGACTTAATATTTCATTACATATATGGAATAAAACACAATAATGTACTATATAATCATATTGTAATAATATATAATATTCCATTATGTATATGCACCTATATCAACTTTATCCAATGTTTGACACTTAGGTTTCTTCATTCCTTGCCTGTTATGAATACTGCAGCAAACACCTGAAATACATTAGAATTAATGCATGAAATAAAATAAATTATGCAACATTAGATAATAACTTACAACCTGCACTATGACAGGAACTTGATAAGTTGAAAATTCCATAGAAAAAAATCACAATTAATTGAATACTGGAATTTTCCAAATGATTCCATACTGAAAAATTAGGCTATTAGCTGTTTTTCATTTTATCTGAAGGATAATTTTAAGAGTTATTTGAATAATTTGTTTGGAAGTAAATTTTTGAAGAACTATAATGGACCCTATGGACTAAGACACCACTAGATGAGGTACTGGAAATTATGCTTTCTGTGTTTCTTTCTTTCCTTTTTTAAAAAAAAATATGATCATATAATCATCATCTCATTGTCAATTTTGAAAACTGAGAAAATACCCCAATTTTTCAAACTCTTCATGTCTTCTTTTCAATGAGACAAATATGCTTATGGACAGTTTAAATTAACTGAAATTTATAGTTCATGATTGGTAGCTAAAATAAATTTGAGATATTTGAATATACTGATGGCTAGCATAAATTAATATTGTTGATTTTACAGATATAGAACATACTACTATATTTGTCAGAAAAACAGTTAAGAATGATTTCCCAAGATGCAAGTTTGTTTTCTCATTTAACAGTATAGCTTTATATTTTATTTTTTATTGAAACAGAATATCAGAAAAAAATATATATACATGTATGTATGTACATGTATATATAATTGTTGATATAAAATGGGGGTTATATAATCATGAATGGAGCAAAGTTGGAAATCATGTAAAGAGGAAGCTCTAATTCATTTTTAGGCAAGATAATTCTAATCAAACAATTGTATTCCTCAAGAACATAACGAAAACCCTAGAATGTACTAAACCATATTATATTCTGTATTCTCATCTATTGTTAGCAGATAGTTCCTCTAGAGTTTGGTTGTCTTTCATGAGGTTGTTTTATTTATTGGAGCCCTGTAAACTATTTTGATTGACAATATTCATAACAAAATCAGGGTCTTATTTTTAATCATCTTAATGACATCTTGAGAGCTTGTACAGTGACTGAAAACTTAATGCTCACTGAATTCAAACTAGGATATTTAAAAATATTTACATTATTATCTTATATGGGACCAAAGAAAACAAAATAGAATTCTAAAATACTATAGAATGATAGAATATAAAGTTTACATATATATATATATATATATATATATATATATATATATATATATATATATCTTAATAATATAAAGGCAACTTGCTGAATAATCTAAACATTAGCATAAACTATTGAAGACAAGAGAAAGAAAGAAATTTAAATTCTGATGGAAAATTGAGGTTTCCCAAACCATTGCTTACAGACCTGTATATGTATTCTAAAATAAAATTCACTATAAGAGAAAATAAGAAAAAATTTCCTTGAACATTGACATTTTATTTCTTCTGTTAATCTGAAACAACGTTCACAATGATAATTAACAGTGAATTAAAAATTCATAGATTTTTATTGTTGATTTTTTTCCCATTGGCTAGTTTAATAAATAACATAAATTCCTCAAACTCAATCTATCTTAAAGGTGACTAAATGTTAAACGTGAATGGAACAACATTGTCTGTCAATGTAGAGTTTGTAAATAAAATTTAAATTTATAATGAAAGTTCTATTTATATTTGGGTGGAAATATACATCAGAAGCTGGCGAGGTGGCAAATGCCTGTAATTCCAGCAGCTCGGGAGGAGGAAGCAGGAGGATCTCGAGTCCAAAACCAGCCTCAGAAATTTAGCGAGGTGCTAAGCAACTCAGTGACTCCCTGTCTCTAGTAGAATGCAAAATAGGGCTAGGGATGTGGCTCAGTGGTCAAGTGCCCCTGAGTTAGATCCCAGGTAGCCCCCCCAATATATATATATACATAAATACATAAATACATACACACACCTGTCAGAAAATCAAATGGGATTAGTCATTTAAGATATGTTAAAAGATTACACATACTTTTGAAAAAATTAAATAATTGATCAGATGATAGGCTGATGCATTCCACTTGCTTTTTTATATATCAAATATACAGATTCGTGGCAAAGGAAGATTGGTTAATATTATATCATTTCCATATTATTGATTCAAAACACATAATAAAAGATTAATAGAATTTTCTGGATTATTAAATTTTAATGTTAATTTTCAATTAAACATTTTAAAACTTCAGTTTGTTAAGAAGGCAACATGTTTTAATAGATAAAATGCAAGCTCAATGCTGTGTCCCAAATGTTCCCCCCAAATTTATGTGAGGTTGAAACTTAATCACCAAAGCAATAATATTAAGAAATGAAGGCTTTGGGTGGTGATTAAATCATGAGGTGGGGTCCTCGTGGATAGGTTTAGGACCCTTATGGAAGGATTAATGGAGGAGATTCCTTGTCTTCCCCTCTTCTGACACATAAGGACACAAAAACAGGTAATCATCTTGGAAACAGAGCAGCTGTCACCAAACATCATAACTGCTGTTCTTATATTATATGTTCCACCCTCCAGAAGTGGAACAAATAAATTAGTTATTATTCATAATCTGCCTAATCTAAGATATTTTGTACCTGAGGAATTAGAAAGCTTAAGCTTTTCATATCCTTTAGGGTCTCTTGTGATCTTTGTGTAGTAAGGGAAAGCATAAATTCATGTTTAAAAAATTAAACATGTTGTAAATTTTTGTAATTTTAATTGACTACATTTAAGAATTCCTAGTAGTCAATGCTTTCTAAATTATGGAATATTTACAACTCTGACTCTCTTAGGCATAATTCATTAGCAATAAAATTTACCTTTGAGTATATAGTCCTATGAAGTTTTTCAAGTGTACATATATCCCTATGTCTATAACTCTATCATGCTAAACAATTTGTTTGTGACCCAACCCTTAAACTCTGGACATAACTATTTTCTGTTTTACAAGTCTGCATTTTCTAGCATATCATGGTCATGTAAATGAAATTATACAACATGTTAGCACTTAGTTTTAGATTCTTTCTTTTTCTTTTTTTCTTTTTTGTGCTGAGTTGGATTCTGGGTGCTTAACCGCTGAGCCACATTCCCAGCCCTTTTTATTTTTTTTTTAAATTTTGAGACAGGGTCTTGTTAAGTTTCTTAGGACTTTTCTAAATTGCTGAGACTGGCTTTGAATTTGCAATCCTCTTTTCTGAGCCTCCCAAATCACTGGGATTACAGATGTGTACCACCACACTCGGCTAGATGCTTTCAATCTGCTCAATGTATTTGAGAAACATCATTTTGTTACATTTATCATTAATCTATTCCCTTTCATTATTGAGCAGTATTCTACCATGTGGATATCCAAAATATGCTTTTTGACTAATATGCGTGTCCTATTTTCTACAGAGAACTTGAATGTAAGTTGATTTAAGAAAGCAGCATCATGCTAGAAAGATATTTTTTCTTGTCATACTGAATGCTTTAAGTAGGCCTTTGCAATATAAAAACATATGTGTTTACCTCTAAAAACATGAACATCACTAGTTTTACACACAGACAGTATAATAGGTAAAAGAACACAAAGAATTTTTAATCAACATCAATATACCTTGAGGAAGTTTAACTTTGTATCCATAAGAATTGCCTTTGGCTTGGTGACTGCCAATAAAATCAGTAATCTAATCAGGGATGAGCTGATTCAGCAGGGACAACTCCAGAACAGACTGTCCAAGGCCCTTCTGTACCTTTGTAGGCATCATTAGTAAGATTTCTTGGCTCAGGCCTCTGTGTTTGTTTCCAGGACCACAGTTCTTGATTCTTCCATTTAGCATTACTGCATTTTGTAGAATTGTTAAATCTCTGGTTTGAAGATTATTTTTTTTCCTAATCTTTTACTGTGTTTCCACTTGAACTGCTAAACATATCTACCACTTACATGCTGTAAAAGGAACAATGATGTAAATAATGACTGTTTTCTACCACAAGAGCTCTGAAAAACATGAACAATTACTGCCAAATTTGACTTCTCCTGTAGAGTCTTTTGTGCAAACTACCAAGGTGAAGACAGCTGAGTTCAAATTAAATTCTCCAACTACATTATCCATAGCTAAAGGTACTCCTCTTTACCTCGTTTACTAGTTCAGCTCGTTGCCAGTGTACCTGATGTGTAAATAAGCACAGACAAAATTATTTCTTCCATAACAATCTTACAATTTAAAAGACATGTTTTCTGCCTTCTTGCAATATTACTATTTATTGGGACTTTGCAAGGCATTGACCTTGATCTGACAACAGTGGTGTTGTACATTGTATTGATTGCTGTAAATGCTTATTTATGTTATGGAAGACAGAAGATATCTATCATCTAACATCTTGTACCTCCCACCACAATATGACACTGTTTGATTTCAGACTAATCCAAAAGAAAGTTACCTGCACACCCAAACATTTAAAATTTTACAATTAAAGACACAATGGGTTTAGTATGAGGAAAAAACAAAGTGAAAAAAACTCAGAATTTCTCATTGGGTTTTAATTCCCTCTAGCCTAAGAAATAAACCAATAGGAAGTTAATAATTTTAGTACCTACTTCTAATGTTCTAATTTCTTTTAAACATAATAACCAATCTTCTTCCGAATATGGAGACTGACAAATTATATAAAGACTTCATTAGTATCAATTAAAAATCTGCACCAGTTTAAATTTTTTAGTAAAGTACTTGCAAAGCATTTTCACTTTAACAATGGCATGTTTTCTTGATATTTACAAATTATTTTCTTGATATTTGCCAATTGCTACTTCAGCTTCCATAAATGATTTGGATTAAATCAAAGTCATCATCGCTAATTTGTAGTAACATCTGAAATGTCTAATTTCAGGACTGGTGAATATAAAGAAAAGTGGGCATATTTCTAAATAAAAAGCACTAAAGTTAGGCTGATGGTCTTCTTGGCAGTCTATTTAGAGTGTTCCAAAACTTCTCATCAAAATGGAAAAATTGCCATAAAATCTGGTTTGTTTATGGGTTACTTTGTTAGAGTTATCACCCAAAGGATTCCTAGTTATTTTGAAAGTTTAATAAAATATAAAGGCATTTGTGTTATGTTAAATACAATACCACATTTCGAGATTATTCTTCAGAAGAAAAAGGAACAAAGACAGAAGGACAATTTGGAAGTATTTAATTTTGTGTCTTTATAATGTATTTTGGCAAATAAAATAGCTATATATTTACAGGTATTAAAATAGCTTCCCCATGGTCACAAAATCAATGTAAGATGCTGCAAATATATTAGTATTTCAAATAAAACATAATATTTAAGAATAAAGTGACATATGAGTAGATTAATTGAAAAAATTCCCGTTGGTAATTACATTGATATCTTCATCATATAATTGCTCAGTATTTGTATTGTCAAGAAAATTGGATATTTTATTTATATCTTAACTATAAATAAAGTTGCTTGTGTATGCATACCCAAAGACAGCAATGTTGCAAAATGAAGCTGAATAAAGTAACTGTGTAAATAAGCTGATTTAGTACATTTGCCTCAACAGATTTGACAAATTACTAGCAGAATACAGAGCAGAAGAATGTGAATTTAGATCTAAGACCTACATAATATAGTAAGAAAGAAATCAAATGAGAAAATACAGTTGATATGCACAGGGGAATACTTATGCTAATAGAACTTTAGGAACTATTGGATAAGAGACAGAGCATATAAAAATGCTGGTATGTAATGTAGAAATTTTAAATATAATTGTGAAAATTTATTTCCCCTATGCAAAATATATATAGATATTTTGGTCATATTAATTCATTAATTATGTATAAAAGCATTAATTATATTATTGCTTATAATTAAACAATTTTTCACACTATTTACCCTGTATCTTTTATTTTATTACCCAGTTTCTATCATTTATTTTATTTTTCTCCATCTAGTCTATTAATTTAACATGGTTTTATAATTACGCTTAGTGAAAAAAAGTTCTTTAACATTAACTGTTTTATCATTCTTTCTCTTATATATTAAAAATATAAAACAAATGACATTTACTAGGGAAAATTTTAATGAAGTACTAGCATTATCAGTTAATCTAATTTTAAAAATAGATATGTTAACTCAAAATAAGGAAGTAATGAAATGTGGCTCACTGCCACATTATGTCTGGTAAAATACTTGTAGATAGTTTTTTTAAAAATAATCAGAGGGGTTGGGGATGTGGCTCAAGCGGTAGCGCGCTCGCCTGGCATGCGTGCGGCCCGGGTTCGATCCTCAGCACCACATACAGACAAAGCTGTTGTGTCCGCCAAATACTAAAAAATAAATATTAAAAAAAATTTAAAAAAAATAATCATAGCTTTTACTTCTGAAATGTATTTAAACCCATAATAAATATCATCTCTGGGGCTTGATATTTAATATTTTACAAGTAAAGGAAACAGAGATTTTTGGAGAAATGGAAATTACTAGAGATATGTTAAAAATCTCAAAAGATGATCCTGGAACATGTTGTATTGACAAAGTATATATTTTTAATTTTTTTAGTTTTAGGTGGACAAAATATCTTTATTTATTTTATTTTTTATTTTTATGTGATGCTGAGCATCGAACCCAGTGCCTCACGCATGCTAGGCGAGCACGCTGCTACTTGAGCCACATCCCCAGCCTGACAAATATTTTTTAAAATGCTTAACACACACACACACAAAAATAAATAAATAAATAAATAAATAAAATAAATAAAAAACAACAATGATGCTGGAGGAATACAAGAACACACGAGACAATAAAGACTCTGTGGTGCCAGAGCAAGGAAAATTCCAGCAATACAATAAATATATTGATTTATAAATGATAAATGCATATTCATGATTCTAATATAAAAATGACTGATTGAATAAATCGATAGGAGAATTTAAAATAATGTAGGTACCTCATCTGCTTTTGGGAATGTGGAGCACAGTTTCCCACTACTTCTATATGGAATATACAAGATGACTTTCTGCTGAAGAGTGCGATACAGTAAAGAGGGAGATAAACATAAACTCTAAAGTGGAGAAATCTGACAAGCATTGACCTAAATCAGGTTTTAAAAATTAAGACAAATAATGATACTTTATATTTATAATAAGTGGTCTTGATGTGATGTGATGAGAAATTTTTCTAAGCCGGGTGTAGTGGTGCATACCTTTAAGTAATGCCAGTGGCTCAAGAGGCTGAGGCAGGAGGATAGCAACTTCAAAGTCAGCCTCAGCAATTACAAAGTCCCCAAGCAACTTAGTGAGACTCAGTCTTATAGTTAAAAAAAAAAAAAGAAAGAAAGAAAAAGAAAAAGAAAAAGGACTGGGTTGTGGGTCAGTGTTTAAATGTCTCTGGATTGGATTCAATCCCCTGGTATCCCCCCCACACACACCACAAAGAGAGAGAGAGAGAGAGAGAGAGAGAGAGAGAGAGAGAGAGAGAGAGACTTTTATAAATGAGAGCTACACAGTAATTATTAAGAACATTTTAATAAATTTATTTTAGTAAAGATAAGAATTGTATATATTTAAGGGTTGTTTTGATTCATGTATTCTCATATAAAAACTTAAATCAGGCTAACTAGAATATTCTTCACCTCATCAGCTAATCATATTTTGGTGTGAGAAACTTAGAACAATAAAAAGTTATTATTTCAGCTATTTTGAGATGTGCAATACATTATTAAGTAAATGTACCCCGTACAGATCAGAAGATGATTAATGTTTTTACTTCAGTCTAATGACACTTTTTACCCTGAGATCCTCTCCCCTTTTCCCTCCCACCTATGATCCAATCTCTGTTTATGTGAGGTTGAATTTCTTAGATTACACAGATCTGTCCACTTCTGTTATAGTGACCATTCCAAAAAAGAAAATTTTAGCATGTAAGAGCAAATAAAGGTGCATGATAAGAGCTTTATTAGCTTATGGTGAAGCTATAGAAAGTATAACAAAGTTTATAATATAGTTTTAAGACAAATATAGTAATGAGACACAAAAAGATGTATATATTTTCATATGTGAATATTTAGGACAAATGTAATTTAAATTACATAGAGATGATAGTGATTTATTAAATAAATGATGATAAGATAATTGACAAGAGTCTAAAAATACTTACAAGTCCCAATCTCTTAGCATAGGTAAAAAATAATATCCACACAAATGAAAGAAATAGATTTTTTCAACTAAAAGTTATTAAACTGTTGGAAGGAAGTATAGGTGATAACAATGGTAATAGGAAATAATTTCCAAAGACATACATGAACATTTTAGAACTGATAAATAATACACATAATTTTTTTTTATATAAAAGTAAAAAAGAAAACCAACAGCCGGGCGCAGTGAAGCACACCTGTAATCCCAGCAGCTCATGAGGCTGAGACAGAAGGATCCAGGGTTCAAAGCCTGCCTCAGCAAAAGCAAGGCGCTAAGCAACTCAGTGAGACCCTGTTTCTAAATCGAATACAAAAGAGGGCTGGGGATGTTGCTCAGTGGCCAAGTTCCCCTGAATTCAATTCCTGATACCCAAACCCCCAAAAAAGAAAACTGCCAACATATGAAAGATGCACTCCTATGAGCAAAGAAATAATCAACAGAGGATAGTTTCATTGCAGCATATGTAATAAGCCAATGATTAAAACTCCAAATAGAAAAATGACAATTAAATACAGAAATAAATAAGAATATGTGGCAAGATAAGGTTCAATTTCATTCTTACTAATAAAATGGACTTTATGAAACAATTATAAAATCATTTTGCCCCATCAGGTTTACACACACAAACCCACATAATTTAAGAATAAGACAGAGAAATGGCTCCTTTTAATTAATATTGCATCAGTGGTAAACTGACTCCGGTTTTTGAATGTGAAATTTGAAAGCATATTTTATAACTTTTTATTAACACCAATCTCAATCAAATAAATATCTCTGGGAATCTACCTAAAGAAATGTTGTGATGTTTGTATGAGGCCCTGGGTTTGACCCCAGTGCTGCAAAAATTTTAGATGATTCTAAGAAAGGTATCAATTTATATGGTATTTTTCTTTTTATTTAAAATAAAGCACAAACCATACCTATCAAATGAATTCATAGAAAACATTATTAATTTAAGATACTGGTTTTGTTGAATTTAATATAAAACAAAGTATTAATTTTATATTTTTGTTAATCCCATTGTATTAACAAAAAATATTTTCAGTTTTCACACTGCTACTCTAGATCTAAAATTCTATTCAAATTACTGGATATTTTTGGTTGCTTTTTATAAAACCACAGTTACCAATAGCATAATCCTGTAAATTTTGTAGGTATCACACACTCAAACAAATAAGATTTGTTATATATTAAAGTGACTTTGTCATCTTAGCCTAAATAATTATTTGACTTCCATTTAAAAATACCTCCAAACATATTTTTATAATATTAACTGTGAGAGGCTATTTCCTATTTCAGTATTTAAATTGATATTATGAAGAATTTGCAATAAAGAAGATGGAAATGGATAAAAACTATGAAACCCCAAAATATCCCTTTAGTCCTTTATGTAGTGCACTATTTTAATCAAAAACACAAGCTTACATTAAAGATGATATTTTAAAGATTCAGAAAGGCAATTATATTTATCAAACTAGTGAACCCTTAAATAATGTAAGTTTGTATCTCCCCAAAATAGACTCTAGGGGCTAAATACAAATATCCATCAAATACTTATTTGCCATTAAAATCTATGTCTTTGTATGTTCAGAGATCTTGCAAATGTTCTTAAGTAAAACATGAATTGTATGTATGATATGGATTATTCACCATTACTATAGTCTTATCAATATACGACACTGAAGAAAACAAGTGATAAATATGTAGAGATTAAGTAAAGAGACATAAGATAAGTTAAACCTTTCAGGCCTTGTATTTTGATTTACTGACACTTGTTAAGTATTGACGGTAGCCAAGAGAAAATGCACAGTAAATTTAAAGCATCCCTGAAAATTGAAAGCCTAATGACAAAGACTAAGAGGTTTCACTTCTGTTTGATCTCTATGTTGACATCATATTTAGCTTGATAATTTTAGTAAAGAATATTGAATCAATAACTCAATGATCTCAGCATTGTTGATGTATAATTTTATCTTACATCATCTATAAAACATTTATCAGCAACAATTTATAATATGAGTGTCTGAATTTGAGGGGTTTGGGTAGAATATCTATTGAAATGATAAACAGCCATTAGTTCATATATCTCTGTTAAGTGATGCTAAAAGTAAATTCCTAAATGGATAGTGAAAAATTATTCAACACAACATTCAGAGTTCCTCACTTCATCATATTTTTGGCATTCATAATCCAGCCTAGCTCAGATTTAGTAGAAGTCAGCCACACACATCTATCCAAACTCTATTTGAATTTTAAAACAAAGTATCAAGTTATTCTTGAAGAAGCAGCAGCACTGCATACCTGCCATATCTTAAACATATCATATTCTGATTCTAATTTAAACCTAATGTATATCATGAATATATACATGACTCCAAATTCTCAATACAGTATAATTTTCCCCTGGCCAACATCATCATTCCAGAGATGTATGTTTTTACTTTTTGTTTACGTCACTTTTCAAAAGCATGCTAACACTTTTGTTTTGAAACTCATTATCTCCCAAGGCAGTTACAAATGTTGCATACTTTATAAATTTTTCTTATGTCTTTTTATTCTACTATTGTAGTATTTACTTCTACTTAAATATTAGAAGAATAAAACGGGTATTTTAGAAGAATACATGTAATTGTAAATGTACTTACTGTGAATTTGTTTAAAGTAATTTTCAAATGATTTATGTAGCTAAAATTGTTTTTGATTTTATTTTTAGCATACAAAAAAGGCAAAAACAGATGAGCTTTTATTTCCAAACCATATTGCAATTTCTATTACAATAAGAAGAAAGCAAATAGGGTGGCAACTGAAAAATAATTTTTATAAAGACCAAGGAATTTTAAAAACTAAGAAAACTAGTTGAAATGAGAAATAAGCAAGGGGCTTCATCTGGGATAGAAATACCGTCTCTGATAGTACATGACAAATTGGAGAATTGAGATATACAGCCATATAGGAATGGGGACACTTTCTAAAGAAGTAGAACCAATTTAAATACAGGATTTTTTATGAAAATTCATATGCAAAAGTAGACCCTAAAAAGTGCTATCAACATACTTTGATAAGGAATGTAGACTCATTTTTTCTGTGATTTTCCAGCCTGTGCCCATAGTCCAAGGGAGGATTTTCATGAGTTGGAGATTTTATTGTAGATTTTCAGGAGTAGGAGAACAATCTCAGAAAAGACTGACAGAGAAAGTCGTCCATAGGACATTTGAGCCAATAGAAAAGCAATTTCAAGATTATTATGCAAATAATGTTTAATAATTAAAAATGAAAAGAAGAATCATTTCATGTAATAGTAAAAAAGTTTAACCCTGAATAGAACATATCCAAGAATCAAAATTAACCAAAAGTCTGACATAGAACTTCTGAATTGTATGTATTTTTCTTTTAAAACATGGAATACAGTGATAAAATTAGAGGAAAAAATATGGAACCAAGAAATAACAAAGTTTGAAGTGAAAATATATTAAGCACTAAGTAAATTTGAGAACTGGACAGCAGATAGCACAAAACTACAAAGAAGCAGATAATGTGAAACAGATTAAACAAATGAATGTTGCAAGACACAGAAGGATGGGGAATGGACCCAAGATTTCAACATGATGTGACAATAATTCTAAGCATTATTTTCTACAAACTATAATACAGGGCTGGGGATGTGGCTGAAGCGGTAGCATGCTCGCCTGGCATGCGTGTGGCCCGGTTCGATCCTCAGCACCATGTACAAAGATGTTGTGTCTGCCAAAAACTAAAAAATAAATATTAAATTTCTCTCTCTCTCTCTCTCTCTCTCTCTCTCTCTCTCTCTCTCTCTCTTTAAAAAGAACTATAATACAACCATCAGTAATAACTGAAATAACAGTAACATTGACAATAAAATAATGATAATGCTAGTGGCCATAACAAATCAACTTTTAGGGTGAAATGGGGCAGGTGTAAAATGCTGCAAAAATACAATAGGTAAAATAATGATGAGACTTAAAGAATTCCAAAGTCCTCATGTTTTTTGGAAGACAGATTGAGAATATAAATATAGATTTTTAAAAAATTTAATGTGCATGTCTCAATGTCAATGATATATACTAAAAAACTGAGAAATTAAACATATAATCTCCAAACCAGTGAAAGTCAGTGGGTAGGAAGAAAGGCTTAATAATTTTAATTTTAAAAAATATATGTAAAATGAGGGAGGAAAGTGACAGATAATAACGTTAAACAAGTGAGATGAAATGAATACATAAAATTTAAGTAATTAAAATTACAAACCCAAGTCTATCAATGATCGCTGTAAATATAAATGGAGCAAATTACAGGTAAAATTCAAAGAGTGTAATAGGGAATTAAAAAACAGCAGCAGAAGCATCCAAAAATTGAAATAAATGTATTTTTTATAAAAAAGCAACAAAATCCATATATCCATATATTTTCATTTATACAAGGTACATTCAAAATTTAAAAACAGAAACTTTTTAAGTTTTTTAAGCCATATAATTATATAATGTAATATAACTGGTAGCACAGTAGGTTTGTTTTTTTGTTCTGGAATATTACTAGGGATACACTATTACTAAGTAACAGGAATTTTTCAACTCCTTTGCAATCTTATGGGGACCCATTGTATACTTGGTCCATAAATGACCAAAACACCATTATGTGGAATATGGTTCTATTTGTTTTCTTTCTGGTGAACTGAGATCCTTACATATAGTGTTACCACATGATTTATTACTAGGTATATATCAAATGATATGAAATCCTGTCATTTGCTACAACATAAATGAACCTGGAACACATTATGTTAAATGAGGTAAGCCAGATACAGAAAGACAAATGCTACATGATTTTATTAATATGTGGCATTTAAAAAAGTCAAACTCTTAGAAAGTGAAATGGTAGCTAACAGAGGCTGAAATAGAGGGGTTTGGGGAAATATTGATGCAAGGACAAAAATGTCAGTTAGATAAGATAATAATTTCAAGGTATCTTATGGCGGTTATGGTTAATAAATGCATATGGTATAAGTGACAATATAGTACATTTGTTAGTAGGATACATTTTTTAAGTATTATCACCACAAAAAAGAAGAAAAAAGAAAACAGGACAAGTGTATGAGGTAATGCATATTTTATATAATTTGGTTTAGTCATTCTACACTGTATACATATATCAAAACATTGTGTTGTACCTCATAAATATATAATTTATTCTTGTGAAATAAAAGGTAAAAAAATAATTTTACACAAAATTATGTTCCATCATTTCAGAGTCCTTTCCAATCTCTAAAAAACAAAAAAGCAAGGAAAAAATAAAATACATGTATAAGACAATTCTGAGGTAGATGAATGGATATATAAATCAATGAAAGGTAATGTAAAAGAAAGAATTATAAGTCAATCTCATTCATGAAAATAGATTCAATAATTTAAAATAAGATATCGACAAAGTCACTCCAGCAATATGCAAAATTACACAGTAATGTTCATTGCAATTTTTAGAGGAATGTTGTTAGAGTCTGTAAACAAGTCAAGATGGTGCCTGGCATTTTGCAGAGGGAGTGGTTTGTGAAGTAAAGCCAGCGAGCCTTTAAGTGTGGAGATTCCTTATTGGTTGATTGCTTATGTTATCTAGTTTATGTTAATTAAGATAAGCTGTGTGTGGGCTGTGGATGTGGCTCAAGCGGTAGCGTGCTTGCCTGGCATGCGTGCGGCCTGGGTTCCATCCTCAGCACCACATACAAACAAAGATGTTGTGTCCGCTGAAAACTAAAAATAAATAAATAAATAAATACTTTTTTTAAAAAAAGATAAGCTGTGTGGAATGTATATATATTCCTCCAGTCCTACAATAAACGGCTCCTACTCCTGCTGTGTCAATGTACACAAGTTGTTCGTCACCCCCCCCCCCCCCCGATTATTTTGGTGCAGCTGGACTGCGGCAGAATGTAACTTTTAAACATACTGATTATTTAAGAAGATGATATTAAAGAATAAAAATTATAGAAATATAAATATTTTAAGAGTTGTAGAAAAAAGTATATGATGAAATTTAGTTGTATTCATGTTTACAAAACTTTTCTGTACACTTGGAATAAACAAAGAATTCTTCAATTGAATAAATAATTTTAAGTATCCTATCTGAAATTTGTTTAAATATCTGCTATTATAAGTGGCTTTCAATACAATTTTTAATTTCATGCTATTGTAAATTACAGGATTCTATTCTATGTAATTTTATGAATTAAGAGAATCTCATAATGAAGTTGAAGTTGTTAGTATGAACAACCATGAAAAGATAGTACTGGATGTTTTATTCAGTACGAAAAGAGAGGAAAAACATTCTGTTTGTAAAAGAGTGAAAGAAACTATGATTATGAAAATAATTGATTATAAAAATGCTACAATTAACCCTGTAGAGACAACAAAATATTTTAAACTTTTCACAAAATGATAGAAAATTAAGAAAATGAAAACAAAATTGGTTAATGAAAATTAATTAAGAAAATGAAGCAGTATGAGAAAATTTAAGATGACTGATAAAATATCTACAACTATTTTGATCATTAGTTATAAACTATAAAGAAAATGTAGGAGCAATATCAACTAGCACATCACCTTTCTAACCACAAAATCATGAAGTTAAAAGACCTCTGTGGAAAAAAATATATAAAACTTTATTAATATCCATCAATGGATATGTACATAAACAAAAACTTAACATGGATTCAAAGAGGAAGAGTGTATTGCAAATGTATTAATTCTGTAAAATATCATATCTAAGGACTCATAGTAATTACAATAAAAACAATAATATATCTTTTGGGCAGAAGTCAAAATACTGATTCACAAACTTAGGTGTAAATTCAAAGGTCCAAGAACTGTCAAGATTAAAATAAAATTTAAAAAATCCTTTGTTTAATAAAAATAAATATTATTTAAATATATGTCATCATAAAACAATTTTAGTGACTATTCTAAGAGGAGGATATTCTAAGAGGAAAATGTTTAAGAAGTTTGCTTTTCAGATCACAGTCTAGGAGAAATGACCAACAATGCAATGTAATAAAAATTTATTTATTTTTTTTAGAGAAAAAAGACATTTATTTTTCTCTCACATAAAATCCATCTGTAGGTTGTCAGTACAGAGTTAGTTTGGCATTTCTACAATATCCTCATTATGAACTCGACTTTTAGCTCTTTCTTCTGTCATCTTGGACTGTCTTTGTGTTTACAGGATGATTGCTGGAGCTCCAGAAATCAGATTTATATGTTATGCCATAGGAATGACTTTCTCTTTAAAAAGACTTCTAGGAAGTTTTAGGCAACACTCTCTGGCACATTTTATTGGCTCAAATTTAGCAACATGGTCACATGAAATGCAGAATGGATCAGAAATAAAACCTCCTAGCTAAAACCAAAATCTTTGCCATGCCATGGAGTCACCAGCCAGATTTAATATATAATACCACATGATTAATTTTGACCTCTTTAAAAATGTTAAGCTGAGAAATGAAGAATTTAAAGATTTTAAATGAAGAATTAAAGATAGATTACAATTTCACTTACTGTAGGAAGCTGAAAAAAGGTCGTTTCCACTTAATAAGAAAATACAGATAAGCCACAAAAACATAACTTTTCTTGAACACATCAGAGCCTTGAGTTCATAATGAAGATATTGTAGAAATGCCAAACTAACTTTGTACTGACAACCTACAGATGGATTTTATGTGAGAGAAAAATAAATGTCTTTTTTCTCTAGAAAAAATAAATAAATTTTTATTACATTGCATTATTGGTCATTTCTCCTAGACTGTGATCTGAAAAGCAAACTTCTTAAACATTTTCCTCTTAGAATATCCTCCTCTTAGGATAGTCACTAAAATTGTTTTATGATGACATTTATTTAAATAATATTTATTTTTTATTAAACAAAGGATTTTTAAAATTTTATTTTAATCTTGACAGTTCTTGGATCTTTGAATTTACACCTAAGTTTGTGAATCAGTATTTTGACTTCTGTCCAAAAGATATATTATTGTTTTTATTGTAACTATTTTACTAAGAAACTGTAATCCAAGGAAAGATAGTCCCCTCCATGGAGAGAAAGGCACAAGTATGAGTCTTCTTGAGCAGGTCATGGGAAAGAAAAATCCTAGTGTACCATATTACTAGGTAAAAGAAGTCAACTAAAGTTTTAATGAATTGGTGACAGCTGATTATGGACTACTGTTGACTTTATAGAAATCTCAGTACTCCAGACACAAGAGAAGTTGACATTCATTAGCAGTTTATTCTGCATGGACTTCCACTGGGTGCTCACAAGAAAGATAGAGGCAAGGAGGAAGACCTGAAGAAGCTTCTCTTAGGGGCCAAGATTTGGAAGAGGAAGGAGATGGTCTCTGCTTCAGGTCCTCCTCCCTATGGAACAACAACAGCAGCAGCAACAACAACAACAACAAAAACCCAGCTACAGAAGAAAGGCAATAATAAACTGAGAGGCACCACCACATGGAGGACCCATTGTGACTGGTGGAAGAGGAAGAGGAAAACATCATCTTTGCTGAAGGCAAATGATAGTAACCCATATTATATACCTGAGTCATCAGTGGTCTTTAAAAAATAAAAAATAAAATAAATAATTTAAAAGATTTCTTGAAAAAAAAAAAAGAAGAAGATGACGAAGAATGTGGGGGAAATGTCCTACCAAAGAGATATGAACTTCTAATAAGCTGATTCATTAAGGCAATAATATGTTACCATATGAAAAAATAAGTAGAAAATAAAAGAAAACTCAGATATCATAGAAAAGGGAAATATTTTTTCAATAACTTTAGAGCTAGTTTTTGATTCAGAAAAAAAATAGAGGTTACTTCATATGCCAGAACAATATATTATCTTTGTTTATCTATAACTTAAAGGTAAATCACAAAAATACAAAAAAAAATTAACAGAAATATGTAAAACATTTTAAGGATTTCTTAAATAAGACACAAATGTACAATACTTAAAAAGAAAAGATAAATTCCACCATATTAAAATGCTGAATTTTATTTATCTTTAAAACAGCAATACATGTTTTAATAAACTGCCTACTACATATCCAAACCTCTCTCCTTCACTATCTCTTGTGTATGTATGTTCATAAACTTATTGATTATTTTGTGTTGTTTCACTAAACTTGAGATATATGGCAAGTAAGTCTCTGTTAATTTTGTTTCATATCATGTTCCAGTAACTGGAAGAGTGTCTGGCAAGTAGTACACAATCAATAAATTTTTCTTAAATGATTACATTATTGAATCAATACAATAAAATAAAAAGACAAACATCTCAACAGAAAAGTGCTCAAAATAAATGAGTAGAATTTTATAGAAGATGAAAGGTACATGGTATATAAATCAATAGATAGAAAGGTGCTTAAACCCATTAACAATAATATAAATGGGAATTAGGATTGCATTGATACAGCACTTTACACTCACTAGATTTGCTTAAATGAAGTAGCTTATTACAAATGTTGATGATGAGGTATGTTAACAGAAATTTTATAAACCGCTCACTGCGATAGAAATCAGTGTAACTCTTTGGAAAATAATTGAGCATTTTCTGAAAAAGCTAAATAGCCATATAATTTACAAATGAGCAATTCTGTTTTCAAGTCAGGTACCATAGACCATCCCTTGTAAAAGCACAATAAAGCAAAGTACTGTTACAGTCGTAAGATGGCTACTTGTTAAAGCAAAACAATAAAAGAAAAATTTCAAATGTTCATTTAAAAAGAATGGATAAATTAATTTTGTTATTTTCACAGAATGGAATACTAGACAACTGCAATTATTGAACTGCAGTTAAACACAACAGAGATTGATAATGAAAATAAATTACTGAGAAATAGCTTGTGGAAGCCTGTTGTATTAGAGTTCTCCAGAGAAAATGAAACCATTGGTTGGAGATAGGTAGGTAGGTAGATAAACAGACACATTGATTATATAGATGGAAATATATATATATATATATATATATATATAATTATATATATATAATTAGATATAAGGAATTAGCTAATGTGATCATGAAAAGTCAGGTCTAAAATCCATAGAGACAATGTCCTTCTTCAAGCCTGAAAGATAGATGCTGAGAGCTAGAAGGAGACAATGTTGTAGTCCGAAGCCTGTCAGGCAGTAGAATTCTTGCTTTCTTGCGGGAGGGCCATCCTTTTATGCTATTCAAGCTGCCAACAGATTAGACCAGGCTAACACACTGGAGAGGCACCAGTTTTACTCACTATAACAATTTAATGTTCATGTGCTCCCAAAATATTCTCACAGAAACACCTAGAATAATGTCTGAACAAGCATCTGGGAATCCCTTACCCAGTCAGATTGATACATGAAATGAACCATTGCAACTGAACATAGAAAATTCCTTTTTTATAAAGTTCAAAATTAAGAAATTTTAACCTCTACAATATTTGGGACAAAATTATCTGTTAAGAGCCTGTACATGTAAAACCACTGAGATAGTTACATCAACAAGTAATGGAATAATGTCTATACCAATCTGAAAGGAGTAAATTTTGATCCATCTTTGGGGAGTGGTGGTGGTAAAGGTGACAAGAGGGGAAATTGCAGCAACAATAACCTCGTATTAATTTTTGAAGGATGACATCAGTACAGAGGAAGATAAGAGATTAAATCAAAACCAGAAAGAACATAAAAAGCCCTACTATCAACCCATATGTGTGTGTGTGTGTGTGTGTATTATACACAAGTATATAATGTGTATGCATATACATACATACACCATGCGCATCTTTATAATCCTTCATAAATATAACATTTATCTAATGCATCTTTATAATCCCTCATAAATGTAACATTTATCTAATGTTACTGGAGAAACAAAGATAACACAAGGTCACAACTGTGTTCAATGGGGCTGTAATCTATTGAAACTATGAACGAACAAATATAAATAAAATTTAGTAAGTGTTAGGAGGGAAATAAATTGTCACACATAACATTTTCAGGAGTGATTAAGTGATGAAATCACAGAGTTTGAGAGGTATTCATCAGCAATTTGGAAAATTAAGTATGAAATTTTAGTTGTCACTGAAGTAATTGGGTACAAGATGTGTTGTATTTTTTTAAAATGATATTTCTCTTGAAAATTTTATTTTTATATTTCTTCAGATCATAAGAATATGTTGTTAATAATGTGTTAATTTTGAGATTAATATTGTCTTAATCTCTAGGTTAATGCTGTTAAGAAAAAGGCTGAAAACTTCATTGTGCAGTTTTGATTTCCAAGAGTCATAATTTTAACTATGAGGGGGCAACATAGGTTTGGTCATTCATTAGATAATGGCTTTGATGCCAGACTGCATTTAGGTTCAAAATAACTCCTATAATTTCTATTGATTTGAAGTTCACTGGTAAACTATTGTTTCCATAAGACAAGGATGCAATATTTAAACTGTAGAAGAATGCAGTGTCATAAAATAATGAAACAGAAAATCACGGAAAGAACAAAACTGCTAAGAAGAGATAAATACAACCTACAAACAAAAGAAAATACATTTATAGCCATTTGTTTGTACATATTCTAAAGTACAGTAGGTGACACTAAACCCTACCTCTTTAAGGTACTGAGATTTTTCAGCGATTGAACAACATGTTTCATTCTTGTTCTTTGATGATTCAATAATGAAATCTTTTTCAGTGAGAACTGTCCTTATTCTCACCTATAATATGAATTATTAATGCAGGTGTTTGATGACTTGTTCACTACTTGAAGTGCAGAAACATGTATTTGGCTTTACTATATTATGAGCCCCCCCAAAAAGCCATGTTTTTATTTGAATTAAAATGAAAAGCACAGATCAAAGAAAATATTTAATTCAATGATATATGTATGTATGTGAAGACACAAATGCATGTATCTTCATGCTTTGATCAGAAGGCTTTTTCTGAGTGCGTACATGAGCCAAAACATATTAAGGAGAATCTAAATCAGAGATAACAAATATAATCCAAAATAAGATGGGTGTTTATGCATCTACTTACATATAATTGTTTTTAAACATAAGTGTTGAAGATATTCCAGGGGAGAGCTCACATTATCTTGAGTTGGGGGAATCCTCTTCCTCATTATACAGCAGAGGACACAATGCAAAAAAACTGTGCTGTATTGGGCCTGTCCTTAGTGCAATTTGATTCAGATTCTTCTGACTATGGAACCTAAATTATGATCCATTATATACATATTCCTCTTTATTAAGACATTTGAAAGCACAGATAAAAAAATGTTTATGCAAAATTCCAGTAATGCAGATAAACACTCTTAGCATTTTGCTCTGTGGCTTCGTGGCTCAATGGTAGAGCACTTGCTGGCTGGCATTCGTGAGGCACTGGGTTCACTCCTCAGCACTACATAAAAAATAAATAAATAAAATAAAGGTATTGTGTCCATCTACAACTAAAATTGAAAAAATAAATTATATGAATTTATTTATAACTTTAAAGTTAGGATAATCACCAAGAAAGATTTTCTTATCTATATTTTTCAGTAAATATTTTCCATTAAATCCGTTCCAGAATATTACTTTTTAATAACTGTCAAATATTTAATTCTGTGCTTTAATATAATATTTTCTATACCATGCTGTTTGATGTTAGGTTAATTCTTGGTTTTTACTTCTATAAATAATGTTTTCATAGCTGCAATAGTAAAAGAAAACTTGAAAAAAAAACTATTTGCTACAATTTTTTTGTTGTTTTATAATGCCCAAATTGACTAGTTTTTCACATAATTGGAGACATTCAATGGTTCCTTCTCACAACCAATTCTTAGATTAGATATGCTGCATAACTTTTTTTCCAGTCTTCCTATTCATTTTTACATTCTTATGATATCTAAATTTCAGTTATCAACATCTATGAAGAAAATATTCTATGTAATGTTGCTAAAGAACTTAGATAATGCTACCAAGTATTATATAAATCCCTATACTTAGTGACATTTTTAATTATAGCTATGTGGAAAAATAATTAATGATAACTTGAGTTTAAGAATAAGTCACTGCTGGTGGAGACTGAACCCCTTTTAGTAAAATATAACATAGTTCTTTGCTCACAGCAGTCATCCATTAAATGCTTATTGAACTAGGGAATAAATTCAAATATTCCTAAAGATTTAAAAAAATAAGTAATATTAAGCATTAGCAGTATTTATAGAGGAACAAAAATACTATTTTTCTTAATTGTCTCAAATGTCAAGTGAAGCAATTAGAGTTGAAGCTACAAAAATGGAAATCCATAGACATATTTTGAGTTAATTAAAGCATCTCTAATATTCAGGATAAAGTCTCTGAATGCTTTCCTAGAGGCAGGACTTACTAAAATCATAAAACATCTGACCATTTTGTATCTAATCAGAATTAAGAATACATTTTAAAGGCACTAAAAAAAAAAAACACACACAACAGTAAAGCTTATTGATAAACATAGGAACTTTAAAATGGTGGAGTTGATCGTGGTCTTTGCAGGTGATGCATGAGTGCATGAGTAACAAGGTACCCTGAAGAAAGAATTGAAGCTATTCTTCCTCTCTGATCCCAGAACATTTGTCAGAGCATGTACTTTGACACAAGCTGGCTCCAGTGGCTCTAAATATAAGCTCTCTTCATTGTTCCAACATGTCTTTTCCAATTCAAACATTATAATGAACAAAGAAATTGCATTTATTAATGAATAAATCCTGTAAAAATTGGATCTCATGTCCTGATTAGTAGTAGCAATAATTCTTTCTCATTCTTTTGCTGATGATTACTACTATAAACATTCAATAAACACAGTATCCAAATACCTCAAATCAATACCTTCTCTATTTTTGCCAATTTTAGTCATTAAACCATTATCTACACAACAACACATGTCAGAAATCCAGGAGTCCTACTGGACATTCCCTCTTCCTCTTAGGTCCCACATTACAAAGCTTAGTCTACTTGCTAAAATATCACAAACTTATATGCATTTCAGAATTGTATTCATGTGTCACTTATGGTTGAGAATGTTTAGGAGAGGCATTCAGAGTGGCCAGGAAGACATCATAAACTTAGTGCAGGTGTTCAGAGGACAAAAAATAGTAATTATTTTCATTATCACCAACAGAGTGCTAGTTACCAATTTTCCAAGTTATTAATCCAAGTTACTATTTTTCATCCTCTGGACACTTGAAATACTTTTACGATGACATTCTCCTGGCTACTCTGCATACCTATACCATTACCCCAAACATTCTCAATGTAGTGTGACACATAGAGAACACATTCTGATTGATTATGCAAACTCTACCTGCTCATTACCATTTTTTCCAAAGCTACGATTGTACTAGGATGAAGTATAGATACCAAATATGAATGAAAAAATTCTTCATCTAACCCTTAAACTGAATCTTCTTCTTCCATATTCTTCCTTGTTCTACGGATACACATGCCTTCCCAAAGTACCTCCTAATAACCCTGCTCTTTACTGTTTCAGCACTTTCTCAGGCTAGATCTCTCTTTCCTTTGCACTAAATATCCACAAGTGTGCAACATCTGTATAGTTCCTATTCTGGCCTGACATTTTTCAGAGATGGATTTTTTGATTCTTTAGTGTAAGTCCCTTATGTTAGAAAAACTTTCTTAGACTTCTATTTATGAAACTTACTGCATCTTAGAGTTTTTATATAATTTGTATATAGTGCATTAGTTGGAAATGTTTTTGTCTATTTAAAATAGAATGTCTTCTGGAAGGAAATTAAATATGAGAAAATTCAGTTTTTTAACAACAGTCTAAAGGTAGTTGGCCCTAAGTATGATTTCATAATTCAATGATATCAAGGTTTGGGGTCAGCATTTCTGCAATTCTCTTGTTTATCCCCAGCAATTTGTAAGATGGTGACAGAATTACAAATGGTATGGTCACATGACAGTTACTTATATGGTAGGGAAAATCTAGTTTTTTCCTAATCATAGAATTTCACCTTACCAGGGAAGGTAATGCCTTCAGTCTCCCTCTCTATCTTATTGGTAAAGACTGGTCACATATGAATCCATAACATAATCAACGGCAAAGAGGAATGAGAATATCATGGTTAGTCTAATACCCCATATGATAATGTTATCTTGTACAGAATTCTCGAAATGCTAAGCTGGTCTTAGAGAAATCTGTTGTCCCACTACAACTGCAAAAATTCCACAAAACAAATTGCATAGAAGTGGAAGGGATTGTATAAGAAGAAATAATACAAGAAAATTGCTCAACACAGTAAATATTAGAAGGTGGCTATGGTAAACAAGCATAAAGCATAGATGGGAACTGGATATGATTTAATACAACTCTCATTTCAGTAATTCAACCTACAATATTCACAACTGTCAATCATATATTCTCCATTTAAAAAATTTCCTAAATATGAAAATGTTATTCTTTTTCTGTACCACTTATTTTTTTTTTTTTGGAACTAAACTAATTAGTTCAAAGTTATTCCTTATTACTGTTCTTACTATTTTACTAAGCGGTAATAGAAATTCAGCCTAGATCCCTTAACTCTTTCTCATGTAATTTACTTTCTAGAGAGCTTTCTTTTTTGGATGCATTTTTTTAGGTTGCTCTGGAATAGTAAATTCATGAACATCCAAAAATGTGCTTTCCATAATACAAACAAATATCACTTCTTTTATAAAACTGAAACTTTTTTAGCATGAAACCATGGTCCTGTATCTACATTAGTTCCACTCCTTTGATTTTAGTAGATGTTGTAGACTATTAACTTATATTGAACTTGCATCTAATTAAACACCTAGCCAGCTTTTACATAAACACTTATAAGCCAGAACTACTTCATTTTTTTGTGGTTTATTTTATTTATTTATAACAGACATTCGCACAGGACATGTAAATTAAAGTAATGCTCAACTAAATTCATAGCCATTTTATAAAATAGCCACCTGTGCCCATTTTATCATTATTAGAATTTTGCTATTTCTGGGATTTTTAATGCTCTCATAGTTTTTACCCAAGTCTGGAGATTCTACATAATTATGAATTAACTGAATGTATTTGCTTCAAACCTTGTTAAAGAAGCCAAAGCACATTGGCTATTTATTTATTTATTTTGAGAGAGAGAGAGAATTTTTTTAATATTTATTTTTTTAGTTTTTGGTGGACACAACATCTTTATTTTTATGTGGTGCTGAGGATCAAACCCAGTGCCCCGCCCATGCCAGGCGAGCGTGCTACCGATTGAACCACATCCCCAGCCCAGCAATATATTTGTTTTTAACAAGATAATTATTTATTTCTTCAGAACAAACTTTTCATTTGCATCTAAAAATAATATCTACAATTTCTTCTTCTCTAATACTCAGATAAGTGTATACCAGCCTTGACTGTCACATTTCCATTATTACTTGAGGCACTATGGAAATCGTGACACTTTGCACATTGCTAGGCTATGAACTTTTAAAATTTTTCTTCAACTCTGATTTAAAGAAATACAGAAAACACACCGAAACACAACAAAAATACTTTGAAAAACAGAAAACAAAACTATTGTTTACATGGCTATGACCAAGTTTGAGCACTGCTAAAACATAATGTATCACTGAAAGAATCCCATAGCATCTCTTGCATTACTAGTGCTTCTAGGATGCTAGAAAAATACAGAAATAAGCTCCTATGGATTAAGGGGACAGGATGTGAAAGGGCATTATGATTCCTAGCTCTGTTGGTAAAGAGCAATGATAGATTTGAGGATGTTACTTAAGCTTCAAAGACAGGGTTGAGGGAAAATATACTGAACTAGACTCCGTGGCTTCTTGTTGTCGTTGTTGTTTTTCTTTTGTTTTTTGTTTTGTTTTAATTCTTGCTCTACCATTGAGCCTAAAGCCAAATAAATATGTCACTTTATCTTCAAAAGAGAGCTCTATACAAAACATTCTAAGCTTCCTTTCATTTAAAAAATTTGACCATTCTTAAGTCCTGAACTCTCTTCTCACTTAGTTTATTGACTTGCTTATTGGATTTTATTGCCTCTTGGAATAAAAATAACTGGGTAAATATCACAAACAAAACATAAATACATCCTGTTCCTGACATTTTCCCCCTCTATTTGAACACTACATATCTGAAGTGATAAACGTAATTTAATCTATGGTACCTAACACATTCTTGCAATGACTAATCTTTATCAATTGCCAAAGTTTGTCGTGCTAACTTTGAAACAGTTGTTGATAGTCTTATTATTTCATCCAGTTGTAACAAAAAGAATATAATGAGTGTTTGAAGTGTGTGTGATTATATTATTTGATAATTATACATTTTCCAAGATAAGGATTAAACATAAATCGAAAGGAGTCAACATCTCCTTATGAATAGAAGTGATTATATGTAATCAGCAAACTTTGAAGCTTTCTACACCAAATACTGAATAATCAACTCTGCTGTTTTGTCATTATCAGTAGGGCTGCACTTTTGTAGCTTTTGAAATCCCTGCTGTTTGCATAGTTGAAGATAAAGGGGAGAGTTTGTGTTCCCACTAACATTGCATGGATTACTTGCCCTAAACTGATAGTTTGTGACACTTTATCTCTCTGACAGTTGGACTTTTTACCTGGCTTGTATGGAGTGTTTTCATTACAATCTAATTGATTTTACAATTGAAGAACTCAATGCTAATATGAGTGTCTTATAAACTACTTTCTACCTCTTTCTGTTTTCTCTTGATACTGATACAGTATTTAAAGGACACAGTGTTCAAATAGTAAAAGCCAGTTATGATGTGGTATTTATTCCTTATCAAACACAAAGATATTTCCTGTATCCCTCCTTGCCAAATTTTATCTTACTGAAGTTGATTATTAAAAGAAGTTTTAAATTTTTATGTAATTAATTTTAGTGTCAAGCAATAACTTTGCAAAATGGGAGTTGATTTTGCGTCTGCATCCTAAATATAATATCATGAATAATTTAATGCTTTCATAGGTAACCATAAAGTTTGTTGCCACGTAGCCACTTCTTGCTTCTGAATATTTCTTTTTCTGTGTATATTTATGTCTGTGTATTTATTTTTGGTTCCTGGACTTTTCCATCGTGGTTTGCAGCATTTAGACAATATTTTTGGCTTCTTTCTTTAAGAAAAATGTTTTTTAAGTCAAAATTATAACGTGATATATGTAGTAGTTCTTTTATCAAAGTCAGTATACCTACTGCCCTATTGTAAGAAAAATACAGCATGTTTGACTTTCCATAAGAAAACCCCAAGACTTAATGACCTAAAGAAAGTCCTAAGTGAAATCCAGTGGCCTATTATTTTGTTGTCCATGGGATTTAATAACCATGTGAAAGGCATTGTTCAGTGAACTAGAGGGTGGCCCCTTCAGGTGAAATCTTAAATGTACCAGCAAAGCGGGATGGGAACCTCCTCTCTCTATTCAATCTTAATCTCTTTCTTTCATGAGCACTAAATTCATAGCTTCAAGTTGATTAAATTAAAAATTCAATTAAATACATATTTTTAGTGGACACACTTGCTTTGAATGAAACAGCATCTTTTGAATTACAATCAGTTTTCAGAGGTAATATCAGATTCAGCCTTGGCTATTTCCTATAAGTTATTTAGCATGTTTTAAATTAGAAAATTTAATACACACTCCAAGGATCAAAGGACCAATACCTAAAAGCTGAATATGAATATCTTCTGTAATTTTCTATTATTTTGTTACATTGAGGATAAAAGACTATCTAGAATGTTATATCTAAAGAAAATATCCTTTCATTGTTTGATAATTTTAAACTTCATCCTTTCATTAATCACTCTGTAATGCTTGGCCTTTGTTATTTATTTTAAACCAAAGAGTATCAAAAGCAATTCTTACACAAAATTCTTTATTATAGGAAAACACCCTGTAGTACTAAAATTAAAAATTGTGTTTAAAATAGCCAAGTATTATCTTTAATAAAGGTATCATGTTACAAGACATATATATTTATACATTGGAGAAAAAATACTCTTAAAAAGAGGATGAGTGTTTGAAGTTAAAATGCCAGCCATGGTTACCATTTTGCAATTTATACTTTAATTCTAAGTGTTTTAAATAAGTTTATGGGTCATTTAATATTTTGAGAGAACATGAACTATTTTACCATTAATTGATAGCTAACATGTTAGAGAAAATTACACTTTATGTCATTTCAAGATGATTTCATGTGAAAATCAAATTACATACCACATGAATTTTTAAACTTTTATTTATGTGTTTATATACTTTCTTTTAAGAAATTACTAACATTTCTACCTAATAAAATTTTTATTGAAATGCTGAAAAAAAATTTAAGATGTCCTATATCAAAAATTTTAGCATATAAGACATGAATTAGCTTTAATAAAATATCATATTTGAGACTGTATATAGAGTTGTTTTTCAAAGATGTAAATTAATAATAGTATTTTCATAATAATTCCAACTAAATAATTAGAAATGTTAGCATTGAACTTGTTGTAGGAATTATTTCCCAGGAGTATAACACAAGTTATACTAAATAAATCCTGAATCAATCACTTAACTAGGGGAGACAGAAAGATTTGACTTTTCATCATGGCCTCTCAGGAGGCTTGGTTTATTGAAAAGCCTAAGTTATATACACTACAAACATACTTCTGAAATACATCAAAGTTCCTCATTTAAACGATCAAAAATTACAATTGGAGCTTGAACTTTAAGGGCAAGAGTATTCTGTTGATTTGAACTCCAAGTACTTTGTGTACTACTAAGGAATTGCTGTGCGGTCAGTAAATATTTACTGTGTTTTGTTGAATTATTAACTAATTCTTATAATGCCAAAACAGACTAAAAGAAAGAGGATATATGCATTAAAAATCTTTGATATTGTGGCTGATTTTATCAGGTACAGAATACTATTTAAGACTTGACTATTGACCAATGCATATTTCTGCATTCATTGTACTTCTAAAGAGGCACAAAAGTTTATTACATTTCTAAAAAGTCTTGAAGGAGTCCCTGTGCTAAACTTTTAGTTACAAAGATCTAGACATCTTGTGGATTAATTTTCAGGGGTTTCAGATACAGTCAGGAGTTTGGCTTAAAAAAAAGAGCTAAATGTCAGAGAATGTGTTATGCATCTACAAATTAATTTTTTAACTAGAAAGAAGGGCCGACTAGAAATACTTCTCAGGTATAGTACATTTGTAAAAGTTTAGGAGGGTTCTGTAATTAATATTTATCCTTTTTTAATGTTTATGTGGATTTTAGATAGAATATGGAATCAATAACTAACCCATTAAAAATAATTTTAAGATGCTATTTCTTCGAGTAACTTTTAACATCCTCTTTTTGAATTGTTTCAACTTTGATGCTATAAATTTAATACAGAAGTCCTTGTCCATCCCTCTTGCTATATCCTTTTACATATTGTCAGAGCAGGATAATATTTTTATTCCTTCAAAAATAATATTTTAACAGAATTTCTTCTATCTTAACTCTCAGAATTTTTACACACATTCTTATTGTGTAAGAAAAATAAAATGCAATTTTTTATTTTTAACTTTCATAAGTATTATTAGCATTCAAGAATATTTGGTTATGGGGCTGGGATTGTGGCTCAGCGGTAGAGCGCTCGCCTAGCATGGGTGGGACCCAGGTTCGATTCTCAGCACCACATAAAAATAAATAAAGGCATTGTGTTGTGTCCATCTACAAAAAAGATTCTCTCTCTCTCTCTCTCTCTCTCTCTCTCACTTTCTCTCTCTCTCTCTAATTGTAAGGTGACCTTGCTCAAGGACCAGGGCGGATCCAGTTTTAGGGTGTATCCTGCTGGGATTAGGGAGTATCCTGCTCCTTGAGTTTAGGGAGGTTCCAGGTTTAAGATTATTCCTGCTGGGAATAGGGCATATCCTGCTGCCTGAGTTCCCTGTGAGTTCTCCCGGGATTTACAGAGAGTATTTTGGGAGGCAGCGGAGGTGGATTTGAGAGAGAATGTGGATTTCCCCAGAACGTGATTGTAGAGTGTTGGTGTGAGATCTGGAATAAAGAATTGCTGTTTGAATCTACAAAGCTGTGAGTGGCTCGTGATTTTGTGCCCAGCCAGACTGCGGCAAATATTTGGTTATGAAATTCTACATCTTATAAATATGGCTTAAATAATATTTAAGCTTTTATCTAAATAATCATTCATCATGGTTTAACTAGTGAAAATAAACATTTCATGCATGAAACAAAAGCAAATTTTAAACTTGCACAGATGCAAAGGATCTGTCTCTCTCTCCTTTCTCCTCTCTCTCTCTCTCTCTCTCTCTCCTCTTTAAAATAGTCTTTAAAAACTTAGTTTCATGAAAAAATGCAAATGAAGAATTATTACAATTCCAATTTGTGGAGTTTTTCTCTCTATATTCCAAGTAGTGGGTACTAACAATAAATATTTATTGGTTAAAACCACACAAAATATTTCAAAATCTTTCTCTACTTAAGCACATTTTCAATAAACAATGAGTAAAGCACTTAGTGAATATAGTAAAATTACGTAATGAAGTACCTAGGTATACCTATATAATAAAAAGTATCCTAAAACCCACAATTTGCACTTATACATATATGATCCAGTTGTTCTCAACACTGAAAAGACGATTCAACCAACAGACATCAGATTGTGTAGGAAGAAATTTTTAATGAGTATGGTGATAACAATTTTCACACTCTAAATAAGCATTGTGTAATGATGAATTTTAATTATTGATGGACAATTTCTTGGACTTTAAAGGGACAGTATGATTTTTAATGCCATATATGAATTTCTCCATATGTATTTTGTGTGAAAAATATCTGGAATACCCAAAGAGATAAATAATTTTAGTGGGAATTTCTGTTATGAACACTATCCTCAAAGCACAAATAAAATACGATTCTGAGCCACTTGTCTAGAAATGACAAAAGCATTTCCATTTCAAGCATTGAGTGGAAATTCTTCTTGAGTGTTCACTAAAATATAAGGTATTGGTCCCAGAACACCCTTGAATGGGGCATATATGTTCATTTGATAACTTGTTTTTAATAGTTTGATAATAAGAATTTATCTCTTTTATTACTGTTCAGAATTTTGGAGAGTGATTGAGGAGGGTGAGTTATACTAGACTCCCTTGCTCCCAAATTTTATCTTTAAAATTCCAACATATTTTCATACTGATTTGCTCAGGGAAAAAAATATATATATATATGTATGTATATATATATATATATATATATATATATATATATAGAGAGAGAGAGAGAGAGAGAGAGAGAGAGAGAGAGTGTGTTTTATTTTCCATAAAATTATAATATTCTCAAACCTTGGAAAGCTCTTTGTCCACATCTTGACAAACACCTTCAGATTACAGTGGGAAGGAAAATGAGTCTCAAAATGTTAGCAAATTTTAAAGATAATTTATACACACACTTTCTTTTTTAATTTTTTTATTATTTCTTTATACTTTCATTTTATTTATTTATTTATATGTGGTGCTGAGGATCAAATCCAGTGCCACTCACATGCTGGGTGAGTGTTCTACCGCTGAGCCACAACCTCAGCCCCTGTCCCCACTTTCAAATGCCTTAAAGTAGAACAACAGATAGATCTCAGTTTATTTTTTCACCACAATGCCAAACACATATTCTAAACTTTCTGGGATACTCAAATTGTTTCTTTTAGGAAAGCTCAAATAAAAGTTATATTTAAACCAAGTACCTCTCCTTTTCCTTCACATTTGATTTTCATCCATATCAAACTCTGACAACTGAGACATCCATTTTTAAGGGTTCTCCTTACAAAGAGGATAATTTTGACGTCAGAATTTATATAAGTATCTATTTAAAATTTTCTAAATATATTATTTTTTTCAAAATTTAGGTGAGATTTTAAAATGCCAGTTAAATATTTTAAAAATTAAAATAAGGACTTCCTTGTGCTTGATGTCTCCTTATCTTCAATGGGTTCCTGGCAGGGATGACCTTGCTTCTGGCATTCATTGCTACTGCGCAGGAGGAACTCCTGGAGTTCAAGGACTACATTTCCATAGTTAAGGTTATGAAGGAGGTGACTGTGAGCTGGTGCCCCACCCAGCCCTGAGAACTAGACAAAGGATAGTCCTGTAGTGTCATTGTCACCTTCATGAGCAGTAAGGAATCTAAAACCAGCACAGCCCTCTTTCCTTGCATCCTGATGAGTGTGGTAGTCCTCTTTTCTATTCCTGAGACTGATGGTTGTAAAACAGATCAAAGGCTAGAGCTATTTGATGCAGATGTGTCTATACAGAGTGTCTCCTGAGTCTAGTGCATCTGGACAATAAGTCTATTGGCTCTTGACAACACCTCCAGCTCTATCACTGCAATGCTAGGGACCTGCTCTCTCCTGATATCATGGAAAATACATGTTCGGCAGCATAAATTCAGCTGCAGGTCCTTGGTTCTTTGTGATTATCTCAGATATTTTGTTCTGTTTTAGGTGGCTTTCTTTAAATGGAAAGATGAGTTAGCATATTTTAAACCATTAACTTGTACCCTTTTTCTGTTCCTGGAAATAAACCTTTGAGTAAAACCTTGTCTGTCCTATCTTCTGAAAAAAAAGAAAAGAAAAGAAAATTGAAATAGCAGTAGATTTGATAAATAATTTTTTAGTAAATGGGTTTTATTTTATAGAGCAGTTTTAGGTTTAGAGAAAACTGAGTAGAAAAAACAGAGATCATAAACCCACTCTCTGCACTTTCTTTGCCCCCTCACCCTTATACACAGTCTCCTCTTATGAGCATCTAACATTCTCCAGAATATTTGTTATAATTGATGAATCAATAATGAATTATTATTATTAGTCCATTGTTTACATTAGAGTTCACTCTGTGTTGTACACTGTTATGGATTTTCCCAAAATGATACTGTCATATATTGACTATTATAGTATCATACAAAATAATTACACCGCCGTAATAGTCTTCTGTGTTCCACAACCTCTTCCAACCCCTGACAACCACTGATATTGTTACTGTCTCTATTGTTTTACCTTTTCAGGATGACTTAGATTTGCAATCCTATGGCATGGAGCTTTTTCAAAGTGACTTTTTAAATATTCATATAAAGTTCCTCTACATTCTTTCGTAGCTTGATAAATCATTTGCTTTAATTGTTTAATAATTTTCCATTTTATCAACACACTGCAGTTTATTTGTCCTGTCACTCACTAGAGACATCTGTGTTACTTCCAGTTTTGTCATGAATAAAGCTGAAATAGTCATTTGTGTGGAGGGTATGCATAAGGTTTCAACTCTTTGGGACAAACATATAGAAATGCAATAATCAGGCAAGACTCCTGTTTAGGAGTATAAGGTATAAGGAGCTGCCAATTGTTTTTCAAAGTGGTCTTACCATCTTATATTCTCTCTAGCAATAAATGAGGGATCTGTTCCTGGACGTACAGACATCTTCACCGGCACTCAACTTGTTAGTGTTTTTCATTTTCGTCATTCTAATAGGTATATATGGTATTTCTTGTTTTATTTTTCAATTCCTTAGTGGCATATAATGTTAAGTATCATTTCATGTTTTTTTGCCACCTACATATCTTCATTGGCAGTGTATTTGTTCGAACAGCTGAACGAAAGCACAATCGGTGAATGAAAGAAATTGATAAATTGGATAACCTTAAAACATTAATTATATAATTCTATAAAATTTCAGACCTGCCTAACTTCATAAATTTTGTCAGTACTTGTTTTTGAAAAGATTGTTTTCAACCTTATAAAAATTAAATGGAGCACTAAAAATCCACTAAGTAGTAAAGCAACTAGAACATAGTATTAATAAAAATGAGAAAAATGCCCAGTATATGTTATTGCCAACATAGACAAATAGAATAAACAGCAAAAGAATACCTCTTTTTTATTATTTGAAATAATAGACTTACTACCCCCAAACTCACTTATTTTCAAGTTTAGATGTTCTAACAGAATTACACAACCATTGCCATCAATTTTAGAAGATTTTCAGCACTCAGGAAAGAAACCCATATCCATTAGCACTTGCACCTTTCCCACTTGCTCCAAGCCCCTGATAACCACACTTTGTATCTGTAAATATATATGCCTACTTTAAAAATTTTTATATCAAAGGAATTGAACACGGTATGATTTTTTTGCTTGACATTAAAATTCTATATAATATTCCTTATCCCACACAAGCTTGGTACCTTGAGTGCATTTTAGAATAAAAGTTAGAATATTTATAGATAAATAAATTCTAAAAAATCACTATTTTCTGAAAAAAAGCATTATACCTTTAGATACAGTTAAGTCACAGCACAAATGTTGATTATTGTATAAGCATTATACTGTTGAATAAACACTTTATTAAAGTTTATATTAAATGGGTTTTAACTGAAACAAATACACCAAAATTATATATATATATATATATATATATATATATATATATATATATGATAAAAATATACCATGTGATTTTTAAAATTTGTTCTTTTAGATATACATAACAGTAGAGTGAATTTTGACATATTATACATGCATGAAGTATAACTTATTCTAATTAAGATCCTATTCTTGATGTTGTACATGCTATGGAGTTTCACTGGTCAAGTATTCATATACGAACTTAGCAAAGTTATGTCTCATTTATTCTATTGTTTCTCCTGTTCCCAAACCTCTCCATTCCCTTCCTTCCCCTTCATCTGTTTTAATAAATTTGTATTGCCCTCCCCCATTGAGTGTTAGCATCCACATATCAGAGAGAACTTTTGGCTTTCAGTATATTGCAATTGACTTATTTTATTTAGCATGATAGTATCAGTTCCATCAATTCACTGGCAAATGCCACAATTCATTCTTCTCTATGGCTGAGTAATATTCCATTATGTATATATACCACATTTTCTTTATCCATTTGTCTGTTGAGGGGTACCTAGGTTAGTTCCATAGCTCAGCTATTGTTAATTGAACTGATATAAACATTTATGTGGCTCTGTCACTGCAGTATGTTGATTTTAACTCCTTTGGATATATACTGAAGAGTTGCATAACTGGGTCTAATGGTGTTTCCATTTCTAGTTTCCTGAGGAACCTCCATACTGCCTTCCAGAGTAATTGCACCAATTTGCAGTCCTACCTGTTGGTATGAGTGACCCTTTTTCCCCCACATATTTTTCAGCATTTATTTTTTGCTTGTATTCTTGATAATTGCCATTCTGACTAGAGTGAGATGAAATCTCAGTGTAATGTTAATTTGTGTTTCTCTAATTGCTACAGATGTTCAACAATTTTTTCATAGATTTGTCAATCATTCCTGTTTCTTCTTCTGTGAAGTGCCTATTCAGTTCCTTTGCCCATTTACTGTTTGGGTCATTAGGGTTTTTTAGTTTGTTTGTTTGGTATTAAGTTTTTGGAGTTATTTGAATACCCTGGAGATTAATATTCTATCTGAGTTGCATGTGGATTAGATTTTCTCTCATTCTGTAGGCTCTCTCCTCATGTTCTTGATTTTTTCCATCAACTTTTTAACAACAGTTAATAATAAAGTGTTACTTCAAGTCAGATTATTAAATCCAATCTACTCAAGCTCAATATAACTTTAGCAATGGCTAATTAAATAGGGAAGTGTTTAAATTTTTTAATATGAGAAGCCATCTAGTAAAATGTTAGTACTCTGATAACTAAGTTTTATTTCAAAGAACTCTCAATTTTCTGAGTTTTCTACCTGTTTCACTTTTGCCCCTTCATGAATTCAGAGAAAGTATTTAGCTTTTGATTTGACATTAATATGGAAATTGAAAAGAAGAAAAAACGTATGGTAAGCTAGCAATTATATATGGAGGAAGATAATTAGACTTTCTTTTTCACAATTGAAGTGACTGTAAAAGTGACCTATAAAATAATCTTTGTCACATCTACATTTGTCGTTTAAGTTTATTGAAATTTAGGAAAATAAATCATGCACACTTTCTGTCAGATGTTTACCATTTTGTTTTGATTCATAACGTAAATATTTTATACACTTCCTTTAAAACACAAACATGAACGTAATTAATTAAGCAAAGTTCTTTGAAAATACTTTTATGGCAGGCAAAAGTAGACCTTCACCTAGAAAAAGGGACTTGAATAATAATTATGAATAATGGTTTACTGTCCCAGAGGCTCTCATCAGCATGATAATTTATCTGTTTAAACGTCTGCCATAAATTTTGAATGCAAACCAAAACACTAAATGTCTCCAGTAAACACTGACTTCTCTGAAACTAAAATGGCATGTCTACTGATTTTAGTTGCTTTCCTTTTGTTCCACATTCATACACTGTTCCCCCTTGATGTGGCAGTCTAAAGCAGAAAACAAAAAGGGGCACTACACTTTGTGACAGACATTAGGACCTCTTGACTGTGTGCCTTGTAGTCAGGGACGTCGGGAGTAGTACAGGTGGGGAGAACACAGAGCCAGGGAACAGCTGCTTTGCCAAGATGAGAGTGAGTGGTAGGGCTCTGTGTTACCCTGGAATAAGCCCTGAAGTAAAATAAATAAATAAATAAATAAATAAATAAATAAATAAGTTGGGAAATTTCTATTACAAACAGAGCTAGCATCAACAGGTCAGACTGTGGTCTAGCTGTACATGAAGAGCTAGTCTAAGGAATTAAATCCTATTTTCTTTTCAGTGTAATCCAGAAGGATGTAAGGCAAAAACTATAATATTGGATAAGAGCACAAAAAGAACAGAAAATCAAATCTGTCATATCCTAGGTAGTACTACTCTGTCACTTCTCAGCATATATATATATTTAATACCTATTTCAATGAGACACTATCACAGCAGAACTGCCATAAGCTAATTTTTTTGAAATATTTGGCTTAACAAATTGACTGACAATAGAGATTAAGCCCAGAAATTTGAACTAAGATATTTTTCTGAGGTTTGTCACCTTTGGGGATATTACTCTTACATATTACTTGGATTCATTTACTGTGATTTATTGTTATTTTCCTTCCTGGATAGACTACAGACACTTTCAAGGCTGGGAGAGCGTTTTTGAAATTTCCAATCACAAGCAATGGTGCCTGGTAATAAGTATTTCTTAAATGGATCTAACAGTCTTACATGAATATATTCATATTTCTCATTCGATTTTGTCTTTCAAATAGTCAATACAAATAACCTAAAATTTGAGCTGTGACATATTTTGCTGTATTTTAGTTTATGGGAACACCAAAAAAGATAAATAGTTTTGATTTTATTTAAATATGACTCTTCTTGTGGGTTGTCCTGTTACTATTTGGGATTCTATGAGGAGGCAAAGAACATGAGATTCCAAATTATAATGAACTGATCACCTATTGTAGCATCCAACAAAATATAAAAGGTTCTTCTCACAACTGACCTTGTAAGAGAGGGTTCCAAGAATTTTTAAAGACATCAGACATTCCAGTGAACTCCAGCAAGTCCTATTTTAGCGGTCTTGCACACTCATATAGCACCTAAAATGAAGATTGAAGTATTGCTTCTAGATTGCTGACAACATGTAACATTTCACTCTATATTTTCATACTGCACAATATTTGTTATTGTCTGAACATTTTTATTTCTCCAAAATTTACTTGAGTAAGTTAAGCCAACAACGTGATGGTATTGGGAGGTGGGACCTTTGGGTAGGTGATCAGATCATGAGGACAGAGCACTCCCAAATAGGATTAGCTAGTGCCCTTGTAAAATAGGCTCTATGAAGACGCCTTGTCCCTTTGGCTAGGTTAGGGCATAGAGAGAAAATAACATGTATGAACTGAGAACGGGGCTCTCACTAGACATTAAATCTACGGTCCCTTGATTATGGAATCTCAGCCTTGGAAGTTGCAAGGAACAAATTTCTTTTGTTTAGGAGGTACTTAGCCTGTACTGTGTTATAGCGGCCTGGTTGGACTATAGTAATATTTTAATTCTTCAAACAGAATATCAGGGTATGAGATTAATATGACATTACAGCATCTGATTTTCTACATTAATTATAATGTTTTATATTAAAGCTTGATAAAGAGATTGTGCATTTATTCTTTCAGTATTACTATTGAGTTCTTTTAATCTTTTCAGGGCTACCAATAAACAAAATCTAACTAAACAGTAGTCAGAATGGGATGTACCATCCCATGATAAATTTGAAAATTTTTTAGCAAATTGAATACAAAGAAAGGATTAAAATTACATCTTACCTAGATGTTATTGTATGCTATTGGATAAATGAGGTAAAAGAACATGCTTTTGCTCAGCTTACATTTTTATACATAGTAGATTTTAAAAATTATTTGAAATTCTACAGACTTTTTGTTCATATTTATTAATTATTTGATTAAGTATTTTGTATCAAATTTCAAAAAAGATTGTTCTTGTTGATGAGGGGTGCTGTGTCTGAGAACTTGTGTAAGGTTCATACAAATTACAACTCTAACCCTAAGAAAATGCACTTTGAGCTATTTAAGCCAATTATGAATCAAGGAAGTACAGCTCTGCTTCCTGACCAAGAGGAAGCCACCCAAGTGCAATATTCTACCTCCTCGGAGAGTAATTTTTCCTTAATGGGTTTTTCTTGAGTGACTCATTCTGACTATATAAGATGCAACACAATTAAATATGCTTCTGTGTGGCTTTGCACACACGTACACGCCTATCGGACACAATGCAAGGACATTTGCAGTTGCTTCCTTAAGTAGCCTTAAAAAAGGACCAAGCCACAGCATACAGATTACCAATAGCCACTTCAGTGGAGAAGAGCGGAGAGGCTGGATAGGACAGGAAGAACCTCAGCAGAGGGAAACTGCAGGGCTCGCGGAAAAGAGGCTGATTGTTTCTTTAAGGCTGGGAGTCCTAAGGCTGATGGGAGAGCTGGGAGCTAGAGATGCAATTTGAAAAGAGTCAATTAAGTCCAAAGAGGCAGGGAAGTGGTTCCAGATGGCAGGTAAAACATAGCAAAAAGAAAAAGTGGTGGAGTGGATAGAGGTGAAGAGGGTGAGGGGGTGCCGAGATAAAGAGACTAGGGAGGCTTTTAAATCTGAATTTAATGATAGAATAAAATAAGTACAAAAAAGCGAATGTTCTGAAACAATTCTCAATAACAATCTAATGTAATTCAAGATCAGAGTTTTAAGTACATGTGTAGCTCCTGAAGGATCCAATAACGTAATCCTTCCTAGGACCCTTCTCTTTTCTGCCCTAGCATCACTCCATCACCATCCAAATCAATGACATACAAACAAAGAATCACATGGATTGTAGCCCAAATTTCAAAATAACCTGGTATACTAATCAACTGTTTAACTTATAATCATTAAACTTATTTGTATCAAAGATAAATAAAACTAAGTTATAAAATCTTACTTTCTAGACTTGAACTGAATTTTCCATGCCAGTTTTCTTTATGAGGTTTAAGAATTATAACAGAAAAATTTCCTTGATCTCCACCTACTGTTTGAATAATAGAATAGTACCTCTTAGAAGGATAGATCTCCCAATATAGCACTTCATCTCTTACTCCAAGTGACCATCCCTTTAAGTTGTAGATGCCAGCAGCAGGGAGCAAGAATCTCTGTTCCTGCTCTTACACAGGGGAGGCTTTCTCATTTGCAGCAAGCCATGACACTGAGTCAAGCTGATTCTTGGTGAATATGTTTGTATTTTTTAAAAATAGTTATTGGCTTAAATTTGCACTGAACACCTATTGTGGATTAGGCATTGGACTCTGTAGTAAAGACACAATGATTGATTAGACTGTTCTCTCTAGAAGCATACACTTAAGTGAGGGCATAGGATAATAAGCAGCTACAAAACCAAATAGTAAAAATTGTCAGAGAAATGTGGGGTAACACGTTAATGTAGTGCCCATTAGTTCCTGAAACGTTAAGAACTGCTTGCATGGTAAATGGATCCCAGTAACTTTAAGGGTTTGTGCCATACCATGCATAAAAACAGCATTAGGTGATTTTACTCAAGGAGAGAAAAAAATCAGTTTCAAAAGTACCCAACCATCACTTGCAGAAGAGGTCAGTGATGAAGCACTTCCTGTGTACACGTATGTAAGTTACAGTCCAGGTATATTTAGTTCCCTAGGTGATTTAACCTTTTCTGCAAAGATACATCTGGAATTTGGAAAGCACTGGTTTGTGGGCATGGAGAATTGGCATTTAGAATCAGTGGTAAGTTCTTCTGCTATTCCACGGCTGAGTTCCCTGAATGCTGTGATACTGAGTCCTGGATGAGGAAAGACTTAACCAGAAACATTTTCTATCCTGGCCAACATAGTACAGGCCTCAGGACAATCCTTCACCACATCTCTATCCTCCTGTACTCAAAACAAAAAGCAACTGCATCCAAATGTGACCCATGAAATTTTGTGAGTTTTGCCACTGTCAATCTGAGACATAGGGACCATTTCATAGCGTAGAGAGGATTAGAGCAGCAGAGGAGCTTGGGTAGGCAAAAAGACAAGTTAATTAACCTGTCACATCATTCTTTTCAGAGAGCATGCATTCAATAGAAACTGCATAATGAAATATCATTTCCATTTTTTCTTGCCTCTTTTTGTGTTTTGATTCATTGTTCAAGAGGTACTTGCGTATTAGTGTGGTTCTGGCAAAGATCACAAACCATGTCTGAGGAAATTCACAATATAAATCGATTTATATTATTTGCAAATTTTTATGTGTGTAAGTCTAAGGTGAAATGTAATTTTGATCCTTTACAATGGTTACAATGTAAATATTGAATACTACATCTTGCTAGAGAACATGCCTGAAAGATTACTGTTTAAGAGTCATTGGCACTTACTAAATTTCAATTTTAATAACAATGTCTAAAAATTTATAAATTTTGAGTATAATTCTCTTTTAAATTTTTAGTCTCTTAGGTCAAAAATTGGCAAAGTATGGCCCATTGTGTGTTTTTGCAAATAAAGATTTACCAGAACACAGCTTCACTCTTTGTTTACTTACTGTTGATAAGAGCTTTTGTGCTACAACAGCAAAGTTCAGTAGTGATTACAACTGTATATTATACCCCTCAATGTATAAAATATATATTCTCTGACTCTCTATAGAATTTTTTAAAGTTTTTTTGACACTTGTTTTAAATCATTACTTCAATTGGAGGCAAAAGATGTGAAAATCTTAGTAAAAACAACATTGTATTTGCACTGAAAGTAATCAAATGAGTTCATGGAAAATATAAAAATTTACTAATTTATCATCTATTTACTAATTTATCATCTATATTTTATTTCTCATGCAAATATTGCCAGACAACAAAAAGTCTAGACAAACTGTGACAAAAATAAATAAATCAAAACCTCTTTAGTATTTTTACACGAGAGTTTTACACGATGATCTTTTTTTTTTTTTCTAATCTTGACAAGTTAGGATGAGTTAACAATAGTTATTTTGATTTATACCTATCAAATATTTAGAAATATGCTATGTGGCCTCTTACTTGTTCTCTGTGAAAGTTTCCTGAAGCTTCTAGGGTGTATTTCATCCCTCATTCATACCAGCAAGTACAGTATCCTGCAGGAGACAATGTACCCAGGCAAAACCAGTTGTAAACTTTAGTCAAGGTTAGAATGCAAGGTTCCTAGATTGTCATGACATTATCCACCACATATGAATTGTCCTCATCCCCTAGTCCAAGGATGCATGGGCCTGAAAATCAACTTTATAAAACTGAGGATGCAAGGTAGGGGAAAATGGAAATGATTGGCTATACCTACCCAATCCTGCTCCACCATAAAAAGACCCTGCAACAGTATTGAATGGCTTAGAAGAAGTTACAAGTTAAATCAAATTCTACTTCTGATTTTGACCTAGATAGACATTTTGATTGCTGAATACTTTGTAATGCAAGTTAAGAAAACTTTTGTTGCTGTTGTAACTAAACAGGAAACTTGGGCACATAAATATAAATGCTTTATAATTAAAATCCATTGCCGCAATCCGGCTGCAGCAAAATAACCGGGGAGGTGACGAACAACTTGTGTATATTGATACATAGGAATGGGAGCCGTTTATTGTAGGAAAGGAGTGGTATTTATACATTCCACACAGCTTATCTAATTAACATAAACGCGATACAGCAGTCAACCAATAAGGAATCTCCACACTTAATGGCTAGCTGGCATTACTTCACAAACCACTCCCTCTGGCATTTTGCCAGGCGCCATCTTGACTTGTTTACAGACCCTAACATTTCTCTGGCAAAATGCCAGGCGCCATCCTGACTTGTTTACAGACTCTAACAACCCATGAGTCATGTTCATTAAACCTAACAGCTATGTATTCATTAGTACACATAACTCCAATGACTTTCTGAAAATGAGACTATAATATAGATTGTCCAGAATTCAGACAATCTCACCTGGAGTTCAGCCCCATGTTTATTACCTATGTGGTATTGGGCAAGTTAAATATTCTCTCTCTGGCTTGAAGAGGCAAAAACAAGGGATGAGTGTAATTGTAACACAACAGACTTGTGAAAATGAAATGAGTTAACAAATGGCCAGTGTTTAGCATAGTGCCTGGGATAGAGACGTTACTCATATTTGCAATTTTATTTCTTTGCTTTTACTATTTATCATGATATAACACATAACTTTTCTACAATGAAGTGCACAAAACATAGGTGCACAGCTTGATGAGTTTTTACAGATGTATCCATGAAAGATCTGAGATCAAGATGTAAAATACTTATTTCACTCCAGCAGCGTCCCTCTTAGTCAATACTTCCCCTTTGCAATGACAACCACTCTGCTAATCCTTTCACCCCATAATTAGTTCAGTCTGATTTTAATCTTCATGTAAGTTTAATCTTCTCTCATGCACTTTTTGTGGATTGACTATTTTTTTCCTGTAACCCTCATACTTTTTTCAATTCTTTTTTTTTTTTTCCTGATTGCAGAAATAGCCACTCATTTTCATTGTTTCATTGCTATTAATTTTGATGGATGTCCATTTGGTTCTAGTTTACAGCAATTATCAACAAAGCAGCTACAAAAATTCTTGTCTTTGGGGAGGCCATACCAGTTTTGTTCAATATATACACAATTATATTGAACATGTTGGGTCAGAGTGTGCCTGTACTAATTTTGTTAGAAACTGTCAGTTTGGGGCTGGAGTTGTGACTCAGTGGTAGAGCACTTACCCAGCATGCATGAGGCACAGGTTCAATCCCTGGCATCACATAAAAATATAAAAATAAAACAAAAGTGTTATGTACACCTGCAACTAAAAACAATATATATATGTGTATATATATATATATATATATATATATATATATATATATATATATATAAAGAAACTGTCAGTTTCCCTAAGCCATTGCACATTTTATACTCCTATAAGCAATATATATGAGTTTCAATTGTTCAACAGTCTCAAAAATACTTAATACTTTCTTTAATTTTAGCTATTCTAGTGTGATAGTAGTGTCATTTCAATCATGTATGAAAAATGAAGACTTTTGTTGCTAATTGAATATGCTTATTGTAAATCTAGATATCTTTGTTAATAAAGTACACAATCATGTTTTTGTTCACTTAATTTTTGAATTTCCTATTCTTTTCCTTATGCTATGTAGGGGAATTTTATCAGTTTTGGAGAAGATATATATACATATATATCTCATGCATCCTCTCAATAGCCTCTTAAAAGCCTTTAAGAAGATCCAGTTTAGTGAGGAAAGCTATCTAAAATAATAACAAAGGCAAAGTAGTATACTTTGTTGTTAGGGTTAGTTGTTATGTCTCCTTAAAAAACATTTGCATACTCCAAAATCATGATAATATTCCTTGTTTTCCTCTATATACTTTCAAATTTTTATCTTTCACATTTATTTTTTTATCTTAAATATTTGTGATGAGATGGAGTCACAGTTCATTGCATTAAAGTTGTGAGTAAATACCTTATTTTCATAGAAGTTTTAGTTTCCATAGCAAAAATTAATAGAAAGTAGAGAGTGCCCATATAGTTCCTGAACTGATATATGAATAATCTGCCGCACAAACTACATTCCACACCAAAGTGGTACATTTGTTATAGCTGATGAATATACACTGGCACATCATTACCACCCAGGGGTACTTTAGGGTTCCTATGATATTGTACATTCTATGGGTTTTAACAAAGATAAAGTGGTATATGTCCATTATTATAATAACACATAAAATAGTTTCATTGCTCTAAAAATCTTTTGTTCTGACTATCTATACCTCTGCTTCCCTAACTCCTGGACACAGTAATATGTTTGTTATCACTGTCATTTTATCTTTTTCCAGAATGTCAAATAGCTGAATCATACAGTATAGCTTTTCATACAGTTTTTCATTATTTAGTAATATGCATTTAAGTTCCTTCCTTGTGTTATCATGACTTAATAGCTTATCTTATTTAGTACTGAATACTATTTCATTGCCTGTTCCATAGTTTATTTATCCACATACTAATGAAAGACATCTTGGTTGCTTCCCAAACTTGACAATTATAAATAAATTGGATGTAAGTTTTCAATTAATTCGGCTAAATACAAAGGAAAATACCAAGGCTGCATCAGATGCAGTTTTGTAGGAAACTTACAAACTATCTTCCAAAGTGACTATGACATTTTCCATTCCCACAGAAATGAATAAATGTTTCTACTGCTCAATTATCATTGTTAACATTTATGTTGCTAGTATTACAGATTTGGGCCCTTTTAGTACATACTGGCTCTATCTTCATTTAGATTTGATGTTTTGTGTGAATGTTATCCTTACCATTCACTTAAAAGACTGTGTTATTTTTACACCCAGATCATTTGACTGTTTGCACAAGTCTGTTCCTTGGTTCTATATTATGTCATATTCATCAATGTGTCTGTTCTTTCACCAAAATCACACACTTAGCTAGTTTTATAATAAGTCTTGAAGTCTTTATAGGATGTCTTGAAGTGAAAGGATGTCCATCCTCCAACTTACTTCTTCCATATTGGTGCATGCTGGCTATTTGCATGTGTGTTTTTTTTGTTTGTTTGTTTCTTTGTTTGCCTCTCCATATAATCTTCAAAATTATGTTTTTAATAACCAGAAAACAATTAGGTGTAATTTTGATTGGATTTGCATTGAATCTATAGATCAAGTTGGGAGTAAGTAATGTCATCTAGACCAAGTTGATTCTTCCTACAAATAAATATTTAATATATCTTAATTTATTTGGTTCTTTGTAATTTTCTTTGAATACATTTCGAGCACATTTTGGCAATTTATAAATGGTAATTTATACCAAAATGTCCTTTGGGGTTGCTAATGTAAATGGTATTACATTTCATTTTTAATTTCAAATTCCACCTTTTTCAATGCCAATGTAAGAGAAAGGCTTTTTATGTTAATCTTGTATCCTGTAATTTACTTTAATTGCTTATTAGTTCCACAAGGTTTTTTGTTTTCCATTTATAAATTCTCTCAGATTTTGTATGTAGATAATCATGGCATTTTCAAAAAAAAGGGAGTTTAATTTTGTCTTCCTGATATATATGCATATATTATTTTTCTTTTCTTGTGATATTGTATTAGCTAGAATTTTCAGTATGATATTGTAAAGCAGTGGTGAAAGGTAGAACTCTTTTCCTTGTTTTTCAATACTACAGTTTTATATTCCTAAGCATTAATTATGATGTCAATTATAGTTCTTTTTTTGGTAGATATTTTTATCAATGTGTGGAAATTTTCTTTTATTACTAGATTATAGAGTAATATTATAGAGATTATAGAGTTTCATTGTGATTGGGGTTGAGTTTAGTCAAATGCTCTTTATGAATCTATTGACACAATTATGTGATTTATTAAATTACATTGTTCTTTGAGTGTTAAACCAGGTTTAAAATTTCCCTTGGCCCACATGTACAATTGTTTTTGTCAATGGAAGTGTTCCATTTACTATTATCTTGCTGGGGATTTTCTGTGTGTGCACAGAGATATTGATCTGTAGTTTTCTTCTAATGTCTTTGTCTCACTTTATTTTAGCATAATATTATACTCATATTATGAGTTTTAAAATTATTTTCTATGATTCTGTATAATGGAAGTGATATATAGATAATCAGTAAAGTTCTTCCTTAAACATTTGATAGAATTCCAAAAATTCTTATCCTAGTACTTTATGTTTTGTAGCATTATTAATTATTTATTCAAATTATTGAATTGAATTTGTAGTTCTAGAGTTATTCATATTATTACATTATTATTATGTCCACAGGACCTAAATAATGTTCCCTATTTCATTTTTTGTATTAGTTATTGTGTCACCTCAATTTTTTTGTTAGATAACCTTAGTAGAAACTTACCAGTTTCAAAAAAATTATTGATTTTGATGATTTTCTCTACTTATCTCCCATTTAAATTCCATTTGATTTCTTCTCTGGCTTTAATTATTTTTTTCCGTCTGTTTGATTTGGATTTAATTTTCCTTTTTTTATTCTAATTTTCCTAAAGTGGAAGCTTAGACAATTAACATTCAATATTTCACTTTTTTTGTAATACATATACTCCATAATAGACATTTCCTTCTAGGCCCTGGTTTTATCTACAAAATGTGGTCAGTTGTATTTTCATTTTCATTTGGATAAAAAGACTTTTAAAAAATTATTTTGAGATTATTTATTTGAGACAAAGGATATTTAAAAGTATTCTGTTTAATCTGTAAGTATTTTTTCAATTTTGCCCAGAAATCTTATTGAAATCATTTATTGTTAAAGTAGGTTATAGATCCTTATGGATTATCTATATCATACTATCATGTCTTATGTGAATTATGACAATTTTAATTTTTCATTTTTGATATGTAAACATCTTATTTCCTTTGCTTTTTAAAAAGATCTAGTTTAGAGTAGTATATTCAAAACAGATGTTTATGTACAATGCTATTGTATTTTTTGTCAAGTTCAGTGGCATGAAACTCAATATTGTTTTTATTAATTGTGATAAGTTGTAGGTGTTTTGTTGGCAGTACCAGATGAAAGTGTTTTTCATTGCTCACAGAGGCTGGTTGTTAGTTTCCTCAGAAATGTATCTTATATTTTAATGAGTATTTATTTAAAAAATTAAATTAATAAATTAATAAATATATATACATATGTATATGTTTCCCTTAATTTTATTAATGTGATAAATAAAAGATGTATGCACCGTTATAAATTTCCATTACCCACTATTTATGGTGAAGTTTTGTTATCAAATTATTAGCATCTGCAATTTACAGGCTAGGAATTGACATAAATAAATATTAAATGATTTTCTAAGACTATAATGTTTAGTGAAAATCTGGACAAATTCAAAATGTTATAGTAGTAAAAGTCCTAGCCAGAGAAAATATGTGAGACAAATAAATAACACATTCACATTTTAAAAGAAGAGATAAAATTATCTATGCAGATGATGTGATCTTATATGTGGACAACCCTATACACTTTACAAAGAAACTACTGGAATTAAGGAACAGATTTAATAAAATTACAGGATACAAAATTAACATAAATAAAACTTGTGTGTGTCTATAAATCAGCAGCATTCTACCCATAAGAGAACAGAAAACAATCTCATTGTCAATAGAATATAAAATATAAAACAGGAGTCAACCTAAGGAGATTAAAAACATATGTTGAAATTACAAAATATTAATGTTGCAAAGTTATAAAGACATAAACTAGTGGAAAGATAAGTTTTGGTCATGAATTGGAATATTTAATGCTGTTATGGAGCCAATGCTATCTTAAGCAACATATATGCAATGCCATTCCTATTATAATTCCAATAGCATTTTTATAGCAACAAAAATGTCTAAAATTCATATTGAAACACAAAAAATATTAAATACCCAAAATATTTTAGAAGGAATAAATTTGAAGGAATTATACATCCAGATTACAATATATATTATAGAGCAATAGTTGTTAATGAAGTAGTTTTGGTACTGGAGGAAAGACAGATATGGATCACTGGAACAGAATAAAGATCCCAGAAATAAATTCACATATATTAGATCAATTGATCTTCTACAGAGGTGCCAAGAATACACAATGGAGAAATAAAATTATCTTCAACAATTATGTGTGAAAACTAGATATGCACATAAAAAGAACGAATTTGCTGAAATACCTTAGAATACACACACACACACACAAAACCAACTTTTTACTGAAATGGATTAAAGATTTAATCATAATACCTAAAATTAAAATTCCCAGATAAAAATATGGAGGAAAATCTTCATAACATTGGTCTAAGTTATGATTTCTTTGAAGTGACAGAAAGTACAGTCAGGAAAAAAAAAAATAGAAAAAGACAAGTAGTACTACATGAAACTAATGAGCTCTGCACAGGAAAGAATCAACCCAGTATCAACCTGGGAAAATTAAAATTAGCCTATGGGTTGTGTATTTGTAATAGCCCATTGTGTTGGCTATTTAAACAAAAAGAAGAAAACATAAATTGAGTAGCTCATAAGCAACAGAGATTCATTTATTGCAGTTTTACATTCTGGGAAATCTAAGGGTAAGGCATTAGCAGTTTTGTATCTGCTAAAGATCAGTCTACTAGTTCACAAATGGGACTTTTCACTGTTACCTCACATGGTGGAAGAGTGAGGGATCTCTCTTGAAACTCTATTATAAGGGTACTAATTCCATTTATAAAGGCCCCACATGGATCAAAGAGTCCCACATCTTTAATTCCATCAATTTCAAGGTGAAAATTTAAAAAAAAAAAATTGGTTGTAGATGGACACAGTTCCTTTATTTATTTATTTTTATATGGTTCTGAGGATCAAACCCAGTGTCTCATACATGCTAAGCAAGTGCTCTACCACTGAGCTTCAAAATGACAGAAAGTACAGGCAGAAAAAAAAAGAAAAAGACAAGTAGTACTATATGAAACTCCAGCCCCAAGTTAAGGACTTTAGCATATGATTTTGGAGGAACATAAACATTCAGATGGTAGCAAAAGATTAATATTAAAAATATATAATAAGCTTCTAAACCTCAATAGCAAAAAACATACAAAGAAAAAATTTGAAGGAAGTCTAGGGTTGTGGCTAAGTGGTACAGCACTTGCCTAGCATGTGTGAAGCACCACATAAAAATAAATAAATAAAGGTATTGTGTCCATATACAACTAAAAAAAAGTTAAAAACAACAACAAAAAAAGATCTAATGAAAAAGTGGGTGAAAACACTGAAATTGTCATTTCTCTAAAGAAGACATACAGTTGACAACTAGATATTTGAGTAAATTATCAATATCACAAAATCTTCAGAATAATACAAACCAAATCTAACTGAGATATCCCCTTATACCTGTCAGAATGGGCATTATTTAAAAAAAAAAAAAAAAAGAAGAAGAAGAAGAAGGAAAGAGAAACGTTTATGGGAATCTGGAGTAACTGGAACCTTCCTACAGTATTGGGGGCAGTGCAAAATGCCACTACAGAAAACAGTATGGAAGCTCCTCCAAAAAATTATAAGCAGAACTACCATCAGGATCCAGCCATTCTACTTCTGGATATTTACCTTAAAGTATTAGAATCAGGAAGCAAGAAAATATTAGAATCCCAACTTTTATGGTAACACTATTTTTGATGGTCAAACTGTAGAAACAACCTAATTGCCCATCGGTAGATGAGGTGATAAAGAAACTTTACCATGAATATACAATTGGTTATTATTCAGACTTAAAAGTGGGGAAAAAATCTTATAGTATGCAACCCCGTGGGTGAAGTGTGAAGAGATTATGTTAAATAAAATAAGACATTTATGGAAGATCAAAGTGCTGTATGGTTTCATTTATATGTGGTGTTTAAAAATCATCAAATCCATAATGTCAGAGAATGCTCATTCATGGTGGTGGTAGGGTGATTGGTAATGAGGAATTTCTAATTGATAAGTGTAAAATTTGCTTTATCAAGGCAAATAAGTTTTAAAGTATTGATGCACAATCTGATTCCCACATCCACAATACTGCATTGCACATTAACAAAACTGTTAGAAGAGTATGTTTGGTAAGACAGTTAAATATTAATATTTTTACCACAATAATACTTTTTGGTTTTTTGGTACTGGGGATTTAACTTAGGGGCACTCAACCTATTTTGTATTTTATTTGGAGACATGGTCTCACTGAGTTGCTCAGAGCCTCACTATTGCTAAGACTGGCTTTGAACTTGCAATCCTCCTGCCTCCCCCTCTGGAGCTGCTGAGATTACTGGCATGAGCCACTGCACCTGGCACAATAATACATTTTTAAACTAGAAAATGCTAAATGCTGAATAGATTGTTTGAATAAATACTGAATTCTATTTAAATATCTAGTGACCAAGAAATTATGATTGGACCAAATATCACCAATTTGAAAAGATTTTGTCCTAGAAAAAAATTGTTTGTATCTGACACATTATGTATTTACTTTCCATATAACCATACATGATTTTGTTTGTTATTTGTATTTCCTCCCATACCACTTTATGAATTCAAACTGTAGTTTTTATTTTACTTTAACTTTTTGTTGACCAAATATATATTATCAAAAATATTCCTATTAATCTGACCTTTTGTGAAGTGCCAATATGTTCTTCCACCTTTAAATAACTCATTTGCCAATATCCATTTTCTCTACCCCATCCCCATCTCTGTCTTTTGCAGTGTTGGGGATCAAATCCATGGCCTCACACATGCTAGACAAGTCCTCTGTCAATGAGTTTCACCCCAGCAGCTTTGTACTAATCTTTCATTTGCTATTATTGTTTTTATTAAAAGTTTCATTTTGTTTGTTTGCTTGCTGCTTGTATCAAGATCTTTACAACTGCTGGCATATTTTCATATTTTGTTTCTGAATAATTCTGGACACATGTCATCTTGCATTCTGAGCTTTAGTGAAATATTGTACGGTATTTCAGCTGGAGCTTGTCACAACTTAGAAAATGAGACATACTGGTGTGTTTGCATTATAAAATACTTACCAAGTATCCATAATATCTTTTGTAAAGATTAATATGCCACTGATTTTCCAGGGAGTCTCCAGAATCCTTCAGTCCCAGACTGATGTAATATTGTTGATCCCTCTTATTCTGAGGCTTCAGCACGTTAGACTGTGTAGCTTCTGGTTGCTCCAGCTCTCTAGCCTGCAGATGCTATTGTGGGATCTAGCTTCTGGTTGTATAAGCCAATCTAATAAATCACCATTTTATAATAATACACACACACACACACACACACACACACACACACAGAGTTGGTTCTGTTGCTCTAGATACAGAACCCTAATATGTCTTCTTTATCTCATCTTGTTTATACCCACTTGGGGGGGGCGCGTGAATTTGATTTCTTCAAGGTAAATTGTATAATCACAAAGTTAGAGTTATGAATTATCCCAATCTTGATTATTGGATAATACTAAGAGAAGTTGTGAAGCTTTCAGTGCATATCACAATCACAGGTGATATCTGAATGAGGTCAGTTGTTTCTCATGTGGCACTAATGTTCTCCATCTTCATTATTCTGCCACCCTAGTCAAAACTGATTGACCCAGAAATTGACAACAGTATGCAGCTCTCTATGGGCTCCACATGAAAGGAGTCTGTTTCTCTGAAATCTCTCAGAGATCTGACTTCAAAAATATGACAATTAGGAATTCTCCATTTAGTTCAGTAAATTACCCATAGGGACACAATCTTCTCCTTGGTGTTTGAATGTGAATTATACAGAGAAGCTATAATGCAACATAGAGGCCATGTGTAGCATCTCCAATAAAGTGAAACAGCAGATAAAATATGCAGGAAAGTCCACACAGGAAGAAGCCTTTGGGAAGAAATATTAGCAAAGACTATGGTAGCAAGCTATAGTGAAAGTGGAAGAGAGACTAAGAAAAGCTGGCCATAAATGTAGTATCCACATGAGGTTGACCAGCAGGACAGAGATACTGCAGAGCTGTCTATATTTCTTTATCTCCCCATGAGTTCTAATTCCACACCATAATAGGTTAGCCATCCATCTTTTTCTTGAAACATGAAGTATTCCTACAAAGTACTGGGCGTACAATTACAATATTTTGCATGGTAATAACACATAACATTTTGAGCTTTTGAAATAATTGAAGCAAACACATGACCTTTCCTCTGTCCATCACCTAGTCATTTCCACAGTTCTTTGTTCTTCTTTAAGAGACAATTGGAAAACAGTACTTGTAAATAGCCAAATTCAATTTTAGTATGTTTGAAATTAGCATTGAAAAAGGCATTAAACTTTCAAAATAAGGATGTTTCTAATGGATCTGATTAACTACATTTCATCGATCCCCTTAGATGTTGATGACGGCCCAGCAGGATAATTGCTAGCACTATAATAAATGGTGTGTTTTTTATTATGTTCATTCTTAGGAATCATAGTGTCAAATCTAATCTTATAATAACAATTATAATGCTATTAGGTGTACAGAAAGACTCTTGAAAGAATCAGGCTGCCACTAAATTGGTTAGTGTTCTAATGTATAGTAATTTTGTTGCTCTTAGCTTAGAATTTCTTTGTTACCATATGTGTAACTTGACCCCAAAGACAGATTTGGAACGAACCCTACATGATGTAAAATGATGTTAAAAGATTTTTTTCTTAACATGGTAAAGAAGCACCACATTTCTTGAATTAAGATGTCTTTTTTTTCAACCCCAGAGGATTTTCATTGTAAAATGCATACTAGAAGGAGAAATGTTAATTGAATCTTCTCATTTACACCTTCCATCTGTTTTCATTCCAGCTGTGCTTCCTTAGATACTTGAGAAGGCAGTCAGCTTTGCACTTAATGGTTTCAACTGATTGCAATTGTAATTTAATAAAATTGTTACAAATAAAAAAATCGTGAAGAAATATTATAATGTTATGCACTTTAAATGTGCAAAAAATGGTTCTCTTCACATTAGGATAATTCTAAATTCAAAATTTCAACTTTTTCTTCATTAGGTTATTTGATTTTTGTGTTGCATGCATTCTGCAGAATATTTATATTTAGTCACATTGTTAGAGCTTCCATCTTGACACTATTGATATCTTGAAAACTAATATGGGATTTTATTGTGTTTACTGCAAGATATTTAACAGTATTGCAGGTTTCTAATTATGAAGTCAATATAATTCATTACATCCTCCAGTCGTGACAATCAAAAATGTCTCTAGAATTTGTCAAATTTCCCCAGGGAGGCAAAGTCATCTTACTTGAGAAACACTAATGTAAGTAAATAATGAAAAGTATGAGAGAAAGCTTTTCTAGATGATCCAATAGTTGCAAATAATTTTATGATAGTCATTTTTTTCTCAATGTCTGTAGGGGACCAAGTCTAAAACCACCACAGCTAGCATGGGTGTTCCAGGTCCTTATATAAAAATGCATAGGATTTACATATAATATTTTGCACACCCTCTACTATACTTAAATCATCTATTGATTATTTGTGATACCCAATATAATGCAAGTGCTGTGCAAATAGTTGTTCTATTGGTTGTTCAGAGAATAAGACATGAAAAAAAAAATGTTCAGTACAGATGCAATATTTTTCCTAAAGTTTTAAATCCACTCTTGGTGCACTCTTTTTGATGAGACAGGTAACTACAAACCCCCAAATTAATTTTTTTCAGAGTTTCTAATATACTGAAAGTAAGTAAATCTTTCTTATTTTCATAAAACTAAATTTCAGTTAAATATAATAATTTTGCTACCACCTTTAAAAAATTCAAATTTATCACTTTTTTAAAGTATAAAATAAAAACCATAAATATTCTTTAAAAAAAAAAAAGATAAAATCACTGCTTGCTCCAATGTTCTACATATAGTAGAAGTTTCATAATATTTGTTGGGCCTGAATGAATGGCCATGGTTCTCCTAGACCTTGTAATACTCAAAGTCAATTAAATATAATGGTAAAAAATATCAAACAGAAAGAAGCCTATAAAAATGTATTTATTATTATAAATCATTTTTTTATATTTTGTCTGTGTATTAAGAAAATATTTGAAATCATTCAAATAAGAATAATTTCCAGCAATGAAAATTCATTAAATGTTTAAAATTGAAAATTTGGTAACATTAAGAAATATTTTTATTACATTCCCCAGTTTCCTTATGTAAATAACTACTTTGTAGTAAGTAAATTTTGAAAAAAAAGAAAAAAAACACAAAGGAGATTTCTAGCACATCTGACACCACCTTACAAGATCATTATCACAAAATCTAATTATGAGCATCTAGCTTATCTTTTTAAAAGATAGTCACAGGAAATTTGGACTTTGGGATGATTCAGGAATAGCTCATAATTTTTCTTTTCTCTTGCGTATTGCTTATTAAGATCTTATTTAAGATAGTTTAAAAAAACATTAAGAATAGGCTTAAGTATTAATAGGAATAGGATGGCAATGATTTTCTACTCAACCTCCAAGTATGATAATAGAAGAGACTAATTGTTGCAAAAATTAGTCTAGTGGATAAACTCAAGAGAATAGGCATGTCTCCATGGCATTTAGCAAATGAAAGATTTTAGGAGAAGTAAACACAAGAGTGCTAAAGCCACAGTTGTAACTTTATATCTTAGAAAGTTTTCAAGACTAAAGAATGAACCAAAATCCATCTTTCTGTAGATATGCATTTGAACTTGAGAAAAGCCACCTCTACTACATAATCATACCAATGATCAAAGTTATATTTTAATAAAGCATATTTGAATACTTGGAAGACTTGAATACTTATATGCTGGCATGAACTTTTGTGGGTGTGATTGGCAGAATATTGGTCCTCACCCATGTCCACATTCTACTCCCTGATAATTGTGAGTATTTTTTAGTAGGGTTCTAAAAAATATCATTCTGATGGCTGGACTCATGAATGATGAACAAGAGAAAAGCACACCAAATTGTTTAGTATACACTTTATATGACAAGGAGTCTTCAGAAATGGATACCTAAAGAAACAGAAAAAGCTGTGTATTTTTATGCTTAGGTTTATTAAAGAGTGGACAGTCATGCACAGGTAGGACTGAACAGTGTGTATGGTTGAGGGAATAAACTGGAGGAAACAGCAAGTGTTTTGTTTTAGATTCTTTCAGGTGTGTCTGAATCAAGGATGAGAATGTCCCATTCCTTCAAAAATAGGGGGGACTTCTGTGGAATAAAGGTTTTATGACCTGCTTCAAGGCAGAAAAGCAAGGGAGAAGTAAGATTCATAATGTGGTGGTGGGGGGCATGGGAGGATTAGATGAACTCTAGACAATGCAAAGTGGAGGAGGGGAGGGAGGGGAATGGGGTTAGGAAAGACAATAGAATGAGATGGACATTATCCCCTAACTACATTTATGAAGACAAGATTGGTGTGACTCTACATTGTGTACAACCAGAGATATGAAAAATTGTGCTCTATATATGTAACAAGAATTGTAATGCATTCTGCTGGCATATATAAGAAACTAAAATTTTAAAAATCGTCCATTATATAGATTTACCACATTTTGTCTATCCACTCATCAGCTGGACAAATGGGTTCTTCCCATATTTTGGTTGTTATGAATAATGATGTTAATGAACAATTATGTGCAAGTATTTCTCCAGAAATCTTTTTTTAGTTCCTTTTAATGGCCATCAAATAGTGGTATTATTAGGTTGTTTAGTATATTTATCTTTGCTTTTGAGGAAATACCAATTGTTTTAAAATGGAAATTATCATGAATACAAATAACAATAGTCATTGGTGAGGATGTGTGGGAAAAGGTACACTCATGCACTGTTGGTGGGACTGCAAATGAGTACAACCAGTCTGGAAGACAGAGTGGAGGTTTTTCAAAAAACGAGGAATGGGACCACACAATATGACCCAGTCATCCCACTCCTCAGTATATATCCAAAAGACTTAAATCATTATAGTACAGTATGTGGCCAAATCAATGATTATAGCAGTACAATTCACAATAGCCAAGTTTTGAAATTCTTCAACAGATGAATTGAAAAAATTCACACACACACACACACACACACACACACACACACACACACAATGGGGGTACTATTCAGCCTTAAAAATAATGGCATTATAGCACTTGCCAGTAAATGAATGGAACTGGAGACTATCATGATAATGAAATAAGCCAGTTCCAAAAAGCCAAAGGTAAAATATTTTCTCTGATATGCAAAGCTAATCCAAAATATTGGAGGGGGGGCAATAAAAAAAACAGAAGAAAGATCAGTGGAGTACACAAAGGGGAATAAAGGGAAGGGAGGATGGATGGTGTACAGAAAGACAGTGGAATGAATTGACATAACCTTCCTATATACAAATGTGAATATACAATAGTGAACATCACCATCATGTATATCCACAAGACCAGTTTTTCTTTTTTTAAATCTATAAGTAAATAGAAGAAATATGAGTAAAGTAGAGGAACGGGAACAGGGAGAAGGAGAAGGAGAGGGTTAGGAACTGAATTTGCACAAATAATATTCCATGCTTTTATAATTATGTCAAAATAAATCATAATATTAAGTATAAATAAAAAAAATAATACAGAATGGAGTCTTGTTTTTTAATGGAATTTTATTATGAATATTTAAGGTACCCAACATGACATAATGGAATATATGTAGATAGTAAAAAATCACTTACTGGAGTAAAACAAATTAATATATCCTTCATTTCACATACTTACTAGTTTTTTCTTCTTTTGGCGAGAGCAACCAAAATCTATTCTCGTAGCATGAATTTCAAATATAGTACAATTTCATTATCTATAATCCTCATATTGTACAATATGAGGACTGAGAGTTGCTGACTTGCATAGCCACATCACCGCTTACTATACAACCATTTGTGTGGGCACTTAGTTTGTTTCCATATCTTGACAGTAAACAAGGCTGCAATGAATATGAGAATGAAGATAACTTTATGAAGTGATTCTGTTTTTCTAGGGTATATGCCCAGAAGTGGGATCGTTGTGTCATATGATAGCTCTATTTTTAATTTCCTGAGACACCTTCCTACTGTTTTCAACAATGATTGTACCACTCTATATTCCAACAGCATGTAAGAGTTTTCTTTTCTCTATACCTTAATTAATTCATTAATTTTTTGCTCTTTGATAATAGTCGCCCTAATGAGAGTTAGGTGGTATTACATGGTAGTTTTTTTTTTGTATTTACCTGACAATTAACAATGATTATCACCCTTCATATACCTATTAGACATTTCTGCATCTTCTTTGAAGTAATGTTTATTCAGTTCTTTTGCCCACTTTAAGTTTTGAGTTGTTTTCCACTGTTAAATAAAGTGAATTCTTTGTAAATTATACATATTAACTACTTCTCAGATATGTGGTTTGCAAATAATTATTCCCAACCTTTAGATTGCTATTTCATTGTGTTGATTGTTTCTCTTTCTGTACAGAAAACTTTTCTGTTTGATACAGTTCCATTTATTTACTTTCACTTATGAGGACTAATCTTGTTGATAAAAAGTGGGAGACAGAGTTCATTGCCAAGGTCAATGTCCAGGAGTTTTTCTCTTATATTTTCCTCTAGAAGTTTGATAGTTTTTGTTAGGATTATTCCTGACATGATAGGAAAAAAAATTAAGTGCACTTTTTATGCATACAAATTAATTTTGACACAATTTGCTTCATTTCAACCCCCATTATTATCATCTTCCCTCCTTTCCTCCCTCTCCTTGGCCTCCTTACTCCACTCTATTGGCTTTCTTTCTATTAATTTATTTTTTAGTTTGGTACATTATAGTTATACCCCAAGGTGGAAGTCATTGTGATGTAACCATACATGTACAGAACAGACTTTGGTCAATTTCATTTTTCAGTTCTTAACCTATCCAATCCTTCCTTTTTCTTCCTTGATCTCCTTCCTTTATTTCACTGTTCTCCCTTCTATTTTCATGAGATTCCCTGAATGGTTTCCCCTTATTGACCCTTGGTTTTATTTCCCTCTTTTAAAAAATTCCTGATTTCTCCCTAGCTTCCACATATGATTAAAAAAATATTCAATCCTTGACTGTCTTCGTAGTTTATTTCACTTAGCATAATGCCTTCCAGTTTCATTCATTGAAATTAAAATGCTATAATTTCATTCTTCTTTATGGCTGACTAAACTTCATTGTGTATATATACCACATTTACTTTGTCATAATATCCATTGTAGGACACTTAGGCTGGTACTGTAACTTGGCAAATAAAAATTGTGCTGTAGAGTGCAAGCTAAGTCACAACCTCAGCCTTGAAATCTGATTGTTTAAAGAGATCAAAGTAATAAACCTCTAGCCAGAGTGATCAAGATAAAAACAACAACAACAACAACAACAAAAAACACATTGGTATGCTAGGCTCAGGGGTACACTCCTATAATCCCAGCAGCTCAGGAGACTGAGGCAAAGGGATCTCATGCTCAAAATCAATCTTAACCACTTAGGGAGTCCCTACTCAACTTATACCCTGTCTTTAAATACAATGCAATAAAAGGGCTGAGAAAGTAAAAAAGGGCTGAGTGTGAAAGTATCCTTGAGTTCAATCTCCAGTCACCCCTCCAAAAAATTAGCATGCATGTATCACTAATGTATACTGCTTTTAATCCTGTTGGATAAATACCACTGCATGGAATATCTGGGCTGCATGGTGAATCAATTTCTAGTCTTTTGAGGAAAGTGGTTGTACTGATTCTCAGTCCTATCACCAAAGTACATCCATACCAGTTTTTATCATCATTTGTATTCTTGATGATTGCTCTTCTAACTAGAGTGAGATGAAATCTCAGTACATTTTTAATTTGCATTTCCCTAATTTTAGAGATTTTGAAAATTTAATGGATATTAAATAGAAAACATTTTATTTGGCACAATTAAACACTCTCTATAAATAATGTTATAATGGTTCCTATGTCAGGTATAATATATGCACAAATTTTCTATTTTTGGCCTTTTTTTCTAACAGGTAAATATGAAGTTTTTTTTTTGAACTTAAAAACCAAACCAACCAATTAAATTTTTTGATAGACTTTTGATATCTTTATTGATAAACTTGTAGAAAATGATACTCTAGTGCATTGAGACTTATAACCTATTTGGCTGAATCCTAAATATCTCAATGAAATTTTATATTTTTCTCATAACACATTAAATGTATTTCATTATACTTATTTCTAAGTGTTTCATATTTGTTTTCATTGGGCATGACATATTTCAAATTATATTTCTAATTATCAATTTATAAGATATAATATCATTTTGAAAGTAATTTTATATTCACAAAAGGTTCTTTATTTCATTTTAGTTTTTACTATTTGCATGTATTTCTTAAATTTTTTTACATGGTCCATTGTATAGATTATAAACAATGATAATTTATGCTACTTTTACAAATTTTATAAAATTCTCACCTTTCTGCTCTTTTAGGAAAGACCTCAGTGACACAGTAGAAAAGAAGTAGTTAAAAGGAAGCTTCCTTGACATTAAAGAGAATACTACTAATGATTTTCAACTATCCATTGTTTTCTATAACTTTTTACTGGGTACTTTCTCATATTAAAATTTTCTGTTTGTTTTTAGAGACTATAATTTTGTGTACTTTTATTGCATCTACTGAAATGACAGTATATTTTTTCTTATGCAGTGAATTATATTAAAGTACTTTTAACTTTATCCTTTAAATATTTTGAAAATGTAATTCTTACACTGTAAATGAGTTTTAAAACTCATTTAAAGCTCTTATTTTTTTTAAAAAAAAATTGCTAGGCATTATAAAACCATTTTTTAAAGATATTGGCTTTAAAATATTTTAATTATCAAATATTTATTTTTCCTGCCTACTTTGATATCATGGCTATAACTAGTCTGAATAAATAAGTTAAACTGTACACCTAATTGTTTCCTTTTCAAAAAAAAATTGCATAACACTGAAATTTGACCTGAATGTTTTGTTGAAATTCATTTGTAATGTTGTCTGAGTTCTAGCACTTTCTTAAGCTTAGACTTTTAAAAGCAGTTTCAATTTTCAAGTTTATTTTAAATTCAGTTTTCTTGTTTTACTTTCAGACGTAACTGATGTGTTTTCCTTAGGAAATTATCCAATTCATCCAAGTTTTCACATATATTATTATATTCACAGCACTGTATTTTACCTGTCTGTGGGTATTTGCATATGTAATTACATATAATTATGTTTACATATGCTACTGTCTCCTTTTTTGCTTGTTTGGTCTGGCCAAGCTTTATCTACTTCGATTTTTTTTTTCAAGACACTAACTTTTGATTTACTTTGATGCTAAATGTTTTTGGTTTTTTGATTCTTATTACACAAATTTTTATTCTTATTTTTACCATTTTATCTAATTTATTGACTGACACACTAAAATAAGTCAGTAATTATTTTTTTAGTGAGTGTATAAGGCAACCATGTACCCAACTTGTTTTTGATAATGAATATGAGGTATTAAGATTTTAGTCTGTTATGTAGTTCAGCACAGCAAAATGCTTGCATCCATAGATTAGCATGGAAACATAATCTAACCTGTTCAAAATTCCCATGAGATATTTGGTTAATTTGTTGATATATATTTATGTTTTATTAAGTACAAAATAATATGTAGATTTTTTAAAGACAGAATGATTAGAAAATTTTAAGTGAAAGGACTTATATGTTTCTTACAATCTTCCTAGTACTTTTACAAAGATAACACTTTAAAAACAGTAAAATTTGTGCTGTAATAGGCAAAGGAAGAGAATGAAAGTTCAGTAAAACAAAGAAAAGTTTATCCAAAAATAGACAACAGTGGTATACAAAAATTTAATAGAACATGAAGTTGGCATTGGTAGTCAGTGAGAAGAATATATTATTTACTAAGCTGTTTTTGAGACCTTCCATATTGGGGGGAAAACACACACACACTTACATAGTTAGATTTCTATCTCTCTTAAACATAATTTGTAACATTTGAATGAAAAAAAATATGAACATGAAATAGCATCATAAATGTATCAGAAGAAACAAATGGAAATTTTCACATTTTTGAAATACACGAAAATAAGGAATTGGATAAAAAATTATTAATAAATTTTATTATATTGGCATCTGTTTTAACAGTGCTTGTATAGGAAAACATTCAAGAGTGATTTAAAACATTTAAAAATGGAAGCAAAAAGTTAATATACATGTTTATCAAATGAATAACATTTCTTGACTATTTGCAAAAATACATCTCATCATCATTTTTTTACTTGGTGGAGGCGATCCCCCACTCACTGTCTTGACAGGGTCACAGTAAGAAAAAGTGTTGGCAAAGCCGCTCTCCCACTATCTTGACAGGGTCACAGTGAGGATGAATGCTGACAAAGCCACGCTGGTTGGTGGGTAACCGAAACCATGAGACCCTTTTTTATGTAATTGGGACTTTGCATTTTCATGCTTATGTTTCTCACAGGAGGCATAGGTATGTCAAATGCCAAACAAATTAAATTTCAGATGGCTAGAACAGAACAGGTAGTTCATGCCTTGGAGGCCGTTCTACCCACCCCTCAGCATATCAAGGACAAATTAAAAGGCTATTCTTCTATCTTAGTACATTGTGGACAAACCTAATAATGGACAACAATCATCCTCTGAAAAACAAACTTTTTGAGAACTAGTGCACCTTGACTGAGAAACAAAGAAACTCTTCGAGAAAGCAGCTCAACCAGTTTTATGAGAATAAATTTAGGAATTAATTAAAATAGCTTTATAAGACACAGTTTTAGAATAATGTTAGAAATATTATTTTATTTAGATTCTTAAGTTTAGAAATTCTTAAGTCTTTAGTTGTATAGGTTTCTGATATGTTTTAAGGATGATTCATAAACTTTAGGATATTTTAAATATAAGATTTAAAGGGACTTTTTTAGATGGGAATTTTAGATTAAAAATAAAGTACAAGTGTACTTTAGGTTAATGATTGGCTAGGAGACTTAGAGTCTAGTTACGTAGTTTGGCATTAGTTAATAAGGAAATAACATATCTTGGGAAAAATAGTAAATCTTGGGAAAATCTGAAGGATGTAAATTGGTGACATGTTTTATTGATGATTCTGTACTTTGATGATTGTATGGCTGGGGGGTCATATCCTGGAAGAATGTGTGCTCTCAATCATGGTTAAGGAAATGTCATGTCTTGGCAAAGTTTTAAATTATATAATCAATGACGTATTGTGAATCTATAATGATGAGAAAAATTGTAATAAAAAGGGGACCCAGAGAAAGCAGCTTTAGCTCTCTCTCTGAAGATTGCTCAAACGGAACGACTCCTGTCTCATCATTTCGCCGACGCCACTCCTCCTTCAGGACTCCCTGGACCCTGCTGGGGCTGGACCCCCACATTTACTTAATAATATATCACTATATGTAATTGGTATATTTATTTTTTATTATCTCTCTTCATCCAATAAAATCTGAGCCCTAAGTAGGAAGCTATTTTTCTGTTTTATTTAACGATGAATTTTTTCAAGTACCTGAATATAGAATGACTTAATACTCTTTTTAGTAAATGATATCAAGAAATGTCCACCAAATATATTATCCAAAATAACATAATAAAAATCAATAAATGAAAAAATACAAAGTTTCAGTTATGATATATGACCACATTTTCTTAACATTACAATTTAAAGTACCTATATATTTTTTTCACGAGTTTGACTAGAAAACTTTAAATGATAAATTAAAGCCATTGTTTGTAATTATATGGAGAAATATATGAAGACATAACCTGCTCCTGCTAGTGTAAATTGGGGAATCATATGGTAATAAAAGTCATTATTTTACTGTGGTAGAGATGTTCTATTTCTGGATATTTATTCTAAAAATATAATGAGATAACTATGCAAAAACATCTACAATAATAATTGTTTATCCTTATGTGTATGTGTGTTGTTACTTAATATGAATGTTACATATTAGATAGGAATTTATATGCAAACACACACACACACACACACACACACACACTACATAGGAATTTACATACAAATTATGTCTTAAGAAGAAATCTAATGAGTATCTCTCTATATTTTCATACATATAATTGTATCTTGAGGATAAACATATATATATATATATATATGACCATCTTCGCATATGAAGGATAATACTATCAATATTAGATTGCTAGAAGTGACCAGCTAATACTCCCCATTAGAGTAACCCAGGACTAGTTGCTCCTGATGACAAAATTCATGAAAGCTGTCAGGTAACAATCAAGAATGTGATGAGAGACCCTAGAGAATGGCAGAAAATCATTGCCATCTGCAACTCTGATTAATCTCCAGGATATATAAAGAACTCAAAAAGCTTAAACAAACAAACAACAAAACAAATAAAAAACAAATAACCCAATCAATAATTGGGGACACACACACACACACACATCTGGTATAATGTTCATCCAAAGATTAAAAGTGCTAGGTTTTACAGCTATTTTCTTTTTCATGTATTTTATTTTAAATATTTATATTGTACCAGTGCCAAAATTTCATATTCTTAAGGAAAAGGGATCCATGATATTTTTAAAGGGATTACCAAATTTCACAGATGAAATACTACGGTTATTGCATTTCTATCAGCAAATGAAGTGCTTGACAACTACTGACTGGTCAATAATAAGGGATCAATGAAATGAATAAATAGGAAAAGGAAGTTTCAAATAAGGATACAAATAGAAAATACTTTTCAAACTTTTCACTCTAACTCTATCTTCAAGGAGAATTCTCAAAAGATGCAACCAGTTATTGATGGCAAAAATTACTATATCCTTTGTCTAACAGATTTCTGATGTATCTTTTTCTTTACCGTTGAATATAGTTCCCAGATTCTGATCTTCTGCACTTATTCTTTGATTAGTTCACAACATCCCTATTACTAGGTGGATCTTGAAAGAAACTAGGGCTAACCAACAACTTCTCTGAAACTAAGCTGAAAACCTCCCACCTGGGTCCAATGACCCATTCCAAGAAGCCATCCTCATGTCCACAGTAAAGTCTCTGGATCGGTAAGAATGGCAATGCTGTTTTGGTAACTAAGGTGCAAAAGGAGTTCATTTTTCAATTAGATCTACTCAGACAAACCAGCAAAGTCTCTTGCTGAGGAGACTTAAAGTTCCAAGTTGCTCATGAGCCCTCTAAGTTAATTGATTGATAATCTATCCTACAGCATCTTTCATCATTTCCTCCAGAATAGCTCAACCTATCAGAATCAATGGTTCTTGGATAACCAAAATAAATACAATATACAAAATAAGATATGATCATCATTAAGGGCCTAATTATTATTTTCAGTTATCATCATTTATTATGAATTACTAGATAAGAGTTATTTCCAAAAATGGGTTTTAACTAAAAAATATACATCTTTTCAAATTAGATATATGGGCATGATTTTGGTTAATTTGACTAATTTTAATTAAATATCAAGAAGGTTTAATCAAACCTGTTGTTAAAAATGTACTCATTTATGATGCAGTGACATTTAACATTGAATGCAGGGGACATGCATGCCCACATCCACAAACTTCCATGGGCACACACACCTGCAAATAAAAAGTCTACAGGCATTTAACTGATATATATAACAAGAAAACTTGACAGTGTACACAAATCTATAAATGTCTGTTGTTGATATTAGAGCACTGAGCTAAAGCAGAAACCAAACCTTGTCAATTCATTATCAGTTTTTTAAAAATGTGATGAATTAATTTATTTTCTTAATTCAGCTGCTCGGTTGTATAGCAAGGTTCACCAGTTAAGAACAGAAAATCTATTGACTAAAAATCTATCTGAGAAGGAATGAAGAGGCTAGAAGGAATTCAGTCAGAAAAGTGGGTGTTAAATCATATAAAGATTTAGATGGAATTAATAGTTACCTTTCCCAGGTTGGCAAATAAAATCAAATTTTATACAATGCATCTCCTCAGCCACTACCCCCCCAATATTCCATAACATAATTCTCACCTACCTTGTAGCTTCTCCTGTACCCCAATTTTATAAAATTTGTCTTATATTTAGATACAGCTATCTTACTTTAGTATACTTCTGAATCATTCTCCTGTCTTTTCTACTGGTCTTTATACAAGATTTGTTAAATTTCATTTTTTTTCTTGCAGTTCTGGGGATCAAACCCAGGACCTTGCAGATGGCAAGGCAAGCACTCTACTAGTATGTTATTCTAGTTTTGAAACACATCGTGTCTTGGCTTACACTTCGAATTAGTCATAAGGGTCTGCATCAGGTGGGGAAGCCCTTGGATAGATCAAGAGTTGGGTTTACAATAATAAGTGTTTGTATATAGACCTTTCCCTGAGAGCTTGAGTGTGTGAAATAATTCATTCAGATTTTGACATTAAGTACAATTTAACCAACACTTTTGAAATAATTTTATGATGGCAAGATTTTATCATATAATGATAAAGCACAGAAACACATAGACTGTGGGCTTATTAAGATCAGGCATTTTGTCTTAACTTATCAGTGAATACCAAGTGAAAGAGCAAAGAATGAAGAAAAGCCAAATAACCATATCTCACTGCTTAAATAATTTGTTCTTTAATTATTTTGCTAACATATACTGGTAAAATGTTTAGCTAATTTATGCAGCTTTTCAAAATCTAACTTTTAACAAGGCCTTTTTGATTATTTAGATAATCAAATGTAGATTTATGGAACAGCCTTGGAAAATCATATGTTGAAATTACTTTTAAAATTTAATTCAAGTTTCTAACGCTCCAGGTTTTTCCAAAGCTGATTTAAAAATAAAATATTATTTTGTTTTAAATTTTACAGAAATGTACCAAATCTATGTTTTTATTGCATGGTTTATACTTTCTTACAACTTTTTTTTAAAGGAAATATTTAGTGCCAAAGTTTTCCAGATCTATTTCAACCAGTATTTATCCCAACATTTGCCACATCTAGTTGATTTTCTCTTGCATTTTTATGTAGATATTTTTTATTCTATCTGGCGTTTCAGCAAAAATAATCTTGAAAAGAAATATCAAAACATTTTTCTGTATTTTAAGATCATGGTAACCTTTCTTCTTTATCATGACATTAATTAATTGTGTATGTTCAAGAAAATCCATTTCCTCCAAACTATCTTCCAGTTTGTCTTCTTAACCTGACAATTGACAGGCAATAAAATGTTTAGATCAGCACTTTTCTGCAAACTTATAAAAAGTCAGACTCAGTGTCAAGCTCTCTCAGACTTATTTAAGCACTATGAGTGAAATGGAAGACAGATTTTGATTAAGACTGGCTAAACCGATCAATAAAGACCTTGAACTTGAATTCAAGTTACTATTGGTTATTCCTAATAAAAGTGATAGGTTAAAAGTAAACCTTTGAACCATTAGCACAAAGTGAACTAGGACAGTTTGACTAAAAAACCTTTTCTCATACAAATATGTTTTTGTTTTGTTTTCTGTGTCAGTATTCTAGAAATTCAAACTTGGCCATTTTTACCATTATTGCTGTTTGGTTTATCTCCCAACTTAAAACATTTTCTCCAGCTCGTTATTTAGGTAAGTTTACTTCCTAAGCTCTCTTAAAATTACAAAGCAAGGATATTACAGAAAAAATAACCAGCAAGATCCTTTACTGCCCACCATTTTTACAGACCCCAATTCTCATGTAGTAGTTGAAGTTTAAAAGGTAGGTAAGGTCAAGGTGAAGGTGTGCTACTTCAAAGTCCTCAAGATCCATTGGATATTAGACTTAAACAAACAAGGAATTACTTTCATTGATTAAATGTAGATTGAATTAGGAGGAAAAAATGACAGGCACTGCTAAGGTTATGTCCTCCACTCATTGTTTAACTCAGCATGACTGATTCAATCTGCTGAGCCCCAAGGAAGGCCAAAGATGTCACTCATGGACTCCACACAATGCAGAATCCTTAGAAGAGCAAAATCGAAAAGTTGCACTTTATCCACTCACAGCCTGGAGCCACTGTTCTCATTCCATCTTGTGTTAGCAGAACAATGAACTGCAGCAGGCACTGGCTGCTCCGCATAATAATTATAGGTATCCCACAGGCAAAGCTGTTGTTGCTTTTTAGACTTGACAGAATGTGTCTTGTAGGCATGACCTAGCAGATGGGGACTTTTTCCTTTCATCTTTTCCCAAAAGCCACCTAGGTGAAATATATAAAGCATCTTGATAAGGGATATATTTTCTCCTATAGGGGTAGGTTGATTACTATAAGCTGCTCTTCTTGTTCATTCACCTTAAAAATAATTGCCACTCTGTGGTGGGAGAAGTCAAGTATAGCCACAGAGGCAGGGATAGACCTTTTGCTCCATCCTGCTAATTTGTGTCACCTACTGCACTGCCTTATGTATTGATGGTAGAAAAAAAAATGAAGCAGAAAATTAAGTCTGAAAGGATTTTTTGTCCTGCTGTCACTTTGTACAACATTTAGTTCAGTTGACATGACACTGTGCCTTTTGTTACATAAAACTGTCACATTGTCCCCTTCTAGTTAGCTGCAGTTGCTGGCCAAATCAATAATATCTGTCAAAACTGTCAAATAATGAAAGGATCCTATGATATATTGGCTGCAATGAATGATATTTTTCATTATTTTTTAAAATGTTACCAAATTAGGTTCAAAAATACATCAGAAATGAGGAAAAGATACAAGCTCTATAAAAGATATGAAAAACTTGAAAATAAGGACATCACTTATATACATTAGGTGTGTTATTTGTTATGCTTTTGCAATTTTAGAGGCAAATTTAAAAGACAAAGTCAGGGCCTTGTGCATGTGAGGCAAGCACTGTACCAACTGAGCTATATCCCCAGCCCCTGGATTACTTGTTTCAGAATGAAAATTTAATTCCCTAAGCAAAGAGGTAAGTCATAAACCCTAGGCTTCTATTCAGCTTTCCTTAGATGTAGAGATAACATATAATTATTACAGCAGAGATAATTTATTCGGTAGTAACCTAGGAAGCCACACCTAAGGTATGACTAGATCATATTCCCTTTAACATCATTTGTAGGAAGGAAACCAAGTCATAGACAGCTATAGCTAGAGCCACTATTAAATGTTCCTTATCAATCCCTCTAATTGAAAACTACTAAGGAATGCTCAAAAGCTATTCCCTGAATGCTTTAGGTGAACGAATAAATTGTATTTTGTATTTAGTTAAAACAATCCCAAAATTTTTTTTATATTAACTTTAAATTTTTTTCTAATTAGTTATACATGACAGAAGAATTCATTTCATTTCATTGTACACAAATGGAGCACAACTTCTCATTTCTCTGATTGTACATGATGTAGAGTCACACCATTTGTGCAATCATACATGTACCTCGGGTAATGATGTCTGTCTCATTCCACCATCTTACCTACCCCCATGTCCCCTCTCCTGCCCTCCTCTCCTTTGCTCAATCCAATGCTTTTTATTTCACTTAGAGATAACATTTTTTTAATGTTCTTACCCTCTAGTCATATACAATGTGAACATATACAAGATTACACTACTAAGAGTGACCTCAACAACCCATGTCATGCTCTTTTTAAATCTGTGTTTAGCATTTGAGTTTAGCATACTCTTATTGATCCCTATTCTGATCCTCTTAGCCTCCTCCCAGCCCTGCATCCACACAGGAGGTTTAATTATTTTTCCATTTCTCCCAGTGTATTTCCATTTTATACCTGATGTGATGAGGGCACCTGGGATTCTGATACCTACATATTTTACATTGACTTCCCCAATTCTATGGTCTATAGAAAGCTGTGTCTCTGCCACCACATAGAAGCTTTGCACTCCTACACAGGCTAATGCTGTTCAGCCCTGAATTGGCTTGAATGTTAAACTTAGTATCTGTGAATTCACTAGAGTTTACTTACATAAGCCTTAAGATACAGAATAGACTCTGACATATATATTTTCTATTAAACCTGATGAACTCACATATTAAACATTTTCTGTGTTTTTCATATATATTTTTATATTGAATGAGTCCTCCAGATTCCTGCTCATAATGTGAATGCAATCCAATAAATTAATATTGAGTCCCAAGTATGCCTGAATTTTGTACCATTTTTAGATTTAATCTAAAGTATTTATAATTTTAAGATAAAAGATTTGAAATAAGGCTGGTAAATACCTTTTATATATTCAAATAATAGGATTAGAGAGAGAACATTTAACTCTAAATAATGCACTAAACTACATGCCTAGTCTGGAAAATTTTACAAATCTTTATAAATGCTCATAAAAAAATACTCAAGTACAAGAACAAATAGTCAAATTTACAAAACAACATTTAAAATAAGTTGACCTTTGTAACATTCATATGCTTTTAAAACAAATAAAATACAGTCACTTTCATTGATAAATGTACCAATATATAATTAAAGAATATAATTAATTTATTACAAAATAATATTTTTAATGTCCTTGGACTCTTTAAATTCATAAACCTGTCAATATCTTGATCCATAAAATTGGTTGTCATAGGAATATTTATCAGTGAGAGTCTTAGTTTGCATCTAGATTTCTGGCATATGTAGTAGGTCAGTCTGAAGGAATGTGGATTATAGTCACTAAAACTCTATTTCATAATTGAGGACATTTCTGAGAAATAATTTGTCCTAAAAGTGTAGTTGAATTTAGGCTCAAAGGCAATTGATCATTACCTAAGAGGTTATATGGTTTAAAGTCATATCTGTTGCTGATTCCTCCCTGGTTCAACTCCTGAAATTACATCTAACTGTTAGGATCAGGAACCTACAATAAGTAGCAACAGGAAAGAGTTAACTAACACATTAATTAGCAAAAGAGTTAATTCAGAGAACTGTCAAGGCAGTAGCAGTATAAAAGTGAGCAGCTGCAACAAGGATGAACAAATGATAGTAAAAACAGAAAATGAAAATTGGGGGATGACAGTGCTTAGAGGAGAATTTATAATGTTTATTTTTTTAAAAATGTTTATTGCTTTGATAAAAGTTACAAATTTAAAGATCTGCTGATAAAGAGGGAAAGAAGCAAAGTAAGGTACACATTTATACATACCATTTATTAAAAGAGATACCAACTGGGCACTGTGGTGCATGCCTGTAATCCCAGCCACTCAGGAGGCTGAAACAGGAGAACACCAAATTCAAGGCCCGCCTCAGCAAATTAGTGAGGCCCTAAGCAACTTAACAAGACCCTGTCTCAAAATAAAAAAAAAAAAAGAAAGAAAGAAAGAAAGAAAGCTGAGGATTCAATCACTATTACCATAAAAGAAAAAGAAAAAGAAAAGACGTGGGCATCACTTGAGAACCTAACAACATTAAAGAAATTTCGAAAATCTTAACTTCATCAATATTTTCAATAATTTGGATAAAATGGACAAATATCTTAAAAACACAAGTTATTGAAACAAACTCAAAAGGACTATGACATTTTAATTACAATGTAACCATTCATTTAGTCAGTAAATCAACTTTGTAATTGAAAACTGTCAATCAAGGAAATTGTAGGGCCTGATCAGGTGGTACATGCCTGAATCTCAGCCATTTGGGAAGCTGAGGCAGGAGGATTACAAGTTTCAGGCCAGTCTCAGTAATAGTGAGATCCTCAGCAACTCAGTGAGATCCTGTCTCAAAATAAAAGGGTATGGGGATATAACTCAGTGGTAAAACATTCCTGGGTTCAATGCTGAAAAAAAGAAAAGGAAGGAAGGGAGGAAGGAAGGAAGGAAGGAAGGAAGGAAGGAAAGGAGGGAGGGAGTATACATATATACTAGAAATATATATGTATATGTATATGTATATATATCAGATACTATTTCATGACCATGTAAGATATATTCCAGAAAAGCAAAACTGACTTTCAAAAATATAATTCGGAGCACTGATAAAATAAAGGTGATAAATATGTGGTCAAATTTATAAATACTGAAACTGTAATTAACAAGATTTTGCATTCATTCATGATATGTCATCTCACCCAATTAGAAGTGGATGGAATTCCCTAGACTTGATATACAAATCCAGTGAAACTTACAATAACATTATATTGGTAAAACAAAAGTTGGGAACGAGGCAGAGATTGTCATTGTCTCCACTTCTGTTCAAATAAATAAGGTAAGAAAATAAAAGGCATATGATTTGAAAGATAAAAATAATACTGCTTGAAGTCATTGGTAACATGATTTTATGTTAAAATAATCTATTAGAACTAAATTAAATTAAGCAAGTTTGATAAAAAAAAATCACACCTTCCTTTTTGTTTGCTTGTAATACAATTGATTTATCTTTTGTGAGAGCATGTTTTTTCCCTCAATATTAAAGAATAGAAGAAAGTTTTTGTTGATGTTAGTACTCAAGGGATAGACTCTGGTAGATATAAGTCATTTGTATCTGCCCAACATTTGGGAACATGTTTCAATATTTGTAAGAACTTCTCTGTTACAAATCCCAGATTAACAGCGCAGATTTAAAATGACTGTACATACTATCTGTCCTTGCCATGTGATTATCTATTATGGTTTGCATCTTGAATGTCCCCCAGAAACTCATGTCTAAAGCAATGCAGCAATGTTCAGAAATGAAAAGATTGAATCATGAGAGTCCTGACTTCATCAGAGTATTAATCCATTTGAAGGATTAATAATTAGATTGCATTACTGGGTGGAAGTAAAAACTGCAGACCCACTGGAAGTAGGAGGAAGTAGGTTTCTGGGGACATGTCCTGGAAGGTTTGTCTTCTCTCAGGCTCCTTCCCTGCCCCACCATCTCTGTGCCCCTCTGTCTAACTCCCCCACCTCTCTATCCTTCCTAGCTCTCAAGAGCTGAGCAGCTTTCCTATTCCACACCCTTCTGCCATGAAGTCACCCCTCGCCTAATGCCACAGTCTTCAGGCTGGCTGGGCAAAATAACGGGCGGGGGGGGGGGACGAACAACTTGTGTAGCTTGATACAGCAGGAGTAGGAGCCCTTTATATATTGTAGGACAACAGAGGTATTTATACATTCCACACAGCTTATCTTAATTGACATAAACTAGATATAGCAGTCAACCAATAAGGAATCTCCACACTTAATGGCTCGCTGGTGTTACTTCACAAACCACTCCCTCTGGCATTTTGCCAGGCGCCATCCTGACTTGTTTACAGACTCTAACATTTCTCTGGCAAAATGCCAGGCGCTATCATGACTTGTTTACAGACCTTAACAACCTAATACTCAAAAGAATGAAGTCAGCCAACCAGGGACTGAATCCTCTGAAATCATGAGCCAAAAATTGTCTTCCTGTAGTTGTTTTTTGCAGGTATTTTGACAACTTCTCAGGTAGTTTGTCAATAACAATACAACACACAGATAAATATTTTTGTTTGTTTTCTGGGGATTGAACCCAAGGGTGCTTTACCACTGAGCTATATTACAAGTCCTTTTCATGTTTTATTTTAAGATGGGGTCTTTCTGAGTTGCTGAGGGTCTTGCTAAGTTGCTGAGGCTGTCCTCAAACATGTAATTCTCCTGCCTCAAACATGTAATTCTCTGAGTTGCTGGGATTACAGGCATATGCTACTATACCCAACAAAACTGATAGAAAACTATCAAGCTATCAAGTGAGGAATGTGCTATCCACCCTGGTGACTTAGGCTACAGGAGACACTGCTTATTTTAGTGGGTCAGAGACAATGGGGAAAGTTTGCTAGCACTGTGAAAGGCAGCATGGTTTTGGTGCTGAAGGCAATGTCAGAGGACTCTGTGTTAGAAATCTGAGAATCCTGATAGACATATCAAGATTTATGAAAAGGCATCTCTGCATAGTCTTTCCTCATCCCCTAATTAGAGTGATTCTTCTCACATCTGTGTTGACAGTTTATTTTTTTTTTCTAAAATGCATCATTTGTTACTAACACTTGACTGTCTTCTCTACTTTTTAAGGTAATAAATGTAGGAATTACTTATATTTCTTTCATTTTTGAAAGCCCTCTAAGTCATATGAGAGTGTACAATTAGCTTTTGTGCAATGAATATATCTAGACATATTTAAGCCATCTTTTGAAGAGTGAATTTACTTCAAGGTAAAAAATATGCCCACATTAAAATAAAAGCTTTCTCTGCTATCAAGTAAGGATGGATATACTTCACATTTTTGTAGGAAACTTTGGTGCTTTCTTTTCTACTTCAAACAAATGATACCCAGATGAGGGATCTTCGGACGAGCAGCAGGAATCTACAGAAAGTCAGAACAAGTCCAGGAAACAAGTGACTTGTTGAAACTTAATCTCCAACAAAATAATAATGTCAAGTGCGGCCATTAGAAGGTAACTGGGTGATGAGGGATCTGCCTTTATGGGTGGAATTTGCACTTTCACAAAAGTGCTCTAGGAAAAGAGTACAGCCTCTTATTTTTCCTGCAATGAGAGAGAACATCATTCGTCACTTTTGAACTTTTGCTTTTTCTTTTACATAAAGATGCTGCAAAAAATATGCCATCCCCAGATGCTGATTCTGTTTGCTGTTGTCTGAATATCGGACTTTCCAGTTTCCAGAAATAAGATAAAGAAATGTCTATTTTAATAATTTCCCCAGCAGTGCTATTTTGTTATAACAACTTGAGCAGACTAAAACAGGTGGGATCAAAGTCAATGATTTTTTATTTGATTGCTTTTTCCAGGGAAAACTGATGTAGTCTATTTGTTTTTTTTAACTGTATCTTGACCATGTTCAGAATAATGCACTGGTGTTGGCTCTTACAATGAACTCATGAGGAGGTTAAGAGGAGAAAACAAAGGGGACAACACAGACAAGAACTATCACTCAGTCTTCTTTCTCCTTCTGAGAAGGCAAAAATACTAAACGAGTATTTAAAGCCAGGTTTATGGATTCAGAATGTGGTGAGTTTTTGCTTGAATTTCCCGTGGCACCCAATAGGAATAATGACTATTTGCCTATTCCTGGTTCTTCTTTGCTATGGGAAACTTGAACCGCTTGAAGTTAGTTATAAAATATGACTTTCTTTTGGCAATTTAATGATGAATGAAAGTAGAATCTGTCACTTGCAGAAAGCATATAATGTCTGGTCCTTGATTCTTTCTACCATTTTTACCTGAAACAGAAGCATTTATTGAATGAGAATCCAAATCCTGAATCTCTGAGTGATCGGGGTGAGCAGGTTCCTCTACCAGACCATTAGTACCTTAAGCAACTGAATCCACCAAAGTGGTTCAAGGAGTTAGATGAAAGATGCTCTTGGCCAAAACACAATGTAGTTTATTCTGTCTGAGAGGAGAAGAGAAAACTGTAGAGAGAGGGCTGTAAGAAATACCATTGGATGCAGAATGAAGAGCTATCAATTACTAAAAATGGATCTGTGAAGTCATTTCAGAATCAACGCACAGGGCAAAGAACAAGGATGGTTTTCTGTGTGGACTCCCATTAGTATATTAGTGGTTCTCAGCCCCTGACCTGCTTGCATCCCTAAACCACACATCTTGCTGTGTGCATCTTCTGGCCCCATCCACTAGTCATACATCTCTAGAACCATCGGATCATATTTCACTCTTTGGACTAATATCAGATGCACATAAGTAAACTGCTATAGGGCCTAAACTTGGACCCTCATAGAGGAATGCTTATTTTGCTCATTGTGTAGCAGGGAAGTCCTAACATAGAAAAGCTGTGTTTGGGGACAAATTGCTATCATAACACTGACAAGCACAATTTCCTTGCTCCTTTGACAAGAAGTTATACCCTTGTTGGTGCAGGGTTGAGCTACAGGACTCTTTGTGTCTTGACTTCCATAAGATGATATCTATGCATGACCCATGGTCTATCATGACTGTTATACGTAAATTAGTATATACCCACTATAAAAGCTATTCTTACTGTGCAATAAAGCAAACACTGTTCTGTGAAACCTCTCCGGAGGAGTTTCCCTGTGCCCTCAAGCTCCCTACATTCTATGTTGGAGGGATAATCTCCCCTGCAGTAACAACACACAGTTTTTCAGTATTCACAGAACACAAATACTTATTTAAAAATAGTTGTACAAGCCATAAATAAATTATATAAACCCTTTTTCTGCCTATAAGAGAAATAATACAGAAAATTGATTTTTCTAAATTTCAATTGCCTAGTAATTTGAAAACATCAAATAACTCTTTGAATCACAGACAAAAAATAAACTTATTAAAAATCAGTAACAATAAAAACTAAGGTTTCATTATAATAGAAATTTCCTCCCATCGTTTTTATAGTATTATTTTTATTTTTTATAATTAGTTATACAAGTCAGTAGGATGTATTTTGATGGATCATACATAAATGAAGTATAATTTCTCATTCTTCTGGTACAGGATGTAGAATCACACCAGTCATATAATCGTATATGTACAGAGGGTAATAATGTCCAATTCATTCTACTATCCTTTTTACCAACAGACTCCATTCCCTCCCTTCATTCCCCTCTGACCAATCCAAAGTACCTCTATTCTCCTCTAAGCCTCACCCCTTTATTGTGAATTAGTATCCACATATCAGAGAAAATATTCAGTCTTTAGTTTTCTGGGGGGATTGGCTTATTTCACTTACCATGATGTTTACCAGCTCCATCCATTTAATGCAAAATGACATAATTTCATTCTTCTTTGAGGATGAGAAATATTTTGTTGTGTATATATACCACATTATATTTATTCATTTTTCTGTTGAAGGGCATCTAGGTTGGTTTCATAGTTTGGTTATTGTGAATTGAGCTGTTATAAACATTGATGTGGCTGAATCACTGTACTATGCTGGTTTATACCCAAAGAACTTAAAATCAGCATAGTATAGTGATGGTGGTTTCATTCCAAGTTTTCTGAGGAATCTCCATTCTGCTTTCCTTAATGGTTGCACTAATTTGTAGTCCTACCAGCAATATAAGTGTGCCTTATTCTCTATATCCTTGCCAACATTTATTGTAGCTTGTATTCTTGATAATAGCCATTCTGAATGGACTGAGATGAAGTCTTAGAGTAGTTTTGATTTGCATTTCTTTAATTGCTAGATGTTGTTTCATATATTTGTTGAGTGAATGTATTTCTTCTTCTGTGATGTATTGGTTCAATTCCTTAGCCCATTTATTGTTTTTTTTTTTTTTTTTTGGTGTTGAGGGTTTTTTTTTTTTAGTTCTTTGTATATCCTGGAGATTAATGTTCTATCTGAGGTGCATGTGATAAAGATTTTCTCCCATTCTGTAGGCTCTCTCTTCTTGTTATTGCTTGTTTCTTTTGCTGAGAGGAAGCTTTATAGTTTGAATCCATCACATTTATTGATTCTTGATTTTACTTCTTGTGTTTTAGGAGTCTTGTTAAGGAAGTTAGGTCCTAAGCCGACATGGTAAAGATTTGAGCCTACTTTTTCTTCTATTAGGTGCAGGGTCTCTGTTCTACTGCCTAAGTCTATGATCCACTTTTGGGAATCAATCTAACAAAGGAAGTGAAAGACCTCTACAATGAATACTACAGAACACTAAAGAAAGCACCTGAAGAAGACCTTAAAAAATGGAAAGATTTCCCATGCTCTTGGATAGACAGAATTAATATTGTCAAAATGGCCATACTACCTAAGGTGCCATACAGATTTAATGTGATTCCAATTCAAATCCCAACATCATTCTTTATAAAAATATAAACAACAATCATGAAATTCTTTTGGAAAAATAAGACACTCAGAATAGCCAAAGCAATCGTTAGCAAGAAGAGTTAAGCAGAAGGCATAGCAATACCAGAACTTAAACTATATTACAAAGCTCTAGTAATAAAAATGGCATGGTATTGGCACCAAAATAGACATGTAGACCAACGGTACATAATAGAAGACACAAAGACTAACCCATATAAATACAATTATCTCATACTAAACAAAGGAGCCCAAACATAATACATTGGCAAAAGATTGCCACTTCAGCAAATTGTGCTGAGAAAACTGGAAAGGCATATGTAACAAAATGAAACTAAACCCATTTATTTGAGCATTCTGAGTCCCAGTTGGATTTCAGTATCTTTTGCACACTTTTAATCACATATTTTCTTCTTTAAGGTTATTGATATTTATCTATATTTTTAAAAATCAGAATGCTAAAAGTCATCTGTGTTCATGAAAAACTGAAATTAGAATATTGTTTGTCTTTTCCACACTGTTGTCTCAGAGCTGCTCATGAACATGCGGTGTCACTCCAATGCTCTCAACCGCAATTAGATTATATGGAAAGGCAAGTCTCCAATATTCTGAATTTCCCTAAACCAGTCAAATCCTGTATTTTCATCAAATAAATGCACAGTTTCTCAATAGCTTCTAGCCTCAGATTTTCTCCTGAAGAATTCTTGCACAACTCATGGGAGTACTGGGAAAACTCCCCAGGGTCTGAAGGCACTGCTTGGATTGACTGCTGTCAATGGATACGCTCAAACATACATGTTTTCCAAATTATTTATCAACCCTCGAATATTCCCTGCCATCAAAATGGAGCTGCTTTTTGTAATACTATCTAGAAAGTGATCTGAGTTAATGGACAATTTTAACATTTCCTTTCTGAAGGTGACGAATCTGCACCCAAAATCACTTAAAGTTTTCCAGTTACTTCTCTATGCATCCATCAAGTTGTTTTTGTGACCATTCCAACCTATTTTTATATATACATATATTTTTAAGTTGTTGATAGACTTCTATTTATTTATTTTATTTATGTATATGTGGTGCTGAGAGTCAAACCCAGAGCCTCAATCATGCTAGTAAGTGTGTTACTGCTGAACCATAGCCCAAGCCCCCAACGTAATTTTTAACCATGGTTTCAATCAGTACTTGGACCCATTCTTAGGAACCTTTTCCTTCCCGAAACTGCATACTAGGGAGAAGACTGGTTCTCAAAAAATGGGAATATGACTTCCTTATGCAATCTGACCTTGTATACTAGGCACCACAAAATGTCACAGGACTAATTTCAAGGTATATGGGTTTTCACAGTGGAAAAAAATATTGATAGTTTATGTCACTCACTGGAATTGTGGAAAGTAATATATACCATAAATGGGGCAGGATATATAAGGCACTAGAAAATTAAGAATGCAACTTTAAAAACAGCATACTACAGGAACATAGCCACATCAATGTTTATAGCAGCACAATTCACAATAGGTAAACTGTGGAACCAATCTAAATGCCCTTTAGTAGATGAATGAATTTTTAAAAAATATGGTATATATACACAATGGAATATTATTCTACAAGAAAAAAGAATAAAATCATGGCATTTACAGGTAAATGGATGAAGCTGGAGAATATAATGTTAAGTGAAGTTAGCCAATCCCTAAAAATCAAATGTCAAATATTTTCTCTGATTTAAGGCTGCTGATTCATAATGTGGTGGTGGTGTGGGACACGGGAGGATTAGGTGAACTCTAGATAAGGCAAAGGGGAAAAGGGGAGGGAGAGAAAGGAAGGGGGTCTGGGGGTAGAAAAGATGGTGGAATGAGATGGACATTATTACCCTAAGTACATGTATGAAGACATGAATGGTGTGACTCTACTTTGTGTACAACCAGAGATATGAAAAATTGTGCTGTATATGTGTAATATGAATTGTAATACATTCTGCTGTCATCTGTAACAAATTAAAATTTAAAAAATGAAAAAAATTAGGAGATTCTTCAAAAATTTATTTTCAATAATTCTCCATTAGAATATTTCAATAAATTGACAAATCTTCATTAGAAGATTTATTTATCCAATGTTTGTGGAACACAGAGCCTATATATGTCTGTGTAGGCACTGTAGCCATTTGGATACTGTATATATCTTCATTTTCTCTTCCATTCAATATCAGAAAGGATGGGGGAAAAAAAACAGGACTGTTGCCTAAACCCTTCATAAAAGAGGAGAGGAATTATTTTTCTAGTTTAAAAGTTTTAAAATAAAAAGTAATGCTGGCAATCACAATGATGCCTACTCTATACAGACAGAGAATTTAAAGCAGGAAACTATGGCAAATATATGAACCAAAATCAAAATTAACATTTATATCAATGTAGTTTTGAGAATGTTGTTACACTATTACTATTACATTAGTAAAATAAATAAATTCTGCTTATATTAACTTCACTACCACCACTTACTTTTTGAAATATAAATATGTACAATTCTGGTTGTTAGAGTCTGTAAACAAGTCAGGATGGCGCCTGGCAAAATGCCAGAGGGAGTGGTTTGTAAAGTAAGGCCAGGGAGCCATTAAGTGTGGAGATTCCTTATTGGTTGACTGCTGTATCTAGTTTATGTTAATTAGATAAGCTGTGTGGAATGTATAAATACCCTCCTGTCCTACAATAAACGGCTCCCACTCCTGCTGTATCAATCTACACAAGTTCCTTGTCATCCCCAGGTTATTTTGCTGCAGCCGGACTGCAGCACTGTGAAATTCCTTATTAGTAACAGAAAATGTTTTCTACCGTCTGTCATTGTGCTTGTATCACCAACATTTTATGGTTTTTATAAAAATGATGCTTACTTTTATGTATCTGATGGATTTGGTAGATAAAATAAATAATAGGTTTGAATGGATATTACTCTTTTCCATACATATAATCTGCCTGGGCATACTCTTCCTACCTGAACAAACTAGCTGGACACGCATGCTTCCACAATTATTTGTATGCATATGTTTTGCATGGAGATTAGTTGCTCTCAATTGCAGAGTTCTTTAAATATGCCATACAATCTTTCTGTGTGTCATGCTATAATGTCTTCTGGCCACCTTACTTTAAATGAACAGTTTATGACTTTCCAAACAAATGTTACATTAATAATTTATTGTCATCTATCATTGTACCCATGACCAAGTGTGAACTTTCTCAAAATGAATTTTCAGAGCCTATTTCAATATATGCATTAATAGTTTTTAAAAAAATATTTTAGTTGCAGATGAACACAATACCTTTATTTATTTATTTACTTACACATTTATTTATTCTTGTGGTGCTTAGGATCGAACCCAGGGCCTCACACAAGCAAGGCACTCACTCTACTGCTGAGTGACAACCTCAGTCTGGCAAAATATTTTTGTTAATGTATTTTAATCAGTGTTGGAAGAAAATGGTTTAAAATGTGTACTTTAATTGGAATTTTACTTTTTTTAATGTATACTTTTAAATATATGTAAATGTATTTATTTAAGGAAAATGTGAGTGTGTGTATTCACTCTTATTATTAACAGGTAATAAAATAATGCATATATACTATCACATTTAACTAGATTGGAATCAGATCCCCTGGGTTGGAATCAAGTCTTTGCCATTTCTCTGCTATGTGTTGCACTCGCCAGTCTAACCCTGGATACCTCATTTTTCTTACATGTAAAATGTAAAAGAAAATTTTAACAAATGTTTCCTCATAGTTCTGCTACTAATGTTGGAAGAACTAATACTTAGAATATTATTTGGGGTTCCTGAGTACCCAATCAATGCTAGTCAAACTATTATGGATTATTTTTTCTCTGTCACTCTTAAGACTTTGTTTCTACCACTCTATTTTTGATAGAAATACCACTTGCTTTTTATCTTGTTGACATTTGGATAAGATATTTTCCATGTTTTTTCTCTATTTTCAATATTCCATTTTGGGTTCATTTTTCATTTAAATTTATTTTAAGTTATATATAAAAGCATACATGAACTTGTTTTAACTTACCCCAAGATTACACATATTAATAGGTCAATAAGTGATATTTTGATAAATATATATATATTGTGTCATGTTTAAGTCAGGTTAAACATACCCACCTCTTCACCATTTAACTTTCCTTTATGGTGAAAACTTCAAAGGTACTTTCTTGTAGCTATTGAAATCCACAATTGACTGTTGTGTATGTCACTCAACTGTGAAACAGCCCACCCAAACTTCTAGCTCTCATATATATGTGCATCTTTTATAGATAACACAGGAATGATTTAGAAAGTTTTATTTTCTGGCTGTATTCTTTCCATGGTTTACCATCATTACCACTTCACACTTAAAACTATTTTTCTAGCTAGATTAAAATAATAAATACTATCATCTAGTATTTTAGTTCTAGTTGTTAATTTTATAGAGAGAATTACCAACTTTTATTCCTTTTTTTCACTTTCCATTCTTCTTATCTTCTTCCTCTACTTAGATTTCCATTGTAAAATATTCTCTGATAAATTTTTCAAAAAAATTCTTCTATTTAAAACGTTCTGAGTTTCCTCATGTTTAAAATGTTTATGTGGCCTTAATATATAATTGGGTAGAGATGCCTAAATTGCAAATTATTTTTCTTCCAAAATTTGAAATCATTTCTCCACTATGCTTTGTTGAGAAGTTTGTTGTTAATCTGATCTTCATCTGTAAGTAACCCCGTTTATTCACTGGAGGAACTTTGATTTTTATTTTTGTAATCGTTTCTGAAAATTCGCTGTGAAGTGTATAAACATATGTGAATTGAAACACTGTGATAGGCTGAATTATAACATGGTTTCTAGGACAATAATCCTCCAGTATTACTCTCATGATTATTTCATGGCAAAAGGGATCTTGTAATTAGTTATTCACCAGTTGATCTCAAAATGGAGAGAAACCTGGGTGCGTAGGAGTCTCAGTAGTCAACAGAAGCAGTAGTGATTAGGAAGCATGAGCAGAACTTGACAAGAAGGAAGAGGAGGCATTTAGCAAGGGACCCGAGAATGGTCTCTAGGTTCTGGGAGTCATGCAAGAGTGATATTCAATCATACAACCATAATGAACTTAGTGCTAACTTAAAATTCTAATTAGCTTAGAAGTAGACGTTTCTCAAAGCTTGCAGATGATAATGCACACAAAGACTGACTGCTTTGGCACTGTTAGGAACCTAAGCTGAGAACCCAGCCAAGCCCAGGTGGACTTCTTCCTTATAGAAGAACTAGGTAAGAAGTGTTTCTTCTAAAAAGAAATGTAACTAAAAACTGAAGTTGTTTTAATTCACTACTACATATGGTTATTTGTTATACAGCTTCTTGGTGGGCCTATTTGATATCTCTTGCACTCTACTCTCTGACCATGTTTTGTCCCATCATTTATGGGTAACCAGCTTTGTACAAGGTATAAGCTGACAGCCCTTTGCCTTGACTGCACATTGCATCTTACTTTCAAGACCAGGACAGCTCTCAGGTTATGGCATGGGATACTTATATGAATTGACTTGGTAGTCATTCATGTGCAACCTGTAGAAAAAACAAGGATTTATAGTCATACTTGACCAATGGGGCAGGAGGCAGAAGTAAATGTCCTCCAACTTCTATTCTCCAGTGATAAATCTATGACATATTTTATATGGCTTTTCAAAAGGTCCTCTTAGGGTAAAGTCCCAATTGCACAGACTTATGACCACTCATGAACTTGTACTTATATAAATTTACTATCAGTTATCTAGTCCCAATTTCTGAGATCATTCATGAAAATAAACAACCTCCAGAAATCTCCTAGTTTCAGACTCCAATTCCAGCTAAGGTAACAGGAGATACCTATGATTTCCTCAAATATCTCTTTCAGGCTCTGGTTTCTTTCTTCTAGAGTAAAAAAATACTTTATTATTTTCAGTGAAATTATAGTTTGTTAATATTTTATGTTTTCTGATCATTTCTTACATTTTGAATTGGGAAGATGAAGCTGTCAAATATTTGCAAATTCAGATTTTTCCTGTCCATGTGAATTAACCAAAACAAATTACACTACAGACTTCATGATATCATTCTTTTTTAAAATTAATACAGCCATTATTCCTGAATAAACACCTTTGTTTATTTAAATAAATCAATCCAATTTTTGTTGCATCAGTATGTATGAATGCACATTTAGAAAAGTGTGTTCTCAGTTGCTCTTTGATCAAACTTAGAGGATTTTTTAAAATGGTCTTTTGGATAATGTCCTGACACAACTTCATGAAACTCTAAATAATAAGATAAAAATATATTAGTCCCTCCTTAGCTGCAGCTTGGCTTTCTGCATCTATGGTTATCTGTGATCAAACTGGTTCATAAATATTAAAGGGAATTTCCAGAAATAAATAGCAAACTATTTTGAGAAAGAGAAACCACATGTATAAACCCGTTATTACAGAATAGTCATATTTGTTTGTTGTTTTTAGTAATATCTTACTGTTCCTAATTTATGAAATAAATTTATCATAGGTATGAATGCACATTAAAAACATACATTTGGGATTGGATATTCTCCTCAATTTTTGGCAGCCACTGGGGGTATTGGAACATATTGCATGTGGGTAGAGGGATACTGTACCAATGTCCTATTGTAACCTCTATCTTGGTCATCTAAATACATTGGAGGATTTGAAGGGTTTAAATTCATTTAAGACACCCAAACTTGTAGCAAATGCATTTAGATTTATGATTCATTTTGACTTAATTCTTGTAAAAGTTATAAGATCTCTGTCGATTTTTTTTTCTTTTCTATAACTAAGAAGCACTTCATTCTTACCCAAAGATAAACTTTCTGCTCATTCTAAGTCAATCATGGTATTTACATTTTATTTTTCCTCACCTAGCATGTTATTGATATTTGACAAAAATATTACAATTTAAAGTAAAAGTCATGGTGTTTCTAAGAAAATCCTCCTACCTTTAACACATGAGCAGAAAGAAGTAAAATATTCTCCCTTTTGTATTCCTTCAGGTAGAGCTTTTAAAATTAATAGACTTTATTTTTTGCATTAGTTTTAAGTTCACAGAAACATTGATTGCAAAGTATTAAAAGTTTCTACATACTCCTCCTTTTCTCCTCTCCTACATAATACACTCCTTGTGCTAAATATTCTGTGTTTTGAGAAATGCATGGCATATATCCATCACTACAGTGGCTTCACTGCCTGAAAACTTTCCTGTGCTCCATCTGTCTACTATTCCTTTACCCCTCCCCACCCCTTGTAACCACTGATCATTTTAATGACCCATGGCTTTGCTTTATTTAGAATATGATATACTTGAAATTATACAGAGAAATTTTCAAGCTTATCAGTACAAATTTAAAATTACTCCTGTCTTTTTCGTGGCATGATGACACATTTTATTGATAAATAACATTTCTTTTTTATTAATATAACACAGTTTATTTACTTATTGAAGGACATCGTTGTAGATTTCAACTTGTCATGAATAAAAATTCTATAAATATTCATAGAAGTTTTTGTGTGAATGTGTTTCCGACTCATTTGGATAAATATCAAGGGACGCAACTGCTGATTTGTAAGGTATGTTTAGTTTTGTAAGAAACTGACAAACTGTCTTTCAAAGTGACTACCATTTTTCACTTTCTCCGGCAATAAATGAGTTTCCATTGTTTCATACCCTCCTTGCTAAAGTTTTTGTTGTTTTGGAATTTAATCATTCTAATAAGTATGTAGTATTATCTGATAGTTATTTTAATTTGCTACACTCAGAGATAAGTGGTATATATTTTCTCATATATTTATTTGCCATATGCATATCTTCTTTCATGAGATACCCTCTCAAATCATTATCCTTTTTTAATTGGACTGTTTGTTTTATTATTGTTGAGTTTTCAGTTTGTACTATACCAGTCATTTATCAAATGTGTTGTCTAAAAAATTTCTGTCTTATTTCACAATGCAAAAGTTTTTTATTTTAATGATGTCTGACTTAATTATTTCTTTTATGAATCATGCTGTTTTGTGTTTTATCTGAACAATTATCACCAAACCTAATACCACCTAAATTTTCTCCTTTATTACTGTCTAGAAGTTTTATAATTTTATAGTGTTTTCATTTAGATTTATGATTGTTTTTGAGAATTCCCTTACTTTGTGGGCTATGAAGAATTCATGCTAAATGCAAAATTCTGTCAACCTGAACTTCCTAAATTTAGCCCATGTTTCTGGTTCAATTATCTAGGATGTGCATAGAAATCTTAATTCTTGCCTGTGTCAGTGACACAACAGGCATACAGTTGTTTGTACTAAGCATTTTCACTGTATACTGTTGTTCAAATATCATACCTCATCTGAATACTTCACTTGGCTGCATTTTGTAATTCAACAGGTCATTGCTCTTATTAAACTTCTTCATAATCACAATTTTCCTTGCAATCTGACAATCTCACTTTCTCATGGCATTAACAGGCTAAGTGCTACAATGAATAAGAGAAGGAGGGTGCAAGGGAGTGAAGGGATAGCTTGAGAGTGAAAGATCTCTGACATCTGCGTGGGGTTTGCTAATTACACTGATGAGTTTGTTTCCCAAGCCCAGCAATGTGCACTGTTGTTTAGTATAAGATCAGCTAATGGGAAAATTTTTATGAGTATCCACATCAGGAAATTTACATTCTTAAAGCACAAACAACCCAAAATAAATAAATAAATAAATAAATAGATAGATAGATAGATAGATAAAACAAGCAAGCAACAAAAACAAAAAGACTACCAGAGACCAATAGCAATATTCCTAAGTAAATAAATAGGAGTATGCAACAGATAAGAATGATTTCACTCTTACCCAAAGATAAATTTTCTAGCTCAAATCAGTGTTAGACTTTTTAAAAGGCCATGTTCATAATGTTTGAGGGGATAAATATTCCTTTTTTAAATCAGTTCTGCCTTTGAATGATGTGATTTATTGCAAAACACTCCCAAGATATTATTTTATTGACAAGGAACACCAGTCAGACATAAATCGTTTTACTTGATATTAGTATTCATCTTTGAAATGCATTAATAATTGCTGCAGCTTGAGGTTTTGTATAAGATTGTTTTCTTTCTATGCACCAATAAGAGCACAAATTTTCTGGAGAACAACACATAACTATCCATATTAACAAGTAGATTTTAGTGCTACAAATACTATCAACAGAAAGTTTAATATTGCTATTCAGCCCATGTTCATACTGAACCAATCAAATTCTCCTAGCTACCAGCTCTGAGATTCAGCTTATCAATTTTTACTTTTATAATTGGTGCATTTGGCACTAGGTCTAAACACTATACCTACCTTTAGATCATGAAGATTGTCTTCCCTATGTTTTTCGAAAAGTTTTATAATTACATATTTAAGTCAATGAGTCATGGGGAATTAATTTTTGCATTGGAGGTGTGCTTTGGGTCAAAGTTTATATTTTTTCCCCATGCATGTAATATGGTTAATTTTGATGACTATTTTTCTATGGCAAATAAAGGTCCAGTACTGAAGTAAATCCCACATGACCTTAATGTAAATGATCTTAATGTTTTGCTATATTCAAGAATTTCATATCTGTTTTAATAAGAGATCTATTTGCCATTTCCCTGATTTTAAAATGCTTTTATGTGGTCTTGGAATAAGAGTAATGTAGTCTTATAATGAAGGAGTGCTTATATCTTCTCTTTTCTGAAAGTTTTTGTATTGGCTTGATATTACCTCTTATTAAATTGTTTAACATAATTCACCACTGAGACCATTTAGAACATTTTTTTTGTGTGTGTGTGTGTGTGTGTGTGTGTGTGTGTGGGCAAACTCTAATTTTAGGATCACTTGTGTTGTTCTTTAAATTTGTATACTATTATTAACATTAGATGACTATCCTTTTTTGGATCAATCTGGCTAATACCTGATTAGTTTTATTGATATTTTTAAACATACAGATTTTGGTTTCCTGTGTATTCCCTAATGATTGAACCTGAATACTAGGGAGATCCTGGCCTCTTCCTCTTTCAGGTGCTGGACATAAGGTGAGCAGTTGCTTCTTTGCAAGCTCCCTACTATGATGTGCTATCTCACTATAGGCCCCAAAACAAAGAGGCCAACCAATCATGGACTAAATGCTCTAGAATCATAAGTCAAAGTAAACCTTCTCTCTTTATAAATTGATTGCTTCAGTTATTTGCTATAGTAATGGAAACTAACACAGAGCCCCATCTTGAAATATTTTGTCTCAGCTATTGGCAACTATATTCACAATGAGGCAAACTTGGTTGCCTTCTAAACTTTAGCTTTAAGTTTCATCCTAATTTGAAGACAAATAGAAAAAAAAAAACTTCATTAAGTATTTTTATATATTACCCAGAATATATTATGAATTATCTGTATGAAATGAGTTTGACAGTCTTCAGAACCTTTTTTAAATTTGAGCTTCCATTTAGTTTTATAATTAGTATTTATTACAGCCTTGTGAAGTCTGTATTATAGCTAAAAATATCTACTTGTTATTATCAATCTTATTATTTTGTCTTTTCACACAGCGTACAATTTCTTAGGCCTAAAATGTGCTAACTTCTCCTTTAAAAATTATTCAGATTCTTATGCTAGCCACACCTGTGACCTCTATGACTAGTCTAAAGGAAGCTGTATGCTCTTCTACTATAATGTAATAAAGTTTCATTTGATCTAAATGCAACATCAGTTCAGCATGATAAAACTCCCAATTAAATCAAGGATATCAAAAGTTTGTATTTTTTGAATAGTGTTAATTTTTAACATGATTTACTTTTATTTTGTTTGATTATTTGTCCATAAAATTCAGGTGTTTGAGCTTGATTTATTATAAAATAGCATTTTATTGTTACATATACTCACCTGCATGCATACACTTTGCTTCAAAATCCATACATAAACATGCATATAGAAACAGACATGTTGGGATGGGATGTGACTCAAGTGGTAGAGTGCTTACCTAGCATGTGGGAGGGAGAGGGGCACTGGGTTTAATACTCAGCACCACATAAAAATAAAATAAAGATATCGTGTTCACCTAAAACTAAAAAAAAACATATTTTTTTAAAAAAAGAAACATACATGTTGTAGAATTTGAAGAAAAGTTAGAAAGAATATATAAGTTAAATTAAGATAAAATGAGTTCTAATTATGCCGCCCCATACATGTTGTTAATATAAATTAAAGTAAAAGGTGATATAACATGTTTATTTTAAAAGGACTATATTGAGCTTATTTTTAATCCTTCAAATTTTGTATTTACTAATATAATTGGAAAATAATTTTTGTTCAATTAATAGATTCTTGGAATATCACTTTTTAAACGACTAAACCATATTCAATTGTCTATCAGTAGCACTGTGAACATGTTTCATTTCTGTTTTGATCCTTTTGAGTCATTATCTAAGCATTTTAAGAAATATGCAAGAAAGCCTTATTGTATAAATATTTTTTAGCATATCCTTGTAGGATAATTTCATAAAAAATAGATTTGTGGGCTGGGGATGTGGCTCAAGCAATAGCACGCTCGCCTGGCATGCACAGGGCACTGGGTTCTATCCTCAGCACCACATAAAAATAAAATAAAGATGTTGTGTCCACCGAAAACTAAAAAAATAAATATTAAAAAATTCTCTCTCTCTTAAAAAAATAGATTTGTATAATCAAATATGATAAACTTTTAATGTTTTTTATTTAAATTAATAAATTATCATTAATTTTGCTTTAGTACATTGCTATCAACATGAGGTAGGTAGATATGGCCAATAAAATACTAAAACAGAGTCATGATACACATCCATGAACACTTAAGAGTTAATATGATAACAGTAAGTTAGATCCCTGAGAAATTTCAAAGAGTAGAAGGATCGGACAGAGAGAAAGGACAAAGAAAGAATGTTGGGGACCCTCCATGTTAAAGAAAAGGAGAAAAAATTTGCCAAAGTGACTGAGCATATGACATGAGAGCATATACTTTCACATAAAGTAAAAAGTGGACTTTTGAGAAGGATGTGAGTTATACTTTGAATGATGCAGAAACATCACCAAACTATGAGTAAGCCATATATTCATTTGTGAACCATTTTGTTTTATTTTGTTTTGTTTGTCTTATTTCTGACAAGCACATTTTGAATGCCGATTATATATTGTGAACTATGAGCAGAGATGAAGATAAATCAAACATACACTCTTTGAAGTTTAAAATCTAGCCATTCCTGTTAAAATAAGCATAAGATCAATTCTAATACCAGACAGAAAGGTAGTTGTAGCAAATCAGTGACACTATTACACGCTCAAGGAGTTCTGACACATGAAGAAAAAACAAGACAAATAACAAATTCTTTTGAATAATGGTTTGATATCAACTAAATGGAATCCTTCACTTAATCAGTCATGAATACAAAAACTGAGGAAATGTTGTCTCATGATTTCATATTTTCCCAATGACTAGCTTTTAAAAATACTGTTAACTGACATTTATTCTATTATCAAATAGAACTAGTGATGCACATATGAGCAATCTTAAATATTATTTAATTGTAAAAATCTCATGAGTTTATATTAAGCAGGGTTGAAATTTTGGTAAAAAAGCCTTAAGGAGAAAGTCAGGAAAAAAGTTAAACAAATTAATAATGTAGATTAAAGAAAATTTAGCTTTATGATTTTTATCTTTGGTTGCATTTACAAGATTTTTCTCAAACAGATTGTACATTTCTTGTGCATTGAAACTATACATAATGTTGAACTTTGTTATTCTTCCTCAAATTTTATGGTATTATAAACATAGATGCACAACAGCCAATGATTGCTTGGAAAAAATGTACGCAGAAACATCACTATTGCTACTGTTTGGTCAATAAAACTAATTCATTAGTGTTGATTTTTATATATTAGAAAAGGATAAATATAAAACAAATAAAAACATAAAATAGTATTGAAATAAGGCCTCCATTATTTTGAGTTTACATTCACTTTTTTCTCCTAACATCATCATTTGTTTTTAGTAGATCTGGTGTTAAGAGTGACATTTAATAATACTTATGTAGGCTCAAATAGATACTTACATTCTAATTGTACTTGATATGTACAATTCTAATATAATTTTATAATTTACAGAATTTTAAAAATGTAAGGATTAGTTGTAATAATTTTCAGACTCAAATTTTTTAAAACCAACAGGAAATTTTTATCAGAAAAGAGACTGATCAAAATCTCCTGACTTTACACAGGGAGATAAGGACAGAAGGAAGTGAACTTCCTTAGACCAAGCTGTAAAGCTTGATGAGATTTGGAATTTAGACTGTCAGCCTGTTGGTCCAAAAGGGAAGTAGTTATCAAATTAACATCAACAGTAGCAGAAGATGTTTAATATTCTAATAGTCGGGAAAATGAGAGTTTTCCCAATTATATATTCCACATCTGCAAAATGATTTTTGGTTTGGATCTATAAAAATAATTTTGCACTTCTCTGTTCTATAAGGAAGCCACTTGTTTCATGTCAAAGAAAGAATAAATGTTTTAGTACAAGTATGAATTTTCTTAATGATATAAATAGCAAGTTTGTCCTGAGTTAATTTGAGCATGATCTCTTAGGCCTAAAAATCTTGCTAACCTCCTACACTGATAAACTTGACCTGTTTTTCACTGATAGAATCATGAGTTATTGTCTTCATGGTTTTCAGAGAATAACTGAAATACTAATTGCTTTTGTGCTAATTGTTTACAAAAAAAGTAATGCTTTGCTATCTTGTTAATTGTTCTCTTAGCATGATTCCTGCCCTATGTATGCCTTGCCCCTTGTCCAGTTATCTGCCATCTTCCACTGTGGATCTCTAAACTGCCCTAATGCTGAGTACCCTTAACTGTCCCTGCCCCACCTGATAGAAAACAAGGACTTTGGGTTATGCATCTAGGAAATGTCCTCACCCATTTCTCCATAGAAATGAAATGTAGAAATTGATAGTGGGGAAATGTGACATCGTCCATTTTATGCTTTGAATATAGCCCTTGCAACTTATTTTTAAAATGGGCATGTTTCTTTCTCTTCCTCTTTCCCTACTCCTCCCTAATCTCTCCCCCTCCCTAATCTCAGGGAAAAAAAAGGATTACCTTTCTTCCCCATTTTAGGCAGATTTATCTGTCTTTGATTACAGATCCACCATAGGAATGAAGTAATCCAAAATTTGGGGATGGTACCAGAAGATCTCAGAAATACCTATCTCCCAAATTAACAAGTGAGTTAAAACTCCAACAGAGAAAACATGGAATGTAGCTTTTGGTTCACCTCTTTAAAAGATTCTTGCTCCTGCTGTTGGCTAGAATCACAGCCTGTGGGACATGAGTCACCTATGTTTCTCCTTTGCTAACAAAGCAATAAAATTTCTTTTTCTAAATAAATAAATAAATCCTATAACTACCAAACTAAGGATATTTTAGTAAAATTTCTGTTTCTGTAACAAAATTTTTACAAATAAATTATAGAAAATATGTTAAAAATTTTCTTTTCCATAGTCTTTCTTCATGCTCTTCATCAGCTAATGTGATGGAAATAAATAAATAAAACACAGCAAGCAATTTCCTGAAAACTGAACAAACAGATTCTCTTATAAGGCTCAAGGAGGACTGAGGAAAGGCTCCATTCCAAAAGGAACTGTGGCTAACCCAAGATGTTCAACCTTGCTTGGCTCCTGTTGCACAGAAATGAACAACTATAAAGACTTTTGTGTTGTTTATTTTATGTCTAATTCATTACATATCCAGTGATGGACAAGATATAAAAGCAAAGTCATACAACTAAACAAGACACATTCATGACAAACTGTGCTGAATACTCTTTTGTGGGGGATGGAAGGTGGGGGGTGTGGATGGCTAAATTTATTTAATTGAATATTTAATTATAATTTACTTATTTTTATTTGTTATTTCTAGATATACATGACCATAGAGTACATTTTGACATATCATACATACATAGAATAAGTATAACTTATCTCATTTAGGGTCCCATTATTTTAGTTGTATAAGGTGTGGTGTTACATATATAAGAGTAGGAAAGATATATCCAATTCATTCTATTGTCTTTCCTGTTCCCATCTCCTCTCCCTTCCCTTCATTTCCCTTTAGGCTGGATACTCTAGTTTATCTATCCCATCTATTTTAGATACCCATCAGTAGTCCTGCCTTCTAACCCCACAATGACAGTACCTTTGGTTCCCTACAAAATGATAGACAAATACTTCCTGATGTTACCAAATTCTTTCTCTTGGTCAAAACCACCTGCATTAACAACCATTGATTTCAGTTAATATTTCTGATGAATGGGAAAAAAAGTGTGGCATATATACACAATGGAATATTACTCAGCAATAAAAGAGAATTAAAATCATGGTATTTGCAGGTAAATGGATGGAGTTACAGAATATAATGTTAAATGAAGTTAGCCAATCCCAAAAAAACAAATGCTGAATGTTTTCTCTGATATATGGAGGCTGATTTATAGTGGGGTAAGGAGGGAGAGCAGGGGAAGAATAGACTCTAGAATAGACTCTACCTCTACATAGGACAGGGTAGGAGGGAGAGGGAGGGGCATGGGGTTAGAAATGATGGTGAAATGTGATGGACGTTATTATCCAAAGTATATGTATGAAGACACAAATTGGTCTTCATACATATACTTTTTTGCAACCAAAGATATGAAAAAATGTGCTCTATATGTGTCATATGAATTGTAATGGATTCCACTGTTATATATAAATAAAAAAAATAATTTAAGAAAATAGCAGGACTGAAGAAGGTGCTATTTACAAAGAGACAATGTGTTTAAATTTCATATACTTGCCATTGTAAGAGACCTTATTTATTTATCTGGAATTCTATGCTTTGTATTTTGTGTAACTAAGCAATAGCATATGGTGAAGTGCATAAACATTAATAGCTTTGTCCGTAGCACAGATTATCCTATAGTGAAATCACAATTAAAAAGTCTCCTTGGTTCTATCCGATTCAGGAAGTTTCCACTTGGTAGATTCTATAGTAATCTAGAAATTCCATTCCATTTCAAAGAGTACATGACCTTTAGATTAAACAAATTTTAGTCACTCCACACATCTAACACACATACACACCAAAGTATTTGCATAAATTTATCCAATTGTTTTTTTTTTGTTGTTGTTGTTTGTTTGTTTGTCTTAAAACATCTTATTTGATGTTCCTTGAGTAAGAACCAGTGTTTTAGTCAGCTTTTTCCCTTCTGTGATCCAAGACTTGACAAGAACGATATTAAGGAGGACAAGTTTATTTGACAGTCACAGTTTCAGAGGTCTCAGACTGCCAGTTCCATTCTTTGGGGCACAAGATGAGGCAGAACATCATGGAGAAAGTGAATGGCAAAGGATTGCAGCTGGGAACATGGCTCCCAGGAAGTAGAAAGAGAGAACTTCACTTAATAAGGACAAAATATGTACCTAAAGGCATTCTCCATGGACCAACCTACTCCAGGCACATGCCGCAGTCTCTCGGCTGGGCACAAATCACGAGTCTCCACACAGCTTGTAGATTCAAACAGCAATTCTTTATTCCCGAACTCACACCGGCCATCTACAAACACGTTCTGGGGGAATCCAGGTTCTCTGCCCAAATCCAATCCGCCCAAATCCACTCCTGCCTAAATCCACTCCGCATGGGCTTCTGTCTCCCAAAATATACTGTCTGACCCTAAGCACTCAAGAGGAACTCAGCAGCAGGATACGCCCTATTCCAAAAGAGGAACACCCTAATCTCCTATTATACTAAACCGCCCTATTCTAAAGGGGAAACACCCTACTCTCCTATTATGCTAAACTGCCCTATTCTAAAGGGGAAACACCCTACTCTCCTATTATGCTAAACTGCCCTATTCTAAAGGGGGAACACCCTAAACACGGATCCTGCCCTGGTCCTTGAGCAAGGTCACCTTTCAGAAGTCCTTCCACTAGACAGCATGGGAGTAAGCTGGCAAGGAATTTGTCATACCTACTTGGCTGATGGCTCCCAGCAGGCACACAGTACCTGCCTACAGTTACCATCCAGTTAATCTCTATCAGAGGATTAACACACTGATTAAGTTAAGAATCTTATAACCCAATCACTTCATCTCTAAGCTTTCTTGAATTGTCTCACACATGAACTTTTGGAGAACACTCTATATCAAAATTACAACTAGAAATAAAGTACCCAATAACTTAGAGTTCTTCAAATTTTTAAAAAGTGTCCATAAAATTAATTATAATTGGTGTCTAAACATCATTTTGTATATGGCACTTTTACATAATTATAATTAAATCAAATTTTCCTATCTAAAACATTCAAATAGAATTTAGGGTTTTTATTTTTTGTAATTTTCAAAATGTTTTTATTGCAAAGATCTTAGGATACTAATATTATAATTTAAACTACAACTATAATCATAACCATTATAACAACAGCAAATATATCTTGTCAATCTCATTTCCTCATATTTTTGGCTTATTATTTACTAAATCTGCAAAAAAATCTTCAGAGAATAATATTACTTTTTCCCCATTTTATATACAAGACAACTGGAAGGAGATCAAGGATGTAAACTAATTAACCTGATATTGCATGCACATAAAAGGGGAGTTAGAGTTTGAAACCAGGCTTTGGAGTCAGCTTTATTTATTAGAGTCCTATATAATTTCTGCCAAAATCTTTTAAATTAATGTATTTGTCCTCATGAATTAACAAACTATTTTACCATTTGTAAGGCTTTGAAAATAGAAGTTGACTTTATTTTTTACAACAGCCATATGCTTTAAAGTAAAGTTTTTATGTTTACAGTATTGGGAAATTGAGGGAAGTTTTCTTAGTGAAAGACTCTTCTCTTCCCTGTTGGCAAGGGAATGCTACTTTAGTGTCTCTGATAGAGGTCTAAGTGTTGGAAGCTCATTCCTTGATGTTTAACTATGCACTTTAATTACTCTCCTTTTAATGAATTCTTATTCTTTTTAAACTGGATTTTGTTTCTGCTATATATTTTTTCTCACTTATGCTAATCTAACAGTGGAAGCACTATCTTTAATTTTTAAGGTCAAAATACAAATCAGAACATATATATCCAAGTTGCCTACAATCTGACATTTTACCCTAGATACATATGAGAAAAGATGAGAGCAAAGATGTATTTTTACACACTTAACATTAACACACAGCTTTGAGAAGAAATGCAATATATATATATATATATATATATATATATATATATATATATATATATATATCGAGAGAGAGAGAGAGAGAGAGAGGTAGATGTATGTATACATATATACATATATATATCACTTTGAAACTGAATAAAAAGGAAAAAACTGAATAAAAAGGAAAATAATCAACATATTTGTATGATGTTTGAAAAGAATGAATAAGATGTATTTTAGATTTAAATGAAAAATTTGCCATATTCTAAAAATAGTATTATTATGAATTAACTATAAACATTTCCCTTTATGTTTTTGTGAATTTTATTTCTCTTGTAAGCCAATAATATGTAGTCCAGTAAATCAATGTTATACTATTGTAAACAGCAACATGATCTTGTACTTCAAACAGTGTCCCTAATATTATTTATTATATTAATATTGCATATGTAAATAAAATGCTATATATGGTTAAAAGCCAAATATTTATCCAGTTTTTATTTTCATATTAAATTCTAAAATCTAATTCTTTGCCCAAATTAACAAATTTAGTGTGATAAATTCATAATTCCTAAGGAAAAATTCACCCTTTAGAGAACACAATATTTTAAACATTCATGTTAATAATTACAAACATAAATGCATATTGAATACACATGGTTTTAAGCAGCAAAGAAAATACTATCAACAAAGCAGACTCCCTACAATGCAGGTTTATGTTATTTAAATACATGTAGGGGAATTAGAATATGTTTATTCTTTTGTTTAAAAATAGAAATTTAAGTAATTAAGTAATGACTCACAAAATAGTACACTTGTATTCTGGAAATATTTGGGAGAAATCCTTTGACATACTAAAGTATGGTATATAAACTGTATTACTGCTCAGGAATATTTAAAATATTTCAGATACTAGAAATGACATCGTCTTTGTGTATGGTATGTCTTTAGTACAATTTAGACCACCATTTGTCCTCAAGTAGGTCTATTTAAAGTATAATTGACTGCCCTAGCAATTATTGTGAATAGCAGCTGTCTGCTGGTAAAAGGCATATATATAATGAGGGAGAAAGGATCAAATACATGCAATAGAAAAGCAAAGCATAAAGAAAATATCTATATGAGGTTTTTTAGCCCAGATTTTATATTTGAAAGGAACAAGGCCTATTAGCCATTTCCAATTAGGGACTATAAAAAAATGAATGAAAGTACTCATCTATTTATGAAAAGCAGCTGGGACTCCCTAAATCCAAAACTAGCAAAAGTTTATTTGTTCTAAAATTGTCACAGCTTACAGCATTTCACTTATTTTCATTAGCAACATTAGGTTTTGTGAAAACCTTTCTTGTATCATGTACCTTCTGCAACACACAAAAACACCTTGCTTTGTTTTTCTCCTAAATAGCTACATAATTAGATGGATTATTTCATGTGTCTGTGCCTGTGTTTGCTGAAGAGAACAAGCCAGATAAATTAGCACTTAGCAGAACTCACAATAGCACATAATATGCCCTTGTGTTTCATATAAAGCTTTATTTGTCATTCACGGCTGGTTGGCAAAACTGACTTTGCTTTTGAAAATGACAGGTGGTACTCTGGTGAGCTCTGTATAGAAAAAGAAACAACCTTCACCAAGACAGTTTCTGTCAATAGCTTCCACGATTTAGTATTCAATCTGGGCTTGTGTTTCTTCTAAAGTTCTGTTTCATTTGCATCTCTTAGGTCTGGCATCACCCAAGCTCTTTAATAATTGGGATTCTGTACCACAAGGCGAGAAAGGCAGGCTTCTTCCTTCTCTGCAATCCTGATTAAAAGACAGGTGAAGTTCAGTATATTTCAATAAGCCCCAACATTCCATGTCAGGAATCAATAGCCCTCCTTCTTTTTTTAGGGGTTATTAAATTGCAGCTGTAACATTAGCCTTCTTTATCTAATTGATTGTCTTTTCACAGGGCTAAGAAAATCAATAACAGTCAATGGGACTGCCCTGTTTTTACCTAATAGATGTTTTCTCCTAATTGGCTGCCTGGGTGGCTTCACCGAGCTCAGTATGTTTTCAAAAGTCCACAGTATGTTGCAACCCTTGTAAACTATTTTACCCTGTGCAACAGTTATTGATTTTATAATGAAATCTAGAAAAATCAATGGCAATCAGGAATATAGATCAGGATTCCTAGGTACGTTATGACAAAGGGCAAACTCACTTTGCTACCACTTCAAACTGTGATTCAATTAAACATGTCCTTAAAACATTACATTTTCCAAAGACTTTGGTCAAAGTCACTTGATGTGTCCCAGACTTGGCTCAAAATCTAAGAATCAAAAATGCTAATTAAAAAATAACATGACAGTTTTTAATTGACTATTTCCTTACAAAATGAAAGAAAAAGAAAAATGAGTAGAATCAAAATAATAAGGGTATTTTGCTGGAAAAAAATGTGACCTCTCAAAAGTCATACACAGTTGATAGTAAACTACATCAATTTTCTGAGAACTAACAATATAATATATAACTTCAAATGAAAAAAGTATTTTTGGCTGTCACACCAAATTCTTTACAGTTATATGATCCGATGATCCTATGAAGTAGCATTCCCCTAGTAAGGGAGAAGCACAGATGTTTTCCAACTGGTCTTGCATAATAGAATGTATATTCATATGCCATCTTTGAATGTTTTTAGAGCTTAGACTTTGCATCTACTTCGAACATTTTCCCATATAAATGAGAAAATGCTATAAGTCAGTCGAGGATATAACAGGATGTGAAGTTCTTAGGAAAAATTGCTCTTAAAAATTGAATTTACAAATTAAAAAAATGTCAACGTTAATCACAGTTTTCAAAATGTCTAATTTCTATCCTGAAAGAAACAGTTTTCAAACTCTAAAATAAACTTTGTTTTTATATTTTTTGTTTCATGTTTGATGTGTTATCACTGAGTCCCTTTTATCTGTTTTTTTTTTAATTTTTAATTATTCTTATTGGTGCATTAAAACTATACATAACAGTGTGATTCATTACAGTGTATTCATTTATGCACCTATTTATTTTTATATAGCCTGATCTTGGAGTCCAGTTTTCTTGATATCTTGACTTCTAAACTGGATATGTCTCTCAGGTATATTCTCAGTGCACAGTTTTAATCACTAATAGGGCAATATGTAAAAATGTGGATGTGTAACCGATGTGATTCTGCAATCTGTATTTGGGGTAAAATTGGGAGTTCATAACCATCTTGAGTCTAATGTATGAAATATGATATGTCAAGAGCTTTATAATGTTTTGAACAACCAATAAAAAAAATAAAATAAAATATATTCCCAGAAAAAAAATATTAATCCAATTCTGGATAAAATTTACATGTCCACATTATTCAGTCCTACTATTTTTTATTCCTACTCAATAATAAAACAAACAGTATAAAGTGAGAAACCATTATCTAAGACCTGGAATTTTAAAAATAATTTTTCTTTTCTTCTTGTTATGACAACAAACTGGACATTGTCATTTCTCAAACTAGAATCACAGGCTGCAAAGCAGTTTCCTAACACTTTTCAGATTAGCATTCATGTAGTTCATTCTTTATCATTCTTCACTGAATTGACATGCCCTGCTAAAGTGTCGTGCCATTTAATATGCCTAACCATGATGGGGATGACAGTTCCATCGTCAGTGACAATCAACCCATGTCTGTGGAGCTGTCTCTGGCTCTAAAATCACACATTTTGTGGTATGTTTCGATTTGACCTCATCTCTACTAGTTGTTCCTCCATTATCTGGCAAATGAATTAAATAAATAAATAAATAAATAACTCTATAAACCAAACACCATTGCAAGACATTGGGCTTTCACTCATTTGTACTATGCTTAAAGAATCAGAGTTAAGAAAAGATTGAGATCTTTTTACTTCATCAAGCTTCCTAGAATGGGGATAAGAATTGAGGGTAGGAACAAGCATTGATGATAATGATATCTTTCTCAGCCAAACAGAGAAAAATGTCACAGAAAGGCATCAAAACTGCCAACCACATATTATCAAAAGCATGCACATGTTTCAGAACATAATGCAGGTCTGTGGAGTTTAAAGAGTAAATAGGTATCCTTCCTTGCTTTGCAATTTGGACTGATAAACAGTGAAAACTTCAAGAAATTGAGTTTCCAGTCCCCCTGTTCCCCACATAGTGGATTCGCAAATCTAATAGAATTCAGCACAAGGGTTCATCCTGACTCTCCTTTCTCCTTATATATGGGCTCTCCAAGACAAAACATGATGAAATGATTCATGTGCAATATGAATGATTGATAAATGACATCTTTCCTAAGCATAACAATGTATAATATAGATCAAAACCTTATGCCATGAGTGGGAATCATGAATATTGAAAGTTAGATAACAGATAGAAGGTTTTTTTATGCAAAGTGTTTAGTTCTCCTGGAATGTTTGAAGTAAAAACACAGTATGACTATATTTAGACGTTTATGGTGCAACATAATGTAAATAAGCATATGAAGCTAAAATATATGTAGTTTTAATGTGTTATATATATATGAGAGTGTTATTTTATTGATCTTATTTATCACAGCAGCTTACAACTGTGCAAAGTGCTTTTTGCCTGGAATAATTTCTGAGTTGGTTATTGTCCTAGTCAGAACCTTACATATCCTCAAATGTACTAAAGTTTATGAGCCAGTAAATTAACCTTAATTACCCCAACATTCATCCTCATTTTGAAGAGTAGTCAACAATGGGAATTCCTGAAGCAAAGAAAAAGCAAATTCTATGTGACTAGAGTGTCAGATTGCCATCAGAAAATTTAGGATGCACATTTTCTAATTCTTCATTTGTGCCTATAGTATTCAATGAAGCAAACTTTATTCTCTTTCATCTCCAAATTCAATTTTGCTCATTTTTAAAAAGAGCACTCTTTTTAAGCCTAAGTCTAGATGGTTTAGACACATCCATCTATGAGTGCATGTGTTTATATACATATATGTGTTTATATATGTGTATATATACAAACCCATATATGTATATGTGTATATATACTAGATATATGTGCATATGTATGCATATACTTATATAACAGTGGCAGTGTCTGTTCACACAAGATAAATTTCAGTAAAAAGTGTATCTCTTCCTAAATTTTTACTGAAGAGCTCATAACAAAGATGATGTTATCAAGATATAAAATAACGCTCACATTGCAGCTGCTACTTCTCCATCTAGTCCTCCTCCTTCATTAACATCATCACTGTCATAATTATTGTTATATGTCAAATGTGATTATAGTTCTAATGATAAGGATGGTGATTTTGTGGTTTATTTTATTTGAAGGACTGCAGTTATCTTTTTATACATTTTATCACATCTCAATTAAGCCAACACAAGAGACCTCTTTAGACACCAAAACATAAAATATTTATATAAGACAGCAGGTGTTAATGAAGGGAAACACTCATCCTTTTCTTTCTTCTTTGAGTGCCCTTTGTACGCACTATGTGTAATCCAAATAATTAAACACATTTTGATCGTTTTTTTAAAAACTTCTTTACATGCCCTTAAATTCTTTCCTTAAACTTTTACAGCATTTCATTTTCAAATTGAAGAAAAGCAATTCAGTTTTAAATACAGTAATTTAACCTTAAGCTTAATTTGCAATCTTACATTTAAATACTTGCATGTCTGATCCAAAATACTGTTTATCATTCACCACTTTATTTGTATTTCTAAAATAGAATGTTTATTATGTTTTTATCAGAAACATAGGAATGGGTGATTAAGATGTAAATGCTCTCTAATGTTTGCCTCACCATGATCTCCAAGAGAAGCAGCCTCCAGAGTTACCCTGCATGGGTGAGGGCATCTAAGATGACTGTAAAAGGACAGGGTACACAGCTAAAGAGACGAGTGAAATACTTTAAATGAAAGACATTCCTCCCTCTACAGAAGCTGAGCTAAAAGCAACGTCTTCCATTTGGATTGGCTTCCCCTTCCTCTTTTCCCTGCCTTTATACACTGGGCTAGATGAAAGCTGTAATATGAAGAATATAATCATTAGAAAATCATGTTTATTATGCTGAGAACTGAGAGGAAGAACTCTTCAAGAATGAGCAAGAACAAGGGATTTATCTGTGATCTCTACAAAAAAGCTGGATAATTTAGGAACTGAGACAAAATGATGACAGTGCCGTGGCTAAATTCTAACCTCTGCAGCCTGGATTGTCACAGGTTATTGAAAAGCCTGTTGGCAATAACACAGTCTGTCTTGAGTTGGAAATAGTTACTGAATACAGGTCTCTCTTTGACAACATAATGAGCCATAATTGTTACAACACTTGGACTTCACATGAAAATTAGAGTAACCTTATGCAGTATCAATTCTGAAGTGGGTGTTCATGATTTTAAAATACTTCTTAGATTTGGCTTTAAAAAGAATTAAAAATCATCTGTCTTACTGGTTTATCAAATAAGAACATGTTTGATCATGGTCCTTATGAAATAAGGAGAATATTAAAATCATGAAAATCATTTATTCTAATACATTTATTTATAATCTACTTATATCACAAAGGGAACATGATTTCAAAAGAAATTAATAGCTCCATTGGGATACCAGCTGTGACACAGACACTCTTTGATACTGTGTTGATGCTGTGTACATGTTGAAAATTGAACAAATGCCTTCTGGAAATCTGACATTGAGAGATGTAATAGAGTAATTGAAGATTTTAAAACCCTCCCACGTTCTATGAAGAATCATTTAATTTTTTAGAGATTTATTTCCACAAACACTACATGTTTGATCTGACATGTAAAGACAGATTTACTTTTTAAATATGGAATAAAAGTAATGCTGTATAGAAATGGGAGGGGAAGCCAACTCTAACTCTGCTTCCAACTGGGAAAATGATTGCTATCTAGCCTTTAATCCCTATAACTTCTATCCTCCCTTAGTCCTCTAAGGATTAGGTTAAAATGGGGAAAGTGGACAGTGCAGGAATAATACAGAGGGTTAGGTTACTAGAGTAGCATCAAGTTCTCCACATGCTCTTATTTCTTAAGGCCAATTATTCTTCCACTACAAATAATATTGTCCAGTGTATTACAGATTTTACTGTAATAAAATCAATGTAATTTAGTGTTGCTTTAACAGCATAATTAAAATATTTAAATTGTGTGGTGTTTCAGTGAGCTATTTGATCTATTCACTAGAGTTGTACTCATTCACTTAATACATAGTAATGGTATGCTTACACTCCAAGTATCCCTCTATGTGCTGGGTAATAACCCAAAGTCCTGTCCTCATGAATCTTATATTGTAAAAGTTTTTTATGAAAAAGAATATCACTATAAACCTAAATTCACAATTTAATGACCATAAGCAAGCTAGTATGTCTCCTAATCTCATTTTGGACTTCATGCTATCAGAGCATAGTTTTTTTTTGTTTGTTTGTTTTTTTTTTTTTTTTTTTTTTTTTTTTGTACTCTAGTTCAAATTGCTTAAATAAGTTTTTAGGAAGAACATACATGTAGCAGAATACTGTGATGCATGTCTGTAATCAAAGCTACTCTGGAGGTTGAGGTGGGAGGATTAAAATTTGAATTTTGAGGCCAGCCTGGACAATTAAGGAAGATACTGTCTCAAAATAAAAATAAAATACAATAAAAAGAACTGAGGATGTAGCTCAGTGCTAGATCCCCTAGATTTAATCTAATTATATTTTACTATAACCCTCAGTCTGGTTGCCTATAATCAGAACCCACACACCTGGACATAAAATCAGTCTACTTTTCCTATTGTCCATATGACATTCTCATTCTTATAGTACTCATACTAACAAATCACAAATTATTTAAAATTGCTTTCCATTTTCAATATTTAAAAGTCAATCAATCATCAAACATTGCTATTTGTTTATTTAATATTTTTTTCATATTATTTTATCAGTCCAATTCAGCAAAACCCCAATTGGTATTTTCACAAATTTTAAATTTCAGCCAGGTGTGGTGGCACAGATCCGTAATCCTAGCAGCTCGGGAGGCTGAGGCAGGAGAATGGTGAGTTTGAAGCCAGCCTCAGCAGTTTAGCAAAGGCCTAAGAAACTTAGTGAGAACCCTGTCTCAAAATAAAAAAATAAAAAGAAAAAAGGGCTGGGGATGTGGCTCAGTGTTTAAGCACCCCTCGGTTTTAATCCATGGTTTAAAAAGAAAGAAAGGAAAAAAAGAAAAGAAAAAGAAACTCCAAATTTTCTAAACAAATCTTTCCTCAAATTATGCAGTTTACAAAGCAAACTAACTATATTTTCATTCCATACTTAGCTAAATTTGCTATAAATTCTTTTAAAATATGTTAATGTATTCTGTATTAAATTTATAGGTAACTTATTTTAACTAAAATTAACTGATAGATTGAAAAGAGAGAACGAGAAAAATTTCCTCCCCTAAAGCTAGCAAAACCAAAATTATCCATACTACCTCTGTAAACTATAGTCAGTACTCATATTTTAGTGAAATAATTCTATATCTAATTTTATATTCTTACAAAAACAGGATCAAAACATATGTATTCAAAATGTACACAGGTATCACTTACAAAAAGTGTACCATTTTAATTAGTTTAATGATTATTGAAAATTGTATACCTTCATATACCATCATCCCAATCAAAATAGGAAATGTTTCCATAAACCCAGAAACTCCTTCTTGTCACTTTGTTCCCCTCCCCCACCTTTCACTCAAAATAACCACTGATTTCTATCACTACAATATGAATTTGCCTTCAATAAAAGGAATCATACAATATATATTCTTCTATGTCTGTTTTCTACATTTAGTATGACAATTTAATTAAATAATTTAATTTAACATTTAATCTATGTTGATGTGTGTTTTAATAGTTTAAACTTTTTTGTTAAGTTGCCTTCTATTATATAAGTATATGGAATAGATGATAATAGTTTATTTTATCACTTATTGAAGAATATTTTCATTGTACAAGACTCGGCAATTTTCATTCTTTAAATTTTATCTATTCTAGTAATCTATATTGTCAATTTGAAACTTTCTCATAACTAATGAGATTGAGTATTTTTCATGTATTTATTGGACATTATTGTATTTTGTGAAGCATTTTTTCAGGTTTTATTGCATTGCTTTGTGTATTTTATTAATTGGTAGGCACCTTGCATATATACTCTAGAAGAAAATGTTTTGCTAAATTATGCATGTAAATTAGACATGCTAATATGTATCTATTTCAATTTGTGACTTCCTTTTTTCAGTTTTTGAATAATGTCTATTGACAAGTAAAAGGATTTAAAATTTGATGATAAAAATTTGATCTTTTTTATAATTCTTTCTATTTTCTCTGAGAAATGTTACACATATTTCCCCCTACATTTTCTTCTTATAAATCTTGTGTTTTCTATTTTATATTGTGTGATTAACTTCCAAACAATTGCCTTTGGATATGGTATGAGGGAGAGGTTAAGGTAAATTCTTCTCCATGCTAATATCTAGTTTTTCCAGCATAATTTGTGGAGAAAACTATTCTTTCTTTATTGATATAAATTTGCTACATTGTAAAAAATTAATTAGCAATATATTGCTGTTCTATTCCTGAATTCTTTAGTCTATCCTATTGATCTATGTTTCTTCTAATAGTTGATTATTTTGGGTTTTTAAATGTCTATATACATTTTAGAATCATAATGGCAATTTAGAAATTTTTACAAATCATGAGATTTAGTTAATATTGCTTGCATTTTACTTGGCAACTTCCAGGAAATGTATATTTTTAAAATATGGGGTCTTTTTCATATTTTTCCACATTTCTATGAATATAAAATGTACAACAATTTAAGACTTATATCTTCTTTACTTATTTTAGCAATATTTTCTACTTTTTGGTATAAATGTTCACTTGTATCTTGTATATTACTTCCTGTTTATTTTATTACTTCAAGGCTCATAATTTTAAATTTAATTTTCTAATTGTATTTGCTAGATGAAATACAACTGACGGCTGTATATTGAGACTTTAGTCTGTGACTTTGTTACTTGTATTAATCTTAATTTTTAATGGAATCCTTAAGTTTTTCCACATAGGCAATCATCTTACCTACAAATAGGTGCAGATTCAATGCTACTTTCCAACATTTATCATTTTACTTCAGTTTTTCCTTATTGAAATATTTTTAATCTACAGTATAATATCTAATGAAAAGGTGAGAGCAAACAGTGGTATCTTGTTCCTAATTTTATGGGACAAGCTTGAGAACTTAAGCAATGTTAATATTGTGGTTTTCATAGATTTCTATTTTTAGCTTGATAAATTTCCAGAGCTTTCTGATGTGTTGAAAGTCATTTCCTCGAATGGATATTCAATTTTTAAAATAAGCTCTCTGCATCTATTGAAAATGAATGCATGTATTTTCAAATTTATTGTGTAAATGTGTTAAACTGTTTATTGCTTTTTAAAGGTTAAACAGAGTTTTACAAAATAAGCCTTATTTGCTTATCATTCATTATTCTTTGCTATCTATTATTGAGCTCCATTTTCTAGTATTTTATTGAGCACTTGTTTCCAGGTTCATTAGGGATGGTAATATTTACTTTTCTTTTCCTTTAATGACTTTGTCAGAATTTGGTATTAAGGATATGGTAGAATCATAAAATGACTTTTGAAGGTTTTCTAATCCTTTATTTAAAAACAAAAATTGGGTAAACTTTTCTTCTGGCTTGATGGAATTTCATGATGAAGTCAGCTTAGCTTAGAATTTATTCATGGGAAGATTTTTGTTTTATTAATATAGGATTAGTTAAATTTCCTATATTTTTTCTTCAGTCAGATTTGGATAGAGTTTCCCAAGGATTTTGACCCTTTAATCTTTGTGAAAAACTGTTTGTAATATTTCCTCATTACTTTTTTGTGCCTGGTATAGTTAAGAATGAAAGAAAAAGTGATATAGTAAAAATAGAAACAAAATAATTGTTCAGCTAAAATACAAAGCAAGAAAAAGTAGTACAATCACAAAGAAGATTAAATTAAATGCTACATAGAAGGAACTAATTTTTATGAGCAGAAAACAACAAAATAGAAAACAAGTAAAATTAACAAAGCAAAAATTGGCTTTTGAAAACATTAGTAAAGTTGAGAAATATTCTAGCAAGATTAACCAAAGGGCAAACAGAGAATATAACTTATCTATTTTAGGAATATGTAAGAAGATATCATTCATCTTTAAAAAATGATTGATAGATTGTATCTATCTCTCTATCTCTCTATCTATCTATCTCTCCCTTTCTGAAGTCTACATAGAGTAAGCTTTTTTCTGCCCTCACACTTTTCTCTGATACTTCTCACTGTTTCTACATGCTTCCCAATTCTTAATACCTCAACAGTATTATTCTATTTACATGTTCCCATTTTTGCATTTTTATCATAACATTGTTTTTATTCTTTTAAATGCCCCAAATCTCACCTTATAATATCCCATTTCTACTTGATCAATTGTACTTTAAGAAAATTATTATATTTTAAAAATTTTTTATATTTACCCCTTATTCCTCATTCCTCATACCTCTTTCCTTTCTGTAGATCTAATTCTTCCTTCTGAATTAATTTATCTTCCTTATCAAGAAAATCTTTTAAATTTCTTACAATATTGCCCTCATGACAACATATTCTCTTTCAGCATTTGTTCCCTTAAAAATGTCTTTCTGATTTATTTACAAAGGTGTAGGTATAGTAAGGGATAATGAAGCATCAACACAAGAAACTGTGCTCATTTCAGCAGCACATATACTAAAATTGGAATGATACAGAGAAGATTAGCATGGCCCCTACACAAGGATGACATGCAAATTTGTGAAGCATTCCATATTTTTTCTTTGATATAAGGAGGCTGATTCATAGTGGGATAGGGAGGGGAGCATGGGCAGAATAGAGGAACTCTAGATAGGGCAGAGGGGTTGGAGGGGAAGGGAGGGGGCATGGGGTTATTAATGATGGTGTATTGTGATGATCATTATTATCCAAAGTACAGGTATGAAGACACGAATTGGTGTGAATATACTATGTATACAACCAGAGATATGAAAAATTGTGCTCTATATGTGTAATAAGAATTGTAATGCATTCTGCTGTCATATATAAATAAAAAATAATTAATTAAAAAATAAATAAAAATGTCTTTCTTTCACTTGCTGAGACTCTTAAACATTTGTTTCAAATATCTCTTTTTGTACCACAATTGTCTTTTTTTTTTTTCAATCTACTTTTCCTGTTTGTTTCATTGGAGTATTTCTTTTCTTTTGAAAAGTTTAATGACTACTCTAACTCCGTCTCTGTCTCTGTGTCTGTCTCTGTGTCTGTCTCTGTCTCTGTCTCTGTCTCTCTTTTTTTTGAGGGGGGCGGTGGCGACAGAGTTTACAGGGAATTACCACAGGGATGCTTTGGGCCTTGATAAATTGCTGAGGCTAGCTTTGAATACCTGCTCCTCCTGTCGAAGTCTCCTGAGCTGCTGGGATGACAGGTGTGCACCACTGTGCTGGCTCTAATCTCATTTTAAGCACTTTCAATAAATTTGATTTCCTTTCTGTTGTTGCTGTTTTCAATTCTGTAATTTCCTTCAAGTCTTGTTTTGTAGTTTACATGTATTTGCTGATATTTTCCATCTCGCTCCTAAGACTGTATTTTCCTTTAATTATTTGAATTTTTTTTTGTTTACCTTTGTAAACTTACTTGTAGTAGCTTCTTTTAAAACTTTTCCTGCTAAATCCAACATCAGATTCATCTCAGTGTTGATTGCTATTGAATATTAGTATAGAGTTTTGTTTCCTGAGTCTAGGTCATATTTTTCTTGGCCTATTGAATATTTTATTGATGACATGTGGAGGGATTCTTGTTCTACTGTATTTCTGTGGAGTATTTTTGCTTCATTTCTACAACTGGCTGATTATCTTTAACTTGTGATAGACTCAGCTTTATGCTTATTTAGGGGAGGACTGAAAATCTAAATTTTCTCAAGTCTCTTAATTGGAGGAAGCTGTCCTCCCAAATCTATCTCCCCTGAAGATCTTTTCAGGATTTAATTTTAGACTTTGTTTGAAAGGGTGGAGTAGTTCCTAAGGAGATTGTCTAACTGATAGCCCATAGACTTTCTGGTGTCAAAGCTAGATTTTCAGATTTTTTCAGAGTTTTAACCTGTTAACAAAGTCTCAAGACTCTTTGTTTGCTTGACCATTAAATTTCCCTGCATTGTTAGCCTGTGTTTCCTCTATACTAGTCTGTCCCCACGTCAATAACAATCACTTTTTATTAAGCTTTAGGTGGTTTCGCCAAGCTTTTGTCTAAGGACTCACAGAAAACTTTACAAATTCTGATGCTCTTCTGTCTGCACAAATCGCTACCAGCCCAATTTGTACCCAGTCCTTTAAGCTACTCGAAACTTAATTTGGCTCTGTTTGGGTTGTATTTTGTTGTAATATAGTCAGGAAATTGACCATTAGATTATCTGAGTGATCATAGGATTAAATGATAACTATTTATTATATAACTCTTTGCAAATCATATTCTCATTCTTTTGTTGCCCAGTATCTGAAAACTGATACCTAACACATTTAATCAGTTTTATATTCTTTGTAGAAAAGCTAGACCCATGTTACTATCATAGTTCAAAACAAAAGTTAACATGTATTCTAAACATTTGTAACTTGCCAAGATAGTGAAAATTTTATCCATGCCAAAACAATTTTTTAATTTGTATATGATTCTCCTATAAATTGCTGTATATAATACATCTTCTATAGAGAGACATTTAGGTTTAACCTAGTAATTATGAGTGCATCTCATGTGTCATGCATTGTACCAAATGTTTCACAGGTACAAGCTTATTTAACCTTTACAACAAACCTGTGGAGTAGTGGTATAACAATATTCTTAATATTCTAGATGAGAAACAAATAAATGGAGAATTAATACAACTTAATCAATGTCATCAAATCAACAGAGTAAAACTAAGATTTAAACCTATTAGCAAATTAGAGTTTCTTAAAATATCAACTATTAAACATCATCTTTTGAACGGATAAAAAGTAATATCTCATATTTGATAAAGAATTTTTCAAAAAAAACACTTGAATATTTATAGTTTAACTATTCAAATGGCTTTAAGTTTCACACCTGTATGTTTGTTTCATTTACTGACTTTTCTCTGGGTTTTTCTTGTGCAATTCCTTTCTAAGAGTTCTTCATTTTTGAAATATTAAACTATCAGTAATTTCTTGTGTACCTTTATGATTTGTCTGCTTTTGAAAAACAATTGATCAGATTGTGAAATTATATAAACATTCACCCACATGTTTTTAAAGGTTTTTTTGTTTGTCAGATTCATTTAATTTGTAGCCAATCTATTCTCCCCCTCAAAAAACTCCTCAGTTTCTATTAACAGGGAACATGATGTTAAACATAATATCACTACTTTTATGTGGTATTGCTTTTTATTTATAAAATACTTGTATATCTATTGGTGTGTTGCTGAGCTTTTCATTTTGTTTGTTCTATTGTTCTGGCTATCTTGTCATTTTCTTTGTTCATAGTAGTATGTTAATTATTTTTGTTATATAATACATCTTAATACCTAGAAGTGAATGCTGTTTTTAAGTAACTTTTGTTGAAATCTTTGTGATTATTCTTGCCTTTTTTTACATTTCATAGGAAACTGATAGTAAATCTGTGAAACTATTTGCATACATATGATTATTTTTCTTTATAATATACTTTATACATTCTTTCATTTAAAGAGAATTAGTCTTTTAGTTTCTCAAATGACAATTATTGGAAATTTAAATTAGATATTATATATATATATTATGTAACATATATAATTCCCAAATAAGTATTTTGTAAATTGTGGTATTTGATTTTCTTTGTGGCTTATTACATGTTCAATTTCTGTAAAGGGATAACGAGTAATATTAGAAAAGTTTTGCTTTCTGCTTAAAGACATTCAACTCTTTGGAAATCATATTCTCATTCTTTTGTTGCCCAGTATCTGAAAACTATAGTAGTATGTTAATTAATTTAATTTAATTTATTATCAGTTTATTTAGTTTTACTACTTGATCTCATAATAGCTGAGAGAGCTCTAAATTTTTTTTGTATTTTTACTGTGCTCTCAGGATTTTCCACCCGAATACTTTTTTTTCTTTTGCTTTTAATATTGTATTGCTAGATTGTTTTAGGAAAAGTATGCAAATTGTATGTTTTTTCTCTATTGGAATTGCTGGGAGCCATCAGCCAAGTAGGTATGACAAATTCCTTGCCAGCTTACTCCCATGCTGTCTAGTGGAAGGACTTCTGAAAGGTGACCTTGCTCAAGGACCAGGGCGGATCCGTGTTTAGGGTGTCCCTGGTTTAGCATAATAGGAGATTAGGGTGTTCCCCCTTTAGAATAGGATGGTTTAGCATAATAGGAGATTAGGGTGTTCCCCTTTTAGAATAGGGCGTATCCTGCTGCCTGAGTTCCTCTTGAGTTCTTAGGGTCAGACAGTATATTTTGGGAGACAGAAGCCCAGGAGTAGTGGATTTGCCCAGGAGTAGTGGATTTGGGCAGAGAACGTGGATTCCCCCAGAACGTGTTTGTAGACGGCCGGTGTGAGTTCGGGAATAAAGAATTGCTGTTTGAATCTACAAGCTGTGTGGAGACTCGTGATTTGTGCCCAGCCAGAGACTGCGGCACAAATATATTTGTAATTTTTCACACGGAAATGATTTATTTGCTAAAATTGTTGGGCTACACATTTTTCCTGCCGAAATCTGCAGTTTTCTGATCTTTGTTGTGATATGTTTTAATTGATTATTACTATAGAATAATTGATATTTTTACTGTTTAATTTATGTTCCAAACTAGGAAGACATTTGAAATTCTGGGAGTATCTTTACAATATTTCTAACTTAATCTCCTTCTCAAAACTTGACCTCAAACTAGGGTTCATCTGTGACTCTCCAGGTCAACCCTGAACTTACTCAGTGATGGTAACAATAGCATTTTCACATTGCAGCCAAACCATTTGGCAAACTGATCTCACAGTGACCTGTGCAACATGTTGTTGAGCACACAGCAGGAGATATTGTGATGTTTCCACTTCCTGGAGAAACAAGGCTCTACCATAGATGAATATATGGTAATACTTCTTTTTGTTGAATATCCACAAATTGGAAGTTGTTCCTTTTGAAAAAAAGAATGGGAGACAGAGTTACTATTCCCAGCTTAGAAAGATGTATCAAAAACATTAAAACACTTTAAAGTTGAATTGTGCCTTCTAGGTAGCAAAAGTTATACTAAATATCAAAAAAAAATTAATCTAAAACTATGATAAGTCATGTCACCCTTTATAGGTAAAGTAAAAAAATCAAAGATGTAAAGACCTAAGAGTGACATAAGAAGACATTATCTTACAAGTTAGTAGAAACCCCTTTGAGTACTGACATTGGTCTTTTCCCAACCTAAAGGTGCAAAAGGACAAGGATCTTTTCTTTTTGACCTAGAGAACTCTTTATGTCATTGGAGGTGACACTGAGCACTTAACCTCAAACTCTGCTCCATGAAGAGCAAGAAGACACCAGAGAATCTGCAATATTGTGTCCATGTTTATTGAATTTATTTTATCTGCATTGTATTGTTATGAAGTGATAACAAACAAAAGGAAAATGTCTTACTACTGAAGGTTGTCAATCTTGACAGTTTTCAAAGTAGGGCTAGCCCATTATTAATGGTTCTAGTTCAGAGTACTTGACAATCTGATTAAGAATTGTATTGTTAATTTATATTTGAAGCCTTTATAGATTTGTAACATACACAAGACCATGGGACACAGTTGCCATCATTATTTCTATTTCTACTACCAAGATAGTTCAGCTATTGTTATAAGTTTTGAATCATCACAAAGCCACTTTAAACATAGTAAACTAGCAATTTCCAGTGAAACCTATTGAAGGTTTATCCTCTGAGATCTAAATAGATTTTGTATATTTTGAGTAATGTTTCTTTTTAAAATTTTTTTTAATTGTAGATGAACACAATTCCTTTATTTTAGTTATTTGTATGTGGTGCTGAGAATCTAACCCAGTGCCTCACACATGCCAGGCAAGTGCTCCACTACTGAGCTATAGCCCCAGGCCCTACAATTTCTTTTTAAAAGGAATATTTTAAATACTTGTAGTATACCAATATTAATCTACTTTTCTCTGTTTTCGAGTTACATTTTAATTTTCAATCAAATAGCTGTACATAAAAAGCTAAGCAGAATATGTAACCTGAGACAGACAGAATAATGCCCACCTTCTCTATTACTGCCCAAAGCCATGCACATCCTAATCCATACAACATGACAATATATTGCTCTACTTTTTAAGGATGCTGCTACTGTAATTGAATCAGAGATTTAAATCCCTAAAAGGGAAGAACCTTTCCCAGCTGTACTCAGAGAAAGATGTGGCTATGGAGGATGGGTCAGAGAGATGCAGCATTACTCTTTGAAACTGTGAAGGAAGCCATGAGGTAAAAAATGAGGAAAATTTTGGGAATGGCAAGGAAATAGTTTCTCCTCTAGAATTTTCAGAGAGAAAGGTAGCCCTGAAAATACCTTGATCTTAGTTTAGTGAAATCTATGTTGGATTTCTGATATAAAGCAGTGTAAAATAATAAAGGTATAAGTCACTACATTTGTGGTAACATGTTATTACACCAATGAAAACTACTATACCTTTATCAAAAGAGTTTGTTTTTTAATTAATAATTTCTCAACTTATACCCTGGATATTACCACCTAGATAATACTATTATTTTAATCTTCTTTTAATGTTAATTTTTATGCAAAATAAAAACAGACCCTATGTGAAAATGATCCCTATTGCTTCAAAAATGAATCTGTTGAAAACCAGTGGCACTTAGAAAAAAGTGTTTGCTTGGTTAATAATACTGTAACTGAAATATTGCCAATCTTATTCAAAGGGAAGACTCCTTGCATAGTACAATCATAGATATCAGATGTAAAGGGAATTTTAAGTAAGAATTGATAGTAAGAACTGGAAATAATGGTGTGAAATACACTACTACTACTTTAGCACAAACCACTACTTGACATAGGATAAGAAAATCAATTTTTGTCCTTTAAATTAAAATAAGTACTTATAGTCAAACAACAGTCTTTCTTAATCCCTCTGAATTGATTAGAATCCTCTTTTACTAATTTTCAAATCGTTTAGTACCTATCCTATATATTACTCAGGACTTGCAATTTTTTTTTTTTTTTAATATTTATCTTCTATGGTGGAAGGTAAGTCCCAGGAAGGCAAAGATAGCATCAGCCTTTCTTAGCCTTTCTCAACATTATAAGAAAACATCTACTTTAGGATTTTTTTTAATATTTATTTTTTAGTTGTAGTTAGATACAATACCTTTATTTAATTTGTTTTTTTTATGTGGTGCTGAGGATTGAACCCAGGGCCTTGCACGTGCTAGGGAAGCGCTCTACCACTGAGCCACAACCCCCTCTCTCTTTCTTTCTTTCTTTCTCTCTCTTTTTTTTTTTTTTTTTTTTTTTTTGTACTAGGGGTGGAACTCAGGAGCATTTAACCACTGAGCCACATCCCCAGCCCTTTTTTGTATTTTATTTAGAGATCGGGTCTTACTGAGTTGTTTAGGGCCTCGATAACTTGATGAGGCTGGCTTTGAACTAGCAATCCTCCTGTCTCAGACAGCTGCTAATATTACAGGTGTGCTCCTGACTGCCCCATAGGATATTATATAGAAAACAGTCTTTAGAACATTTTTATCTAACACAATGAATGAGTCAAAATACAGAACTACTAACCCTAGTTCTGTCAAAAAGTATGTCTATGAGCTTGGGAAATTAATTTGATCTTTGAGCCTGTTTCTTTTTAAATTTATTCTTAAATAATACATAAAAACATAAATATTATGTGTATTTATGGGGTACAAGGTAATGATTAGATACATGTATACAACATATAATGTTTAAATCAACTTCTTAGTTCCTATGTTACTAAATGTTACTAAAATATAGTTCCAAAATTTGAAACTATATTTTCAAAAATTTATAAAACATATTTATGTGATTCTCAGTAATTAAGATTTATGCTCCTGATTCAATTTGAGTTAGAGAAGCAAAGATAAATATAAGCTTTTAGTTCACTTGTGAATAAATAAATTATGTTTTCATTTATATTATGTTAAATACCAGAAGAAATCCCAGAAACTGGAGTATAAATGCCATAAAAATAGAAAAACCATTCATCTTCCCAATGAAAAATAATTTTATAAGTTTAACAAATGCCCATAAGAAATTAAAAGAATCTAAGAACTTGCTGGGCTCAGTGGTACATGCCTGTAATCCCAGCAGTTTGGGAGGCTGAGGCAGAGGATTGCACGTTCAAGTCCAGCCTAAGAAACTTGCTGAGGCCCTGAATAACTTAGCTAGACCCCGTCTCGAATCAAATACTTAAAAGAGAGGGAGGCTAGGGATGTGGCATGGTGTTTAAGTGCCCCTGGGTTCAATTTGTGGCATCACCCCCACACCCACTCTTAAAAAAAAAAAAAAAAAAGAATTCAAGAGAAAAAGAATCCAATATGTCAAGTGTCCTCTGAGCAGTAGAAGCCAAGACCAGGGTGGACATGAAAGTGATAAGTTCGGAGAATTGCCAGTGTAAATGCAAAGGGAAGGAACAAGAATAGGTGGGGAGACTCCTCAGACCCTGTGCCAGTCTTATCCTTTTGAGAAGAGAGATAGGAGGAATGATCAGGTAGGAAAAGCCAAAAGTCCCAGACCACAGCACAGATCTAAGAACGTACCAGCCAGGCAGATGAGGAGTCTCCAAGCAGTTTGCCTATGAGAAGAGTCTCAGTTCAAGCAGAGATGACCAAGCTCTAGTACTTCCTGCTCTGCTCAGTCACTGGGTGGGTACAACACAAGTTATGGGTGGCCTCAGTTGACAACCCCAATTCATCAAAAGAGGTGAGAGTTGAAGGCTGGCCAGCAGTTATGCTTCCTGGGAAAGATTCTTAAGAAGTGAGTTCTTAGTTGGAAATTCTAATAGCTGCCTCACCCCAAGAGAATTCTTTCAGAAATGTATTGACTGGAAATATTTTGAATGGGAAATGCAACAATACTTATTCATTAACATGTAAGTCATAAATGGTTAGTTTAATATTCTATTTTCAATATTGGAGTACTTTGAAATCACAATAAAGTTTTGATGCAACATTTGCAAAGGACATTTTAACTTTGTCAAAGTGTCCTGTTTCCTCACAAATCAGAGACTTATTTCTCTTTGTACAGATAGAAAGGTGGAATGTGATGGTCATCATTATACAAAGTATATGTAAGAAGACTTGAATTGGGTGTCAACATACCTTATATACTAACATAGATATGAAAAATTGTGGTATATATGTGTATTAAGAATTATAATGCAAAAAAGTACATGTATAATCTCATAAATTGATGTGAACATACTTTATATACAGAGATATGAAAAATTGTACTCTATATGTGTAACAAGGATTATAATGCATTCCACTGATGTCGTGTACTTAAAAAAATAATAAAATCAAATTTATAAAAAGATAGAGCAACAGGAAATAGAAAGCTTAACTACATTGAACTCTTTTGTAGAGATCCTTTAGCTGATAGTCCTCAGATCAATTATGGTAAAGATTTCTGGAGATGCGTAATTAAGATTTTCTGTGGAGAAGGGGGTGCCACTAGAATCTCAAAATAAAATTTAAAAAAGAAATATTAGGTTCTATACTCCCTACTTTGTTCACCTTGAAAACATATTTTCCCAGTCCTTCGGAAGTTCCAGGATCCCTCAATGTTGCACATCTCTCTCTTACTGTGAATCAGCTTCTGTTATGCAAAAAAATAGTTAGAAATTAAGAACAGATTCAAAATTCAAATACAGAACATTATGCAATAACAGATGATGTTTCACTGTGATGAAATCACAGTTTTCAAGGGAACATTACCTTGCAAGTTTTTTCTAGTTATAATAATGTCTTACAGAGTGTCACATGCTGCTTTTATTTCTCCCACCACTTTTCTCTATTTGATTTCTCACATTCCTTTTCTTTGTTATATTCAATTGCTTTTTGGTTTTCCCTCATGTATACTAATTCGATCTCAGTTCTTTACTCTTAAGTCTGTGGTGATAACATTAGTATTGATAAATCCCAATTTGATTAAAAATTAAAATGTTAACACAAACACTGAAATTTGTTATAATTAACTAAATGATACAGGCTATACTTATATATTTTAATGTAATTGTTACCATTAAATAGATAAAATAATTATTAATATATAAATAAGCATTACATCTCTGTGATCATAAAGATGTTGTAAGTATATCTTACTTCGCTCATGTTTTCTTTCAATTAGCTGTAATAGCCTCAATGAGTACTTGATTTTATAAGTTTTCTTCATAGATTAAGCAACTTATGTACTGTGACTTTTATCTAAGGTATTATCAAAGTCTATAAATTTATATATTGCCAGTTCAGAAAATTTTAAGCTTTCACCTTATTCTGCATCTGAGGTTGCATTATAATTTTATAGATACACTCACAGATTATTTAGAGCTAAAAGAAATCTTAAATATTATCAATTCCTGCCATCTTGACTAAAACTGAGAAAACTCGAAAGGACTTGCCTTCCACAGATCACAAAGCTAACTGTCAGCAGAAGGTAAGGCAACATACATGTTTCCTATGACTCTCTTATTGTACACGTGAGCCACAATGTGTAGTGAACAGTTTTTATATAACTTAACATTTTTTATCTTTATCAAAACTCCTTATTGTCCAAAATCTGATATCATTTGAGTTAAGCTGTTCATATATTTCTAGTACTTTTATTTTAATGAGGACTGCTAAGATAATACAGATTATTTAGCTGCAAAATTCACCTTTAAACCTTGTACATCATATTAAAATTAAGGTCACAATTAATATATCACAAAGCTCTGGCATGTGTAAGCTAATTTTTTTCTCTTGACTTTAGGCATACTTGTTTTTGATAGAGTAGGAAGGACAGTAAATTGATACTTAGACTATAAATACAAAATTATTGAAAAACAAATATAATAGCATACAAAATTAGAATGCATATGAGGCCTGCCAGATTCCAAATATCTACTTTTATGTAAAATAGAAAACTATTCAGGTTGTTGCTTAACTGATCATATCAATAGGCTATTTATTAATTTCACGAGAAAACAAACTATCTGAAAGAACTGAACAGAAACAGTTTGTGCTAAGTTGCATTTTATCCACAAGAACATGTGAACTTCATTTCCAGAAACGTTCCTGTGACTGGGAAAATTTATTGTATGGATCATGTTTGTTGCAAAATATGAAAAAGGATCTCCATTTTTCCCTCCTTTCCTTATTTTTCCTACAACAAGTTCAACTGTAGAGGAGCAGTATGTTGCTAGTATGCCTGCCAAGTTTTAATTGAAACATTGTGATAAATTTCACTACCAGGTCAGATGTTGTTTTCTGGTTAAGGAGGGTCAAGTTGGTCTCTTAAGAACCACTTTTGATTTTTATAGTGTCCAGTGATTTGTTCCTGGAAGTTGATTTACTGCAGATCTGACCTCTGTCCCCGTGGTTGACCTTTGCCTGCATTGTCAAGTCTGCAGTTCACCTATAGCTACTGGTAGAAAAACGTATTTTATTAAACTGAGCTTCTCAATTTATTAGCGTGAAAATAGGCCTTTCCTGATCGATAGGACAGGAAGCATTCCCTTTATTGCTTTAGAGTAGAGAGTAAAGGTCATTTAACACAAATAGAATGAAGCACATAACAAAAACAGCAGTAAATATTTGATGAGTCAGCATAAATTATGGTTTACATTTAATAAAGAGTTGGCTGTCTTAAATTATATGTATCAGGCCCCCCAAAATATTAAAGGTTTTGAAACTTAGAATATATCTTGGAAGACAATCTTTGCAAAGTGTTCATTTTACATTGCAGCTTTGATTTTATTTTGAATATGTCTATCCTGAGGTTTTACTTAAGGATTTAAATGATACCAACGTTCATGAGGAACGCTGCTTTTTTTTTTCTACAAGTTCAAAGTGTTCTATTATCACAAATATTGCAAAACTTCCTTAATGAGACAGTGGACCTCAGAGTACATTGCAAACTGCACAGTGAGAAAAACAAAGAAGAAAATGGCAATAGTTTTTCATTTCACTTTTGAAACTATTGTGAAGGTGACATTAAGAAGAAAGAAGTGCTCCCTCAGAATCTTTGTCTTTCTGGCTGTCACCACTCAGAAGCATGCTTTTCAATCTTAGAGATAGGTTTGACAAGACTTGTAAAAATCCTGTTGCTCTATTTCAAATGAATACCCTAAGTATCTTTGCATCTTAGTATCATATCCATTTTTTTTCATTAAAATTTACTTATATTACTTGAACAACAGCTTTATTTTTACCATTTGAGACAACTAATTTAAGTAATTCGCATGGCTTTCAAATGTGTACAGATACTAATAAGATGACTATTTTTTATTCATGCTTACAATGTCATATCAATATTGTTTGGCATATGTTTTATTAAAATATCAGGCATACATATTCAAGGTAGCAAAATATTCTAATGGAAAAAGGTTTAATCAACACGGCAACAATAAAAGGATAAATAAAGTCATATACAAAAGCCTCTTTTTTGAACAATGGATTACTGATAAGGAGTTTAGATGTTTTAAACAATTTCCTTACAACTTGTGATTTTGCTTGGGCAAGTGATTGAGATAACTTTAGAATATACAGCACTGAGAATTGGGAGTTCAAAAATTATTATTTTTGATTTGGGAATTATATAAGTTAAGGTTCACAAAAGACTCAAACACAATATGAGTTGTTATTTTTATTATTTCTTGGTGGATTTTATTCAGGATGTTTACTTACTAAGCTAAACATAATGCTGCTTTGATTATCCTAGAACTGCAGTGTATGCACTTCAGTGCTCTTGTTATTTATGTAAATTATTAGCAGTCATAAAAAGCTCAGAAAAGTTTACAATTCAAGAGTATAGTAGTGAATTGAGTGCTGTGTCAGACTAATCTTTTTATCATGAAAGGTAAGCAAGAAATTTGTCTGTATAACAAAGGAGAAGCATTTTGCAACCAGTGTTTATGGTTCTTCAGAAATAAATAATCAGTCTCTGAGATTTCAAATATGCAAGTTCAGTTTGATTAATTTATCTAAATTTAAATAAAAATGGCATAAATAAATTCTGTTGGTCTACTGGAGAGGACATATAAATAGCATTAATAAAGTTTTTATTTTTCACCCATTTATTTAAGCACAATGTTATTGTAGCTGTAAAGTATGTGAGAGGAGACACTGAAGGATGACCAAGATACTTAAAGGTGACCAGGACACTGAAAGATGACCAGGGCTTTGACTTCCTTCAGACTGCTGGCTGTGCAGAGACTTGTGAAAGAGTGGGAGTTAAGACCTATTATAGTTTGAGAGTGAGGTGTCCTCTAAAAACTCCTATCTTAATGCAGAATATGAAATGGTTAGGTTATGAAAATTTCAACCTAATTTGTGAATTAATCAATTTGATGAGTTAGCAATTTAAATGTGATAGCTAGGCAGGTAGGGCATAATTTAAGGAAATGAGTCACTGAGGGTCTGCATTGGGGGTTGTATATTTATTCCTGACTCTTCTTGCTCTCGCTCTGCTTTCTGTCTGCCATGAGGTAATTAGCCAAGCCCTTCTATGATCCACTTCACCTTGATTCCAGGTAAAGGACTTGGCTACCTATGCACTGAGACCTTGGAATTTGTGAGCCCAAATTAAACTTTTTCTCTTCTGTGTTGTTCTTGTTATGATATTTAGTTAACAGCAACAAAAACCTAACTAGTACAGAAGTTAATTTCTTTAGAATTTTTACAGGTCTTGGGGCATGAAGAACATGCTGGCCCAGGTGAGATCGTACTACAAAGAATTACAAGATATTCCTTTGTTCCATGTCTGTTGTAAACCAGATTCAAAAACAGGAAACTTAACAACAATGAATGAGAGACATTTGAAGTCTTATAATAACAATGGCATCAAAGAAGACCTTTCAGGTACCTTTGCTGATACTTCATGTAAGCAATCGCAGTGACTCAGGAGGCTGAGGCAGGAGCATCACAAGTTCAAAGCTAGTCTTAGCAAATAACTAAGGATCTAAACAACTTAGCGAGACCCTGTCTCAAAATAAAAAAGTAAACAGGCTTGGTATGTGGCTCAGTGGCTAAGTGTTCCTGGGTTCAATCTTCAGTACTAAAAAAAAAAAAAAAAAAAATGGAAAGAAAATACATGAAGAGCATTATGTTGCATTGTATTGATCATACTGGTGACTAATTATCTTCTAAGCAAATGTAGAGTTATTCTTTAAAGTTCTTCAGAAAAGCAGGAAGAGGATTTGGAGCACAGTGGTAATATACATGTTTAGGTAGTGATCATTGATAATAGCATTTAATATCCCTGGTGGGTAAAAAAGTCTCAAAACTCCCCAGGTAGTCATGATAAAAGAAAATTATAACTCAGGGCTTAGAATGTACAAAGAACTATTGTGACATCTATATATAGTGAATAAATACTTAACATGCTCTTGTAAAGTAGTTATGATATTTATCCTCATTTTATAGTTAAAGATAATAAGTTAGAGATATGAAAAGTAACTATGTAAATTGTGGAGTTGTGATTTATGTTCTAAAGTTTTTAGCCCTATATATCTCATTCTGGGGGTGCTGAAAAACATGAGTTAAAAAATTTGTCACTTTCCAAATTATACAGAACTAGCAAGATGCAAAGCTTCAATTTAAAGAGGTTATTCTTATTTATATCAAAACCTAGTGCTTTTGATCATCTCTTCATCTTATAGCCTATGTGAAGACTGTTTGAAGTAATGAATCCTTTGAGATTAAGAGCCTTTGGTATGCTTAGCTTAGCACATAGGGATTCTACTGGGGATAAATGTTGCCTGGCCCTACTTAACAAAGCTTTTATTTGTTCTTTTTAGTTATACATGACAATAGAATGTATTTTGACATATACATACATGGAATATAAGTTCATATTTTTGTGGCTGTACATGGTGTGGAGTTACACTGGTTGCATATTCATATATGAACATAAGAAATTTATGTCAGATTCCCTCTTAGTTGTCCTGAATAGCCAGTTGCCTCAAAAATGAGTAATTTATTCCAACTTGATATCAAAAGTGAAAATTATTGAGAGCCTACTATGTACTGGGAATTACATAAATGGCATATATATACTATATCATTGAGTTCTCACAACAATGCTAAGTGTATTATTCACTTTATTTCACATATGATTAAATTGAGTTTGAGAAATCTGATTCACTGAAGGCTACCCTGATGACAAGGCATAAATTTGGTCTGTGTGATGAGGCTATAAGTTGCACATCAGCTTCTTAGGACACCCAAATTCACTCAATCAACTCCATGGTCTGCAATGGCAGTCTTCCTCTGAGCTTGACTTTATCCTGTTTGCCACCCATCTCCATTTAATTATTTTTTCTCATTAGTTTTCATTTATAATGAATAAAATTGGGAATGAAAAGAATGCAAAATAACAAGTGTTAAAAGCTATAAGCATTTGTTTTAGAACAAGTGTATGCACAAATTCACATTGTATATGTATATACATATCATATTATATACATACATATTCACATGTACATCTTATCAAAATTCTTTCTTTGTGCTATTATATTCACAGGTGCTCATTTTACATTTTATTCACATTTCACATTTTTAAATTCATATTTATTTATTGAGACTTATAAAATTCAATGGGCTTCCACATTTTTCACCTGCTTTCATGTACTTTGCCCTTTGGCTTATAAATTAATGAATTACTATTTGAGAGCATGTTCTTTTCTTTATTTTCTATGCTGTGTTTAGCAGATGCCACCTGTTTCTAGTGGGCAGGTTGGTTGTTGTTATTAGGACACAATACAGCATATAGAGCATATACACACAGTTGTTGGGGTATAATTACTTGAGTTCTTTATGGAGGTGAATCATCTCACAATACAAGGCTCAACAGGACAAAGTAAGACCAACTGTCTTTTATAACATCAGCTGCCACACCAAGTTTGGTGTTTTGCCACAGACACCAGGTCTTTTTTGTTTATCAGGTAATTAACATTAATGATGTCTTGCTGCTTGGCTTTGTTTCAGAACCAAAGCTCCTTCTTTGCAGATTTGGGTGGACTCCTAGGCGTGGGCCTGTGGCCTGACTATCTTAAGTACCAGCAGGCAATTCTAGTCTTAATTACCTCTCTGTTTTGTTCTTTACATTGGGCAATAAACATCCAGTCCAAAGGCAATTTATAGGAGAGAGGGGATTGGAAAAGGAGGGGGCTCCTCCTCTCCCTGCACAGCTTCCATCAAATAAACTAACTTAAAAATGTTTTGACCTTGAGTTTTCAAACATTATTGTAATTCCCCCATTTTTATAAGAAAAGCATTTTAAAGAAAGTTATTCAAATAAAACACAACCCTACAGATAGGCAGTCTGTTTATGAAATATGAGGGAATTCAATTACCCATGAATGGATAAATGGCTTTTTTTCCCCTTTCTTTGTCTGGTCATCATTGTTACTGTGGATTTCTTTAACAAAAGATATCAAAATAAACAGAAATATCTTCTATGAACTGTGAGCCTGCAGTTAAGTGGCATATGTATGGGAGTGTTTCTCTGAGATGTATTTAGTATAGGTATGATTTTTTTTTACATTATTATATTTGTAGCTAAGCCACACTAAAAAAAGAATGTACTACAGAAGAATGAGAAAATCCTTAAAAAAATAATGTAGGTAGCATTTAATTTTCTTTCTTATAAAAGTTAGACTTAATCAAAAGTATTAAATAAAATTTGAAATAATTTTAATTCAATTTGGTTTGTTGTAGATATATTCATATGGAAGTTATAAGCATTTGTTTTAGAACTTGTAACTTTTAAAATTTCATTGGCTAATTGACTATCTATTGATTTATACATTTTTATCTATGAGAACCATATTCTAACATTAATTTTAGTATGCAATATTTGCAGATAATTTTTAGAATTTGTTAGTAATATTTGAAACATTCTAAATGCCCAAATTCTATAATTACAGAGATATTTTTATTAGTAATAAACTGAAATACTATTACATTGCTTTAGGTAGGTAGTTTTTATGGAAAAATGATGAACCATTTAAAGTGAAGTTTGCCCACAGAATGTTTATGAAGCATTTAATTATTCTACAAAGCATTCTACATTTTGGTCTCTATGGCTTAATAGAATATCTGTGTTAAATTATGAATTCTGCCTATGCCTGTCCATGAGTTTTGCTGTATAGTTAATGCAGTCAAATAATTTCCGATCACATTTATCAAATTTAAGTAAACCTTGTATGTACTGTTGCAAATAGATAGGAAGACCATTTGTATAAATATATGATTTTATGTTTTGCTAGGAAACTTTGCACCAAATACATTGGGTTTTGTGAAATTCCTCCCCCACAGCTACCTGGGAAAGTTTCCATATCTTACCAATGTTCCTCAGACTTATGTGGCTGGGATATATTTTACAAGAATGACAAATAATCCTCTTTCCAATATAGATAAAGGAAAGAACAACTTCCCTTGGCATTCCAGTAGTCTTTTCCATTTTTAATTATATTTTTCAGAATTAGTTTATACGATCCAACTAATTTGATCACATTTTTGTGTGTAGATAGAAAATCTAATTTTTAGATTTAGTCAACATCCATCTATTAAATATAAAATATTAGAAATATAATCAGTTTCATTGAATCTAAAATTTAGTAGGGTAAGGCATCAAGAAATTTACATTTAAAAAGTGTTTGAATTTTTCTCCACTTCATCTACTCAGTTTTGACTTATCACGCTTAATATTTATTCTACTAAAAGAGCTGAACAGGTTGTTCAGATGGCATACTGCATGGATAGTACTCGTGGTTATTTTGGTTATAATCCTTTATAGTGGTTAATTTGAGAAATTCCTTTAAGGAAACAGGATATTGATAATTTATCAGAATTTATCTGCAGAACTCTATAAATATAGTGATTTCTTTCTCTTTTATTTTGAAAATATTCTCTAACTCTGAGGTTCATAGAGGAACCAATAAGTCCTTCACATCATTTTTCATATTTTCTCTTTCATTTAATAAACATAAAGAGCTTAAACTAAACCAACTTTTAATAAATCATAGCTATTTTATTATTTTCCATATCTTAATGATAAATGTTTATATTATTTGTGCAAAGAGGAGCATAACATTACTTATTTTGAAACTGTGTTGTAAACAAAGAAAAATAATTTTACATCATAGAAAAAACATTGTTGTGACTATTACCTCCTGGGAACTAAAATGGACATCACTATGGGTCTGATGAAGGTTGGAAAGAGAAAAATATATTTATTCTAGACCTATGACTCTCCCACATTTCTTTCAATTGACATGCTTTGAATAGAGTTAATATTCTGCACTTTAAATCACAAAAAAATTGGCAAGAATGGTAAAGGATACAATGATTTTAAAACTAGGAACCTATAATAAATGCACTGTGCACATACAAGAAAGTGGTTTTCAAAATCACTTGCACTTTAAGTCTTTTGCCAACAATAAAAGATCTTGATAATCAAATGTTAAGTAAATAAAAAGAGTGCTCAAGTCAGTCAACTTTTTGGTTTTTTTAAGTCAAATCTGTGGGATGGGATGAAATGACTTAGACATGGACTGGGTGACTTCATTTGAACCTTTGTAGATATACACTTTGCTCATCTGATTAATAGGTAAATCCACATACAACAAAATCCTTAATCATAATACAATTTCAGTATTTTTAAAATGAAATTAAATTTTCAACTTGAACAGGAATCTGAGAAAATTTACACGTGTTCAAGCTGTGAGGTGAGAATAAAATTACCTGACTTGATGGAGACAGTGTAGTATAAGATTCCTGATGACCAGAAAATATTGGGCAGAAGATTTGAACCCTGGTTTGAGGGTGTGTTGTCTTTGTGGGATGTGTGTGTGTGTGTGGGAGGGTTGTCTTTCATCACCAAATTGCTTTTGCATTTTCTTTACAAATCATGGAAAAGAAAGGAAGTTATAATAATAATGAAGATCCATTTTTACCATCTTATTATTTTCCCCTTATTCATCTGGGAGCTTCCATGCGGTCTTAAGCATCCAGTAAATACTTATTTAGCAAAAGGAAACAGAATATATTTTCTCTCAGACTCTTGCATTGATACATTGAAATAGCAGGGAAGGGAAAAAAAAAGAGCCCATAATGCTTCATTAGTTAATTGTGCAGAGTACAGCTCTTTAGGGGTAAACAAGTGAAGGACATTTGCTGAATGGCCCGTCCTCGTCATGCATATTATGGCCTAATGATGCTAGTAATGGTAGGAGGCTCCTGGAGAGTCATCTGTCAAATTAGCACATTGAATTATTTATTGCCTCAGAGTAAAATTGTTGAAAGGTAACAGCTGAGACATGGTTTGTATAAATCTAAAATTCAGAAAAAATGCTATGAAACTTCTGCAGCTGCTTTAAAGTTATATTTGTTTTTCTAACACTTGTATTTATGATCACAGCAGTCCTTACTGGGTGAACAAGTTGAATTTATTTTTATCTTTAATTCTGATATTGTATGTGTAAAATCCCAAATGATTCATGCTATTAGTTATAATATAACATCATAAAAATCAACCTTCTTGTTGTTTTAAGGCTTCATAAATATTTTCAACTGCATCACCTATGTAAGACATAGACAAAATGTCAATTTGGGTGAGGTTCTGTGCCCAGAAAACTAACATGGAAAACGTGGATCTTAATTCCCAGTCCTCACACCTGTTCATATCTTTGTCTGACCACAGAGTTATCTCAGGCAAAAAGTCTACCTTCTCATTTTTCAAAGAAGACAAATCAGAGCTGGACTCCTTATAAAACAGAACAATAAGCATGGTGATAAATTTAATTCAGGGAATTCTATAGGTCTGAGGGAGACAATATATTTAAGGTCTGTCAAAAGTATTTCATTATTTGTTGAGCACTTATTTAGTTATCGGCAGAAATTGTTTCTTCTGTTAACCCATATTCTGTAGAGAAATAAAGCTACTTCTTCTGGCCAGTGAAGAGTTATTAACTGTTCAGTAAGAAAGGAGAAAGGAAAGGAGGGAAAACAGTTTACTAATTCTCTATGGCACTTATCATTTCTTTATTTCTTATTTTTAAAATGTTGTTCCCATAATTAGATAAGTACCCGGGAAGTTTTGAATTTTGATAATAAAATAGATCACTAATTTTTAATAAGCAGAACTACATATGTACTGTGGGTCTCAAAGTAGTATCTAATGACCTTGCAAAACCACTAAATAGGGATCACCAGAAGCAATTGAGAATACATATATAAATGTATGTATCCATTTGGTCAGAAACAGTTTCAATTTATTCTAAGGGTATTCTGGCACCCTAGAGACTGGCACCTACAATTTCTGAGCTTCCAAGTAAAAAGCTAGCATTGAATCAATACTTTAAATATCAACAGACTTTTGATGAGCAGAGTAAAAGAGATAAGCAAAGTCATCTTAGAGGAAAAGCAGCCAAGAAGAAGTTGTTATATAAAGAGGCGACATATCAGTCTTAAAACAATGTTTTATGGGGTCCTGAAACACTTTGGATACAATGTTAAGGAGTATACACTTTATTTTAGAAAAAAAAAAAAGTTTGTTTTAAATATACATAAACTTGATGGATTCAGGAAAAGAAACTTTAAGAAAGGATTAAATAATGTTATAAGAACACACCAGGCAAATTCTAAAATACTACATGCATCCTGGCATTCACCATTGTCACACTATGGGTACCACACACACACCATACCATACTGAAGGCGTGATGAAAGAAAGAGAAAAGTAGAAGTACGGAGATAGGTAACCTGTGTCCTGGGCAAACAGGAGTGCTGTTCATCAAAAAAATGAGAAGGTGATCAAATTTGACAATGAAGATAACAAAATGTCATTATGGATATTTTGATTTGGAGTTGAAGTACTAAAAACAGAAGTTGGCTAGAAAGTTGTTGAAAAGCAGAAACAGTACATAAAGGGTGAGCTGAAAATTTATGGATGAAGAAAGGATATTTCTAAAGGGAAAAATCATGGGAATAACTAGATGGGTTAGTTGGTATGCCTTGGCCAATGCAAATGTTTTCCTTTCTTTTGTTGAGGAAAGCATCATATGAACTAGTACTGGCTTCACTACTACATCAGTATTCTCATCAAGGTTTTATTTTTCTATTGCTCTTAGATTTTAATTCTTTTTTCAAATCTTTAAAGTTCTTTTTTATCCCCCCCCCCGTCTTCTTTATTTTTTATTTCTCTTTTAAATGAGAAAACACCAATTCTTTAATTATTTTATGTACCTTATCCAATTGAACACATATAAAAATTATAAAAATACAGGTATTTCCAGTTTTTAGCAGCTAAATCTAGTTTTCAGCAAAGCTTAAGGCACGGCACGGATAATCCAAGGTATATGTAATCCCATTTTTTAAAAAATATTTATTTTTTAGTTTTAGGTGGACACAATATCTTTATTTTTTATATGTATGTGGTGCTGAGGATTGAACCCAATGCCTCATGCGTGCTAGGCAAGCCCTCTTCCACTGAGCCACAACCCTAGCCCAATCCCTTTTTTTTTTATTTTGCTATTTTGTCCTTTCAATATCACAGTACCTCCTGCATACTCAACATCTCAATGGATACCTTCATTTCTAATAATGATCCTCAATTCCTCTTTTCTTTCCACTTTCCTTTCTCATTTCTTACTATAGATCTTTTCTGCTCTGCACTGCCACTCAATCTGCTTCTTTATGTGTTTAGTTATATCCAACATGCTTTTTTATACTGACCTAATAAAACCCATCAGGCTATTTTAATTCACTAATATTGAAAAAGGTCTTTTACCTTTATAAGTTGGCAATGAAGTTGTTAATCATCTCAACACCTCCCTTCTTTTAATACTCAAGGGTAGAGTTGATTATTCTTTTTATGTTACAATAAGTTATTTCATGTTAATAGAATGAAGATGTGGTTTCAGCTGCATGACATTCATCCAGAGAAATCACTACTGTTTAACTTCATATGAATACATGCTAAAATAAGTTTTTCTTCTTATCCACATATATGCAATTCATGTTCCACAAAATACTTCAAAGACAAATATTTTATTCACATGAAAAGTTATCAGATCATTTTTAAGAATTATACTGGTTTTTTTTTATTTTTTTAGAATAGTTCTCTGTTGCAAATACATTGTGATAGTTGGATTTTATTGAGACAGGCTATTAACTGCTACTTGCTTGACATCCCCCAAAACAGAGTCTCCTCTTTTACTTCCAAAAAAAAAAAAAAAAAAAAAAAAAGCTGTAAGAGTGATACTTAGAACAGGGAAGAGTGAGTGGCAGCTAAGTGTTGAAGCAGCTCATGTTTAACTTTGTCTTGAGGATGACTAAAATTATCTCACATCTAGAAGCGCCTGATGGAAAAAATGGAGCAGGGTCTTGTGGACAAACCGGGTTTTTGCTTTTAAAGCTTATTTGTTTAGAGGAGCAATATTTACATGTAAGACCTGAGGGAATGGTGTTAGCTCTCCAGTAGGTGGCAATCTTCCCCTAGAATACTTGTCAAACCTGGGTCCTAGTTCAAGTTTGGGATGTGCCAGACTGCCTAAATATGCACCCAATATTCTGTCCCTGAAATTTCAAAATTCCAACAGAAGAACAGACCTCCTTGTATTACAACATTTTCTATGCTCTTAATTTTCAACAGAATTAAGTTTTAGCTATTGTTATTTGGATATATATATATATATATATATATACATATATATATATGTATATAAAGATATACACATCTTTAGCTTTATGACATATGCATAGCTTTATGATATGACATATAGATGCTTTATATTATATATAAATGTATGTCATACAGGTATAGTTATATTAGCATAACATTTCCATTATCCTTCCCAAAATACCATGTCCTATATATTAGAAAATGCTCTTTGCCAAATGTCAATTTACAACTCTTTCAAGAGAGTAAATGAGAACATGAAAAGTGTCATCACCCTTGCAATATTTTTAAAGCAGAACAATTTAATGATTTTCTCGATGACATTTGACTTTGCACCATATCTATCCCACTCATTTGGGAATGTAGACCTGAAGGTTTTGTAAAGGTTTGTGCAAAATACCAAAAGTGTTTCCCAGTGGAAAGTTTGAAAAGCAGATTTTTCTGAGGAAAGACAGAGCAATGATAATACTTAATCTGGGAGAAAGAATTTAAAGGAATGGTTACTCTGCTGTAACATGATATTTTGTTGGTGTAGATTTTTTTCTGGTGATGTGTAATATAATCATTACTGCTGTTATTCTGAGATATTAATGTCAATCTTTCCAGCAACCACAGAACACATTAGTCATAGTCTCAAGTCTTCTCACCTTTTCTGTTTTTTTAAATAACTCCATTATTTTATTTTAAGTAATGATTATTATTAATTTATTTTAACCTATACATAAGAACATAAACTTGCATGTATATAAGAACATAAATTTGCATAAAAGTGTTTTCTTAGTTGTAGATGGACACAATATTTTAATTATTTTTTTTTTAATTTTTATGTGATGCCGAGGATTGAACCCAGTGCCTCACACGTGAGGCAAGCACTCTACCACCGAGCCACAATCCCAGCCCATAAACCACTCATATGCAAGTTTCCTTATATATCCATAAATTTGTATATATTAATGGAGTGACATGTGATGTTTTGATACATACATACATTGTCATACCTTGTATTATTGCATAATAGACATTTTTGAACGTGTAACTTAGTAGGCATTAGTCAACCTCTCAACATCCCTCCCTTCATGGAAACCGTGTTTCTACTCTCAACTTCTATGAGAACAACTTTATTTTAGATTCCATACATAAGTAGATCAATTGTACCTGTCTTTCTATACCTGGCTTATCTGATTTAACAGAATTATTTACAGTTTTATTTATATTGTCACAAATGAAAGGATTTCATTGTTTCTTTAATAGTTATACTGAATAGTATTCTATTATGTAAATTATATTTATTTGCCCATTATATTGATTGCCAATTAAGTAATTATTTTAATTTGGTATTTAGTTTTACGAATATGACCCAATACAGTGTCCTGACTACTGTCCAGTAATATTAAGTTCTACTCAAATTCTGAATAGAAAACAGACTTGATTTTCTGCTTTCTTGATGTCATATGTGGGTGTAACTTGCTTTAACTAAAGAAATGTTTGTGAAAGTGATACATGTCACTTCTGAGCATAAACATGGAATTGCCAAAGTGATAGTTCCCAAAAGGGACTCCACCATGAGCCTTCATCATTTAGTGAAGTCAAGGTGGAAAAAGAAGTCCCATGTTTACCATTATAGATATGTAGCATGGTCAAGGAATAGATCTTTATTATTTGTGACAACTGATATAATCGGTCTTTTGATAGCTTAGTATAACATAACCTATCCTGATTAATGCCACGAAAAGCAATCAAACTTCGGAGCATAAAATATGTAATTAGCAATATTAAATCTCATATTAGGCTTACCTCTCCCCTTATAAGATAGGAAGAAAATATTGCATGCAAAGAAAATATACTATGGGAATATGTATGTGGGCACTAAAATTATCTCAAACTACTATTTCTTTTTATTATGGAAAAAAATTGCTCTTCCAGTTTCTCTCTCTTTGGGGTGAAGCCTGGACTCCTCTATAACCTATCAGCAGTCTTAGGGGTTTAACTGAAAATATTAGTAAGTTAAACTTCAGAACAAAGTTAGGTATCAGTCAATCTTAATACATGTAATTGCTAGATATTTATCATGAAATATCTCTTCTACAGGATTTCTCAGATACTTTAATATTCATTGTGGATTTCCAAGAATGAAATATAACAGTACTGGAAAAGTGAAAAGCCTAATAATGTCTATGAAAGATGATCTCCCTCTTCCTTGTGTTTAAACAGAAATAATATTTCCTTCTTTAAAAACGGAAGTGCATTAACCATTACAGGGAAACATTTCTTCATAATCATTTCTGTTTAGAAGCATTACTTTGAAGGAATAAAAGAAAATTTTATAAAGTATTTATTACTTAAATAAATTCATAATTATTTCCAAATATTATAACCACCACTCATATGCAAGTTTCCTTATTGAGAATAAAGGGTATGATTTGAGTTCAGTACTGTGAAAATCGCACACTGTCCTATATATATCTGGATGTGTGTCAAGTATTTAAATCCTATATGAATCCCAATCTAAATGTGTCATTATTTATCAAAGAATGCAACTATGAGTGTCCAAATTAAGGATATTCTCCAATTTTTTGGATACCAAAATTGTGTATCAATTAATGTCATTTTAAAAAACAGAGAATGATAAGAAGCACAAAATTTTCAAAATTTATGTGATATTTGGAGAACTCTGTGCGATCTGATGTGATTCAAACTAAAAGGGGTATTCAAAATATGGGACTTACATAAGAATATTTAATTATATAAAATAAAAACTACTTTATAATCTTAAAATGAAACATTTCAGGTAGGTAAGAGTACAAAATAACTAAGGATATTTGAAACTTATCCTCACCAAGTAATATATCCTGAAAATAATGAGCACAAATTGTCCCAAGAAGTGTCAGATTAGATATCTAGGGGGAAAGGCTGTAGGAGTGAGGAGGTAGGGAAATGAGCATCTATTGATCACGTAGATATCTTAGGCATTTCTGTGGTGTTTTCCATATATTTTCACACTTCCAGTTACCAACTATCCAGTCAAGTTGGTTACAATTCTCATTTCAAGACATCCTTAAAGAACTCTTGGACACCAAAGTAAAAATAATTTCCTTGAAGTACATACACAAGCTCTTTTCATAATTAAATTTCATAGTTGTTAAACAACCTTGTTGTTACTTATGAATTTTTACTTATGATCCCTACACAATGATAATTTGATTTTAGGAGTGTTGCATTTCTTGAAAACCCTGCCCTGACTACTAAGATATTGAATTATTTCAACGAAAAGAAATTAGCATTATGTATTTTCTTGGAATAGAATGCTTTATAGAGCAATATATGTACATGCATGCGCACACACGCAAGCACACACACCTTATATTGATGCTTTGTTTAGTTAATCATGACTAAGGAAATCCTCAAGACCTTAAATTAACCTAAACAGATTCTGAAAGGCAGAAATAGCAGTTACCTTCTTTAATGTACTGCTTAATCTAAGATTACTTTTTGCTGTAAAAATAACTCAACCTTATTTTTCTACTTTCTATACATTTTTCTGTACAATATCTTGCTATCATAGTCTTTCAAGCAGAAAAAATCAATTATCTATCTGATATTACTTAATCTAAAGTAAACTGCTTACCCAATAAATACTCTTCCCTAAATTTTATTACATTTTTGCAACAATCCTAATGGATGCCTTTAAAGGCTTCTGGAACTTTTATACTTTAAGACTGGGAAAACTGATGATTCCTTCATCTTCTCTTATTCTCATTTTCTTTCATTCTCATTCCAGCCTAAAACACTAATCCTAGGTAAGATCTTTCCCATATTAACCTAAACTTTGGCCATGGTTTTTACTGTATGCTTCTTGTATTGAAATTTTTTACCTTGTTTTAAAGCGTCACTATAGTTGTTCTACCACAATTTTGCACACTGATCAAAGTCTCATCCTATGAAAAAATTTAAAGCAATACATTGAATGATAGAATAGGCTTTGAAGAGGTAGCCTTGTAGTTAAGGCTACCTACTGCCTCCACCGTAACATATGGCTTTATAGCAAAGATGTAGACAACAGCCAAGTGGAGTACCAGCAGCACTCCCAATCTCAGTTGCCACTGTCCCCACTGTACACAGGATCCCCACAAAGGTTGGAGGAAGCAACTATTTCTCAAACGCTCTCTCTGTCTCAATAAACCCATGGAACAGTCAGCAAGTTTCCAAAGTCCAGATTTAGCTTCTGCCCATCTTCTAAGAAGATGCAAGAAGGAATTGCATTTCAAGGACAGGCTCTTACAACCAGTCCTTAAATCTGGAATTGAGATTTGCTAACAGGTTTTACCGCAGTTGGTACATGGTGATTCACATATGGTGTTTGTGGTAACTAGCCAATCACAGGAAAATAATTTAGCACATAATGTGTTCAGGCATCTGAAAGGAGATCCAATCAAATGTTCACAGACATTAAAATCATATACTGCAAACACGAATCAAAAACATGACATTTAAGTCATTCCTTCCAACTAATACTTTTGTAGCAAACTTAACACTGATGGTGATGATCAACTTTCTCCCTTCACAAAAAATGCATAGCAACCCCATATCCATTTTGGAACATATCTCTCCCAAATATTTAAATAATTTCTTGCTGATAAATACAGAGTTGAACACTTCATTCAAAATAATTTGAAATAATATTAAAAGAAGTGGATGAATGGAAGGATCCAGAATTTGAGGAACACTGCAGGTCCTAATGCAGTTTGTCATATTGGCCCATGATATCCTGGTTTCATTTCCTCTGCCATGGTTTTTTCCTCTGCATTACTCAACTGTAGCAAACAAAAGAATTAACTTTCAGTGGAAATACATGGCACAAACTGGTTTATTTATTTACAATGGAAAATAAACACAAACTAGAAACAGCTGACCTTACACATGTAATTTCCAAAAGAAACCCAGTTACAGTGGATATGAAATAAGTGTGCTAAGCTTATCTCTGGGATTGAAAACTGGAAACCCACAGACTGCAGTGGGGACTGCAGATATTTGGGGAAAGTCCTTGTAGGTGTTTAAACACTTGGACAGACTTTTGGAAAATGAAGGTTTTCTCACAGGAATCCGGCATACTAGCCTCTTTTAAAATACTAGAAGATGGCCGCAGACACCTGGATCTAAATGGTAGGCTCCTGCTCTTGGTCATCAACCTTCTCTACAGCTTGCCAACATGAAGTTAGCTGTGCTCCTTTGCATCACAGGCCTGGCCCTTGAGGTTTAGATCCTTGTCTTCCATTCTTTCACAGAAAAGATAATGAATTATGTTCTGAGTCTGTGTATCTCCCTCCCAAGCATCTATAACGATCTTTCATTAAGAATAATTTTTCTCTACTTCTGGTCTTATCCCAATTCATGTTCACCTGTTTCCCAGATCTGAAGCAATGAATCTGTCAACAATATGTGCAAAGGTTTTATCAGATATTATTTCATAATTAAAATGCTTTGATAGTGTTATGAATCATGTTAATTGAATATATGCTAGAAATATAATTAGAATATAAACTACCCAAAATTTCAAGAATTAGAACTGACTTCTTAACCACTTTTTGTTAATGATTTTATCTCCATAAGTCTTTTGATATAAACTAATTTATTAGAAAGAGTTTCTGGATCAGGTTAAATTGTTTGGTATATTATTTAATAATGTATCATTGCTGTCACTTCCTTAATTGTGCCAGTGCGTGATCCCAGGAGGATACAGGATGACTTATGTTCTATAATATCAGGAACATTTCAGGAGAAAGTACAATTCTCCCTGAAGTGTTCATTTTATCCCTGAATCATTTTATACTTAAACTATGAAAAACATAAGTTCATTGCTAGAATTTATCATAAGCACTAAGGTTTTTGTCATGCCCAAGGTTAAATGCATAGTAGATTGTTAGAATGACTGTTGATCCATAGTAGGAAGAAAATCTCAGAAAGTAGACTCTGTTCTGGACACAAAGCAGATAACATCTTCAGAAAAATATCCATCTTTACATTGACACATCTGTTCAGATGAGCAAGCAGAACTATTTTATAAGAAAGGTAACTAGATACATGTTTACAGGCTCAACAACAATGGAAAGAAAAAAGAGCACAATGATCAATGGTCAAAAGGAAAACAACAATAAAAAGAATGTTAGTACAAGTGAAGAGGGTGTTGTGCATATGTCACAATAAAAGGGAATAGTGGAATTAGCAACTGGAGGGACAATTAAAGGCAGGGAGTACAGACTAACCATTCTAGTGTGAATGGCAAAAGACAGCATAGTGGGATTTGAGAAGGCAATGCTGATCATTGCTGTTCTGGTCACAGACATAAAATCGAGTTAGTTCCAAGGAGCTGTATAAGTAAAAAGAATATCTGGATCAGAACAGTATTCGGTATATGCTTCATTCAATCTAAATAAACAGACAACTTCTACAATATTTAGTCATATTTCCTTCCTGGACTTTGAAGCTAATATGATGATTTACTCCCTGAAACTCAAATAACCACTTCTATTAGAGGTTCATGGTTGGTCTTCCATCTACCTGAGCAAGGATGCAAAGAATCTATCATTATACTATTGGAAAGTTGTGATAGTGTTGGGTACATTGAATAACACTGAATACTAGGTTGACAGTTTTTTTTTTTTTGTGTGTGTGTGTGTGTATGTGTGTGTGTGTGTGTGTAAGTGTGTGATGATCACTCACTGATGTTTATCATGAAATTTGGACAGTTTCATGAGACAGAAGGTTCTGCTATCCTAATGCCAAAGGGTATCTTCTCATTTGGAAACGGCAACTTCAGTCTCTAGAAAGCAGAGTTTTTAACTTTTTAGAAACAACACCACACACCTCATTAATATTTCTTTCAGAATCAAATTGTTTGCCTGATTTTTGTCCAGGAGCTCAAGGTGGGCTTCAGTGGCTGACAATCTGGAGACAAACTTGGGAGTGAACCCTTTGAGGGGAGAATAGAGCACAGACAGGTGAAGCCTGAGCCAGCGAAATCTCTACCCACTACTTCAAACTTACCTGTCCCTGGGTCCACAAGAAATATTGAATCTGTCACCATAGGTCTCCAGTTTTTAAGATTTTTACCAGTTGTATGTAGTTTTCTTTTGATATCTTGTAACCTTTTATCAGGAAAAATACTTACGGGAAAAACCTTTAGATTTAACATAAAACCTAATTCTTCTGCTCCTATTGAAGCTTGGAAGACCGGATCCTTATTAGAGTGCATTTCTACAAAGAGATAAACATTTTAAAAAATAAGCATGAATGGAATCCAGGATAAAATGCATCCATTTGTGCAGGAAAATAGCTTTTACTGAAGAAAATGGCACAAATTCATCATATGGAGAAAAATGACATTTCAAAGCCTATTTCCAAGATCAAAATGTAGAACTTTTAATACAATATATTAGCTTTTTAGCTGCTCTAAATCTATAACTTTTCAAAGCTGGAAAATTTTTTAAGACTTTTTGAAACATCAAAAACTAATTATCCCTATTAATAAAGCAATTGTCAAAACTGGTTTTAAACTGTTTAGGAACATCACAGTTAAAGAGGTGTTTGGAAGTTATTCATGCTATGGACATATGTTGAACAATAGTTTTATAAAATACTTTAATTAATCTTTGTACATAACTAGGTACCAAATGCAAATTACTAACTTTATAGAATAATCTCTCTGGCAGTACTATTAGTTTTTGTTTCACTCCTGTTAAATGCAATTCAACATGCCGTGACATACAGCTAATAAAAGGGCATCTGTCACAAGGGACTAAGTACCAAAATCAACAATTTGCATAGCGAACAAGGTTTATATTGTGGAGACTCATGTTGCCTTGTACTGAACAATGGGATGAACACTCCCTTATGGCCTCTACTAAGTACTAGACATGTGGCCTTAGAAAAAGAAATCCCCTCTCATCCCACTTTTTCCCAGTGGTGCTTTGTTAGTTCACAGCAAGGGTTTGACTTCATGCCCTGGTCTCTGTCTGAGAGGAAGTCCAGCTCAATTCAATTTGCATCTCTCTGCCTTTTAGTAATGAAACAGCATCCATTTGAGCAGGCCCCAGGATAATGCAGAGCAGATGGGCATGGTTTTGTCTAATTAGATTCTGGGCGGCCTATTTGCTGTAGTAAATGTATGTGTATTTGCTTATTTCACACTTATTTCAGTAACAACAGCTTAGTAGGGACAAGATAGAAATGAATATAGGTAGGTAGCCTCACTAAAGAGCTACTTGATACAAATCAATAATTTTAATTTAATTATTATTTGCTATCACTTATTTGATTAATTGAGGGCAGGCTTTTTGATCTCAAAGAAGGAAAACTTCTCATAAAAATTATTTTATTTAACTTTTTTCCCTCTTTTCTTTCTTCCTTCCTTTCTTTCCTCCCTCCCTTCTTTCATACCTGTCTTCCTTTTTTTGCCTTTTCTTATTTACTGAAAATCATTGTGTAGGCATTAAGTCTGTAATGCTTGTAGTTGATTTAAATTTTTAATTAAATAATCTATTTTAAAAACCTAATACCAAAAGAGACACCCAATTTTTTCTGCTTTTAGGTTATTTCAAAATACACAGATGGGTATTAGAAAACATACTCACAAACTTCTATTTTATACATTCAGTGAAGTGAATTGCCACATGTAGTGATTTTCCTTGGCTACACCTGTTCAGTATCCTCTCTGGTTAGGAAATCATCAGAGAGTAAACATTCAGGATTTGGCAGTTTCAGAAACAGTATTTTTCAATCTCCCAGTTTTGACTTTCCCCCAATTGCTTGCAGTTAGTTTTCCTAAGCTCTTCATATGCCATCATGCAAAATCTGGGGACCTAGATAGAGAGAAAATGGAAAGGGTGTGACAGAAAAAGTTTTACTTGAGAGAGGTCATAATTTGATTCTCCTCCAATAATCTCCCCTGACTCTTTGTTCCCTGAGGGACTGGTTGCCTAAGGACTTCGCCCTCTACCTTCTCAGTCAATACATCATAATGAAAATTTAAATCAATATCTTGAAGGTAGGAATTTTTAAACTGCATTATGGCATTACATAGTAAAAGCCTGCCCCTAAAATAATTTCAGACTTTTCACATACGTATGTATAAAGCTTGAGGAAGAGAATCTTCTAAATTAAACCTCACCACATAGAGGACGATTTGATGTGCTTATAAAGAAGCAACACATAGTATTCAGAAATACACACTGGAATAGCCAGATATTCAAATCTGGATTCTCCTTCTAGTTATCTATGAAGATTGTTAGACTCACTGAGCAAGCATCTTTAGCCAGATACTGAATTTTAAGTGCTTAATTTGCTTTCCTCCCCACAGGCTAGTTTATCAGTGAACAGTAAGTAACCAGCTCAATTCTAACAACAACCACCAAAGTAGGATTCCCACATCTCTGTGTTGCTTCCCATTCTCCAAGGACCCAAAGAAGAGTGCTATCAGCAGCTCAATTTTAACATACATGAACATAAATTTATTGTCTGGCCTTCCTCCACTCGAGACCTGTTTCCCCTCCAGTTTCCATATCTTGGTAAATGACACATCCATTTTATGTCATAAAAGCCAGAAACCTTGCAGTCTTCTTTGATCGCTTCCACTCCCTCTCTCTTTCCCTCTATGTTACATCACTTATTCTTGTTCATTTAACCTCTTAAACAGCTCCTGAATTGATTTCCTTTATCCCATGTCCTCAACCAGCCCCAGAGTAGGTTCACATTGACTCTCTGGAAGAGAGTACAATCCTAGCCAGCCACCTCACTCCTTCCTACTCAAACCCATCCATAAAACCAATTTTTCTAGAACACAAATATAACCCTATTATTCTCCTGCTTTATAACTTTCATTGGGCCCCCATTGCCTGTATAATAAAATTCTGAAGTCCATATTATCAACAACTTCTTCCATCATCTTCTTCTTTCCACTGTTTTCTTGGTACTGGTATCTTACTATTCTGACTGATCAAATTTCTGGTTATAACTCAAAATATTTTCCCATGTCTGCAAACAATGCTTTTTGACCTTTGAAGTCCTTTGGGGGTTTTCTGTCTCAGTGAGCTCCTTTTAATTTTTAATACTAATTTCAAATCGATCTTTCCCTGTGACAATTTCTCTGGCTCATCTCTGCCAATGTAGGCTTACCCCAGATTTGTGTTTACACTTTGTCTTGCAATTGTTTACTGGAAACAGATAATCTCCAACATTCTGAGCACCTCAGTAGTGCACACCTGATGCCTGCATAACTTCTTAGAATATAATAGAAAATCTGCAAGTGTGTGCTGCATCTATGAGTGCATGATATCAGCGTCTCTATTCTTTTCTTTCTTTGTTAATATTGCCACAATTTCATTAGCATACTCAGTCGAGAGTCAAGGAGTTATCACAAGGGCAAACATTTCCTGTATACCCACCACCTATGTTGTCATATCAAATATTTTCCCTGTATTCAAAGCCGTCCAAAGTCTGTTTCTTACATCTGAATCAACGACATTTAATGATTTCCCAAAATTTCCAGTCACATTCAACTTTCTCTCCACTTTAAACAACTCAGAATTGTTAAAAAGGCATCATTGCTTATTACTAAACTCATTCATGAGTCTGCATATCAAATCAGCCATTATGTGTACTTGAATTTCACAGGTACTAAGGTTGGATGCTTACCAGTCTTGTTCATGTGATAACACTCTGTCTGATTGCCTTCCTTGATGTGCTAAATATGTTTAAACATATTCTTTTCTATGTTATTTTCATTCTAAAATATTTCCAATACCTCTCTTTGTCTGCCATAGGATATATACCAAAAAATGCTTTCTCCAATTCCTATTTACACATCTATTTCTTAAGATGCACTTAGTTTTTCTAGGCAAACACCCACCTTTCCAGTTCTGGTCATTTATCTTTTCTGAAATATATAAGGAAATGATGAAGAACTTAATTGATTATTGTAATATATGTAAATTATTATAAATAATAAAATATTCATGACAGAGAAGTTCTGGGATATGTAGTAGGCAGGCCTGGATATCAAAACAGTTTTCTGTGCTGGCTGGCCACTGATTCGAGATAGAGCTGGTGGCCTTTAGTTAATTCTCAGATGTATACGTGTGTGTACTCTTATTTATTCCACAGATAAAGTTAACACAATTCCATTTACTGTGGTGGGAAATTTCCCATCTAAATACATAGTTTGAAATATTCCCATCCATAGATGTTTTCCAATACCACAGATTTATTGGAATCTCTGTTGTTGTTTTTTGTTTGTTTGTTTGTTTGTTTACAAATTTAGCTAAATTCCTAACTGGGATAAGGACTAAACTTTCTGTTGATTAATCACTTTTTTTTTGGTAAAGAATAAAAGGCTGTATTCAAATTATTAGCAAAAACCCAAATGATAATAATTTGTGTCTAATAATATTTCTGAAGAAAGGGTAAAACATCCCTCTTCATTAATTTTTAAAAAGAGAGATATTTCATTGTACTTGTACAAGTGAGAAAGACAAGGAGGTGTTTCCTTCCTGGTCAGAAAGGAATTCTTGACTCAGGGAACCATTTGTCTCTTTTACTCCTAACCCCCCAACACATACCCCATGACACTAACACCACATCAACTCAACCATAGGGTAGGATATGTTTTTCATCATCCAAGGAAAGTGTTTTGCATTGTAATAGCACTTTGCTGCATTCAGGTTTTTTCCCTTTCAATTGTGATAAACAAATGCTACTGCTAAATTAATTTGACTCCTGAATATATACAAATAAACCCCCAAATCTTAGGCTTATCTTTTGATAATCTTTTTCTTTCCTTTATCCAACACTTTAGCATGTATGTATCTCTCTATGTGTGTATATACATGTATATATATATACATATACACACATACACATATATACATATAGATCTATTTGTAAATATATAGATATATAAAAGTATGGTGTATATGTCTACATGTATTTGGCATACATGTTCTACATATATGGTATACATTTATATGTGTATATATATTTGTATATGTACAATCATTTGTGATTGATATATATATATAACCAAGACTACAGTCCAGGTTGCTTACCCCATTCCAAACACATCTGGTTCTTTCTTAGTTACATTTTCAGTTTTTTTCATAACATCCACTCACTTTATCTAGAATACCTTATTGCATCTTTTTCTGTAAGTTGACATATAATTTGAGTACCATAATGTTCACCCTTAAAGTACCCAATTAAGTTGTTTTCAGTATATTCACAAAGTTATTCAGTCATTACCAAAATCTAATTGTAGAATATTTATATCTCCTCAAAAAGAAGTGTTGTGTTCATTACCAAAGTCCATTCCCTTCTTCCCTTCAGAGCCTGGAAACCTCCAATCTGCTTTCTAACTTTATGGATTTACCTATCTTAGACATGCCACATAGAAGGCACCACACCATATGTGGCCTTTGTATCTGGCTCCTATCATTTAGTGTAATGTTTTTAGGATTCACCCCTGTAATAGCATATTATTTCTATAGCTGAATAATATTCAATTATATGGATGAATCACATTTTGTTTTCCCCTTCATTACTTGATGGATTTTGGGGTTGTTACACTTTTGGTATAGTATGAGTAATGATAGACACATTTATGCACAAGTTTTTGTGTACACATATATTTTTGGTTCTCTTGGGTATATACTTAGGGGTAGAAAGTTTGATCATATGTTAAATCTATTTTCAACTTTTCAAAAAATGACAAGCTGTTTTCCAAAATGGTTATACCATTTACAACACATTTTCTTGTCTATATATTTTTTTACTGTAGCTGTCCTTCTCTGTGTCAAGTGGGATCTCAGAATGGTTTGATTTACATTTTTCCAAGTGTTCAATGGCCTTTTGCAAATTTTCTTTTACAGATTCTAATCCTTTTTTGGATATAGGATTTGTACATGTTTTCTCCTATTCTGTTGGTGGTCTTTTAGCTTTCCTGATAAAATTGAAACTTACTAGTGAAAATTATGCTAATCCTTTAGTCTTATTATTAAATGACACATATTTTTTCATACCCTCCTTAGTTCTTTGGTATAAATGCTCTCTTATTTTTGCAAGAGTAGAACACCCAGTTAATACCTGCCATTTTATTTATAAAATCTTACCTTTGGGAAATGTTCATTTGCTCTATATTTGAATTCTTAAGAGCAGTGACTACATTTTTGTAGACTGCATTCTCCATGGTATCTTTACATATCAAGTCTAAAATATATTTTGTTAATGTATTAAAGAAGCAAGTGGCAACAGGGCTAAGTGAGATAATCTACACTTAAGGATATTAAGTGCATATGAGTTCAGGGAGCATTTTAAAGTTATGTCTCCAGATGAATGGACATTTATGAAACTTCTCTCTTCTTGATGGAGAGGTGAGGGTGAGACAATTATATTTGGATATCCCTAAACAAAAATATCACCAGAAACTGTATTACCTGACATTATTTAGTTTATTTCTCCACTAGATGACTTCTTAAGTAAACATAGTTAAGAATGTTCTATTTATCAACACACAACACAAACTTTTTTTGGCTTTTTTCTAATCATATATTCCATAATTACATTTTCTTTTACTGTTCACAACTAGAAATTTACCTGCTTTAAATGTATGTTTTTAAAACCAACAAGTTCTTGATTGCTCACTTTTCAGGGCTAGACTAGCACTGATCTTTCCCTTATGACTACATATTACTGTACTAATGAAAAACAGGACTTCTTTATTTGTAATGGCCTTGGGGTCAATTATCAATTTATCTTCATGTCCTGCAGATTTAAAATAAAATATGCTGTGCAGTATAACCATTGTACAAAATTGACAGTAAGTAGATTCTCTGAGTTTGGACTTAATAAAAAATACAAAGAGTGCTGCCTAAAAGGTTTCTCCAACTATAAATTCTATTAGGTAGCTTTTAATACAAGACAGTAGGAAACTGAACAACTAAATTAGACAGATTTTTTTTCCCCTGCTGCTTTTTGTCTCATACATGTGAACCATCATAGGAGGATAGTTTGCTAATTTACGGAAACAATATTTCATATCTTAATAATAGAACAAAAGATGCCTGAATTTTTACTTTTTTATATTCTGCATAGAAATCAAAATATCTATATCCATTGTCAACTTATATGCAAAAGACATTCTTCTGCCACTGTAATGCTTTAGCTAGCTTTTTCACCACTTTGACCAAAAGATCTGAGAAGAACAATATAAAGGAGAAAAAAAATTGATTTGGGCTAACCAATCCAGATGTTCTGTCCACAGTCAGCCAACTCCATAGCTCTGGGCCTGAGGTGACACAGAACATCTTGGTGGAAGGGCATGGCAAAGAAAAGCAGCTCAGGACATAGTAACCAAGAAGCAGAAAGAGTTCCACCCACCAAGGACACAATATAAACCCTAAAGGCAAACTCCCAGTTAGGTACCCCCTCAAGCCAAACATTACCTCCCTACCATGACCACCCTGTTACCCACATAGTCACCACAATACATAAGGAATATGTGCTTGAAATATGAGCAGCAATAATTTCTTTGTAAAAAGCAAACTAAATCCTTTATATTTACCAGCTAATCTATGAATATTGGAGTCAGATCATCTTGAGACTGTCCTCATGGAAGGCTGTGAAATAACGTAAAGTTTTATCATTCAACTCCTACTTCACACAGCATTGATTCCCACTGCTACTATCATGCTAAGACTCAAGTTCTGGATTTAAGAGATGAAGATAAGCATATCTTCCATGCATGTGTTACCATCTACACTACTTACAGTCATAGATCTAATGGGACTATAAAGGCAAAAAGAGATTTTAATGTCCTATTGTCTTAAATATGGGAGAACTATAAAAACTTATATTGGGCAATTTTATGGGTGTGCTATAAAACTTTATAGTTTTTTAAAGAAGCCATTTATATAGGACAATGGGACATAATTGGTTAAGAATAACTGTACATTTGAAAAACTGAGGTTTTATTTCTTAACATTTGAAGACAGAATTCACCTGTTAGATTCTATCCAATAAGGGCAGGAAATTTTAGCTACCAAGTTGCCATCCCTCAACAGTACTATCACAATTTTAAGGAAATCCACACATAACTGTATTGGTTACTGTATTAGACAGCATAGGTATAGAACATATCTATTTTCATAGTAAGGTCTAGTGGATGGTGCTGCTCTAGAAAGCAAGGAAACAAGCCCTGTATTTTAGAGCCCTATTAATCTTCAGTTGCCTCACTTTCAGAGAGTGACCTGGTCTGGGCCTGGAATTGTTAATCTTACTAGTTGTATATCATTGTCCATAGCTTACAAGTAACTCTCTTTGGTAACACAAGTAGAAATAAAATATAAAAAGAAATACAGCAAGATAAAAGGGGCACAATATGGATATTGATTATATTAAAGCTGCCAGAAGACTGAGCCTCATTTAGAATTTTTTTTTTGTTTTTATTAAGAAAATATATCAGAGAAAACATTCGGCATTTGTTTTTTTAGGATTGGCTAACTTCACTTAGTATTATCTTCCCCAACTCCATTCATTTACCTGCAAATGCCATGATTTTATTCTCTTTTTATCTTGAGTATTATTCCATTGTGTATATATGAAAGTACATTTATGAAGACATGAATTGGTGTGAACATACTTTATATACAAACACAGATATAAAAAATTGTGCTGGATATGTGTAATAAAAATTGTAATGCTGTCATACATGTAAAAAATAAAATCAATTAAAAAGAAATAAAGTAGAATCTCTAAAAACAACAACAAAAGAAAATATAAAAACTCACAGAGCCCCCCAAAAATGCAATATGGAAGTAAAAACTACATTGAAAAATTGTGCAGATTTTAGTTTTAAAGGGTTGTCAAAGCAAAGACAATATGTGTTTTCCCAAGAACTAATTTCTTATTTGTCATTTTTCACATTAATTTAAATAATAAACTTTTAAACATAAGCAAGTCATTTGATATACATAGCCCTTTTATGGCAATATAAACCTAATGTCATGTTTCTGTACTCATGCCCTATTTAGTTGAATATATTGAAAATAGATTAATAGAATTTTTAAACATATCGTTTCTAGAATTTACTTTCTAGTAAGCCAAAATTTTAGGTATTAATATTGAGAAGAAAATAATTTCCAGAAAAAAAATGTTTCAGAGGAATGCTTCTGGAAATATATATATATATATCAATCATAATGAAGATGTTAGATTATTTTAAAATAATTGTCTAGAAAGTTGGTTTAAAGTAAAGTTTATTTTGTATAAACAACATGGTTATAATTTCCCCTCACTTGGTTGGAGCAGCCAAGCTAGGATATGTATCATTGATTCCATTTTAATATCTTTTTCAGCATGTACTTTAAAATTGATTCTTATTAAAATAATAACAACATCTGACTTTCCAGGAAAGAAAGGCTTTATATTAATGGGGGTAGGGAATAGCTTCTTGAAGGAAATGCTTTATCCATTAGCCGCTTTCTGTCTAGATCCAAACTTTGGGTGTCGTTATGCAGAGGACACCAACAGGTTGTCCACACAAGGAAGGTTTTCAGCAGCACCTTCTGGGGAGCCCTCCCACAGCATGCCCCAGCTCCTGTGTGTGCCACTGATGAATGCACTTCAGGCAGGGCGAGGACACGGCTCAGTACAGTTCTCTAAACAGTGATAAATGACCACCTTTGTGTGAAATGGGTGAGGTGGGAGGGATACCCTTTGACAAGGCAGAAAATGAAATGATTACTATTGGATTCTATTGACTTGTCTGGTTAGAACAGTTGTGCCTCTTCCTAGAGGTTAATTGGACTTGAACTCAAGAAATTAAGAGGTCACCTGGGGTCACAGTGACAGCAGGCCCACTTTTAACTTGCTGCTAATAACATTTGGCAGAAGGAGAATGAATCTGGGAATTTTTGTCTGGGTGCAGTTCAATTTCTTTAAGAGTAATGGTTTATTCAAATTATTCAACAAATTTTAACTTTGTATCCCATACAAAAGTACAATGTGTTTTTGATTCCTATCAGGCACTTTTATGTAACATGAATTTTCTTGAAACAATAAACATTAGAGTACATTTTTGATTGACTTAAACACACACACTATTAGAATAGTTACTTAAAACTTTATCACAACAAATTAAGAAATTTGGATTTAAAAATAAAAGATACATAAATGCTTGAAAAAATTCTAATATATATATAATATCTTGTTTTCACCCCAAACTAAATGCTATCCATTCTTCATCATAGAAAATGTAAGGAAAGCAGAGTGAGATACTTTACAAAATGTGTAGTTAGCCATGGTTTCATACTGTGTTATCTCTTCTATTTCACAAATATGTTTGAAAGCGTCATACATTTTGATTTGAGAATTTTAAAAACAATTGAGTTGCTACTGCTTCTTAAGATCTTTATATCTACACACACCATCCTTGCTTGTTCTTCACTGGTTTTCTTTTCTTACTTTTTTTTTTTTTTTTGGTTACTTCACATTTCAGAATTCATTGCTTGACATTGACTCTGGCACTTTCCCATGGGCCACCTGCTTCGCCACTGAATTCCACAATGAACCCCAAGTGGGGCAGAGTCTCCCACGGTGTTTAGCTGAGGACAGGGTGGGGAAGGGTGTGGTATACAATATCAGGAAAGAGTCACTTGGGACAAACCTTGACAGCATCCTCCAGATGGTGGGCAACAGGCACATCCTTTCAATAGCAGTGCTATTCCAGCAGATGTGCAAGGGGGGCAGCATAAGGAGAAAGAGAGCCATCACTAAAAGCTTGCAACCTTGAAATTCTCAATAGCACTCCAGCTACTGCTGATGAGCTTGTGTTGATCAGCTACTTTAGACTGGACCCAAGAAACTTGGGCTTTTGCTTTAGAAGTGCTTTTGCTTCTTGGTCCTAGGAACAAAGCCAAGATATTAATATAGTTTTGAAGATTGAATACCCAACTCCTTTTCTAGTAAATTGATTTATTTTCTCTTAAATCTTATGATTGCTGGGTAAAAGGAGTGCCACAAATAAGTCACTAGGAGTACTGTCATTTCAGAGGAACATGGAGCACTGATCAGACTCTTAACTATCTTAACACTAAATATCAAAATATAACTTAACAAATTAAAAACTCTCTAAAACAAGCAGAGGAAATACACCCAGATTTTGATTTATTAGGCAGAGGAGAAAGTGCTCTGGACCAGGAATTGGGAAGTGTATATCCCTGTGCCATCTCTGCCATTTATTATGCATGATCCCAGACATGTCATTGAACAATGCTGCTCCTTATCCCCTATCTGTGAAATGAGGGCTCTGGTTTAGCTGATCACAAAAGTTGCTTCTAGATTGGACCATCTGAGAAACTATAGAAGTGGGGCTCAAACTTGGCTGCTCATTACAATCACCTAGGTAGCTTTAAATTGAATCAAAATCTGGGCATAGGGGGAAATCTAATTATTGGGGTGTCTTAAAAGTTCCACAGTTGCTTGTGATCCACATCTGAATGACATCACTAAATCCAGGCCTGATGCCTAGACCTGTAACACTACTCATATTTATAATGTGCTTAGCAAACAGTACTGTGCTGTGCGTCAGTTATCTAAATTATTTAGTCATTTCAAATTGTAATAGGTTGGATACTATGGTCTCACCTTACCCCATTTTAGAAATAAGTAGACCTAGGCTGATACATACAAAGTGAATCAGACTCAGCTAGAGAGTGGGGGAGCCAATAGAATCTGAGGCTGAATCCCAACTACTATACAGTTCATTGAAACAGCTCTCATGAGCTTCTTCTCTACTACTGGAATATCTGCATCCAGCATCTAGTAGTGTCTCTCATATTTTTCTGTGCAAATACTTCCAGAGACAACATCCATTCTTGAATTAAAAGATCAACATGAAAAGCAATCTATCTAGGCAAACAGTTTCTAAAATTGAACAAATTAACTGGAGTACTGAAGTACTTTCGTCTGCAGAGAATGTTTTCCTGGTAAACTCTTCGGGTATAAGGCTAAGAGTATTTAATGATGCCACAATCCTGATGTAAGGGACAGAATATTGTAACTTCAAATTAACCTTTTTCTCCTATTTAAAATAGAGATGCAGGATGTTAGTCAGTATGAACCATAACTGATTATAAAACTCAGTACCCTTTCTTCATGCCTATACTGTTGTAGCTTTTTAACATTATATTGGATTAGAAAATATAAATTTGCACAAATGAAGATACATTTTTGAATTTGGTGGTCCAATAGAACAGATCCTATAGTAGTTAAATTCACATAATTTAAATACAGTACTTGAGCTGGGCACAGTGGCACATACCTATGTTCCTAGTGGCTGGGGTAAAGCCGAGGCAGAAGGATCATGAGTTTCAAACCAGCCTCAGCAATATAGTGAGGCCCTAAACAACAGTGCAAGACCCTGTCCCAAAATAAAATATGAAAAGGGGCTGGGGATGTGGACCAGTGGTTAAGCACACTGGTACAAAAATACATACATAAAATAAACAAATAAATAAATATTAAAGCATTTAAAGAAAAATAGTTTCAAAATATTTTTAATAATATATAATTAAATCACCAATCAATATATAGTAAGAATTTTTTGATGTTCAAAATCAATTTTAAACTTTTTAAAAATGTCTTTCAAGGTTTTGCTTTATGAGAAAATTTAAATTATGCCAAGAGTAAAGACATATATATCTTGAGGAAGAAATTCTTTAGAATTCTCTTGTTGACTGTTAAATTACATTGTTCCTCCTCAACTCAGTTGCTGGTTTTTATACCAGAAGGGCAACCCAACTTTTTTACTAACTCCCATGTCACTTAGAGAAAACTGCAGGTCTGCCATTCACTCAGCCTGGTTACAAATCATAAAGAAAAGCTCCAACTCATATTCAAATTTAGGTCTTAGTAGGGACAAACAGATGTTGATATCCATGAATGTATCCAGATCCTCCATAAAAGAAAAAAAAAAGATTCTTTGGTTTGAACTACAGTTTCTCTAAATTATACTGTGATCTATCAGGCAAAGAATTACCATACATTAATACAAGGTCTAGTTGAAGGTAAGATAGCAAGCTACAGCTGCTATATGTGTGTGTGTGTCTGTATGTCTCTGTGTATGTACACATCTCTATTTAGATATTTAATGTGTGTCTTTTTTAGTACAATTTAGCAAGATAGAATGAATACCTTTAGAACATAAAATCATGTTTCTCATGAGAAAACTGACTCATTCCACAAATAATGATTTAATATCTTTTATGTGCCTATCTCTGTGCTAGGCACTGGGATAATTGCCAAATCATGATGCAATCTAAATTCCCAAAAATTCAGTCTGGTTAATTGAACATGTTCACTCACATTTTTCCCAAGTTTTAAAACAGACTAGTTGGTCACAGTACAGTAATACATGAACTCTCATGCTTTGTGTATTTACAATACTGCTTTGAGAATTCAAAGTGCTATGTTCTCTACTCTCATTGTACTATCAAAACCTTACAAAATGATAAGATTCTGGCAATACTATTTATACACTAAAATTGGCAAATTTAACTGTAACATTTCCTTGTATTTTAAAGTGCAATAAAAATGCTATTTAAATACAACTGCTGTAAGCAGAAGGTGGCACCTGACAATGAAAAGTTGTCTATATTTCCTTCTGTGTTAACTTTCTGTCACAACAACAAGTACCTGAGATAATCTACTTATAAGGAGGAAAGATGTATTTTGGCTCACAGTTTGGAAAGTTTCAATCCATGATTCACCCATCAGTAACTTTTGGGCCTGTGGCAAGGCAATGAATCATCATGGAAATTGAGGCACAACAAGATGTTCACCTCATGAGCAAGAAGTAAAGAGGAAGAGGAAAAAGAAGATCTCCCACTATACTCCACCTCTTGAAGTTTCTACCACTTCCAACAGCACCAAGCTGGGTGTTATGGTCTGAACGTGAGGTATCTCCCAAAAACTCACGTGTGAGACAAAGCAAGAAAGTGTAGAGTAGAAATGATTGGGTTATTAAAGCCTTAACCCAATCAGTGAATTAAATCCCTGATGAGATTAACTGAGTGGCAAGTAACCATGGGTAGGGTGTGTGTGCAGGAAATAGGTCATTAGGGGTGTGCTTTTGGGGTATATATTTTATATCTGGTGAGTGGAGTCTCTCTCCTCTCTCTCTCTCTCTCTCTCTCTCTCTCTCTCTCTCTCTCTCTCCTTCCTGGCTGTCATGTGAGCCACTTCCCTTCACCACACTCTTTCTCCATGATGTTCTGCCTCACCTTGAACCCCAAGGAGTGGATCCTACTGTCTATGGACAGAGACCTCATGAGCACCCCCCCCCCCCCAAATTTCTTCCTTTACAATTGTTCTGGTCAGATCTTTTAGTGCAGCAGCAAAAATGCTGACCAAAATTCCGGGGACTAAGTCCTTAACACCTGGGCCTTTTGGAAAGTATTCCATATCCAAACTATAGCACCTTCCCTCCTCCCAATGGCAAGTTGAACACACAAAATTTAAGTTCAGAATTATAAGGTACAGGATGTTAGGAAGAGAAGAATTTAAATGACACAGAGTAGTATCAAAGTGAGAGTTGTAGCAAGAAAAGGAAAAGAAAGAAATGGAGAGAGAATTTGGAAAAAAATGGACTCTTATGGTCTGAAATGTGTCCCCCTCTTTCCCAAATTTACATGTCAAAGCATTACCTCCAGTAGGGCTGTTTGGAAATAGGGTCTTTAAGGAGGTACTTAAGGTTAAAGGAGGGCATAAATCAAATGAAGGCAGAGAACTAGTGTTTTTATAAGTAAGAAAAGAGAGATACTAGAGAGCTCCCTCTCTCTTCCAGTGCACGGAGGAAAGGTGGGGGATGTATGAGAAGGCTGCTGTCTTCAAACAGAGAAGAGAGGCCTCATCAGAAACCAACATGATGGCACTGTGTTTTGGCTTCTAGTTACCAGAAAATGTGAGAAAATAAACTTCTGTTGTTTAAGCCACAGTCCATCTTGTCATTGCAGCCTAAACTTGCACATTCATGAAAGAAAGGCAAGGTATAGACAGTTAAAAATCCATTGTGTGCAAGTTGCCCAACAAGGCTGATGTGGAAAGAAGACAGAAGATGGATCAAATCTTGTTTATTTGCTTGATACACTGAGGTTCTTTCTTGTGGCCTGCACATCTTCAGTAGAATCTGTTAGACGTATATGTTCTCATTATTTATTTTAATCTTGTTCCTGGTAATATAATCTACATTTCATTTCATTTGCTAAAGCACATACATAAGGAGGAGACTAGGAGGCCGCTGGTGCCCAGGAGACTATAAGCCTGGAGGCAGTGGCTAGGAAGAGCAGGTGTCATTTTGCAAAACTTTAAAGAACAGATTTAGATTTTCATGAAACATAAAATGTAAAGCTTTAGACAACATTATGTAGACCAAGAGAGACATCTGGGCTGAAATAGGAACTGAATGCTATGAGGAGCCTCAAACGTTACCTCTAATTTAATCCTATCAGGATGTAGGAATTTTGGCTGTGAGAGATGAGGACTGAGGTGCTCTTGCAATGTATTCTGGTCCAGCTAGTAAATGGCAGCAGGTATGAAAACTTCACACTCAGTATTTTTTTTTCCATTTATTTGTTTACTCTCATTTTTCATTTGATTTGGACCATTTCATAATTTTTTACTCCCTTTCTCTGAACCACTCTTCTTTTCTGTATTTGTGATCTAAATTTAATTTGAAAATTCATATAATGATCATACTTTGTGTTGTTTTAAAAACAAAATGATATAATTGGATGTGAAAGCCCCTTGCAAAACTATCACACTTCTAAAATACTGAATGCTATCATTTCCTATTACCTGACTGTGTAATAAGTTCATGAAGATCTGTTATCTTTCATCTGATTACACGAATTAGATTTTTTTTTAAAGAAAAAAAGAAACTGTTTAGACTTCTCTTACCTAGTGCTGGACAGCACAATATCACTGATTTTTATAGAACACACATACACATTCCATATATACAGAAAATTAATGAAACAGTAAAATGGAGTGGTACTAAAATCACTCTTAACCAGACCTAAGGTAAAGCTCTGGTCACTCCATTAGTAGTTTCTTATCTTGGAATAAATTCTTGCACATCTTTATGCCTCAGTTTCTTATTTTATGAAATGGGTCCAATGACACTTTCATGGTGTTGCTTTGGAGCAAGAACAAGAGGAAACAAAGTGCCATTTCACAGATGCCATTTGCAGAAACACAAATTTGTGTAATCCTGTGACACGACTCTTCATTGGAATGGGAATGGCAGAGTATTGACTTGATTTGCCTTATGTCCTTTTTAAAGCCAAACTTAGGTAGCTGTAATTTTATGTAGCAGAGCTTTTTAAATTAAATGAAGACTGGGGGAAATCCCTTTATGTTATTTTAAAATCACACAGACACTACTTGGTCCTCAACAGTGGAGCAATTCAGAGATTTATATTTTTGTATCACAAGTACCAAAGAAAATATTTACATTTTAATCCATTGTATTTTAAGCTTTTTAGTGGACATTAGAATATGGCAATTTAGTTTCAACTTGAGTTAATGGAAATACAAAATATGTTAAAGGCAAACATTTATTTCAATAAGTGTTTTTATTTCATCAGAGATTTAAACAAGAACACTTACAAGTGATTACAAGTGAGTGGAAGGGTAAACCAACTTTAACACTAAAATACTAAGGAAATAGAACTATTAACAAATGAATTTTTACCATTTATTAATTGATGCTTAGGAGCATTTAAGTTCTAAAGGCAAGCTTTTATACTCAAAATGCCCTTCCCTACTGATAGGGAGTCTGACACTTTCAACATAGTTTTTAATTGAATATGATAAAATGATTTTAAAGTGCTGTAAATGTTTTGCCTGAACAGAATTATTCATTGTTTCTGTGTAAATATAAGACTGTTATGAATTCTAGAATATAAAAGATCTAAAGAAATTTAACTAAAATTATAAAATATTCTTATATATTATTTTCTTTTCTTAGTATAACAATGAGAACATTACTTTACCCCATAAAGTAGCAGCTCAAATATAATATTGCTGTATTTATTCCACGTAGATGATAAATCAAAAACCTCTGAAAGAAAAACTAAAATGTTACCACCTACCTAATATAAGAAAAAAGTATCTTGTTCTTCAATATTACTCTAGTTTTACTAAGAAACAAATGAAGAACACATTTAAAAAGTATTGGGTACACTAATATTTTGGATACTTCAAAGAGTATAAAAATTCAAAGACCACTAAAATAAAATGAGAAGTTATCTTGATATCAGATTTATTTCATGAAATAACAAAGCCAGAGTTAAGACTTAGAAATATTTCTGAATTCCATCCACTCTCTGAGGTTCCTGAGAAGCGTCTTGTTATTCCTTATTACATAACAGTTCCAAAAACTAGTCAACTAAATAACAAGTATATAAATCCAGTATGGGTTACAAAACAATATGTGAAAATAGGCATAGAAACAATTTTGTAATATTGCCCCTGAAGAAGAGGTTAATTCCTTCTATTGAAGTTCTCACAGGCTGGCTGAGTCTCAAATTTCAGGATCAAAATAAATTTTTCATTACAAAAATATAAACCAGAAAGGATACACTGTGTTGCTCAATGGAAGCTTTTTGTCTTGGGAAAATAAACTAAATCTTATTATTGAAAATGGTACTTAAGTTGAAAGGGATGTAAGTAGAAGGTCCAGAAAGAAACTCTCATTAGACCATCCAAACTTGGATTTTAAGTGGTCTTTGACTAGCGTTGTGGCCATATGATACCTGTAGGCTACCAGAAGCTATGAGCCTTAAAGCCACACAACTAAATGAGAAATGGATTCTTCTCTACTGTGTATACTTTGAAGAGTTTCTAAGTGAAATAGACCCTCCTTCCGTGGGAATCTTCCTTTCTGAAGACTTCTTTTACAGCTTTCCCTCACCACCAGCCAAAAGCATGAACAAGATCAAATGTGATCAAGTGGATTTTTCTCTCTTAAGAGATGAGGAATGCAAGGATAGTTAGAAAACAAAAAAACAAACAAACAGACAAAAAAACCACCACCACCACCAACAAAAAAACCCTGCCCTTTGTTTCTTCATTTTGGCTATAGATTAGTTCCTACTTTGGAACCCTAAGAGTATATCATTGTATCATCGATATTGTAACTAACCCCAAGTTCTTACAATTTTCCTTTTGGCCTAGAGCCACATTTTTTTTTGTTGTTGTTAGAAACTAGAGTAATAATTGCCAAGAATTAGTAGTGTCCTTCCAATAAGTTCTTCTTAATCTTCTAACCTGCCACATATATAAGCAAATGAAGACATAATTGAGCCAAGAGTTGCTTTTGGCCATGACCAATAATCACCCAGGTTGTGGTACAGCTGAGATCATGCGGCTTTTGGTACAGATATTGCTTTGCCCTACATATGTTGAATGTTTATATGAGACACTACAGAGGGATGGGACAAAAATTATCTTATGTAATCCTTCCAGCAAACTTTTAAGGTAAGTTCTAGTACAATGAGCATTTTACATATGAAGATATTAATGTTAAGAAGTTGAAGTGGGCTGGGGATGTGGCTCAAGCGGTAGCATGCTTGCCTGGCATGCACGGGGTGCTGGGTTCGATCCTCAACACCACATAAAAATAAAATAATGATATTGTGTCCACCTAAAACTAAAAAAATAAATATTTAAAACAACAACAACAACAAAAAAGAAGTTGAAGTGCTTTTTTCCAACTCTCACAGGTTCACAGGTATCAAGTAGCAAAGCTGAATGATATTATCACCTAAGAGAAGAATTAAAGGGTATATAAACAATGTGCCAAGATACATGGGTGGAATCTTCTCCAGAGCTTTCTCCTCTCTTCCAGAAGGACATATGTTCCCCATTCTGGTTCTTTATTTCTGTGAGGATGGGTTCACTACCCCTAATTTCTCACATCACCTGGTCTTGGTGACAGATCAAAATTTTTCAGTAGAGTCAATCTAACCCATCAAATGTTTGGAATTGAGAAATTTGATGTCTTAGTCCTTCATTATTCATGGGTAAATGTATTAGTTAACTTTCCATTGCTCTGGCAAAATACCTGAGATAATCAACTTTGTCATAATGAAATAGTTCTGTGTTTTGACTGTAGCTGTGGTTGTGTTTTAATGAATCTGTACATGGGGTAAAATGTCATGGAACTAGACAAATTCATACACAAGCATGCACACACACTAGTGTGATTATATTTCAATAAAAATGTTGAAATATGAAAGTCTATAGTCTACTACCAATATTATGCCAATGCAAATTTGTTGGTTTTGATACTGGTTTATAGTTCTATAGAATGTTGCCATCCAGTGAAGTTGGAAAACTTTGTACTATCTTAGCAACTTTCTGTGACTCTATAAGCATTCAATTTAAAAGTTAAAACATGTAAACAAAGAAAGTTGAGACAATTACCAAAGATCTAAAATAAAATGAATTTTTAATAATTATGTAGCAAAATTGCTAAAGCATAAAATACATAAAATGTAGATAGATTTACTGTATATGTTTTAGACATCTACATTTATAAACACATTGTGATCAATTTTAAAAGTAAATACAACATTGGAAACTATTGATGGCAATATTGGTAGACTCAAATTTGCTCCTAATAATATACAAAGAGCTCTTATTTGTAAAATAGAAATAGTCAGCTCTCCTATAAAAGTGGGTGCTAATATAAGGATATAAATAATAAGAGACGAGAAAAGGCATACAAAAGTACTTAACTTCTATAATAAGCAAACACCAATTTTAAAGTGAGAAACATTGCATATGAAATCAATAAGCTTGTACTAACATCAGAACCAATATTTCCATATGGACAGAGGTACTCTCTTTTCATGAGAGGATTCCTTGGTGCAATGTAACACAGTCAGAAAACTTAAAGAAAATATCCAATCCTTTATTTCAAGAATTGTTTATGCAGGAATTTATCCCACTAAATAATAAGAATTTACAAACAAGAGATTCACCATGATAGTGTTTTTACAAATGAAATTTTAAAAAAATTGAAAGTATTTAAATAAATTGGTTTTATTTTTGGTTTTACCACAAATCCACTAAAACTAATTTTATAAAAATAAATTTACATAGAAAGATGTTTATGTTTTATTGTTAAAGCTAATTTAAAAATAGCTTATTAATGAATCTAGCTTTTTTCTCTTTTATCCAAACAGTTCCAAAATTCAAATTGTTGTGAATTACAAGAATTATTTTGATGTTTACATATAATTTATATTTAAATATCATCTATGATATTATTCGTTTAATATTTATTACAAATAAAAAGGAATTAAAATGTCAGGCAAATTCAGTATTATAGAAATTAATAAAATAAATCATTTATTACTCAATGATGATAACAACTGTTAAAAAGTAAAAATATAGCAGTTTATTATAGAAGTAGAATGTTTCAAAATAAAACATTAGAAAGGTAGAACTCACTTAGGATCCTTTTTCCAATCGTACATGAATATCAATTCCAAATCTTTGCTATGCTCTACTTTTAGATCTAATAAAAGCAAAGTTCTGAATAAATTTTAAAAGACAAAGCCAAGGGGCTGGGGATGTGGCTCAAGTGGTAGCGCGCTCGCCTGGCATGCGTGCGGCCTGGGTTCGATTCTCAGCACCACGTACAAAGATGTTGTGTCCGCCGATAACTAAAAAATAAATATCAAAAAATTCTCTCTCTCTCTCTCCTCTCTCACTCTCTCTTTAAAAAAAAAAAAAAAAGACAAAGCCAATATCCTGCAAAAAGGCATAGTAAGTGTGTTACATATATTATAATTATTTCAACATAAAATTAATAATGAGAATATTAAAATATTTTATACTTTGTAGTGCTAGAAAATTTTGTTGTACAATAGTTTTTCTTGCTTGACCATTAAAAAGTTGATCTCAAAGAAAATTCCAAAGACATTAAAAGTGTTTTTGTTATGCAGCATAAATTTTTCTGTACACTAAGCGCTCAATGGTAGAGCACTTTCCTTCCACATTTGAGGCACTGAGTTCGATCCTCAGCACCACATAAAAATAAATAAAGATATTCTGCCTAATTACAACTAACTAAATAAATAAATAAATTGTGTGCGTGTGTGTGTGTGTGTGTGTGTGTGTGTGTATTTTAAATCAACAGACCACATGCTTTGGAAACCATAACACAATCCTGAGTAAAAAATAATATAAGCATTTTGTAAAATAAAGTTACAAAAGGATATAGTCAGTTAAAGTTTCATGATACTCATGTATATATAATTAGAAAAAATTAGTTAAAATACTTCATCAATTAAAGGCTAATGTTGATAATTATCTATTTTCTAGATTTCTGAGAATAATAAAAATCTTTACTTATCTTTATTTAAAAGGGATGTGACCCTTAGTCTAAAATGGCTGCAGCCCTAATTGAATAAAGTATCAGGCTTTTATTTTACAATGTGAATAAAAATTGTGATATTTAAATTGCATCAGTTTGCAATTTGTCTTTCAGTAGCAGAAAAATGCATTATTTGTGATTTTAAAGTTAATATTTTGGGTGTGATATTTGTAGAGGACAAGTCTCTCAATGGCCTTGGTTCAACTAGCTTATTCTTTCTTGCTTATAACTCTCAGGCAGAAGATACTGAGAAAGCAACATTCTGAAGTAAGTGGGAAATGTCCAGAAGGAGCCACACTCTGCCGTTGTTCCTCCTAGAATGGGATGTGAAGTTACTTTAGAGCCTCTCAACTGAGAAGGAATATGGCTACAAATCAAAGGAGACTCTACCTGCTCTGAGCAACTTTCTGGGCCAAGGGAGCCCAGTTTACCAGGGATCCTATGTCAGCTTTTGCTTGCTGCCTATGTATGAGCAATCTGTTTTACCTGCCTTGTACAAATATTCTATCTCATCACACTCATGTAATTGGTAGAGAACCTTTTAAATAATCACTCAAATAAGCTTATCTTCAATAATTGGAGTAATGTGAAATTGAATAGTCAGAAATATTACCAGGGCAGCAAAAAAAGGAAGCCATGGACTTTTATGATTAATATTACTTAGTATTAACATTTTCTGACAATAGAAATTTAATACTTTAAAAGTATGTCTCATGCATTTTACATGGTTGTTCTTTTTTCTTACAGTTATATTATCACAATATTCAAGAAATAGAAATAGAAAACTGGAATTTAACATAACATTCCACATTCTGGGAAATGTTTCTACAAAACCTGAGAAGAAATATTGAATAGAATAAATGTGACTCCTATACTTATTATCTCACCAAAATATTCACATCTCAAAACAGTTGCTGTAAAAGAACCTACATTGGTATGAAAAGAAGATGTGCCCTCTTATCCTTGTGAATATTTGCAAAATAGGCTAATATTGAAATTGTATTAATGGCTGTTTCAGGGAGCTGAGTCTGATTCTTCACATTCTTTTGTGAGTAGGTTGTGTTAAGGGAGTTTTTCCCCTATTATTCTACTCTATTTATAAGGGTAGTAGAAAACCTTTTATTGCTCAAGGTGACCAAGTAAGTCTGTTTGGGTTATATAAGAAATGTAACCCTATAGTTACAGCACAAAAGAAGAGGCAGGGAATGCCCTGTGTAAACAAGATCCCTTGTTTTGCCAATGGAGACTACACTGACTTGATGATTGTAAGATGCCTTTTTTTTTCTTTAAGCTTTTTATACCAGTCAACACATGAGCTACTCAGAAAGTTCCTTCTTCTCTGACGCTATTCAACTATTCATTTATTCAACCAACTTGATAGGGTTAAACTCTAAGCACAATATTGAAAATGCACATATATAATTAAGATGGTTGCATCTTAATAGAATCTCACAAAAATAAGAAAGGAAAACAGAAAACTTTTGTGATGCATTTTGATAAAAGATAGGGGAACAAACAAGTAAAACATGCAAAAGAAAAGCAATGGATTGATACATATCCCGGCCCCACCCCCACGGGAATTTTCAACAAAATACATTTTAAAAAACAACAGAACTTTATTTTACAGAATCAAAGGGATTGTTTTTCCCTAGAAGATATGAATGTAAATGATAAACCAAATAAAGAGCATGCACAGAAGCAATGTGTGAAACAGAACCGTGGATATTCCCATATACATGGAGCATAAGAACTGTATACAACTTTGAAGTTCTACACATCATGTTCTCCATCTTCTGTTCTTCATGCCACTGTATGATACCTGGAGTTCGAGCAGTACCTGTCAATTTTCTTCTGTTCTTCATGCCATTGTATGATACCTGGAGTACCTGTCACTTTTTTTTAACCAATAGAATGCAATTAAGGTATTCTCCACTAATTTCTAAACCCATATATTTAACTACCAAGCTGACAACTATAAGTGAGGAAGCAAGCCTAAATCCTATGTAACATTTCTACAATGTATTTATTTAATTAAATAACCTCCTGGGTGATTAGTTATCTATGTTGGGTATTCCTTTGTCCTTAAAAGTAAATAATAATAGTACCTAGCTAATAGGATCATTGTATTAAAAGAGATAATATTGTGAAAGTGCTCAGGATTGCAGCCTACGAATTGTACAGTCTCAGTTAATGCAAAGATGACATTAATATATGATGATGTCATCCTAAATGTACTTTCAACATAATATTCCCAAACCTATCCTTGTGTTCCTCTGTATTTCTGCTCATCACTCATCCTGTGTTCTCTTGTTAAAATGCCCTTCTTCTTGTTTGCCCTGTCCATGCAGACAGAACATTCTCAGTAGTAAACACATAATCCACCAAATTCCATGGACTATCTATATCTGAATCACTAGAGGTACTGATAATGATGGTTGCACATTGTAAATGTATTTAGCTACCAATGGAGGAAAAAAAAATTTTTAAATACTGATGGTATTTTTACCATGTAATAGATGGTCCCTGCTGTCATCCTGCCCCATTATGTAAGATTACATGTTAGCAGGCATGCTAGGAGACTCTTCTTGCTAGTTTGATAAAATAAGGAGCTACTCTGCAGAAGCCCCTATAGGAAAGCACTTTGAGTAGCGCCTAGCAGCTGTGGAAAACCTCCAGCCAACAAGAATAGGAAGATGAATCCCTTGGTCCTACAGCTATAAGGAAATGAATTCTGTCAACAACTTCAGTGACTTTGGAAGTGAATTGTTTTTCTAGTTCAGTCTTGAGATGACAAATTACCTCTAACCAATTCCTTGATTATATCCCGAGGAAATAATAAGCACAGGAGGCAACTAAACCATACCAAGCTCCTGACGCACAGAAACTATAAAATATAAATGTGTGGGCTTTTTCAAGCTGCTAAATTTGTGGAAATTTGTTATGCTGCAATAGATAACAAATATGTGTGGTGAGCAGGAAGGACATAAGAGTGGAAATAGATCACAGAATGACTTGTGTGTCATGCTAATAGGAAGGGGAAAATGCAGAATAAAAAAAAAATCAGTTAATAAATTTATGTAACATCCTAGTAAAGAAATAGTGAAGATCCATGAAGAGACATATCTTTCAGGTTGACAACTAGACAAGAAAAAGGAACCCTTTTGGGTATAGGATATCAATCCCAGACCGAATATCTATCATTACTTATGATGCAGAATAATTATTAAGTGACTTATATTTCTTAAATGTTTGCTGTATTATAGATACGTTTTTAAAACTAAAAGTTGTTAGAAGATTGACTAATAAACTCTTAATTTATTTTAATATTTTACATTGGCGTGAAAAATTGTACTTATTAATATACTGAGATACTTCAGTACATGTATACACTGTGTAATGACCAGATTAGGGTAATTGGCATACCCATTACCTCAAATAATGGGACTATTCAAAATATTTTCTATTACCTATTTTGGAATATGTAATTATTTGTTGTTAATCAGTTACACAATATGCTGTATAACATTGGAAGTTATTCCTCTGAACTAGGCATAATGGTGCACACCTAAAATCCCAGCAATTTGGAAATCTGAAGTAGGAGGACCATAAGTTCAAGACCAACCTGGGCAACTCAGCAAGAACTTGTCTCAAAGTAAAATAGGAAGAACTGGGGAGGTGGATCAGTGGTAAAGAACCCCTTAGTTCAAACCTTATAGCCCAACAAAAGAAGACATTTCTCCTGTCCATCTGCATCCCTGTATGCATTAACCATTCACCCTCTATCTCTTCTCCCCTATACTTCTTAGTCTTTGATATCCATATTCTATTTTGTATTTCTATAAAATAAAAAGTTTAACTTCTGCACATAAGGGAGAACATGTGATATTTTCCTTTCAATACTTGAGTTATTTTATTTTATATAGTGTGTTCCAGGTTTATCCACATTGATGCTAATAATAAGATTTCATTCTTATGGCTAAATAATACTCCAATGCATATATATGCTATTTTTAAGAAACCATTGATTTATATAAGACTTTACTCAATGAAAGTTAAAGCAATGTCACCATGTGACCAATCAACTATATTGTCTATGACAGTGGTTCCAACGGACATGATGAGCCTGCTGTTTTAAGCATGCAGTTTGGAGGATACTTCTGGAACCTACTAGTTTTCTTTAATAAACTACTTTGTTCATAATATTAGAAAAGCTCAATAAAGGAGGCTTCATAACTGTTAATCTCATATTGGAAGAAATTAGTCATTATGACAAACCTATTAAGGAATAATTTCTATCTAGAAAATGTAAAGAAGAAACATTAAGCTAAACACTATCAACAGTTGGAAAAAAAAAACAGATTTGACTATACCTACATTACTCAGCTATGCTGTTTCCTGCTCTTAACTGTGGATCCCAGGTTAATTCATATGTGCTTAGCTACTTGTTCCCTGTCTTTTTTTACAATAATTAATTGTTTGGTAATATTTGAAAAGTATCCATGGTTTTTGACTATAGGTTATCTATCACCTCTTATAGATAAGCTTCATGATTATATTATCCACTGGAAAACCAGAAACAGTTGATTTTAACAATAATTTATACCACCAGTGATCAGTTTTCTTAAATTAGGCAGGTTGAAGAAGTGAAGAAATTAAAAACAAATAATCATTTTAATGTATCATCAATATGAAAACAGCTATTTTTCCTTGTTTCTGCAAAATTGGAGGCCAAGTTCATAAAGATTGCCACACTGTCTGATATTAGAAGAGGTTGTCTGGTTTTTGACAACCCAATTGCACAATGTCAGTTCTTGTTAATATGGATATTTACCAAAGTTTATTTCAAAGTTGACCAATATTCCTGGAACTTATGTTACTGCCTATTGCTCCTTTATCCCATGAACTCCTTAAAATTGTAAAACAGATTATGTTGTGGTAACTAATCTTCAAAGACATCTTTAAATTTATCATGCCTCCTAGTGCTTGTGCCTGTGGTATCCTCTCTTGAATCCAGTTAATGTAGTGACAAGCTTAGAGTCACAACAATGTAACAGAAGTTATTCTTTATGAAGCAGCCTTACAAACTGGATATAGTGAAACACATGCCTGTAGTCCTAGGTATTCAGGAGATAGAAGTGGAAGACTCACTGGAGCCCCAAAGTTTAAACCCTGCATGGGCAATACAGCAAGATCCCTGTCTCAAAACCCAAACAACAGTGAAAACTTTTGCAATGGGCCTTAATGTCATGAGATGCTTGCTTGGAAGCCTGGCTACCATATAAGATTTAGGGCTGTGTGCAGTGGTGCCCATCTGTAATCCAAGCAGCTTGAGGGGATAAGGCAGGGACATCTTGAGCTCATAGCTAGCATCAGCAATTTAGCAAGGCCCTAAGCACCTGAGTGAGACCCTGTCTCTATAAAAAATACAAAAAAGGGCTGAGGAATGTGGCTCAGTGGTTAAGTGCCCCTAGGTTCAATCCTTGGTACAAAAACAAAGAAACAACAAGAAATAAACAAATAAAAAAAAACTTAGATGTACCACCAGATTGTTAGGAAATTCAAGGTGACCCTATAGAGAGACCATAAGGAGACGATTCTCTCACCCAGTTCTTAAACCTTCCAGCCATTCCAGTCTAAGAGCCACACAGGATTGAAGAAAAACACAATGGTCATCCAGCCACCCAAGTGAGCTAAAACTTTATTGTAATCTCTGTAAGACTCCCAGGACCTACCAGATAAGTCCAATTAACTCAAGAAATGTGAGACAGAAAATTTAATTGTTATTTTAAGCCACTAGATTTTGGGATACATTATCATATAGCAATATATAACTGTAATATTTATGCACTAAACAAAACTGCTTTTCTCACACACACACACACACACACACACACACACACACACACACACTGGTATTCTTTTTTAAGTATTTGTTACTTTAAGAAATGATTTAAGGCTAAAGGACTGAATCTTACCTGAATCATATTTTTAAGAATAACATTTTTATGAATGTACATAGGAAGAAGTTACCTGCCTCTTTGCCTTTCAAATAGTTTTATTTCTTATTTCATAAGAAATTCTAGCAATGGCAGAAACAGTCACAAAAGTGATTTCAAAAAGTGCATTCTCTTATTTCTGAGAGGATCAAAATGTGGAGTCATTCACATCACAGGCTTCTGCCAAAATTGATTTTCCACTAAAAATTTATCTAAACTTTCATTTTTTGCTAAGAAACATATTTTTCTTGGAATACTTAGTTTCTGTTAGTTTCACACCTGTGCTAGTTTTTGGCTTACTTATCAGGACCATTACATCATTTGATTACTGAATAGAAGAACTCAATGAGTATATTTGAGTGGTAATGTTGTACCAGGTACTACAGTGTTTTCTGGGAATGGAACAGTACACAAAGCTGACTTGGTCCCTGTTATGGTTTAGATGGGGTGTCCCCGAAAGCTCTCATGTGAGACAATACAAGAAGGTTTGAAGGAGAAATGATTGGTTATAGTTCTAACATAATCAGTGAGTTAATCTCTGATGGGATTAGCAGAGTGGGGGCTGGAGGCAGGTGGGGTGTGGCTAGAGAAAGTGGTTTATTGGGAGCATGGCTGATGGGGTGCATATTATGTATCTAGAGAGTGGAGTCTCTCTCTCTGCTCACTGATCACCATGTGAGCTTCTTCCCTCTGCCATACTCTTCTAACATGATGTTCTGCTTCACCTCTAGCTCCAAGGAATGGAGCCAGCCTTCTAATGGACTGAGACCTCTGAAACCATGAGCCCTTAAATAAACTTTTCCTCTACTACAGTTGGTTCTGGTCAGGTCTTTCAGTCCCAGCAGCAAAAAAAGATAACTAAAACAGTCCTCTACCACTGGCAAAGTTTCGTGGATTGACTATCATCAGACACTTTCAAATTTTAATTGTTCACAAACCTTTTGTAAATGATTCTTTTCATGGTACCCCTGGACAAAAAGAAATACCTAACATTCCATTTTAAAGGTAAAGTTCAAGCATTGTATTGAGTATTTTGTTCTAATAACTTAGTAGTTATATGAAAATAATATACATACATTTAAAGAAAAAGTACTATGCTATTTCATTCTTAAATAAAAAGAATCATTTAGTAAGAAGATGCATGCTACTATTTGGGCACTGCACAAATTCTCAGATGCTGGACTCAAACTAGACATCACTACCCTCTTTTCCTAGTCTATATTGATTTATACATGGTGCTTCTTTTTATTACAGGAACCACTGAAAGTTCAGCTTTGTAAAGATATGATGATATCCAGGGGAATACATTTCTACCTGATGTAGAAAGGTCACAATCTCAAGGATTTTTAGTCCATGTAGTTCCAACAGGTGTATTAAGCATCATTCTGTTCCTTTCAAAATTTTAAAATGTACTGCAGCACCCCTGTGAGTTCACTACAGTGCACCAGATCCCTTGGATGTGAAGTTTGGTCATCCAGGGAATACAAAGCTTACTGGATAATACAGTCAGGTGAAATTGAAGAGATGAATGATTGCTTATATTTCTCCCAAGGATAAGCACAGGTCAGCTACCAGATTAAAGTTGATGTAAATTTTTTCATTAAAATACCACAGCAGCAAAGTATGTCAACTTTCTGACATATTCGGGAATAAGCAAAATCATGGCTATTAAATTCATGAAATCTAATAGACAACTATGTTGATGTGGAGTTTGCAATTAAATGATTAATTACTTATGTCAGGAGTTACAAATTCAGAAGAAATATTATGCATAGAGAATATACATGTTTTCTCTGGATATAATTTGTCTTTGAACGTGAAAAAGGAAAAAAATTTCACACCTTCTTGGAGGTTTTCCATCTCTGTAATTGTAGAAATAGAAGTACTGATTATGTAGATCTTTCTACATAGATAAAATAACTTGAAACTTTTATAATTCATTTTCTATATTATATAGTACATAGATGATAAAATATCTTACACCTACTTAGAATTAAATGTTTTTTGTCACTCAAAATTTAGCTTGAGTTATATTTACAAAAAGAAAATTATAACAAATAACTAGAAGTATAAAAATCTCATTACAAAGTCCTTCAGGTAACAATGTTTTATCACTGAATAAAAAGAGAAAAAACTTGAAAAAAAGGAAATTACTTCATTTGTTTGTAAAATATTAAATGAAACTATCTCATATTTTAAGAGTGCTTATTACATACCAGGCTTGTAACGTATTCACAGCCAGCAAAAAATAATTGAGTTGAATGGAGAAGAAATTGCACACTGCTAAACCATGGGCCACCTTTACTTAGGAGTCATGTTTCCAAGCCTACACCATTTACACATCTTCAAAGGTACAATTAACATTTAGAATTGGGTTATTTCACAGAAAATCTGAATTACCAAAGTTCCTATCATACTTTGGAAGTTCTGGTAGACTTGGTCTTGAAAGAATCAGCTGGTGCTGTGTGGAGCCGTGCCCTCAAGTGGAAGACTCAGTATAGAGTCTATCACTTTGCCTTCCATACTCTTTTGTGTTACACCTGATGGATTTAACTTCTTCATGTCTGGCCCTGAAGGCATCTGAGTTTCTGAATCCTCCTAGGAGATAGCTGGTTTAAATAATGTCTAAACAGTAAGCATTATTACAGGATGGTTTTAATAGTTGTTAAGTAAAATACACTCATAAATAATTCTTCTCCCCCAATACCTTTGGAAGAAGTGCAAAAATGAACAACAGTATTCAATTTATTATTTATTCAAAAGCAAGTTTTGTAAGCTCCATTCTTCATGTAAACTTCTTGGATGGAAGATTTCCAGAAGATAATTAATGAGAAACAGTAAACAGGGCTGAGATTATGGCTCAGCGGTACAGCGCTTGCCTAGCATGTGCAAGGCACTGGATTCGATCCTCAGCACCACATACAAATAAATAAATAAAATAAAGGTATTGTGATCAATCACAGCTAAAAATATATTTTTTTAAAAAAGAAACAGTAATCAGATAGATAAATTAATAAAATATCTAGTCTCTTTGCAGATGCCTATAGGTAGCCAAAGGCAAATATCATTTTCCCAGCAAAGCTGTTGTTAAACTACAGATTAAAATAAAATATGAAAATATAGAAAGCTTTGAATCACTTAAAGAAAATAAGAATTCCTCACTTGCTTCCTCCATGAAGCTTACCATCTATTTTAAATATATGATTTATTTCTTATATTTACTAATTTTTATATTGTCATTCCTTCTAATTAAAAAAAAACGAGCTGATTTGAAAAATGTAATACAATGCAAAGTATTGTACTTAAAAATACAAAATAAATGAAATACAGGAGTTCAAGCATCCTACCTGGTTCCAAATTATTGTGTATTTTCCTATCAACAAGAACAAAACATATGGGCCGGGGTTGTGGCTCAGTGGTAGATCGCTTGCCTAGAATGTATGAGGCACTGGGTTCCATTCTCAGCACTGCATATAAACAAACAAACAAACAAATAAATAAATAATAAAGGTCCATTGATAACTAAAAATAATTTTATAAAAAGAACTATATATATATATATATATATATATATATATATATATATATATATGTATGTATAGACACATATATGTAGATATTTGGCTAGATAAATTATTTTAATGATGGGAGATATACAAATTTATCTAAACCAACGTTTCAGCATAATATTCAAATGTTAATATACCACATCTTACATTATTTAGAATGATATTTGGCTCAATATAAAAAATAATTTGTGATACATAATACAACAGGCAGAATTTTCAGATGGCACTAAGATCCCCTCTCCCTAAGGTGTATTTTCCATATAATTTTCCCTGAATTATCAGAAAGCTGTGAGTATAATGAATTTCAGTCCCATGCTTAAGTTATCCTAGAGAACAAAGGAGAAGAGATTGTGCAGATACTATTTAGTTACCAAAATCAATTGCTATGGTTTGATAAAAAAATATTTGGATAATATTCATAAAAGCCAGGAAGTGAAATTAACTTAAGTCTAAGTGAATTATCAAGTAAGCAAGGATCTAAGTGTTTGGATAAAGAAAATATGGTGCACATACACAATGGAATGCTATTCATCCATAAAGAAGAATGAAATTTTGTCAATAAATAACATGGATGGAACTAGAGTTCAAGTGAGATAAGCCAGGCATAAAGAGACAGTTTTTATATGATCTTGAATTCATATGTGGAATCTAAAATAGTTGGTCTCTAAAGTTGAGAGTAGAAGGGGAGTTATCAGAGATTAGGGAGACTGAGATAGGTAGGGATGAGGATAAATTGATCAATAGGTTTAAGTTATATTAGATAGAAGTATGAAGTTCTTATGTTCTATTGCATAGTAGGATAACAATAAATAACAATGTACAGTATATTTAAAAAAACAAGATGAATGAATTTTGAATGTTTTCACTGTTAAAAAATGATCACAGTTTAAGGAGACAGATATGTATAACCTGGTGTAAATATCACACAATATATACATGTATCTAAACATCACACATCCCATTAATGTGTATAATTTTTATTTTTATTTTGTATCACTTAAAAAGAAATTCATTTGAATTTTCAATAGCATGTTATTTTGTGTGGGCCAGCCCAGATCAGATGAACTCTTAAAAAGAACTGAGCTCTTCCTTTAAAAAAGAGATTTGAGGAAACACACAAAAGAATTTCCTCATGGATTTGAGGAAAACGATACTATGATGTGAGAGGGGCCATTGAAAAAACCATGTGGTAAAGACAGCAACCAAGATCTGAGAGTCACCTGGCTGATGACTAGTTGAAAAATGTGAACTTCAGTCCTGCAACCACCAGGAATTGAACCCTGCCAATATCCAGGGAGGCTGGAAAAGGACCCAGAGTATCTTATGAGCCGGTAGCTCCAGCCGACACCCTGTGTTTATCCTAGTGAGATTCTGAACACAGCAAATTGCTAACCCATACCTGGATTTCCAACCCATGGAAATTATAAATATGTGATAAATGGTATTGTTTAAGCCTCTATGCTTGTGGTAATTGTTTTGCAGCCATAGAATACTAATACAACAAGACAGAATTTTATTTCTCTGTTACGTAAAAGTAGCCCAGTGATGAATCATCCTGGACAGAAATCAGAACCATATCTTGTTGCCCCACCATCTTCAGTATGTCACTACATAGTTAGAAACAGTGGCTTAAAGTTCAGCTATCACATCTGCTCCCAGAAGGAAGAAGATGGGTGAAAGAGGGCTTGACACCTGAGCTTGTAAGTCATTGGCCATTATTTAGCTACATGACCCTGCTGACTACATAAGCAGTTTAGTAAAGGATGGATTTTGGCAATCCAAAGAAGAAGCAAGGCTTGCATGTCACATAGTACCATCTTCAGGGGCTAGATTACAGCAAACCTGTTGTTATTCTATTATTTTTGAAAGAGGAACCTATATGGTATACAAATTAAATTACATAAGAAGCTTAAACTGCATCATCTTACAGTTCCATAGTTAAATATATGGCTTGAGAGACTTGCTAGTTACATAAGTTTGTTTTCATAATCTGAAATACCAAGGCAATTTTATTCAATGCCAGGAATTTTGAGAAGATTAAATGAAAAATGTAAAGAAGTGTGGAGATGAAGTATCAAATATAAACCAGAAAAACACAGTATTGTAGCATCATTCACTTGCTGAGAAGTATGGGTAGTGAAGTTGACTTCACAAGGAATATTATTATCCAGCTTTTGGACAAATATATAGTTAAAAAGACAGATAATGTAATATGTAGCATGGGTAGCGAGAAAATGAAGAAAGGTGTTTTTAATCCACCACTTTGTCCATGATTTACTTAAACACTATAGGTAAATAAATAGTTTCAGTAGGCTTGTTAGATTAAAAAAAAGTATTGCTATATAACCACACACATTTATTTGATAATGCCACTTTGCATATTTCAATTAAACATTAAACAATATCTGTTAAGAATAATGAATTAAACTGACACACTGTTGATGCTTCATCAATAATTTCAGATGCTACTTAAGATTGCTCATGTACAACCACAAGAATGGGATACTAAATAGAATAAGTTATACTATATGTATATATGATTTGCCAAAATACATTCTACTGTCATGCATGTATAACTAAAAAACAAATGAAAGAAAAGAAAAAAAATGATTCCTCTGGTTGGGATGTAGTACTGTTAACCTTAGGGGGTCTAAATTTCCTATTTCACAGAGTTGGTGGCCTGTCATCTAATTCCTTATAATTAATTCCTTATAACTATAAGTTCATTTTGTTTGTTGAGAAGGTTAAAATGAAATCAGGGGAAGAGAATTAAGACAGAACCATATTTCCTTCACAGATAATATTTACACCACCTTTTTATTTGTCAAGAAACATTTTCTTTACAATGTAATTTTAGTATTATCTGAAAATTATGTCAGACTTGAAAATACTTCCTGCATGTGAAAACAAATTTGACAAGAGATTTATGAATGTCACAAAAACATACCTCCCCCCAGAACTTTTCTTTATTCTCAAATCACTTGCTCTATTAGACAAAATAATGCATAGCCCACCATCAGTCTTACAGCCACATTAAACCAAACTTGCTTTTTTCTCAAACAAGGTATAAAATTAAATTATCTCATTTTGTAATTGTTTTTAGAAGAAATGTAATATTTTTGATACAATATATGGAAAACTAATTGGTTCAATATATTCTGGATTCAAGTGGGTGGATTGAGAATATTGCTGTTGGAGATTTCATAGATACAGCAAATGCAATACAAATATACGTTATTAATATACATAGTTGATTGTATGTATCTAAATATATGCATACAAAGGTGCATGTATATATGCACATATACATAATAGATGTCTACAAATATTAATATATAGTGCCATATTTGCCTTTCAAGATTATTAGAAGTGACAAATTCCTTTAATGCATAGGGAAAGGAAAATTTTAGGAAATTTTTATCTTCCCATGTTCTCATTTGATTCTTTTTGATAATTTGTATTTTTGTGTAAGATATCAATAAATGAAAGATATAGAGACAAGAAAAAGTAAACATCCATAAAAATAATTCAAATTATTAACAGCAATGTTCATATAGTAATACCAATAAATTTCTAGAGATATGTCCAGGAAAATATTAATGATAAACCAATACAAATTATTTTTAAAACTCATAAAATTTGTCTAAAAATCAGGTAATAATGGAAAATAAAAATGAAGTGTTATACTTATTTTATTCTGTTTTTAAATCATCCTTTATCTTTGTTAAACAAATGTAACAACAAAAACTATCATAATTAAAAATTTGCACATTTCCTGATTATAATTTCTTAATAATTTGCTTTCTAGTGATAATAATTTTGAACTATTCAAACACTATTTTTTAGAAAACCCTTTTTTAAAGAAAAAAAATTCTGAATTATAAATAATTGAGACCTATTATTGTCTGTATGTTAGCCAGGGTGTAGGAGAAAGTGGAGTAGTTAGCCTTAATTATCTGGATAATTTATTTCTGTCAACTCAGCCTTGGTGCCCTTTCCTTTCCAAACTGAAAAGTTATATTAGAAATTATAGCTCGTCTTAAAGGAACTGTAACATTAGAGATGACATTTCAGCACATTTGTGGATAAGTTATTTTCACTATGTCACCTTTCCCTGTGATAGTTGTACAGTGTTCCCATTCTCAGATAGAGATTGAGAGAGTGGATGACAGGAGGGTCAGGGGACTCTCCTCTCTCACTCGGAGGCTCCTTCCATTGCCATCTGCAATCAGATTGTTAGCATGTCAGCTCAGTCTGTCAGAATCCCCTGAGTGCTGCTCAGCCAGCTAACAGAAAATACCCTGTGTATTGGCTGTGCATGTCCCTCAACAACACTCAGTCGCTCAGTCATGCAGCCTAAATGGGGCAGCAGACAGCACCTTCACACCAGTGTATGATAACTGAGCTTTCGCCGATGTGTCTTGACCTTATAAGAAGGCACAGCCAAGGGCCAGAGTGAAGAGCCCAGAAAACCTTGAATGCTACTAACCTTCTCTTGTCTGTTAAAAATGGCAGCTTCTTTTACTCCAGTCACTCAGAAACAAATGCAATAAAACAATTTTTACTCAGAAAACCAATGACATTTCTTTTATGCAGTGATGAAATGCAACCACTAGATGACACCAAGAGATAGTTTCTATATGTCTGATTAATATCCTGTACTTAGTCGCCTGTTCAAAGGTGACACTTTTGCTAAGATTTTCATTGAGATCACTGATGTGAGCCAATTAAATGATCTGAATTTTTAAAGTCATGTTGCTTTGATATTATCAATTACTATCTAACCAGAAAGACAAAGCAAAATTGAATAAAAACAAAAGAAAAAGCAAATGTGGAATCATTTAGTCACCAATATTCAGCATTTCCACTTTGGTTCCTTGCTGTATGTTTTTAAAGATATTTCAGGGGAGTCAGTATTGAAATTATAAGAGATTCTGCCATTACTTCTACTACAAAATCTTGAAATTCAATCATAATATTCTCTCCAAACTCTATTTCATGAGTGAAATCTTAGCAACATATTAATGTCTTACATGATTCCAACAATTGGCTTGTTCTTGTATCTATATCAGCAAGAGAAGAAAAATTGTAAACACTAAGATCAAACTCTCAGATGATTATTTTTATTTCCTTCAAAAACTAATGTTTCATCTCATATTTAGCATGATGGTGGTTCATTGAAAGTTAATACAATCTGCATGTTAGGTCATAAACTTGAATACAATGGTTTCCTTGTATAATAATTAAAATACTGTCTTAATAGCAGAGCATCTATATAATAAGAGTTGTATACAAATGTCAGAGTTTATTTCTTGACTAGAAAATCTTCAGAAATCCAGTATCACAGTTAATATTAAGTATGTAATTCTTACAAGTGTTGTTTGAGATTTCTTTTTGAAGTTTCTATTCGTAGCTTTGAAGATGTAATGATTTTATTTCAGCAACCATGCCCAAATTAGAAAGTAAATTATTTTTCCCCAAAATGTATGTATTATTATTATAAAAAGAGTAAATAATGGCAAAAAAAAAAACATGTTCTTGGTCTTGTAGGACATATGGGTACATCTAAGAAGTCAATCTATAGAAACCAAAAAACATAATGTCATATTAATTGGATGTATATTACTTTAGTAAAACATGCATATATTTATCAGCTTAAAAATCTAAAATGAAAAGAAAAACATATACCTTAACTGTGAAAATAAATGGTTTTGCAAAATGGATGCATTCTATTCTAGTTTTTCAATAAATTTTTTCTATTTCCTTTATAAATTTTGGGCTATTGTTTGATTTTCATGACTTTTATAGAATACTCTAAAATTATGGCAAGGTTTTCTATATAAATTGCAAGTGTATTTTTAAGTCAGCATACAGAGGCATATTTCACATTTAATATTTTCATTAAAAACTGTTGACTAGTTTGCTTAAGAAACACTGGTGCCTATATATTTTCTCTTCTTTTTTGTTTGTATGTTTTGTTTAGAAAATTAAGATGGATGTGGTAAAAATCTTGGTTTGTTTCCAAAAGTAAAAATATTAAGTTTATTATAAATTTCCATTAGCCTCTTTCTGAATGCTCATGAAAATATAGGAAATGAATCACTCAAATACATTTTATTTTCACAATAAATGCATGTGCTTTAGAAATTAGCCATTTTGTTGGAATATGTAGGTAGAAAGAAGATTTACATCAAAATTTATTCTCCCTAAATTTAATTGACTTATTATCTTTTTTGTTGAACTGACCCTGCTAACTTTCTATTTCTGAAAAAAAAATATGATTTAAAGTCCATAAAATAACACACACACACACACACACACACACACACACACACACAGGAGGGTGAACACATGACTCATTTTAAAACGTATTACTAATACCACGCTGAGCAATACTGTTTTGTAATGCTATGACGTGTTAATTCTCTTTTTGTGTCGGAAGCTCTGCATCAGTAGGTGTTATCTTCTAAATCCCATTAATAGCAGTGGTACAGAGACATGGCAAAGGAAAGAAAAGTAGTCCTGGGATTTTGTAAAGCACAGTTGAAATGGGCACATTAAAGACAGAATCTCAAGTTTAATTGAGTATTTTTTTCCTGTTTTTCAGCTTTTATTTTCATATGCCCCAACCTTTGCAGTCATATAAGCACAGATATTTTGTCATTTGATCATATTTATGGAAAACCTTGAATTATTAACCATCTGAGTTTTAAAGGGATACCTCACAAAGAAACTTAAAGATAATTTGGCTATCTAATTTATTTGTCTTCCTCTTCATTTTTTATACAGATATTTTCTTTATTTTTCCCTCCATTTACAGGTGCAGAATTAAAGAACATGTTCACTCACTATATTATTGATGCACTTAAGTGGAGTGTTCCAAAGCATGTAATTACCGTGTAGGCTTATGGCCCTGAAGTAGCCGGGGATAGTGGTGCTGCATATCCATGATTTGAAGGACATACAGTGATGATTATAGAGGCTGTACTCTACATCCATTCTAGCCCTTTTGTGTTTAGCTGGTTGTCATGGCAAATAATTGGATAGAATTTAAGCCACTTTCTTCCAAGTGGGAAATTCATAATTTTACCCTTCACCTAATTTTGTAGATACTTTTAAAGAATCTTAAAGTTTCTAGAGGAATGACGTAGAGTAGTGTGGGAAAAATTTTCACATTCAGCAGGCATCTTGGAAATTAGAAGACCTCTGTTTTGGGGGGAGGGTAAAGAAATCAATTTATATTTACTTCAGTTCACTTCAGTTTCCTATAACTAAACCATAGACTTTGAGCTTTTTTAATAAGACAAATTCAATGTTCTTTTCTTGGATGGCTTCTGAGATAAATGGCAAAAGAGGAAAAAAAATTAGCATCATTAAATTTTAGCTGGAATATTCTGACTAGAGTAATACCTGCAAAAAAGCATAAAGCCTTTTCAAAACAAAGCTGAAGGCGGGAATTTTAGCAAATAGAAATGATTTAGGCTAATAGCATGCTAGAAGTCACCAAGAAAAAGTGGGGTGGACTTAACTGATTTGGACAGATATGTAAATCAAGCAATAGTGATGAATTTATAATTACTTTCTATTTTAGTTGCACAATCTTGAAAGATACATGCACTAATATACATCCTCCTTTAAATTTAAAATATCCTTATGAAACCTCAGAAAATTTAGAATTGGTAGATTTTCATTATCATTCAGTCCCATTGTTTCCTGAAAGATTTCAGTTATTCTCATGATGGATGTACAATGAGCACCTCTTTGATGCATCCCTCTGTTATGAGAAAAATGCAATAAAGAATTTGTTTTTAAAATGGACAAATAAAACACTCTTCCCCTTCGAAAGTCTTGCATTCTAAAGATGAGATGATGATTTTTAACAGAATCCTAGTCACCTTATATGGATGTTTTGGTCAGTTTTTTGCTTCTCTGATTAAAAGACCCAACCAGAACAATTGTTAGAGGAGGAAAAGTTTATTCAGGGGTTCACAGATTCAGAGGTCTCAGTCCATATGCAGCTTGCTCCATTCCTTGGGCCTCTGCACATCATGGCAGAAGAGTATGGTGGAAGAAAGCAGCTCACATGAAAACCAGAAGGAGAGAGAGAGAGAGAGAGAGAGAGAGAGACTTCCTTTTGCCAAATACAAATATATACCCCAAAGCCACAGCCCCAATGCCCACTTCCTGAAGTCATACCCTACTAACCTTCAGTTACCACTTAGAATTAATCCCCTAATTCACTGATTGTATTAAGACTCTCACAAACCAACCATTTCTCCCCTGAGCCTTCTTTCATTGTCTCACATGTGAACTTTTGGGGGACACCTAACATCCATGCCATAACAATGGGTGACTTTTTGTACACCACTCCAGAATCCAAGGCTAGTATCCCAACACTGGTAAACTTCAGAATAAGTGTCCCTGTATCAAAGTTCCCTGCAATTTAATTTCAGTGTTGCATAACCCTCTTTTGTTTAGTAGTACGTAAATGCTAAATTACATAGAGAAGAGCAAAATATAAAAACAGAATGGAATCCCCAGGGATATAATGTTTCTCTTAAAATTAGTATATCTATCCATGCTCTGAATCACTTAATTCATTGTCAAGGGGAAAGAAGTTTCCATGCAGAATGAGGAAAATATACAAATAAAGTGGAGGAAAAGAATAAAGGTAAAAAAGAAAAAGTGAAAACAGAAGATCTTGACTACAATGCTTAGGATTTCCACAGTTTAAAATTAAGTTAAATTGAAATTTTGACTTGTCACGTGTGTCACAGTCCACAATATTGAAAGAAATGATAAAATAATCCATTCATCTTTAGAATATTAATACATTATAGTATATTTAATGAATGTCTAATCTCAATCACACTATGATATGTTTAAAAAATAGACTAGCATCATTCAAGGTAAAATTAAAATTAGGTCCCAGAAGTTGAGTGATATTTTAATGATATGATCAGATTATTTCTATAAAGGAAGTTTTATTTTACAATCACTAAAAGGCAAATTTATTCTGCAAATATCAATGAGATAGACATCAGCACATACATTGTACAACGTAGTATAATACAAAGTTCTGCAAACTAGGAAATCTCTCCTTTTCCACCAATTTGCTACTTATTTTTTTCATTCCTTAGAAAGCAAAACATTTTTTTATTTTCTCATCAGAAGTTTGGATTTCTAAAATGTACTGTCAATGAGAGAAATACAGCATATCATACATGAGCTCTTTGATACTAAAATAAATGCAAAATATTATCAAGTATCACAATGTTTAGATTAAATACTACAAAAAGAATTATGAAAACCTCACAGAGAAATTCACAAAAGGAGAAAAATCCTCTTAGAAAAAGAACAACATATATTTAAGTGACCCCCAGATGAGCTGTTGTTTTTGATATCTTACTGTACTTATGCAAATAACATATAGTCTAGTTTTCTAGTGAGGTTTTCTAATGGGAGATATTTTTCCCAGTGCCATTGAAACATAATAGTATAGTTTTTTGTTATTGTTGTTTGTTTGTTTGTTTTTGGTACTGGGATTTAATTCAGGGACACTTGACCACTGAGCCACATTCCCAGCCTTATTTATTTATTTATTTATTTATTTATTTAGAGATGGGATCTCACTGAATTGCTTAGCGTCTCACTTTTGCTGGGGCTGGCTTTGAACTCACAATCCTCCTGACTCAGCCTCCCAAGTCACTGGGATTAACAAGCATGTGCCCATAGATCTTAATACTGAGTTGGATATCAAAGAAACTGTACACTCTAGTTCATGTAATGAAGAAATAAAAGCAATTGCTTAGCATACTTATTAAAGCTCTAGCATCATTTTACTATTACATGTAGCTTTATCTTCATTCTTGCTTACTAACAGTCATGCCTGTCTGGCTGCACATTGTGTTGAAACAACTTTAAAGCTTATTTGGCCATTTGTGATCTTCAATCATAGAAAATCTGCCCTTGGAGATTTAAGCAGAATACATTCTTCTTCTTCTTCTTCTCCTTCTCCTTCTCCTTCTCCTTCTTCTTCTTCATCTTCATCATAATTATTATTTTATTTCTATCAAGTATATATTTAGGATTTTGAAGATTAGTTTGCCAGAACATAAAAGGTATAAAGACTAGATGAAGCTGAGATCAGACAAACTATGTATCATGAAAAACAATGAGAGTAAGATGATATTCTATGTTCATTTATTAATTGAGGAAGAGTTCGAATTTTCATGTAACATCTGGAAATGTTTAAAACTTATGCATAAACTTCACTTCTCACCTCCTGGTTAAAAATTCTACATGGGATCTGCTAGATCAGTACTCTTTGAACTTGAAGCTACACTCTGGTAAAAAAAAATTTGAAGTATTGAGTTGTTGAAGTATTGAAAAGTTGATATTTTGTAGTTTTACATTTAGATATATATAATACCCATTTTGGATTAATGATGTGACATTAATCCACGTGGAATCTTTTAACTTAGATATCCTTTGTAAACCATTTTAAATATAATTTTAAAATTAGAATTTGACATACAGAAGTAGTATTAATAGACATTGATAAATATGTTTTATTTATTTAGACCTTAATCTTTTGTAAAATCTCAATCATTAATAAACTTATATTGTGGAAAAATAATGTATAAAAGTGTTCTAACATTTATTTATTTTCTCAGTCACCATCATCATCATCCTCCTTTTGGTAACAGGATTGGCAAAATACATACCATGGGTCACATCAAGTTTGTGGACTGTTTCAGTTAATTTTTAAAATTGAAATGAAATTCACATGCTATAAAATTCAAATTTTGAAAGTATACAATTAACTGGTCTTTAGTGTATTCATAATGTTGTATAATTATTACAACTATTTATTTGAGAATATATTCGTTACCCCCCAAAAAGTAATGTTGTATCCATTTAAAGTCATTCATTATTATCCATTCACCCCATAGTCATCAAATGTCTGTCTATGTGGAGTAGTCTATTCTTCACATTTCATATAAATAAAATCATATGTTGTAGCCTTGATGTCTATTTTTGACTTTGCATGTATGCTTTAGGACCATGTTTATATATATATATATATATGACTGAATAATGTTCATTTATGTGACGATAAAACATTCTGATTATTTTATCAGTTAAGGGGAAGTGGGTTAATTCTAATTTTTTGCTTATAATCAATAATGCTACTGTAAACAAGTATATGCAGATTTTTGTACAAATGTATATTGTCAATTCTTTTGGGTATGCATATCAAGTAATAAAATAATCAAATCATCTGGTAACTTTATGCGAAAACTTTTAAAGAATTACCAATGTGTTTTCCAAATTATCTGTACTATTTTACACTCCCACCAGTAATGCATGAGGGTTGAAATTTTTTTCACATCTACTAAAACAGTACATGATACTGTCTTTTAGAATGTAAAAATTCATAGTAGGTATGAAGCAGTATCTCATTATGGCTTTGGTATGAAGTTTCTTAAACTATCCTCTCATTACTTACTGGATACTTTTTCCTTTTCTTTGAAAAGGTATGTACGCAAATCTTTTTTTAGTTTTAAATTATATCTTTTACTGTTGAATTGTGAGATCTGCTTTTATATTATGGATACCAGTCCCTTATCAAATATGACATTTCTATATATATTTTCTCCCTTTCTTTGGATTGTGCTTTTACTTTCTTGAAGTTGGTATTATAAGCACAAAAGAGTTTCATTTTGATAAAATCCAATTTATTCCTCCTTTCATTACTTTTGTTTTATGTTTCATAGCTACAAAATCATTGCATAAATTCAAGGTCATGAGAAGTAACACCTGTTTCCTTCTATGGATTTCATAGTTTTAGCTCTGACTTTTAAATTGAATACATTTTGAATTAGTTTTGAATATAGTGTAAGGAAGATATAAGGTTATTTTTCTTAATATCCACTTGTCCTGACATCATTTATTCACTAGATTATTCTTTCTATATTAAATTGTCTCAGTTCTTTTGTAAAATAAATCTGTTTCTCAAAAGAAGACACACAAATGCCAAAGTATATGACCAAGGTATAGGTATATGAAAGCAAGAAGGTTGAACAACACTATACATCAGGGAAATTAAAATCAAAACCACCAAGAGATATCCCTACACTAGAGTAAGGATGTTGATTTCAGAAAGACAAAAGATAACAAGGGTTGTGGAGGTTGTGAAGAAAAGGAAATACTTGAATACTATTGGTGGGAATGTAATTAGTTCAACAGGCATCTCAAAAGTTAAAACAAGAACTACCATAAGAGACAGCAATCCCACAATCTCATATACATTCAAAGGAAAAGAAATCAGTATGTGGACATCTGCACTCTCATGTTTATTGTAGCACTCTTCACAGTAGCCAATAAATTCAGACAAATAAATTGTTCATCAACTGGTAGATAGAAAAAAATCATGGTACTTAGATACAATGAAATACTGTTCAGCCATAAAAAAAAACATGAAATCCTGTCATTTGCAGCAACAAGATATGACCAGAAATCATTATGTTTAATAAAATAAACAAGTCACAGAAAGTTAAATATTACAAGATCTCACTCATTACCAGATTCTACACATGTGGAATATAAAAATGTTCATCTCAGAGTTGAGAGAATAATGCTGGTTACCAGAAACTAGTGGAGCAGAATGGTTGTAAAGATTGATCAATGAATCTTTACTAAGTTATAGTTAGAAATCAGCCAGAAATCCTGGTGTGCTATTTCACAGAGGTGACCATAAATAATGAAAAGGTATTGCACATTTCAAGGTATAATAAAAGAGTTTTGAATATTTTCACTATAAAGAGGTAACAAATATTTAAGGAGATAGATCATTAATCTGATTAAAGCTTTACTTTATGTATTCATGTATCCAACATCACATTGATAGGAGACCTGGGGTTAGAAGCTTGCACCAGCTGGGATCATAGCTGGGCCCAATATCAGTATCCTGCTAATACTCTGTCAAGCTTTGACTTTAGCTATTGCAGATACCAATAATTAAACCATTTTATATGTAGCTCATTTCTTGTTACTTTGCATTTTATTATGCATTCTGTGCATCAGCCTTTCAGGAGTTAGATCTATCATTTCAAAATTTCATTGATAATATTGAATTCTATTAAGTGATGATAAAACAATTGCATTTCCATACCATAGGTGACTCCATGATCACTCTAAGTTTTCTTATTCCCTACTTTTTTGTCCTTTCATTTTCCAAATTACATTAATTCAAGTCAGGGTCCTTATAAAGAACCTTCATGCCTGATTCGACCTGTGCAGGATTTACCAAATTACAAAATTTGAGGGAATAGTCTTCTAGACTGCCCAATTGCCTCAAGTTTATGACACCAACTAAAGATTTGGGAAGTCCTTGAAGTCACCCCAGGTTTTGATAATTTGCTAGAAGTCATAGCAGAACTCACTCACTAAAAGTTATTGTGGTAATGATTATACATTATTATAAGAAAATGATACAAATTAAAATAAACCAATGGACAACATGTATAGGACAAAGTCTAGGAGAATTCCAAAAGTAAAGATTTTGTTGCCTCTGCTATTTACCTAACAGTAATGTGTGGCAATACCTATGAAGTATTCTCAACCAGAGAAGCTCCCTGGAATTTGATGTTCAAAGTTTTTATTTCATATGCAGGATTGACTGCCCAACAGATTAAACTCTGCTCCATGTTGATGGATTTTGCATGATCTAATGCCTCCCACCAATTTTTAATTACATGATTAGTGTTTGTAACATGATAAAACAATACCTTAAATCAGTTTTAATATCTTCAGACTGCCAGCATCACCCCACAGTAGGATCTGTCATAGTCAATCTTTGCTCTGAACAAAGATGCTCCATTAGCTATAAAATTGATTATCACCCTAAAGTTGAGGCAAAGGTACAGTCTCTCATTGGGCAAGGTCAGAATCTTTGCCATACACACAAGTTCGGTGAATTAACAGCACTTCTCTAGCAATGAGATTTTGAAGGCGCTCCAAACTTACTCAAATCCCTTTGGTGGCTAAGAGGGTCATAGTTTTCAGTATTAACTGCAGGTCATTAATTTTCTCCTTGGAACTGGAGAAATGAATGGGAGTGGGTCAAATTAAAATGCCAGAAAACTCACTCTTCTTACAAATATTTAATTTTTTGTGGGGGGGGATACTGGGGATTGAACTCAGAGGCAGAGGCACTCAACCACTGAGCCACATCCCTACTGCTATTTTGCATTTGATTTTGAGACAAAAGCTCACCGAATTGCTTGGCACCTTATTTTTGCTGAGGCTGGCTTTAAAGTCAAAATCCTCTTGCTCAGCCCCACCCACCCCCAGCCACTGAGATTATAGGCATGCTCCACCATGCCCGGCTCAATCATTTAATTTTTATTTGATTTTTTAATTATATAAAGTTTTTGTTTGTATGCCTTCAAATACACTGATTTCTTCTACAATACAGACTGTGCCATTAATTTTACCTTATAAACAGTACATTTTACATCTAGGATATTTTCTTCCATGGAAGTTTTATTTTTATGTATCTTTCATGTCTCTTTTGTTTTGCTTTTATTAGTGCATTATAGTTGAAGATAACATTGGGGTTTATTTGACATAATCCTACAGACATGAAATATAATTTGCCACATTTCAGTCTAATGTACTTCCCCTTTTACTCCCTTCCTCCCTCCCCATCCCACTTCCTTTACTGTACTAGTATTCCTTCTATTTATTCATAGTTTTTTTAATGATAGGTATCTTTATTGATGATAACATTTCAGATGATTTTTAATTTATATATGATAGTGGAATGCATTACAATTCTTATTACACACATAGAGCACAATTTTTCATATCTCTGGTTGTATACATAGCATCTTCACACCAATTTTTGTCTTCATACCTGTACTTTGAATAATAATGATCATTATATTCCACCATCATTAATAACTCCATGCCCCTTCCCTTCTCTTTCAACCCCTCTGCCTAGAGTTTGTCTATTCCTTTCATGCTCCTCCTCCTTATCCCACTATGAATCAGCCTCCTTACATCAGAGAAAGCATTCGATATGTGGTTTGGGGGGGATTGGCTAACTTCACTTATCATTATTTTCTCTAACTCCATCCATTTACCTGCAAATGCCATGATTTTATTCTCTTTTATTGATGTGTAATATTCCATTGTGTATATATGCCACATTTTTTAAAATCCATTCATCTACTGAAGGGCATTTAGGTTGGTTCCACCATTTAGGTATTGTGAATTGTGCTGCTATAAACATTGATGTGGCTGTGTCCCTGTAGTATGCTATTTTTAAGTCCTTTGGGTATAGACTGAAAAGAGTGATAGCTGGGTCAAATGGTGGTTCCATTCCCAGTTTTCCAAAAATCTTCATACTGCTTTCCATATTGGCTGCATCAACTTGCAGTTTTTAAATGAGGTCTTTATAGATATACATAAAGGTGAAATTTACTGTTATATACTTGTATATGTACATAGCATAATTTGTTCAATTTTATTTCATCATCTTCCTTTTGCCATCCCTCCTCCCTCCCCCTTTCTCCCCTTCTTCTGGTCCACTGATCTCCCTTCTGTTTTCATGATATTCAACTTCTCTCACAGTGTTTTTTTTCTGTTTATTCTGGTCTAGCTTACATATATGAGAGAGTCAACCCTTGACTTTCTGAATCTGGCTTATTTCACTTAGCATGATAGTCTCCAGTTCCATGCATTTACCAGCAAATGCCACGATTTCATTCTTCTTTATGGCTGAGTAAAATGCCATTCTGTATCTTTACCACATTTTCTTTATCCATTCATTTGTTGATGGGCACTTGGGCTAATTCCATAACTTGACTATTATGAGTTGTGCTGTTATGAGCATCAATGTGGTTCTATCACTATAATTTGCTGATTTTATTTTTTTTTTTTTAGGATAAATACCAAGGAGTAAGACAGCTGGGTCATATGCTGGTTCCATTCCTAGTTTTCTGAGGAATCTACGTATTGCTTTCCAGTACTAGTTTGTAATCCCACCAACAATATATGATTGTAACTTTTTCCCCAGATCCTCACCAGTATTAATTAACATTTGTATTCTTGATGATTGCCATTCTGCCTGGAGTGGGATGGCATCTCAATATAGGCCTGATTTGCATTCCTCTGGTTGCTGAAAAAAATTGAACATTTAAAAAATATATTTGCGATACACATTCTCGGCTTGCTGCAAGCTTTCGATTACTTTCTAGTGTTTTGCAAAAGTTGATTCTGACAATTTTTCCAGTTTTTTGTTGCTTATGGAAGAGAAAAACTCTGAAAGTCCTTACTCTACCATTTACTGAGTTAATATTACAGCCTGATTTTTTAAATACAGTATTGTTGGGAAGACAGCCATGTTCATCATTTTCCATAGTGTTTATCACTCTTTCCCACTGTCATGGCAGGGTAAGGTGCTAGAGAGATTTGTCTGGAACACATAGCCCATAATATTTACCATATGACCTTTTGTAGAATATTATAACTTTATAGTATATCTTTTTTCACTACAATTTTGGTGACCACATAATATTATTTATTATGTATCATTTTAATAATCTGATAATATTAAATATTACTTTAATAATTGGTATAAGTCAAATTCAATTCATTTTAATTATAATTGATGTCAATAGCATATGAAACAAAAGTTCATTAGTACTGCTACTTTCAATCACTGGGTCTTCACATTAAAAGAATCCCAACAACAATTCATCACTTTGCCACTGTTCTCTGCTTTTTACTGAGATGGTTTCATTTAAGAGTGCTGATTCCATAATGGTGGCAAGATGGCTATTAGTCTTTTATATGACATTTTGTTAGCCTGGCAATCTCACCATGAAAAGAACTTCATTCTGCCAAGAGTCTGAGTAAAAGTTTCAATGGTGACTCTCCTCAAAACAAACTGAAGCATATACCCTTTCACTTCAGCAATCATGGTGATTAGAAAATTTAGGTTTCTTTTTTTTTTTTTTCTAGATAATCTTTGGCTTTGCTCTTTAACACAACCATCTCAAAACTTTTTGGCTTAAAGTCCGATTTTTTTTTTTCTCATGAATTTGTGAATCTTTAGTTCAGACTACCTTCTCTTAGTAGGTCTTTTCATCTTGCCTGAGATCAGTGTCTGCCAAATCAGCTTGTAGTTGGCTAATCTAAAACAATTTAGTTTGGAGAGATTATCACTGCTCCACATGATGTCATTCTTCTAAATGTTAGCTTGGAAGATGTCAAATGTCATTCGGCCCATGAGAATCCTATAGCTGCGAAGCAAAAGAATATACTCTCTCTTGAGATCTTTGCTTATACTCGAAAAGTTACTTTGCAAACAGGATGGATACAAACATGGGAATCATTGTTCCCATTTCTGCAAACAGTCTGACAAAGGAGGCTACTAAGAAGGACAGGGACTACATGTTGAATTAGAACAACTAGCATATGCACATAACCATGTGTTAAATATTATTTCATGGAAAATGAAATGAAAATTTTCAAACAAAAACATTTTTTATTTATTTTTAATGAAAAAGCAAAGTTTACAGACTGAATTTGCTTTTCTTTAGTGAGATCACATTATCAGTGAAAACTGAATTCAAATTATATATATATATCTATTAATCACATACATATCTATACATTCCCATATTTATTTACTCATAGTATGTGTCATTTAATCTTCACAAAAATGCAGGAGATAAAAGAATCTTATTTTTAAAATAGCTGATTTGTATTTTTCAGTACAGCATTTACAGACTATGAAAAACATTTTCTTACACAGTATTTTATATTTAATGCTCAAAATTAACATGTTTCAATGTAGGATAATCTTCCATTAAGTAGGATTCTTTCATATGCGAAATGCAAATCATCTTTCAAATTTGGACCAACTCTATTTCTCATGCATCAACACAGAATAGAAAATTAATGAAGCTAATAGCAAATATAGATGTATAAACTCAGGGTAAGATGGACAGAAAATGCATGCATAATTGAAAATAAAAAATTGGCAACTACAAAATTAAGGTAGTCTAGTCATAACAGATACATATTTTATATATGTAATAAGAACAAAATATTTTCATTGGACAGGAGTAAAAGACTCATGTTCAAAAATAAAAAGAAAATTAGTTGCATGCAGGATGTATTTAAAATTAATAGAATGTGATAGAGCAAAGGAAACAGCACAGAAAATTCAACTACAGAAACATGATTGAAGTAAGGCAGCTTTGTCAGTTTTTCCTTATGTCAGGACTAAATAGCAGCATAAACTAAATTGAGCATAGGCATGTTTAAGCAGTATCCTTGTTTAAAAAAAATTGGTGGTAAAGAGATGAATATCATCAACATGATATTCATTTAACACTTAATCCTTGCCTAATGAATGATCCCTGATAGATAAAAAGTTATTTCTTTTTTAATATAATTTTTGAATTGTCTTCTCTATCACCATTGGAGGATGATGTTATTATAGGATTCTCAGTTTATAAAGGAGGAAGCCTCCACCAAGGAGAGTTTACAAACATGCCCAAAGACACAGGTGGTATATGATAAGAAGAATTCACCTCTGGTTTATCTTACTCCAGAGAACTTGACTGTTAGACTGTGCTGCTTCCAGGATAAATGAAAACTGTGATGGATTAATTGTAACAATTCATCAAACCTATGGATTCCCTCAACTTACTCTGTGAAGATGAGAAATGGACCATAGGCTATCTTCTACTCAGAGTTAGAGTTCCCTACTTTTCTTGCACAAGTGTATGGTAAGTGGTAAGACAACAGTCTTGACCACACTGGCTGAACTCATTCATAGAATCCAAATTATGCCAAGTGTTCAGAGAATGGTAGTTGACAAACCAAATGCTTCACCCTTAAAGGGTGGCAATGAAGAATTTTCAGTTTCTTATTTAAATGTGCAAAGCAAAGAAAACTTTATGCTATGCACCTGCTGTGGACTCCTGACTCTACTTCTGGTTAAATAATATGAGGCAAGTCACTTAATTATGCTGGATCTTGATTTAACTATTAATAATATTGAATGATGATAATAATAGCATCATTATTATAGCATTAAATTCATATTTACAATGCGTGTGTAATAATATCTGTCTCACACTAAACATTTGATAAATGAATGATGATGATGTTTACAGATTCAATGGAGTCTCATGAAGAACATTAGAACAATACAAAGTAGTCTTACAGAGAACATTTATAGGTTTTTATTTTATCATTTTTCATAGTCCTGCAGCCCAAATAAATCACTCTTTTCTTAAAACTTAATGGAGATATAGTTTCCCACTTAAAAAACTTTGTTAAGACTGAGGATATATATCTCAGTTGGTAGAGTGTTTGCCTCATGTGCACAAAGCCCTGGGTTCAATCCCCTTCCTCCCCCGCCCCCCCGCCAAAAAAAAAAAAACAGTTTGTTAAAAGAAGGCAATTCTCACTAGGTAATTTTTCTCATGCTTCTGTGTCTTACTGTTTTTGAATGCATGACAGAGAGATGCAGGGTAAGAAACAGTTAATGTAAAAGCTGTATCAAAGCTCAGTAAAAATCTGGGCATTGCCCTCTTTGCTCCTTAATAATTTCTTATCATTTTGTCATGTTTGTAAAGAGAGATAAGAGATGATACTTTTTTCTCTTACCCACATAAGGCTATAAGAAATAAAACAGACAACTTAAGTTCCATTCTATTCTCTACCTAATAAAATGCTGCATTTGTACATAAATATGTATGATTCACAATATTCCTTTTTTTGGTTTTATATTTTTGCTTTGAGTAGTATTGTGAGAAAAGTCATTTATTTATTCAACAAGGACTCTTTAGGTGCCATCACTGTTCAACAATTTGGGTAGAGATTCTTTAGCTTGGGGAACTTCTTCACTTTGCTGAATGCTGCTTTCCTCAGCCATGACAACAAATATATATCTGATGGACTTCAGAGGCACTAAACTTTTGCTTGTCTCTATCATCAAGATATAAGATACCATTTACAAAATAGTAAATCAGAAATTTTAAAAGTGAAAATTTGGTTATTATGAATTACCTGTCAAGACTTCATGTGTGAAAATAAAGGTGAATTGTATTCAAACAAATAGGATCTGCAAGATATGTGTATGATTGAATCTTACAACTTATTGGATAAAGAGTAGGTATTGGACTTTGAAGTTCTGTTAAATTCATAATTGTGAATCAAGATAATTGTGAGACAAGTGTTTACACATGTCAAAATATATATCTCTGCTTACATATCACTTGTTAAATTAGCTGTCTCATACTCTGAAAAAATAAATGTATAATCTTAAAATGCAGGAGCAAATAATGGACATTATTTACTCTTTTTCAAACACTTACTTCTACCAGAGTGACAATAAAATTTGAAAATTTAGAAAACAAGATGTTACGGGGAAAACAAGCTTAAAATGAAAGTCCCCTGGGGTGTCAGAGATCACGAGGATGTTTTTCATCAAAAATGCTGACAACATCAAAGATTAATAATATTGATGTAAACCTCTATGAAATTTTACTGTCCTATTGCCCTGAGGCCAAAAGCCCTTGGTCCATCTTGGGCAGGGCCTCTCTAATGTAGATGTGAGATGGTTACCTGACATTTGTATGTGATTCTGCAGGGACAACCACAGGTGCCTTGAGCCTCAGAGTGGGATGGAAATATTTATAACAGAATTTTAATCCATCATTGCTTTCCCTGTTCTGTACCTTCCCACACCTGAAAATAAGAGTCCCACCATAACTGGACACATACACCAATGCTCACACATTTGAATTCTTTGAGTTCAGAGCAAAAATAAAATTAACGATGACTACTTCACATACCCCCTTTCTGGGAAGTCGCTTTTGCTTGCCTCCAGTAGCAGAAGTAATTAGAAGTCGAGTATATTTTGTCACTTGACTTTATCTGTCAAAATGTTGTTTTATGCCTGCTGTTTTTAAGTCTGTCTGCATCCCAGCTGAGGCCTTTGTGCAGACAGTAGTACAGTTGTGCCTTTTTTCCTTGCTATGTGGTACAGAGGAGAGTGTAGGCAACCGTTGGTGAGCTAACCAAGAACTTCAATAACTCCCACAGGAAGAGCCTGTGGGGAGTTTGTATTTTTGGCCATGAATCCAGGGTTTTCATTTTAAGTTTCAGGGTGCGTCATGCAGTTGAGCACTGATTGAATGGGGGCACTAGAGGCTCTAGGGATCAAGCTGTGACATTTTTCCTAGCCTAAAGGCTGCTCACAGTTATTACTGCACAGTTCTTGCTGACTGCTACTTCAGAGAAACACAGGGAGAAGGGGCTTGTGCTTCCGAGTGTGGGTGGTCGAATAAACTCTTTTAGCAGCAGCAGTTGGTCTATTTAGCCTGAAAAAGAGACCACCAGCAGCCCCCAAAGTGCTAAAAAAATTACAATCAATTTTAAAAATATATATTATATTACATAAAAGACTGTAAGAGTGAGTGCTGAGCATTGCTTCACAGGTATTACCAGCTGCTAAATGAGGCAGTCACAAGCAGCCAAGCGGGATTTATCCTGTAACCCAGAGAATTTCCAACTCTCCCACCACTCTACCCTTCTCTCAGGGGGAAGAGAGAGATAAAAAGTCTAAACAAAACAAAAAAAAAATAGCAGCAGAAAGAAAAGAAACACAGCTGGTTAGAGAAAATATACTGAAGGGAAGTACTGAAATTTGGTAGTCATGGTGGTTATCATTTGGTTGTAAAGTATTTAAGGTTTGTTTTTATTTATAGGGACTGTGAAGGCCCACATGTAGACCTAACATTTAGACAGTGATCAGGGACCAACTCACATCTTCAAATTCATTTCAGAGGTTGATTGTCAGTATTTTTTTAATATTGATGTCAACTAGGTTTTAAAGGGTTGTCTCACAGTTTTAAAAGCCATGTACTATATATCACTCTAAAATTAAACTAATTTTACTTTAGTTTAATACATTCTAGACTCCTAAAGTTTTTCTAAATGCTAATTTATATGTTTCAGTAAGGCATAAAAGACACTTCAACCATTATATCAAATTAAGGGATTGGGTCTTTTATCCATACAATCAGAAGTTCAAGGGTGAAGGTAATTTGCATGCAACATTTACATGGGTACACTGACTTGTGACATTAATTCTAAACACACAAAATAGAAGTCATTCCACACTTTGTGGCTCTTATCAAACCTCGAATTTAAATTGTAGGATGTGACATAATTCACTTTTGTAGGATGATCATTAAGAAAAGTTTTCACATCTTAGAGAATTCAGAGATATACCCAGCTTCAGAATTTTCCAGTAATAGGAAAAAATCAATGGTAGTCTGAAAACATTAAATAAAAAATTCCAGAAATAATCCGTGATTTTGGAATTGCCATTGTTCTGGGTGGTATGATAAAATCTCATGCTGTCCCACTCTGTTCTGTATATGACAGAAACCATCTCTTTGTCCATCATGTCTGCACTGTTTAAACTATCTGTCTGCTAGCCACCTAGTAGCCATCTTGACTGTCAAATTGGCTGTCATGGTATCACAGTACTCATATATAGGCTTCAGAATTACTCATGGTTTCAAGTATTCACTGGGGATGTTGGAACAAATCCCCTGCTGATAAAAGGAGACTAATTGTACTTAAATTAATTATGCTTTAGTCTCTCCAGAAACCAGGTTGTTTCAAGAAACCATACCTGATGCACAAAAGTTGTTAGAAACTCATATAAAAGATATGGTGTGATTAGAAAATGGCAGCCACAGATTTCCACAGTCTGGCCCCTCCTTTCATTCAAGACTTATTCCTTCTTCAGCTACTCTACCTTTGACAGTCTCCATTTCTATTTCACCCTCAAAGTTTTTGAAATGAAATTATTTTAATTTTCATGTCCTTCTTCTCCAGTTTCTGATCTATAGCTTTTTCTTCTCTTAATGATTTCATCATCTCTTCTGACAAGAGGATCTGGATTAGGCTCTGAGCGAGGTGAAAGCTTCTCCAGCTGGTGTTGAGGCTTTCCGTTAACTTCCCTTACGTGTCTCCTTCACAAAGTGTGACCTGATATTTTCAAGGCTTCCTATTTTCCTCATTCTAATCCTAGGAGTTAATTGTATAATTTTTTATCATTTTCTTCCATTTGGAGTCATATAATATATATAAAATTCATCTTCCCTTTGACAATCCTTTGTGTATTTAAGGTAGTGCTCCTGTTCCGACTATCTTCACCAGCAGAAATCAATTCTAATTCTTTTAAAACTTCCTTGAATTTATCTTACAGTGTGAATCCTAGAATAAAAATCTTTAACACCAACTATCCTGGCAAATGAGATATTCCTTTCATTCCCTTTAATACTATTGTTCTCAAATTTTATTCACTGTTTCAGAAGTTTAATTATACCAAGGAACTGAAAACTTAACTAAAACCAGTAAGCTATTTTCATAGAAACTTCCATTATTCTAAAATCTTCTCTAACCTGTAGATTTATGGTCATCTCATTTAGTTTTGTCTTTTAAGTATATTTCTACAAATGTAATCTTATTGACTACAATCCTAGATCAAAAAATTTAGATTTTAAAAATCTTTTAAATATATAATCTCTTAGTCAATATGTTGCATGATACCATACTAAATTTTGAATATGTGACAGATATACTTTATAAATTTTCCATCAAGATTTATAAATATTTATTAAGCATCTATTGTGTGTGCCAGTAATACATTTAAATGATTCAGACCTATTTTCTGCCATGAAGGACTTTATAAAACTATAAACTCCATATCAGAGGGGGCCATGTCTGGCAAATTTGACACTTTGACACTCAGTCTCACAAGGCTTTGATGTCCTATGAATTAATGAATAGAGGTTAGAGAGGAAGCAGCAACATGAACAACAAATAGGATACACTATGACAAATGCCAGTCTAATTTCCACCCAAATTTATGACCACGGGCGCAATTATCAAGCCTATACCTTGCAGCTAGAACTTTTCTTCTACATTTAATTTACTCTAATTGAACCCTTTCAGTAAATTACATTTAATCCAGTAGACTCCCCAGAAAATCAAGTACTCTGGTGAACTCAAGATACATTGGTGCTTGAAATATGGTGATCAAAACAGACTGTTATCAACTACCTGTTAGAAATGAAGATTTTATTGAACATTTACTGAAGCCTCTCCTCCTATAGCCAAACCAGGGAAGATTTTATAGAACCAAGCTGGTAAAGAGATTTTGTTTTTATAGTGATGGGTTAAAAGGAACTCAAGAATGAATGCAGAGTCATTATGAGTTGGAAGTCAAAGTAAGAAGTTCAGCAGAGGAAGAGGCCAAGGATAGGTTTGAATATTTGATGTTCATATGATGGTTCTTAATGCTAAGAAGACTGTATCATTAAATTATGACTTACTCTATCCTGGCTGAAACTTCCTGGCTTCTAAATGATCATGCATTTGAGTTATAAATTCTTGCAATTCCAGAATTTTATTGAAGATTAGTTGAAAAACACTATGCATAAATCCTCCTATCAATATGCTTCCCTTTTTGGTAAAGCAGAACAATATTAACTATTTTTTGTTATTAAACCAATTCAACAAGTTTTGTAGAGATAGTTTTTAGTTTTTTGTGTGTCTGTATTACACATTTTTTCTTCCCATAATAGTAACTGAGCTACTTTATAAAAAACCTAAATATAAATAATTATGCCATTTTAGAATAAAATTAACTGTTACAGAAATTCTGAAATTTCATGTGGTTTGCATTATACTCTGCTTCAGTTTTGAAACAGACCTTTGGGGATATGTTTTGTTTTTAAAGTTATCCTGCTATTGACATAGCATATTACAAGAAATTCATTTACTTTATACATGTGCACAATGTTGAATAGTCTCAAAAATGGAAGTGTTTCTTTAGTGTAGTGGATTTTTAAGTGCTTGATTCCTTTATTCAATGGAAATATTATATGTGACACAATTTAAACAAGAACAGTAATAAATAAAAAGAATAAACATTCTAAAGTTCCTGTGGTTGAATGAAGATGAGATTTGGAACAGAAAATTCCTATCCATCCAGAGGTGTCAAGTTCACATTCTTTCCATAGTTCTAAAGCAAAGCTAATAATGCTCCTATAGAAGACTTTCCTTAATTACAAAGCATTGGCCAATGAAGAGCTGCTTTGATATTTAACAGTTTCTGGGTCTGGTTAACCATTCTTTGTATCTTCTTGACCAGGAGATTTCGTATAAGGTCACTCAGGTGAAAGTGACCTCTCCACAGATCAGTGTCAGAGCACCTACCATGATTCAATGACAGCACATGATTCAATGACAGTCATTGTATGGTGTTAACCCCTGGACACACAAAGAATAGATGCAGTCAGATGTCAAGTGCCTCTAAAAAAGTCCAGCTTAGTTATGAGTGGTTGTGCTTTAAACCCCTTTAAACAGATTTATCCGTGAATGTTCAAGTATTTTTTTAAATGTACATTACAAAAACAGCTACTGCAGTTTTTTTAATCCTTCAAATTTAATTTTTTATTGTTTCAAGGTTGATCAAAGTATTTCACATTTCTCATTAATATAAAATGTAATAGTGTTTTGAATCAGGAAGGAGCATTTGCCATTTTTAAGATGACAGTGCAATGATATAGGACAAAATTTATTAAGCACTAGCCGTATAACACAATAGCAGTTCAGTTTCTCTCAGTGTTTAGTTTTAAGAAAACAAACAAACAATTATTGTTGTTCTCCATTTAGTTCATTAGCTAATTTCCTGGTACAACGTAGTTGTGATATTTTATATTTGTGAAAGAGTAAGAAGAGATTCTAATAGGTAATAAGTTCATAAATTAATATTAATTAGTTAAGTTTAATGGTGAGATAATTTTTCATATTTTAGGTATATTCCTTCTAAAACAGGAAGAAAAAATATAAACTAGAGAATACTCCTCAAGATGTCTTACTAATATTTATGCTTTCTACACTATTTTTCTAGTTATTTTACTTTTGATAAAATTAACCAATGACTTACTCTGAATAGTCTCAAAATCCAAACATGTAAGATATAAATGGGCTATCTTTGTAGAAAGCAATAATTTTTTCAAGTGTATCTAACTATTATGCTGATTAATAGAGGTGTCTGAAAAATGTATTTTTCTCTTAAATTTTAGTGTTTTCAGTGATTGTTTATTTTCTGTAGTTGATCAGATTTATTCTTTCTTGCTTGATTCTATTAGCCATCATTTCAGTAAATTTATCTCTGTTACTTATTAATAAGATTATTAATTTTTTTGTGCCTTATATGTAACTACACTATCCAAAAATTATGTGTAATAGTAAAATTATGTTATTTGTGATATTTGCTAGAAAGATTTGTGATGAAAGAAATTGAAATGTCCCATGATAAGAAAATTCTTCATTATCTAAAAAAAATTTAACCTTATTTTAAAGTTTCTGTTCAAATTTACATGAAGCCTAGAGTATCACCACTCTATTTCTCCTTCTTTCCTACATTTCTTTAAATGTTCTTTCATTGTTCTCATGAGTTACTAAGCACTGGAAAGTAAGAGACATGGACTATCTCTATAGAATAGGTGAAAAATCTCTTATTGAATTGTTAATGTCTTATTTTGCTTACATCAAACTGAATAATAATATGTGGGAACAAGAGAGAGTGATCCTTTCAGGGGAGTGACAATACGCATTGAAGGGAAAGTTCATTCAATGGCCAACAGATGTAGACTGAGACCACAGAGCTGATTACACAGGGGGCATGGGTTTCACTTGTATTTCTGTTTTTCATTTAGCTGTGTCACTATAGGTAAATTACTTAAACTCTGTTAATTAATTAATAAGATCAATTATTCACAACTATGGCACTTAGTGTTATGGGCACATTTTTCTATTATTATTTTAAATTTTTTTGATTTTTTGCATGTGTTGGCTATCTCCAAAACATTCAGATGGAATTATTATGATATATACTCTTAAAAATGCTTCTCAGATGAAAATTCCTTTAGAGACCATTCTAGTCAGTCATTGAAAGAACAGTGTGAAAGGGTTGGATCTAGGTATTTTCTAAAGAGGAAGTAAGGGAGAACAAAGAGAGTGGTATGGGATAGAATTGAAGATAATTTAGCTACTTCATTAAAATAAGTCACGAGGCATAAAACTTCTATAAAGGGCCAGAGAGTAAGCTGTTTGGATTTTGCAGAACACAAGACCAATGTCCCTAGGATACAATTCTGCTCTTGTGGTGAGGAGGCTGAAACTGAAATGAATGAGGATGGCTGTTGCAATAAAGCATTATTCACAAAGTGGCAGAATTCTGGATTTGGCCATGCATCCAAGTGGTAGTTTACTGACTCTTTCAAGAGATCATTAAATACCACAAAAAGGGTGGAGACTTTTCTTCAGTTGCTGTCTTCTATCCTGTTGTTCTAAATTCCACTCAGGATTTGGGGGCCTTTGAAGATGGGAGATTCAAGAAAAAAAAAAAAAAGAAAAAGAAGAAGAAGAAAAAGAAAAAGAAAAATTTCAAATGAGAAAGAAATGAAAAAGATTCAAACACATAAGATATGAATGTACGAGATTCTTGAAAAAATATCAGACATACACAAGAATTGTCCTCTATTACTCACTAGAGTTTAGTAATGATATATATGATAGTTTTAGCTTAAATTTTCTTCTAAAATATGAAAAAAAGTTGGACACAACTTTATAAAATGTTACTTGAGTTGATTTTATACTTAGGTACATAATTTAACAAGCTTGTAAACATCACAATTATGTGTTTACTATATAACCAGTTTATTTGAATGTATGTCATTTCCAAAAATACAAGCTAAATCTTATATTTCTTTCATTTTTTCATGTTATTACTTTAATATTATTTTAATTTTATTACTCATTTGTTTATATATAATATATTCAGTTTCTCAGATGCCTAATTGACAGCCATCACACTACTGTTTTCATTATCGTCATAACTTTAATGTGATATATCCTCATTAAAGCGATAGCCCTACTTCATATAATTTACTCTACCCATCTTTCTCTTACAATCTGAAGTTACCTTTATAATTCAGTATAATAAATAATCCATCTAGCATGAAGGACTGTAAATAATGCCCATGAAACCAAACTAGCTACATTAGAAATGATAAGTAAAATGTTTTGAGAACATATAGTATTCCTTTTCACTAATACAACTCAAGTGATTATGACCTGGCCTACTTTTTACCTTTCTGAGTGCAGCAGAAGCATTCATCAAAGAAGATCTACCATGCCATTATTGGGAAAATGTTCACATATCAGATGAAAAAGGGCCAAAAAGGGTATTTTATTCTTTGGGGAAGAGACAAATATATGGAGGCCAATTTTATTTCTTAAACTATATGCTGTCTCTGGCATTATTGCTACTATTAAGGATCTATTAAATGCCAACAACATGGACACCAGGAGCAGCTCATTAGTGCTGATGGAAAGAACATTTTGAGATGGAAAATAATTCCTGCTTAATGCTGATGTATATAATGTTCTCGTAGAAAAAAGAATTTTTAAAATGGATGGCTTCAGAAGAGTTTTGAAAGCACACTCATGTTAATAAATATAGGATAAAACTGACAAAAGTGCAGTACCATTTAAAAAAAAATCATTGGCTACACATTTTATTTTTTACTTTTTTTGCATCGCTCAGTCCCTTTGGTCAATAGGTATTTCTTTTCTCTCTATTTGCTCCATCTTTTGTGTATTATGTTTTACTTTCGCCAAAGAAACCCTGAAAGTTCCTCTAAGTTTACTTTTTTCGTGATCTTCTTTAAAATCATAAATTTGGCAATGCAGAAGAAGAAAAACTGTCATCAATATGAGGTTAGCTGCCAAAAAGATGTGTGATGTTTGACCCCATCTCAAATTCATGATCACTCTTTCATTTGAGTATGCAATAGAGAACACCACTGAACTAGTACACTATTTCTAATATACACTTTAAAAGATTCATATTCTTATAATACCATTCTTCCCAGTATGTATTTTTAACATATCACAAAGAATATTTGGTTGTGATTTTTAGAACATAAGTGATCCATTTGTTATTTAAAGAAGTGTTTGTACACATTGCAAACAAATACCTTCAGTTTACCTAAAGCTGTTTCCTCTCATAACCTAATAGTGCTCCAGTTGTGTGCTGTGCCTTTCTTTAAACATACTTTACAAGAATTATTTTTATAAGTTTCCACTAACCATACAGTCCTAGAAATATTTAAAATTTACTTTCATCGTTCCCTTTTGACCTCAGAGCTACATTCTAAGATCCTCATCTGTTTGACCTTTATCAACTCTTTCGTCAGCGACAGACTTGTCACAGAATTCACCAAAGCTGATCTCTTTTCTCTAAGGAGGCAGCTGTTCACTTCTTACAGTCTTTTGCCCCAAGCACTGACAACTAGAAAACTAGCTTCTAATGTGGTTACAAATCTTGATCCAGCTGGTGACTCCTTTTCAACAATGAAGGTTACTATGAGTCCCATGGTAGCAGTTAGAATTAAAACTATGCTCTAAAGGACTTTAGGCTCCATATGGTAGCCCTTTAACCCTATTCTAGGCCCAGCTCTGGCCCTCAAGCATCTGCCTTCTACAAATTTAGTACATTTATGTCTCTGTAAGTTTATCTCTTTTTATCACTGTTGCAACCTGTCCCCCATATACCAAGATATTAAAATATTAAGTAATTTAATTTACACTATTTTTAAATATTTTCTAGTATTTCTGAGTCAGTTATACAGAGTTTAAAGTTTAAAATGTACATTTCATTTTAGGCTTTGGTATACCCTGTGTCAGACTGTGAGTGCACAGCAAGTTATCAAATACCTATTCTTTTATAACATTTTAAGAAACGTGTGCACTATAGCATTAAACGTAAACTTATTAAAGGGCAGGAAAGAACTAACTCAGAAATATTAGAAAATTTAAAACTAATTTAATATTTTTATGTTAAATTAATTTAATATTTATATATACTTATATTTATTTACATATAATGGTTTGTAGAAGGCTGGTTGCAAGAGTGAGAAAAAGAGACAAACTTACACAGGGACATATGTGTACTAAACTTTGTAGCAGGCATATGCTTGAACATCAGAGCTGGGCCCAGAGAAAGGGTAAAAGCACTACTATATGAACCCTAAACATTCAGCATGAACTTATTAAAAGGCAGGAAAATGAGCAAATGGCAGATGAAGGCAATTGAAGTTTTAACATTTAAATTTTTTTTTACAATAAAAGATGTCTAAATCACAAAGTTAATGAGCAATGCTGGTACAGTGTACTTGCTGTAATCCCAGTGACTCAGAAGGTTGAGGCCAGAGGATAGTAAGTTCAAGGACAGCCTCAGCAACTTAGTGAGATCCTCAGTAACTTGCACATTGGTCTCAAAATTTTTAAAAATTAAAACAAAACAGGGGTTGTAACATTGGTTGTTGTGGTAAGCACCCTCGGTAGCAATACAAACAAGCAAGCAAGCTAATGAGCTTAAAACACAACTTCAACTTACATTTGAATGAGTACATTTTTATGTAGAATAACTCACCTACATTACAAATTACAATTCCTTTTTAATAACTTTGTTTTTATTTATTCATTTTTTTATGTAGTTCTGAAGATCTAACCCAGTGCCTCACACATGCTAGGCAAGCACTCTACCACTGAGCAAGCCACAACCCCAAGCCCCCAAATGTTTTATTTTCACATATTCACTGTCTTTCATTTTCCATTGCAGTGTTCGTCAAAATTGCAACATTTTATAATTCTTCAGAAAAATATCATTTATTTCCACTTGACTTTTTAAATATAAGTAGCAGAATCATAACCAATTGGTGAATTTTTTTTTTTTTTTTAATGTGGGGAAGGGGCCGGGATTGAACCAGAGATTGAACTCAGGGGCAGTCAACCACTCTGAGTTACCTCCCCAGCCTTATTTTGTATTTTATTTAAAGACAAGGTATCACTGAATTGCTTAATGTCTCACTGTTGCTGAGGCTGGCTTTGAATTCATAATTCTCCTGTCTCAGCTTTTCGAGCCGCTGGGATTATAGACGTGAGCCACTGGGATTACAGGCATGCTTCACCATGCCTGGCTGGAATGGATATTTTTATACTTCTTTGTAAAATTATGACAATTAATGAACTATATTTGTTAAAATGATTGCAGAGGACATTAAAGATGTGCTGTATTTCACTGTAATTTAAAAATGACACTTTTTCATAAAAACATTTCAAATTTATGTTATTTAAAATTGTTTTCATGTTCAAATTAAAATAAATTAAAGGAATTTAGACTAGTCAAATGAATAATGCTTTTTTCATCAGTCAGGCATTTTTTTAAAAAAAATTCTATTCTAATTTGTTATATATGACAGCAGAATATACTATACTTCATATTACACATATATAGCACAATTTTTCATGTCTCTGGAGGAATACAAAGTATATTCACATCATTTATGTCTTCATAGTGTACTTAGAGTAATGATGTCCATCTCACTCCACCATCATTTCTACCCCATGCCTGTTCCCTTCCACTCCCACCCCTTTACCCTATCTAGGGTTCATTTAATCTTCCCATACTACCCCTCTAAACCCCACTATGAATCAGCCTCCTTAGATCAGAAAAAAATATTCTGCATTTGGTTTTTGGCGATTGGCTAACTTTACTTAGCATTATATTCTCTAACTCCATCCATTTACCTGCAAATGTGATGATTTTATTATTTTACTACTGAATAATATTCCATTGTGTATATATGCCACATTTTCTTTATCATTCATCAACTGAAGGGCATCGAAGTTGTTTCCATAGTTTACCTATTGTGAATTGTGCTGCAATAAACCTTGATGTGGCTGTGTCCCTATAGTATGCTGTTTTTAAGACCTTTGGGTATAGACCAAGGAGTGGAATAAGTGGGTCAAATGGTAGTTCCATTTCCAGTTTTCCAAGGAATCACCATATTGCTTTCCATATTGGCTGCATCAATTTGCAGTTCCATCAGCAATGTATGAGTGTGCCTCCCCCCCACCCCATGCCCACATCCTCACCAACACTAACTGTTGTTTATATTCTTAATAGCTGTCATTTTGACTTGAATGAGATAAAATCTTAGAGTAGTTTTGATTTGCATTTTTCTAATTGCTAGAGACATTGAACATTTTTTCATATATTTGTTAATTGATTGTATATCACCTTCTGAGAAGTGTCTGTTCAGTTCCTTTGTGCATTCATTCATTAGGTTATTTATTTGTTTTTTGATGTTTGGCATTTTGAGTTCTTTATAAACCCTAGAGATTAGTGTTCTTTGTTATGTGCAAGTGGTAAAAATTTGCTCCCAAGCTGTAGCTCTCTATTCACCTCACTGATTGTTTCTTTTACTGAGAAGAAGCTTTTTAGTTTGAACCCATCACATTTATTGATGCTTGATTTTAATTCTTGTGCTATAGGAATCTTATTAAGGAAGTAGGGGCCCACTCCAACATGATGGAAATTAGTGCCTACTTTTTCTTCTAATAGATGCAGTGTCTCTGGTTTAATTCCTTTGATCCACTTCGAGTTGGGTTTTGTACATGGTGAGAGATCGGGGCTTAATTTCATTTTGTTGCATATGGAATTCCAGTTCTCCCAGCACCATTTGTTGAAGAGGCTATCTTTTCTCCAATGTATGTTTTTGATGCCTTTATCAAATATAAGATAACTATAATTATGTGGGTTAGTCTCTTTGTTCTCTATTTTATGCCATTGGTCTACATGTCTATTTTGGTGCCAATACCATGTTGTTTTTGTTACTATTGCTCTATAGTATAGTTTAAGGTCTGGTATCGTGATGCCACCTGCTTCACTCTTCTTGCTAAGGATTGCTTTAGCTATTCTGGGTCTCTTAATTTTCCAGATGAATTTCACTTGAATTTTGATTGGAATTGCATTAATTTTGGTAGTATGGTTATTTTGACAATAATTTTCTCTATCCAAGAACAAGGGAGATCTTTCCATCTTTTAGGGTCTTATTTAATTTTTTTCTAGTGTTCTGTAGTTTTCAATGTAGAGGTCTTTCACCTCTTTTGTTAGGTTTATTTCCAAGTATTATTTTTAGGCTCTTGTAATTGAGTTAGTTTTCTTTGTTTCCCTTTCAGAGTATTTGTCACTGACATATAGGAATGCCTTTGATTTATGGGTTCTGATTTTGTATCCTGCTATTCTGCTGAATTCATTTACTAGTTCTAGAAGTTTTCTTGTGGAGTGTTTTGGGTTTTCTAGGTATAGAATCATATCATCTTCAAATAGTGTTAATTTGAGTTCTTCTTTACCTATCAGTATCCCTTTAATTTTTTTGTCCATTAAATTCCTCTGATCAGTGTTTCAAGAACTATGTTAAATAGAGGTGGTGAAAGAGGGCATTTCTATCTTGTTCAAGATTTTAGAGGGAATGCTTTCAATCTTTCTACATTAAGAATGATGTTCATTGCCTGAGGCTTAGCATAGATAACATTTATGATGCTGAGATATGTTCCTGTTATCCCTCGTTTTCTAGTGTTTTGAACATGAAGGGGTGCTGTATTTTGTGGAATGCTTTTTCTGCATCTATTGAGATGATTATGTGTTTTTTATCTTTAAGTCTATTGATGTGATTAATTGCATTTATTGATTTCCATATGTTGAAACAACTTGCATCCCTAGGTTAAATCCCACTTGATCCAAGTGAACTATCATTTTAATATGTTTTTATATTTGATTTGCCAGATTTTTATTGAGAATTCTGAAATATTATCAAACCTATTCATTTATAACTATGCATTATCTTTTTGGATGATATTTTTTATTGTTACTTTTAGAGATACATACTATTTTGGCATATTAAACATACATGGAGTGCAACCCATTACAATTTTATTCCCATTCTTGTGGCTGAACATGATGTGGAGTTATGCTGGTCATGTTTTCATGTATGAGCTTAGGAAAGTTATATCCAATTCATTCCACTGTCTTTCTTATTTCCACCCCCCTCCCTTACCTTAATTCTCCTTTTTCTAATCCAATAAACTTCTATACTTCCCTTCCCTACCATCCCCTGTTATTGGTTAGCATCCACATATCAAAGAGGACATGCAAGCTTTGGTTTTGGGGGATTGGCTTATTTCACTTAGTATGATATTCTCCAGTTCTATCCATTTGCCCCCAAATTTCATAATTTCATTCTTCTTTATAGCTAAGTAATTTTTCATTGTTTACATATACCACATTTTCTTAATCCATTCATCTGTTGAAGGGAACCTAGTTTGGTTCCTTAGTTTAGCTATTGTGAATTGAGCTGCTATAAACACTGATGTGCTAGGGTTGTGGCTCAGGGGTAGAGTGCTCGCCTAACACGTGTGAGGTGCTGGGTTTGATACTCAGCACCACATAAAAATAAATAAATAAAATATGCTCAAGTATAACTAAAAAAAATGTTTAAATAAAATAAAAACATTGATGTGGCTGCATAGTATTAATTATCTTAGTTCAGTTTAGAGTCTATATGCACACACAATATTATCTTAATTTTATCTTTCTTTCAATGTGCATGTTGGAGAAAAAAAAGAATGAATGAATATAAGTTACCACTTTGAAACCATTTAAAGAAAAATAAACTGAAATTTCTACATAATGTAAATTAGAAAAAATAGTAGATGAGAAAAGATGGGTTGATGTTAAAATAATAGGCCACTTTGGCAAAGCACTTTAATTTTTGTCATTATTAAAAATTGCCTTTTTTTTAAAAAAAAAGTTTATTCCTTTCACATTTCTATGTCAAGATATTTCACATATTCCACTATGGATGAAAATGAAAGTAATCAAAGCATGTTCAAGAAAGGTGCTGCTTATAGCATATATCAAAAAATTTTTATTAGTTCTTTGACACAGCATGAACAAGTAGTTCACACTGCTGGTAGGGAAATTATAAGAAAATAATAAGAAATATTTTAGGGCCAAGTCAATTCAGACCCTGAATAATTAACAACAGATTATAAAAATATGTACTCCTCTGGTAACTATAAAGAAAATTTCTATAGCCCCTCTACCGTGGAGGCTATTGGTAAAAATCCTCAATGCTAACAGAACTTGTTTAAGGATTTCCCCCTAATAGAGATAAAGCTTACAATAGATTACTAAGTACTTGGCATAGAACTTTATATCTCCTGTTGAATGTTTGATGATATCAAAGAATTCTGGTTTTGGAACTAAAGTTTAATAATGAGACCTGTCTTACATTTTTTTAGTAGAATATTATATTCATTGACCTTTTGTATGTTTCTTGTTGGTTTGCTTTATTTTGTTTTCATTTTGTCTGGCTGGAATTTACAAAGAATTGACATGCCAATCAACTGTGAAGTTACAGATCTCACTGAATGAAATTCTAAAACACAATGACAGAATAGGCACTGTGATTATCAAGACTCTCCTGTTGGCTGAGCACAGTGGCACATGCCTATAATCCCAGTAGTTTGGGAGGATGAGACAAGAGAATGGCGAGTTCAAAGCCGGCTTCAGCAACTCAGTGAGGCCCTAAGCAACTCAATGAGACCCTGTCTCTAAATAAAATACAAAAAAAAAAAAAAAAAAATGATCTGGGAGTGTAGCTCAGTGGTTCAGCACCCCTGGGTTCAATCTCTAGTACATAACAAAACCAAAAACAAGATGCTCATATTGCAATAACATTTTGGCTTTTGACTCCAGTGTAAATACATTTATGTATGTCTTTGTATACATGCATACAAATATAAACACATTTATATGCAATATATTTATTAATACATGTAGTGTTTTAGTCAGCTTTTTTGTTCCTGTGATCAAAAGACCTAACAAGAACAACTTAGGGGAGGAAAAGTTGACTTTATGTCATGGTTTCAGAGGTTCAGTCCATGGTCAGCCAACTTCACAGCTCTGGGTTCAAGGTGAGGCAGAAGGGCATAGAAGAGAAAAGCAGCTCAATTCATGGTGATCAGGAAGCTGAGACAACTCAGCTCACTAGGTACAAGCGTAAACCTCAAAGGCATGCCCCCAGCAACCTACTTTTTTCAGCCATATCCTACCTGCCTACTGTCACCACCACTTAGGTTATATAGGTGGATTAACTCACTGATTAGGTTACAACTCTTGTAATTTCAGCATTTCACTTCTGAATGTTCTTGTCTGGTCTCACACAAGAGCTTTTAGGGGACACCTCATTTCTAAACCATAACATGTTCACACTGATGTAATTTTATGAGTCATTTATGTAACTAAGTCTTTTTAATGCTGAAGGAAAACTCAGGTTGACAAATGCTGCAATAATCTGGGGACAAGAGTATTTTGTAATGTTGTAGAGAATAAATCATAATTATTTTTATGAATAGAGAAGTAATACATGACATATTTGGAAAATTTGGAAAATCAGAAAAGCATGAATAAAATATTTAAATTGATAATAATGCCAAAACAATACAAAAGTCGCCAGTTTCAAATTTTAGTTGTCATGCAAAAACTATTTTGAAACTGCATGAAGTATTTTTAAAAAATTAAAATAGAACATAGAATTTTAATCAAAAACTTTTGTTATGAGAACATTTCTATGCATTTAAATGTATTTCTTTTTTTTTTTCTTTTGTGGCATGAATATTTCGAACACAACTGTTTTTTCTGTATCTTATTATTTATTTTTGATAAGTCTCAAAACTGCATTTATCAGATATAGGGAGAATGGATACACTTCAAGGATTTTTAAAGCATATTGTCAAATTTCCTCTTTGGGAAAACTTACATTCCAGCCCCAAAGCAGGAAGAGAGTTTGTTTCTTTAAGTGTTTGGACATTTCATAGGCACAAAATGGTTAATTTAAGTTTCATTTCACTTTTAGTGGTTACCAGTGACAATATGTATTGGTTTTCAAGGTATTACCAGCTATATTTCTCTCCTGTCATGTACTCCTTTTTTGTTTAATTTTTGGGGTACTGGGAATTAAACTCAGGGGCACTCAATCCCTGAGCCACATCCCCAGTCCTTCTTTGTTTTTTATTTAGAGACAGGGACTCACTGACTTGCTTAGCCCTGTTTTTTTGATGAGTCTATCTTTGAGAGCTTGTTTGGAGGTTCTAGCAGGGGAGCGCAGCTACTCTACATATCCTTGACCGAAGAACGGTCCTCCTCTATCGGGGAAGGTCGTCCTCTTCGAGGGCGCAGCTTCGGGAGGGAAGCACATGGAGCGGTGAGGGAGGAAGGGGACACCCGCCTAGCCAGCCAGATCAACCGAATCAACCCTGGCGATCAATGGGGTGACAGATGTCGCAGCCAGATCGCCCTCACATCCGGTGAGTCTATCTTTGAACTTGTGATCCTCCTGCCTCAGTCTCCTGAGCTGCTGGGATTACAGGCGTGGGTCACCTCACCTAACTCCGTTTACGAACTCTTTACCTGTCTATACCAGGGTAACAGAGTTCTGTGCACCTTGTATAATCTTGTTTGTTTTATATTGTTATTTATATCAATAATATAATGTTCCTTTTCTTATCTTTTAAAATTAGATTTATTTAATACATAAAGAAAAATTGTTCACATTTATAGGATATTATGTGATGCATTAATTCATGCATACATTAAGCAATTTTTAACCTTGTTTTAGTTGTAGATGAACACAAAACCTTTATTTTTTATTTATGTATTTTTATGTTGTGTGAAGAATGGAACACTGTGCCTTACACATGCTAGATAAGAACTCTACCACTGAGCTACAACCCCAATCCCAGCCATACATTATGTAATGTTAATAATGCTGAACATACTCCTCAACATTTATTTATCTGTTTGTTTATTTATTCATTTATTTTAGAGCTTGGAATTTTACCCAGGGGTGCTTAACCAGTGAGCCATATCCTCAGTCGTTTTCAAAATATTTTATTTAGAGATAGGTTCTCACTGTGTTACTTAGGGCCTTACTAAGTTGCTGAGGCTGACTTTAAACTCACAAGCCTCCTGCCCCAGCCTCCCAAGCTTCTGGTATTACAGGCATGTGCCACCATATCATTTCTTTAATGTGACACATTAAAAATCTTCCTTTTGGTTTTTTATAGATATATATAGCACAACATCAGTATCAATCACACTACTGTGTGATACGAAACAAACCAAAAATAGACAATTAGGATTTCTTTTCTTTGAAAAAAGTTTTATCCCAATTCAAGGAGAGAAAAATAATCATTTCAGATCATTGGGATGAATGTACTGAATATGGATGGATATATGTGGCATTATCTTACAGTACTTTTTTGTATCACAGATATCATTGTTTTCAAATGATCAGTAAGATATTTTCTGAAAAACATCATTAACACCAAATTTTCTCCATAAATTTTATAATTATATTTTTTGTTATGAGAATAAGCTATTTATAAATATGTATTCAATTTTTAATGCATAGTATAAAATTAACCATAGAGTAGACATTCAAATTTTAATATTTGAATTGTTCATACATAAATCATAAAATGTAATAATCTCACTCTGAAGAAAAAAGTTTTGAAAATACATATCTTTAAAGCACTATTTCTATTTTACCCCAATAGGCTATTGTCCTTTCCTAGCCATATGTGAAAGAAAGCAAAAAACAAGAGCTAACCTTTGTTAGGTACCAGTCACAGTCGTACTCCTTTGTTACTGCACTATAAAGAATGCTGTGGCTAAATTCTGTCCACTTTCATTTTGGCAGCTTGAAACTGATCATTTATAAACCGATGATAGCAAAGTTTAGTCCATAATACATGTTCTATGTTTGATGAACAAATAAAATGCATCTATACTTAAAAGTGTATAAAATCGATATTCAGAAATTAATCTTGCTATCTTGTAAAAACATTCATGTTCTCGCTTGAGTGGACCTGGGTTACTAAGAATAAGCTACTTTGACAAGAACAGAGCAGGTAGGAGGCCACTGACATCTCCCTTCCTCAGACTCCCAGGCACTGGACACCTAAGTCTTGCTCATTTTCATATTTTGAGGATCACTTAAGCCTGCGCTTTTACTTTTAATTCCCCATGGTGAAAAGTTTAGAGGAGTCTGATTACTGAGAGCTCCCACAGAAGAGATAGGTCTTGAGATTAGTTGTTTTATGTTTTCGTCTATTGAATATAAAGTCATAAGCTATTTAATGCCCATCTGGGTCACTGTCTGAGTTTTATGTAGAAATTAGAGGTCAACAGAAGTTCCAAGTATTTAAATTTCCTTCAGTTTACTAAGGGCCTATTTAGGGGATAGGGACATAGGCAAAATAATTTATCTGTCAGAAGTCTTGGCCATCAAAGGATTCTAAGGCTTACATTATCAGAGGCCAACTATGTTTTCATTTATAAGAAGAGGATTATAAAAGCTAGGAAAATACTGGGCTGGGGTTGTGGCTCAGTAGTAGAGTGCTTGCTTTGCACATTTGAGGAACTGAGTTCAATCTTCAGCATGAGATAAAGAAATAAAATAAAATATGTGTCCATCTACAACTAAAAATACTTACACACCAAAAAAAAAAAAAAAAAAGCCAGGAAAATACCAAAATTGCTACCCTGAGATAGTTAGGATATATGTGGAGGATCTAACATTCCAACTTGGCATGTCCTTCCTTCAGACACAACGCCTCTTGCCACTTCCTGACAGTTCTTCTGACTCCTCCTCTACTTTGACTTCTACTACCTACCTGGTACCCTGGTATCACTTGCTTTGCTACTTCTCCTTTCTCTGTGCCTTCTTCAGATCCTCTTATTTTCTCTCCTCCAAACTTTACCACACAAAACTTTGTTGGTTAACATTCCTATAAGCTTAATTTATAATATATTATATTGTAAATATACATTGCTTACACATATCACAATATATTACATCATGGCAGTAGACCTGAATTACTGGCTTTATAGTTTTAAGCCTAGTCCAAAAAAGATTTGCTCTATCTAGTGAGAAATTCTTAAACCTTACAAGTGAAGATAAAATTTCACCAGGGAATTCAGTATACCTTTGAAAATTGGATCCAGAAGTATCCTCCTGGGAGCAGAGGATGGTAAAACTTGGTTGAATTGATTACCAAAGTAGTGTCAGACATTTAAATCAAATTTTGCCAAAGGAAGAATAAAAACTGTAAAAAAAAAAAAAAAAAAAAAAAAAGAACAAGACCTCTTAGAAACCATTCCTGAGTACTTTCCTATAAAAATCAATCAGTCAAAATATCCAGTTCTATATTCAGGGGAAAACAATAAGTGTGTCCCAATATCAGAGACCATGTCACTAAGACTTTCAGAAAGTATCCTGATCTAATCAGAGATGCTATTATTCTATTATTCCCCTGTGTTACTGATTGTCTTAAATCTGAGATGGCAGGGCTAATAACAAACATGAAGGTAGCAAGGTAGGACCTCCCTTCCTCTACAAGTTCCCACACAACATGTTAAAATTCTTTAATTAAAAAAATTATAAATAAAACTGATACATTTCTGCATGCTGCCAGTAGATAAACCCAGGAAGAAGGTTAGCAGTAGGTTGATTTGGAAAGCAACACAAAACAAAATAAACTGACAACAGTAGAAGCAAAACACATACCTGTTAATATGGAGGATTATGGATGTTGGAAAACTAATAATTTTACAAATCTGAAAAGAAAAGTATAATCTTTGTCCCCCAAATAATACAAATGTTCGATCAAAATTGCCCTTCACAAAATAAGGAGATGTCTTCATACTATGGCAGAAACAGAATGTTTCATTTCTAGTTGTGGCTGGGATTTCTGAGCCTTCTTAGGTAGCCACCCATTGGAAGGGAAGTGTCTACACAGACAGCAGTTACCTTTTCAGCTCTGTAATGACTTTGGTACTTAGGAAACAACACATATTCTTACCTGGAAGTGTAACTACAGGTAGATGTGGAGACCTTATTAAAACCCAAATTTGTGTCCTGCTTCTTAGTTGCAACTAAGGAGTAGGTTATTATTAAGTTGAATTAAGGGATAGGTTATAATTAAGACTTAAGTACATACTAAACAGCAGTCTCAACAAGAAAAGCTTATAAGCTTTTTTTTTCATAAAAAGTTTATAAGCTACTTTATAAGAACACCTGGATGGTACAACAAGCTAAAAAATGAAAGTCAAAACTTAATCTTGAGGGGCGGGGGTTGTGGCTCAGAGGTAGAGTACTCATCTAGCACATGCAAGGTACTGGATTTGATCCTAAGCACTACATAAAAATAAATAAGTATATGTCCAACTACAACTAAAAATATGTTTTTTTAAAAAACCCTCAATCTTGAGTATTCTCACCAAGTCTTGATTCAGTGTCAATTTAAGGTAGATAATTCTGGGATATCTGAATTATTTTATTGTTGTTAAAGAATGTTAAAGTGTTCTGTTGGCTATGTGCTATAGACCCAGGTGGACAGAGAAACCATATAACCACCCCAAATGGGTTTTGCTGAAGAATTTGCAATAAGATTGCCCCCAAATCTATTTTGTTTTCAAGTTCACAATCATGAGAAAGTTTAAAATGGAGACAAACACTTGGGCTAAATTTTGACCTCATTTAAATGTCCACAACTAATGCTTATTCCACCCTTCCCTTCATTGATTTAGGAATGTATTAATATTGTCTACTAGGTGTTTCATTGATCAGAAATCATTTCTTGCCCCACTGTCTTTTCTCTAGACTTTATAACAAGTAAAAGTTGCTCTGATAGAAGAAGCTTTAGACCTCACATTTCTCACTCAGGAAAGACAAGCCTATGTTCATATATCTATACATGATTATAATACATATATATATATATACACACACACAGACACATATGTATATGTTTTATTCTAGAACTAACAATTTCCCTAAAAGAGTAATTAAGGAACATTATAACTCAAAAGCTTCACAATCTTTACCATCATCAGTGCTAAATAAAATAGAATGAATGGTTCATTAAAACCAAAACTGTCAAGGTTATCTAGGAAGCATTAGTCCAAAGGCTTTGCCATTAGTTTTCAAGGTCATTTAGATCTGTCCCAAATAGGATTCATAAACTATCTCTGTAGAAACAAAACCCTGGGTGTGCCTAGGGACCTAACTCGCCTCCTTGATGCTGTTGCTTAGCAGAGTGATATGACCAAAACTTGTAGAGGTTTAACATGCCTTACCCAGGGTTATCATTGGTAGGTTCAGATAGCTTTTTCCAACAACAAACCACTTGTCTTCAGGTTAACTTGAGATATTCGTATTTGGCACTTGCTATCCTCATCCTGATAAAGGAAAGAAATTCTTTTTCTACCTGATTATGGAAATTGATATCAACATAAAACTGCTCCTAAACCTCTGTGGACATTATGTCTCATTAGAATATCAAAGCGATATCAACCACCAACACTGCAGCAAAAGCACAGGAATTGACAAACTCTCAGATATAAGGAAATCTCTTCTCATTATTTTTAACTTAAAAATTAGGTGGGAATTTCAAGTTATGACTAAATATAATAAACTTAACTAAGATCCTTTCTTAAAAAATCTAATGTAGTAAAATATATATGAGTCTTAACTATTCTGATCATCTCAAAAGGTTCAGTAGTGCTGAGTACATTCACATTGTTGTGCAGCCAATCTCCAAGAACTTTTTCTTCTTGAAAACTTGGAATTCTGTATCCATCAAACTGCAATTTCCTATTTCTCCTTCCACAGGCTTCTTGGAAACCACCATTCCTCTTGTATCTTTACAGAAGGACTCCTCTAAGTACCTCATACAAGTGAAATTATTTGTCTTAGTGACTGTCTTACTTCACATGGCAAATGTCCTTGATGTTCATCAGTGTTGTAGCATGTGTCAGAATCTCCTTCCTTTTAAGGCTGAATAATATTCCATATTGTGTATATAGCATATTTTTAATTTATCCATTCATCCATCAGAAGATGACAGGTCCAAGGAAACCAGGCCATATGTTTACATACTGTTACTAAGTATGTAACATCTTGACATGTTTAGAGGCTAATAAAGTATCTAACACATAATGAGTACTCATTTATTGAGTAGAATGATAATAAAGTGACTCAATATAATTCTGTATCACTGATTATCTGTTGTTAATTATCATTTTTCTCCTACATGCTAGAGGTGTCAAACTGAATATTATCATATAATCAACCCTCCTCACTATCCCAGCCCCTTCTTATGACTTAGTTTGGATCCTTATTCAAATGAATTTACTAGATATACTGCGACCAGCTCTTCCTGCCTTGAGAGTCTCCTGTCTGTAATCCATCATTCACATTGTTGTTGCTGTGATTTTCTTGAAAGATAAATCCGATGTGAGCATTTTCCTCTTAAATACCCTTCACATCTTCATGGCTATGACTTGAATACCAGCTTTAGTATGAAGCTAAAACCCCTGTGTGATCTTCTACCTGTATTCTCTCCAGCATTCCCATCTGCTACCACATCATATACAATATGTGTCAGCCCCACCCAATTGTGCTCTAGTGTCAGTAAAAATCATACTCTCCTTTTCACACTTCTGTGCCTTTAAAGGCTGCTGTCTCTGCCTGGGATACCCTTATGCCAACTGTCCCACCTTCCCTTCTCCTCTCTACCCTCAATCCTATGTCTTTCTTGCAGACTCAGCCTGGGTCCAAATCACCTCCACTTCCTACTCACTCCCACAGTCCTGAAACAAATGAGTGAGAGGCAAGGCTAGTAATGTGGCAGTGATTTAGTGGACTATTAATACTTAACTCTGGATTTCAGCTGAAATTTAAAGCTGGAAAGACCCTCCTGGGTCACTTAGGCCATTTCTCTTCTTCATCAAAGACTACACCTTCACAGCTAACTCAAATAAATATATAAATAAATTATACAACTTAAAGGAGCAAGAGCATTTTGTAAACCACTCTCTGGCGCTCTTAATGATGTGCAATGAACCTGATTGTTAAATTATTGTTTAAATTCCATAAATTTTCTAGCCTGAGATTTAACCTGATTTCCTCCTTTTAATTCATGGAGAAGCAGGAGATGGGCACCATATATTTTCAACTTGGGGATTTAAATAACTTCTAAGTTCCTGCCTCCAAGTTGAATAATTCCAGATCTTTTCACCTTTTCTTGTAGGTCTTACTTTACAACCAATTCATTATCTTTGTGGCTGTCCTCTGAACCCTCTTCAAGTTCTCACATTCCTCCTGAGATTGGGAGTCTTTGACGTGCAGCAGAATTCCAGGACGGGTTTGACAAGTTGGCCTTTCATTAAGGAGATTACCTCATAGTTCTTACATGCTATCTCCTTTATTTTGTACCACAAATTTAACTTTGTCTTTCAAACTGTGATGCTCACCCTGCTGATGGCAAAGTAGTTGGCTTCTTTTTGGTACTTTTTGGTCACACTTTGTAAATCAATGGTAATTGCTCTTTAATTAAGATAATGAACTAACATAACAACAAAAGTAACAATTGTACTAGATATTCTAAATAGATTGTTTTGGTAATATAAATAGTAATATAGTAATGATCAAACATTCAGTCTGTAGTGTTTATATTACCTTGTTCATCTTTATAATTATCTGTGAATTAAACATTTGCATCACTAGATTACAAAAAGAGGAGCTAAGTAAATTGGCCACTGTTTTGTGCAAAGGTGACAGAAAGGTGACTGCTGCTTGATTCAAGCATGTTTGAAGGATGCCTGATTCATGACTTGCCTCATAGTCTACACTTCTACACAATTGTCAAGACATCCAGAAAGACAAACTTCACTTGCAATCAGGTTTGTGGAGAAGAAATGCTTCTTTTTATCCTTTAAATTGTAAAATTCCAGCAATGGAGGAAAATGGATTCTAATCTCTGTTTGCCCTGGGTGTGGGGGTGGTGGGACTAAAAGAGATAAGTGAGAGGAGAGCCAACAGACTGAACACTTCTGTCTGCAAAAGGAATTACTAAGCTGCTAGAGGAAAGCTCTGCTCCAGACCTTATTAGCAGAAGGAAGCAAAAGTGATGCCTTACGTTGATAAGATAAGCAGAAGCTTACAAGAATAAGCTGATAACCAGGATGGCTTTAAAATTCCCTGAAGCTTCTGTGTGTGTGTGTGTGTGTGTGTGTGTGTGTGTGAGAGAGAGAGAGAGAGAGAGAGAGAGAGAGAGAGAGACTAAGAACTACATGAAGGTTGCATTAAAATAAGCATTTTATATATTTCGCTAGTTAATAAGGTAGGTAATTCATTTTTGCTTCAATTATATTTCTATTAAGGCTAGCATAGAGTTGGTAGCAATTATTGTTGGATTCAATTTTTAAAAAGTTATATTTTATAGAAAATTTACAAGGGTAGAACAATAATATAATCTCTACAATACTAATTGGATACCCTAGGAGTTAATCCAAATGTTGGAAATATGCTACCAAATCAGACCTGAATTTCCCCTGCTGCGCAGCAGAAAACGCAAGCCTAGACATTCGGAATGAAATAATAAGCCTTTAAATTCAGTTCAGTTCAAAAAAATATTTTCTGCACAGCTACTAAATGAAAGACAATATGTTTGAATTTTGACTTATTCAGAGGCAGAAATGATCAAAAATTCTTCAATTCTATCATTTCAACATTTGAGGGCAGAAACCACAAAGGGAATGGAACGCTGCTCTTTTGGATACATACAGATTAAGAAAGCACATAATTTCAGAAGGTTGATAAGTCCGAAAATGACTCTAACTGTACTGGGATTCTGTGATGGATCCTTATTTGCTATGAACAAATACCATGTTCAACATCTTTAAATTATCATCATTTCTATAATCCTGTGTGGATCTTCAGATTGCAGGCATAATGACACTGTGTTTTATCAACAAGTTCTTCAGGATTTAACTTTACTCTTTTTACTTCTTCTGTCTTTGGAATTTAAATGTTATTATCAGTTCCTCAGAAACTCCTTGACCACATAGTGATAATCATATTGATTTCTAAATAATTTGTAAAGTTGAAATTCAACATTTAAGAGACTTGAGGTGACTAGGTGTGCTCTCCATTTTAAGTTTGTCTTAATACGTGGTATGGTGGGTATTTGATTAAACAGACAGGATTCTTTTTACATATCCTTCTTAAGCTGGAACTCAAGGACCCTAATTTTGGAACTATCATAGACACCAGATCGTGGTTCTTCATTAAAAGTGTTTGTGAAGAAGTTGTCTCATAAATTTGTTATTAAGAACAAAAGCAAAGAACTCTAAAATTTTCCTGTTGATTTCTTCATACTGTAAACAAATCTGTCTATTCTTGTTCTAATAAATGGTGACTAGACTTGAGGAATTTATCTAATACCTTTAATTCTAGTTAAAAAACATGACTCTAAAATTAATATAGACTCACTTGAATTTTAATACAACGAAGGAGATAAAATGTTGTGACTTCCAGTTACACATTTTTTTTATCGGTAATGCTTTATTTCACCCTATCATACAGATAGAGGGAATTAGCACATTTCTTTTATACAAGATTAAAAAAAAATAAATAAAAATTTGCTTTTCCCAATTCTAGGGGAAAACATTTTAATTTTATTAGTAATTAAAGGAATGTAAATTAAACAATGATGGCATCATGGCTGTTTCCTAATTAAAATTTTTAAACCTGTTAATACCCAGAATGTGCAATGAATTGGCACAGGGATTCCTTAGGGCAGATTTTTTATGTATCCAGTCTTGAGAATACCTTTGTCCTTGTATGTATAATCTCTCCTAAAGAATTTATCAAAGATGTTTACAGTAATTTGGACACAAATAAGCTCATTCATTATATTACTGTGAAAAAATTCAAAATATCAAAGTGAATTTCAGTGCAACAAGTAAGAATTAGTTAAATCCTTCACTGGAGCATCCATTTCTTACACCTATCTGAATCAAATATATATAGAAATATACCAAATTGGAAAGAGTGGTCATTTATTTATGATTATGTAGTAATTATAGATTATTAAGGATTTTATTTCTTTCATCTGGCTTACTTTAACTTATATCCATATATTACCTAAGAAACCTATTTGATTTTATTACTAGTAATTTATAAACCAACTAACATGCAATTAATAATGGTTAACCAAGAAAATTATATAAAATACTTACATTTTAACTAAGCTGAAAAAATCATAGGCTATTTCCATCATTGATTTTTTTCTTTCAAATTATTAAGAAATGTTATGAGTTACAGAAAATCATGATTTTTAAATGTTGATATTAACCAATTGAAATGAAATATCTTTACTGAGTTCACTTACGAGTCCTTACTGAGTTCACTGCACAATCTTTCATGGTGGTATTGCCGTCCTTTACATGAAATTAGGCCCCTAAATTTTTCTGAAACTTATGTCCTAAGCTTTTGTCTTTCATCTTCCAAACCACAGTCATGGTTTATGTAGGAATGTTCCCTGAAGAGCTCATGTAACAATGCAGGAATGGTCAGAGATGATATAAATAGGTTCTGAGAACAGTAAACTAATTGATGAATTAATCCACTTGATCAGTTAATAATTTGAATAAATTGTTGGGTGGTAATTGTAGGTAGGTGGGAGGTGGTCAGAGGAAGTGAGTCACTGGGAGCATGCTTTCAGGGATTATATTTTGTCCCTGACTTCTCGCTCTTGCTCTCTTTATGCTTTCTGACTGTCATGAGCTGAGCTCTTTCCTCCACCATCCCCTTTTGCCATGGTGTTCTGCCTCACTCCAGGCCCGGAACAATGGAATTAACCTCTGAAACCATGAGCCCCAAATAAACTTTTCGTCTCCTAAGTTATTGTCAGGTATTTTGGTCCCAGCAATGAAAAGCTAACATACATACCTTCATTTTATTTTATTTTATTTTTATTTTTTTGATGAAAAATTTTAACAGTACCATTTCTTGTCTAAAACTCATCATTGAGTTCAGGAAAAGAATTAACCGTTAAGGAAAAGAATTAACTCAAATTCTTAATATGACAGATGGGACCCTATTTCTTCTCAACTCCACTCTGAAACAGGTTTATTATTACCAACTATTACAATGGCACACTGAAACCATTTCCTCAAAAAAAAAAAAAAATGATTTTGTAAAGTTTAGTTTTTGCTGTGAAGGGTGTTCTCACTCTATCATTTAACCATTTTATTTCTACTTTTGTTTTAACCCTGTTTTCATGCATTATTTTCTCAGTAAAGACCCTATATCCTGAATAATCTTTTCTGTACCAAATATTTGCTCAATCTTTGATATTTCCTACTTCTGGTGGCACTTCCCATAGTTCAGTAATTATCTATATGCATTTTATTTCTTTAAAAAGACTGATGATGACTTTTTTAAATAGGGAAGCCTTTTTTTTTAATATTTGCATCTCTATCATCTTGCTTGGTGTCTGAGCAAGGTTTCTATTTTTTTATTTGTTTGTTTGTTTTTAGTACTGGGGATTGAACCCAGGGGCACTTAATCACTGAGCTAGGTCCTCAGCCAGAGACAGGTTCTCACTGAATGTTTTTTAGGGCCTCACTAAGTTGCTGAGACGGGCTGTGAACTTGCAATCTTCCTGCCTCAGCCTCCCAAGCTGTTGGTAGGCAGTGTTTCCTGATTATGAATACAACTTAGCATAACATTTTCACTGATGAAAACTATTGTAAAAGTGGAACTGTCATCACAATAGAGTGAAGAAGAAAGTAATTTTTAAAGGTATTTGTTTACGAAAACAATCTTCAACTTTAACGTGACTCTACTGTTAACTTTAAATCATTATTTTACATTGCCCTACACCAGTGGTAACAGACCACTTCTAAGTACTTCAATCCATACTTTATTTGATATTTATTAAAAATCTACCCTAATGACTACTTTGATAGTTTTTGTTGTACACATTTCAAGATTGTTGTTGTTCTTATTATTTAAAATTTGCATTTTAAGAAAATGGGATTCATAAAAACTTTCATTTATTAGGTACTAATTAATTTTATCAGGGCCCAAAAGCAATAGGTAGTAGAATTGAGATTCAAAACCAAGTATTTCAAAATTTTTCCCAGAATAGTAAAAGGGAAAATTCCTCCTCTCAGCTTTCATAAAATCTGTAAAAATTTCATCTTAATTCTGGCTTTGCTTTCATTGAAATTATAAACATAGTATTTTGATGTTACATTTTTAGTCAGTTGTACATAATCAGAAGTTAGAAATTAATTAGGAAATTAATTTTGTATTAAGGTAGAAATTCCAATAATAATTTTAAAAAGACTTTTTAAAAGATTTCATTAAGATTTTTAAGTCTTAGCCTTGGAAATGTTAAAGAACAAAATGCAAAGTTCTGTATATTTAGAACACGTGCCTTTATAACCAATAAAAAAGAACAAATGTGAGCTGAAACTTACATAATTCAAAATTATGATAGAGAAACTATAATTCTATTATTTTATTTATAGTAAAAAAACAATGCCAAACTATATTATTGTTTGATGTATTTTGCTATATATGTAATACACATTTTATTTTATATAATATAATGGATTTTATTTATTTCTATAATTCATCTTAAGTTGCTCACACACTTCTTGCCATCTTTATATTATGGGTATATAATTGTAAATTGTGTGGATAAACTCCTATATAGGATCACAAGAAGGAAAGAAAATGTGTCTCAGTAAAAAATAATTTTATTCTCCAATCCCAAATCCTCCACAATTTTAAGACAAATACCATGTAACTTTATTATTGTAGTGTGTACTTCAATATATGTCCGTAAATTATTCTAATTTTTCATTATAAACTTTAAATAAGTGCCAGCATGAACAGTTGTAGAGATTTTCCTGGTTTCAGGAAATTGGTAGAATGCTTTGCTTTCAGAAACTCAGCTAATTTCTATCTTAAGTCATGAAATATTTGGTCCAACCCAACAAAAGATGTTGTCCCTCCCTCCCCCTTCCACCTACTTGGGATCTTCTAGAGGAAAGCTAAGTGCTAAACATGAATGATTCTTAAAGGTAATATTTACATAATGATTAATTACTATTTTTCCATTATAGGTCACAAATTTCAATTCAGATGCAGTTGCAAATATCTACTTATTGTACTGAAATTGAATTGAGTCTGTTTTGCATTGGTAACATTCAAAAACTCAAGTGCCCCAGTGATACAATTTTCAAATGTTTACATATATTTTTATTTTCAGCAATGATGATTTTCTCCCTTCAAATCAAAGTTTGTATAGAATAGATGAAACAGAATAGAAGACTTATTTCCTATTAATAGATATTACTTGATGTTGTTTTAGTCTTAATGCTAGAAAATAAAAGTAGTTTGTAAATGTGTCCAGAACTGCCTTTTTTTTTTTTTTTTTTTTTTTCTTACAGAACACTTAAGTGTCATGTTAAGCCTGAGGCAGGCCTGTCTAGAATTGTGTTTACTATATTCTTTTCAAACTGCAGCACAGAATCTTATCGCTTATCAGTGCATAAAGTCTAACAGATTGCAGACTCAAATTTCCCCTTCCAGGCAATGTTGGGTTTCACTATTGTTTGCCATGACAAAGGTTTTCATGAATTCTGCAGCTTGGATTTCTGTCTTGTTTTCCTTAGCATAACCCTCTAGGCAACCAATCAGCAGTTTTCAACTGCTAGAAATTGCTCAAAATGTTACTACAAAAGCTGCACTTTAAAATTCCAAGTCTTGCTTTTGAATCTTTCTTTCTCTTTTCTTTTCTTAGAGGGGGAAAAAAAAACTAACAGGTAGTTTCAATTAGATTGAAAAGAAGCAATTAAACATTGTCTGCAGACGATGGGACTGTAAATTAGGTTACCTGAATTTGGTGAAAGCAAATATGTTCCCAATCCACATCTGGGTTGCAATTTTAAAAATATATGTAGTAGAAGTGAACTATCTTGGGCAGATACAAACTTAGCTATGTACACATTGTTTTTAAATGCCAGAGCTATATATGTCCACTTTCAAATAAGTTAGAGCATCTTACAAATGCATTGGTATAGACCTGAAGAATTTCTTAAAGTAAAGCCTGAGCCAATAATTTTCATTCTTCTCTTCAGAGAATGAAAAACTCCAACTTTCAGGTTTCATTCAAATTGAACAGTTTATTTATGCTTAGTACCTTTTGTTGACTGCACTATTATTTTCAATCTGTCCACATATCCAAGATTTTCGAAGCCCTGTGAATGTGATCTAGTTATTTCTACGATGTGTCACCTCTATACTGACCCCCTTCAACTAATCCTAGGTGAGGACCTTCAATTGCTTGCCAGGCATTTAGTCTGTTTGCATTTCCAAATCATCTCCACATTGCTCTAAGAACATGCCACATGAATTCCTTACTTAATCATATCCTTTTCCTCTTAAAAACCCCTTAATGACGCTATGTCTCCTGGACACTCAAATCCAAACCTCTTACTTAGGATGATGTACACAAATTTTATGATCTGACTCCACCAATTTTTCTCAGCTTACCTCCCCAAAATAGCTTCTTAGGACGTATCTTACACAAAAATGAACATGTAGTTCTGCAGAGGGATCAATCTGACCTAAATTTCCTATGTACATGGTTGAATATACCAATGTGAAACTTACCATCATGTATATCAACAAGGCATTAATTAAAAAAAGAAAAATCAGTAAATAGCAGAAAGCTCTGTAGAGTGGACGAAAGGAAACAGTGGGAGGGAGGAGGAAAGGAAAAGGAAAGTACTAGGGACTGAATTAGAGCAAATTATAGTCCACAGGTTTAAATCACTTCAAAATGAATCCTAATGCTATATACAAAAAAAATCAATAAAAAATTAAAATCTTGCAATCTTCCAGTCCTTTACTTCTTTTTTCCTCATTCAGATCTTTTTGCCTTTGTATTTGCTGTTATGGACTTAGCCTAAAATGGTCTTCCCTATTTCTTGTCACCCTACCATCAGACTTCTATTGATCTATTGTCTCAGTACAAAGTCAACCGCTCATTCCTTACACACACACACACACACACACACACACACACACGGGGGGGGGGGAGAGAGAGAGAGAGAGAGAGAGAAGCATAGAGGGTTGCTTTATCAAATATAATAAAATGGTTTACACTGCTAAGTTCCAAAGAATTAATTAGAAAATATATTTTAAAAAGGGGAAAAATCAAAGCCAATGTAGCAAAGAAAAGGCTGAAACTATAGGAACCAATTGAAACTGGACTGGATAAAGGTTCTGGGTCTGGGCTATAAGGTCTCAAGTTCTAAGTCCCAAACAGAATAAGGATATATGGGAAAAGATTTAGATAATGGGAAGGTTATAACTGGGACCCATAAACTCTCAAGCCTGGAAGGGCTCCTTATTCTCAGAAGTAGAAAGACCCATCCAACCAATACAAAGAATTAAGAAAGATGTGGTGTGTAAAAGAATTTGAGACCTAAAAATAAGTTGTAAATCTAAATCAAATTTCTTAAAGGGAAAAAAAGAGTATGGGAGAAGAACTATTAAAAGAGATAATGCCTTGGAATTATATGGAGTTGAAGAAAGTTTTGAGTTTTTAATTTGAGGAATCAGAGTATCCTGACTCAGATGAAAAGAAAGAAGCAAAGGAAGGAAGGAAGGGAGGGAGGGAAGGTGGGAGGGAGAGAGAGAGTGAGTGAGAGAGAGAGAGAGAGAGAGAGAGAGAATATCTGTCATCTGGTTGTAGCACAGTGGACCTACAGAAGATTATAAATTATAAGAAAAACTCACAGGAAACAAAAAGATATTTCCACAAGGAATCACAGTTAGACTTCTCAGAGTCTTTGACTCAGCAATAATAGATAAGAATAAACAACTAAAAAAAAAAGAATAAACAACTGACAATTTAGAATTTTTCACATATGATTTTACACAAGTATTAAAATAATACCATTCACAGAGTCTTGCTGATCTTGCCAATGCCTGACTGCCGTAGTCCAGCTGGGTTAAATAACTGAGAGGTGACAAGCAACTTGAAGGTTGAATGGGGAAATACTTTATTGCGAGTAAACTCAGCAGGAACTGAGAACTCAAAGTAGCGGGCACCCAAGGTAGCAGGAGCCGCTTCTCTGCCAGACTGCAGAGGTACATATACCCAACTAATTACACACAGCTTAACTTAATTGACACCATCTAGACACAGCAGTCAGTCATTAAGGAATCCTCATCATCTTAATGGCTCATTGGCATTAGCTCAGAAACCACTCCTCCTAGTATACTTCTAGGCACCATCTTAACTTGGTTGTGGCCCTCATCACCTGACAAAATATTACAAGATAAAATTTTAACAAAATAATTAATTTTAAAATTAAAAGCTATCTATGTTAATCACATTTATTTATTTTACTTTTACTTGCTTATATAGGTAACACTATATTTATCTACTACAACTTTTGGTTATCTGTACAAATATAAAAGTGTCAAAAAATAAGGGTATCGAGATTTAACTGGCATTTCCATAATACCTAAATATTGGAGACACATTTTAATTTAATTCTTAAGATTACTATATAGTAAACTGATTGCTATTTTGATGTTCAATTTTATAAATTTTAACACATGTATAGATTCATGAAAATATCATCATAAACAAGATAGAAAATAATTCCACCATCCAATATCTCCTCTATTCTATCCTGCTATGGTCATACTCTTTTTCCACAAATAAATATTGGAAACCACTGAGGAATTTTGTATCTATTTTTCTTTTCAAATATGTTATATAAATGAAAAAATACAAAATATGTATGTTTGATTACCTTATTTTACTTAAATTCATTCAAGTTGCTGGTGTCAGTAGTTCATATATTTTACTGTTAAATATTCCACTGTATAGAAGTATCAATTATTCATACATCCACCTACTAAAGAACAGCTTGGTTGTTTCCCATTTTTGCTATTTTAAACAAATATATTGGCAGAATTTGTGCACAGACTTTCGATTGAAAGCAAGTTTTCTATTTTCGCAAATAAGCAAAAAGCTTATATCCAGGAGTTGGAGTTGGGGGTCATAGGTGTATGTTGAACTTTAAAAGAAACAGCCAATTTCTTTTTTCACTATAAAATTTCTATTCCCACCAGCAATGCATTAAAGTTCAATTGGTTTGATAGTATTTTTCAACCTTAACCACCCCAGTAGTTAGGTAGTAATTAGGTAGCCAATGGGGATTTTAGTGTGCTGTTGTTTAGATATAATCTTTCATTACTTGTGTTTTCATTCTTTTTATTTGATTAGAAGAGGCCCTCAAAGAGTTTATGATTTGTTGGTATAAAACACTGAAAAAATTAATCATAGTATAAAGTTGAAAAACACTTAAAACACTTATTAGTTATAAAATCAAGGAATTAAGGAAATCTATACAAGTAAAGCTAGCATTTGCATTGACCTACAGAGGAGATGGCATCCGCAGTCCTGCTAAGTTTTATCACAAGATACTTATGTGACTTCTTTCCTTGGCTGGGAAGTACACTCCTCTCTCTAGGACTGATAAATGGCAGCCTACTCCTAGCAGCATCTTCCCTATAAAATTCCATGGTGTGAGAAAGTAGGTTCAATATTTTGCTGCATAACTACACACTGAATGTGTCATTCTTGCCATACGAAGACAATAGGCTTTCGAATTAAGCATGCCTGTGTTTTAATTCCCAGTTTCTTTACAATTTTGGCAAGTAGAGAATTATGGCTAACACCCTTGATAATATGCTTATACTTGTTGAAATATTAGTGACAAAATGTTTAAACTTATTTTGAATCTATTTATTTTAATATTTGGAAATATTTCCATTTCATATACCAAATGGAAATATTAATAAATTATTAATTAAATAATATTAATAATATTAATAATATTAAATAATATTAATAAATATTAATAAATGAAAATATTTCCAATTCATTTACCAAAGTCCTAACTCCCTGTATCTCAGTTTAGTCTTTCTTTGGAGATAAGATCTTGACATAGTTAAGGCCTTTAAGAAGAGGAAATTTTGGCAGAAACATGGACAGAAGGAAGAAGGTGTGAAGATGCAGGGAGAAGATAGCAAAATATGTACAAGCCAAAGAGAGAAATCTGAAACAGATCCTTCCATACAACCTTAATAAGAAGCCAATCCCGCAAAAAGTTTGTGTTATGGAATGAATATTTGTGTCCTCTGAAAACTCATATGCTGAAATGTGATTACCATGATTACCATTTGGTGATATTTGGAGATGGGGCCTTGAAGGTAATTAGGTCATGAGGAAGGAAGGCCTCCTGAATGGGATCAGTGCACTTATAAAAAGAGGACAGTGAGCCAGCTCGTATACCTTCTGCCTTATGAAGATAAAACAAAAAGAACACAATCTATAATCTGGAAGTGATATCTCACTAGAACCAAATTAAGTAGATACTGATTGCAGACATCTAAAGTCCAGAACTTCTGTTGTGTATAAGCCATCTAGTCTAAAGTATTTTGTTAGAGCAGCATGAACTGACACATTATAACTTTCATACTCTAGACTCCAAACCTGAGACAACAAATATCTATTAAGCTTTCTGAATTGTCAGATTTTTCATTTATAAAGGGAGAATTTTATGTCACTATATTGCCTGGAAGAAGGAAGTCAAAAATTCACATGATATTATCTGGAACTGAAAAAAAAACAAAGATTTATTTTCTGGCCTGTCCCATGACAATTTCTTTTGTGTTCTTAGAAAATATGTATTAAGCTAAAAATGTACTTCCTAATTTCCTTGGACTTATTTATAAAGGAAATACAAAACAGTCATAGAAGTCATTGGGCGAAAGTGTCCCATATCAAAGAGAATTATGGCTAATGCCCTTGATAATAAGCTTATGCTTCTTGAAATATTAATGATGAAAAGGTTGAAATTATTTTAATCTATTTATTTTAATATTTGATATGATGATCTTCCATACTTTGAAAATATTTTAGTCTATTTTATAACCCACATGAGCAACTTGCTTGGAGGAAATGCTTACTACACCCCACTCCAAAGTAGAGAAAAAGGACATGTGCACACAGGAACTCCAGTTGTCAGATTCTCTCATAAAAGCGATCATGACAAAACTCAACAAAATAAACAAGTAGCTACACAACAGTTTTGAGTTTCTATATTCCAATTTTCAAGAATTCTTTCCATTCTCTGAAATTTATTCTTTGTGAATGTACTGAAAATAACCTTTTCAAATTATTTTAGATCTTAAAGTTATCCATTTTGGTTTTTATTCAAAGGTGGTTTTTATTCAATTTTCTTGAATTTATGAATTGATAAGCAGTAGAAAAAAATGCTTAAATAGCAACTAAACTTTTGAATGAAAAGAGAGTATTTGATCTTCTTTGTTTCTCTCCACTACTTCTTTATTTCATTTTTTTTGAAAGCCTGCCCTAATCCTATTTTATAGTGGTTTCTTTCTTCCCAGAGGACCTGAAGATGCTATTAACAGTCAGAGATTAAAAAGAAGTTTTAACATCGTTAGACACATATGCCAAGATTTCTGAAGTTGAACAAATATGCAAATGTTTCCATAATGTTCCAGGTCTGAATGATTATATAGCCTGTATCTCTGGGTTCATGGGTTGACAATGTTTTTTTTTTTTTTTTTACCCTTATGTTTTTTCATGTATGTTAAGAATATCACACACATTTCTGCAATATTTTTTAAATTTTCATTTCTCCTTTTTAGTTATACCTAATAGTATAGTCTATTTTTTACATATTTATAGAAACATGGAGTTTATCTTTTCCTAGTTAGGGTCTCAGGCTTGTGTATGTAAATGATGTTGAGATTCACTGTGGTGTATTCATATATATACATTGGAAATTATGTCAGATTCATTATTGTGTTTTCTAATATATTTTAAACATTTTAAGGAGAATAAAAGTGAAAATAATGTAATCATTTATCCAAACAAAATATTTGAAAACAAATATTGAATTACTTTATAGAGATGTTTTAACTTAATATTTAATAAGTTTTTCTATATGGCAATTACTTCTCAAGTGTGTTTTATATAGAAAGTATATGCCTGCTAATGTTTGTCAACATACAAAAATGTTATGAAAATATATGATCCTTTAAAGGAAGGAAAACACGTCTGAAACTTTGTATTTATCAAACATTAAATTCAGAATTGTTGAAAGACTTGACGGAGTTAGAACTTACTTCCAAATGCAAATCATGTAATTTTACAGAAATTTCATATTGACATTTTTTTTCCACACAGTACTGGGACCAAACCCAGAGTCACACACATGCTAGAAGAATACTACCAACTGAACCATATGCCACACTGTTCATGTTGATTTTGAAATACAAAAATTCAGCTTATCAATTCTGCTCTATTACCTATAGTTAAGACAATTTTGAAGAACATAGATTACAGAAAAATGTTAACAAATCTAATAGTTTTTAATTATGGGTTAAATATGTTCCTAAGTACATGGACAGAAATTAACATTTTTAAAATTTTTTGTTAGTGCTTTATAGCTGTATATAATGGTGGGATTTGTTGTTATATATTAATACAAGCACAACATAATTTTGTAATAAAAGCCTTATAAGTTTGCTGAATTTCTACTTCAAAACAGAAATTGTAGCTTTAAAACCATTCAAGATTTGTCTTTTGTACCTCCATGCTGAAAGCACAGCAGATGATTTACATTTTGGATAAAGTGTCTCATAAAATTTCTTCTGTGTAAGCACTTCCTGCTTTGATTAATAATTTGTCTATGGGGTGATCCAGCAAGATAAGTGTTGTACATCAGGATGGTTAAAAACAAAACATTTACTGTTTAATCTTTCCTCAGGATAAAATCTCCAGTTGCTTGTAAATAAGAAAGTTTTTCTAAGAGATAGTCTGTAATTTGATTTGAAAGATACCCCTGATCTGCTGGGGAAGAAAAAAAAAAGTTTATATTTGCCTTTCTTTTTTCAAACAAAGCTAAATGTATGACATATTTGAAAGCTTTTCATCCTTAATGTTTTGTAATCAACATTTCAATGTGTGAGACAAAGGTGTTAGCACACAGTAAACCATAATATTTTAATAATGATAATAATAATCAGATAATAGCAACATTGCCCCAATTCTGTTTAAGTGTAAAATTACATGATTCATAATCATCTGCAAAACTGGAAGTTAGCCAGCAGTACCTTTATCTTTTAGTAACTTGGAGATTTTCACAGAAATGGTTCTCTGCTAAAGTTACAAAATAATTTTACAGACTCACAATGTATTAACCATTGATGACAAACTGTATGCCATTTTATGATGCCATGTCAGCCTGAAATGGCTAATCTTCATTATCTGAATATGTTACAGAACATCTTTAATCTCTGATTCATTTTTATTAGAAAAAAATTTAATGTAGTGGAAAGATTGTGGACTATGAACTCAGACCTTAGTGTGAATTTTGGCTCTGTTACCTCCTAGCTATCTGGCTTGGACAAATTATTGTATCATTGACTCTGAGAATCCACATCTCTTAAAATGGAGTTCACAATCTAGGCTACTAAGAGAGTTTAATTAAATTATAAAGCAAGTTCAGTAGTGAGCTGGGCATTTATTAGGAGCCAATAATTAAGAGCTCTCAGTATCATAGGAAAGGGCTTACATGAGGGTTTCAAGATAAGGAGCAGAACTGTATGGTTTTATTCCTTTTCAATAAATTACTCAATCTTTGGGGTTTCATGAACTTTTCACTCAGAACCTTTGTGCCACATAAGAAAAGTACTATCCTGATTCAATTTTAAATGTTCCTCTGTTTGAGTCAAATTTAGATTTCTTTATTTTTCTGTCAATTCTCACATACACATTTTAAACATTACTCTATAATTGCTTCTACAAAATAATAGTATATGGATAGTAAAGGAGTTTGCATTAAACAGAGTTTTCTTGTGAAGAATATGGCATGAAATATTATTCAAGTTTGAACAATATCAAAACCAGATGAAAGTTAAAAAATGTGAATCCTTTAGCAATGGTCTTTTAGATTACTGTAGTGTATATACTGGTGGGCTTAGCTTTGTAAGAGGGCAGGAACTAGTTCTTTTCCTTCCTAGCTTATCCAAGTGCATTGCAAAGCTGCTGGAACCTAGTAAATGCTCACTAAATATTCATTGAATAAGTTAATTAATATTATGTTACCTTTTCATGGTCGATAAGATTCAGTCCATGTAGCCCTATCATACATAGAAATAGAAAAACAATTTTGTTTATTGACACAGCAAATTCAGGGTTAAACCTGTGTTAGATATGCTCCAAAGAGCATAGTTTGCAATGAGTCCATCTAAGGGTGAGCTGTGACGAACTGGACACACCCACCACCACCACCACATTATAAACTGAAAACTCTCCCTTAGGGTGTTCTAACTCTCTGGATTTTTTTTCTCTATTTATACATGAATTCCTCATCGTCTATGCATTTTCACAGTGCTCTGGCTTCTTTGCATCACTTCAATTCTCTAACCTGTCTTCTTTCCACACATCTTATTTCCTTCTCCCTTCTCCCTTCTCTAGCTTCTCTCATTTCTTCGTTCATTCACACACTCACAGAACATTCACGTTGACTCACGCCCACCTCATGACCCACATATTCTCCCCCACTCACCTCATTTTATTTTATCTCCTGAGAAATCAAGAACTGTTTCTTTGCCAATTCTTCCTTTTCCCCCCTTTCCTTTTACTAAACCAGTAAAAAACAACAACAAAAAAACCCTGCAAATATATGAGTCATTAGTAAGCAGATGTATCAGGTAGTAGTATCTTCCTGTTACCTAATATATTTGCAGATAATTGTCACTGAATGCCAAATAGTCAGTTGAATCAAGTATGCTCATCTTAAAATAACTATCATAAAATGTCCTATTTCCTCTGTCAAAACAAATTAAATTTGGATTGTCTACCCTTCCTCCCTCCCTTCCTTCCTTCCTTCCTTCCTTCCTTCCTTCCTTCCTTCCTTCCTTCCTTCCTTCCTTCTTTCCTTTCTTCCTTTCTTCCTTTCTTCCTTCCTTCCTTCCTTCCTTCCTTCCTTCCTTCCTTTCTTTCTTTCTTTCTTTCTTTTCTTTCTTTCTTTCTTTCTAGTATCCCCAACACTAAAAAAGTTCCACTTTGAGGTAAAGATGCAAATGTATCATTATCAGTTGATGGGCTTGTTAAAAAATTATTCCATTGAAATATTGACTGTGCAAGACTTGGGAAAAACCTAGGTATCTGTAATCTTCATAATTTTCCAGATGACTCTTATGCTTTCAATTTAAGAAACTTTTATGACCTTAGCATTTATCACATTCTGAAAAGAAAATATGACATCAATACCAAATACAAGGAGATAGTGTGACATTATTTTCATTCTTCTGTATTAGTAACCTGAGGAAAGGAAATGAACTTATTTGTTATTGACTAGACTAGAATAGCTTCTTTACTACCTTACAGACAGGCAAGAGTTTTCTCTCTTTTTTATATTTAACTCCATTAGCTTAATTGGGAAAGTGTTTCTCAACAAGTTATGAGATAAATTCAATTTATGTATTTTCTTTAGCAAAAAGGAAAGATAATTTGTTTCTAATATGAAATACATTTTTATGTTGTGAGCCACAGAAATTACTCTTTGGCTCTTCTGTAAACAAAAACATTACTCAGTTAATAATTTACTACTTTATTTTTTTTAAGTGTATAAAATATAAACTCTTTTTATCCATATATTCCAGATTGTGTGTGGGGTATAATTTCCAAAGACAAGTAAATAAGTAAGGGGGACTTTATCCTTTTATAGGATTGCAATGAATTTCTCCTTTCATAATCTAAATGTGAGGTGTCTTCTCGTGTTTATCAAAGGTAGCTGCACAGCACTCAGATGTCCTTTGCTGCCTTTCTTCTTTATTGCTCTGAGCTCTGCATGTCGGCTTCTATGATGATTAATCATCCCAGCCTATTAGAGTCAGGATGGATTTCGAAGCAGGAGATGGGATGAGTGATAAGAGGACAAACACATGGAAAGGAAAAACAATTTCCTGGCATAATAAAATTAAAAACAACCCACCTGCAAACCCAGACAGGTGTCTCCTGAGTTTTAAATAATGACACTTTTCAGATAGCATATTAGATATGAAATAACTCCTAATATTAATATTGAAAGATTAATATGACTTTAAAAGATATTATATGATTGTAATAATGAAAATAGTTATTTTTATATGATTCTCTTCTTCTGGCAAAATTTTATATTTTAATCATTACAGGAAAAAAACTTAATAATCTTCTTATAATGTATAAAATGTTTATAAAGGTGCAGTTACATTTTAAAACTGAATTTAATTTGCACTTGTACCACAGCAACTAAACACAAACCATTCTTAATAAAGTCCATTAATCAAAAAACTAAGAATCCACATCAGTCTTAGGTGAGTTTCATATTCAGCTATGACCCACAATTAGTATCTAGTAGATATGAAGGTAGAATCATAAAAGCTTAGTTTCAAAAGAGATTCAAGTCTAGAAAAAAGGACTTTAAAAATAGAAGTTAAGAAAAATGAGAAAATCCTGTCAATGTGCAGTGATTATAAAGATGGGTCTGTGGGAGATGGAAGTGAATGCTGGCATATAGATATTCAGGCTCACTTAAATAAGTTAAACATATATAACGACTTATTCTAAATGTAAACCTAAAATATTGTTGAACAACTGTTTCATAATTTAGTCTCATGCCTTTTCATTTTCCCCTCTAACTTCAATGAATTAGAATTTGCATAAATAAAATTTTAAGTGCACACTTTGAAGAGTTCCATGTCGTACAACTAAATAACCACCATGCCACTGAAACATAGAAGACATCTTCCTCCAAAGAGTTCTCTCAACTTGTTTCCACTATATAAGTGAGAAGACTGGAAAGCAGGGAGATTAATTGTCTGATTCAGAGTTTCAGAACAAGCTTATGAAAGACAGTCTTAAAATTCATTTTATTTAATTTACAAAGTTATGATTGAGGGTCTGGTCTTTGCCAGACACCAGGGATAAAATAAAATGGGAGGGAGAGGGAGGAAGGAAGAGAAGTGGGAAGGAGAAGGAAATTTCTTATCTCATGGACAAAAAATAAAGGAGATTAAATAATATGTTTAAATATGATGCAAAAGAAAGGAAGAACAGAGTACACCAAAAAGGCATAGAAATAGAGGCACCCAACATCTTGGGAAAGAAGAGGAGGTCAGGAAGGCTTTGCCTAGGATGTGATACTAGCACTTAGACTCAGCTCTCAAATTAGTGAGTAAAGACTTGGGGAAGATTGATTGATTGATTGGTTTTTTAAAAGAGAGAGAGAGAGAGAATTTTTTAAAATATTTTATTTTTATTTTTTGTTGGACACAACATCTTTATTTTACTTTTATGTGGTGCTGAGGATCAAACCCTGCGTCCCGTGCATGCCAAGCGAGCACACTACGACTTGAGCCACATCCCCAGCCCCAAGGATTTATTTATTAATTAGCACTTTCCTTCTTTCATTCTATCAAGCAATATTTATAATAGATTGAAGACATGTCAAGCACTCTGATAGAATCTGAGGATTTAAAGGTGAAGCAAAACAGGCTTTGTCTCTTAAACAGCAATTATTTGAGAGGTGACAGGTGGGAGTACATTAAGAATTTCCAAAATACATACTGATGCAAAAACACCATGGAAATGTCAAAACCTAGCAGAGTGAAAGGCATGGTTTAATAGTGGAAGAAGACTTCATTGAGGACTGAATGTTTAAGCTGTGCTCTAAATGATGAGTAAAATCTAACAGGACAAAGGTGGGAAATGATAATGTCAGCAAAGGGGAAAGTGGTGAACAACTGACCTACAAGGGGATATTTTGATGTAAGAGAGCCAGTGTGGGCTCCTCCACATCATTTTTACTTACTTTATTTATAATAAGGGAAAATGGAGATGATATAAAGACCAATTAGTACAAAATTAGTTAAATAAATATGATAGATCTATATATATATATATATATATATATATATATATAGCTTAAAAATAATAAAACTATATATATATTCTGACATGTTATAATAACCGCTAATATTACTGACCACACATAAAATGTTAGAAACTACACAACTATCCTAGTGTGATTATCCTCCTCATTCCATTTTAATATGATATAAAACCTGACATAGAAAGTACCTAAACAAATATCCTAAGGCAGAATCTGAATTGTATCCCAGACTCTAATGATTTTTCTAAACAGACCAAAATATTCCTGTACTATAAGATTCTATAATAAGTTACACATACATACACAGATACATATGTATATAATTTTAATTGTGTTTAAAACACATAAAAATATATATTTTATATTCACATAAAAGTATGAGGGATGAATTTTTTATTTGCTCTAATTTGTTATACATGACAACAGAATGGATTTCATTTTATTGTACACAAATGGAACAGAGCTTTTCATTTCTCTGGTAGTATATGATGTGTAGTTGCACCATATGTGCAGTAATGCATATACCTAGGGTAATGATGTCCATCTCATTCCACCATCTTTCCTACCTTCCTTCCCTCCCTTTCCCTAATCAAAGTTCCTCCATTCGTCCTATCACCCCACTCCATTATGGATCAGCATCCACTTATCAAAGAGAACATTAGACCTTTGTTTTTTTGGGGGATTGGCTTACTTCACTTAGAATGATATTCTCCAATTTCATCCATTTACTGTAAATGCCATAATTTTATGAGGAATGAATATTAATTAAGCATTTTTATCCAAGAAAATTGGGATTGTTTTAAAAAATTCTCCATTCTTATTTTCAGCATCATTTTTATTATAACTGTGCTTTAATTTTATCTTTAAAAATAGAAAATGTTAGAAGTTTTGATATCTAATAAAATTATACATCAAACTAACTTTGGAATAGCTTTAGAAAAAGTAACATAACATTTTCTGTTTAAAACATATTTTTAAAAAAATTTCTTCTCTGTAGGTTTTTTAAGAGAATCAGAACACAGTTGACTCGTCTTTGTTGTCACAGTGATATGAATTGACTGCTGCTGCTAAACTGTGGTGGTAGTGCTAGTCTTTACTGATTGCTAAGATATTAAGGGGAATTATAACGGCAGTCCTGGAGTCACATTCTATCAGCATGGACACGTCCACACTACCTTACCTCATGGCAACAGAAGGAAATATCTGTTGCTCACTGGGAAATACGAGTTATAACTAATTTTCCAATTGATGAGTGACACAAATTTAAATTACATCCACTCCATTAGATGTTACCTAGAAAATGAGCTCTTTACAACAAACTCAAATGGTAGAAATGATTCCACATTCATCCTTTATCTCAACTCACCACTTCATCTCGAATGTTTGCAGAGATTCGATAACTTTTCCAAAGTTACATTGCAATAAAAGATAACATTAGTGTTTAAATAATGATCAATTTTGCTGACCACTAAAAACTTATATCTATTTCCATATAGACCTATTATTTTCCTCATTTTCATGCAGGTCTGTTTAGCTTATCTTTTATTTAAAATATAATTTATACTTCAAAAATATCCTTAAGAACTTAGTGCAGAGTCTTGATAATAGGCTAATTCATGTGAAGATTTCTAATTAAGAATACTTGAGACAAATTTATGTTTTTAAATAACTTATGCATATTTATTGCTGGATTTTTAATGTTACTATTATAATCAATATTTCACTTAAATCAGTACATTTCTGCCCTTAATTCTTAATTTTAATTTTATTTAAATCATATTGAGTAACTATATATGATTAGGATTAATGGATTATCTTATTTTGCTGCAGTGATAAAATCTAAAATTCTTTACAACAAATATAGTTAGGTCTACTATGTGATCTTAAAATAAAAATGGATAGATGTTTTGATTTTGCATTGTAACTCCAAATACAAAATTTCTTCTTGTAAAAAACTGTGATCCTATCTAAGTGTATACTACTGTGTGGATTTACATTTGAAAGCCTATTATTTATAAAGTTTTTTTATTAAAAGTTATTGTTTAAAATTGTACCTTCAATTTTAATGTTTGAATAGATATTTTAGTGACCCAACATGTAATTGTAATGTTTTTAAATCATTTGATACCTTAATCATTTTAACACTTTATTTCCTAGACTAAGAAATCAACAAATCCTTGTTAACAAAAAGAGTTTTGCTGTTTGAGTTTTGTGTCTCCATTCAGCACTAGTGGTGACTGCATCTGTTTGTGCAAAGGGCATCTCTGAGGAGCTAAGTTCTTTGTTCTGGTAGAGAGAGACTTGATTATGGGCAAAGTCAGTACCTTCCTGCCCTATTATTGACCTCGACTTTGACCTGGCTGGACCACCCTCATAGGAACAGAGGGTAATAAAGTCCTCTGGCTGACTCAAGCCTGAGTTTAAGCTAAGCAGAGATAATCAATCACTTACAATTAAGTGTTGTGGTTTTGTGATGTGGACATTTACTGGGGACTGAGCTGAGATCACGAAACACCATCCATTTAAGTTTCCAGGGCTGTCTCGAAGCAAGATCAAGGGTATTTTAACTAGTACTTCAGAAACTATTTACCAGATTCAGAGTACAGAGATATGATCTTACAGGAAGAATAAGAAAAAAGAGAAAAAGAAGAAGAAAGCAAGCATTCCAAATAATAATGATAGACTTACTGTAAACAAGGGGTTAAGCAAAGAGAACTAAAACACCCTGCAGGAAATATTAACCTTCTTCATTTATCTTAAACTTTGATTGAACTAAACTCGACAACTCACAATTCCCAATGAATGAGTCATATGTCTTTGCTAGCCAAAATATTTTGCTTCCTAAAATCAATTCTGGAATATTAGACAATCGATCATACTGTGTTTGGATCTACATTTCAGTATGTTATTCTAAAAGTCTTGCCCCTTCTAGCCCCACTCATCTTTCCCAAAGTATTTTAGCGCTTCTGAAGAGAAAGATTCTCTTGATCTGTTTTAAATGACCCTGTCTCCTAAATTCCAATCCCACTCTGACCTTTCTCTTTTTAACTTTACCCCTGAAGCACACAAACTTCTTTAATGGAAAAAGAACTCTAATCAGGCAAAGCAAAAGCTGCCTACATTCTAAATACCCAGAAAGATGCAGTGCTGTTTCTTGTATAGAGATTTGAAACAACCTGTCAGAGAGTTGTCCTGATGAACGGGAAGCCTGCCTTGGGGAACAGAACCAAAACAGTGTTCGCCTGTTTCTTTCAGGCTGAAGTTCCACATGCTTCACTAGGAGACAATTTAGATAGAGACAACGTGTTAATATGCTTTTAGAACCTACCCTGTATGCATGGTTACCGGGATTGCAGATCCTTTTGTCTTGTTTAAGGCAGATAAGTGCTTCTAATGATTTCTCTTAGGTGTTTTGGATCAATTTCTGCAAAACCTATAGTAACAGCCTGTATTCTCTAGTTACTTAGTATATATGAAGGAGTTAATATTTATTTGTTTTTATTATACTCAATAGAAAGGTTATATTCTACTTGATCTATTTATTTATTGGTACATTATGACTAAACATAATAGGGAGATTAATTCTGTCACATTCATGCATGCATATAAAATAATTCCATCAATCTCATTCCCTAATATCCTCCCTTTCCCCTTCTTTCTCCCCTGAGTCGTCCTACTATTCTCTATGATCTCCCTCTTATTATTATTTTACTTAGTGAATTATTATTATTTATGTAGTGAGTTACAATGTATTATATATATGATTCACTGTGGTATTCTACATGCACATAGAGTAATTTTGTAAATGTCCTTTCCAGTACTCCCACATGCCCTACCCTCCTCCATCTCCCTTGGTTCTCTCTGCCTTTACTGTCTCCCTTCAATTTTTGCCAGCACTTTCTTTTATTCCACCCTGCCTCTCACTTCCACAATGTGAGAAAACATTCAACTCTTGAATTTCTGAGTCCAGCTTACTTCACTTAGCATGATGTTCTCCAGTTCTATCCATTTACCAACAAATTATATAATTCCTTTCTTCTTTATGGCTGAATACAATTCCCTTTTGTACATATACCACATTTCCTTTATCCATTGTCTGATGACAGATGTCTACATTGGTTCTGTAACTTGACTATTGTGAACTGCCCTGCTGTAAATATTAGTAAGCATGTATCACTACAGAATGCTAATTTTACTTCTTTTGAATAAACACCAGTGAGTGGGATAGATGGGTCACTTGGTTATTCCATCCTAGTTTTTGAGGAATCTCCATATCATATTCTGAAATGGTTGCACTAATTTGCAGTCTCACTAATGATCTATGAATGTACCTCTCCCCACATCCCTGACATACTCGCCAGCAATCAGTATTACTTGTATTCTTGATGAGTACCATTCTAACTGAAGTGAGATTAAATCCCAGTGTATTTTTATTATTTTCATGTAGACAGTCTTTATCTTAGTAAAGTCAGAGTGTTAGAGTCTGTAAACAAGTCAGGATGGCGCCTGGCATTTTGCCAGAGAAATGTTAGAGTCTGTAAACAAGTCTGGATGGCACCTGGCAAAATGCCAGAGGGAGTGGTTTGTGAAGTAAAGCCAGTGCGCCATTAAGTGTGGAAATTCCTTATTGGTTGACTGCTATATCTATTTTATGCTAATTAAGATAAGCTGTGTGGAATGTATAAATACCCCTCCTGTCCTACAATAAACGGCTTCCACTCCTGCTGTATCAATCTGCACAAGTGATTTGCACCCCCCCCCCCGCCCCGGTTATTTTGCTGCAGCCGGACTGCGGCATCAGAGGTCCTACCTTCACTATTTTCACTATTTAGAGCTACTTGAAAGCTATGTGAGCTCATGGACTTTTAAATCAACACTATTCCATCTTCAGGAGAGCAAGTGATTTTGGGGTGCTTTAATAGAAGAACACCCTTATAATTTGTATTACTAGACAAAAAGAATTCTGATTTCATAAAATTGGAAACTCAAATGAGCAGAAGTAATTGGCTCATGGTTACAGCTTAAATTTGGAAGCAAACCTTAAAAGATAACTCTGAAGAATGTTATTTCTCTGGGAAGATTTTCAGCTTGTATCCCCATTGTGAATAGATTTTTGTTAAGGTCTGTAAACAAGTCAGATTGGCACCTGTTATTTTGCCAGAGAAATGTTAAAGTCTGTAAACAAGTCTGGATGGCGCCTGGCCAAATGCCAGAGGGAGTGGTTTGTGAAGTAACAAAAGCAAGCCATTAAGTGTGGAGATTCCTTATTGGTTGACTGCTGTAACTATTTTATGCTAATTAGATAAGCTGTGTAAAATGTATAGATATCGGTCAGATCCTACAATAAACGGCTCTCATTCCTGCTGCATCAATCTACACAAGTAGTTCGTCCCCCCCCTGGATATTTTGCCCAGCCAGCCAGGCTGTGGCAGATTTTAAGGGACATTTTTTTTTTTTTCTCTAAGGCTAGAGCAAAATCATCTTAGTCACCTATACATAAAATTTCTGAAGTAAGTATTGCTCTATACAAACATCCTATAACCTTGAAACCTGCCTTCAGGTTTCATTCTCAAGTATACAACTGCAGTATGCCATTCAGTTATGCTTCTCTAGAAGGGTTACACCTCCTACCACAAAAATTCTCATCTCTTAAATTTATAATGCCATTTCCAAACTCCCACACACCAAAGGAGTTTAATTTATAGGCAGAGAAAATAAATTAGATTTCACTCACATGAAGAATACTGATTAGTTTTTCCTACCTAATGTTGTTATAATTTAAAATGAGTTAATTATCAATTGATTATTTAGAAGAGATTTTTATGATAAGTTGTTTGTTTTCAGCAAAGTGACATCTCCCAGACCACTTTTCTTTCCAGAACTGTGTCTTCCTCTATCCTACTATTTTTTAAGAGATAGTCTAAGAAAGGGGTCAATAACTGAAATTAGTTCTGAGAGATAATCCTAGAACATGTTCTTCAGGTTTGGCACATTATGCAGAAGTTTCTCAAAGTAGGTATTTGGTTATACTTCTCCTCATCATAAATCATATATTTGTCTTTGCTAATACTTATTTTTTAAATAATAAAACTTTAAAGTATATTTCATGAATATAATTTAACAGAATAATGGAATAAAATCAGAGGATTTAACATGTCCTGAAGCATCCTAGACATCAGTATTCTAATACCTAAAATTATTTTATGGGGCAAAACTAAATCATCTCAAAAGTTCTTTCAAGGCTTCCATTTTCATGGTTTTGTTGGAATTCATAAAATGAAACCAAGGTGGTAAAACACAAAGAAGACTTTCGTAATTTTAATTTTGCTTTGTTTTATCATTTTCTATTAATTTCCCATTGAATTATATATATGGCTTAGATTTAAAATAACCTTGAACAGATATAATTCCTTTCTGTAAATGCCAACGTTTGTACTAGTGAAACCAATATATCTACATGTTAAATTTGTTGATTTAACTTCTTCCCATTTTATCATGGGACCCTTTTTTTTCTCTCTTTTTGCTTTTTCTTCTTTAACATTCAAATAGTATATGTTGTTTTTAAGAAAATAATCAGTTAAATCAGTGACAACTGTGAAAAGATATGTAATATAAAGTTTCCCTGAAAATTTTAATTGGAAATAGCTTTTAAAGAAGTCATCCAGCAATTCCACCCATGAATCCACACCCCCCCACACACACACAATATGTTTGTGTGTGTGTGTGTGTGTGTGTGTGTGTGTGTATCCATCATTCTCAAGTAATGCAGATACAATTAAGGGATAAGCAATTCTACTTTGTACTTAGTAATACAAGAACATTGTTTAATTTAATCTTGATATATTAGGATAATAATATATGAAGAAAAGTTGTATATTTTATAATATTCCCAATAAAATAAGGTTAATAAAACATACATGCAATTTAAAATTTGGTTTATAAATTATAAAAGAAACACAACATATTATTTATTGTATTTTATATTTTTTACTTCAGAATTCAAAAAAGCAATTCTGGAAATGTTACCTTAATTTTTATTTTTGAGTTTCTTGTTATTACTCTATTCAAGGAGAACTTCAGGAGTATAAATTAAACAAGTAAAATAATATCTGTGAAAATTGAGGGATCCATTCATGCATTTGCATATTCAGTCACTATAATGAATACCTATTAAGTACCAAACAATGGGCAAGGTAAAAAGAATGCACATCTGATTGGACACAGGAAGCTTTTGTTTTCATAAAATTTGCATGTGGAGCAAAGCTACATAAAAATTAAATAAGCAATAAAAAGGATCCAGTGTACTAAACAGTATGACATAATAGATTAGGATTTTATTTGAATAAATTGATATTTATATAAGTCTAATATATACACAATTGTACATAGAGCAAATAGTAATATTCAAATAGAAAAAATTTTTCATGGGCATTACTGATACTTTGAACTGGATGAATCTTTCTTTTCAGGGACTGTATTCAGCATTATAAGATATTTAACATTTTCCCTGGCATTCATTCTCTAGATGCCAGTGGAACTTCTTGAGTTGTGACAAGTGAACATTTCTCCAACCATTGCCAAGTGTCTCTAACAGGAAAACTCTCCAATTTGACAATCACTGAGATACAGTATATGAATATGCCAAAAATCCAACTGATCATTGTTGCATCTTTTGTACTGGTTCATGCTATGCCTTGCAAGATATAAATGAACAAGGTCAGTCTTTAGCATAATTTAACATATGAAACTGCCTTGATGTCCTTTCTTTCATTTCTTTTCTCTTTATCACTTTAAAAATGTTCCTTTCTTAAAATATTTAAAGAAATGAATAATGAATGAAAAAATTACGCCTTACCAATTGAAGAAACCAAACAAATGAAAGAACTATACATAACAAGAAAACTTCACCTAGGTATAATGCCTAGGTATCACAGTCACATGGATGAAAACCAAACTAAGGAGAAATGTGTTAAAGATGGAAGATAAAGCTACATTATCTAAAGAAGATTAACACCACAAATGGAAGCTGATTTCTCATCTGAATCAATGAGAGCTCCAAAACAATATGTTTAAAAGACTTTGTGAAAAACAGGCAAACACACAAACTAATAAAGCATCAATGCAGAATTAGAGATCATACAATTTAAAATAACACATGAACCAAAGAAGAAAGCCAAAACAATGTAAAAATATTTTAAAATAAAAGCGTAACTTATCAAAATTTGTACTTGGAGGAAAATTTACAACATTAAATGGATACATTATAAAAGAAGAAAGGTTTCAAGCCAACCATTTGAGATTTTATCTGAGGAAACTAGGAAATTAAATTCAAAATAAGTCCAAGAAAACAAATATAAAGATTAAAATAGGAATCAATTACTCTGAAAATAAAATCAACAAAACCCAAAGCTGGTTTATTGAAAATGTCAATAAAGTCCACATGCTTCTAGCTTGGCTAAACAAGATAAAAAATGAGAAAGGATACAAATTACTAATATTGGAAATAAAAGGGGAACATCACTACAGATCAGTGGACATTAAAAGTAAAATTAAACAATACAATGGTAAAACAATGGTACTACACTCACAAATTTGGAATTAGCCCATGAAAAGGACTAATTCCTAGAAAGACACAATCTGAATCAGATCCAGATGGGTTCAATGGTGAGTTCTATCTAAAATTTGAGGAATAAATTATACCAATTTTTTATTTTCTCTGAGAAAATAGAAGTTAACAGGCTACCAGTTTAGTACTAAACTTGAGAAAGCATTCCAAGAAAACTACAGATCAATATGACTCATGAATATAGATGTAAAAAGTCCTCAGCAAAATATTAGGAAACCAAAGCCAGGAATGTATGAAAAGAATTATACATCTCAACCAAATGGGAGTTACTTCGGGTCTGCAAGCTTAGTTTGATATTAAAAAAAATTGATTTAATCCATTGCATCAGAGGCTAATGAGGGAAAGTGTTATGATCCAATCTATGTCTATATGAAAAAATTGCACACCTATTCATAATATTAAAAATATTTAGAAAACAAGGAAAAGGGTGAACTTTTATTTTGCAATAAAGAATATCAACAAAAACACTATCACTAATATCATACTTAGTAGGGAGAAGTATGAAGTTTTCTCAGTAAGATTATAAACAAGGCAAGTTTGTTCTATCTTACTAGTTTTCCATCATAATGAAAATTTTACTTAACAAAATGACATGTATAACAAGTGAAATTCATAAAGACTTGAAGAAATAATGCTTGTTTTAAGATGACATGATCAACTATATAAAATAAAATTAAAAAGTCTTATAGACTGATTCCATGTGCGTAACTAGGAAGACTCAATGTTGTCAGGTTGTTGATTCTTTCCAAATTTATGTATGAATACAACAGAATCCAAATCTAAATCCCAGAACATAATATTGCAAATATTGACAAACCTAGTCTAATATTTACAGGAAGAGGCAAAAGTCCCAAAATAGCCAACACAATACTGAAGAGAAGCAACAAAGTTGGAAGACTGATAACACCCAACATCAAGACTTAATTATAAAGCCAGCAGAGTACTGAACAGATAACAAAAATATGCTTCAAAATGAGGGTTAGGGTTATATACACCACAGTAGTGGGAATCTGTCAACCAAAAGTTGAGAACTATAATAAATGCTACAGTTCTGTAGGTGGAATAGAGAAGCCTACCAACAAAAGATGATCAATTAGAAGAATGAATAGCAATGGAATAGTAAATATATCAGTAAATATATGACTAATGTTTGATTTTACTTATTTTTTACATAAAAATTTTTGAGCTGTGGCAAGAAACGATGAGTGGTGAAGTTCATAAGATAGGCAAAAGTAAAATTTACAGTGATGGCACAATGAGTGGGAAAATCAATGGATGGTTTCTAAAATTAGTTTAATTCTATTGTACTTGATAGTTTAAATTAAAGACCCACATAGTAATTTCTTTTTTGTTTTTAATATTTTTTAAATTTAGATAGACACAATATCTTTATTTATTTTTATGTGGTGCTGAGGATTGAACCCAGTTCTTCACATATGTGAGGCAAGTGCTCTACCACTGAGCCACAACCCCAGCCACATGTGGTAATTTCTTACAGTGATCACTCTACTGCTACAAAGTAGTATGAATAAATACTAATAATGGAAATGGAATAAAATATGAATAATAGATTAGCTTTTACTACACCCAGCACAAAAAGAAAAGGAAGGCAGTAATAAAGAAAAGCTTGAAGGAAGGAAGAAAAAAAAACAAAAGAGAATTTGAGAGTAAATTATAAAGAAAAAAATGGGTAGACTCACATACAATGATATTGATAAATACATTAAATATAGTCAAATATTTCAATTAAAAGGCAAAGATTGTCAGACTTAATATGAAAGTAAGACCCAATTACTTGACATTTCTGAAACACAAACTTTAAATATAAAAACAGATTGAAAGTTAAAAATATATATTGAAATTTAAAATAATAATTAAGTTTAAGAAAGTTGATATGCATCATCAATATCAGACAAAGGAGATATCAGAATACAGGGAGTTACTAAATATAATAAGGCATAAGGCACATCTCTTAACTAAAAACAATCACACCTTGGAAGCCATATAATCCTAATTTTTTTGTTGTTATCTAGTAACAAATCTTCAAGCTAAAGAAATACAAATTGAAGGAACTAAAAGAGAAAATAAATTTATAATTGGAGGTAGATATTTGCACTCCTTTCCTTACTATTGATAGGAAACACTTTTCTTACCAAACAACAAACAATTAAGAAGGATATGGGTAATTTAAACAACAGTATCAAACAACTAAGCAATGCTAATGCTTACCAGATAATTACACCTCCAACTACAAATGGAATCGCTAAGCTTGTGCATATGACAGTGATTTAAAAAACATGCAATAAATTGTAAAGATTAAATATCTTGTCTATTACATCTGCTTTTAACTTTTAAATTAATAACAACAAAAATCATATCAAATCTTCAAATACTTTCCCAGAATATACATTTCTAAAAAATGGAAACATGTTTCAGAATATATAATATTTAAATAAATAATAAAATGAAAACCTAGGACAAAAGGAAAAAGACTAGACCAAGTGTCAGTAAAACCCACAGGTAAAATATTTATTTTCACAGTTTTAAAGAGTTACAAAAGAGTAAGGGCTGGGGATGTGGCTAAAACGGTAACGCACTCGCCTGGCATGCGCCAGGCGCTGGGTTTGATCCTCAGCACCACATAAAAATAAAATAAAGATGTTGTGTCCACCGAAAACTAAAAAATAAATATTAAAAAATTCTCTCTCTCTTTAAAAAAAGAGTAAAAAGAAGAATATGCTATGTATATCTTATGTGGCTTCCAAAGACTAAAATATATATTACCTGTCCCTTAAAGCGCAAGCGCGTGCGCGCGCGCGCGCACACACACACACACACACACACACACACAGCTGAACTGCATATGGATTTCCACTTTTCCCAAACATGAAAAGACCAACAGGGACTGGGGCTGAGGCTCAGTGGTAGAGTGCTCAACTGGCACGTGTGAGGTGCTAGGTTTGATCCTCAGCACCACATATAAATAAATAAATAAAGGTATTGTGTCCAAGTACAACTAAAAAAATATATTAAAAAATATTAGGCCGACAATCACATGAAAAGTTGTTCAGCATATTAGTCTTCATGTACATGAAAATTAAAACCATAATGAGATATTATTATGCCAAATAAAAAAGACTAATAAAACTAAATGGTGGTGAATATGTTGGAAAACTAAAAATCTTATGCATTGTTTGTGGTAATGTAAAATGGTGCATGCACTTAGCAGAATGTCTATGTTAGTTCAACACACATTTATTCAGTGTATCACAAATTCTACTTCTACTTGTTTATTAAGAAAAATCAAAACATAAATTCATTTAAAAAGATTTTTTAAATAATATTTTTTTCTGGACTGGTATTGCGGCTCAGTTGTGGAATGCTTGCCTTGCACATGTGAGCACTGGGTTCAATCCTCAGCACCACAAAAAAATAAAAATAAAATAAAGGTATTACGTCTATCTACAACTAAAAAAAAATGTTTAAAAAGTTACAGTTTTATGTCCAATAGCCAATAAGTAAAAAGTACTCAACTTTCAATAAAATAAGCCAAATGGTGATAGAAAAATAAATAAATAAATAAATAAATAAATAAATTGTGGGATAGTTATATTAGGAATTATTATTTAAAGTTTGAAAGAACAAACTATTGATACATGCAACAACATTGAAGAACCTCTATGTTTTTAGTCTAATGAAAGAAGACAAACTTGAAACATGCATTCATTTCAAGAATATAATTTTAAGAATAAGCAAAATTATTTATGATGATACAAGTTAGAACAAGGTCTATGGAAGGAGGCACTTTAAAGTTATGGAATCAGTATCAGTGTCCCTCAACAGATGAATAGGTAAAGAAAATGTTATATGTATAAAAGTTTTACTCCACTATATGTAAGTACAAAATTATGTTATTTGGAGGAAAATGAATAAAACTGGAAACCACTGATTGGAGTGGAATAAGCCAAAAAGAAAAGTGTCAGGTTTTTCCTCATATGTGGAATCTAGAGAAGAAAAATCAGGAAGAAAAAGATGCTATAAAAGTAGAAGGGACATCATTGGGTAAAGGAAGGCAATCAGGGTGAGGGAGGAGAAGAAGGCAGGGGAAATATTCAGAAACAAAATTGATCAAACTATGTTTTTATGTGTAGGTAAATCTCCAACAATGAAATCCACTATTTTTTATTATTAATATGCACCAATAAAAAGTTATATGTGTAATGTAAATTTTCTCTATGGGAAAGTTAGGTGTTATTTAAATAAATATATACATTTACTGAACAATTTAATTGTAGACTTAGGATTCACACTTTTTTTATCTTTTATTTTAATTTGTTAAATATAACAGCAGAATGCATTACAATTCATATTACAATAGGCAGCACACTTTTTCATATCTCTAGTTGTACACAAAGTAGAGTCACACCATTCATGTCTTCATACATGTGCTTAAGGTGATGAAGTCCATCTCAATCCACTGTCTTTCTCACCCCCATGCCTCCTCCCTTCCTCTTACTCCCCTTTTCCCCTTTGCCTTATCTAGAGTTCATCTAATCTTCTCACGCCTCCATCCCTGACATTATGAATCAGCATCCCTAAATTAGGGAAAACATTCAGCATTTGGTTTTTTGGAATTGGCTAACTTCACTTAGCATTATATTCTCCAATTCCGTCGATTTACCTGCAAATGCCATGATTTTATTCTCATTTATTGCTGAATAATATTCCAATGTGTGTATATGCCACAGTTTCTTTATTCATTCATTTGTTGAAGGGAATCTAGGTTGGTTTTACCGTTTAGCTATTGTGAATTGTGCTGCTATAAACATTGATGTGGCTGTGTCTCTGTAGTGTGCTGTTTTTAAGTCCTTTTGGTACAGAACCAGGAATGGAATAACTGGGTCAAATGGTAGTCCTATTCACAGTTTTCCAAGGAATCTCCATACTGCTTTCCATATTGGCTGCACCAATTTGTAACCAGCATCATATGTGCCTTTTCCTCCACATCCTTGCCAAAACTTATTGTTGTTTGTATTCTTAATAGCTGCCATTTGGCTGGAGTGAAATAAAATCTTAGAATAGCTTTAATTTGCATTTCTCTAATTGCTAGAGATGTTGAACATTTTTTCATATATTTGTTGATTGATTGTATATCATCTGTTCAGTTCCTTGGCCCATTTATTGATTGGGTTATTTGTGGGGTTTTTTGGTGTTAAGATTTTTTATTTCTTTATATATCCTAGAGATTAGTGCTCTATCTGACCTGTGTGTGGTAAAGATTTGTTCCCATATTATAGGCTCTTTATTCATCTCACTGATTGTTTCTTTTGCTGACTAAGAAGCTTTTTAGTTTGAATCCATCCCGTTTGTTGATTCTTAATATTAATTCTTGTACTATAGGAGTATTATTAAGGAAGTTGGGGCCTATCCCCACAAGATAGAGATTTGGGCCTACTTTTTCTTCTAATAGATGCAGTTTCTCTGATTTAATTCCTAGGTCCTTGATCCACTTTGAGTTTGGCTTTGTTGCATATGGATTTCCACTTTTCCCAGCACTATTGGTTGAAGAGGTTATGTTTTCTCCAACGTATATTTTTGGTGCCTTTATCTAATATAAGGTAACTGTAATTATGTGGGTTAGTTTCTGTGTCCTCTACTCTATACCATTGGTCTATCAGTCAGGTTGAATTTGATCTACTTAGATTGTGTCTATTATCCTGATTCAATTTGGGCAATCATATGACTCTAAAAATTTGTTGATGCCTTTGATATTTTCTATTGTATTGAAATACAAACTTTCAAAATAATTTCTAATTATCTTCTGTATTTCTGTATTTTCTGACATAAATATCTCCTTTTACATCACAGATGTTAGTAATTTGAGTTTTCTCTCCCCTTCTCTTCATTAGCATGGCTAAGGATCTGTCAATTTTATTTATTTTTTTCAAAGAACCAACTTTTTGTTTTGTTATTTTTTTCAATTGTTTCTTTTGTTTCAAATGTATTGATTTCAGCTCTAATTTTAATTGTTTCCTGTCTTCTGATGCTTTTGGTGTTGATTTGTTCTTCTTTTCTAGGGATTTGAGATGTAATGTTAAGGCATTTATTTGTTGAGTTTTTCTTCTTTTAATGAATAAACTCCATTCAATGAACTTTCCTCTTAGTACTGGCTTCATAGTGTCCCAGCAATTTTGATATGTTGTATCTCATTTACCTCTAAAAATTTTTAAATTTCCTCCTTGATGTCTTTTGCTACCCATTGTTTATTCAGCAGCATATTACAGGAATGTACAAATTCTTCAACTCCTGCATGATTCTGCAGTCCATGTGAGTGGTATGATTTTTCCCAACCTTTCACCTTCGGTCTGTAGATGTCTTTTCCTATGAGATGAGTCTTTTGGTGGCCACAAATTGTTGGGTCTTGTTTTAAAATTCAATCTTCCAGTGTATGTCTTTTGATTGATGAGTTAAGGCCATTAACGTTTAAGGTTATTATTGAGACATAATTTGTATTCCCAGTCATTTTTGTTTATTTTTGGCATTTAAGTTGACTTGATTTTTTCCTTTGATTAGTTCTTTCATTAGTGTCATACCTCCCTTTGCTGATTTTTGTCATTGTTTTTCAAATCTTCTTCATGTAATATTTTACAGAGGATATTCTATAAAGCAGGCTTTTGAGTTGTAAATTCTTTTAACTTTTGTTTCTCATGGAAGATTTTTATTTCATCATAAAAGCTAAAGCTTAATTTTGCTGGATAGAAAATTCTTGGTTGGCATCAATTTTCTTTCAGAGCTTGGTATATGCTGTTCCAGGTTCTCCTGTCTTTGAATGTCTGGATTTAAAACATCTGCTGAGATACAAATTGGTCTCCCCCTATATGTAATCTGATTCCTTTCTTGCAGTCTTTATGATTCTACCCTTATTCTGTATGTTACGTATTTTCATTATAATGTGCCTTGGTGTAGATCTGTTGCAATTTTGAACATTTGGTGTCCTGTAATCCTCTTATATTTGATTTTACAATTTATTGTTCATGTTTAGGAAATTCTCTCATATTATCTTATTGACGAGTTGGTACATTCCTTTGGTTTGAATCTCTGTGCCTTCCTCTATCCCAGTAACTCTTATATTTTGACTTTTGATGCTATCCCATAGTTTTTGGATGTTCTTCTCATGGTTCTTACTATATTCACTGAGTGATCAACTTTATTTTCCAGATCTTATACTTTGTCTTTATTATCTAACATTGGGTCTTCCATGTGATCTAGTCTGTTGGTGATGCTTTCTATTGAGTTTTTTATTTGGTTGTTTCCTTCATTTCAAGGATTTATAATTTTTTTCAGGGTCTCCCTCTTGAAGTAATCTTTGATACTTGTATTTGCTCCCTTATGTCGTTGTTGGCGTGATTAATGGATGCCTGCATTTGTTCCCTTATCTGTTTATTGGTGTTGTCAATGATTTCCTGTATTTGCTATCTTATCTCTTTGTTGGGTTGATCAATTTTTGCCTATATTCGCTCATTTAGGTCATTCTTTAATTCATCTTAATTATGAACATTCTGAACTGCTTCCCTGACATTGCATCAACTGCACTGTCCATGGGTTCTGTTATTATAGTATCCTGGTTTGTTTGGGGCACTTTCCTCCCTTGTTTTTTTTTTTTTTTTTTCATGCTTTCTATAGGATTTCCTTACTTGCAGTGGATCTGAGGCATTACAGTTTCTACCCTATAATCTTGTAGTATCTGTGCAGATTATCTGTATCTCACTTTAGTGTTGGGTTTCCAGATCCGGCCAGTGTCCTCGGATGGACACCACTGCAACTATAGGTGGTGGCAATAGCAGGAGGTAACTCAAGATAGCAGCGGAGGTGCCCCAAGATGGCTACTACTTCTTTCAGAGATGGGGCTGAAAGGGTGGGCCTTACACTGGCTTTGGGATGCCTGCTCCAAAATGCAGCTGCTTCTACGCCCTGTCTGCTGTCCCAAGGTTGAGGTAATGCATGGGGAAGGCTATGGGGATGACTGCATCTTATGAAAAAAATGACCTGGGTCCCCAGCTAGTGGTGAGGGGTGCACCCAAGTTTACCTGGGTCCTCATTCCCGAGAAGGTCAGCGAGTTGGATCTGGGCCAGGCCTGAGCTCCAGCAGTTGTCTGCCAGGGCCAGAATGGCCTCGGGCCAACTTGGGTCAGAACTCCCACACAGGTGAGTGAAAAGGATCTCAGATTCACACATTTTACCACATGTAAATTTTATTTCATTTAAAAACCTGTTGGCAGAATATTATTGAGGTGAATAGAAATATATACCAGATTATAATGTATACAGCCAGATCACAGTGTGCCTTCATGGTTTCAGGGCTAGATTAAGCCCTTAGAATAAAGACTTTTGAATACGAAAGTGGCATCACAAGACTCAAACTTCCAGTACTATAGGAAGATGAAATTAGCTGTCAAGGAGAGCTGGAGACGAACAGGATTTCTGCACAATACTGGGAGTGACATCACTGACAGTAGATGAACAATGAGAATTGGTTATAATCAGAATTAAATCATTCAGCAAGACTTTTTGCAATTTACCAACAAATAAGGCAACTGCTGAATGATTTCCTTGATATTTGCTCCAAATTACTTTGATTTCTGTTTTTTCAACCTCTAGGTAATATTGGTGAAAAACTACCCAACTGTAACTCAAGTTTTGTTGTCTTATTATTTAGATGGACAGATGATGAATGGATGCATGGATGGATGGATGGATAGAAAGATAGATAAGCATTTCCTCTCTGGTTTATTAGTGCTTCCTGTAGAGATTAGTGGTCCTTCTCAATACCACCACTCTTGATATAATTCTGCACTAAAGATAGTGAGAATTGTCAGTGAGAAATTGTCACTGATATTAAAGAGAAATAAATAAGTGTCCTGAATTTTTAGAAAATTTTATAACACCTATCTAAATAATTGCATTCTATTAACCCCCTCGAAATAAAGATTAAGATTTTTATACTTCATAGGAATGGCTTGCAAATTAATTTATTAAGATCCATAATATGCACACAAAATTGAAATTACTACATTGGTCTAAGCACAGTATTATTATAAACTTTAAAATTTGCCACTTTCATTAACTTTTGTAAACTTAAGATGAAATTCCATTTCACTATTCAAATATATTTTTTCTTAAATTGTACTGCCTATTATGCCACATATATACATTGTTATTTTAGTAATTACAGATGATGGATTAGTAACAAGGGGTTTAAGATACACAATATAATATTTGCTTTAAAAGTGTAAAGAACAATTAAGTTTGTAGTTTATAAGTGCTTTGTCAAGTTCCAGAATCACCGAAAGTGCTTTATGATTGATTAATAAAAGTAAGTACACTTAGTGTTGCCATACACTTTTATTGACTATCCAACAGTAGCAGATAGGAAAACAGGGGTATTCCAACAGTTAGAAACATTTTCCCCTGATGCTCTTGACATCTGGATAAGTCACTCTCAGTAGATTTATTCCTGAGAGACACTAAAATGTTAATAGCTAAATGATAAAATGTTAATGAACTCATATTGTGAATAGATGAATAAATAAATGCATAAGATAAATACTTCATTAATTCACTAATTAATGTTACCTTCCTTTGCCTGTCCTTTCATATACCCAAACTACTATATTTTGTAGTTGAAAGGTAATTGCATCAGAATCTTCTTGAGGGGTAACAGTATGTAAGTTTATCGACGTGCAGGACTATGTGATGTGGTAAAATGGGTGAACTCAGTTCTTAGTAAAAATCTTTCTTTTCCACTTTTTATACTCTTCAGTAGAAATGTCACTTTTCTCTGTATATTTCAGTGATATAAAATAAGTACTTACCCAAAACTCCCATTCTGTAAACATTTTTTTTCTCATGCTCTCAAACTGTATTTCTCTTCTTTCCAATATTTAGTTCTTTACCAAATGAGACTGTAGTTATTGAATTACAAAATCAGCCAAAATAATAATGCATGACAATGTTGCCATCAATTCTTGCTTGTGCATTTTTTTTGTAATAAAAAGCAATGCAGAAAGTATTCTAAAACAATGAAATAGCAAATACTAGGGAATTAAAGATGGTGGGAAAAGATATTTTTAAAAAGTTTAAAAATCAGCAACAAATATTACAATTAAAAAATAATAGCCTAGTATTATTTCTTACTAGAAAGTAGAAAACATGTTGTATACAGCAGAAAGGCTGGTTAACATATAACTTTCTAATGTGCTCTCTTACACCAAAGAGTTAAATTTATAGGCAACTATTACTTCACTATTGGGAAAAAAAGAAAATAACTAAAGTAATTCAATTCAGTTTGTTAGAAAAAGAACAAATACGTTCTGAGAAAAAGAAAATGCTTCTTCCAATAAAATTCTAAAAAGAAAATTCTATCGAAATAAAAGTGGAACAAAACCGATGAAACTAATATAAATCTATATTAATAAATACATAGGATGATGGGTAACAGGTAAAAATATCAAAAAATAGATACAAATATACTACCGAACAGTACAGACAGTGAAAATCATAGGTACCAAATTTGAAATGCAATTGTTTATGTGAGAAAATGTATTATATAAAATTAATGCAGTGATTAAAATTAGAGAACTGAGAACAGTTTATGTGCTGTTAAATTTTAAAACTTTAACGATTTCATTAAAATAGATGCATTACATTATTGCTATGAAAGTAAAAAAAAAATGGAAAAGTAAACATACAACTTATTTCTAAATATGATAACCAGAAAATCGATAATCTCTCTGCTTAAAAATTGTTCCAAAGTGAAAGTAAGGAAAATTAGCTAATTTATTTCATTGAACAAAGAGCGCCTTGAGCATATGAAAGTTTTAAGATGACTATTTTAAATCATAGTATAAGAAAATAATAATTAAAATGATAATGTTATATGATATGAATCAGGAAGGTCTAATCTAGATATTACAGATAACTTAATATTTGTAAATATGGAAATAAAATGAATGAAGTTAAAAAATATATATTCTCATTTTAGAAGAGTCTATGAAGTCAGTTGTTATTACTTTCAATTCTCCTTCTTTTTTTTTTTTTTTTTTTTTGTCATGGAAAGTGTTTCAAGTTTACTTTCAGCATTTTATATAGTGGTAAACCTAGAATGTAACTTTACTCCACCTGGTCCAACACTAAATGTCATATGTGTGAGCTGGTTGTAAAAACTGAAAGAAGAAAGGAGAATTCTCTCTCCTAAATAGATTTCTTATTACCTTGAAAAATTGCCTTTTAAAAATAATTTGTTTTATTATGCAAATAAGGCATTAATGTTTCCCACCAAAGAATACGATGTGTTGTTAGACTCTTGGATATAGCTAGGCAACACCGAATCATCTTTTTGTTTTGATGTTTAAAATACTTTCTTCTGACAAGAATAAAAGAAAACATGCCCTGTCAATAATTATTGACCTCTGTTATTCATTTAAAGTACCTTAGGTGGAATATGTCAAGAAGAAAAGATAAGATTATACTTTCACATCCTTAACTTGCATTACTAAACAGAAAGGACCACAAAATTGTTAACACTGCTTATAAGGCACCTAATGCTTCAAAATTCAATAGAGAGAACAACTTTACTCTGTACATAAAAAAAGAAAATTGTAGATCTCTTTTAGAAAAGAGCAGGTCTTACTAAAAGAGACTGAAGTGGTATTTATACTGTTTGAAGAATTGTGTCCTCAAATTCCCTGCAGCTTGCTTACTGTCTAATTGTGCAAAACAAGTCCCTCGTGATTAAAAAGTCTAGCTTCCCTCTAAATGGTCTTTTTTTTACTTCTTAGAGCAGAGGATGAATTCTGTAAGTGATCTAGTCATGTATATCAAACTACCCAAAACAGCTTTCTTATTAATACTGAGCCTATCGGACAAACATAAGTGGGCTAGACTCAACTCATCTATGTTGTGCTTTTCACGTGCCTGCATTCCACTGGAAACTCAATTAGGGCTTAGGCAACCTCAGTTGGTCCCATTTATGTGTCTGGGAGGAGTCTCACTATTGAGTGGGGCAATGGGTCTAACTGGGCCATTTTTTGCTCATTATTTCTGCACAGCAAAAGCAGGGTTAAGAAATAAAAAAGGGAAAGGTCCCCATGGGTAAGTGATTTTTCAAAGCTGTTTCCTTAGTTAATTCTTTGGTCAAAACAAGTCTCATGGAAGCCAAGTTCAGGGGTTGGGGAACTAGATTTTTTGTTTTTTTCTTATGGGAGGCAGGTAAAACTAAAGACTTTTAAAATAGTTGTCAAAAATACCAAAAAAATAGCTCTATCAGATGATTCCAACTACTCTAACATTTCTGAAAAACTGTAATATTTTGAAGCAAGAAGGTTATTAAGTAATTGATAACTATCTCATTATCATCAACAACTGCTCTTCCTCAGCTTGTCTGGCTCCTCATTTCCCTTGACTGTATATATGATAAATCAATTGAATGGGATTCCAACTTCGTCATATTATTATTTTATGTTAGACCATTTTATTTAGAAAAAATAGCCTGAAATAAAATTACTTTATTAAACTTGAAATTTTTTAAATTAGACCAAAGAATCTGGTTTTTGTTTGTTTTTGATAAGGAGACATTTATTTAGATTGGTTTTCAGGACACATATTTCTGACAATAGAGATATTTGAAGCCCTCATTATGGACACTGATGATAAGCGACAGCTATTTTGGCATAACTTCTCTTGAATTTTTAGTGGGAAATGAAGTATTTCTCAAGTAGAAATGCCCTAATAATGTATTGCCAAGCAGAAACGTTATATAAGTAGAAAGACTGTAGAACATTTCTTTTGCTTGGACAAAAGCAAAATTGAACCTTGAAATTGAATTTCATTCCCTATGACATGTCAACGTATTTAAACTCACTAATGATTATTTCAGCCGTCTGAAGTGAGTGGAAAAAAGGCACTAAATACTGTCTATGAATTTAATTCTAAGGGCCTTGAAGTAATGCAGTGATAATTGACATGAGATGTTGAATGGACACATACATTCTGTATTTTGTGAGTCCTTCATCCATTTCTAAACAAAACTGCCATCCTTAAGGCTTAGGTGATCTACCTTCTCTATGGCAGATATAGGAACTTCCACTCAGCTGCCCAGGAGGAGGTCCCACTATTGCTAGGACCCCACAGTTGCTTCAGAATAGTCCTGTGACGTATCAATACAAGAAAAGGCAAGAGCCCAGAATTCACTCAAGACCTAGAAATCACCTTTCTTAAAAGGATCCAAGTTCATTTCTTCAGATTTTCTAGTTATATTTTCTTTTTAAATTCTTTTTAAATTTCAAGTTATATTGACTTGAATATAAACCACAATTTCTTTCTTTCTTTCTTTCTTTTTTTTTTTTTTAGAATTAGGATTCTCTAGGTGCCATTAAATTAATAACAATGATTAAATAACTATGTTTTTTAACTATGCTACAACTAATAAACCACTAATGATTTTATTTAATGAACAGCACTGGGAAACTGGTTAGCCATCTATCTGGTAAGCCAAAGTACTTAAATTCATGCTTTGTATCAGACAACAAATAAATTGAAATTATCTCAAATAACTTCTGTGGTGAAAAAATAAAATATAAAAGCTAGAAAAACATATCATAATTTCTCCATGTTCTTTGGTTGGAAACGTACCAGCTGAACTTGAAGTTTTAAAACAAAGGGAAAGTATGTCATTCATTATAGATTTTTAAGCTCATGATGATCAAATGAAAATGACTAAAACAAAAGTTGAAACACAAAATGGGAAAATATTCAAGACAATAATAAAACCGAAATTATTAGAATAAAAAATTTGACAAGAACACTTTGATATTTCAGTAGATAAGCTAAAATCTTCACAAACGAAGAAATAAAGCGGGGTGCAATGGTACACACCTGTAATCCCAGCAGCTCAGGAGACTGAGACAGGAAGATCATGAGTTCAAAGCCAGCTTCAGCAATGGCAAGGTACTAAGCAATTCAGTGAGTCCCTGTCTCTAAATAAAATACAAAATAGGCCCCGGGGATGTGGCTCAGTGGTTGAGTGTCCCTGAGTTCAATCCCTGATAACCCCCCAAAAAACTGAAGAATAAAACAACTAATATTCATGTGAACATGTTCAACTTCAGCTTGATATTAATAAAAGAAATGTTAACTTGAAAATAAAACACTTTCCTTTGTTTAAACTAGGAAAAGTCATACAATAATATACAATGCAGGGAAAGGTAATGGTGAATGGGCACATCCAAAACGTTGAAAAGTATTGACAACTGACATAACTTTTCTGGGAAAGAGTTTACAAACTTATGTTTATGCTTATCAATTCAGTAATTTTATTTCTCAAAATCTATGCTAAGATAAAAGCCTAAAGAGCAACTTAAAGGTTTTTGACACGACAATATTTTTATATCAGTATTGAACTTCAAAAATCCTATCATGTCTAATATTGGGTGAGTAATAAATCTCAGTGCCCATATAATAAACTATTGTAGAACCTTTAAAAATCTAAAAACTTAAAGAAATAAGTTTATCAAACTGAAAAATAAGATATATAGTTAATATTTTTATCAATCTAACAATTTTAGTTTTAAAAATTCTATAAGAAAACAGCTGAAATTGAAATGCTGAATATCTAATTATGGTTTACTTTGAATTTTAGAATTATAGTAAAAATTTTATTCTTTAATTCAAATTTCCATACATGCTAATACTATGCACTGTCATCTACTGATTTATGATCTTTTTAGAGATAATTTATTAATAATGTATCAATTTTTAGAGTAGAAGCACAAATAAAAGCATAAAATGCTATCCAGATATGTTTTTGTTGCTATGATTATAGCCCATTATATTGTCAAACTACCTCCACTTATGCATCTGCATTTTCTGAATTCTTAGTTATAGCCAGATGGAAAAAGTGTACTTCATAGTTCTAGGAGTAATCTGTCAATATTAGTTGAATCTCAGTTTTTGCAACACCATCTTCTGTCTTTGTGGTAAAATGTCACTTGAAACAGCAGGGATATAATATCATAGAGGACAACTGAAGATACTTCACACATATTTTTGCCTTTTTATTCCCTTGAACATGGTTTTTAAAAATCAAATATTACAAAGGCAACCCAAAATAAACCTTTCACTTTTGTTCTTGATACTATATTGAAAGCAAATAAAAACAAGTACATGCAGACAGTGCTCAATCAGAATAAATAATTCATTCATAAAGAATGCTGTTATGCACCAAATGCCACTATAAATGCAGGTACCTGGAAAAGCAAAATATTCTATGACAGTAGAAAATGTACCACATTGCTTCCAAATGGGTGGTAACCATGATCTCTAGTAAAATAAATATCTGTGGCAAATGACACATACCTATTTAATGACACTTTGAGTTCATGTGAAGTTTGGCAGTGTAATAAAAGTCTTATCTCTTGCTTTCACTGTTATTGTGCAGATTTAAACTGTTGTCTCAGAGGCAGTTTTACTATCTTTTTCAATCTACCCCATAAAAGTGAGACTTGATTTGCTTAGCATGAGAACAGATCAATAAAAGCTAAGTTATACAGCAGATTAGATCACTAACTCAGAGATCAAAGATGTTAAATACAACTTGTATAGAGAAACTAGATCAAAAGTTGAACTCAGACACACGGTACATATTTGCAGAACTCAAAATAGACTTCTCTTTATACCAACAATTTACCCTCAGTCTTGTCATGGTCATTTTATGTTGAAGTAGTTTACACATGGCTGACAACATTTTAAATATACATAATGCATGCATATCGTTAAGGGTTTTATATTAAATTTCTGAGTTGTCCCTTTAAAATAAAGCTAGAAAAAAAAACAGTATTTGCAAAGGCACTAAAAGGTCATTTTGTAAATATTTTATAAAATGTCTCAAGTTAGATGTTTTTAAAGGAAAACAAAATAACATACTATATAAATGTATGTCAATATGGTTACTATTATCTTTTATATTTTAAGTTCATATTACATTTATGCCATATTCTTGTTGAAATAAGGAAAAACTTGTCTGTATTTCACACTTGAGATTTTGCCAAATTGTTATCAAATTCTTACACAATTATTTAACTAATTTTAGATATTAAAAATTATGCCTCACCTTGCAGTTCTCACCCCAGGACGTTTGAGCCTCACTGAAAATGTGTATAGGTATATAGGTATAAGTGTACTGTATTTCCTCATAGACTTTTGCCATATGTGGGAAAGAGTTTGTGAAACAAAAATTAATCCAAGGCAAACAGCCACAATAATTGCAGAAACAACATCCTCGAGCTGGAGCCTGCCAATGTGAAAGTTCAATGTTGATAATGTTTCCCATGGCATAGTCACACCCTGGAGATGAAGCCCTGCTATGCACACTCATTCACATAAAACCTCCTAGTGTATCTCTTGAGAATCCACTCCTCGCCCTATCCTCTCACTTTAGCATTCTTCAGTTCCATTTGACTGCAGCATGGGGTGCCATGTAAATTTTCATGGCAAAAGCCTAGTGTCCCCAGAAAAGTCCCTCACTCATACCTGTCAACCCTCTACTGCCCTGTCAACACTCACTGGACATCTTGATGTGGGCACTCCAATGTTTCTCCAAGAATATCAGGCCCCACCATGAGACAAACATTGATATTGAAGTACAATTGAAATACAAAGATGCAAAGATGCAAACAAATATTTCCCATATGTCCAAAATAATAATCCTTAACACCTCAGTGTATATCATTTCATATTTTCTTTTCATACAGTTTCTTTCAAAAATCACAAAACATTGTTTATCATTTAATAAAATGACAAGATAATAAACACTGACATTCACGTGTTTGCACACACACATATGATGTACATTGTGTACATATAAAAGTTGTTCATTCAAAATGAACATATACAGGTAATTTACCAAAGTCAGACATATACTTTTTTTGGTAAAATTTATTAAGAAAATTAGCAAATTATCATCAACTTAAAATGTTTATTTTTTTTTAAATGTCAAATTGTGGACAAGAAATATTTAAAATATGATAGATATGGCTAAATGGCTATCATTAATAAAAAATAATTGTTTTTGAAATAAGGCAACTTTAATGATACTGTTCTTTTAGGAAAAATACATGAATAAATATATATTTTTTAAAAAGTGAAACTTTATATTACAATAAGTCAGTTGATTGGAGCTACATTGCTATTGTCTAAAGACATCCAAAACAGATTGGGAAAATGACAGGATGTTAATAACATTCTTCCACTAAAGAATATAATCAACATTATTATGCCAGTGAATTATGACTTAATTATGTTTATTTTATCTATCAAGGCAACTGTCAGTAATTTTCACTAGCATTAACATTTTAAAAATTACCTTAGATATTTTTGTGTACATTATGTCAAAGTGTTTTTTAAATAGTAATATAAATCTAGGTGATTTCTTAGGAAAATATTCATACAGAAATGTCAAGAAATTATGACAATTATTAAAACTAACAGAGCCTTAGGTCTTTATTTATTTGTCTCTTTCAGCAATTTGATTTTGTAATTCATGATCAGATTATAATTTATTTTGAGATTCTTATACATGCATTAAAACCCCAGGTCCACTGGACATCCATTGTTTCTATAAGGTCAATCTACATACTAAGAAGGAGATCATTTTTAAAAGTAGGAAGCACAGCCCTGGTGGGGAAGAAATATCTTTAAGAGGTTTACATTAAATTTCTGAGTTATCCCTTTAAAATAAAGCTGGAAATAAACAGTATTTGCCAAGGCACTAAAAAGTCATTTTGAAAATAATTTATTAACTGTCTCAAATTAGATGTTTTTAAAGGAAAACAAAATAACATACTATATAAATGTAAGTGAATATGGATAGCATTATTTTTTATGTTTTAATTTCATATTAAATCTGTGCTGTTCTCTTGTTGAACTAAGGAAAATTTGTCTGTATTTCATAGTTAAGATTTTGTCAAATTTTTGATGATTCCTTTTTCTCTAAGTGACTGACCATAGAGTGAAGTCTGACAAGAACTCCTCATGATGCCAAACTGCAGTGGTTTCACATATATATAACTTTAAAATTAAAAGTTGTCACAGAGAAAGCATGTGAAATTCTAAAAATTGTTGGTTATATTTTCATCATTTCTCTAAAAAATAAATTTTAAAATTGCTATTTGAATTATATCTTTTAACTCTTAAACTCTTTTCCTAAGGAAAACTATTCAACTGATATAATATAAATTCCTTCACTTTCTCAATTGCATTTATAATATTTTCCCTTTTATCTATCACTATATTCTTGCATTATTTGTGTCCATGAAATTACTTTGATATTTATCTCCTCCTTTTTATACTTACTAATAGTCCTGATTGCATTTCAGTATTTTGTAAAAAAAATGTTATAACAAAATATATAAGTGTATGCATTATTTTTGTGATCAAGATTTACTGTTAGAAGAGTTTGCCTTCCTCTTTAATAATGATTGAAATGTGTAAAATGAATATATTTCCTTGGCATGATCTATCAATTCTGAACCTAAAGGCATTTTCAGAGTGGTATTAGAGAGTGGTCATCATCCTGATGTGATTGCCAGAGATAGTTTCACAAAGGGATTGTTAAGTATGAAGTAGGCAGGAACAAATGCAATATGCAAAAGTTGCTAAGACTGTTTTATATAAAAAAAATCAATGTCAAAATATTAGTTTTTGCATTTTCATTAAAAATAATCCAAGCAATTTTGAATACTTTTTCTTTTTTTGCAGTTCATAATTTATTAGGGAATTTCAATATTTACTTTAAGGTTAAATATGTCACATTTTAGTACATATTATTCTCATGTCATAAAATGTGAAATGAAAGAATGTATAAATGTTCTTTATCTGTAAAATTTCACACTTAACCCTGAAAGAAAATTTTACTACTTCCTCTTAAATGTATTAGGTTATATAAATGGCAGAAACATTGCAGGATCTTGTCCATTTTCAATTATACCTGTATTACAACATGAGATGAGGATTTATAACGACTAGACCAACATCTTTTTTTTTCTTTTTTTTTTTTTGCAGGTAGCTAAATAACATAGCATCAAAGATGGAAAAACCAAAGGAATTAATGGTTGACTTTTAAATAAAGTATAAATTGGAGCAGTGTTTCAAGGTCAGAAAACTAAGTGATGTCCAGAGAATAAGCTATGCCCTTTGAATTCTTAGTTACATTATAAAAGTAAAATATATTATTTTAAGCTATTTATTAATCAAGAAAATAGAAACTCAAAATATGAGAATAGTCTCTTCATTCCCTATGCAGATGATGAAATCCAAAGATTAAAAAAATATATAAGGGAGCAGTATCTATGTTTCCTAATATGAGTCACCTAATGCAATAAAGAGAAATTATACAATGAACACAAATTGAACCTGAGAAAGAGTAACAATCTAAGAAATGTTGATAGAGTCAGATTTGAGTTTAGCACATATACAAAGGACAGAAAAGAGAATGTGTTCAACAGAAACCAGAGAAAATATAGACAGAAATTTATGCTTAGCAAGGGATATTGTAAATATCTTAGTGGACGTCTTGAAAAAATATAAGAAGTTTTTGGATGATATTTGAATGGATGTTAAAGATCAAATGAACAAGCCCAATCACCAAAAATCAATTACATTTTTTTTTAAAAGCGTGTTCCCAAAAGCAATACTTCTAATAAACTAAATTGACAGAGAAATTTTTTTTTTAAAAAAATGCAATACATGTTGAAATCAAATGTGAGTAAAACGTAAATGTGTACAAAGCCAAGATTTCTTAAGTAAACCCACAAATAAAGCTATAGGCTATTATACTAATGACTGTCAGTGTTAAGTTCATACCAAATGCAATATTTTATAAACGTAGGAAATTTAGTTATCTAATTAGAAGTGACAGCAAGTGACTGAACTAATTAAGCAGGAGCTCCATATGCAATTTTCCTCATTAAGGGTTTGCAATTTTGTATCTGCAACAAAATTATTCAATACCTATTTTAAATAATAAAGATTAAAACTCCAGGTTAATTGACATTTTAATAGAAAGCATATCAATTAAAATTATCTACAAAAATAGGCTCCTCCTAAAACAATTACTGTTTGAAATCTAAATCTATTTGTTGTCAACTTGAAAGAGCAAAATGGAACTGCATTTGATAGCAACATGGGGTTTGAGAAATTTAGCAGAGACCCTCAATCTTCATCAACTAATTACACAGAACATTTGGATTAATTAACTGGTATTGTTATCAATGTTATGACTAACATTAATTTTATAAGTTAATGCTTTTCCATGCACCATGGTATTCCCCAAAGCTTCCATTGCCATGTATCAAGAAACGAGAAAATGCATTATATTTATAATTAATTTGGTTCAAATTGTGGTTTTTTCTTATTAGTTGTATGACTTTGAGGAAATTCTTATCTGATTTTCAGCTGTGTTCATATGGAAATCAAGGGTAATGAGAGGATTTGTGATAATTAAAGGAGAAAAATGTGTGCAAAAGAATTTGCTTGACACCCACTATGGCTTCTATTTTTTTTGTTGTTGTTATTATTGTTATTACTATCACTATCATCATCATCATAATCATCATCATTGCTTTCAGGTCCCTCTAGACGTTTAAATTAAAAGCTTATTATGAAGTATAAGAGTCCAATGAGGCCTAAAACAAAGCCAAAATTGTGAATGAATAATAAAGATAATGAAAATGGTGATAAAATGTTCATCCTATAGTAGAGCTGAAGTTTTAATGTCTGATTTCTCATTTCTTATTGATTTCATAATAGAACACCAAAACTCAAACTGTTCCAAATGTAAGCTGTTAATTAGAAATTGTATAAAATAAACATCATGGAATCCTAATCAACACCTTTAGGTAAAACATCTTTGATGTTTCCAAAATATAGTGTTACCTCCATGTTTTTCTATTTCACATTTCCTTGAACTTCCAAAATTTTGGTGGGAAATTACCCTTTTCTAATTAGTCTCATTAAGTTTCAGTCATCTTTTTTATTAAGATCCAGTAGTTAATTTTGATATTTTTTAAAATTCCCTTAGCTTGTATGTTGTTCTTAATTTTTCCACTTGACATAAATTGGCAAACAATTTAGAGACTGCTATGTTATTGCCATGTATGTTACCAGTTCAGTGTTGCATGCATGTCTGTGTCTCGTGTGTCAAATGTTGACAGCTACATGGTTTGAGTTGAAGGACTTTACTATATGCTTGCTATAGTATTTGAAATACTTTAGTCCCTGGGTACCTCAGTCTCTAGGTAATGAAGCATAATTCTACGAGTCTCCTATATTATTTGGCAATGAGACAGACATCACTTCTTCATCATCCACAACCATTTTTACTTGAATTTGTTCAATGAAAAATTTATGTCCAAGAGTACAACTCTGTGGTAGAGTCTCTGTGGCAGAACATTTGCCTAGCATGCATGAGGCCTAGGTGTGATCCCTAACACTGAAAATGAATGAAGTTGAGATCAGAAATTGGAAATAGTATAATATTTGTTGGTACATACATTTGATGCCAGGAATTTAGGTAGATGATAGAGACAGAATAGTAATATGAATTGAGATAAGTCTGAAAGCTAGTTGGGATATCTCATACTGCAAAATATTTTATTTGGGTCATGAGATCATATTTTAGCACTCATTCGCATTGGGACTTTAAATGTATTTTTCATTTTGTTTATTTGGAAATTTCTTGATAGAAAAAGCATTCATTCATCCATTAGTTCTTCAAAGGGCTATTGAATGCATATTATGTCCCAATTAGAGTTTTTCAGACTCCTGCAAAGAATTCAATGGAGACTCCCAGGCAGTATGAGACTTGGTTACTTGTTGATACATGTTTGAGGAAATGAAAGATGAAGCAGGATCCATGGGAATATGCCAAACAGGAAAATGCACTTTAACTAGATGCAGACAGCATATTTGCACCTTTGTTTTTCCATCTTTAAAACAAAATAAAGCCCATCTTACACAATAAATCTAAAGAAGATTATGAGTGATAATAGTTTGAATAATAAGAAAATTCTTTAAGAACATGTAATATATAAGATTAAAGCTTAGGAAATATTAGAAAGAACTGTGTTTAACATTCAATAGGTGCCAATGGTAAAAGTTTTCACCTCTAACAACTCATTCTCCTCTATTGACCTTAATGGATAGGGAAAATATTTGCTCATTTGTATCCAAAGTACTCATAATCTGGAATTGGAGACTGAATTCGTTTGTGAGAACAGCCATAACAAAAACACACACTGTGTGGCATATATATATATATATATATATATATATATGGCGCATATACATATATATATTTCACAATTCTGGAAGCTGGAAATCAAATATCAAGGGAGAGTTTCTTCTGAGGATTCTCAACTTGCCTATGGCCATGTGTTGTGCCTATGTCCTAATCACTTCTTATACAGATAGAAGTCCTGTTGGATTAGGACCCACCCATATAACTTCATTATATATCAGGTTATTGATTTAAAGTACCTGTCTCCAAATACGGTAGCATTCTGAGATATTGAGGGTCAGGACTACAATACACAAATTTTAATGAAACACATTTCCACCCATAATAGAAATAGAAAATTCCTTAGACGTTTCTCTTATATACTTTCAAATTTTCTAAAAAAGAAATCATCTTCTTCTTTCAAATATTCTATCTTTCTCTGGAACTTAAAATATTTAAACACTAAAACGGACCTTAAAAAATCTGTATGTCAAGCCCCTCTTCCTCAGTCATTGAGGGTGATTATTAGGTAATATTGTAAGAGAGGTGACATATTACCCTATAGTTAGGAAGTAAATTATTCTTCATCCAGAGCAGCCTAATTCTGTCAATGGGGCCATATGGATTGGCAAAATATAAGAGTGCATGTGAATCAAATGTGAAAATCAATGCATTTTTTTAGCCTGAGTACAGCTTTGACTATTAATGTTTCAAAAATATATTATTTTCCTTTTCATCAATTCACACTTGTCTTTGTCCCTGCATAATTTTTACATATAAAAGGATAAGAGTGTAGCTATTTTCCTAAAGCTGTGTTGTCCAAGTGTGTACCACAGGTACAAAATGTTTCCTTTTTTCTCCTCCTGTTGTTTCAACGCTACTTAATGACTAAAAACTGAATACCAAGGACAATCATGAGCACTTAAGGCCCAATTCATAAAAAAATGATGCAAGCCTTTTATGCACAAATGTTGCTACTTTCATATGGAAACAAGGTACATAAAGAATTCTCTTTTGTGATTCATAAACCCTCTTTAAGGTAATTTTGTTGCTCAGTTTTGTACCTCAGGAGAGCAAAACTCCAAAAGAGAGAAGTAGGAAAGGAAAAAACCTACAGATATACTTATGGTCCTATTTGCATAAAAAACCACAGCAAGCCTTTTATGCAATATTAATTAAACATATATTAGACAGTGGTGTGTGGATTGTATAGTCATTACCCACTTTACTCAAGAATATAAAATGTCCACAGACATCATTTCAAAATACAAAACTCTCTCCTCTTTCTCCCTCCCTCTCTTTCTCTCTCTCTCACACACAATCTCTCTCTCAGTACCAGAACCTTTATCATCTAGGGTGATTTGCCTACGTATATTCTAAAAGAATAAAGTACTGGTATAAATACCCAGATCCTATGTCCAGTCTTTTCATTGTCTACCCTAGAGGTAGATCATTTCCCTCCATAATTTGCTTAGAATATGTCTGACTACAAAGGATATTGAGTCTGATGTTTGCCTTCTGTGAATACTAACATGTTAGATGCATTCAAGGTGATTAGAAACAGAAGTGTATGATTGACAGAAAGGATTTTCCATGTCTGACATGAATACATTATTACTGACCATGCATGACTAGATTCAATATTATAATCCAAGAGCCTACAAAACAAGGTCAACACAATTTCAACCTCTTTAAAATTTTAAATAAATGTGAACTTTACATCAGTCCTACTCTGTTGCCAGTGCACTGTTTACTGACATCTCAATTCACCACTCTTCATAGTTCCAAAATAACAAAAAACAATCTATGTTCTGAGACACAGTTATCACAGTTATGTAAGTGACATATATATATATATATATACATATATATATAATAGAAGTATAAGTGTATATAACTATATATTATATATATAAATCTATATATGTATGTTTGATAAAATGCATGTTATTTATACATGTATGTTTATATATGTGTGTACTGTGTGTATATATATATATATATATACACACACACACACTACACAAACACACACACATGTGTATGTGTGTCTGAATCCTTCAGTGTTGTGCACTTATGATATTTTTTTCTTACCCCGTAGTCTATCTCAATACATCCACACCCAAGATGGATTCTCTGTCCTTCACTAGAAGAATAGCCTTGTTGTTAGTTGACTTCCAGTTAGTTTCTGCAAATGGAAAATGCTGGCAAAAAATGTGAATGAGAGAAGAAAGACATTGGGGTCTTTTTCTCCGACTCCTGCACTGCTTCAGTACTGACATCAACCTGTGTCTCCATGAATATAGTTCCTATTAGGTGGTACCCCCTAACGCAGCTCTCTCTGCACTCTGGAATACTGCTTTCCTCCTTTCCCTCCTCAATTCCGAATATGAGGATGGCTTCCTTTGGCTACAGATCTGGGCATGCCTTAGTGTCTACTGTCTGCTGCTTCAGTATTTTCACATATGTGAGTAGCAACTTCTTCGAGTTTTCTGAGAGTTCCTTAAATAATGGACAGGGAAGATCTTATGTTTTTAATTTTTTTTTTCTGCATGACTAGTGTATTACCAGTGTATGATTGCTCCCATTGTTTTAATTTTGTAGGGTTTATACTACCAATTTCAGGTCAAACCAATCCCAGAACCTCATTCTGCAGTGCTCACAATAATGTAGTGCTTAAGTTAGAGACCAAACTCTAGCAAGTGTTTAATAGAGTTGGATAATTATAAGGTTTAATGTGTCGTACTTGATAATTGGACAGGAATTCATTTTATTCAACAAACAAAACCTTACTGATTGACTCCAGTTATTAAACATTTTATTAGGACAGTAGAAGAATAAGATATTTTTTATATCTAACACAGCTACTGACCATTCTTGCCTTCCTGTAAGAGCAGACCTTTTATAAAGGTCTAATTTTAGTAGCTGCTATAGTTTTGGACTGAAAAGTACCCCCAAAGTCCCATATATTGAAGGTTTAATCCCCAGCTGGATGGTGATGGAACCTTTAAGTGTGGGGCCTGTTGAAGGTTGTCAGTCATTACGTAATAGATGTTCCCTTGAAGGTGATAGTAGGACCCTGGTCCCTTTTTTTACTATCATTTTTTTTTCCAGCCATTAAGTGAGCAGGTTTTCTTCACCACTTACACCATGGTGTCCTACTTTGCCAAAACCAGAAGCAACAGGGTCTTCGTGGATGGAAACCTCCAAAATTATGAACCAAAATAAAACTTTTCTCTTTATAAGTTGATTAGCTCCAATACTTTTGCAGTGATGAACAGCTGACACACTATCTTCCTTTCCTTGCTCCTATTCTGTCTTGCAACTACTCCTGTCAGGTTTTGTCTTACCACAATATTTCAGCAGCTTGTATCTTGGTCTAGATCATCAGTGATCAAAGCACTACTACCTCCCGTGTTGAGTTCATGACCTTAAGTTTCTTGACCCATCTGCAATAGTTAATGTGACTGGTCATTACATACCATATGCCCCTTGTTGTTCTTTTGTGTCCTCATGGGCTCTCTTGCTATTTCTTCCTCTTCTTCCAGTCCTTTAAATATTAAGAAGTCCTCATGATTCAGTCCACCAATGCATTTTCCCCTCTAAATTCAGTTGTAAATGACAGCTTTACATGGATCCCTCACAGATTATGTCAAAATTGAATTTTTCCCCAGGTATTTCCAAGCCAGACACCAGTGTATTTTCCTGCCTTCAGGAAATCTCCACATTTACATCCATAGTAACTCAAACTGAAGGAACCCATAATTTACCTTCCACTCATCACTTCAAATATTCTTTTCAGCATCCTTCCCATTTGCTATGTGTGCCAGACTCTGATATAAGTACTTTTAAATATTAACCAATTTAAGCCTCATAAAGACTTTATGAAATAAGTAAGATTATATCCCAGTTTTACAGGTAAAGAGATGGAGGCCCTAGGAGATAAGTCATGTGCCCAAGCTCATGCAAGTGCTGATGGAGCAGCAGTTGTGAATATCAACAGCCTGGCTGCAGAAATGGTAAGTTTAATCACTATCCTTTAGCACTTTTTTATGTGTAATAGCCTCCAAACCTTGGAATTCTCCTTCACTAATCCTGACAGATTAAATATTTTAGCAAAATATTTTAGCAAATCCTACTAGCTCTTATTTGAAATGTTTGTATATTCTAGAATATTACTACTTTATCAACACTTCTTCACTACCCTTCTTCTCTTTCGCCACCATCACATCTGGTCTGGATTTTTTTTCTTTTCTTTCTTTCTCTCTCTCCTTTTTTAAGATTTTTGCATTCTTGAGTCTAGGGGATTGAACAAAGAGCGCTACATATGGTAGTCAACTGCAATATCACTGAGCTCTACCTCTAGCCCATTGTCTGGATTATTTGAAGAGCCCTTCATTGGCCTTCTTCTCCCTTACTCCACTACTGCAGATCCAGCATTCCTGTTCTCGGATCCTCACCCTTGCTTTATTCTTTTAGAGTAAATGCAAACATGTTTACAGTGATCCATAAGAGCCCTGCATGATCTACTTACAATTGGCATTTTCAGTTTCTCTCATGTCCTCTGACCTTTTTGGTAAGTTTCATCTCTTACTTACTCTGCTGCATTCTAGTTATAATGGTTCCTGTATTTTCTCCAAACTCAAGCATGAATTATGGGTTGTCATTCATATAAATTCCCTCTTTCTCACTATACAACTGCCAACTTCTGTAAATTTTACTATCTAAAGACTTTTATAAATATTTTCTTTCTCAGTTTCCACTGGAAATCTGGTACTCCAAATCCCCATCCCCATCATTTTTCTAACAATTGAAAGAACATCCTAACAGATCACTGTATCTCCATTGATTACCTCTTTGTGAGTTCTTTATGCAGCAGCAGAGTAATCATTTTAAAGACTACAATTCTGTTCATGTTAACCCTTCTTTAAATCTTCAATGAGAACTATTGCTCCTGGGAAAGCAATTTTTTTTTAATTATCACCATTTACCTCTCCAGCATTATTTCAGGCTATTCTTTTTCTTTATAACTGAGAATTCTGAGGTAGTATCTGTTTCTCCAGTTCTCACTGAGAATAGTCATGCTTCAACTTATTGTTCTTTGCTTTATTGTACTCTGCAAATACTGTGTCTTTTTTGTTATTTTTATTACAAATTGAAGATTTGTGGCAAATTTGCACTGAGTAATTCTAACCCTGTCATTTTTCCAACAACATTTGTTTATTTTGTGTTGCCAAATTTTGGTAATTTTCAAAATATTTGAAGATTTATTATTATTAATTATCATTATTATACCTGTTCTAGTGATCTGTGGTCATTGATCTTCAATGTTACTGTTGTAATTGTTTTGGAGCATCATGAACTGCACCTATAGAAGATGATTGTTATACTTTGGACCTGAGATGTCTCCCAAAGGCTCCTGTGTTGAAGGCTTGGTCCTCACTATACCAGTGTTCACAGGTGGGCCTTTGGAAGGTGATTGGATAATAACTTTGACAATGGATTCATCCATTGATGGATTCATAACTTAATGAGCTATTGGGGTGTGTGGAAGCTTTAGGAGGTAAGGTCCAGTTGTGTAAAATAGGTCATTGGGGTGTGCCCTCAAAGGTCATATTGGAACATTGTGTCCCTCTCTTTCTTATTCCTTGACACCATGAATTGAGCAGCTTTCCTTCTTCATATGCATCTGTCATGATACACTACTTTGCCATGGGCCTAAAAACAATCAGGCCAAATGACTATGGTCTGAAACCTCCAACACCATGAGTTTAAATAATATTTCTTCCCTTTAAATTATTTATCTCAGGTATTATGTCACATCAATGAAAAGCTGACTAACATAATTTTGAACTCAACCAACAAATATTGTGTTATGACTGTTCCACCAACTGCCAATTTCTCCATACTCCTTCTTCTCCTCAGTTTCCCTATACCCCAAAACACAAAAATACTTAAATTGGGCCAAATATTAAACTTACAATGTTTGTAAATATTCAAGTAAAAGGTAGAGTTGCATGTCTCTCACTTTAAATCAAAAACTAGTAATGGTTAAGCCTAGTGAGGAAGGCATGTGGAAAGCTAAGGGACTAAAATCCAGGCTTCTTGTACCAGTTAGTCAGGTTGTGGAGGCAAAGGAAAAATTAGAAGTTCTGCTCCAGTTGCCAATATTGAAAAATTTTAGTGATATATACAGAAGAACAAACCAACCACAACATTCTCTTAAACTAAAACCTAAAATACAGCAAGATCTTAACTCTCTTCTTTTATTAAAGCTTAGAAAAGTGAGAAATCTTCAGAAGAAAAGTTTGAAGTCACAGACTTCATGAAATTTAAGGAAAACCAGTTTTTATACCATAGAAGTACATGATGAAACACAGTGCTGATGAAGAAGCTACAGAAAGTTTTCCAGAAAATCTAGCTAAAATAACTCATGAAAGAGCTACACTAAGCAACATATTTTTCAAAATAGAAAATGCTGCTATATATTGGAAGAAGATGGCAATTAGAACTTACATAGCTAGAGAGGAGAAGTCAATTCCTGACTTCAGATCTTCAAAAGACAGGCAGACTTATGTATAGGGCTAATGCAGCTGAGGCTAATGCTCATTTACCATTTTGAAAATCCCAGTACCCTTCATAATAGTGCTAAATCCACTCTGCTGGTGCTCTATAAATAGAAACACAAAGCCTGGATGACAGCACATCTGTTTTCAACATGGTTTCCTGAATACATTAAACTTGCTTTTGAGAACTAAAGCTCAGGGGGAAAAGATTTCGTTCAAAATATTGCTCCTCATTGACAATGCACCTGGTCACTCAAGAGTTCTGATGAAGATATACAATAGGATTAATGTTGTTTAATGCTTGCTAACGCAGCATCCATTCTGGAGTCCATGGATTAAGGAATAATTTTGACTTTCCTGTCCTATTATTTAAGATATACATTTCATAAGACTGTGGTTACTCTAGACAGAAATTCTTCTGATAGATCTGGGAAAAAGTTGAAAACCTCCAGAAAATTTTACCATCTAGATGTTTTTAAGTACATTCATAAATGGTGGAGGGAGATAAAAAATATCATTTTTTATGGGAATTTAGATGAAGTGGTTTTCAACTCTTGTTGATGATTTTGAAGGGTTCAAAGCTTCAGTGGAGGAAGAAACTGCAAATGTGGTGCAAAGAGCAAGATAATTAGAATTATAAATGAAGCCTGAAGATATAACCGGTTGCTGCAATCTTATGGCAAAATTTTAATGAGAGTTGTGACTTATACATGAATAAAGAAAGAATCTACTACTGGTGAAGATACCATGAATATTGTTAATATGACAACAAAAATTTTAAAACTGCATAACCTTAGTTGTTAAAGCAGTAGCAGGGGTTGAGAAGATTGAATCCAACTAGTGTGTGTAAATGCTATCAAACATTACCTGCTACAGAGAAATGTGTGTGTGTGTGTGTGTGTGTGTGTGTGTGTGTGTGTGTGTTAGAAGAGTTAATCAATGTGGCAAACTTGATTGTGCCACCTTATCTTTAGAAATTATGACAGGCCACCCCAACCTTCATTAACCATCATCCTGGTCAGTAAGCAGACATCAGCATCAAGGCAACAGCCTCCAAAAGCAAAATAATTTATGATTCACCAAAGACTTAGATTGTCATTAGAATTTTTAACAATGCAGTGTTTGAAATTAAGGTTCATTTACTGATATATTACATTTACACACTCAGTACAGTACAATGTACAAATAAGTTTTACATGCATGTAGAAACCAAAAAACTTATGTCACTCTAGTATTTGCTTTATCTTGATAACTGGAAATAAACCCATCATATCTCTGAAGTATGCCTGTATACCGTTGCTAAGGTAGGACATTTACATTTACTGTTCAACCTCTCTGAGATACTTATACTGCCATTTTGACATATTTCTTAAATGCTTGGATGTACATCAATGGTAGAGTACTGGCTTAGCATGCACAGCACCCTGGTTCAATTCCACCCCACACACATTTTCTCCACTTAGTCAATTACATGTTTCTAACTAACATTTAGAATTTGTGTTACTTATTGATTTCACATATTTATTTTTAGAACATTTCCAGTGTTTTTTCCAGTCTGTTGTTTTCAATCTATAGTTTTTTATGAATTTTATAAACTGATTATTCCTCAAACACAGGAACCCCTATGAAATTGCACTCATCTAATAACTAATAATTTTTATAAATTCTAAGTGTCTACTGGTTTCGTATAATTTCTTTATATGAAATCAGATAATTATTGGGGGTCATAATGAAAAATACTAATTTGGGAAGAGTTTTGAATGCTTTGGCCTTTGGATGCTTCCAAAAGCAATATTAAGGTCACGTCACTTTCTCAAAGTCAAATAAACAATAATGCCTGATAAATAAAACATGGAAGTTCAAAATTATTTTTTGGAAGCATAAATGGTAAGAAAAATCCAAACTTACATTCATGCTATTAATCACAATATTATATGATTATTTTTTTCACTTTTCCTCTAAGCAAAGACTATATAGCATAGAGTCTACAAACATAATGTGAAACATTCTGGTAAAACTCTGAAAATTTTTCAATATATAGAAAGTTCAAATTGTAGAACCAACTAATCCATTTTTCTATATTGGTTTTATTCATCCACATAAGAATCATGACAAATTATTACATTAGACATTATTTGTTAAATAAGTACTAAATTTTAGAACATAAATATGACCAGAACATAATTCACTTTACAAATGATGACATAATAATTTGAATGTATTTCAAAACATCATTTGCCTAACTATATGTCACTAAGGGTACCTGGATTCTCCATAATTATCATTATGATAAGTTGAATTCTGTACCAGTCACCAATTCTGTGATAAATTCCCAGCATATTAGTTTTTCCTAATTATAAAAACTGTGACACTGGAACATGATAATGAATATAGCATGCATCTAATTGCTTCTCCACCAACTGCAGGAATATTTTATTTAAAGCAATTAAGAAATTGTGCTTTGACAGGTTTTAAATTTCATCCATCTGCTTACATATAATTTTCTGGATGGATATATGAATATTAATAGCAACTCTATAAACAGGTGCTTCAGTTCATTTCTTCGTGTAACAATTTTGCAACATGTGCATGGCCCTGGTCAGTAATGACCTAATTTTGTCACTGTTTACTATCTAATAGTTAGAATGGCAGTGACGTCATTTACCCTATGGGTTGCATCTGCTCCCCATGCCATTGATATACATATACGTATATATACATATATTCTTAGCAGTCATTTTAGTAGCAAACAGCAACTGTAGTTGAGGGTGGGGAAATCAGAATCTGAGAAATGGTAATTATCTTTCTATTTGTGATAGAGAAATGAATATAGTAAAAACACATTTGTATTTATACATGATTTACATTTTTTAAAATTATCTCTTTATAATGAATTAGGATAAACAGACTTACTGATGTTCTCCTTGAACTGCTCACTGTATTGAATCACAGATGAGATGAGATTTTAAATACTCCATGAATTTACTCTCAGTGAGAACACTACAAATATAGAAATTCAACATTCCTGGTTAGCATTCTTGTTTACTACTTTTATGTTTAAAGTTCAACAAAAAATATTTTAAATGCTCATCTCAATCTTAATATCATTGTGAACTTGGTCTATTTTATTAAATATATAATTTGGGATTTGCTCTAGTTATTTGAATATAGGTTCTTAAATCAAATGTGTCATTTAGAGCATAAAAGCAATTCTAAAAAAATACTATCTTATAACCAGCCTATAATACTCTAACAGAATTTTGTGGCTACAAATGTTTCAAAACAATTAGATGGAAGCCTAAATGTGAATGAAAGTTATTATTCATTAACAATTCCAAAGGAAGACTAGAGGGATATTTTAATGCTTCTGCTATTATGTAAAGACCAGAGGTCTTATATGTGGAATCTATTAATTTGTTCCACCTAGTGCCCTAACCTCATCCAACATTTAAAAAATGACAGCACTAAAGTATAAGAAATCCTAAAGTATAAGAAATCAAACAAAAATATTATGGATAATTAACTCAGTCGCCTCTTGAAAAAAGTGGCAATAAAGAAGATGCTTTTTTAACATAAAAGACACTTAACATGATAATAAGATAAATGGAATATTTAAGATTTTAATTACACATGGATCACTCCTGAATTTGAGAAGTCTACAGCCCACTCATTTGAAAAAGCAAACAAGTATATAACAGAAAAAATACATACATTTTAATAAAAAGTGTGTACCTAATAGGTTTTAGCTTTACATGTAGGCATAACACACACACACACACACACATAAATGACATATATATTTCCATTATATGTGAGTGTGTGTGTGTGTGTGTGTGTGTGTGTGTGTGTGGTGTACGTTATGGTTTAGATATTAGGTGTCCCCCAAAAGCTCATGTGTGAGACAGTGCAAGAAGGTTTACAGGTGAAATTCTTGAGTTAGGAGAGCCTTAATCTAATCAGTGCATTAGTCCACTGATGAAGATTAACAGGGTGGTAGCTATAGGCCAGTAGGGAGTGACTGGAGGAGGTGGAGCACTGGTGATGTGCCCTTAGGGTTTACATTTTGTCCATGCTAAAGGAACTCTCTTTGCTCTCTGATTGCTGCTTTCCTCTGTCACAAACTTCTTCCTGATATTCTGCCTCACCTCTGACACCAACAAGGGAGAAATTGTTCTTGTTAGGTCGTGTGTGTGTGTGTGTGTGTGTTTGTGTGTGTGTGTGGTGTTTAAAATAGAAATAAATGAACCTTCAAGAGGGTGTTTTTAAAATGTATTTATTTATTCAAATTTCTTATACATGTCAGCAGAATGCATTTCAATTCATAGTACACATATATAGCACAATTTTCCATTACTCTGGTTGAACTTTTTTTTTATTTGTTGATTGATTGTATATCACCTTCTGAGAAGTGTCTGTTCAGTTCCTTGGCCCATTTATTCATTTTTTTTTTTTTTTTTTTTTTTTTTTTTGGTGTTTGGCTCTTTGAGTTCTTTATAAACCATAGAGATTAGTGCTCTCTCTGATGTGCTTGTGCTAAAAATTTGCTCCCAAGCTATCGGGTCTCTATTTACCTCACTGATTGTTTCTTTTGCTGAGAAGAAACTTTTTAGTTTGAATTCATCCCATTTATTGATTCTTGATATTAATTCTTGTGCTATAGGTGCCTTGTTAAGGAAGTTGGGGCCTGATCCGACATGATGTTGATTTGAGCCTATATTTTCTTCAATTAGACGCAGGGTCTCTGGTTTAATTCCTAGGTCCTGGGTCTACTTTGAGTTTTGTGCATAGTGAGAGATAGCAGCTTAATTTCATTTTGTTTGCATATGGATTTTCAGTTTTCCCAGCACTGTTTGTTGAAGAGGCTATCTTTTCTCCAAAATATGTTTTTGGTGCCTATGTCTAGTATGAGATAACTGTATTTATGTGGGTTTCTCTCTGTGTCCTCTATTCTGTACCATTGGTCTACAAGTCTATTTTGGTGTCAATACCATGCTGTTTTTGTTACTATTGCTCTGTAGTATAGTTTAAGGTCTGGTATAGTGATGCCACCTGCTTCATCTTCTTGCTAAGGATTACTTTGGCTATTCTGGGTCTCTTATTTTTTCCAGATAAATTTTATGATTGCTTTTTCAATTTCTATGAGGGATGTCATTGGTATTTTGATTGGAATTGCATTGATTTTGTATAGTGCTTTTGGTAGTATGGTCATTTTGACTATATTAATTTTGCCTATCCAAGAACAAGTGATATTTTTCCATTCTCTAAGATCTTCTTTAATTCCTTTCTTTAACATTCAGTAGTTTTCATTGTAGAGTTCTTTTACCTCTTTTGTTTAGTTGATTCTCCAGTATTTATTTATTTATTGAGGCTATTATAAATAGGATAGTTTTCCTAGTGTCTCTTTCTGAGGATTTTTCACTGATGTATAGAAATGCCTTTGATTCATGGGTAATGATTTTATATACTGCTACTTTGCTGAATTCATTTATTAGTTCTAGATGTCTTGTGGTGGAATTTTTTGGATCTTTGAGTTATAGAATCATATCATTGGTAAATAGTGAGAATTTGAGTTCTTCTTTTCCTATCTGTATCCCTTCAATTTCTTTCATCTCTCTAATTGCTCTGACTAGAGTTTCAAGAGCTATGTTGAATAGAAGTGATGAAAGAAGGAATCCTGCCTTATTCCAGATTTTAGAGGGAATGCTTTCATATTTCTCCATTTAGAATGATGTCGGCCTTGGGCTTAGCATAGATAGCTGTTATGATGTTGAGATATGTTCCTATTATCCCAAGTTTTTTTTTTTAGTGTTTTGAATGTGAAGCATTGCTATCTATTGAGATGATCATATGATTCTTATCTCTAAGTCTATTGAAGTGATGAATTTCATTTATTAATTTCTATATGTTGAGCCAACCTTGCATCCCTGGGATGAACTCCGCTTTATCATGATGCACTATCTTTTAATGTTTTTGTATTAGATTTGCCAGAATTTTTTTGAGAATTTTTTCATCTATGTTCATTAGAGAATCTGTTTTGAAGTTTCCATTCTTTGATGTATCTTTTTTTTAAAAAATCAGGGTGACATTGGCCTAATAGAATGAGTTTGGAAGTGTTCCCACTTTTTCTATTTCATGGAATAATTTGAGGAGTAGTGGTATTAATTCTTCTTTGAAGGTCTTGTAGAACTCAGCTGTGTATCCATCCAGACCTGGTCTTTTCTTGGTTGGTAGGCTTCTGATGTTGTCTTCTATTTTTATTGCTTGAAATTAATCTGTTTAACTCGTGTATATTGTCCTGATTCAGTTTCTGTAAATCATACGATTCTAAAATTTTTTTGATATTTTCAATTTTTTATTGTATTGGAGTACAAGCTTTCAAAATAATTTTTAATTATCTTCTGCATTTCTGTAGTGTCTGTCGTAATATTTTCTTTTCCATCACAGATTTTAGTAATTTGAGTTTTCACTCTTCTTCTCTTCATTAATATGGTTAAGGGTTTATCAATTTTACTTATTTTTTCAAAGAAATAACTTTTTTGTCAATTTTAAAATTTTTTCTTTTGTTTCAATTTCATATCTGATTTTAATTATTTCCAGTCTTCTACTACTTTGGGTGTTGATTTGTTCTTCTTTCTCTAGGGCTTTGAGATGTAATGTTAGGTCATTTTTTGTTGTATTTTTCTTCTTTTAAGTAATGAACTCCATTCAATGAACTTTGCTCTTAGTACTGTCATTATAGTGTTCCACAGATTTTGATATGATGTGTCACTGTTCTCATTTACCTCTAAGAATTTTTTAAGCTCCTCTTTGATGTCTTCTGCAAGAAGATAATTCAAATCCATTGTTTATTCAATAGAATATTGTTTAATATCCAGGTGTGGGAGTAGCTTTCATTTTTTCTTTTATCATTGATTTTTAATTTCATTCCATTATGACCTGATTGAATGCATGGTAGTATCTCTCTTTTTTGTATTTGCTAAGAGTTGCTTTGTGACATAATATATGGTCTATTTTAAAGAAGTATCCATGTGCTGCTGAGAAGAAAGTGTATTCACTCGTTGATGGATGAATGATTCTATATATGTCTGTTAAGTCTAAGTTATTGATTAAATATTTAAGTTCTAAGTTTCTCTGTTTAGCTTTTGTTTGGAAGATCTATCCATTAGTGAGAGAGGTTTGTTAAATTCACCCTGTATTATTGTGTTGTGATCTATTTGACTCGTGAATTTATAAAAAGTTTGTTTGATGAATGTAGATGCTTCATTGTTTTGGGCATATGTATTTATAATAGTTATGTCTTGTTGATGAATGGTTCTCTTAATTAGTATGTAATATTCTTCTTTAACCCTTTTGATTAACTTTGGCTTGAAGTCTACTTTATTTTATATGAGGATTTAAACCCTTGCTAGTTTCTGCAGTCCATGTAAGTAGTATATTTTTTCCCCAAATTTTCACCTTCAGTCTGTGGCTTTGTTTTCCTATGGAATAAGTCTCTTGAAGGCAGCATATTGTTGGGTCATCATCTTGTCGTTGTCGTCGTAGTCGTCTCCTCCTCCTCCTCCTCCTCCTCCTCCTCCTCCTCCTCCTTCTTCTTCTTCTTCTTCTTCTTCTTCTTCTTCTTCTTCTTCTTCTTCTTCTTCCAAACTGTCAGTCTATGTCTTTGGATAAGTGACTTCAGGTCATTAGCATTCAGGGTTATTATTGAGACATTATTTGTATTCCTGGTCTTTTTGTTTATTTTTGGTATTTAACTTGATTTGTTTGTTTTTTGGTTGGTTTTTCTTTAGTGTATTACCTTTCTTTGCTGATTTTCATTGTTGTCCTCTATTCCCTCATGAAATATTTTGGCAAGGATGGTAACTTTTGTTTATCATGGAATGTTTTCATTTCATCAGGAATCTTGAAGGTTAATTTTGCTTGATATAAAATTCTTGGTTGGTATCCATTTTCTTTCAGCATTTGGTATATTTTTCCAGTACCTTCTAGTTTTCAGGGTTTGGGTTGAGAAGTCTGCAGAAATCCTAATTGGTTCCCCCCTATATGTAATCTGATTCCTTTCTCTTATGGCTTTTTAAATTCTCTCCTTATTTTGTATGCTAGGCATTTTCATTATAATGTGCCTTGGTGTAGATCTGTTGTAATTTTGTACATTTGGTGTCCTTTAAGTCTCTTGTATTTGATTTTCCTCATCCTTCATGTTTGGGAAATTTTCTGGTATTATTTCATGGAATAGATAGTTCATTCCTTTGGTTTATAAGTCTGTGCCTTCCTCTATCCCAACAATCCTTAAATTTGATCTTTTTAGGTTATACCATAATTTTTTAGTGTTCTGCTTATGGTGTCTTACATCATTGCTGTGTGGTCAACTTTATTTTCAAGATTTTATATTTGTCTTCACTGTCTGAGGTCCTGTTTTCCAAGTAATCTAATCTGTGGGTTATGCTTTCTATTGAGATTTTAATTTGGTTTATTGTTATCTTCATTTCAAGGATTTATGTTTTGTGTTTGTTCAAAAACTCTATCTCCTTATTGAAGCAATCTTTTGCTTCCTGTATTTGCTTATGTAGCTCTTTACCGAAAAGATCTTTTGCTGCCTCTCTTTGCTCTCTTATATCATTCTTTAATACATATAACATTTTAATTATGTACATCCTGAACTCCTTTTCTGTCTTTCTTCTGCTGTGCTGGTCATGGATTCTAATAATGTTGTAACTTGGTTGGTTTGGGGCACTTTCTTCCCTTGGTTTTTCATGTTGTTCATGTGTCTTCCCTTCTAGCACTATGGGTCCTAGGAGTTACAATGTTTACCCTTTAGGCTTTTTGTGTCCCTGAAGGGTTCCAATACCTCTCCTTTAAGGAGAAAATCAATATTAACAGATCCTAATACAAAATGTATACAGCCTTATACCAAATTGTTCCTATTAAGACATTTACGGTTTCGTCACAATATACAGAAATGGAGAATTCAATTATTATCTACAATATGAACAGTAGGTTTGCAAAATGGTCTACAGTTTCTGATGGTGGACAAGGAGACAACCTGGTTTGGGGTTTAGGATAAGAGGTTAAGGAGTTAGGATGAGAGAATATAGAATTATTAGATATTAGAAATCATGAAAAAGAAATCTAAAGAAGTTGGCAAGTTCCAGGAGAAAAGAGAGAAAGTAATTTGGGGGAGATAAGTAAGTGGGAAGACAACAGAGAGAAGACAACAAACAAACTGAAAAATTAAGAAAAATTTTAAAAATGTAAAAAAATAGGAGATAAAAGAATATACAACAGAACTGTAATATATTATTCAGACTTCCTGACCTCAGTAGTCTAATTCACGGAAAGTACTTGGCCTCACAAATTTTGGGGACATAAAAATGGAAGAAAAGAGAAAAAAAGTATGAAAAAAAAGACAAAAGAAAAAAATCTCGAAGGAAAATATAAGTATTGTTTCTGTTGGAGTTCAGTATCTTTCCTGCTTCCCTTCTCATTCAATAGTGGGGTTGTCTGTTGTTTGCTCTCCACCACTACTTCCCCTTTCCTTCTCCTCCTGCTCCCACATTTCCCTCCCTCTGATCTACTGGTCTTTCTTCCACTTACTTATAGCTTTTTTATTTTATTAGTGCTTTGTAGATATACATAAAGGTAAAATCCATGGTGGTATATTCATATATGTACGGAGTGTGGTTTGTTCAATTTTATTACACCTTTCCTTTCTTTTCCATGCATTCAATCCCCTTTTCCTTGTCCATTGATGTCTATAAGGTGCACCAGCCTCCTCCCCACTTTTATTCCCTAGTTTGGTTTTCTGCATATGAGAGAAAACAACTGACCCTTTACTTTCCAAGTATGGTTTATTTCACTTAGCATGATGTTTTCATTCTTCTTGATGAATCAGTAAAACTCCATTGTGTATATCCATACCACATTCTTTTTATTCACTCATCTTTAAGAGATCTGTATAAGTCACAGAATTTTATAATATAGCATAGGCTTTATAGAGTATTTTTTGATATAAAATATGTGCAGCTAATGCAAAGCTAGTGCCAAGTAAAAAGTATGTAAGTTTTATCAAAGTATTAAGTATCAAGTAGAAAAAATATTGAAGCATTTTTTAAAAATTACATTTTCCAATAATTAGAAAACCTATTATTTAACAATTAGCTTCTAAAATTTAGAATAAATATGAAAATCTCCAATGGAATTTGTAAATTCTAAGATAAGTGGGAGAAGGAAGTAAAGATGTAGGATGATTGACAACTTTGGATCAATGTGATGATTGTATCAATTTCAGGTTCTCTGCTAACAATAGGTGTCTGATTGGACACCACTGGCTTTATTGGGAAGTGGATGGAATATAATATACCTTAGAGTGCATTAGTTGTTTGCGTTGATTGGATGAGAGACAAATTTCACATGGAGGAGAGTCCGAATCCCATCACTGTTACAATTATACTGAACACCAGTAGGATAAATCCCTGTTGCTTCTGCCATCTGCTGCAAATTAATAAAAAAATTTTCAAGCACCTTGCTTCCAGAATTCTGCATGGTTTCCCTTCAGTAAAATGAAATTTGTTTATATATGTATGCTCAATATTAAACTGAATGATTGAGTCTATAAAGCACTGTCTATTTTTAAGTAGACATCTCTGTCTTTACTTTCACACTGTAAGCATTCTAGAGTAACAGCTGATAGACATACTGATGCTGGAATACACAGTCTGTGCATTATTTCATACCCTTTTTCTTGTACATTAAGTGATGGCATAAATGAAAAAAAAATATGGCATTAAAAAATAAGCATTTCTTTCTGGGATTAAAATTTTAAAAAATACGAAGCTGTTGAGAGAATAAGACCCTATATTTTTTTGACCCATTTATAACATCTTTACCATGGTGTTCCACGACAATGCTCTACGATTAAGTCACATATACCATTTATTGAACTAATGTACCATAGAATACAGCATAAACACCTTGCAAACAAATAAAGAAATGGACTTGCTTGAGCTTTTACTTTACGCATCAATTTGGTGCAGTCTGTCTTTAGCCACTAAATGCTTGAGGGCTACTAAGATTTTGAAAACAAATAACAGAAAACTAATCTGATTGAAGTAGCTTTCTAAGCAACATTTTTTTTTTTAACCATTTATCAAACCTCTTTGCTCTGTTAGGCTTCACAAAATGACAAGGCTATTTTAGAGCCATAAACCTCAATGCCCCGTGCAGTCATGGCATGCAACCAAAGACGACTGAAGAGAAAATGAAGCCGTAATTGACTACAGCTGCTCACGCCTAACATTTCCTAATAGCATCCCAAGACTCTTAGGTGGGTGTTTCTTTCTCCCTCCCAAACACAGACCTATGTATGCCTCCTATGATTTATCAACCAGGTAAACTGAGGGAACTTCATAGTGGTCCCTGGGTTCTCTTCCTGGCCCAGGGCCCAGAGTGACCCTGCACCCCAAATGCCAATGATTGGTATGTATTTGATTGCTATTCACTTGTTACATTCAGTGCTCAGGATGAAAGTAAAATGACAGTAATTTTCTTTGCTCTCATGTCATTTTTAACCTGGTGCAAGGCTTTGCCTTCAAATCACAGGGAAATGCTCTGTCCTTTGGAGGTTGCTATTAAAATATAGAAGGGAACCATTACATTTTATTGGCTTAGCCTTTCCCTGCACTGCCTATAAAAACAGACATTGCTTTAAAATCTCTCCCTAATGTCTACCTTCTTGGGGGTGGAGCTGACCTCAAGAAGTTTACTACTTGTCTGTTAGTTAAGACTAATTAACTTTGACTTTGTTGTTAGGGCACCCTAATCTAAAGGTTCATCTTAAATAAATTAAAGAAAAATAGTGTTCAGACCAAGCACAAGACAGCGACTGTTTATAACTTTATACATTGTGACTTTTCCTTTTGTTGACTTCATGGATCTTACTTATAAGAACATTTTGTAAATGTGAAATCTGTTCATCATTCCTTGCTAACTAAATACTCTTTTTTTTAATGAAGCCGACTATGGTTGTGTTGGTAGCTCATTTTCAAATAAGAAGTAAAATTTCAATGAAAGCCACCATGAAATATAGGAAATAACTTTTACACAAATTATTGTTTTAATTTATAATTAAATCACTAGCAGTATCCTGGACATAAATAATTTGTTCACTAGCACTATCCTGGACCTAAATAATTTGTTCACATTTAACGTTACTTATAATATTAACCTATAATCATTTGTGAGATTGTCAAAATAAATAAATCACTTAATTTTCTTTCTCTGGAAAGACAATCTAAGTTAGGTATTATTTTTGCATATAATAATTTGTATTCAAAATTAGTATGTAGCAGAGACTTTGTAATAATTTTATAAAAATTACCACAGTAAATTCACAGTAATTTAAAAAAATATTTTCATTACTCAAGAATTTCAAAGTCAAATATTTAATATTAACCCAGTTTTGTTCAAATTTGAATAACAATGAAAAGTGATATTCCTATAATATCTTGCTTTAAAATATTAAGTTTATCAGTATAACTGGATAGTGTTTAACTTAATGATGATCAAAATAACCTTGAATAATAAAAATTGTTATAAGGCCATTATTTTTATGATCTAAATTTTTTCATTATTTTAATTTATATACATGTCTAAAAAAGTATTGGTCATAAGAAATTTTTTTTATCTTCCTCTAGATCACAGAAAAATAAAAAAGCACATTCAGAAATATAACTGTGATTAAAGATGAGAAATTTGTCTCTCCAAACACTACAGATCACAAAGGTGAACCCCACTGACTAATGGCCAAATCAAAATGTATTGTTCATCAAAATGGAGTCAGTAGTCTTAAAATTACAAAACTGACATTTTGGTGGAAGGTATTAGGGATTGAACACAGAGTACTTTACCAAGGAGCTACATTCCTAGCCTTTTTATTTATTTATTTATTTTTTATTTGAGACAGGGTCTTGCTATGTGCCCAGGCTCTCCTGGAACTTATGATTTTATTGGCCTCAGCCTCTTGAAGCACTGGAATGACAGGCATGCCACAGTGCCCAGCCATATCTACATTTTTTTTTCCAAAAAATCATTTTGTATATAAGTATTGTATGAGTGTTCCAGATGATGGCAGAAGTCATGAGATGGACTTCACTTCAGCTGACTGTGACCTTAACATACCATACCATTGATGGTCATTAGGCCTTAACATACCATACCATTGATGGTCATTAGGCCTTAACATACCATACTATTGATGGTCATTAAGCTATTACAGTTCAGGATAACTGAAAGAAATGCTTGTATCATTCAGGTACTATTATATGTATAATGGGATATATATGATTTATTGTAAGGAGTTGGCCCACACAATTGTGAAGATTGGCAAGTTTAAAACATGTGTTATAGTCCAGCAGGCTGGAAACTCACAGGAGATCATGCTGTAGCCTTGAGGCTAGATGGAAACCTCAGATCTTTCTGCTAAGGCCTTGAACTCACTGTACAAGCTCACTCATGTATTCGGGGTAATCTCCTTTAATTCAAGTCAACTGATTGTAGATGTTCTCCACATGAGCAAAACACCTTTGCAGCAACAAAAAGTATAGTGTTCCATCAAATAACCAGGCACTATGGCCTAGTCAAGTGGACACATAAAAATTAAGTGTCAAACCCTTTTTGCTTTGCTACCTAGCTCACCTGCTGCAGAAGTTTTGGGTCTATGCACTTCTTTCTACTTCTTTTTACATCCTCAGTTTCCCCTCATATATAAGAATTAGCACTCTACAAAATCTTTTTTAAGAGTTTTTGTGAAGTCTTTTCTTCTATCCTTTTTTTCCCCCTGAGTTTAGAGAGTTTTCTTAAATAAATCCCTGGCACACAAACAAAAACAGAAGACCATCAGTTGGACCAAAAGATTCTTTCTCATTTCCCTTATGGATATTTTTATTGATTGTAAAGCAACAAGAATTCATTAGTGGTTGGGCTATGGTTTTGTTACTGTCTGAGAGGGTTAGTGTGGTGAAATGTTAACGTAACTACCTGCATCATTGGTAACCTACCTTGTGTATACAAAAGAACATTTACTAAGCAATTTTTCAACTCTCCCTTCTATATATGTCCATACCAAGAATCTTCACTTCACATTATAAACATTCTGTCTGCCCTGGAACTAATCACAAGTCCAGCACTGTCTAAAACTAACCATGTAAGATTTGGGCAAGTGACCTAAGCAGAATGTGCCTTAGTTTTGTTTTGCTTTTTAATTTTTTTTTCATCATAAGAAGGTGATAATGCTATTTGGCTGCGTGGAGGGTTAGAAACTACATTTGAAAATATTTTAGCTAAGTAAATACCTGATACTCCCACAATAAGTACAACACATGATACTTCCACATTAAGTATTAACTATTGTAATTACACTAAAAACTTTCTATTATTGCTGGATGTTTATCTTGACACTGAACTAATTTCAGTGTGACAGTGGAATAAATAAAGATTCATTAACTAAACAACTTCACTATCAATGCTGGTTCTGCAATTTACTAGATGTACGACCTTGCCCAGTTTATTTAACCTGACTGGACCTCAAGTTTACTGTGTGTAAAGTGAGTAAAAGAAATAATTTAAGGTGGTAAAGAGAATTAAATAGCATAAAACTATCAACACTTGCTGGTATGGAGAAAATATGCAATAATAAGCCACATGAATGTTATTTTCATTAAGACCTAAATGATCAAATAAACAAAAAAGATAATTTGTATCTCATGTAATACATATATATTAAGAGTGATAGCTGACTTTAATTTTTGTCCCACTATTCAAATACAACTCAGCTGCCTTGAAATACTCCATTACATAACATGAATGAAGTAATGCCTTTATAATAAGTTTACTCAGCTCTGAAGAGGAGAAGAAAAAGAATATTGTAGGTCTCCAGTTCTTCTCCTGTCCTAAATCCCTTACTTGCTCCTGGTTTGCATTTCCTTTAGTGCCTGCAGAAAAACTTTTCCTGAGACATGAATTTTGATGCCAGATAATTTTCTAAGAGAAAGCCCTGACAATTTGAAGAATTATTCTTTATGACTGGTTTTTTCCCCTTCATTAGAAAAATACAGAAGCTTATGTCTAAGGAAAACTCTTAGTTTGTTGGGCTCTCTTGAAGCCATTTTTCTGGTGGTTGTTTCATGCAGGAAGGTATTTGTGATGTAAGAATGATGAAGCCTGCATGGTGGTGCATGCTTATAATCCCAGGGGTTGGGGAGACCGAAGCAGGAGGATTGTTGGTTCAAAGCCAGCCTCAGCAACTTAGCAAGGCTGTAAGAAAACCTGTTTCAAAATTTAAAACAAATAAATAAATAAATAGGACTGGGTATGTGGCTCAGTAGTTGAATACTTTTGTGTTCAATCTCTGGTACAAAAAAAATTAAAAATAAAAACATTGATGAAAAATTCTATTTGAGATCTCTCTCTCTCTCTCTCTCTCTCTCTCTCTCTCTCCCTCTCTCTCTCTCTTCCCCCCCCCTCTCTCTCTCTCTCTCTCTCTCTCTCCTCCCTTCTCTTCTTTCCATTTTCCTCTATTATAGGCAAGGACTTAGAGTTTTCATTTGCTAAGGTGAATGCATGTTATTATAAACCCAGATATTAAACTTCATTATTCAAAAACAAGAATCTGAATAAATTCCCCTACCTGAGCTTCTGTGCTATCTTTGAATTAGGCAGTGCTCTTCATAGAAGAATTCAACTACCTTTCAAAAATAGCCAATAAGGCATCAATTCTCAGGGCATATTTCCCCTGTAAATATAAATATATTGTTCTGAGATGAGGAGCCTATTTTTTTAACAAAAGTATTTGTTGACTTATAATAACTTTTAAAAATAATTGATATTAAAAAGAATAAAAGACTTTATACCTTGAGTTCCCCTTTATTTTCTTGTGTTTCTTATGGATAAAAATCCCATATCTTTGCAACTGGGCTTACATAATTGCTTAAATATGTAAATATAAATTAGAAAATTAACTAGCATTGAGATATAATTAAATGTGTACTTTATTTATATGTGTACTTAACCATTTAACATCATTAATAGTAAATGAGAGAAAATTATGCATTTACATATTTTAATTATTTCTATAGATAATCAATGTCAAACTTGCAACTTAAAATTTTCAGATATGTTTTTATCACGTAAGTCACAAAGAAGCAGTGATAGTAAATATTAATTTTACTATCACTATGTAATGTACACCGAGATACTGCATACTTAAAGAAACCATATTGCAAACATTTGAACTCAGAAAGGCTTTTGTGATTTTATTTTTCATTAAGGCAATATCATTTTTGTGTTTTTTGTTTTGTTTTTAGAAGATGACTGATTTAACCAGTAAGAGTGTTTTATTTTAAAAAGTTAGTTTTATTTTAAAATTTGATGACTAATAGTTGACTAGCACTTAATTAATAATCTCCTACTTTTAAATTAGTTCAAATATGTTGTGTCTTCCATAAATTTTTGAAAATTCATTGGAGATAAATTTTTCAAATGGTCACACATATACCAACTTTTATATACATAGCAATTTGTTCAGTTCCCAGAATCAATAGTCTGTTTGATCTCACTATAATTTGCAAACTTACAAAATTTACATTAACTATTCAATTAAATTTGTAAGCAGAGGAGTGAACATTTATAAAATACTCTATCATTTACATAAAACTTTAATGGGTTAAAATTATTGTCAAAATGAAATGGTAAAATTATAGCTTCAGCTTTTGAATAATTTAAGTAATGTTTATCGTAATCTGTTTTTTCTAGATGCAATTCTGAGAGCTTGTATAAGTTTCCTTAAAAATGATAAAACACTTTCCTGTTTATTTCTATATATTCCTAAGTGTGAAAAATTTAAATTAGAAAAGAATAAAGATAATAGAGTGGAAAAAAAAGAGAAGTTGTGTCTGTTTAAACCTCCATTGTGAACAATGTTATCTTGCCAAATTGAGAATACTTTCTACAAAAGACATAATTTTTCCTCCTTTTCATTTGAAAGTTCTACTCTAATTATAAGCTGAATATTTATAAGTATTATTAAATATAGAAGTATGTCAATTGTTTCGTATAAAATGCTATATGTAGAATCAGTAATATATGCAATATAATTCCACCATGAAAAAAAATCTGCAAATCAATGAGAACAGCATATCATTTGAATTATAAAAATGTCCTAAATTTATATTTTTGTATTTTTTTCACTAGTGTGAATGAAGACTTGCAAATATATTCACAATTTAAATTCTATGAGACCTTAATATGGGGGATACAGTGATGCACCTGGTAGGTACAATTATGCTGGGGTAACAAGTGATATCCAAATCCTGGGATCTCAAAAACTTGAAGTCTTATTTCTCTCTCCTGTTTTTCTTCCATCCAGGATTTGCAGGGGAGTTCTCCTCATCCAGCCAGGCAGATTTATGGAGCACAATGATAGAGAAGCCATTACCTTGTGCACACCATTTTGCTGAGCCAGAGGGAAAGACAATTTATGCTCTTAACACAATTAAATACTATGGTCAGGAACTGTCATCTTTACTCAACTCACAGACCAGTACTGTCCCTGTTTTTAATGTTAAAATGTCCAGCAAATGTAATGCTACTCTAATCTAGAGATAAAGGAAGACCAGTACAAATGACTACCATTGGTAGAAAAAAATAATTATGAATTTGTCCTTCATTCTTTTTGGCATTCCTTATATATTTTTTCTTAAAAACAAAAGCACACCTTGAATATTTACAACCAGAGGCAATTCTACTGTCTTCATCCCCTCCTCTTTATCACTGTTGCCTTAATTATGGGGAAAGGGATACATATAAAGAAGCATATAAAGAAAATTCAGTCATCTCTATATTCTCACCCCTCTTATTAAGAAGGTTGTCTGATGCCAAATATGTGCCATAAGTCTTCTCTCAAGTGGCTTTTTTGTTTCAAATTTGTTCTTTTTAAAAAATATATGACAGAAGAGTGTTATCTTGACATATTATACTTACTTAGAGTAGAACTTGTTCTAATTAGGATCCCAATCTTGTTGTTGTATATGATGTGGAGTTTCACTGGTTGTGCATTCTATAAATGTAGGAAAGTTATGTCCACTTCATTCTACAGTTTTTCCTGTTCCTATCCCCTTCCCTTATCTTCATTCCCCTTTGTTTAATTCAATGATCTTCTATTCGTCCCACCTCCTTCTTATTGTGTGCCAGTATCTGCATATCATAGAGAACATTTGGCCTTTGTTTTATCTGGGATTGGCTTATTTCACTTGGCTTTATAATCTCCACTTCCATCTATTTACCAGCAAATGCAATAATTTCATTCTTCTTTATGGCTGAGTAATTTTCCATTGTATGTGTGTGTACACATGTGTATGTGTGTGTGTGTGTGTGTGTGTGTGTGTGTGTAATATTTTCAAGTGGTTTTTATTATGGATGGAAAAGCAGGAGATGAGGAGATGTATGAATATAGCACAAATGCCACAAAGATAAAGCAGACTGGAAATTCTTGCTGAAAGAGAATTTTGAACAAATTGTCAGAATTAATTAATGCTACAGATTCCAGTCAATTTTTTTTTCCTGAAGATATTTTTTTTTTAGACAAAGGTGCCAAAAACATGCATTGGAGAAAAGATAGCCTCTTCAACAAACGGTGCTCGGAAAACTAGAAATCCATATGCAGCAAAATGAAATTAAATCCCGATCTCTCACTATGCACAAAACTCAACTCAAAGTGTATGGAGGATCTAAGAATTAAACCAGAGACTCTGCTTCTACTAGAAGAAAAAGTAGACCCTAATCTTCATCATGTGGGATTAGGCCCCAACTTCCTTATTAAGACTCAAGACCTAAAAAGAGCACACTATAGGGACACTGCTATATCCGTGTTCATAGCAGCACAATTCACAATAGCAAGACTGTGGAACCAACCTAGATGCCCTTCAATAGACGAATGGATAAAAAAAAAATGTGGCATTTATATACAATGGAGTATTACTCTGCATTAAAAAATGACAAAATCATAGAATTTGGAGGGAAATGGATGGCATTAGAGCAGATTATGCTAAGTGAAGCTAGCCAATCCCTTAAAAACAAATGCCAAATGTCTTCTTTGATATAAGGAGAGTAAATAAGAACAGAATAGGGATGAAGAGCATGAAAAGAAGATTAACATTAAACAGGGATGAGAGGTGGGAGGGAAAGGGAGAGAGAAGGGAAATTGCATGTAAATGGAAGGAGACCCTCAGGGGTATACAAAATTACATACAAGAGGAAGTGAGGGGAAAGGGGGAAAAATATAAGGGGGAGAAATGAATTACAGTAGAGGGGGTAGAGAGAGAAGAGGGGAGGGGAGGGGGGAGGGGGGATAGTAGAGGATAGGAAAGGCAGCAGAATACAACAGACACTAGTATGGCAATATGTAAATCAATGGATGTGCAACTGATGTGATTCTGCAATCTGTATACGGGGTAAAAATGGGAGTTCATATCCCACTTGAATCAAAGTGTGAAATATGATATATCAAGAACTATGTAATGTTTTGAACAACCAACAATAAAAATTAATTTAAAAAATTTAAAAAAAGACTCCTATAGCCCAAGAATTAAAACCAAGAATCAATAAATGGGATGGATTCAAACTAAAAAGTTTCTTCTCAGCAAAAGAAACCATTTGTGAGGTTGAATAGAGAGCCTACATTTTGGAATCAATTTTTTACCACTCACACATCAGATAGAGCACTAATCTGAAGCTATTTTGATGAAAGTTAAAGTGATGTAACTTGATCTAATATAGAGGGAAGGAGGAAGAATATAAATTTAAATGAGATGGAGGACTCAGAAAATCTACCAGAGACAAATAAAATTAGAAAGATTGCCCTCAATCTTTCAACAACAAATAAACCTCAAAACTAAGCTAAGGAATGTGGGTTTCATAAGTCTACAGAGTATTGAAACATATTCACAGGGATATAGAATTAAAATGAGACATTGTTAACTTGAGACTACATACCTCAAATATGAAGTGAGTAGTAAGAATTGAACATTACCTTAATTTTCCTCTCCAAACTGCAATCCCAAACAGCGACATCATAGTAAGGAATGAAGGATAAAATGTTATCCAGAGCAAGCCTCCTGCCCACTTACTTCTCAAATATGGTGCCTTATGTGGAAGGGAGGAAAATCCAACATTGCTAGAGAGGCTCCATTGCCATATTTTAACCCATTTTCTGCCAAGATTTACAAATTCACTATTCTATTGTTATTAGAGAAATAAATACTACAATATTTAATATGCTGAAGCAGTAAGTTAGGGAAATGAACATACAACACATTTTTATTTGATTTGTTTTTTTAAAGATACATAGTTATAATTAATGTACATTTGAAATATAAACTGTATCAAAAACCTGAGCAGCAATTATTTTTCTCATAGTAGGGAGAAAATGAGGTCCAAGATTGCTTGTTCAGAAACCAATTAATCAGTTTAGAAACCTAAGGAAAAACAATGAGGATATTATGTTTAAAGGCTCTGTATTCATATTAGGAAATTAACTAAGAGACCATCACAACATGTCTTTTCTTTCTGAACTGGAAATTGAACCCAGTGGTACTTTACCCCTGAAACATATCTCCAACCTTTTTATTTTTTTTCTTTCTTTATTTTTTATTATTTTATTTTTTTTGAGACATGGTCTCACTAAGTTCGTAAGGGCCTTGCTAAGGCACAGAAGCTGGCCTTGAACTTGTAATCCTCCTGACTCAGTCTCCTCAGTTGAAGATTATAGGCATATGTCACAGCACCCAGCAAGTTTTTTTGAGGAATTTATTTTGTAAGAAAGTTTAAGAAATATTATTAAAACTAGTTTTTATATATAAATATATATATATATATATATATATATATATATATATATTCATTCCTGACTCTTTTGGAATGCTCACATTCATATAATTTATTTTATTCTCATTTTATGAAAGGTGAAGTTTTGTTTGTTATTTGTTTTTGCAGTATTAAGAAGGAATTATCTAACATAAAATAGGCTTGTGAATTTTAAAAATGTATTTTGATTATGGAATGTATGTGATTAATACTGTCATTTAAGTAAGATGCTTTTTTTACATTTGATTTCTTTATTGTGGAATTTGCACATATTCAATTTCCACCATGAATAGAAGTTACAGTATTTCACAAAATATTTAATCCCCCAGTTCACCTGAATTAAAGAATTTAAATATTATTTGAAGCAGATAATTCTGCTCAGTTTTAACTTTCTTCAGCTGCAAAACATCAGGATGACAAGTGTTGTGACTAACAGCAAGAATCCAGGACCCGTGAAGGACACTTAGTTGGTGACTTTCGAATTCCTCTATTCAGACCCCATTTAAAAGGTTTTGCATTCTGTTGCATAAATCTGCAAATTTGTACCACACTTCTTCGGTAAAGTTATGATTTTTAAAATTATAAAAGAAGACATTTGTTAGGTCTGAAAAATTTGGAGTATCTCTAACAAAAGGTGAGATACCACAAGTGAAGTGACTGCTGTCATTTTTATGAAATTAATTCTCAACTTTTATTAGTAACTCTTACACTAAGAATCTCTCTGCAACTTTGTTTGGATTTGATTTTTTATAACATGTTAAGATCACACTGAAAGACTTTCATTGGCCATGAGCCAAAAATAATAAAATTCTGACCTGACCTGCCTCTCTTTTGAAAACTAAAAAATATCCCATGAGAATGCAATTTTAGATCTCACACGTAATTTCCCATTCCCCTTCTATAAATCAGGCTTCTGTAAAATATTGAGTTATACCATTCACATTTCTGCAGATACTAAAATTTCCCATTCATTTTCCAGTCTGCATTCTTCAAGAAAAGGGATGTTAGCAGAGATTGTTAAGAGTTGTGGTAGTTAAAAAGAATTGGCAAGATTCCAGCTGGGAAAACTTGTTGACATTCTGCCAGTTCCTTTATTAACATGTATTCCTAAAAAGAAATGATACTCAGGCAATATATTCCACATAACTAAACGGAGTGTAGTGATTTTGAAATATTTCTATTCTGGTAAGTAAATAGTCACTACTCCATGACTCCTAGTGTCTCTCTCCCACCCCAGTTTAACAGTTGGTCAAGTTCCCAGCAACCCCTGGCACAATATGATATTTAGCATTATAAGTGGCCTTTAGCAAACTTTAGCCAACTCGTGGCCATCTTAGAGCATGCAGTTAGAGCAGGGCTCTAACTGGATGCTCTAAGATGGCCACTAGTTTGTTTGATGGGTCAGTTCCCACTCTCTAGCAGTTGTTGAATACTTTGAATATAATCTTGTTTCTAAGTATGATTCTAGGCGTGTGCAACAGAAATATAAAAGTGGGGATGATGGCTATGATAATTCAGTGCTAAAGCAGCTGGGAAGTCACCAAGTGGGAATACTGCCTGAAACTTGTTTGTCAGCATCAACTCTTCTCTTCCCTGCAGTTATTGGGTCTCTGTTCTGTCACTCACAGAACACTTTTGATGGCTTTCTATTACTACAGTTGTGGATGCAAAAATATTGAGTCTTTTGATAAAAAAAAAACAATCAAGAAAATAATAAAATTGATCCAAAAATGATATGGTGATGGGTGGGATATGTTAAGCACCTATGAAATGGACATGAGGGAGACAACAGGAATGGATTATTGGTTACTCTCTGAGATAAACTTAAGGGTGTCTTGTTGAATTCATTTATCTGTTAAAAGTATAATTATTGAACTTGTATTCAGAGAAAACTAGAGATATAGAAGCAAACAAGAGGTATTTTCCTTCATATTATTTGCCATCTAACATGACTCTAAAAACAAATTACATAATTACTTTTTAAGAACTAGATCATTGAAAATTTTCATTTACCTCTCCAATTTTAATTTATTTGTTCAATTTTTCCTACAAAATAAAACCATTGATCATTATAATCTATTATTGCTCAGAATATATAGTCTTTTGCTTACAAAGAAGTATTTCTTATTTATTAAAACTGTCTTTCTATTAACTCCATAAATAATACAGTTGGTGTCCTTGAAATAAAAGTATATAATTTATTAAGTAAAACATACGGTACATTATACCATCTCTATTTACCTTGAGGCTTCCTCCTGTTTGCTTAGGAGCACTTTCCTTGTTTGTCTTGTATGGAGCAGTGAGAGTTTAATGAATCGCTCAAGGTGTAGGCATCAGTGACAGACCTTATCTTACCAAATACTTACTGTCTGGCTTTTGGCTCATTGTTCTTTATAGCCCAACAATAAATTGATCACTCTTAATTCCAAATAACCATCAGGATATCTTCTCAAATGTTATTTTGCTACAACTGTAATATTACATCCTGGTTTTCGTTATAAAAAATTAGAATAAAAGAGAAAAAAATCATAACTTTTTGTTTCCTGGGAGAAGAACAAAGAAATGATTTAGTGAGTGATTACAATGTGGTAAATTCAGCACCAAGTATAGGAATTTACTATTCATGACTCTGTAAGATGATTATCACATCTAACATGCTCTGCTTATTAAGGGTAAGAAACATTGAAAACTTTCTAAGAGTTCTAGGCTGCCAAGTGATACAGCCAGAATTCAAAGCCTGTGCTCTCTTTCTCAAGACCTTTCTGATATTCTGTAAAGATGTCTTAATACATTAAAGTCATTTTTGCTGTATCAAATGATATCTGTAGGTATAATACAGGATAGTCATAAACAATCCACTTCTTTACATTTATCAACAGAGATGATAGTAAATATTCAAATCATGGAAATGAAAGGACTTTACAAAATCGCTCATGTGTGGCCATTTACCCATTTAAACTCTTTCAGTAAAAATGGATTTCCTGAGAAGGCAGCTGATTCCAAAACTTTTTGTTTTGAGTTTGGTGTAATTGTATTAGTGTTACTTCCTCCACTGGGAATCATGTAGACTAGTGATTGTTTATCGGAAAGCTCACATGTGCTGCCGGCTTAGACAGTGATATTTTCAACCATCACAACCACCTCATAACATAAGCCTCTTTTAATTTTTAACATTGGGTAACTTAGTGTCCAGGGACCAAAATGACACAGGTTGTCCAAGTTTATTCTGCTACTGAACTTGGCTCCATTGGACTGCAGGTCCTGTGTTCTCTACATTAGGACAGCCATTGCTAAATTATTAAAGCAAAAGCAAATTTTCCAGTGACATAGGTCTTTGATATTTGAAAGTAGCACATTTTCCCATAGATCTTTTCTTTTTTCAGGCCAAGAACATTTCCTTTGCTCAATATTTGTATTCCCTGGTCTCCAGAGGACTCAGAGCTATTGCCAACCTTTGGCATCAGAAGCAAGCAGGGTTCCTCAAATGTTGTCACTCAGTACCTACTGGAGTGGAATGTTAAGTCTTAGTTCCATATTAAGTAGACTACATCTTTGCTTATTTTGACAAGCCCTTGGCTCATTATATCTTTTCAGTAAACTACATATCCTACCTCTTGTTTTCTACTAATTGCCTTAAGCCAAGTCTTGCAAGTCTTAGGTTGTTCTAGTTTGACAATTGATGCAGGAATTTAAATATATCTCCTTTAAATTTTGTTTTACTATGACTGGAGTGTGGTTTCCTAATCAGTGATTGAACTATTTCTCTTTGTACTTGTAACATCTAAAAAACTAATATGTGTGTACTATATTTCTTCTTGTAATGCTGTTTTAAATTGAGAAGCTATATCTTAAATCCTAGCCTCTAAGACAACAAAAGACCCTGAAGAAGGGAAACTCTTTGTCCTTCTAGTGAGAAAAGTATAAAATTGGGGGATCTTGATAATTCATTCTCTCAGTAAGTATTTATTGACAACTTTCTATATGCAGTGTCCTAGATATAAAGCAGAAAACTAAATGACAAAAATCCTTTTACTCTGTGAGTTTACAATTTAATGAGAGTGTGTATACAGATATTAAGCAAATATATGATAAGAATATAGAAGGTGTTAGTAATGATGTTGTGATTAGAAACCAGGGAGAAAGCTGTAGAGGGAGTGTCAGGAGTGGGTATGGGAGGCATGAAGCAGTTATATGCTAAATACTTCACATAAACCTTCATCATGGTTACTGTGGTGTACTGTAATTATTCTAATATTGGAATGCTTTTCTTTTTGATAAATTGTCTTCCCAGGAATTGTCCAATGTCTTACTTGTCTAGACATCTTCAACCCCAAGCATAATGTCTAGCATATATTATTAATTAATGAAAAAAATCACATAAATTCAAACTCATGTTCTCTGCATACAGATTCCAGGTCTCACAAATTTCTACCATACAGACCAGAAACCAACACCCTGTCAAACCTAGAATCTCTGAAATTTTGCAAAATTCTACCAGAAATTATAATTTCTACTAAATTTTAAAAATCAGGTAGAAGTTGAAATAGGCAAGTTAAATTATGCCAAGTTAACAAATTTGACTTATTCACTCCAAAAAAACCAATATACCAATAACTTTTTCTAAACAATGGTTTTCATTATGGTAGAATTGAGAACAGAGAAATGAGATGTAGGAGGGAAGGAATAACAGAACAATTCCACTCTATACTAGTACTTGAAGTATATGCTTTTCCTTTTTTCTAAGAAGGTATAGTCCTGGGGGATGGGGAACACAAGGCAGAGGCCACATTAGCAATTGATAAAATGTATGAATCCAAACAGGGATCAAGGAATCATCAGGGTCTTATTCATTGGTCATGCAGCAATGGGGCTGATTTTAGTTATAATTTTACTACTCTGGCCAAGCTGCATGCTAGTTCCTAAAGGAAATGAATCGAGGGCAGTGATAAGCAAAAGCTGCAGGAGACAGATTACACTATAGAAGTGAATAGCACCTTGTCCACGCTTATCTTTGCTCATTGCTCGATTCTTCTACTTCTGAATGAAGCAAAGTGGTGGATTATGAGGACCACTGTCTCAACCTTAAGACTGAGAAAATGATTCAGTGGTACCTTTATACCTTAATCTTGAAATTAGAAACATGGGGAAATCTATTGGGATGGAAGGACATTTGAATAAGTATTCCATAATCACACATTTATATATGATTTTGCTTTTAAGATTAACATTGCATTGCTTTTCATGAGAGACATTTAGGCAATTTCATAGCAACATTCTCCACACGTTTCATATATTTTAAACTGAATGTCTAATGCTTCTAAAACAAAGACAAGCTGAAATCATGGCCAGAACATCACAATTCATGTGACTGATGTTATAAATCAGAATTTCTTATATAAATATTATAAGGATCATAACATATGAATTTTGCATTTCTTCACTGTAGGGAAAAAGTGAAAATCCACTAAACTTCACCAGGGTTGAAGATATTCAAAATTGATAGGTAAATTAAAATAAGGAATATTATTTGTTACTGGGTTTTGAGCCCAAAGGCATTGTATCACTGTGCTTTATTTCCAGTACTTTTTATTTTTCATTTTGAAACAAGGTTTCACTATGCTGCCCAGGCAGGTTGGCCTTGAACTTGAGATCATCCTTCCTCAGACTCCCCAGTCACTGGGATTATAGACATGTACACCATGCTCTAGTTATCATATGAATACTAAAACACCAAATACGGAGTAAAGTTATAATTTCATCTGTAATTAAACTGCTAAAAAAGAAAAGACATGTTTTTCAATATCAAGCATGAATGAAAAGGCTTTGTCAGGAAGGTTCTCTCAAACATTGGAGAATAACTTGATGGTAAAGTTTCAGTGTCTCATACCCTGCTAATTGTCTTTTTTATTTCAGGTGTAGTTCCTCTAAAAAAAATTGAATGCAGAGGCATGGTCATATGTATCTACTCTAACTTTAATTATTGTTTTTTTAACTCTAATTATAATGATGAAAATTTGCAGCAATTAAAATATTTATAATCAGAAACATGAATTAATTGACTTATTAAAATTTTATCCAATGACTACTATTTGTTCAACTCTGCAATTGACACCCACAAATCATTGGGGAAAAATTCATTATTCCTAACAAACTGTGATACCTCCAAGCCCTATATACTATAAAATATTATTATGAACAAACTAGGTTAGTATAAAACAATATGATTAGAACTTGGAAAATAAAATGTTGAGCGAAAAAGTGACACACATAATGTTATGTATTGTAGTCATCCCTTAGTATTTGTGGAAGATTGCTACAGGATAGCAATATTTTGGATATCAAAATATGAGAATGCTCACATCCCCTTATGTAACATGACTTAATATTTGCATACAATCTATATTCATCCCCTGTATAGTTTAAATAATCTCTAGATTGCTTAAAATATCTAATGCCATGTGTTATGTAAATAATTGTTGTATGATTTAAGAAATAATAATAAGGAAAAAGGTCTATATGTACTTAAGACAGATATAATGTTTTTCCCAAATACATTTCACTCAAAGTTGTTTGAATCCATGGATGTGAAACCTACCAATAGGGAAGAAAAACAGTGTGTTTGTTTTCACTGACAGTGCAAGTCAGAATTTTCACATACCATTTGTACCTGTATCTTGTTTGTGAGAACATAGGCCCATAACCAACCTAACAGTAAAAGATGATGAAAAATGTTGTCATTACTTGGGTGTTCACGAATCCAAGTTTTTATTTAAGATGTGGAGAATAGCTATTGGGGAGCAGTTATCATTCTCTGCTATTATTAAATATTCTGTATGGTTTTTGTATGTAAAAACTCCTATTATTTGAAAATAAGTAGAGGTGACACCTTTTTTCCAATACATATTTTTATTTTTTTCTAATCCTTATATATATTCCGTTTCTGGTTTTCTGTCACATTGGCTGTGACTGTATTATAATGTTGAATAGAAACAATGGTGGTGGATAATTTTGTCTTTCACTTTCTTTCATAGGAGTTCATAACATTTTACTATAAATTTCTTTTTTTGTTGTTTTTAAATGATTACTATATCTATGTGGAGAAAAGACCTCAGAAAAATAAAACAAAATTATAATATGAATAAAAGTAAAGAGGTACTTGCAGAATTTCAGGAAGAGTCAGTGTTGTATTGGACCACAAAGTGAGTGACAGGGTGGAGAGAATTACTTAGATTCTAATGAGATTTCAATCCTAATACAGAGAAGGGTTTAGATTCAAGATATATTTTGAATACAACATCAATAATATCTGCTAATGTATTATGTAATACACATGTGGGAAATACAATGAGAAAATAAGAAGAAACAATGATTCTTTAGCTTGTGGCTTAGTAGCTATGTTAAATTGTAATACCATTAACTGAGATGGGAAAGGATATAGGAAGAACCAGCGGTGGGGAGGGAATTAAGGTGTGGAATTAAGGTCTATTTGGCCTATGTCCTATGAGATAACTACCATAAATTAAAGTAGAGGTGAAAAATCAGCATTATTTTCAAAATGAAGTGTGCCATTTTAGGACCAAAATCTTGTCTAGTTACATAAATTTTTAGTTTTTAATTATGGATAGAATTTAAGGTTATAAGCCTGGGTGGAAACATAAATGGGGTAATATGGCAAAAGAGTGAGAAAATTGAGACACTGGGTACTCTAGAATTTAGAGGTCAAGATGAAAGAGAAAGATCCAATGTGTGAGAATAATGCAGAGAGCTGCAGAAAGTCAGGAAAAAGTCACAAGAGAGACAGTGACTTAAAATTTTGATCAATCATGGAAAATGCTTCTTAGAAGTTGAGAAACTATGGCAATAAATTGGGAGGCTTAGAAGAAATAGACAAATTTGTAGACATATAGATCTTACCAAAATTAAAACAAGATGATATAAAAAACCTAAATAGACCAATAACAAGTAATAAAAGCAAAGAAGTAATAAAAGTCTCTGAAGAAAATGTAGACCAGGACTGGATGAATTAACGCCTAAATTTAATCAGACTTTTATGGAAGAATAAATACCAATAATCCTCAAACTATTCCATAAAATTGAAAGAGAAGGAATTCTTTTACACTCATTCTATGAGCATAGAATTATCCTGATATCAAAACTTGACAAAAACACAGAACCATTATAAAAAAAAACTATGGAAACAATATCACTGATACACATAGATGCAAAAATTCTCAAAAAATATGGCAAATTTATTCCAACTGCCTATTAAAATGATTATAAACCGTGATCAATTGATTTTACTCCAGGGATATTAGGATGTTTCAACATACCCAAATAAAAAAATGTAACAAGGCACCTAAATAGAGTCAAGGATGAAAATCTTATGATCATCTCAATACATGCAGAAACAGCCTTGGATAAAACTCAACATCCCTTCATGATAAAAGTCCTCAATAAATTAGATGTAGAATTATCATGCTTCAATATCATAAAGACTGTATCAGACAAATTCACAGACACCCTCATGCCGAAGAGGGAGAAACTGAAAACATTTTCTCTAAGATGAGGAATAAGATAAATATTCCACTATCATTGCTCTTACTCAATATACACTTAGACCTAGAAACTTTCTTGCCTAACTAGGCAAGAGAAAGAATTAAAGTATATCAATCATAAAGGAGGAGGAAGTCAGATCATCCCTGTCGGCAGATAATAAGATTCTATACATAGAAAAATCTAAGGCCTCCACCGAAAAATGTATAGAGGTGATAAACAAATTCAACAAACAAGCAGTATACAAAACCAACATACAAAATTCAGTAGCTTTTCTATGCACAATAATGAACTTGCTAGAAAAGAAACCAGGAAAGCAATCCTATTCATGACTGCCAAGAAAAGATAAGATACCTAGGTGTAAACCTATCTAATTATGTGAAGGGCCTCTACAATGAAAATGACTAAACACTGAGGAAAGAATTTTAAGAAGACAGTAGAAGGTGGGAAAACTTTCTATGTTTATAATTTGGGAGAATGAATATTATTAAAATACCTATACTACCTAAATCTATCTATAGATCCTATGCAACACCTATCAGAATACCAATGAATTCTTCACAGAACTAGAAAAATAATCCTAAAATTCATATGAAAACTCAAAGACCCTGAATAGCCAAAGCAATTCTAAGCAAACAGAACAGTGTTGAAGGTATCACAATACCTGATTTCAAAATGTGCTACAAAGCTATAGTAACAAAAATAGCATACAAAAGACCCCTAGGCTAATGAAACTGAAGAGAGGATCCAGAAATAAATTTATGCATCTCTATCCAACAGATTCTCTTCAAAGTCACTAAAAACACACACTGCACAGAGAGTAGACTCTTCACCAAATGGTAGTGGGAAAGCTGAATATTCATACATAGAAGATTGAAACTAGACCCCTATCTCTCATCCCATACAAAAATTAGAGGGACTTAATGTGACACCTGAAACAGAATCTACTAGAAAATATAAGGGAAATGCTTCAAGATATTGGCGCAGAAAATGATTTCCTGGGTAGGACTCCGATAGCTCAGAAAACAAAGACAAGAATTGACAAATGGTTTTACATCAAACTAAAAAGCTTCTGCATAGCAAAGGAAATAATCCACAGAGTGAAGAGATAACCTGCAGAATGAAAGGTTAATTTGTCAAATATGTATCTGACAAAAGATTAACATCCAAAATATATAAAGGACTAAAAGAACTTAAGAGAAATCAATTCAACAATAAATGGTCAAATGAGTGGATTAATGTTTCTTGTTAAGAAATGTATGAAAATGCTCAACATCTTTTTTTTCTAAGTGTGGTAACAGTGTCTTGCTTTACAAATTACAGTTTTATGGTTATACATAGTACTTGGGTTCATCCCAACAAACTCGTACATGCATAGAAATTGATTTTGGTTCATGCACTTTCCCTTATCCTTTCACCTTTTTCTTCCTGTTTTCTTACTCCTCTCGCCTTCTCCTTCCTCTATGCTACCAAATTTCCTTTTATTCATCTATTAATTTGTATTTGATTGGTTCTTTATGTAATCTTATTCTTTATTTTATTCTAACTTCCAAATATGAGAGAAAAATTTGCACTTTGAGTTTCTGAGTTTGGCTAATTTTACTTAGCATGATAATCTTCATTTACTGCCAAATGCCATAATTTCATTTTTTTTAATGGCTGAGTAGAATGTCATTGTGTACACACACACACACACACACACACACACACACACACACACACACACACATATATATATATATATATATATATATATATATATATATATACATAGTATATATAGTATGCTAATTTAGATAATTTAGAAAAGTATCCAGGAGCGGGATTGCAGGCTCATATGGTGGTTGCATCCCTAATTTAGATATCAGGAAAATACAGATAAAAATTATATTGAAATTCCATCTCACCCCAGTAAGAATGGCTCTTATCAAAAAGAGAAAAAATAACCAATGCTGACCAGGATATGGGGAAGTAACCCTTACACATTGTTGATGATAATGTAAATTACTACAGCCATAATAGAAAATAGCATCAAATATAACTCAAAAAAACTGACAACAGAAATACTATATTATTCAGTATACCACTCCTGGGTATTTATCCAAAGGAAATAAAGTCAGCATACAAAAGAGATACTTGCATATTTATATTTATTAAGCATTATTGACAATAGCCAAGATTTTAAACTAAGTGCCCATTGACAGGTGAATGAGTCAGGAAAATATGACATATATACATAGTGTAGTATTATTTAGCCAAAAAGAAGAATGAATGGATAGAACTGGAAGACAAAATGTTGAGCAAAATAAGTCAGACACAAAAGGACAAGATTCACACGTTTTCTCCCATATGTGGAAACTAGAATAAATAAATAAACATGACCTGAAAGTAGATGAGGGAATGTTAGGGACTGGGAAGAGTGTCAGAGGAGAGGTGAATGGGAGTGGGAAGAAGAAGGTGGGAGAAGAGAAGGTAGGTGTGATCACAGCACAAAATATATATGTATAGAAATGCCACCGAGAATTCCATCAATTTGTGTACTTATTAACAGTTCTAACAATAAAAATAAATGAACTTATGACATGAAAGTTGATGCTAAGGCAACATTTTTCTTTGTTCTTTTTTAAATAGGAAACTTTTAGTATGATTCTGAGATGAGGAAATTGATTCAAAACGAAAAAGATAACTTCTCAGGAGAGGCCACTCTTGAGAGAACTGGACACGAGAAAGGCACTTTTCTTTTTCTTTTTGTTTTGTTTCTATGTTGGGGCTGAAACCCAGTGTTTCATATACAATAAGAGAAACCAGAACAAAGATCTTAAGATCAGGACTCAGAATCAGTACTTACAGTAGTGGGTTTGGAGGAGTAGATCAGCTCATTTTCTTGCAACAAGAAAGGAATGGTACCTGGACACCAGCACAGATGGATAGTTTTAGAGATAGGAGAATGACAGCATTCTCACCTGCTTATGGTGGTTTCCTGTAGAAATGAGATCCTCAGCTAAAAGTGAAGAAACAGGAGAATGTTAAGCATGAAGAGAAAGGGGAAGATGTAAACTATTCCAAAAACGTTAGGGAGGGTGAATTGGAGTTGAAAATGTGGAAAAATTACTGAACAGCACAAGATTTATTAGTATAATCAGAGATAATGCATAGCTGAAGTTTTTCTCCACATAGTTTCTGGTACTTCCATTCAGGTACAGAGCAGATTGAGTGCACATTATTTGAGATTAGAATTAGCTAATAACTAATCAGTATATAGAGGGTCAAAGGAGTAGGTGATGTACGCAAAGTAGTAATTTTTAAGAGACAATATCATATATCCCTGATCAGATTCTCTCCCCTTCTCCCTAAAGAAGAATTAGATGGTATGAATATCCCCTCCAAAACTCATGTTGAAATTTAACTACTCTTTTAACAATATTAAGGAGTAATCCTTTAAAAAGTGATTAGACTGGCAGAACTTCAGCCTCATAAATAGATTAATGCCATCATTGCAGAAGTGGGTTGGTTATCATAAAAATGGGTTGCTGATAAAAAAAAAAGTTATATTCAGCTTCTCCTTTTCCTGTTCTGCCTCACCAACATGCTTGCTTCCCCTTTCTCCATCTTATGATGCAACATGAAGGCCTTGGCCAGGTGCCAGTGTCCTTAGAATTCTCTGAAGAATCATGGGTCCGACTTTTATTTGTATACATTACCCAATCTGTGGCATGTTGTTATAGCAGCAGAAAAGAGACCAAGACAATAATTATGACCCTTTCATTTTTAGTATTCACTTCTTTGCTTTCTGTATAGTGTTATTACCTAAGTATACAACTTTAAATGCTATACTTTAGCTTTGCCAGTTTTTGAATTTTCTATAGAAGGGTATCTTTTTATATTGTTTCCCTAAAACTAGAACTGGTTTTTCACTTTTTAAATATTGTCCATCTTTCCTATGATCACAGCTTATTACCTACTATGGTTTTGTGGTATCTGATAAAATAGAAATACAAATGCATTTTTGTGTTGATGGGCATGTTTTTAAAAACTTCTTTTAGTATGAGTAATAGAAATTTAATTTAAATGATGAGTTCAGGGGTAGGAATGTTGTTCATTAGCAGAATATATGCTAAACATTGGTGAGGTCTTGGGTTTAAGATCCAAAATAAAATAAAATTTTAATAGGATAAAATAAAATGAGTTAATTTTCCACAATAAAGCCAATTCTACCTAAAACAATTGCAAAATAGAAAGAATATTAAGAGTCCTATTAAAGTATAGATACAAGTAATCTGTGAATCATATTATAAGAAATCAAGCCAATGATTTTAGTAATGTACAAATGGAAAAACTGACCAAAATTTCCTACTTGCATAATAAAATCATGATGGAGGTAATTCTGTTGGCAAAATAAATCTCTTCATGAGTGTGTGGTACCTTATTTGTGTGATATTTAAATATAGGATCAATTCTGTTTCTTCTCAAGATAACTACATTTAGCTTTTTTGCCTCAATAACACTGATGCAACAAGCAAAATCCTTGAAATATTTGCCTGCTCACTGGAAACCTTTCTTCCTAAAGATTTTCTGAATGCAGGGAGATAATTTGCAAGTGAAAGGCATGTTAGAAACCTTAAAAGCAGAATAGTAGTCACTTTCTAGGAAATACAACACCCCTTTTACCAATACTCTGTTGTTTCTCTAAATTCTGGGAAAAAAAAAACACATATAGTGATCCTAGGTGCTCTGAAATTCAAAAAGACTTCTCAGGTTGTTTTATTAGTTTGTTTCTTTGTAATGGCTGAATTTGGAAGTGAGAAAGAAAGTCACAAGTCAGATATATGAAGTTCATGGCTAACCAGAAGAGCTTTTGTACCTGAACCACACAAAATATCTATATTGACTACTTGCCAAGATAATAATGATAGTATTGAGAACATAAAAACTTTATGTAAGACAGTAAGTAGGAGATAGGAGAATGACAGCATTAAGTGAGACTTAATGTTTCACAGACATTGCAAAATTTAATCTTCATACACAGTTGGAGATTCATTTTATCATCCTTATTAATACAGATGTGGAAACAGTGGTCTACCTAGTACAGCCAGGGCTTAGCTATATTCCAAGGCAGGCATCGAGGGCTCTAGGGTGGTGCTCTTGACTACTTCCTGTGTTGTTTTGCACTGGTCACTTTATATTGAGTATCTAGGACACAAGCCCCTCACCCTTTCTAGTTTTCCTTCATGAAGGTTCCACTTTACACGTATGTTTTCCAGATAGATTTATTCTGCCCAGCCTTCCCTTCCCACCAGATCCCACTTCTATTATCTCCCCAAACTCATCTAACAACTACCGATAACTCCTTCCTCCTAACTTCTTCAGCTAGTAGAAGCTTATCACACAGTTTAGCTCTCTGGTTGTTTCATGGTTTTTTTTTGTTGTTGTCGTTTCGTTTTGTTTTGTTTTACTTCCAACTAGATAATAATTCACTTGACAGGGAAGATATTTATTATTTATCACCTGTGATAGTCCTAGGTATACCACTGGCTACTTAAAATATATTCAGCAAAAATTCATTATGTTCCAAAGTCCAGGCTCAGAATATAAAACTTATTAAACATTAACTCCATCTGCGGGAGCTTGGAACCTACTGTAGGAAATTTATACCAAAAAAGAAAAAAAAAATGTGACAGGTGGGACATATTATGATACAGCATGTGTTAATCAAGGCATTTATTTCATACTCCCAAACTAATCTACCAACTATTGAACTCTCCACCTCTTAACTTTCCCTGTGGGGAAGATTATTTTATAAGTAGCAAGCAAGAGCCTGAGCCCAAAGTCACATGAACAAAAAATGGTAGTGTGAGTTCTAGAGTCTGGTTCCTTTGGCTCTAGGTCCAAGAATTTCAGAGTAAACTGAACACCTAATCAAGGGTCGTACATAATGGGATGGATCTTATGTATCCTTCAAAGGCCCAGATGCTAAAGACTGTGATACTATTGGGAGGCAGTGGAAACTTTAGGAGGTGAGGCCCAGTGGAATACTGGGACCCTGACTCTTTCTCCTGTCTTTTTTGCTTCCTGGATGCCATGAGGTGAACAGACCTCCTCCAGCACACACTCTGTGCCATAATGTTCTGCTTCACCACAGGCCCAAAGCAATGGAGTCAAGTGACCTTGGACTAAAACCGGTAAAACTGGGGGTCAAAATAAAACTTTTCTTGCCAGGTGTAGTGGCACTTGACATAATCCCAGAGGCTATGGAGGCTGAGGCAGGAGGACCTCAAATTCAAAGCCAGCCTCAGCAAAAGTGAGGCACTAAGCAACTTAGTGAGATCCTGTCTCTAAATAAAATACAAAATAGCGCTGGGGATGTGGCTCAGTTACCAAGTGACCCTGAGTTCAATCCCTGGAATGAAATGAAATGAAATGAAATAAAATAAGTAAACTTTTTATACCAGGTACAATGGCACCTGATTGTAATCCCGGCAACTTGGGTTATTGAGGAAAGAAAACTGCAAGCTCAAAGCCAGCCTCAGCAACTTAGTGAGGTAATAAGCAACTTAGTAAGACTCTAACTCTAAAAAAAATATATTTTAAAAATAGGGCTGGGGATGTGGCTCAAGGTTAAGCACCCCTGGGTTCAATCCCCAGTACTATAAACAAACAAATTAACTAACCTCTTTTCAAGTGGATTTTCTCAGGCAGTTTTTAAAGGCATTTTTCATAGCTGCATAAAGTGGACTGATACAAGAAACCACAGAAGAATTAGAGAACACACATTTGTTTAACTACTGCATTTCAGACACCAATTTACTGAAGACACAGTAGTTATTGGAGCTTGGAATCTCCCCAAATATCCTGAAACAAGGCATTGGTTAGAGTTTATTTAGTAGTTTGCTTAGTAGATAACCGCAGGAAGCAAAAGTGTAAAAGTAAGGAGAGTGAGATAGGAAAATGAGAAAAAATATGAGGTACAACTGGGGCTCAATTCTGCTGGAGATACTAAGAGAATCCTTGAGAAGTTTCTAGACATTTGAATACCATTTCTCACCTGCCATTGGTTGGGGTTTGGGGATCTGGTGAAATAACATCTTACATCTTAGTTGCCCTCTGGAAGGAAAATGGGATGGTGGAGGTGGTGGTGGGGGAGCAGGTATCTAAAATGATAAGAAGTCAGCCCTCCAGGAAATTTTCTTCTATAGCTACAAATTCAGGAGTGGGCAGAGAAATATGAAGCAGGCCGTCAACAATACCTGTTATAGCAATGAGGACAAACATCTCCAGAAGTGAGCTTTGCCTTCTTGGAAGTGATGTTCCAAGGTAAGAGGTTCACATCAAAATGTAGTGGTGTAGAGAACCAGGAGAGAAGAACCCAGGCAGTCTGCAGTGTGGATGCTGCACAGGAGGTTATTGCCCTCCACCTTCACTGTCAGGCGCACAGCATGACAGCATATTGCTTTACACCTCCATGAATAATTTAAATGCTTCATGTTCATATATAAGGATACATTGCTTTAGCACCCAAGTAGCAATGATTCTAGAAGAAAATGTGCTGGCCTATCTTGAGACCCAACACTTTATGTTCTCTCTATTCACATTTTTTTTTTTTTTTTTTTGCCACAAATACAACACTCTTACAAATGTCAGGGATGGAAAAAGTTTACAATAATATGGCTCATGAAGGTCAAACTGAATGTAAAGCAGTCTTGGAAATCAATCAACTGTTCCTCTTATAAGGAAGTTACTGGCCATGCATCCTCATCATTGGGAAGAGTTATGAAGTTGGAGGTAGAGATAGACAGACTGCAACCCTCTATTAAGAAAGGAATTACTAGCAAGTCACTGTATGTCAGATGGTAGACAGCTTGTACCCGTCAGCTCTTTCAGATGGGTGGATAGGTGTCTGTTTCTTTGCAGAAAGCCACCTTGACTCACATCAAATCTTTCTGCTTTTCTCAGGGTAGACTACATCAGGTGACTAAGCAAACCAGGGAGAAATCAGGTAAAAATGCTCAGTCTCCTTGGGAGAATAGTGACAGTCAAAACTTGATCTGGGTCCACTTAGGCGTTGTTGAACCTGCTCAGAATTCAACTTCTCCTTTAGTCCAACATTACTTCTGTCCTCTTCCTTCCAGAGTTACTGATCTCGATAAATATCTCATACCCTGAACTCCATTTCAGCATCTGCTTCTGGAAATTCCAATTCTATGAGGAAATGTAGGGCAAGCTAATATTTTAAAACAAACAGAATAAAGTTACTTAAAGAAAGTGATAGCTATAATGAAGGATAAAAAATTAATAATAATCGTGGCTCAATATTTTAATTCAATACCAAACAGCAAATATCTGAAGAGACTAAGCAAACTGCACCACATGGCAAAGACTTCAAATAGAAGAATTAGTATTCCATTTCAAGTAGATCAATACATTTAAATTGTAGTCCCTGAATGTGGATTTTGGTATATATTATGAAGGAAGGTAAATGATAACCAAAATATAATCAAAATTTACTTAATTTAGGGACACTTGAAGAACTTCTCATAATGTATTTGTTATACTATATTATTTTGAGTGATGGAATTGGGCTTAATTTTAAATATTACTTTATAACTCATACAGCTAATAAGTGGTATTTTCAGAGTTTTAATCCAGTCCTTCAACAGCTAGATGGGAGTCTTTCATTCTATTATTCTATCAATTTAAAAGAGAATGGTAGCGTATCAGCCAAGAGTTGAAAAAATATTGAATATTAAAGTTAGACGCAATAATATTATTTTACACAGAATTTTAACTGAGTGTGTACCACAGAAAATATTCTCAGTTTATGACCCATATGAAGCTCAAGCTCTCCAGAGATGGAATTTGCTAAGCCAAGTTTCTATCAAATGTTCAAGGGTGATTCTTAAGAACATACTAAAGTGGATAGCTATTGTTATCCAAATTGATTTATTTGGTGTTATTGAAAGAAGAGTTAAGTCAATTCAGGTGAGAGATTATTGACACACTGATATAGGAAGAGCTGAATTGTTTTAGTGGATATGAGTATCTTAATGAAGTTACTAAAATATTTGTATATAATAAAAAGAAATATCAGTGGGAAACCACATATTCATGGTTGTAGAAGCATGTTCAGGTCTTATCTGCTTTACTATTTCAGTGTAGGCTAACGTCACTTTCAACTGCCAATGACAGATGGGTATGGTATATAACTCAGGATACAATCTTGGATAACGTTGAGAAATACATTTTACACTGATTCACAGACTCTCCACCTGACAAAAGTGGTGGCTGGCTTGATAACCCCATCTGCATTGCCTGACTCCCTTTCTAAGTTTTACAATCTCTTTATTTCTCAAATAAAATACTTGTAGAATCGCTCTTAAAACAAGCCAGACCTGTTTTTTTTTTTTTAATTAAAGAGCCTATTTGCAATTTCTATATAAAAACATTACATAAAAATACCAAAATTCAATTTAATTTGGAAAACAAATCTCTCAAATTTCATATTAATGTCATATGGTATTTTCTGTCTATTTATTTTTAATTATTCACCTGAAGACAGTTATGAGTCATCATCTATCTTCTCTCTATATAAAACAATGGTATTCATCAACTAAAAATGTTGATCGGATTTTCTTCTCAGTGTTGAAAATTTTATTTATTTATTTATTTTACACACACACACACACACACACACACACACATATTTTTTTTCAGACTTCTATTTTGTGATTGTTTCATAAGAACCATATCAAGAATGTCTATGCATTTGGTCTGTTGTGAAATCTTGGAAGAAATTCTGTCAATTTGACACTATAAATTGGCCAAAACAAAACAAGTAAATAAAGTGGAATTTTAAATCATTTTTTTCTGGATGATTTTATATTAAGTACTTGAATTCCAAGAAAGAGATGACAAAATAAGAATATATGATTTATCTCATGTTTCCAAAAATATCCTATCTGCACATATCCAAAGTGGAAACTTATCAAACAGATGCTCACATACACATGAACACACAGAAAGAACAACAAAGGTCTCCTATGATCCTGGAAATATAAATAGATAGCACATTTTGGTTGATTAATCCCAAATTTAATTGTTTTGTCAGGGCTTTGAATTTGAACTACAGTATAACAATGTACCCCAAAATACATTTTGGATTCAATTTGGTAATTCCTTGTCTTGTTAATTAGCAGTAAGATTTTGAATTCCTATTTGAAAATCAGTCTTCATAAATGCCTAAGCCTCAATTGTATATGCAAATTCCACACATTTTCATACTGCTTGGAATAACTGCATATGCAAACAGGTAATTTGACAGTTAATGATTCATTTGCACGTGCAAACCTACAATTTTAACATACAGATGCCATTTGGTAGATGTAAATAATATTCCATGTGGACCCTATTCAGCAGTTCTCTTTTTTGTTCTTTTTAAAGAAACCAACATTTAAACACTTTTTTTTTTCCTTTCATTGCAGAAAGTCTACTAATATTCCAGAACTAGTCAGGCAGAAAAATATTTTAAAATTATCAAAATACTTGAAAAATGTTTTTTTTTTTTTTTTTTTGCCTGATTGATCTTCAAGAAAACAAAATTTGGCCATTTTAGTCCCAAACTTAGAGCAAACCCTAAATATATTCATGTGATGCTTGCATATGTTTGATTAGAAATATAAAATCATCATGCAGCTGACTTTGTATTTATCATCTTAACACTTTTCAACCTGAAATAACATAAAAGCTTTTTTCTTCAAAAGACCAATATTTAAAGGGTGTTGATTTATGTAAATCAATAATTTATCAACTTGCTATCTTACTTGCTGCCAGCCAGATGCTTCTCCCTTTGCTCAGCCAGACAATGTCAGCTGCAACACATAATGGCCTCTGCTTCGTGTAGAAATAAGAGCATAAATATTTTAAAAATCCTGCTACAGGAAGTAAGGAGGGTTGGGGTGGGGGTGAGAGATTTTACTGGTTTATTGTGAGAGAAGAACAAGTCTACATATTTTATGGGTTGGTTTTATCAGAAGTGGAGGCAGGGACGTCTCTTAGCCTGATTTTTATCTTCTAACAAGACTGACAGACCAAAGTCTTTTCATAGCAATTTGTTGAAGACATCTGGTGAAGCTTTCTAGGGGATGAACACACTGCAGAGTGTTCCTCTGGTATCAGTTGGCATGGCAACCAGTAAAAGACTATTCAACATCAGTAGGTTTCAAAAAGGTTGAGGCCTAGTTGAAAATCCATTTGGGCTCCTACCTGCAAAATTCTTTTGAAAATGCACTAAATCTTTTCTTAGGGCTCTAGAGACTGAACCAATATGTACAACTGTGGCACCTTCAATCTTAAATAATTTTCAAAACATGGGATTAATGATTACAGTCACCAGAGGTATTACAGAAGATAGAGAATTACTGGCACTGTGCTGGAGAGGATATTAGTTGAAATATGGTTGTTGTTTCTCTTTGTGTCTTATCATACAGGAAACAAAGTGCTATTTTTAATTTCTATAAATTTTACATTAAGAGGATCAAATGAATTGAAGAAAATCTTTGCAGGTTATTTTTAAAATCAAATATATTCTTCCTAATGAACTATATAAGATTTTTAATGAGGAAAGTAAAAAACTGATTTTAAAACATTTATATTAATATATTGTTTTTCAAAAATTATTACTATTTTATGTGAGAAAATTCTAGTGAAAAAACATTTTAAATAATGTTCTTATAAACGAGGCTAACAAATATATTTGATGTCAATGAACTTTAAAGTCTTTAAAAGTCAAATAACCACTAACAAAGTGCTGTATCAATCCAATTTTCATAAATGGCAACTAAACTCACATAACTTTAATCTGAATAAAAATTTCCTGTGATATTTTATTGAAACACTTGCATTCCATTGAAGATTTAAAGCCAGAATACTAAAATTGAATGAGGAAAATAGAGAAATTTTTAAAAGCATATTTTAAATGTATATAAGGAAAATAAATAGCACATTATTGCTACATTATTACTCTATGATTTGAACTTAAGTATCTCATTTAAATTAGCCACTTGACAGAGGGTAGTCTTCAAACTTTTTTTTTTTTTTTTTGATACCAGGGATTGAACTCAGGAGCATTTGAGCACTTAGCTACATCCCCAGCCCTATTTTGTATTTTATTTAGAGAGAGGGTCTCATGGAGTTGCTCAGCACCTAGATTTTTTTTGCTGAGGCTGGCTTTGAACTCTCAATCCTCCTATCTCAGCCTTCTAAGCCTCTGGGATTATAGGCGTGTGCCATCGCACCTAGTTCAAAGTTAATTTTTAAATACAAGTGTGTTATTTAAAACTCAGTGAATGATATTGTTCTTGAATGAGTGTATTCTCAATGACCCATACAACTTGGGCACAGGAGCCCAACAATAACCACCGCTGCCACAATATTTAGAAGAGACCTGCATCAGTACCATGTAATTCTAGTTCTGTTAACCTCTGACAGTGTGGCACAGCATTCTCTGAGTTGTTTGACATCATGCCCTGAAACATATCCAAAGCAGAGTTTATTTGTATTATGTACAAATAATTCTGATTATGTTACATCTTGGTGCCTCAGAGGCAAAACATATTCGCAAGTGTTGATTTAGTCAACTACAGGGAATAGGAAGTCAAAAGATTTGGGTGCTTTTCCTGGTTCTCAACCTGATTTGAAAGTCAAGCATCCCTCTCTCCTTCCAATCTCTTAAATTCTCCCTCAGGAGAATGGAGGAAAGAAGGATACCCTTGTAGCTGTCACAGAATTGTGGTAAGTAAGGTATTTTTTATGGAATCATTCTAAGTATAAGATGCTACTGCACTAATAAAGTAAGGCATGCTTGGAATTCAATTTTTAGTATAAAATATTCAAAATAATCAATAAAATTAAGTTTGAAAGCATTTAGGAAATTTAATATTTTTATAGCTTCTCCCAATAAGCACTGAAAAAGCAGCATTTTCTTCCTGAATCTAGTAGCAAAAGTTGGTTCTTCCAGTCTTTTTTTTTTTTTTTTTTTTTAATTGCTCTTTCTCATTCTCTTGTTTGCCTGAAAATTGCTCAGGTATTATTGACTGTTTTGCCAGTTTGAAAAGACTCACCCTCCACATTATATTGATACCATGCTCATTCGTTTTCTGTAAGCCAGACCACAGTAGTCAATCAAATTATGTAATGTTCACACATGAATATGACATAATGAAATCCACTATTATGTATAATTATAATGCGTCAACAAAAAAATTTCAATGATTTTTAAAGCATGCCTTAAATGCTAGGCACTATGCCAGGGTCTTGATCCATGTTATCTCATTTGTTCACCCCATTGGCTCCAAAAGATAGGTTATTATTGTGCCTTCTTTACAGACAAGAAAACTGAGGCCAAAAGGGATTATGGACTTTTAAAGCACAAAAGCTGTAAAGCTATTGAAACCTAATTCCATTTATTCCCCAATTTGAACATATTTGGGCAAATCCAAAGGGCCACAAAAGGATTTTTCTGTCATATTTATTCAAATGAGAAACTAAATATATAGAGAGATCAATGAATAATTTATAGGTGAAAGTTATAAGTAGAAATCTGTTCTCAGACCTTGCTCTGAGTTTCCAAACTGACTCACAAAGCAAGTCTTAAAAGCTCCAGTAAACCTAGACCCCTATTCAGGCATTTGAGAAAGCTGGTCATTGCTGTCAGAACACAAAACTCTCAAGTTAAACTTCCATGGCAATGTCGGGGTCAGTCTGCCCCTGCACTTTCCACTTTCCACTGTGAATACATAAAGCAACAAATACTGGCAACAAACGACACACAAGCTTTGATTCTCCTGCTCTGTCCTTTTTTTCTCATTCACCAGCCCTTTGCAAGTGTCCCCCACCTCCAACCCAGCAGATGTATTCTTCTTAACCTTCAGGTCAATGGATTAAGAGACAAAGAATGGGAAGAAATAGACAATTAGCATGACATATGAACTTAATTTAAATGGACAAAAATAAATTTTTAATTAGAGCATATGTTGCATACGCGGCCCCAAGGAACTGTCAGTTGTGCTTTGTTTCTTGCTAAACTTGTTTCAGACTGTACAGCAAGGACTGAGTCCATCACCAAAGTGGGAAAGTTCTGAAAGTCAAGAGGCTTCATCCAGCATAAGCAGGAACATCTTGTAGCAAAATGACAGGTGTAGCTCACCAATGAAAGTTTGGGTGGAAGAGAAATTTGTAACACCACCTGGTCCCACTCCATCACATACTGGTACTTGTGCTGTGTTGTTCCATCATGGGTTCAACCACCACATGCACAGGATTACCTGTGTTCCAAACCCATATCTGAAGATTTATCTTACACTCAAATTTACTCTTCCACCCCATACTCTTCATTATTTTGGAAAATAGTAGCATTATTTATGTCAATATTTTAGCAATTTACAACCAATGAAATCCACACAACATATTTAGCTTTCAACCAGTGGGAAGAAGACAGTGTAGGCATGAGCCAAAACACATCAATAGATCAGGAACAAAAGGGTGGGTCATGTGTCAGCCCTAGAAAACTCAATGATAACAAGGGTCACCTAAGAAATTGAAAGTTCCCTGGGTAGCCATGCAAAAAGGGATTGCAATTTACAGTTTGGGAGGGAAATTCTTAGAGGCTGGAGTTTGAGCAGTCACATGGATGCCCATCAGATATGTAGAAATGTGGAGACAGCTTATGAAAACACAATCAAGAAGAGCACAAAAGCTTTCAGGGGTCTTCAACATCTTCCTGGAGGTGTTTTTATCTAAGAGAAAAATTCAAGAATGGGTGAGTTTTACCCAGGGAAGCAGGAAGGGTCAGTCTTTCTGAAAGAAAATATGTCATAATAGTAAAACAGTTTCCTCGTACTGGATCAAATTTGTTACACTATGAGTTAGATGAGGTTTTATTATCACTTCTGACACATGCAAAGCCTTACACTAAAGTAAAATAATGAAATATCCTTGTATAAATTTCATACTTAGTAGTAACACCCTCTGATGGAACTTGAGCAATTAACTCAAGTGGTTGATCTTCAATGAAAAAAAAAAAACCGCAGGATCAAGCTTTATGAAGAAGAGCAGCAAAGATGTTGGACAGCAAGCGCTTAGCTGAACCTGCAATATCCCCAGCACTGAGAACTAGCTGGGAAATTGAACACAAGTCAGTTCATGGCCCTTTAGCTGAGTTTTCTATTTATAAAAGTATCTCTAAGATCCTATCAATCTTTCTGAATTTCTATATAGGGGCTGACCTCTTTTGTACTAAATTGGAGCCATACTCATATTGCTCTATAATTAATCATTTCTCAACTAAATAACTATAATTTCATCTGAGATTACTACATATTTTTCTACTTCAACATAACTCATTCTAATGACATACCAGAGAATTGACTTTTGTTTACTTTCTTCATTTCTAAAAGGGGCTGGGTACCAGAAAAAAATCCTTTTCCTACCTTTTTCTTAAGTTCACAATTTTGATTAATTGAATTAATTTTTTTGAAATATAAATGAATTCATTTACCCTTCAATCACACACACACACACACACACACACACACACACACACACACACACTCATTGATTAGAAGCTTCAATATCCCTTTCACAAAATTAGAGAAAGCCATAAAAAACTAAATTTAAAGTTAAATCCTGGTTGCACATTTGACTCTTAACAATAAAGAATATGTGACCTTCACACTTTTATAAATTAGGGACTACTGTTAGTCTATTTTGAGAATCGCCAGAGCTGGAAACCCATAATTTTACCATTATACTGAGTGTCTTAAATTCCAGTTAATTATACCAAGGTTGAATTTCAAACTATATTCTCTTGTTTTGGTTTGTTACAAATTTAGTCATAGGAATTTGATTTTTTTATATAGTTAAACTATTTAAACCCAAAGAATACAGAAGAAACAATCATCTGACTTTAATCAACAAAGATTTATTAGGTACCAAGCATGTCATCATTGTACTATGTGCTGGGGATGTAAAAGGAAATAAACCCATGAGGCTTCTCCTCTCAGAGGCACTGCACTAGGTGCATAGAAGAGGGACCCCTAACTGCAACCCATCCACAGCAGCACAGTGTCCTCAGGACTAAGGGAGCATGAAATAGGAAGTGACCTGTTCTGTCTGAGAGGTCAGGGAAAGGCTTCACAGGGGGAGTGATATCTGAGCTGCTGATTTAAAGGATGGATGGGTCTCAGTTGGATGGAAAAGGGGCAGTGGAAAGAGAATTCCAGGGAGAGGGAAAAACAACTGACTTGAGGCGATAAAATCTTTTTTGGAAGTAACAGGAAAGAATATGAAGCTGTACTGTAGAATATGCACTTAGACAGATTAATGACCTATTGTAAATACAATGAATCTCATATAAGGAATTTTAAATTTATTCTAACAAAATGTGGAGAATGGATAAGAATGGCTGGCCAGTTGACAATGGCACATAGTGTCTCTATGGAAGAAGAGTTGAAATAAGATTTTTTCCCCTGCCCTTAAAATTTGATGCCATCATCTGGAGAGCAAGTATACAGAAGACAGTGGGGAAAGAATTGGGGGGAAAAAAAGCTTTAATATTGAGACTGGTTTGCACTTTTTCTTTCTTTCTTTCTTTCTTTCTTTTTTAATTAATAGGTTTTTTTCCTGATCCCAGTGCAGTCCACTAGGAAAAACAGGGTTTAATAATTAATAATCAATGGCCCCACCTTTAAAAAGATGGAGTCATCGAAATAGCATAAAATATGTGAGTGAAATGTAAAGAACAGGAATAGCAGCATACCTATTCTTGACCCACTAGAGAGGGTTTCCTAGAAGACAGTTCTCAAGCTAAATCTGAATTAATCAAAATGATTAACCACAGAGAATCTGTGTGATCCTAAGCCATTTTCATTTCTTCAAGTCTCGATGTTTGAAAAAGGGGGAATCAGGCTGCATCGATGGTTTCAGCATTGGATGCACATTAGGATCAACTAGGGAGATTTTTTAAACTATCAGTGCCTGGAACCTACTGCAGACCAATATTAGATCAGTGTCATTGGGGGTGTGATTCATGCCTTGGTAGTTATTTAAGGCTCCCCAGGTGACTCTAATGTGCAGCCAGAGTTGAGGATCACTGAATAAGGTAATCTTTGAGGTCATTCTCATTTGTGAAATAGGTACTCAAGACTAGCCTAAGTAGAAATTGTGAAGATCAGAAAATCTGTTTAACACTGAACACTTCCCATTCCTGTACCTCAAACCTATTGTCCCCATGCTGCCCTGAAAACAATGCTAAGGAAGTACCAGGTTCTGCAGATTTTGCCCTCTCTCTAATAGAAAATCTGGTCATCTTTGGGCTGGGATGTACTGAAGTGGCAAAGCACATCCTTAGCATACATGAGCCCTGGGTTGCATCCCCAGTACTGAAAACAAACACAGAACTGCCTTTCTCACATCCAGTTCTCTCGAGATTTATTTTCACTAAAAGTATTACTCAATTTGCCTTTTACCATTTTTTCCCTTCACAGTCCTCAATTTGGGGCAAAAGTCTATCTTAATTGACCCTTAATTCTTCTTCTTTACTCATGACCTTTATTGTTTGTAATATTTTACAGGTACTTCTATCTAAACTTTATCATATTTTCCAAACTTGGTTAGTCTCTTACTGTTATTTTGAAATCTTCTCAGATTTCACTTTTCTAACATCAGTGTTCTCTAAACTATCTGTATTGTTCATATGTGCTTAATTATTCCTTTTATGTAAGATACACTATTATGGTCTAAACTATTATTCAAATATTCTGTCATCGTTTATCTTATTTGAGAAGAGTTAAATGGAAGGGAAAATTACATAAACAATTTTTAAAAAGAAAAAAATAAGAAATTTAATTAAATGGGTGTAGTGGATAAAATCATTTTTAAACTGCAAGGAACTATAGAAAGGTAATTTGTATTTTATTCCTTTAGTCTTTTATTTGAGTTATATTTTTTGAGGCTTTACCAATAGACTAATTCTATTTTATGTGTTGGATATTTGTATAAAAAATATGCTTAGAAAGAAGGAAATGTGGATTTTTACATTCTATTGGAAAAAATAAGGGAAGTGTGTATGTGAAAGAGAGACAGAGACCATGAACTCAATGATTATCACCTGTAAAACCTGGTAAGGCCATAGGTAAGAGTGGAAGGGAGTTATCATATAAGAAGGGTGAACAGAGAATGTCTCTTTGGGACACGTTCATGTCCTCACTGGTTTGTTACAATATTTGCACAGGCTTAGACTAGTTCATGTAAGCTCCTCTTCTTATTCTGGAAAATAGTAAGAATATGTTGTTCCTTTTCAGAGAAAAGCTAAATTGAGTTATGATTATAGCAGAGTACCAACAAAGCAAGATAACTCTATTGTACTGACTTTCAAATAGGCCATTTTGGCTTCTTATATGTCTGTAACTTCTCCCAATCTGTTCTTCCACATTTGATTAGTAGTTTATTATAGATCCCGAATTTGGTTTTTAAAGATAAATACTTAAGTGAATTTAAAGTTTCTGGTAGATTTTGTATGTGCACACATACTCTCTCTCACATACATACTAACAAATGACTTACCTTTACTAGGATTTTTAAAAAGTTTGTTCTTGGTGACCTTTGCCCATAAATATTTCATAGAGACTACACATAATTAAACCTCAATTTGAATAAAGCATCAAAAAGTTTAAATTGAAAACAGAAATAAGAAGATAAAAAATCAAGAATAAAGCAGGATGGTTAATTTTTTTGCTTCTACATATTTGCAATCTCCAAAAGAAGTGCCAGGCAGGATAATAGAGTAGAAAAAAAAAATAAAATAAATAGTTCTAATATGTTTCTTCCACATCCAGGTGTATAGTATAATTTAAACTTGATGCAAAACCACTGGCTAGTTCTCATAAAATCAAGTTTGGTTTGCCACGCTGTTGCTGACAGGAAATGTCATTGCTAGGAAATAAGGCATCAGCACCTCAGAGACAGATGAGAAGGGGCCCGTGTGTAAACAAAAAAGACCTTTGCCCTAGGTGAATACGTGTGATTTCTTGGAGTCTGTTTGTGTCCTTTTAGGCTGGAAGTGCATAGAACTAATTTTAGGAAAAAGTATTCTCTTCCTAAAAACAATGGGGCACATTATAAGAAAAAAAAAAAAAAACAGTAGTGATGTGAAGAAATCATAAGGGGAGGAAAAACAGTCAAATTAGTATACTGTTTGAGATCTTGTGGTGATATTTTTCCAGACTCATTGGCAATATATGTAGTCAAGAGTCATTTTTGCATAGTGTGTAATATTGAAACACACTTGAAAAAAAATTTACATATGCATGTATGTCTATTGTTTTAATGTACACACATGCTAAATATAAGAAATTTAGAGTCTTTCAGTCAGAAACAATGGGAATGTTTTATTGTGAGAAAAAAATTGTTATTTCCCTTTTTCTGTGTGTGCATATAGAGTGAATTATGTAAATTGATATATGCAGCTATAAATTCTATAAAATAATTAGAAAATGTAGGCTGGAATTTTTCAGGTATGTATATACATACCATGTATTAGAACACATATCTGATCAATTTATATTTTGTATGTCTTACCTAGGGATTTCTTCTTGGGTAAAAAGGGTTACAAAGTCCATTAGCTGATCTGAATTTATGACAATAAATCCCTCGATGTTCAGCTATGACAGGAATTACTCTCCTCTAATGAGTAATAAATGTGGATAAGTCATGTGTCCCATTGGATTACTGGCTAAAATTACATTTAGAGGATGGCTAATTGTCTAAAATTTATCCAAATTCAATACAAATTTTATTGCTACTAATTGCCTTTTCAGGCTTTGGAACATTAAGTGTATTTAAATGTATTTGTCATAGCACTCCATGCATATGTAATGCATGACTAGCATAGTCACTACTATCCAATTTATACTTTTCAGATAGTTTTGTAATTGACATTAGATCATATGATTTTTAATCTAATTTACCATTTTTAGGATTGTGACATTTTGTATTTTTAAATTAAATGTTTTTGCAATGATTGGTCTATCCTCATTGTTCAGCAGTTTTCACACAATTGAATTGAATTATCAGTATTACCTAGTAGAATGTATTGTAACGCCTGTTAGTAATATTGCAGGTTTATTTGCATTGCTATTCTAAGTCCACTGAACTAACTTAGATAGATCCAGCATAATAAACTAGTGTTTCCAAAAATTTACTTATCTTAAAAATAAGTTCTTACTTGAAATCTCACCTAGGATGTGTGATATTTATTAAAACATTTTAGATCATAAAGAATACATAATTTTAGCAAAGTAAATTGGAAATCAAAGCTAATAGAAAGTACATAGATTTATATAGAAAAAATGATTTATATAGGAAATTTGAAGTTTTTTCCTTTATTAGAAAAGCTCCTAAAATAATAGAAGAATAGACATTCAAAGGGATTTTGGCTGATATCATTTTTAATGAAATATTCTTTATAGTGTAAAGGACAATGTAGAAATGATTACATGGAGAGAAGAATAAAAGATAATAAAATGAGAGAAGTAAAGATATATTTTCCTAACTAAAATTTTAATAAAATAACAATTCTAAATCAAATGATAATTTGATCATATCTTTCTACTCCAAGCACATACAAACAATGGTTAGAATATTAAAAAAAATAATATATAAATGGATTTGCATATTGAAAAGGAATGGCTGTGGATCAGAAGAAGAGAAGGAATCCTTGGTGCAAGCAAGGACTGTAGCTGCCCTGTTCACTGGAAGCCACACCTCGGACAAGTGTTGCTTGTTCTTATTCTTGGTGCCACGCCTTTGAAGATGGGACTGGAAACATACCCTGGATGGTCACAGATACAGAACCCAACATGAAACCTATGATCTCACTCTGGTCCATAAGGAGGACGTGGAACTCCATCTGCAGAGGCTAAGGAAGAAGCAGAATCACACAAAGAAAATAAAATCCCATGCTGTGTTGTCCGTGGGACTTCAACCTAATCTACCTATGTGGTAGATCTGAGTGTCCAATTACTTTAAATTCTCATACAGAGAGAAACACCCTGCAGAAAACTCTCTTGGGAAAATAAACTGAGTAAAATGAGTTACAAACCACATGAGGAGCTCCATTAACATGAAAGAGAATGTATGAAACTGATAATCTTAATGAATGCATATCCAATAAATGAAACAACTTGGAAATAACCTTAACAGAGAATGTTCAAAATGTCTATAGCTCTAATTTAAGGAATACTTACCATTGTTTTGCCAGCCATTTCAAATATCTATATCATCTTTAGATAAGTTCCCATTCTTAATTTTTTCTGTGGTGTTGCAGTTGTTTAATCCTTGATTTGCTTGTGACTTTTTTTTTTTTTTTTCATTTTGAGTATCTAGATGTTTTTCTTCACATAGGTAAAGTTCATCCTTCCTCTTTATGGGCAGATAATACAGTGTCTGATCACTTTAAGCAAGGAAGGATATGTGCAGAGGTCTGTGAGAAGCTGTGTAACTATTAGTACTAGTGAGGCTTAATCCATTTCTGGTTTGCTAATGATCCTGCAGAATTTCAACCACTGTGTTAAAGATCCCACCCACAAAATAAAATTACTCTACTTTTTAGACTTTCTCCTTTGTTTTTTAACTTGCAACCTATGCAAACTTTGTATTTGGGAAATGGCTCAGAGAAGTATTTGTTGTGGGTTTCTGTACCCTCTAAGTCTCTTTCTAAAGTCTTGGTTAATTATCAAACTTCAATAGAAACTCTATTACAATTTTTGCCCAACTTTGCAGAGGAGTCTCTGAGAATCAGTCTCAGACACTGACTTCTCCAGATTATCCATTGAAGCCAATTTCATCTTCTGTTCTCTCTTCCTGTCTGGCTTTAAAATTTAACCTTTACTTTAGAATCTACTGAAAATTAATACTTTGCTATATAGAGACCATTGTTCATTACATTTGGAAAATATGTAGCATTCCTTTAAGAGTTTGTAATTATACACAGTAGAAAAGACCTTTGTTCATTTTAATAGTTTTTTAGTCTTCCTTTGAAATTTCAAAATATTGCATAATTAAATTTAAAATAATACTGAGACATTAATAAAACGAGCAAAAGTAAGGAAAATCAGAACAAAACAGGAAAATTGAAAAAAAATATAATACAAAAACAGAGTAAAAATATCAAATTCCAAATGATAATTAAGAAATAGTTTTAAATGATGATTAAAAATGATAACTACAAAGGACAACAAAGACAACCTAAACATTTGTAAAGTTTGTGTTTCTAAAAGGGAAATCAGAAAAAAAATAAATTAAAGCTAATAAATTCATGAGACACAAAAACTTTACTTGGCCAAATAAATTCTTAAGCCATTAATTTATTTAGAGATAATTTAAAATACTTGTAAAGATGAAAACAATTATTCTTATAAAACAAAAAGTGAGGGTGCTTGGCACATCTTTTATAATGTTACATGCCAAAGACAATGAATTAACTAAAGAGAAAATTTCATCACTCATTTTTTAAAATTTTTTGTGAACTAATTATAGGCTAAGGCAATCAAAGCATACATGATTTCTAGAAAGATTCAGAAAGTATTCTACCTAAACATTTTTCCTGAATAAAGTCTCAAATATTGAGCATAACCACTCAGGAAAGAAGCAAAATAAAGAAGTTGAAGTGGGAAGGCCATGATGGAAAGGGGCTAGCCGTGATCACTGAATGCAACTGTGTGTTTACTTAATTTTAAATTAACACTTAAATCCTGTTCTGAAAGAAGATGAATGTTATAAAAGTAAAGCAAATTGCACGTCTGTCTGGATCTAGAATCTCTAAGTGAATGAACAATACTGTCAAAATGGGTGAGTAGAGTAGAAAGACTCACATAAACCGAATGAATTTCAAAACAGTATTTCATTCATGACCAGAAAGTGGGAACTAGGGTTTAATCCTCAAAAGCCAAAGGTCAATGTTCTCTCTGATAATTCAGATTCTAATACACAATAAGGGGTGGAGGGAGAACAGAAGTTCATTGGATTAGACAAAGGGAAATGAAGGGAAGGGAGGGAGGATGTGAAAGGGAAAGACAGCAGAATGAATGGGACATAACTGTCCTATGTTCATATAGGAATGTACCACAATGAAACTCCACATAATGCACAACCACAACAATGGGATCTTAATAGAATAAGTTATACTCCATGTATGTATAATATGTCAAAATACACTGTCATGTTTTCCTAAAAACAATAAATATTTTAAAAATTTAAAAAAGAAGAAAAAAATTGTAATGAAAGAGGAGTCAATAAGATATAGGCAATCAGGATCTATTTTAATCATATCAGCATAAAAGATAGAAAAAAACACTTCATTCAATTTATGATTTCTGAAAATAAAATAGTTCAACATTTAGGTTGAGAAAATAAATATTAAGGGATTAACTTCTCCATTACAAATTAAAAATTTTGGCCTCAATTATAACCCAAAATTCAGTGGTATGCTGTCTTATTATAAGAGATACATTTAAAACAAAAAGTTTAAAAGAAAGGCAACAGGCAGGGCTCATTGTTCAAGAAACAAAGCAGATGGGTTCTATTTCTTCATATCCTACCTCTGATGGGCAAGGAAAGAAGGGTGAAGGAGTTGTTTCTTATTAACTAAGAGGGATATTATCATTGCATGTAAAGAAAGAAAAATATATCCATTAAGGATAGATTGATTACCAATAATAATAATAATAATAATAATAATTTTTTTAAAAGTTAAGGAAAAAGTAAAATAGTGACTTCAATAAGTTAGATCAAGGAGAATTCCTTTTATAGTATTATTTTTAGTTGTAGTTGGACACAATACCTTTATTTTATTTATTTATTTTTTGTGGTGCTGAGGATTGAAGCAAGCAGCTCCCACGTGCTAGTTGATTATTCTACCACTGAGCCACAACCCTAGCCCTCAAGGAAAATTCTTAAACCTTAACAATACAGTGCATGAGACAAATAGCATTGTAGTCTCAGAAATAATTCTTTAGTTTTTAGATTTTTGTGGGGTCATCCCAAACCTTTTTTGGAGGTTATGTTGGCAAGAAAAGTTTAACAGAAATGTATTATCTGAATTTGCTGTTATCATGCTCTGCCAGATAAAGTCCATATTGAGGACAATGTGTGAGCCAATATAAAGTTTGGGTAGTTTCTTTGTTTAAGTGGCAATTTTCAAATGATAATTTCCCTATTTCTCTAACGTGTAGGAATATTATTTGTGTGTCTTCAAACCTTGACATATGTAATTATGTTATGCAACACTAAGGTAACAGGGACTGAAGGCTAGCAAAAGTTAATTTATAAAACATCTGAAATTTGCATGTGTGTACCAGCACACACACACACACACACACACACACACACACACAAATAGAAATGACAGATAGAAACTGTAAGTAGGAAAGAGAATGAATTTAAAGGGGAATCTTAAAAGAGTAGAGAATCTAAAAAAAAAAAAAAAGTAAATAAAAGAATTTAGCCAGTATCTAAATATATTCTGCTTTCTAATACTATTTCTTGTTTAGAAGGATGAAAATTCCACTGGTAATACTATATATAAAATATTTTTATTTGCTCTTTCTTTTCAGTTAATACATGCCATTAAAAAAATTGATAAATAGGTTTGGAATTTCTGCTCTTTGGAGTCAATTTTGGGGATTTTTTTGGTTAAATCTATTATAATTAAAGTACAAGAGAAGAAATAGAGAATTCTAAATGTTGGGATAACACATAATTTAACACATGGTTTGAAGTGACAGTAAACTGCACAAAAATATAAGAATGAATAAGACTGAAGATTAAGGGAAGAAAATAGGGACTAAAAAAAAGAAGATTTTTGTTTTGGTAGTCGATAGAAACAGGTTGAGTTGCTTAAAGGAGTGGTTATTATAGAAACAAAAGGTCGAGTCCAATGTAATAAAAGCTTTTTGAAATATGAAGTTTATTGCAAACCAAAATGTCATGTATTGGCGAACATAAATAATGTGAGTTGCTTATAGAAACTTTGGTCAACAGCATGGTTATGAATCCCAAATGGTGCACAAACTTAAAAATCACTGTTTCAAGTGTAACATGATAAAGAGGGTTAATCAGGAGATGAAAAATGTGGGAAATGGGCTTTTTTGATAGTGAAATATGGAACGTAGACATATGTAAAAAGTGGTGAAATGGTAAGTAGCAAATTTTAGTACAAAGGAAAAATTTTCTTCTTGGGAAGAAAATGCATTTAGACCTAGTAGCACTAACTCACCTTATATCAAACAAACAGTAGTTATTTCAAGTGCTAAATGTAAAAAATATTAAAACATAGTGATATAACAAGTATATAGAGCTTTGATATTTTTCAGAAAATGAAAAAACATTTTAACAAATATAGGGTAATTATGAACATAAAAAGTAATAGGTTAAAAGAGCAAAATATTAAGTACCAAAATAAAATAAACACAGTAGGAAAAAAATTGCTTTGTAAAAGCATTTGTTGTAATTCTTGAGGGACATATGCACATAAACATCAACACACAAGCACAAACAGGTAGAAAAATGTTATATTGTTTTAAAGAAAAAATTCAAAAACAATAAACATCATAATTATATTTAACATTTCTTAAAAGTAAAGAAATTAAAGCAAAAAAATCTGCCTCATGATATTATTTTTATGTATCAATATGGCAATGCAAAATAATCAGCAGTAGTGTTGGTCAAAATGCAAAGAAATATATCATGTTAAAACCTTTAAATATAGTCTTAAGTAAGGTTGTCAACAAAGAGGAATATAATCATTGAAAGTAAAGAAAGAAAAATGTACCCTTTAAGGACAGACTGATTAATAATAATAATAATAATAATAATTACAAAAAAGTTTAAAAAAGTATAATATTGACTTTAATAAGTTAGATCAAGGAGAATTATTTAAATATAAACCTTTAAATATAGTCTTAAGTAAATAATATCATATTTTAAATATTTAGTGTAATAAAATTCCCCTCCTGAGGGTGAGTGATAGGGAGTATTCTTAATAAGGGCATGCAAGACAATCAGCATTCACGATATTTATTTACAGAAGCAAAACTAGGTCTGCTCTTTGTAGATGTGCCATGTTAGGTTGCATTAGAATATTATGTATATGGGTGTTCTGTAAAAATGGAACTGTGGGTTATACTAATGTAAGACAATTATGGAACAGGTAGGCAGCCTCTCTGATTTAACAGAGGCTATATATTTGAAGACATCAGGAAGTCACTGACAAGTGGTACCCTGTGAAATCCAGATGACTGAGTTGGCCAGCTGAACATCCTTTTTGACCCATCTTGCTCTTTTTGATTCAAGCTATGTACATTTTGGGTCTATCATATGTGTGACAATCTTCACTGAAATGATGAAAAGTCCCTTACATGTTCATTACATGGGCTAGAACTCAACGCCTCACATAACACAGGCTTCTAAATCCCTCAGTAAATGAGAAAAGTGCAACTCCCCAAATTGGATTTATTCAGTTCTAAATCTAATCCAGCTGAGGCGTCTCCTTGTGGTCATGTATCTCACGTGTCAACAGATATAACTCAGAACTGAATACTTGGTGCAAACACCCCTCTGCTATGTTAATCTATTGTATCAAAACTACACACCAATTAGTAGTGTTTAGGAAATTCGGTAGTAGTGACCCACCTTTAGGATGTCTCACATATTAATGTCTACACATTTAGGAATCTGCGTGTCTGACTCTGGTAACCAAAGTTTCCCTCCCTAACACTTCCATAACAACAGTGCCCCCACCCCCATCTCTTACCAGGCTTCACCTTTTTTGGCTTTTAACAAAGCTTCCTGGAAGATTAGCCTTTCAAATGTAAATCCTGATCTTCTTGGAGTTCACTTACTTAGGCCCTCTCATCCTCCAAGTGAAAGCTTTATTGCAAAATGCATAAAAGCAGAAACAGTCTAGTACCTTCACTGAAGTGCAGTTCCCTTGATGTAGATTTAGGAAGTTATGGAAGTAGTATAGTAAAGGCCTCAGGTCCAATCTGTAAAACTCATTCACAAGGCTAGACCTGTCTTCACAATAACACCCAGAACAGTGCTATTGATATATCCTGAATTATAATTCTAGCAAGAATTAGAGTAGCACTTGTCTATTCTCTCAAGTTAGAGAGACAATAATATTCACCACTAATAAAATCAAAGTAAGGAAAAAAAAAACATAGAGCTTAAGTCTAAGAAAGTAAAAATTTTAAAGAAAGATCCAAGAAATAATTTGAAAAGTAACTTTACTCCAAATATTAAAGAAATTAAAAAATGGTAGTGAAAGTAGTGAGCGTGCCAATCTGTAGACCTTGTCAGTATCTGATTATGTCTGAAAGGTACAGAATAGTGGAGGTAACTCACCATATATAGGAAAAGATGGAAGTTTTGGAGTGAAGTTAGACACAGTAAGGTTATTTGGCACCAACCTCTGAAGCCTTTAATAGCTCATGGAAGTCCTTATAGGTGCTCAAAGGGGTTGCAATCTATTTCCTCCTAACTTAATGGCAGTTTTATTTCCCCTTTCAAATACTAGAATCAAAAACAAATTAAAAACAAATGTCCAACATATTCAATCCTGCATTTCAAAACATGCATATGTGTTCAATTGAAAAAACATTTTTGAACTATTAGTCTGAGAAACTGTGAGAGGTTCCGTGGAAGCTTAACAAATTCAAAAACTTCCTCAAAAGAAACAGAAGAATTTTTATGTGTGGAGAAAGCACTAAAGATATGTTCAGTAAATTTGTAAAAAGGGCTCAGTGTCATTCAAACAGATTTTCAAAGACTAAATTGAGTGCTTTGCCCACACTTAAAAAGGTTTTTTTCTAAGAAACTCTGAGGTCCAATCAAAAATAGTTTGGCATTCTCCACTTGTTTGGGACATAGAATTTATAAATAAAAGTAATATTTATTTATTAGTCATACAAACAGTCTGTAATTCGAGTATTAACATCTTTATTTTACAAGGGAGAAAGTAAAAATCAAAGATATGAACTTACCCAAAGCATTACCTGAACGATGTAACTAATCAGACTTGACTCAAGACTTTCTTCTATCTAGGACTTTTTCCATTATACTATAGATGAATTTTGTTCACATAACTGGCTAACAGTATGACACATATCTGTTTGGAAATAGAGAAAAAAATGAAATAAAAAGCATTATAACATGTTTTTTTCTTTGATTCAGAATATACATCAAGGTTTTACATACTCCAAAATAGTGATCCTCAAGGTGTGAAATCAGTAATATTACCATCAACTGGGAACTTCTAGCAACTGCAACTCCACCAAGGCCCATGTTTTTTTGTTTTGTTTTGTTTTGTTTTGTTTTGTTTAACTATATCCATAAAGACAATTCTTACCTAATTTTTAAAATATCATTTTAAATAAGATATTCCAAATAAGCATTTTGTGTATATAAAAAATAATCAAGAAAAAATGTAATTTTAAAGCTGGTTGAAGCATACCTTATAAGAGTGGAAAATATCAACAATCCAGGATTAACCAATTATGATGGTTTTCACTATAAAATTGAAACTTTCATTGTCTGATTTTGTTTTATGTTAAAAGATCCTTTGGCTCAAGTTAAGTGCTAATTGCCAGTGACACATTTCAATCATTTTTCAAAATCTTAGTTCATTGCTTTTAGTTCATTGTTTCTGAAGCTAAAACACATAGGAAAAATATCATGATAAGAATCCTGATCACAGGTAAGGCATTAACAAATACAATTTCTAGATTGTTTTACTATGCAAATTAAAACTACACTGAGATTTCATCTCATTCCAGTCAGAATGGCAATTATGAAGAATACAAGTAACAATAAATGTTAGTAAGGATGTGGGACTGCAAATCGGTGCAACCACTCTGGAAAGCAGTATGGAGATTCCTCAGAAAACTTGGAATGGAACCACCATTTGACTCAGTCATTCTACTCCTAGGTTTATACCCAAAAGACTCAAAATCAACATACTATAGTGATGCAGCCACATCAATGTTTATAGCAGCTCAATTCACAACAGATAATCTATGGAACCAACCTATGTGCCCTGCAACAGATGAATGGATAAAGAAAATTGTATACACAATGGAATATTATTCAGCCATATACAGAAATAGAATTATGGCATTAGCCAGAAAATGGATGGAAATGTAGACTATCATTCTAGGTGAAATAAGTCAACTCCCCAAAACTAAAGGCTGAATGTTCTCTCTGATGCGGGGTGGTGGGGGGTATTGGGTAGGGGGAGGGAAGAGTAGAACTTCACTGGATTAGACAAAGGGAAATGAAGGGAAGGGAGGGTTAATAGAAATAGGAATGATAGTAGAATGGATTGGACACAACATTTCTATATTTATATATAAACACAGGACCAATGTAATTCCACAACACGTGTAACTAGAAGAATGGGTAGTTGTACTCCATATACATATAATATGTCAAGACACATTCTACTCTCATGTATAACTAAAAAGGACATATTTAAAAAATCAAATAACTTTTTAAAATTAAAAAAATTCTGAAATGTAAGCATTTTTTTCTAACTTCTCTCAATATTTATATTTGTGTCAAGTCCAAATAGAATAGTGCTATAGATCAAGACTGTGATATACATCTCACTCCAGTTAGAATGACAGCTATTATGAAGACAAACAATAAGTGTTGGCGAGGATGTGGGGGAAAACGTACACTCATACACTGTGTTGGGACCGCAAATTGGTGCAGCCAATAAGGAAATCAGTATGGAGATTCCTTGAAAAATTGGGAATGGAACCACCATTTGACCCAACAATCCCTCTCCTGGCTCTATACCCAAAGGACTTAAAATTGGCGTACTACAGGGACACAGCCACATCAATGTTTATAGCAGCACAATTCACAGTAGCTAAACTGTGGAACCAACCTAGATGCCCATCAGGAGATGAATGGATAAAAAAAAAAAAAAAAAAAAAAAAACCAAAAAACATGGCATAGATACACAATGGAATATTACTCAGCAATAAAAGAGAATAAAATCAAGACATTTGCAGGTAAATAGATGGCTTTGGAGAAGATAATGCTTACTGAAGTTAGCCAATCCCAAAAAACAAATGCATGCCGAATGTTTTCTCTGATATAAGGAGGCTGATTCAGGTGGGGTAAGGATGGGGAGCATGGGAGGAATAGATGAACTCTAGATAGGGAAGATGGTTGGAAGGGACGGGGAGGGGGAAGAGGGTTAACAAGGATAGTGGAATGTGATAGACATCATTATCCATAGTACATGTATGAAGACATGAATTGGTGTCAACATACTTTATATACAACCAGAAATAAAAAAAAATTGTGTTGTATATGTGTAATAAGAATTGTAATGCATTCCATTGTCGTTTTTTAAAATCAATAAAATAAATGAAATACTGTGATATATTATATCTTCTGTTTTTACTAACCACTTGTTTTCATTGTATCTATCTAAAGAAAAATCTGTAATTAGAATTTTGAAGCTTCTTTCTTACGGCCTAATTTTAAAAAAATACAGTTTGTTAAAATTCTTGACTCTCAGAACAGTTTATTTTCTTGCTCAAAATGTCCTGTTCCTGTACCAATGCATACCCTTTCACTGATTCAAACCCTTTACCTTTTTCAAGTTGTAACTTAAGTCACTTCCAGAAGACCTTTCCAGATCACTTCCACTCAAAGATGCCCACCTTCTTCACATCCCTATACAGATATCACAAGCATTAGTTTATATGGCACCATTTTGAATACTTCCTTAATTTTTGTGTTAATGTTCTAATTTTTAATCATATTTGAAAGAAAAAGCAAGGTATGAAATCAAGTTTACAGATCAGACAGTTTACTGTCTGACCTTGAATTATTCTTTTGGTCAATCTTTTTTGGACCAACCATCTTGGTCAAGCTATGGGATTTTAAGCTAACTTATTTGTGCACCAATGTCCTCATTTGTAAAGTGATGATAAAGCATCAACATTTTGAAGGTTAAAACATGTAAATGATTGACAGGTATGTTTGATATAAAGACATGTAGGGAAGAACAATGGAATGAAATTTTCAAATCTGAAAAAATCTTAGCTGAAAAAAGTTTTCCATTAACCAGATTGCAAAGCCCATACATCTCTGATATTATGTTTTGTTTTGTTTTCCTTCTGATTTTTCTTCTCTGCAAAATAGAAAAGCTGTCTTCAGTGATGTCAAAAGTCCCTACTAAATATGAAATTATATTCTTACTAGAGTGGGAATGAAATTGAGTTCCTCCCTTACTTCCTCTTCCTCTTCTTCTTCTTCAAATCAAAATTATAGATTACCCTAGATAATATTCAGAATTCTTGATGAAATTTTAGAAAAGATCTCATAATATTATGGACTACCCCCCCACACACTGCCCCAGTCTCGCAGATACTGTATTGTCTATGTTCAGCACTTATGTGACAGCTAATTCCTTCAGGCTAAGTCATGCTTAAAATAGATCATGCTGGGTCTTTTAGAACACTTTTTATTTCTGCTTTCATTTTATTTACTCCCTTCTTTCCTAAATGTACAAAAACAGATAAGTGAAGACATGACCTTTGGGCCTTTGCTACTCAGCATTTGCTGGTAAAGATTCCAACTTATGAGGATTAAAAAGACCCCTTCTAGACAGACATAGTCATGGTTTGGCTACCAGATGATCACTGTGACCACAAAATAAAAACAAAAAGTCAAAAATGCCTTCTTTCCTAGGTGCAGCAGTCATGTGCAGGTCACATAGCTTGGTATTGGAGGGCTGGGTGTTTGTCCTCTTGGTATTGGAGGGCTGGGTGTTTGTCCTCTCTTGTCTGCATGGCAGGACCTTGCACAGGGCACAGTTGCAGATGTGTGAGTACTGTCCACCAAAGCTCTCTGGATATACTTACACATTTCTTTTCTCTTTCATACAAAGCATTGACCTTAACTATGTGTGCTTGCATCATTTCTGTTTTCAAATAAGATTTTCAAAATACAAATAAATTGAGAAAACTTTGGAAATAAATGAGATTTTTTTTTTCTCTTTTAATGTTGGGGATCAGACCCAGGACCTCATGCCCACTAGGCTAGCGCATTACCACTGAGCTACATTCCAGCCCAAATGAGAATTCCTTGACAATCATAAGTACAAAATAATAAAATAAACTTTTAGAAATGTTTAACAAGATAGATCTAAACATCTTATCTGAAATCTATGTCTTAAATAGATTAACTTGCCTAGATTCTTCCCTTTTATGATTTGATTACCCACACATACTTCAATCTATAGCAATATCCAAAAATGAGGGACATCTGATTCAGGTTTGAATGTGCTTCAACTAGATCCAGGAACAGGCATTTTTGTAGGTAAGAGGGAGATTTTCAAAAGTAAAATTCCTGGTATTTTATAGTTTCTAGTATAATAATAACATTTTATTTCCATAATGCAGATTTTTTTGTAATAAGTTTATTCAATTTTATTACTATATGAAAATTGTTTTAAGAGAGCTCTGAATTCTACATTGCTCCTATAAGAAAGGGTGAAAAATGCAAGAACAGCTACTTGAAATTGAATAAGTATATATTGTGTTACTTTCTGCTTCTATTTCTAAAATATTGCTCCCAGATTCATGTACACATTTGGATAAAATAACTGCACATATTTATTATGTATATTTTAAACAGGAGAAATGCCATTAAAGTCCATGGAGTAAATATATAGTCATTTTGAAAATTATTTATCTGGAAACCTCAAGAGCTTTTTGCTGCTGTTTCATCTGTCAGTTAAATTTGTTTTAGTGGTATAAGTAATAGTTATGTGATATTTTCATATAAAGTAGCCATGAAAATATGTACAATTTCCTTGTAGAAATGATAAAGTAAATAAAGACATTAGGGTATATCCTGTCTTGATCAATGTGGGTAACTCAGCAAGAGACAATTAGTCTTTTTCTTATTCTTCCATATAAAAATGTGCACACTAATTTACCATATTTTATTCGTTTCTAAAAAGTGAATTGTGTATTATACTTTTAAAGTATACATTTTCATACATTAACAGAGTTGGGTTTTAAAAATTTGTAGACTCCTAAAACAATTTATTATTGATATTATCACGAAAAAATAATGAAACAACCTAAAAATTCCATTGATTTTTTTCACTTTACATAGATACATAGAGATAAGAAGTAGTAGCAATTTATGTTAAATAAATAAATGTTTGAATGATCAGTACTCCTTAATAATAGTACATAAAATTTTCATCTATTATATCTTCCCTTTAAAGATAAAAAATTAGAAAGTGTTAAGTGACATTTTAAATCTTACAGTTTGAAAATCTGTGTAATTAGTCCCTAAAACAATATGGCCTAGGACTTTCATGAGTTTGTAGAAAATTTTTCTTGGAGGTTCTGTTCTTATAGTCTTCTTTTCTACCAAATTATATGATTTCCAAACCAGGAATATGCATTAAACATACCCATAAACATCCCTAATCCAAGCATAAAAAAACAATAAAATATTTGTTTTAAAAACGTTAAAAGTTGTGGAAAATAGTAAAGAATCTGCAAATATATAAATGAGGATATTAATTAGGTGGTTTGCTATAGGTGTCTCTAATTTGGAGGCAGGAGCTAAAACCAGTGAAGTAAATTTGAGACCACCATGTAGATGCTACTTTTACCTGTAGAAGGGGATTAGAGTCTATGGAGAGAACAGACAATAGGGAGGATAACAGGACCCGGAAGTGAGGTCATGTCTTTAACACTTAATGCCTAGATAGAGGAAGAGGGGGAGGAGGAGGTAACAGCAGCAGCAACAACAAAAGCAACAACAAAAATGAAAAGGAACTGTCACTGTAATTGGAGGAAAAAAAATAAAACAGGCATCCACAATCAAGCAAACCTGAGTGTTTCAGCAAGCAGAGAACTTCACTGTGTCCATCACTCTTGAGAGGATGCGGTGGAACACGGGGACAGAGACCTGACCAAGGGACTTAGCCAGACGGAGTCATTAGTGAAACTGACAAAATTTGTTTTTGATGAAAGGAAAGAGCATAGAAAGAAATGCAGAATGACTGCCTGGCTAAGGGGAAACACACACTAAACACAAGTAATTGTAATTTAAATGAGAATAGTTGACCTAATTGTATAATGCTCTATGCATATGTAATATATAATTATCTTTCCATAGCTATTTTTACCTGCTGGAGGAAAACGGTATGTATTAATTTGCTAGGCTGCTGTAACAAAATACTTCAGACTGATTTGCTTAAATCACATATTTTTTCCAACAGCTTTGAAGGTGGAAGTCCAACATCAAGCTGTTGGCACATCTGGGTTCTCTCAAGGCCTCTTTCTTGGCTAACAGAGGGCTTTTTCTTATTGTATCCTCACAGGGGCCTTTTCCACAGGATAGCCTTCTCTCTTTTTATGACACCTGTTATATGGGTTAGGGTCCTGCCCTTTAATCTCTTTTAACCTTAACTTTAAGGGCCATATTTCCAGTACAGTCACATGGGAGCGAGAGGGTTAGGGCTTCAACATATTATGTTTAAGAGGGAAAAAAAATGAGTTCTTAACACCACATAATTGATGGGTAGTTGAATTTAACTTCAGTTACATATCAAAAGAAAATAGAAGAGATAAAAAATATAAGATTATTTGTAAAGATGTTGGTCTACAGAATCTAAGTCTAGGAGCCAGAAAGGAAGTTTTTAGGAGGATATGAGAAAGCTCAATAAATTGAATTTCTTAATGAAGATGGAAAATTGATACAATCGGTAATAGTATTCTGATAATAATTGTTAACATCCTTTGTACACTTTCTCTGTGTCAGCTAGGTTCATCACAGTGCTAGAGAGAAGTATTAAAATTGTTCCCATGTTATTGGTGAGGATACTGAGACATGATATGATTGAGTAACTTGTAAAGTTCAGATATTCAGAGAATGAAAGAGGTAGAATGTGAAGAATGTCAGTCCAAAGTCCAGCAACCACTCTCTTCACCACTGATCTAAGTGAGCTAGGGGAGGAGAAGGAAAATAAGTTCACAGAGCAAGATTCTCAAAAATCAGTGTTCCTAAAGAGAGAGCTTTAACAAGCATGAAAAGTTCTAAGATGGATCATAAAAGTTGGACTGAATATGGACAAAAATAATGTAAGGACAGTAAGTTACTGAGGGGCTAGGATGATGAATGGAACTTCTATATGAATGGACAAGTCACAAAAATAATGATAGCATGATAATGCTTTGTAAGTCAGTAAGAAGAACCATTCAGAAAAATTGTGTAGAGGCCATGGCAGACAATTTACATAAAAAATACATATGACCACTAAACTTGAAAATGCTTCATTTCCACAGTCATCAAAGTGTCTACATTAAAACTTGTGTTAAAAATTAAAAGACTTCTCTAACAGGTAGAAATATTTCCCTCGGCATTGTTGTGGGGAGAGGGCTTAATCCATTTATCTATTGTGCCTGTAATTCCAATTCTAGAAAGCCACTGTAAACAAAACCTCAGAGATTCCAAAATGATTTATGCATAGGATATTCATAATAATATAATTTATAGCAAATTTTTTTGAAAAGTACAATGAGAAGTATGATTAAATGAAATCATCTCTGCCTTCAAATTTTGCAGAATTTTCATATCAATAAAACAGATTTATTTTTAATATTTTTTAGTTGTTGATGTACCTTTATTTTTATTTTCTTATATGTGGTGCTGAGGATAAAACCCTATGCCTCACACATGCTAGGCAAGTGCTCTGACACTGAGCCCATGAAACAGGTATTTTAAAGAGATGTGAAATACCCTTGAATATTGAATTTTTTGAGTACTGAATTTTGAAGAGAAAAATTTTATATACTAGTTCATAGCAAACAATAAATAAATAAAATAAAACATATCCAAATAATAATGTTAGTAATGATGTTAAAATAATAATAAAAAAATGTCCTGGTACTGGAGATTTAACCTGGGGCACTCTGCCACCAAGCCACATACCAATACCTTTTTTTTTTATATGTATTTATTTTGAGACAGTCTTACGAAGTTGAATTGCCAAAGCTGACCTTAAATTTCCAATCTTCCTGCCTCAGCCAATTTGCTGGGATTACAGATAGGTGCTACCACACCAAACTCACCAAACATTACATATTTTTAGTGTAAAAATAGAAACTTTCAAATTTTAGGATAAAAAGAAAACAGTATTAGTGTATGTTAATAATAGAGATATAATTGTTTATCAAAATGATAATATAATGGCAAATCTATTAAATTAATATTTTGTTATCAGGCAAGTGTCTTTTTCTCTTACAACAATTTCTCTTATAACAATTGCATGAAACATATGTTTATGTGACAGAATCTCAAGCAATAAAGCTTCCTACAAATTTAAGATGTTGATATTAGAATGATGACAAACACCATCCAGGCACCTTCACTGAGTCTCTACCTAAAGGCACCATGTGGCTATTCTGACTCTGAGGTTTGCAGCCACCTGGGACTCTCAAAAGTAAACAGAGCACAGGTCTTCTTTTTTATTCTTAATCACTATATCCATCTGAGCTTCTGATCATAGCCCAACAATCAACACCAGTGAAAAGATGCTAGTTTTATCAACGTGGGACTCTGACCTCATTACTCAATATTTTCTTTGGTTTTGCAACACAATCATATTGAGGTATAATTTATTGTATGTATTATGGATATGTGAATCTGCATAATTAATGTATACAATTTGGTGAGTTTAGATATATGTATACTATCCTGGTGCCATAATCATAGAGTAATAAACATATCCATCACCTTCCTAAGTTACTTTGTATACTTGTATGCATGAGATATAACTTAACACATTAGATATAACTTAACATTAGATATAACTTAACGAATTTGTAAGTACACAATACAGTATTGGTAATTATAGGCACTAGGATAAACAGCAGATCTCTAGGACTTATTCATCTTCATAACTGAAATGTGTATCCATTGGATCAAAACTTTCTATATACCTCTCTTTCCAGCTCCCCAGGTACCTACCATTCTATTATCTGTTTCTATGTGTTTCACTGTGTCAGATATCTCCTATAAATGGAATCATGTAGCATTTGTTCTTCTATCTCTGGTTTATTTCACTTAGTGTGATCTCCATTAGGTTCACCCAAGTTGTTGCAAATAAGTTTCTGTTTTTAAAAGACTGAATGAAGTTCCATCTGTGTGCCTATTCCATCTGTGTCTGTACATGTGTGTATGTCACATTTGTCATATATCACATATGTCATATCTTGGCTCTTGTGAATAATGCTGTCATGGAAACTAAGATTCACTTATTTTTTCAAGATATTCATTTCAGTTTTCTTGGATGTATAGTATTAAGTAAGACTTCTAGATCACAGGATAGTTTTACATTTTTAATAACTGCTATACTGATTTTCAAAGTGGCAGTACTGTTCCTGTCAATAATGTAAATGGGTTTCAACTGCTCTATACCCTCACCAATACTTAGTCTTTTTGATAACAGCCATCCTGTGAGATATGGTGTGATAACTGATTTTGATTTTATTTGCATTTCCCTGATGATTAGTAATACTGAGTATCCTTCCATTTAGTTGGTAGCCACAGCTTTATCTTCTTTGTAGAAATGTCTATTCAAAACAATTGCCCAGTTTTGGAGTGAGTTATTTATTTTTTTCTATTGATATATTTTGTATAATAACCAATCATCAGGTAAATTGTTTACAAATACATTATCCCATTTCATAGGTTGTCATTTCACTCTATTGTTGTTTCTTCTGCTCTAAAGCTTTCTGGTTCAATATAGTCCCAACTGTCTATTTTCACATTTGCTGCATGTATTTTATGTTATATCCCAGAAAACATTGCCAGACCAGTGCCAAAATTTCTTCCTCATATTTTTATCCAGGAATTTTACAATTTCAGATCTTGTATTTAATTCATGAATCTATTTTGAGTTCACTAGTGTTTGTTGTAAGACAGAAGTCACATTTAATTATTTTGTATGTGTATATCCAATTGTCCCAGCATCATTTATTAAAGAGGTTATCCTTTTCCTGTTGTGTACCATTGACATCTTTGTGGAAGGTCAATTGATGATATGTGTGAGGGATTCTAGATTGTCTCTTCTGTTCCGTTTGTCTTTATGGCTCTCTTTATGTTAGCAGCATAAAGTTTGATTACCTTTGCGTTGTAATATATTTTGAAATTAGGATGTATGAAACTTCTAGCTTTGCTTTTTCTTCTCATGATTATTTTGACTATTCTGTGTATTTTATAGCTCTATATGAATTTTATGATAATTGTTTCTGTAAAAAATATAAAAATATCACAAGGGATGGCACTATCTTTATTTGATTTGGTTATTTTAACAATATTAATTCTTTCAATGCACAAATACAAGATGTCTTACCTACTTAGGAATTTAACCTAAAACATGAAATACTTATACACTTAAAACTAAAAAATGCTGATGAGAAAAATTAAAGTCCCAAATAAATATTGTCTTTTTTTTATCCCCTCTACAATGGGCAGACTAGTTTTCTGGCTCATTTCTGGGTAAGATACTTTCATTCATGATGTTCCCCTAAGAATTTCACTTTAAAATTTAGGAAATCAAAAAGCATAAAGAGATATCCTCTCTTCACACATTTTTTTCAAAGACTACAAAATGCTTACATGTTACCTAGTTGGAGATGGAAAAAAAAGAAAAAAAAATTAGAAAAAATAACACAAGTTGATATGTCAATAATTGTATCTGTATCATTATAATAAAAACTCCCAGCATATCATAAAATTAAATGAACTTTATCTGTTACCCTGGGGCTAGGTTTATATTCAAGAAGAGTAGATGCTGGGTGATATCCACATAAGTATCTATTCGTATTTAACTTATGTAAATTACTAATTTGAAAGAAGTCATGATTTTTGTGTTCATACTTAAGTCCTATCTGAAAAGCTTAATCTATTCCTGGCAGTGTCTTGAGAGTTGGGATTGAATTAAGATTCCTCAGAACTTTAAAAAAAAAATTCATAAAGAAAATATATATATATATTTTCTTTATGAATAATTGTATATATATATATATATATATATATATATATATATATACAATAGAATATTACTCAGTCATTTTAAAAAAGAATAAAATTATGGCATTTGCTAATAAATGGATGAAACTGGAGACCATCATGCTAATTGAAATAAGCCAGACCCACAAAGTCAAAGATGGAATGTCTTCTTTGATAATGTGGAAGTTAGTCCAAAGCAAAGAGTGAACATAAAAGAAAAGTGGAGGGGATTGGGGGACTCCATCAAAACCGATGAGAGATCAGTGGAGTAGTGGAAGGAGATTGAGGAAGCAGGAGGAGGTGGAAGGGGAGGGAAAATGGAAGAACAGCGGAATGAATCCACCTTTCCTATGTACATGTATGAATATACTACCGTGAATCTTACCTTTATGTATATCTATAAGACACTAATTTTTTTAAAGTTATAAGCAAATAGCAGAAAGATCAGTAGAATAGAAGGAAGGAAAGAGGAGAAAGGAGAAGGAAGAAAGAGGGGGAAATAATGAGTCTGAATGAGAGCAAATTATAGTCCATGCTTTTATAATTATGTCCAATTGAATCCTAATATTATGTGTAACTAAAAAGAACTAATAAAAATATCCATAACAGCTGCTAATATCACAGAAGCCAACTGAACATTTAAATACAACCACAATCCTTTCTAGACCTGTGGGAACCTCTTGGGAGATGTTATGATTCAGCAAAAGCTTCTCATTAAATATTGCATCTGTGCAAGTAGTGACTTAACACCCTTTTCTGTGCTGGGCTTGTCCTCCGTGTTGTCATGGTGTCCTCAGCATCTAACATGGCTTTTGGAACAAATCAGAATCTTAATATATGATTAGGAAATAAATGCAATTCTTCAAGTCTACCTTAAAGCCAGCTCTATATTCAGTGCACCTATGCAGTAAAATTTAAAGACACCCTTTCCACACCAGAACTCTGGAATTTTTCTGTTAGTGGATTTTATTGGCACAATCAACCTAGTGAAAATTTGCCAGTTCATACACTGGAACATTTTATAATTCCTACAGGGGAGCAGTACTTCCCAGCACATAGAATTGTACCATTATTGTGATTCCCAGGACATAGAATTGTGCTATTATTCCCACTCCCTTTACTTATTCTAAGAACAGCTCAGAATCCAGGCATTAAAGGAAAGGACCAAATTTCAAATACAAAAGTGACAAGAACTTCCATTTTCTTGACATTTTCCTGGGAGAATAGTGACTGTTATTAGGTTGGATTTGACAGCATTGATTGATTGTCAATTTGATGTAGGCGCACAATGCCCCCCCCTTTCATTTATTATTATTAAAGACCCTTTAAAATTTGAGTGATTTTTACCCAGTCTTCATTTTACCCTCCCCATGTATTCCTGTTTCCTATTTTCAGATTTGGAAAGGGGATAGTTTAACAACATGCTAGTTGGGAAGTCAATTTTTATTTTCATTTTTTTTTTTTTGTCCTGTGCTTCTCTGCTGGCTAGCTTTTTAAAAATTCTTCTTCTTTGCTTCAGCAAGTACAAGCCAAATTCAGACCCTTCTGATTTAAATACAATTCTTTGCAATGTCTTTGTCTTGTACCAGACCTTAGGGATTTTCTGAACTTTTGATTATAATTGATTTGGATCCCGTCAATTTTCAGTTAGACGAATGTACCCTAGAACAAAAGTGAGATTCCAGAAGCTATTGAACTCAATCTAGAGAATGCAGAATGCTCAATTCCTAGATATATTTTCTTTTATGTTCTTTAAATTTTCAAGAAGACCCAAAGTTGTGCTGTGTTTACATAGAGTACTATGTTTATTCCATTCTATAGGGAAGGATTTAAAAAATGAATAACGCTTACCCTTCGCTTGGACTCACATTTTTATATTGGTTCATTATAATTATACATGATATTGTGACTCATTATGCTGTATTTATACATGCACTTAACATATTTTGGTCAAGCTAATTTCCTAATACCTTCTGTTTTCCTTCCTTCCTCCCTCCCCAGATCTGCTTGCTTTACTGATTTCCCTTATATTATTATTATTGTTGTTGTTGTTGTTGTTATTATTGTTGTTGTTGTTATTATATTAATTAGTGCATTACAATTGTATACAGAAGCATAATTCATTGAAGTGTACTTTGAAGTATACTTACAAATGGATTGAGCATATCTTGGTTGATTTAACTTACTACTTCTCCATGTTCTCCCCTCCTCCCTCCTCTGCTATTGTTTGGACTCACCTTTTATCATCATTCTTCCAAACGTTTTTCTCCCTTATATTCATTCATTTTCTCACAGTACAGATTATCTTTCTATCTGTCTATCTATCAACTATGCATTGACCTTCATGAGCACTATTATAATACTTTACCTCAGGAATATTTTTACAAAACACTATGAAGAAAAGGTTATTTGTCCAATGCCTCAAAAACTTATTACAAGAAAACACATAAGAACAAATACATTAAAAAATTTAAAAACATATGAATGGGTTAGAATAGCTAAAAAGGAAAGCAGCTGACAAAATTAAGTTTTGAAAAAATTAATTTTATTTAGTGACTCATTCATGTGTGTGTATGTGTGCGTGTGTGTGTGTGTGTGTGTGTGTGTGAGAGAGAGAGAGAGAGAGAGACTGACCAACAGTCCTCTTCATTGATTTGGCAGTAAATGGAAATAGACAACACTTGCATGAGATATATACATGCATATAAAAAGATCTGACATGTGAACTTAAAGCATATATAAAAGTTAAAATAGTAAAAGCATAAGAGTAATGCACTTCTCAGTTTTGAAATGCATCCCTTGACAATTGCCACTGGGCCCAAGAGAATGGAGCTAGAGCTGAACTGGCACTTTGCCATGACATGAAGAAAACTAGGGCTCTGATGAATTTTGACATGGCAGCACTTGCCTCTCCTGAGGGACTTCCATATACTGATTTTCCTTCCTGAGGTAATAAGCACAAAGCTGCATTAAGTTATATTCTCTTCCCTGTCTTCCATACTGGAGAAATATAGTTAAGCACATTGCAGCACAAAAGGGAAAACAGGTAGCAAAGGGAGTCTGCTGACTAAGAGGGGTGTGTGGAAGGGAAACAGGATGCAGTTCTCCTTGCAAGTGAAAGGATGTATTTCCTTTTTTTTCTTTTTCTTTTCTTCCTGAGTGTCTGCTTATGGCACAGTTCCGTTACTAATAAGTAATGTGTACCTTAGAATCGTTTAACCCTGTAGCAGCCTGAGATTCCTGAGCTTTCAGAATCTGAAGCAGTTCATCTAAAAACAGGTGAGAAGCCAGTGAAGTAAGGGGAAAGCAAGTGTAGGATAGATCCACATCAGAAAATGACCCAGGAAATTACTCTGGAGGAGTCAAGTGCATGTCTGACCCAATGGAACCGACAAACACCATCTCAATGACATCCTGAGCTTCCTTCTATGCAACTGAGCTTCCACCTTCCTCCTCTTATTCAAGGTGAAATCCCTCACTCCCAAAGGATGGTTGGGAGATATTTGATGGAAATAAAAGAATACATCACTTTAGCCTGTCACTCTACATGTCTTCTTCCTACAGGTTTACCAGGGGAGTCTCCCAGTCTGCAGTCCACAGAACAATATGGAGTTACTGCTCTTTATCTCTCTCTTTTCCTCTCTCCATTCTTCTCCCTCATCTTCTCCATGTTGTACTCTCTCTCTCCTCCATTCTTTGTAATTCAATTTAAAGTAAACTAAAGGAAAAGCCCAAACAGAAATGTTTTATGTTAACATCTCAAAAGCCCAAGTACACACTGTGATATGGCATCTTTTGTTACAGCTCATTTCATCCAGCTAGCACAGAATTTCATAATGGTAAATATTCATTATTTCAATTCATCAAAAGCATATTGTTATTATCATCATTCATCATAACAAATGTCATTAAATGTAGCCCCTGCTTTGAATAGATACAAGTATTATATATAAACAAAAGTAGATATAAACACATAAAAATATAACTTATTAAATTATAATAAGATAACTTACCTGTTCTACCCTTACTTCCACTCCAAAAAGTGATTTTCTGAAGCAGGTGTATAGTGTTATTCATATTCATTATTTCTACAATGTCTGTTATATTAGCCACTTAATAGAGGTCTTTTGTGTTTTTAAAGAATGAGGTCTATCATAGACCTTGAATGACTAGTAGCATCAAGCCAAAGATTCTGTTGGAATTCAATGAAAGTTCGAGGGACACTTCACAAAGCATAGACCTTAAACAAAACTACAACAATAAAATAGTCAGGCACAGTCTCACATATCTAAAATCCCAGCAGCTTGGGAGGATGAGGCAGGAAGATTGAGGTTTCAAAGCCTGCCTCAGCAGCTGAGCAACTTAGCAAGACCGTGTCTTAAAATAAAATATATATTTAAAAAAGGCTGGGAATGTGGTTTGGTGATTAAGCACCACGAGGGTCAATTCCTGGTTTAAAAAATAAAAAAAATCTGAGAGGACTTCTTTCTTAGGCTCTTAGGTGAAGATCTAAATAGGATTGGTGTGGATGTTTTAGAAGTTTCCTTAGATCTTTTGATAGTCAGGTACATGCTTTGTTTCAGTAGTCTAAGGAATCTCTTGAGAGTGAAAGAGACATGTTAGAACCCTGCTTTAGGAATTAAAGTGGAGTGGTCCTGTGCAGAAAGGATTGTGTAGAGGGGATGATGGAGGCAAGGAGTTTGTAGATACAGATTAAGAAATACTTAAGTGCTATTAGGAAGAAAAGGAGGAGACAAAAGGAAGGACGCAAGGGCAGATAAAAGTAATAGTATTTAGTGGGCAGTTAAGGAGCAAGAGAGAAAAAAAGGGTCATTAATAATGTAGTCCTCTATATTGAATAATAAGAAAGTATGAGGATAATATTAAGCTCTCCAGAAAAATATAATTATAGCATGATGGTAAAGAATATAAATTTGAGTTGAGACCAGCTAAACTCTTCACTGGAAAATGACAGGTGAAGACTGTCTGAGAAGGATCACATTACTGTATTCCATGTGTAATTATCTCCAAAATTAGTATTTGGAGGCTACAGACTGTACCAAAACAAGAGAAAGTGGTTCCTTCTAGAGATCCACCCATTTTTTTTCCTTGGAAATGTGTAGCTGGATCTTTAAATGGACATTCATACCTTCTCCTAAAGCTTCCTCATTCTCATCCATATACCTTATTGTTTTGATTCACATTTTATCTTATAAGTGATATGTATATAAGTGATATTTCAGGGCAAATGCCTCATCTATTAAGAAAATCTGTCTCCAGACTCTTGTTTCCATTTGTTCAATGGAAGCTGCACTTTTGACTATTTTGCTTTCCCAATTTGATATTTGATGTTATAAGCATTTTCCTGTTTAATTGAACATGGAAGAAAATTTTCCTGTAATCTTTCACTGCTTCTATTGTTATTTGTTTAAAGAGAGAAAAGTGAGTCAAAATCCTTGTAAATTATGCTACCCTGGGGATCATAAGGTCTTATTTTGAGACATAAGAAGAAATTCTAGACTACATTTCAGAGGTTTTAAGATTAAGAAATTGGTCTCACTGAAGGATTGAAAAGGAGGATACAAAATTTTTACGTATATTCAACTATGTAAATGTTGCTTATTCTTTGTTGATGATATCTAAATGAACAGATATGTACATATGGGTGCTTCATTTCAGTAGGACTGTATAAAAAACATTGGAGAAGTGTCATAACTCCAGTGGCACCAGCAGAATATCTTTTCTGCATTCTATGGTGGTTCATAATTTATTCTTGAGAAGGAAGGCATATATATTGTGGCATGCTTAGTAAAACATATTTTTTTTCTGTTTTGAGATACTATGTTCCTAGCACTATAACTGCCTCACTTAACATCTACTTCACCTAAAGGCAGTAAAGTGGTTAAAATATATTTTGGATGAATTATAAGTTCTTTCAGACACTATGATATTTTTGAGAGATTTAAAACCTTTTCTTGATGAAGATGCCCTTTGAAAACATGAAACTATTATCCTCTTCTTGGGTTAAATTGAAACTTAGGAATCCAAAGGACATAGAAAGTGTCATAGTAAAAGCTTTATAAATGAGAACCATAGGATCAGCCATTAGAATAAAAAAATAACCAGGACTTTAATTATTTTTTTCATGGAGTGAGGTTATTATTTTCCCTGAGGACTTGCCTTTTCCACTATTTCATTTTACCTCCATGGTTTCCAATTCACACTAAATGGAGGTACACTATAGCTCATATTTTTCTTCCACAAAGGCTACTTATTCTTTAATAAGGACAGGTAGTGGTTTCTTTGTGGAGCTAATTGACTTTCTTGCTGTGCTCATAGAACCTTAGTGCTAAAGTAATGAGTTTTAGATAAATAATGGAAGTTCCGTAACTTTATCAAAGTATACTTTCAAAAGATGTTGATAGTTCATCTAATAAAGATTAAGTAAAGAAAAACTATTTTAAATTATTAAGATATTGCAGAACATACATGTATTTTTAAGTCTGTTCTTTTAAAACCCTAAATGAAGTTTTCCAGGAAACCTAAATGTAAATAGTTCATGAGGCTAGCACATGAATGTCTCCATATGAAATAGAAAATATGTTGATAGTATTTACTTTAGATTTGAATCTAGAAAACAAGACCTATTGCCCAGGAAACAGAAACCATATGTGATAAATACAATTAGTGCAGTGAAGCTTGCAAATATTAACTTGAACAAGATTATATATCTAAATGTCTGACTGTATAGGAGAAATAAGCACAATATTAGTTTAGCCATAGAGCATGGATTGTACAGGAATATGGCTTGTATATGAAGCTGGAAGACAGTCTGAAGTTTCTTTGGATAACAGGAAGGTGCTAAAAAGTGTTCAGGGGGATAGGGTTGTGGCTTGGTGGTAGAGCACTTGCCTAGTATGTGTGCAATGGCTGGGTTTGATCCTCAGCACCACATTAAAAAAACGAACAGAAAATAAAAGCATTATGTCCATATACAAGTAAAATATATTTCATAAAATAAATGTATAGGGAGGCAAGAATATCTTTTTCATCTACTTTAGACTAAGTCCTTTTTGGTTTACCATAAATTTGCTGCTGTTACCTATGCAGATATCATGTTCTTAAGTATAGTTGTATAATATCAATGCTAACATTTTTTAATTAGTTGCTCAAAACATTACAATGATCTTGACATATAATATATCATACATTTGATTCAAATGGGGTATGAATTCTTATTTTTCCCACATGTACAGATTGCATGATTACATTGGCTATACAGCCATGTTTATACATACTGCCATACTAGTGTCTGTTGTATTCTGCTGCCCTTCCTATCCCCTTCCTATAAGGCTGCTATTAAAATCACTTATAGTTAAATATGAGAAAGAACAGTGCCTGAGAAAATTTCAGGATATCATGGACCCCAAGTGGGTGATGTACTTGTGGAAAAATTATCATGCATAGAACATATATAACTAACATGGAGTTATTTTTCTTTCCTATGGCATTTCATCCATAAATTCAAGTTATAAATTTCATAGTTTTATATGTAAAAAATTTTAAATGACGTATTTGTATTTTGACATTTTTGTCTACTTTTCAAGTTTTTTTTTAATCAAGACAATTTAACTAACTTACAAAATATTCTTGGGTACCAATTATTATATGTAGATTCTTATTCATAAGCCCAAATTGTGTGCTTAGAAGTAATAATTCTATCCACACATTTCTTGATCTTCCATGTTCAAATATTTAAAGAAAGATTTTTTTTTATTGTAGAAACAGAGCAGGTAAAAGTCTATAATGGAAGACCTCCTTACATAGAGACTTACACATATTATAGATCTTCACATAGAAAACACAATGCATGGTCTTTGTGGCTACACAGCTGTCATAAATCTCTTTTTCCAAGCCCTGACTACAAGGAGGAAGTATCAAGGTATTCTCACATGCTACACTTATCCCCTATTGAGAAAACAATACATACTGTGAGATGAGCTGTTAATCATGAAGTGAGTTTTCTATGTAAACAAAGTGACAGTGCAGAGAGTGAAAGAAAATAAAGACAATCCTCAGCACCACCATGTATAAATAAAATAAAGGTATTGTGTCCAACTACAACTAAAAAATAAATATTTAAAAAAGGCATACAAACCAATGGGGAAAAAATGGAATGTTTAGAAATAAGTCCTCACATATGACCAAATTATTTTTCATAGAGATGATAAGCCTTTTAATGCAAAAAGACATTCTTTTCAATAAATTGTGATAAGAAATGGATACATACACAAAATAAAAATGGTGGACATTTGCCTACTACTACATACAAAAATTAACTTAAAATAGATTAATTATGTAAACAAACATAAGACCTAAAATCATAAAACTCTTAGAAGAAACTATTTTTTATCATATCTCATAAGAAATTAATATGGAAGCCAGGCATGGTGGCACAAGCCTGTAATCCCAGTCACTTGGGAGGCTGAAAAAGGAGATGGGAGATTTGATTGATTCAAAGGCAGTCTCAGCAAAAGCAAGACACTAAGCAACTCACTGAGACCCTCTAAATAAAATACAAAATAAGACTGAGGATGTGGCTTACTGGTCAGTGCCCGAGTTCAATCACAACTACCAAAAAAAAAAAAAAAAAAAGAAGCAGCAGCTAGTATTCAAAATGTCTAGAGAATACCTAAAACTTAACAAACAACCTTATCAAATGAACAAAGAACATGAATAGATATTTATTCAAAGAAAATACATAAAAATGTTCAAAAATGGCATAAAAATGTTCAACATCATTAATTGTTAGGAAAAATGATAGTCAAAAGTACAATGAGGGAGCCCAGGCCTAGGTCAGGCGTAGGATGCCCTTGCCGATATGCCAACCCATACCAGAGCCTAGGCCCAGACATAGAACGACCCATGCTGACCCACACAGGAGCCCAGGCTCAGGACAGCCCCAACTGATGCCCCCAGCATCCCAGGTCAAGCCTCCTCTCTGGAAGTTGTTGTCTGCATCTTGCAACACCCCACTGCTATCTTGAGTTAACACCACTATTGTTGCCACTCACATTAGTTGCAGTAGCATCCATCTTGGGACACCAGTGGGGAACTGGAAGCCCAACACCAAGGTGAGGTACCAGTGGTATTCTGCACAAACACTACAAAATTATAGGGTAGAAAATGTAATACCTCAGATCTGCACTGCAAGAAAGGAAGACACATGAAAAAACATGAAAAAACAATGGAAGAAAATACCCCAAGAAAACCAAGATACTGTAACAAGTTTATTAAATATCAGAAATAATTCATAATGTTCATAATTAAAATGATCTGTGAATTAAAGAATGCCATGAGAGAGCAAATACAGGAAAAACTTGAACATTTTCACAAAGAGATAAGAGAGCAAATACTGACATTTATTGATCACACCAACAAAGAGTTAAAGGAGCAAATATAGGCAGCAAAAGATAACTACAAGAAAGAGATAGAAATTCTGGAAAAAAAAAAAAAAACTAAATATCCTTAAAACGAAGGAAACAATAAACCAAATAAAAAACTCAATAGAAAGCATCACCAACAGACTAGACCACTCGGAAGACAGAACATCAGATAATGAAGACAAAATATACAATCTTTGGATCCAACATGGCGGCGGGCAGAGAGGCTGCACTTTCAACACACCCCCAGTGATGGGGTCATAAAGTCGCAAGGATAACACTTGGATTCTACCAACGGAGAATCTCCTAGCAAAATTCCACTGAAGAGAGACTGGCCGGGAGCTACTAGGATTTTTTTGAACCATCTGTGTGACCCGGACGAGCAAAACCCTGCCACGAGACGCGGAGTTCCAGATCCACCAGCCACAGTCCGTACGCCGCGGGCGCAGCTGCAGATCCGTCCGCCCGCCCGCAGCCAAAGTGACTGGGTCCTGCTAGACTCTGAGACACAGCTTGGAAGGAAGAAGTCTTTAGCCAAGCCTTCACGAGCCAGGAGCTGAGGCCAACCGGGCTGGACCAGTCCCACCCCTCCCTTCGGACACTCCAGCAAGGAGCCTGGGGCCCCGCCATAGCAGAGAGGTGACGTCATCGGAGTTCAGCTGGTGGAATTTCTTCCCAGCAGAATCCACTTTAGCAGGTGCATGACTCCCCATACTGATACAAGCAGCCAGGAAACTTCATTGACTTCTCAGGGGTCGTGTCCGTAGGGAGGCAGAGGGGATCCCCTACCCCCAGCCCCCCATATCACCAGCGGTGACTCCCAAGGTCTTAACCGCCAGTTTACCACAGCACTGGGGCTTAAAAGGGACACGCGGTGGGGCTGCAAGTGTAACTAGATCTCCGGGGAATCACTTCTGGGGAACAGGACCTGGCTGGCAGGCTGACAGGAGGAAGGGGGTTAAGGGCTGGAGAAGTGAAATGGCTCTGGACTGACAAGTCTGAGAGACCCCCAGGAGACGCCCTACAGAGATAGCTCTCAGCAGGTAGAGAGCAGACGCTCCGCTTGGAGGGCACAGCTCTGCCTACTGGAAGAGAAGAAGGTGGATCTCTAAGACTTTAATTTTTGTTGTTGTTGTTGTTGTTGTTGTTGTTGCTGTTGTCGATATTTGTTTCTCTCCTTTCTCTCTGTCTGTTCCTTTCTCCCCTTTTCCTTCTCTCTTTTTATCTCATTTCAAGTTTTATTGTTCTTTTCATTCCCCTCTAATCTATCTCTCTCTGTATCCTTTTTTCTTTTTAACAGCACCTTCATTCCCCTACCCCCCAACTTTCATCCCAAGCATTACATCTTCCATTTCGTGTAATTGTCTAAATGCAAATAGGTGAATGTCTCGAGGCTGTCTATAAGACTCCTAAATACCTAGCTACTACCAACACCCTGATCCAATTGCCTGGTAGTATCCACCTTCAGTGGAGCAATCTTCTAAAGTAGCCAAGACATACTAACCATCGTACCACCAGAGCACCTAACCTAAACATATAGTCCTAAGAACAAACAACAAATCACTATATGCATACAGAACCTAGAAGCCTTATATGAATTGAATGAATCAGCCTTAAAGTACAACAAAGCTCAACATTTCTAGACATAATCTCCCACCACAAAAGAGAGACAACAGAGATATACAAAGCCAAAACAAATGTATAGGAGAAAGCAGTTACAAAGCAGTCAAACAGAGCTGGAAAGCAACGTGAACAATATGAAAAAAACAAGGGAAAAAAGGGTTACAAACAATACAGGACAACCTAAATATACAGGAGGACCTAGAAGAATCAGAAACATGGACAGGGAAAGAAATCAAGGCATACCTAACTCAGATGAAACGGAATATTAGAGAAGACATGAGACAGCAAATCCAAGCATTGAAAGTATATTTTGAAAAGGAACTAACCAAACAAATTCAATCCGCAAAGAATGAGCTTTACCAGGAGATAGAGGTGTTAAAAAAAAATCAAGCTGTAATCCTAGAAATGCAAGAAACCATAAATCAGATTAAAAGCACTAATGAGAATATTACAAACAGACTAGATCAAGTAGAAGTCAGAACATCAGATAATGAAGACAAAGTTTATCAACTTGAAAAGAATATAGCCAACACAGAAAAGATGCTTAAATCTCACTAGCAATCTATCCAAGAGATATGGGATCTCATCAAAAGACCAAATTTGAGAGTCATTGGGATAGAAGAAGGCACAGAGGTTCAGTCCAAAGGAATGGATAGCTTATTAAATGAGATAATACTAGAAAACTTCCCAGAGATGAAAGATGAAATGAATTGCCAAATCCTGGAAGCCTACAGGACCCCAAACATCCAAAACCATAATAGACCAACTCCAAGACACATAATTATGAAGATAGCTAACATACAGGACAAGGAGAGAATACTAAAAGCTACTAGAGAAAGGAGGCAGATTACATTTAGGGGTAAACCAATTAGGTTAACGACTGATTTTTCATCACAGACTTTGAAAGCGAGAAGATCCTGGAACAACGTATTTCAAACACTGAAAAATAATGGATTCCAACCAAGAATACTGTATCCAGCAAAACTAAGCTTCAGATTTGACAATGAAATTAAAATATTTCACGATAAACAAAAGCTAAAAGAATTCGCAGCCAGAAAACCAGCATTGCAAAGCATTTCGAGCAAAATACTACAAGAAGAGGAATTGAAAAATAGAGCCCAAAACTAACAGTGGGAGGTATCTAAGTAAAGGGGGAGAAAAATAACCAAAGAGGGAAAACTAGCCAATCTAAAATAAATAAATAAATAAATAAACATGACTGGAAGTACAAACCATATTTCAATTGTAACCTTAAATGTTAATGGCTTAAATTCACCAATCAAGAGACATAGGCTAGTAACCTGGATTAAAAAAACAAATCCAACAATATGCTGCCTTCAGGAGACTCATATGATAGGAAAAGACATACACAGACTGAAGGTGAAAGGTTGGGAAAAATCATATCACTCACATGGCCCTTGGAAGCAAGCAGGAGTGGCCATACTCATATCAAATAAAGTCAACTTCAAACCTAAGGTAATCAAAAGGGATAAAGAAGGACATTATATACTGTTAAAAGGAACCATCCACCATCAAGACATAACAATTATCAATTTATATGCACCAAACATTGGTGCTGCAATGTTCATAAAACAAACTCTCCTCAAGTTCAAGAGTCAAATAGACCACAACACAATAATTATGGGGGACTTCAACACACCGCTCTCGCCATTGGACAGATCCTCTAGACAAAAGCTGAACAAAGAAACTATAAAACTCAATAACGCAATCAATAACCTAGACTTAACCGACATATATAGAATATAGCAACCATCATCAAGTGGATACACATTCTTCTCAGCAGCACATGGATCCTACTCAAAGATAGACCATATATTATGCCATAGGGCGACTCTCAGTAAATATAAAGGTGTGGAGATAATACCATGCACCATATCTGACCATAATGGAATGAAACTGGAAATCAATGATAAAAGAAGGAAGGAAAAATCCTGCATCACCTGGAAAATGAACACTATGTTACTGAATGATCAGTGGGTTACAGAAGATATAAAGGAGGAAATCAAAAAATTCCTAGAGATAAACGACAATACAGACACAACATACCGGAATTTATGGGACACAATGAAAGCATTTTTAAGAGGGAAATTCATTTCCTGGAGTTCATTCCTCAAAAAAAGAAAAAAACAACAAATAAATGAACTCACACTACATCTTAAAACCTTAGAAAAGGAAGAGCAAAACAACAGCAAATGTAGCAGAAGACAAGAAATAATTAAAATCAGAGCAGAAATCAACGAAATTGAAACAAAAAAAACCATTGAAAAAATTGATAAAACTAAAAGTTGGTTCTTTGAAAAAATAAATAAGATTGACAGACCCTTAGCCATGCTAACGAAGAGAAGAAGAGAGAGAACTCAAATTACCAACATACGGGATGAAAAAGGCAATATCACAACAGACACTACAGAAATACAGAAGATAATTAAAAAGTATTTTGAAACCCTATATTCCAATAAAATAGAAGATAGTGAAGATATCGATAAATTTCTTAAGTCATATGATCTGCCCAGATTGAGTCAGGAAGACACACACAATTTAAACAGACCAATAACAAAAGAAGAAATTGAAGAGGCCATCAAAAGACTACCAACTAAGAAAAGCCCTGGACCGGATGGGTATACAGCAGAGTTTTATAAAACCTTCAAAGAAGAATTAATACCAATACTTTTCAAGCTATTTCAAGAAATAGAAAAAGAAGGAGCTCTTCCAAATTCATTCTATGAGGCCAACATAACCCTGATCCCAAAACCAGACAAAGACACTTCAAAGAAAGAAAACTACAGACCAATATCTCTAATGAACTTAGATGCAAAAATTCTCAATAAAATCCTGGCAAGTCGAATACAAAAACATATCAAAAAAATTGTGCACCATGATCAAGTAGGATTCATCCCTGGGATGCAAGGCTGGTTCAATATACGGAAATCAATAAATGTTATTCACCACATCAATAGACTTAAAGATAAGAACCATATGATCATCTCGATAGATGCAGAAAAAGCATTTGACAAAGTACAGCATCCCTTTATGTTCAAAACACTAGAAAAACTAGGGATAACAGGAACTTACCTCAACATTGTAAAAGCTATATATGCTAAGCCTCAGGCTAGCATCATTCTAAATGGAGAAAAACTGAAGGCATTCCCTCTAAAATCTGGAACAAGACAGAGATTCCCTCTCTCACCACTTCTATTCAATTTAGTTCTTGAAATACCAGCCAGAGAAATTAGACAGACAAAAGAAATAAAAGGCATAAAAATAGGAAAAGAAGAACTTAAATGATCGCTATTTGCGGATGACATGATAATATAATTAACAGACCCAAAAGGGTCTACAAAGAAACTGCTAGAGTTAATAAATGAATTCAGCAAAGTGGCAGGATATAAAATCAACACGCAAAAATCAAAGGCATTCCTGTATATCAGCAACAAAACTTCTGAAATGGAAATGAGGAAAACCACTCCATTCACAATATCCTCAAAAAAAAAAAAAAAAAAAAACTTGGAAATCAACCTAACAAAAGAGGTTAAAGATTTATACAAAGAAAACTACAGAACCCTAAAGAGAGAGATAGAAGAAGATCTTAGAAGATGGAAAAATGTACCCTGTTTATGGATAGGCAGAACTAACATCATCAAAATGGCGATATTAACCAAAGTTCTCTACAGGTTTAATGCGATGCCAATCAAAATCCCAACGGCATTTCTTGTAGAAATAGATAAAGCAATCATTAAATTCATATGGAATAACAAAAGACCCAGAATAGCAAAAGCAATGCTAAGCAGGAAGTGTGAATCTGGAGGTATAGCGATACCAGAGTTCAAACTGTACTACAAAGCAATAGTAACATAAACAGTGTGGTACTGGTACCAAAAGAGGCAGGTGGATCAATGGTACAGAATAGAGGACACAGAAACCAATCCACAAAATTACAACTTTCTTATATTTGATAAAGGGGCTAAAAACATGCAATGGAGGAAGGATAGCATTTTCAACAAATGGTGCTGGGAAAATTGGAAATCCATATGCAACAAAATGAAACTGAATCCCTTTCTCTCACCATGCACAAAAGTTAACTCAAAATGGATCAAGGAGCTTGATATCAAATCAGAGACCCTGCACCTGATAGAAGAAAAAGTTGGCTCCGATCTTCATATTGTGGGGTCAGGCTCCAAATTCCTTAATAGGACGCCCATAGCCCAAGAGTTAATAACAAGAATAAACAAATGGACTTACTTAAACTAAATAGTTTTTTCTCAGCAAGAGAAACAATAAGAGAAGTAAATAGGGAGCCTACATCCTGGGAACAAATCTTTACTCCTCACACTTCAGATAGAGCCCTAATTTCCAGAATATACAAAGAACTCAAAAAATTAAACAATAAGATAACAAATAACCTAATCAACAAATGGGCCAAGGACCTGAACAGGCACTTCTCAGAAGAGGACATACAATCAATCAATAAGTACATGAAAAAATGCTCACCATCTCTAGCAGTCAGAGAAATGCAAATCAAAACCACCCTAAGTTACCATCTCACTCCAGTAAGATTGGCAGCCATTAGGAAGTTAAACAACAATAAGTGCTGGTGAGGATGTGGGGAAAAGGGTACACTTGTACATTGCTGGTTGGACTGCAAATTGGTGCGGCCAATATGGAAAGCAGTATGGAGATTCCTGGGAAAGCTGGGAATGGAACCACCATTTGACCCAGCTATCGCCCTCCTCGGACTATTCCCTGAGGACGTTAAAAGAGCATACTATAGGGATACTGCCACGTCAATGATCATAGCAACACAATTCACAATAGCTAGACTGTGGAACCAACCTAGATGCCCTTCAATAGATGAATGGATAAAAAAAATGTGGCATCTATACACAATGGAGTATTATGCAGCACTAAAAAATGAGAAAATCATGGAATTTGCAGGGAAATGGATGGCATTAGAGCAGATTATGCTAAGTGAAGCTAGCCAATCCTTAAAAAACAAATGCCAAATGTCTTCTTTGATTTAAGGAGAGCAACTAAGAACTGAGCAGGGGGAAACAGCATGAGGAAAAGATTAACATTAAACTGAGATGAGTGATGGGAGGGAAAGGGAGAGAGAAGGGAAATTGCATGGAAACGGAAGGAAACCCTCATCGTTATACGAAATCACATATAGGAGGTTGTGAGGGGAAAGGGGGGGAAGGGAGAGATCTGAACAACAGATGAGGTAGAGAGGGAAGATGGGAGGGGAGGGGAGGGGGGATAGTAGGGGATAGGAAAGGCAGCAGAATACAACAGTCACTAATATGGCATTATGTAAACATTGTGAATGTGTAACGGATGTGATTCTGCAATTTGTATTTGGGGTAAAAATGGAAGTGCATAACTCACTTGAATCAAATGTATGAAAGATGAAAAAAATAAAATAAAATAAAATAATAAATAAATAAAATAAAATGATTAAAATGAAAAAAAATATATATATACAATCTTGAAAATACAGTTGACCACACAATGAAGATGGTAAGAAACCATAAATAGAACATCCAAGAATTATGAGATAGCATCAGAAGGCCAAATCTAAGATTTATTGGGATAAAGGAAGGCACAGAGATTCAAAGTAAAAGAGTACACAATCTCTTCAGTGAAATAATATTGGAAAATTTCCCAAACATGAAGAACGTATTGTAAAACCTAAAACAAGAGGCTTACAGGACACCAAGTGCACAAAATTACAACAGATCTACACCAAGGAACATTATAATAAAAATGTGTAGCATACAAAATAAGGATAGAATCTTAAAGGCCACAAGAGAGAGGAATCAGATCACATGTAGGGGGAAACTAATTCATATCTCAGCAGATTTTTCAATCTAGACCCTTAAAGCCAGAAGATCCTGGAACAATATATACCAACCTCTGAAAGACAATGGATGCCAACAAAGAATCTTATATCCAGCAAAAGTAAGCTTCAAGCATGATGACAAAATAAAAATCTTTCATGATAAACAAAATTTTAAAAAAATTTACAGCAAGAAAGCCTCCACTACAGAGCATTCTCAGCAAAATATTCCATGAGGAGGAAATGAAAAACAACAATGGAAATCATCAATGGGAGGAACTAAACTAAAGGAACGACCAATCAAAGAAGAAACCAAGTCAAGTTAAAAATAAACTAAAATGTCTGGGAATATAAATTGTATTTCAATAATAACCCTGAATATTTAGGGCCTAAACTCATCAATTAAAAGACATAGATTGACAGATTGGATTTAAAAAAAAAAAGACCCCTAGAAAAGTCTGCTTTTAAGAGACTCATCTCACAGGAAAAGACATCCACAGGTTGAAGGTGAGAGGGTGGTAAAAAAAAAAAAACGAAATACCACTCACAGGAACCACATAAAGAAGTAGGAGTTTCTATCCTCATATCAGATAAAGTGGACTTCAAACCAAACCTAGTGAAAAAGGATAAATAAGGATATTTTATACTGCTTATGGGATTTATACATCAACAAGACATAACAAACATAAATATCTATGCCCCAAACTATGCATCTATATATATCAAATAAAACCTTCTCAACTACAATAATCAAATAGACCACAACACAATAATATTGGGTGACTTTAATATACTTTTCTCACCACTAGATAGATCTTCCAAACAATAAACCAAATAAAAAACTCAGTAGAACTCAACAGCCCATGGATCCTTCTCCAAAATAGATCATATGTTATACCACAAAGCAAGTCTTAGCAAATACAAAAAAATAGAGACACTACCCTGCATTTTATCTTACCATAATGAAATGAAATTAGAACTCAATGACAAAATAAAAAACACAAGCAACTCCAACACCTGGAGACTAAATAATATTCTATAGAATGATGCATGGATAACAGAAGACATCAGGGAGGAGATAAAAAAATTCTTAGGAACTGCACATGTGGTGTGACACTACATCATTTAAAGTTGTGCTACAATTGTGTACAATGAATCAAAATGCATTCTACTGTCATATATACTTAATTAAAGTTAATTAATTAATTAATATAAAAAATTCTTAGAGGTCAATGAGAACTCTGATACAGCTTATCAAAATCTCTGGGACACTTTGAAGGAAGTGATAGGAAGAATGTTCATTGTATTAAGCTCATTCATTAAAAGAAGAAAAAGTCAACAAGTAAATGACCTGACATTACAACCAAAGCCCTATAAAAGAAGAACAAACCAACAACAAAGTAGCAGAAAACAGGAAATAATTAAAATACAGGCATAAATCAATGAAATTGAAACAAAAGAAACAATTTAAAAAATTGACAAAACAAAAAATTGGTTATTTGAAAAATAAATAAAATCGACTAATTCTTTCCAAGGTAACTAAAAGAAGGAAAGATAAATCTCAAATTACTAAAATTCATGATGAAAAAGGAAATATCACGACAGACACTACTGAAACACAGAAGACATATTGGAAACTATTTTGAAAATTTATACTCCAGTAAAACAGAAAACCTCGAAGACACCGACAAATTTCTAGAGGCATATGATAACCCAAACTGAGTCAGGAGGTCATACACTATTTAAACAGATCAATTTTAAGCAAGAACATAGAAGACTCCATCAAATGCCTACCAACCAAGAAATGCCTGGAACCAGATGGATTCATAGCTGGGTTCTGCAAGATCTACAAAGAAAAATTAATACAAATACTTCTCAAATTATTCCATGAAATAGAAAAGGAGGGAACCCTTCCAAATACATTCTATGAGGCTAGTATCTTCCTGATACCAAAACCAGACAAAGACACATAAGGAAAGAAATTTCAGACCAATATCCCTGATAAACATAGATGCAAATGTTCTCAATAATATTCTGGAAAATTGCTTACAAAAACATAATTAAAAATAATGTACCAAGATCAAGTGTATGTGTGTGTGTATGTGTGTGTGTGTATATATATACACACACACACACACACAAACATTGATTTCTAGAATGTATAAAGAACTCCTCAAACTGTAATGGAAAAGACTGCAGACAACACAATAAATAAGAACACAGTCAAGAAAAAATACAAACAAGCAAAAAAGGAAGACCTAATACCCCAAAGCAGGAAAAAATAATCAACCTTACCAGTAATCACAGGAAACCATTATCCAAGCTGTTTTCAAGCAACATACCTGCTAAAAAAAAGTGCATTCTATATATGTGTTATGAAGGAGAAGATTGAGTTAAATTTTTCATTAAATTTTTCATTGATGTTGGAGATAAAACTGGGTACAAACACCTTTATGATTACTTTGACAATATTTAATAAGGCTGAATTATATGAATTATTCTCTAGTTAACCCATAGCACAGGTAACTGTGGGACATCTGCAAAAATGTTCCATGCAGCATTTTTATATAAAAGAAAATCTGAAAATGATCTGTTTCTACCAATAGATTCTTAAATTCATAATATACATCTTGTTCAGAAATGCTATATGAGAGTAACCCAACTAGCTTTCTACTTTTAAATATGCAAAATTCAAAAAAATAAAACACAATATGACATCAATATGTAGCAAACAAAAAATTTCCTATATTTTGTAAAAATATAAGATCTCTTTGCTTTGAACTGTAGCAAACCAAATTCAAAATTGTGACTAACACTTGGAACAGAAGGCATGTTTTTGTTTTTGTTTATATGTGATTAGCTTAATTGTTTTTTATTTGTTGTTTTTAGACTGAAGAAAGGTAAAAAGAAGTTTTAACTGTTATGTGATTGCTTATTTTCTATAGAAAATGGAAGGCAAAGCAAATATGACAAAAAATTTACATTTGTTCTTTTTTGTTATGTTAGATGGCTGTTTTCAAATTACCATTTTTATACAATTATTTTTCTCAAGTTAAGAGTAAGCAGTGATGTTGATGATGATGATGATGATTATCATTTTAGTTGTTGATGGACCTTTATTTTATTCATTTATTTTTATGTGGTGCTGAGAATAAAACCTAGTGTGTCACAAGTGCTAGGCAAGTGCTCTACCACTGAGCTACAACCGAAGTTCCAATGATGTTCTTTTTGTTCCATAAAATATGCTTAATGTGAATTTTGTCACAATTCATTTCCATTGGACCTTTGAAAGATTAATTCTCAATTTTTAACACACATATCACCTGGTCACCTGGGATGTGAGAAATGATTATGAAATAGTGTCAATTTCCAATGAAGTGTCCAGAAAGTGAAGCCTGAATAAATATGGAGGCAGCAAGAAAATATGGAAATCTCAATAATAACATACAGTGCACATAATTCCCTCCATATGTCCCAACCCAAGAGTCTTAGAGAAATATACTTTAAAGCATGTATCATATATGTACATATATGATACATATCTGACCATATATGTATCATATATGTACATATTTAATGACTGTTCCCTGAAACAGCATACACATCAGCTACCTTTATGTAATTGGCAGGAACTCAACACTAAAAATACTCCAGTAATCAGCTCAGGTTGAACAAATGAAGTTTTTTTTTAATTTAATTTTTTTATTTCTATGTGATGTTGAGGATTGAACCCCGTGCCTCACACATGCTAGGCAAGTGCTCTGCCACTGAGCTACAGTCCCAGCCTAAATGAAGTTTTTTCATTCCTCACCAATCAGTAAGCAGCCAGGTCCAAACACAAGGAGAATCACACTCTGTCAGATTCATAAGTTCCTGAGAAGAGGATACAAACCTTATGTCCTTGGACAATGCCAAGCTCTTTATCTTATCTTTCCTTTCACTGCACTGGAATGTTGCCTTTGTCCAAATTGCTACCTCAATAATCATGAATGAAATTCAGTACAAAATGGATGTGGAATTTCTGATTTATTAGATGCTAAGAGAATCCAATACTCTGTCATAATAGTGAATAGGAAAGAAATTAATTCTTCGATGAATAGAATTGCTATTTAGCTGCTTTGTTTCTCTTTAAAGTATAACCTAAATTGGAATAATTATCATTGTAAGTCAGGAACCTAAAGTGGCCCAAATTATTTTTCTTGTTCAATTCAGTAATTGTACTTGCATTAATAACAGTATTTGTCTATAGAGCTCCAGACATTTCAGCTTGTTAGGAATTGTTTAAGCCAAATCAAATATTATTAATGCATGCACCAAAACAAAGGGGTAAAAGAGGTTTCAAACAAGAGAATTAGAGGAAAAAAATAAAGGAGGAGAAAAGGCTCGTACAGATTACATCTTTGGGTGAAATGTTATGGGTGTAACAAATTTAAAATTTTTTATTTTAACCCAATCTTGGCTTTATTTTCCCTCTGAAAAATAGCCTACACAATTTTTTTTTCACTAATCCCTGATGTTACATGACTTCACATACAATTTCTTTCAAATCCTGAAAGCAAAATGTTTCTTTATATCAGCCAATTCATGTGAGTGTGACCCATAATAATGTTTGGCAGCTTCTTGACTGATCTGCATAATGAAAAAAAAAAACGTAATACCTTAAATTCTGAATTGTGTCTTTCCTTTCATGCTGGGAAATTCTTTGCATCCCCCATTTATTACTTCACTGATCATACAAATTTCAAGGTGTATGTTTACAAACATTTTGTTGTGTTTCTCACTCTATTAACATTCTGAAGCTTTCTATTTCCAGGTTTCTATGGCAACAAGGGTACAGCACATTCATTAAAAAGAAGTTCTGTTTAATTGATCTACTAATGTATTGCTTAATAGTAACTGTTAAGCAGTCTTTTGTTTCCAGGTCATATTTAGGGTTCACCTATTTGCATAAAAACATTTCATTATCTGAAACCAATTATTAATAGTAATTTTCTTTCTTTAGTTTTAAATAACTAAACCCTCATTGAGATTTTCTGAATAGCAAATATTTGTAACCTTCAGAGTATGTTTGATGTATGGTCTCCACTTGCTTTGTTTCCATGAACAGCAAGAAAATTATACAGCTTGAAATTTTTGATCCAAGAAGGCAAAAATAAGGTATTTCTTCTTTACAATCAAAAGTTAGATGCTCAGGATAGCCAGCTCTAGCTCATATCATATATTTTATAACAACCGTAGTTATCTCCTACTTTCAACGTTAAAATACCTAAGATACGAATACAAAATTTATACTAGAGCCTTTCATAGTCCTCAAGGGAAATTCTGACACTGTATCTTTACTTAAAGATCTATGAACATATTTTAGAATTAATACCTGTATATAAAAAGATTCCTATGTGAAAAGGCAGTGTTGTTTTATTCGGATTGAAATAATTGTTTTAACAATGGAAGCCAGAACACTTATAATTAATATTTGTCTTTTGGTATAGTGAGGCTAAAGTATGCTTGCATAGCACATGCATATGAGGGCTTGGGAATACATATACATTTTTGAGGGACAAGGAGTGATTTATATACTTTTAAGAGTTTTTTTTTTTGTATCTATACCAAGTGTTAATTCTAGTCAGCTTAATAAATAAATTATCCTCAATTGTGTGTATTATTGCTATAATATTAGGTTTAGTTGTAAAAATTAAACTAAGAATCATTTTGAATGCCAAATATGAACATTATTGACCAAATCTTTTCTTCAGTATACCAATTCAATTTCTTTTTTTTTTTTCAATTTCTTGATATATCTTTTTAATTTACAAAAGCATTAATCCAAAGCTTTCATGTGGTGCCTTTGGCCAACTCTTATCCAGCCGGTCTCTTGAATTCTTATATTCAGAGCAGTTTTAAAATCAGGTCATATGCCTGTAAATATATTATTAATACAATTTACTAAAGAAAGTCACATCATCTTACCAAACTACCAGAAAATGTAATTAATAAACACATTCTCTTTCGTTCTCTTCTCTCTCCTTGCATCCTTGACCTCTATGTGTCTTTGTAGAAACATTAATAGCATTAAAATTATGCTACGATTAAAAAGCTAGACAGCACAACAATGCTGCTTGACAAGATATTTTTACAATTCTTTTTGATGTCTTTCAGTTAAGAATGGATATCCTTTGAACTCTTGCAAATTAAGTGCCTGTTCAGTGGACACATTCTCTATGAAAGTTCTCTTAGCTTTCTGATACATGTATCTATTTTATAGGGTGAAGCATTAGTTTAAACTCATACTATCAGCACCTATAATTTTGCTCAGTGATCATCAGGCACACATTGTACAGTCTTTGAAATTAGTTTTAAAAAGTGTGTTGAAAATATGTCTGAAATGCATGAAAATTTCAATTGGCATGTGGGGTCAGCAATGAGACTGATGAAGAATACAGAGGCTTTCCCTCTCCTTAATTAAAAATATTTTCATACATCACCATTGGAATATAACTGAGTAAATGATAAAAGTTTCAGTTACAAATTATGTTAAATAAGCATGAAATAGAGATCCTCTAAGCAAATACTCCATAGGTAGACTGCTATGAGTGAAAAGTGTTCTAACTTAAAATGAGACACTGGGGTAATTTTCTTGAATGAGTTCAGCACATATTAAATTTGAATATTTCTTTTACTTTTTAAAACAAATTACTTTCAGTAAATATGCATATTTTAAAAGTATATTGCTTTTTCATTGAAAAATTAGTTATTTCAAAATTAAAGTAAATAAATTTTAAAGTTGGCAGTTAAAATTAAAGATAAATGTGTAAGCAAATTAATTTGAAGAAACACAAAGATTTTAATGTTTTTTTCCTGCTAGAAATTCTCTTATTTCCTTATGTATTTTATAACTAATTTTTTGGGGAAATACCAGGAATTGAACTCAGGGGCACTCAACCTCTAAGTCAAATCCCCAGCACTATTTTATATTTTATTTAGATACAGGGTCTCACTGAGTTGCTTAGTACCTTGCCATTGCTGAGGCTGACTTTGAGCTTGCAATCCTCCTGCCTCAGCCTCCGGAGATGCTGGGATTACAGGCATGTGCCATAACCTTTCCTTGCCATAACAGATATTTTTATGCCATGGGACTGGGTATATAGCTCAGTTGGTAGAGTGCTTGCCTCGCATGCACAAGGCCATGGGTTCAATCCCCAGGACCACAAAAAAAAAAAAAAAATATGTGCCATATTTGTGCCAGGAATTGTTATAGAACTTCAGGATACAATCACAGACACACACACAACATCTTCCTTTGTTGATGTTACACTTTATCATATCCAAATATAGCACATCTGAGCCCCAACAAAATGCATATGCTACAAGTTAACATTGACTATTTAAAAAGCAACTAGAATAAAGAACATATACTTGGAGATCAGATATACTGTGAATGGAAGTGGAAGGGATAGATGGGGTTAGTATCAGTGAGAGGTGAAATTTTAGAAAAATGCCAAAACCAGCCAAATAGACCTGTGAATGTAGTGCTTCCATGTAGAGGGAGTACCTGAAACAAGTGCTTGAAGGTAGGACTGCTCAGGGGCAGGATATATGAGCAGTAAAGGGGGCCACTCCTGTTGCAGTGAGTGAGCAGGGAAGGTCAGAAGCTAACAAAGTCAGAGAACAGGTCCCACTTGGTCAGGCCAATTTCATCACAAGGTTTTTCAATGCAGAAATACATGTTTCTGCTTAATTCTGACTCCTCTACTGAGTATAAACTGTAGACAAACTTTTTTTGAATCCTATATACTCCTTACACAAAAAGAAGTTTCTAATTTTATTGGCTAGTCATTTTACAATACAATGGTAAGATAGAAATTCAAGTGGTTCTTCTCTGGGATGTTCTTAAGTGGGTTTTCTCATGGCATCTGAACAGCTATAATGGTTGAGACCATATCTTCTGAAGGCTTGACTGGACAGGATGATAAGGTCATCACACCCACAGGGCCAGAGGATGATGTTGGCTGCTGTGTTTCTATCAATTTATTTTTGATCAATTTTTATTTATTTTTATTGATTTACACACACTTGCAATTCCAGCTATTAAGGAGGCTGAGGCAAGAGGGTAGCAAGTTGAAAGCCAACCTGTGTGACCTAGTGAAAACCTGTCTCAAATGAAAACAGCTGAGGATGTAGCTCAGAGGTAGAGAGAGTATCCCTGGGTTCAATTCTCAGTAGCTCAAAAGAAAAGTAATCTTCACCATTTTTATTTCAAAACTATTGAATTGATTTTTATTCATGATTTCAAGGATTTTTCCTTAAATATTTTCATTAACTTACATTCTTACTGTGAAGGCCATCCTGTGGATGTCGTCCACTCTTAACACAATATCCTTCTGAGGTTATTTTTGGTGTGTGTTTTTAAGTTTGCTTCCATCCCTAGAAGCTTTGTTCCTTCCATGTTTTTGTCCATGCTTGATTTGTATCTGTCTAATATATTTGTTTATTTTCATGTGTTTATTGTGTTTATCTCTTGGATATGGTGTCTATCCTTCTGGTAGGGCCCTTTCCCAGTTGTCAGGTAAATCTCAAAATCTGCCAATATTTAAGAATTGAACATAAAAAAATATAATTGAAATCTCTGAGCATGAAGATGGGGTTTGTTGATTATGAATCTCACTTTAGCATCAATTGAAGAGGAAGTTTCCTTCAGGTGAGTTAATGTCCTTAGTTCTTTTATTCTAAGTCTATTGTGATAACTCTATAATAATAAACATTTCTTCTCCCTGCTTGGGAGAATCCTGGTACTCAGTTTGAGTAGAACTTAGTTGAGGTTGAAAAAAGGAAAAGGCCCTCAGCATCCAATATGCATACATTCACACCATCTCCTGTTTTAGGCATAGTAAGCTTGCCCTCAAATGTATCCAAAGAAATGGAAGTCAGTGATACTCTTAAAAATTTTACTCTTAATAATAATACTAGTAAGTTAATAGTTTTCTGCTATGATAAAATCACTTTGCTAAGGGAAGACAGATTCTGTTCACTTAATTGGACACCTAACCAATCAATATTCTTTTCCCCTTCCTTTTTATTTTAAAGGTAAGTAGTTCTGTCAGTTCCAGAATTTAGGAGATTCTGCATACTAGCTTGGTTTGGTTGTTGACTTACCATTATAGGTTTCTGATTGTAGATGCAAAACTACTCAATTAAATATTTGGGTATTGAATTCAACATTATTAAAAAATAATATATATCACCACCAAGTGTACATCAACATGTTAAAGAAGAAAAGTCACTCAATAATAGCAATAGATCATAAAATAACATTTAACACAATCCAACACCTGTCCATGGTTCATTATCTCAAACTTCTAGTTCCTAGAGAACTTCTATCATCAACTTGATAAAAAAAAACTACAAAAATCCGTCAGCACACTTAATGATGAAAAACTAGAATCCTTCTAAGATCAGGAAGAAAGTACTCACCACAACTTCAAGTACTAGAGGTCCTAGTTAGTGCAATAATGCCAGTAAAGAAAATTGAATTATACAAATTGGAAAGGAAGAAACAAAACTGTCATGATTATAGAAATTACAAAACAAATGACAGAAAATGTGCTGGTATTTAAGCAAGCACAACAGTGTTCAAAGATCAAAGATTAATGTACAAGTGTCAATTACTTCCCTACACACCAGCAATGAGCAAGCAAGATTTGAAATTGAAAACACAACACAGCAAGGATTCAAACTTAAAAAAAAAGCTTCTCCACAAAGGAAACAATCAATAAAGTGAAGAGAGAGCTTACAGAGAGGAGAAAATCTTCACCATACACATATCAAATAGAGCATTAATCTCCAGGTTATATAAAGAATTCAAAAAACTTAACAGCATAAGCAAAACAAAACAAATAACCCAACAAATAAATGTGCTAAGAAACTGAACAGGCACTTCACAGAAGAAATACAATCGATCAACAAATATATGAAAAAATGTTCAACATCTTTTGCAATTAGAGAAATGCAAATCAAAACTACTCTAAGATTTCATCTCACTCCAGTCAGAATGGCACTTATTAATAATAAAAACAATAATAAATGTTTGTGAGGATGTGGGGAAAAAGGTACACTCATACATTGCTGGTGAGAATGCAAATGGTGTCAACAATTAGGGAAAGTGGTATAAAGATTCCTCAGAAAACTTCAAAGGGAACCACCATTAGACCCAACTACCCCACTTCTCAGTTTGTACCCAAAGGACTTAAAATCTGCATATTACAGTGATGCGGCCACATCAATGTTTATAGCAGCTCAATTCACAATAGTTAAACTCTAGAATTCACTTAGTTTCTCTTCAACAGATGCATGGATAAAAAATGTAATATATGCATGGAGCTAGAGAATATTATGTAAAGCAAAATAAGCCAATTCCACAAAACCAAAGGCCAAATATTTTCTCTGATATGTAGACGCTAATTCACAATGGGGAAAGGGTGCTAGGAAAGAATAGAGTTACTTTATATTATGTAGAAGGGAGTGCTGGGAGGGGTATGGGTGTAGGAAGGACAGTAGAATGGATCAGACATTATTACTTTATGTGTATATGTGTGTGTATGTGTGTGTGTGTGTGTGTGTATACACAAAACTATACAACTGGTGTGATTCTACATCATGTACGTCCAGAAGAATGAGCAATTATATTCCATTATATATGACATATCAAAGTGCATTCTACTGTCATGTATAACTAATTCAAATGAATAAAAAATGTAAAATAATATACAACACAATTTATATTAGAATCCAAAATGAAATACATAGGTATAAATCTAACAAATGTGTACAGGCTCTATTTTAGAAAAACCATAAAACTCTGATGAACAAAATCAATGAAAAACAAAATCAGTGCAGAGATTTTATATTCATGAATAGGAAGATTTATTACTGTCAAGATACTACACCATGATCTGTATATTTAATGCAATCTTAATCAAAATCCCAACAAGTTACTTTATAGATATCAACAAACTGGTTGCAATGTTTGTACAGAAAGGCAAGAAACTCAGTAAAGCCAATTCAATATTAAAGGAGAAGAATGAAGATAGAAGACTAAATCTCCTATCTTTACTATACTATAAAGCTATAGTAATCCAGACAGAATAATGTTGCCAAAATGATTTCTTCATTTCAAAGCTTTTTAAACATTTAAGAACTTTCAAATCTAAATATATTTATTTTTTTAAAGAATTCCAATTTTAAAATAGTTTCTAATTTCTGTACAATTAGAATTTTCTAATTTCTGTACAACCATCTGTTGGCTCTGGTGAAAATACAATGTTTTACGTACTAGTTAAGAAACAACAACCACTTTAATAATAAGGTGCACTACACAGCATAGAAGGCATAATTAACTCCCCAAATGAACAATTCATCTACATGTTGTCAGGCTACATATTTGTACCTGACTTTTCCAGAGGTACTCCTAATTTATTTAATTTGAGTAATATATCTTCTCAGTATTTAAACAAGCATCCAAGATGGCAGATTTTGATGTCTAGTCAAAATCACAGTTGAATCTTACATGATTAAAACCAGGCTCTCTTTGATTTTCCCCATTTTTCTCAATTGGTCAGTGATGAAACAAGTTTGAATGTTCATAGTCCAACCCAGTAATGGAACAGAAATGTATAATTTAATAAGTGTTAAAAACACAATTATTTCCAAGTGTAATCTTTTGATTTATGACTGTTCATTGTACAGTGTCTACCATGTTCAAGGCATGTCGTTAGACATGGAGGACACACAGCAAATGTTAATGACTAAGAATTCATGTTCAGGGAGACACATAGCAGTTTACTAATTTTCTAAATTTTTAATATCACTTAAATGTTGATATACCTTATTTACCACTAAAGGATGAATAATAAATTTTAAGACATTGATGTGGTAGATAAGATCAAATAGAAAACACTGCATAATTCTTACACAGTTCCTTCCTTTGGATGACAGTCTTAAATTCATTTTGTATATAATAAAAAATGAGTGGAGATCCAAATATTTGACTGTTCACTTGTTTCACGTGCCTGCTTTTTCTCAATAAGCAGGTGGATCTTAATTCTTATCTGAGGGTGACCCTAGTCACTTCATTGTTGGCATGAAAAAGTTATCCTCCTTGAACCCTCTGCATTCCATTTTCCTTACATCTCTTATTCCTGCATGGCTCCCACCCCTTTCTTTGTGTTGGCATCTTATGTTCTTGTGTTTTCTAGTTTCACCAATTGATGAGTCTCAGAGAAGAAGACAGGAGGAAAGAGAGAGGCCTTCTCCATAATTCAGCCTCAGAATGAACATTTCACACAACCAAGATTAACTTCCTGTTGCCATATCTCTTGGGTGGTTTAGTACAAAGTAATTTATTTTTGATTAGTCTTTCCTCGCATCACCAAACCTTCTTATCATTTTACATACTAGAATGCAAGAAACTATGCAGGACTGCCAGACCAAAACCAGAATTTAGACAACTTAATTATGAAAACCACCCTAGAACCAAAGAACAATTTGGATTGTATTTTATAAGAGAACTGTCATGGCCCCAGCTCAGGTGTGCCAGGGTGGCAGGTTGCTAAAGGCAAAAACAATTTTAAAAACTGCCCACAGACAGCCTGGGAAACTTATTTATTAGGAATAGCTTATAAGAGATCAGTGACTGTTCAAGAAGGGTTCAGTAGTGACAGGCTGAACAAATAACCTCTTCATTCCCTCATTGTGACCAAGAAGTATCTACTTCCCCTCATGGAATTTTGTCCATTGGGAGCTGGTTGAACAAGTGTCCTCATTTCAGTGCCAGTCACCATTGAAAGAAGGGATTTGTACATCAGGTGGTAGAAGAAGTGACATCATCAGCATTAACTTGCTTGTTTTCTTATATGACCAGCATCCCAAGCAGCCATTGTCCTGGCATACACACAAGAAAGTTGCTTTCCTCAGATAACTAACTTTCCCTAGTTCTCAGTGTACATAAGAGAAAGCCAGTGTCCTTCAGGTCAGACCTTTGTAGACAGATGAATCAACATGTTTCTACCTACAGTGGAGGGAAGAATCAGCCCTTTAGAAAGATGGCTTGTATGCCAAAAGCACAAAGCAAAGGACAGAAGCAAGTAAGATAAGTCTTAGGAACTACATGAAATGAAATTGCAATCTGTCTAACATATGTCAAAGGTTTTGATCTCTTTTTGAATAATGATTGTAAGCCAATAATAGGTGTTTTCTCTATTTTTATTAATTATGAAGTATAATTTAAATACTATTGAATTGCTACTTTAAGAACACAATTGAACAAGCTTTGATAAAGATATGAAGTCATGAAACTACCACCATAAGCATGACAGAATATTTTCGTCTCTCCAAATTTCCATTTTTGTGGTTATTCAATTTTTAGAATCGCATATAAACTGATTCATATAGTATGCTGCTACATGTATCTGGCTCCATTCATTCACTTAATAGAATGTTTTGAGATTCTTTGATCATAATTCTATTTTTTACTATATTAATATGCATATTAGTAGCAATTTGAAACACACACTCACTAATATATTTTATTTAATTTTGAGTCCTTGCACTGGAATTCAACATGCAGTTACAAAATTACCAAATTTCTTCTATCAAAAATACAATACACTTTATATTGTTCAATGTGATGGTAGAGTTCCTAGAACACTTGGGCTATAATATCTGAGAAATCAGCTTCTCCCACAGATCTTTTTGAAAAAAAATTGCAAAAAAAAAAATCAATGTAATTCTTCCACAAAAGGGTCATTTTTTGCTTTTTAATTAAATGCAAAGAAATTTATGTATTTTAATTAGTTGTGCTGTAACAGTTGTTTCCTAAATATATTCTAAATTTTTTAATATTATTCTCTAAAAGATCTTAAACCACATATAATTTGACCTGCTGAAGAGAAGAACCAAAGAGCAATTTTATCTGCTTCTATCTGATGAATTTAAAAGATGCTTTGCAAACAATATCATACATGTTCAATCTATATTTTTATTTCAGGACATTGAAGTTGTAAATTTTATAATTGTATCTTTATATAGATATGAATAAAAAATGGACAGTTGTTGAAATGTGCTTTGGCAACATAATGGCAATCATCTGTGATGAAACTGCTACCCATTTGCAACTATTGATCAAGATTCTGCTGGTAAGAATGACCCTCTGTGTACAGAAGAAAAATGAAAAGCTGTAATATACATCTTACTTTACTTAGTCATGAATCAATATTAAATATAGTGAAGAGAAAATCCATAAATTAAAAATGTACCCTCAGCTAGGTTGCAACTTGTTCCTAAAGAGCCTATGTATTGAGTTCATGTTTACAAGAACATTCTGATGCATTTCCAAGATAAACCAGAAAATGTTGTCTCATAATGGTTTTAAATGTACTTGTTTAGTCTTTCTCTTCTCCCAAAATCCTACTTCAATGAAAGGATAAATATAAAAATGAGAAGATACCCATTATTTATGGAAAATCAAAACAGTGCTGAAAGTAAACCAGAATATTAAGAAGTTTCTGGAAGATATGCAAACTTCACAGAGATTAAGACTTACAACCTGACATAGGAAACGGATAAGGCTCCAAATGGATGGCTTTTCTCGGGAAACAAAACATGAAAATATTGTAAGAAGTGAAGAGCAGGGGATGAGATAGTGATCGGTGACATGCTTCTCAGTTCTTGTGGCATTAAAGGGAGTGAAACAGCTGCACTGAGATCTGTTTCCATAGCTGTTGCCATAGCATTGCCCCAGGACCAGCGTCAGTAACAGAGTTCCTCAAAGGTAGTAGGGCATTTGCTGAGGGAGACTCACAGGTTGCAGGTAGAGGGCAAAGAAAGAAGAAAGAACCCACATGCATGCCCTGCCCACATGCACAGACCCTAAAATCTGGGTACAATACATAGTAAAAATTAGCATTTATTGATTATGGTTAGTTTGTGTTTAGGAAATGCTATCTCCAATCAAGAGTGATTAATCTAGACTCTTGCTTAGGAAACAAAAGAAATAAGTTTAAAAAATAGTAAACATTAGAAGCTTTTTAATAACATTGAACATTCTGAACAAAAGGCATTTACCAGCCTGAACAAATAGACGTACTCTCCAAGAAAATAGAGTTAACAGAAGACACCAATACATTTGGTAAATTCAGAGATATAACATCTTTATCATGCGAACAATACTTAAAATTATGATAACTAAAAACTGACTAGAAAAAAACAATACCCAAGTGCATTAATCAGTTTCACTTTATTATAATGAAATACCTGAAGCAATTAAACTTTTGTTAACCTTTTGTTATAAAAGCACAGTGTTTATTTTGGCTCATGTCTCTAGAAGTTTCAATCCAATATCAGGAAGTTTCATCTCTTTGGGCCTCTGCTTGGGGGCACAAGCCTGTGGTGGAGCAAATCACTTACATCTCAAGACAGGAAATAGCAGAGAGCCTTGGGACCTACCGTCTTCCTCAAGACAGGCCTTATGAAGGAAAGGACTTCTTAACGGTCCACAGCATTTCCTACTGTGGTTACCCTGAGGACCAAGTCTTTACACTTGGACCTTTAGGTACACTTGTCCAAACCATAGCACTGATGGAACAGATAAAGAAACAGATCAAATAACAAAATTTAAAATAAAAATAGCTAGTAAACCCAGATGAAGCACTAACCACATTATCTGTTAAGTAGGAACAATGATTTTTAAAAGTATTGCTGAAATTAAAATTTCAGCCAATAGAAAAATAAGTCAGTTGTATGAATAGCAGACTGGACATATAGCTAAAGTTAAGGTTGTTGAGCTGAAGGACAGAGCTGAAAATTTTCCCCAGAATCTAATTGCAAAGGAAAAAAAGAAGATGCAAAAATATAGAAAATACAAATATTAGGTGCAAGAAACCCAACAGCACCACTATATTTATTCCAGGGGATGATTAAGAGAAAGTATAATTAGAGAAATAATAATAGAACATTTTCTGTAAAAGATGTTTAGGCAATATGGCTTCACTAACTTCTTCACAGAAATACTTAAAAGTAGATATAATTAACACAGATTTTATTTTTAAGATATAGAGATATTCACAAAACCCTAGAACAGAGAAAGAGATGAAGAGACTATCCATAGATTTTATATGGAAAGAACTTCAGGTCCTTTACATTTGGGTGCTGGCCTTCTATATGTGTTGTCAATCCAGGTTCTGTGCCCCTTGAATTTGAGCCCCATTCCTCGAGAGAAATATTATTATCTGGGTGAATACTTGGCCCAGGTACGTTTCTCTAATCATTCTTTTAAAATGAATGAGAGTTTTAAGAAAATGTCTCTCTTTTCTAAACTCTTTTTGGGAGCAGTAGGGCAGGGACCAGGAATTGAACCCAGGGGCAGGCACTTAACCACTGAGCCACATCCCCAGCCCTATTTTGTATTTTATTTAGAGACAGGGTCTCACTGAGTTGCTGAGCACCTCGCTTTTGCTGACGCCGGCTTTGAACTTGTGATCCTCCTGCCTCAACCTCCAGAGCCGCTGGGATTACAGGCATGTGACATTGTGCCCGGGTTTTCTGACCTTTATAATCATAAAATACAAAGAATGTAGCCACAATTAGTGCTCAGTGGGCTTGTCTGAGATTACTGGACCCAATTCTTTGTTGTTCCTGATTCACTTGGCTCCTGTTTCTGCTTGACATTTCCAGATGTTCATCTAATAAGATCGCCTGGCTTCGACCACATTCTTGTGGCCATTTAGGAAGGATTTTGCTATTTATTGAAGTGGGACCTTTTGAACTCTCTGACCACCATGCAAGACAGAGGGAGATAGTGGCATGGAATACCATTCCACAGGTCAGGACTAATGTGGCAACTGCTCCGAGTTCTTCATGTCATTCTAGGTGAGCACACAACATCTCGGGGTCTTAGCTTTACCTTGTGTGGGGCCCTCTTGACTCCTGTCTCAGGCTCAGCATTGCTTCTGAAGCTTAGAATGTCCCATAGCCCACTCAATTCCTCATCCTCTCATACGGGCTCTTCAGGGTATGTTCAGGTGCAGGCTGGAGCCAAACAGAAACCAGCTACTGGCGTCATGGCTTTGCTGTGTCCTATTGTTAAGGCTGATGCTGCTCTTACTTTGAGGGCTTTCCTATCAGTTGCCCAAAGAGACCAGATGGCACAACTCAGGAGGGAACTAGGGCTGACATGATTCATAGCAAACTTTTACCAGGTGTTCTTTCCTTATCTCCTGATGCATTACTCAAGGACTCACTAGTGACATCTCAATAAACCCTCTCTGTTTATTGTGAAGATTTTTACAGGTCTTTAGCCCACCTCCCTTATATTTGCTAACTTCTCTTTTTTTTTTTCTTGTTTTCTTGATTTTGGACTCCCTTCCCCCAAATAAAACACTATCAAGTATGATCCTTGCTCAGGTTCTGTATTCTAGAGAACCCAGGCTAATGTACTCCTGGACTTCAGGGATTCAGAATCAACAGTGATAATAATGATAAAACATAATAATAAAACCAATAATAGTAGAAGTAGTAGTAGTAGTAGTAGTAGTAGCTAGCATTTGACAGATTCTTAAATTCTTCCTATATGCAGTCATTGTTGTATATACTTCATATAAATTAACTCATTTAATTCTGTAGAATAATACTTTCTACAGAATTAGAATTAATTCTAATTCTGTAGAAAGTATTATTACAACCCTTTTGTGGATGAGAAGACTGGCAAAGTTGCAATATAGAAAGATATTACAGGTAATTTGCCCAAGTGCATTAATGGAGAGTGCTAGTATTCAGTATACTTTTCTGCATGCACCGAAAATCACTAGATCCAGTTGGCAGTATGTATATGCCCTGGAGACAAAGGGTCTGCATGAGTGGATTCAAAGAACTGTTTCAATGAACTTGATTAGAGTTAGTGCTCAGGCAGCAGTACTGGGAGATCCTTTTCCCCATTCTAAGTACATGCATCTGTGAACACTATTGTCCATTGACTTTAGAAAGGAAATAAAGTAGATCAAAGATCTTGAAGGCTCCATGGCAGGTAAGAAGCTCCTCCACAGCCCAGCATAGCTGAGGTGTGGCTTCACTGTTATTCACATGTAGGAGCAGAGCATCACCTTGGAGATAGTCTCTTGGCAGAACTGGCAATTCTGGAGGTTTTGGGCCAGCCAACCCTGGTAGCATGTGGAAGCACAGCATCAGTAACACTGAAGTGCCTTGATGCTTTAGAAATCTTTCCTAAGACCTGTCCCTTACCAAGTGCAAGGCAAATGTAGTAGTGTCCTGAACAATTCCCCAAAGCCCAATTTACTAAGGACCAGAGGCAGCGTTCCACTTTGTTGTAGAAAGGTTCCCTAATCACAACTTCACAGACATCTTGCAAACTATATACAGGCATAAGCCAGTAGTTTGGCTAGAAATCTCCAAATCAATCCTTCTCCCTCTTCCCCGACCCATCCTTGCTGCCACTGGCCAATTTTTTTTTTTTTAATTTCTTAATTCAGCTTTATATTAGGTTCATTCTTTAGAACTCAAGCATCAATTTCAAGGTAAAAGAAAGGAAGTAATTTAACATGGGCACTAGAGTAATTACTTCTTAAAAACAGGAATGAGCAAATGCAGGAGCAAAAACATACTCAGGAAAAAAAAATATCTTCCTATATCCCTACCTGTAAACACACTTTGAGAAAATGAGTTGACTTTAGAGTTATTGTATTTTTAACTTAATTTTATTGCATCTCTTTGTGTTTGCAAACATTCCTGTGAATCTTTGCATAAGTATTGTTTCTCATCAAATTTACCAGTGAACTTAGTGTGAAAACTCTGGAATTATAGGTTCTGATTGAATCAGCGTGGAGCAAGCTAGCACTAATTGATTTGACTGCAGATTAGAGTCAGAACATATTTGGAAATGTTGTATTGCTATGCAGGAAGACAGAGTCTTAGAATCAACTGACATTGTCAAGGTCCACCACACTTACAGAATACAGTCTGATCATGATATACCAAAGCAAGTTTTTTGATAGATGAACCAGCTAAATATATTCATGTTCTTTATATGAAAAAATAAACTCTCTAGATAGGTCATTAAAAACAATACTTCAAAATGGAGACTGACAAGCCAAGAAAGGGTAAGTACAGTTCCATTGTTAGAGCTCAATATAGCCTCCATACCATTAAAAATGGGGATTTTGATCTGCTAACAAAAGTGATGCTGTGATTTTTTCTGTCTCTTTGCACACCCTTCTCACATTGACAATTTGTAGTCAAGAAAGAACAGATCATGCAGATAATTTGAATATTGGCTTTTGTCTTCCCTTCTGTCTACCTTTTCTAAATAGAGGAACTGACAAGTGATGCCTTGGTTTATCTAATCTCAACAAATCTTTTTTTGCTGTGTTCGATAATATCATTTGACACCTTTCATGAGCTCATTTATGTTAACATGCAGATTGTTTCTCTACATAGATTTTACACGAGATGAATCAATTACTTTGTATGAAAATTAAACATATAATTAAAAAGAAGCAAAGTATCAGCTTTCATCAGTTTTTAATATTTTCTAATACAATAAATGAACATTTTTGAGGTATAATAATTTAAATATTTTTAAACTATCTATATGTTTAACATTTCTTTGACTTTTATTTATTAACATAAAAATTTGAAAATTTTCTAAACAATCTTCAATCACAATATAAAATCTTACAAATATTCATCTGTGAATGTGTGTGAGAAGATAATATTTTACAATGCAAATCTTTTTAATTTTTATTAGCAAATGAGAATTCAAATTCAAAAGTCTTACATTCATATATTTAAAATTTAAATTAAAATATAATATACAAACTTCCTTCCTTCTACCAAGAGGTCAGCACAGTTGATTTTTCTGGATGTATGTATTTTATAAAATATCTATATCAGTATATTTGAACCTTTTGTCTTTCACATTTACATAGAGTTCTGCACTTTGATTTTTTTTCTTTAATATTTCTTGAGCATTATGTGTACTAACACTCAAATATCTATATTTGTATCTTATTGCAGTAAAGAGATGCAATGATACTTCTACAGTGAAAATTTATTTTTTAATAACTAATATTATGTATATATAACCAGAAAAAAATTTAAAGTCATACTGAGTAAAAGATAAATGCAGTCTAGCAGACATAGATACACAAAGGCCAAATATTTTCATAAAATTTAAAGAGAAAAGTGAGGCATTACACGGCCTTCAGAATAGACAGGAAGAAAGACAAGACACCAACATTTAATTAAACAGTGCATTTCAACGTGAGCTTATTTGAAAATGGACTATTTCAGATTGATTAGGTTGTGGTTTACTAGAAAGCCAAGGCTCTGTTCATTCCCATTCTATCCCTTTTCCTTCCTTCATTCAATAAAGTACACATTCTAGCTGAAACTTGGTCTCTGTTGTTAATCATCCATCACTGCATATCAAGCAAGTTCCTTGAGTCATGCCTCTAGAAGCTGCAATGTATTCACAATCATTCTGTGTTCTCCTAGATCCTGTGGAGATTCTGGTGGAGGATCATGGCAGAATATGAAGTTTAGTCTTATATTCCTATCCCTTAGAGACAATGCAGTGATGAATGATCCAGGTTCCTGACAATCTTAGCTGTTACACTGGTGTCCATGATTTTTGCAAATCTCCTGCTCAGTTGAGCTAAAGTGCCAGCACTCACCACATGGTGAACTCCATCATGAACTGTTCCAGGGGTTAGTGTGAGTATGGGCAGAGACATAACGAACCAGGACTTTGCCTCCTCCTTGAGGAGTTCCTTTGCATTTCAGATGTACACTAAAACTTTTAAGAACTTGAGGTAGTCCAGGGAGGAGAAGGTCACATCCAGCGCCAATCAGTGGTGTTCCTGAGCTGCCAGTCAAGCAAAAGCCCTGGAGGTGCTCCCTTGGCAAAGCCAGGAGCTACACCACATCCTCAGGCCCCAGGGACTGCCAATGCCCACCACCACCACCAAGGCCTCCACTCACGCATGCAGGGCAACCTATGATTGGCTCCCAGGTGTAGCAATGTCTGGATATTTACAAAAAATTTAAATCATTTTTTTCCTGTTTCACAATATTATAATACTAATTTCTGAACTAGTATGTGAATGTTTGCATCTTTACTGAGACTTTCAGTTATTAATAAGAAAATCATGGCCCAGACTGCTTTCTTGATTTTCCCAGTCCAATCTAAGGAAATCAAGGAAATGGATCTTCATTTGCACAACTCATGTAAAGCCATGAAAAATACCTGAGGATGTGGGCTGGGGGGAATGGTTATTGAGGTCCAGAAGAGTGAGTGGCAGCAGTCTCAGACAGAGCCAGGCCTGGTGTTGCTGACGACAGGAAGCAAGACAAGAACTTCTGGAGGCTGAATTCTCTGCTTCCTTCCTGTGAGGCTCCCTCCTTGCTGCTTTGTCACTTCAATGAAGAAAAAGTAGCAAGGCCCACACAGAAGCTTTTGACAAGTAGGTGACAGGTGACATAAGACCAAGTACCGCTAATTCTTCTTTCCATTTTTAGTCTTCCAAACTACAAATAGGAAACCATAATCAGTTAAGAAAACTCTTTGAACAAAGAACAGTCATAGGGCCATGGACATTCTCTGAGGGACAGAGTCATTTGGTGAAGGGAGAACAAAATTGTCAAAACCAGTCTATGGGGTTCTGGGAGTTTTTTCCTAGCATGGTGAATTTCTAGCAATCAAAACTTCACAAATGGCTAGGGATGTAGTTCAGTAGTAGAGTACTTGCCTAGCATGTTCAATCCCAGCTCGGCAAAAATAAATGAAACAAAACAAACAAAAAATCTTCACAAGCTAGGGCTATATGTTGGCCCCAATACTCTTTATAATACTAGCCATGATGGCTTATATGTTTGGAGAAAATTTTCTCATACACAAAATAGCAAGATAGAGAGAAGCATAACTAAAATAAAAAGAAACAAATATATTACATGCAGTATTGGATAATGAACATGGGATAGTTATTATGAAGGTATACTTTTAACAAAAATTATAATAATTGAAATAAACAACATAGCATATGTACTACATGAAAAACAACAGAGCCCAAGAATGACTTTTGGAACTGGAAGATCAGTTGTAAGAAACAGCTCAGGAAAGCAAGATATAAAATATAGTCAGTATATTACCAAATGAGTAGTAGCTAGCAAATTAATCATAGACTCAGAAGAATAAAATAAAAAATAATCAGATGGAATATTTATAGATACAATGACTAAGAATTTCAAATAAAGTCATACTCAGAAGTAATTGTTTTCTCTCATACGTGGAAGCTAGAAAGAAAAGAAAGGGATGCCATGAAAATTGGGGACCACTAGGATAGAAGAAGGGGATTATAGGAAGGAAGGAGAGGGAATGGGGAGGAATTAAGGAGGAAAATTGATCTCATTGAGTTTTTATGCATATTCAAATATGTCATAATGAACCTGACATTTAAGATAATCAATATGCAGCAATAAAAATAAAACAAATGGAGCTGGGCTGAAGAATTGGTAGAAGCATAGAAGAAATAAAATGTCACATGATTTGTAGATGCTCCACCTGGGTGACAGGTATACTATACCAATTATTTTATGTACACCTAAAAATTTCTGCAATAAAACACTTGTATAGAAAGACAAAAAGAATTTCAACAAAAAACTCAAAAAAAACTCAAATTCCTAGTACTGATGATATAGTCAAGTAGCATAGATGGAAAAATCCACATTTAAACAGATGTCTAATATAAGCACAATAAAGCTCAAGAGAAGTTCTAAAAATCAGGAAAAGATCTTCTATAAAGGAGACCTAATTAGACTGATGACAACCTAACCTTCTTAATGAGGCACTAGAAAAAATAAAATTGAGTTATTTTTCTAAAAGAAAGAAGTAGAATTTTATAGGGAACCAAATTATCCTATAATGTGAAGAGTATGAAAGACTTAAATTTGCTACAAACATGTCCACTTTTAAAATACCTTTGAAGAAAGAACTGTTATGTAATACAAAAGATACCACCTGCTCTAAATGAGTTTGTCCCCCAAATATATCCAATCTTGCCCATATGAAGAATAGGTTGAGAGTTATGTTCATATAGCTGAACCTAGAGAAAACGTTTGTACTTCCTGATGGTTTGGATGCAATAATCCTCAGGTGAGTCAAGTTTAGTATAGTGTTTCAGACCCATGAACTGGAACCATAGCCACTGCTAGAGAATGTTGCTTCTTCCCTCTATTTTAACTGAGTTGACTTCTTTCTGTATCCTTCAAGAAACCTAAATGTTTTAAACTGTTAGTAAGATTTGACTTTTTAAAGTCTATTCTAATATGCTTTAATTTCCAATAGTCAGTTTTAAGCCACTTATATTTATAGTAATTACAGAACTTTTCAGTTTATGTTTGCCATATTCTTTCACATTTTATTTTAAATATGTTTCCTTCTGGGTTTTTCTTTGTTTTCTTTCATCAATCTCTGTCTTCAATTTTTTTTTTTTTAAAGAGAGAGTGGAGAGAGAGAGAGAGAGAGAGAGAGAGAGAGAGAGAGAGAGAGAGAGAATTTTTTAATATTTATTTTTTAGTTTTCGGCAAACACAACACCTTTATTTGTATGTGGTGCTGAGAATCGAACCTGGGCCGCACGCATGCCAGGTGAGCGTACTACCGCTTGAGCCACATCCCCAGCCCCTCTGCCTTCAATTTGATTGAGATTTTTATATTTTTTTTATTAAATTACAAGTACTGGTTCCATTTGCAAGTATGTAACTTTCTGTCTTTGAAAGAATCACAGTGTCAATCACTGTCTTTATGTGACTCCCTGGAAAACACAAGGCAGTGACATCCAAAAGTCAGTTTTGATTCCATTCCTTCTGAGGCACTTTTTAACCTTCTCTTTCTTCTCAGGTTGAAACTTTGCTCAACGTGGGTGGTCAGGGCTGCTTTGGAACTTCTTCTATGAATGTCCTCCCTAATTAAAGTTTATAGAGATTCTTTTGCCTTAGTTTTGAACATGGAGAGGCAATTTTAATATTCTATGTGATTTTTTTTATTAGTTCCTCTATTTCAAATGGAAGTGGGCTGTTTCATTATATGTTTTCATTTTCGCCTGAAATTTGAAGAATTAAAATGTTCACTGCCCTATCCAAGGGGTATGATATGTCATATGTATATTTAAGGGTTTTCTTGGTCTACCATGTATTTTATATCTTTGTTAAGTGATAGCTCTATCTGTTTTTAAGATATCATAAACAGCTAAGAAAAAAGAGCAAGAACTTTTTCAAGATTGCTCAAAATGTTATTTTAAGTTCATATATATAAATGAAGAAATACCACATATTTAAAAGAGGTTTATATATATTTCAAAGACATTGTACCTAACACATTTGATTAGTTGTTTACAAATTAAAGAGATATATAATCGGCAGTTGAAAACAAGAAATAATGTTAATAAGTAAAATAGAAGGACCTGAAACAATACAGAAAATAAATTAAGGGGCTGCAGTTGTAGCTCAGTGGTGGAGTTCTTACCTAGCATGTTTGAGGCACTGGGATCAATCCCCAGTACCACATAAGAATTAAATAAAATAAAGGTTTTGTTCTCCTATACAATTAAAAAATATTAAAAATAAAATGCATTGGAAATTATGAAAAATGTTATCTTAATTCTTTGCACCTGATGTGTGTGTATTTGTGTATGTATGCAAATTTATTGTTTCTGCATTCAACTATGTAACTCATAATTAATTCATAAGCAACATTGTTTTTATTTATCTTTTTCTACTTATTAACTTTTAATTTTTTCCACATTTTTATTGGTGTATTACAGTTACACGTAATAATGGAATTTGTTGTTACCTGAGCACAATATAACAATATAATTTGGCCAATATCATACCCCAACACTTTCCCACTCCCTCCCCAACTACCATCCTTTGGTCCTTTTACTCTACTGATCTCCCTTTGATTTTCAGGAGATCTGCCTGTGATATTCTTTTCATTTTTTCCTCTCTAGCGTCTGCATATGAGGGAAAACATGTGACCCTTCAGCTTCTTAGTTTGACTTCTTTTAACAAAATGGACTCTAATTATATCTATTTTCCTACAAATGACTTGATTTTCTTTTTCTCTATATTGTGTATATATATCATGTTTTCTTTATCCATTCATCTGCTGGTGGACACCTAGACTAGTTCCATAGTTCAGCTATTGTGAATTGTTCTGCTATATGCAAGGGTATGAATGTATCACTTTAGAATGATGATTTTAATTCTTTATTATAAATACTAGGAAGTGGTTCCATGTCTAGTGTTTTTAGGAACCACCATAATGATTGCCATAGCAGTTGTATTAATTTACAATCCCACCAACAGTTTAAAAGTGTTCTTTTTTTCTCCACATCCTCTCCAGCATTTATTATTGTTCGTATTTTGATGTATTTAGTCATGCTGTGCTGAAAAATAATTTCCTAACCAAACATAAATTTCTTCACTTCTTTAAAATCTCAGTGCAAATAAAAGGGTCTTAATATTTTTAAGTGCAAAATAAAGGCACTGAACTGGATGCTTTCTAAGTAGTTTACTTCAGTTTAATCATTTCATGAGTCTATAAATTGAACTAACAAATCTCTAAGCCATGAAAATTTCATGGGAAATTTTCTTGGCAATGAACCTTTTGGTGATAAATGAATCTCTCTCTAATAACTGGGTTAGAATCTTGGCTCTAATAGCTGCTAGTTGTTTGACCTTAGATGCACAGTTTCTCAAAGACTCTTTCTTCCAAGGTAAACTAAAGATAATAATATCTAACTTTCAGAGAATATTTGAGCTCTAACAATAATAGACATAAAGCACCAACAGCATAAGCATAAGGCAGATATCACATTTTTTGTCTCAGAATATGTGCTAAGTGTTTTTATTAAATTTTTATCAATTTAGGCTGGGTGCAATGGCACATGCCCATAATCCCAGCCACTCTGGAGGCTGAGGCAGGGGGATCACAAATTTGAGGGCAGCCTCAGCAACTAAGTGAAACCCTAAGGAACTTAGTGAGACTCTGGCTCAAAATAAAAAAATAAACAGGGCTAGAGTGTGGTTCAGAGGTTAAGTGCCCCTGTGTTCAACTGCTGATACCAAAAATATTATTATTATTTTATTAGTTAATATACAACATATTAATAAGAGAGGTACTTGTAACAGTGCATTATCTTTTTTGTGCAGGACAGATCAATAAATATAATATTAAAATTATATAACTGGCCAGAAGTAACTCATATTACTTAATTACAATGACTATCTGCCAATTCCACATTGAGGATTATCAAGAATAAGTCTCACAGAAATAGAAAGAATGTAAATGTTCATATATGTATTGGTAACTCTCAAAGAAATTACTGTCAAATAGAAATAAATATAGAAATAAAAATTATTAAATAAAAATACTTGGTGTAAAAGCTAAGGTTGTATACTAGAGGGTCTTTAGCTGGAATAAAGCAAATTATCCTTCTAGAGGGTTCCCGTGGCCTTTAGAAAAGGATTCCCTGGTGAGGGACTCACTTGTTTATAGACTTGTGACCCACTGAACTGTTTTGTATGTAAAAGAGTTATGTTGTCACATACATGAATGTACAGTAATGTACTAAAAAATTTCTAAGACTAATCCATTAATATTTTAAAGTATACCCAAAATGATTATAGTAACACAGTCTAAAAACAAATAGCTACTGTTTTAGAAACTGAATAAATATTTGTAAATTAAAGATGTAGTTGAGTTCATTCAATAATGAAAAACTAATGTAAATGTCAAATTTCATATAATAATTTTATTTGCCATAGACCAAAAAGGAAAAAAATTTAAATACTACCCCCCGCCAAAATAGAGAAAGCTAAGAAAAGCATATGATAAAAATTTAACTAAAATTAGTTTGATGGTAGAAACCAATTGAAAAAGAAAATGGGTTGCTTTAACAGAAAAAAAAAGATCTTTAACATAAATATTACAAGATGCTTTAGTAACTACACAGCATTGATTATAAAAATAAAAAAAATATTATTGGAAAAAATAAAAACAACTCTTAAGTTTTGCATACACTTTAATATTTCCTTGATTAGGCACAAAAATATTCTTCTTAAAACAAGTTATGATTCTAATTCAGGAGTTGGCAAGCTTTATCTGTAAGGGGTCAGTTAGACTATTTTCTGCTGTGTGGTTCATAGAGTGTCTATGACAAGTACACTATCCTGTCCCAGGAAAGAAGCCATGGACTGTAAATGAATGGACTTGGCTGTGCTTTAGTAAAACTTTTTCACAAGCACAACAGTAGGCTGAATTTGGCCCCAGAGTTCTAGTTTGCTGACCTGTGATGTAAGTGATTCCTCTTGGAATAAACTGAATGAATAAGTACATTCTTAAATGGAAAATGCCAATGTCCATTTGGTATTCTCTCTTAAGGTGGACAAAGCAAGAACCATCAGAATTTGCTTCTTTATACGAGGTGATCACATCATTTAATGGAGAAGTTTAAAAAGACAAAAAAAAAAGATATTAGGCTCTTTTTAGCTTTTGAAGAGGTTTATTCTATACATTTCTTCCTTCTTTTCTTTTAAAATACTCACAATCAAAAGAAAACACAAAGAGAAAAGGCAATGAGGAACCAAACAATTTAATCAGAAGCCCTAAAAGGATATGAATAGAGAATTCTGAAAAGAAAGTATTCTGTCAGTACATGAAAATTTGGAAAATATTATGTCCAGGTTAGTGAGCAAGAGAGAAAGATACAAGGGGACCAGCTTATCATTTACTCCTTCCTCTTCAATATCTGAGGGGGAGAAAAAAGTTCCCTTAGGACATTATTTTTTCTAGTCCTTTGCCTTCAGGCAAGTAGATGGCTAAATAACTACCCCTAAAGTGTTCAAAATTATTCTGGAGGTTTAATAAATCTTCAAGAAGAGCTGAAAAAAATCCCACTTGAATATTTGAACCTCAGTGGTTAACAAGAGTGAATGATTGTCATGTGATTTCAACATAGTGCCAGAAATGAGAAGCACGTATGACACGTGTGCCAAGGAGAGCTGGACTTCCCAGTTGCCATCCATTCTGGCACTTTTATTAATATTTTCTACATCACAGTTTTTCTTAGGAAACAGGGTTTCTTTTCCCCCTTATCATAATAGGTTTGAAATTCAATTACTCCAACACGGTGCAGCTCAGTTACACCATTTTCTAAGAAACTGCTGTGCCATCATGTCTGGTAGCATTCTCACTTGAAGGGAAATAAGTTTGAAGTGTTGAAGGTGCTTCCTTAAAATATTAAAAGAAAAGAAATTTTTGTTTATAATTAGCACCTCACCACTTATTTCCCAAAGCAAAATAATAAATGGTTACATCAAGAAACAGCCTTAGGCCGGGGGCCTGGTGGCACATACCTGTAAGCCCAGTGGCTTAGGAGGCTGAGGCAGGAAGATCATGAATTCAAAGCCAGCCTCAGCAAAAGTGAGGCACTAAACAACTCTGTGAAACCCTGTCTCTAAATAAAATACAAAATAGGGCTGCAGACATGGCTCAGTGGTGAGTGTCCCTGAGTTCTATACCTGATAATCTGTCCCCATTAAAAAAAAAGAAAAAGAAAAAACAAACAGACCTAAACAGCACATATGGATCTATGGTCACTCTCCTGAACGTGAACATGGGAACACCTTCCTACATGTGGATGATCAACACATACAAGAGTCTTCATTTAAAGACAAGTGGTTGCAAATGTAAACATTTTATTTTTTCCTAGACTTTATATACTTTCATGTATACATGCACATAAACACCCACCTGGGTAATTCCAACTTTTAAAATAAAAGCTCATGAGTATATATTAACTGCAGTCCTTTGAAAGATATTACATTATCTATGTGAATAATCAATTATCAATCTATATAACAAATGACTTATAAAGATTCATCTTATACAATGATGCATGAGAAATGTTGAACAAAAAATAAGAGATTTGATTGTATAAGCAGATATGAAGCACTCAATCTGATAGGAATGCCAAGAGAGAAACTTTTTGATTGGAAAAGGGTATAGATTAGAATAATAAAAATCTATTCAAAGCTAAGATGCTGTGATAAGCCATCACATCTGTTGTCTATAAAAGGATTCATAAGTCTGGTCATAGTGTCAAAAGACTCTATTCCCCAAGGGTTACAAGATGTGTTTCTCTGAACAGAATTCACAGTAGCACCATGACTCAGCCATATGTACACCTTATGGCAGGGCCACCTGTTGCTCATTCTGGAGCAGAAAATTTACCCTAACACTTTGCTTGAAGCTTTACATTTTTTCACATTCATTCCACATTGCCTATCCACAGTTACAAAATCCTTGTAAAACATACCAGCTTTAGGGACTGCATTATCGTTTCTTAAATTCTAAAAGTTCTGTTCACTATATTTATCCTACATTTTATTTTTTTTCAGTACAGGTTATTGAACTAGGGGTGCTCTGCTCCTGAGCTATATCCTATCCCTTTTTGTTTTATATTCTGAGATAGAGTCTTACTAATTTGCAGAGGCAATTTGCAACTTTCCTCAAACTCCTAATCCTCCTGCCTCAGCCTCCTGAGTCACTAGAATTACAGGTATGCACCACCATGTCTTGTTTAATGATATCTTTTTTAAAAATAAGAAAAACAAGGAAATACACAGATTTTATGAGCTCTTTGGTGACCACCTAGACAGATTTATTGTAGCTTGATTATGGATAAAGACCACATGTAAGGAATACATTCTGGAAAATATGTGTTCCATGAGAAATTGAATGATTCTGTTGTACTTGAATTTTGCCAAACCATCTTGAACTACTTTTCAGACATTTTAAGACTAGGAAAACCTGAAAGAGATAGTTTGCCAAGTATTAGTCCACATGTAACTTTCAATGGAACTTTGATCCATATGATTCTAGTTCAATTTATATTTATTCATCAAGTAATTTTGCAAAATCTATTGGTCTTATCTTAAAGCTTAAGATAATTTTTATCATCCTTTTTTATGTATCAAGATAGTGTGTTTAACTTAAGTCCAATTTCTAGGAGAAATTACAGTTCAGTTCTGAACTGAGATTTTAGATGTCCTTGACCTGCCAAAATACTTTTAATATAACACATTTAAAATATTTTCAAATTACTGGGTATTTATGATGTTGCATTGTGCTTGGAATTATCAGGGTGGAATGTTTACTACTTCAGTCAGAGAACTTGTAATGGGGGATTGACAAGACCAACATTTATGAAGCATGTGATTTCTAGTATAAACTACTATAGTTTTTGATCCTTTTTGTCAGCCTCACTCATGTGCTTATTTAAAATGAAATAGATTTGACTGTCATGTATAACTAGAAAGAACCAATAAGATAAAATTAAAAAAAATAAACAAATTCTTCTCTGGGAACCAATGGCAGGAATTATGTGAATGTCCCTCTGGAACTCTAGATTATGGTGTTGATCCATGTATGGTTAAAAACACACTTGGAAAATGTCCTACAGCCCATGATGAGGATCATTAGATAAATTTGACTATGTTTCACAAATCCAATTGTAAATTAAATAAAGTATTGAAAAAAATGCAGCTTCCTTAAGAACTCCCTCTGACATTTAGAGTTTTTCATGTCTCAGCAATGTTCATGCACATGCATATATATTAACATTTGTTAATTAGTATAAAGCAGAAAAACAATACGGAAAATCATAGGTAAGTGCTTGAAGATGGGAATATTAGGAAGATTCTTTGCTTTTTATTATTATTAGTTTTTCAAAACATTACATAGCTCTTGACATATCATATTTCATACATTTGATTCAAGTGGGTTATGAACTCCCATTTTAACCCATATACAGATTGCAGAATCACATCATTACACATCCACTTTTTTACATATTGTGGAAGATTCTTTGAAGAAGCTAGAATATCCAGCTGTCGTGGTGCTAGAGATATGAGCAGGAAGAAAGACTACAGTTTTTAGATTTAAACAGCAGCACAAACTGTAAAATGAACTCAGGACTCAGTAAATATGGGTTAATGATAAGACCATCCTGATTATAGTTAAGGATTCATGTTAGAATCTTCAAGAAATAGTACAGAGAAGGGCTGGATTCTGAAGCCCTGTCTGTAGCAAGCAGAGGAGCTAGAGCATGAGCTATAAAATGAGGCTAGTACAATACAAATGGAATCCAGCAGATTTAGTCCCATGGTTATATGTAAGATGGCATGAGAGCAGAAACCACTATGGTAGGATAATTTATATTTCATTAAGTCAGGAGGAAGAGGATAGACTTTCAGTTTGCAAGACCAGCTACAGAACAAACTTAGGGCCCATTGTGAATGCAAGTATGGAGCCACTTATTTGAAACTTGTAAGGAAGTTAGTGACAGCAGAAGACATTCTAAGTGTGACATTTTTCAAACCTAGGGTTCTGTGGGTCATGTCACTCACCCCTGGCCCTAGGAGTGGGGTTCAACCCAAGTTTACCATAAAATGGAACCCTTGCAAGTCCAACTCAGGTTTCCAATAGATTTCATTTGCAAATAAAATTTGATGTTTTAATATGAATAAAATCTAAAGTTATGTGAATAAAATATAAATTTTTCTTTTGCTTTGTTACTAAACTGATCTTGCTGTCTGGCATTTGAATGGGCAACCTCAGAACAGTCACAAATCATTGAAGCTGATAGAGAAAGGGGAAATTAAGAGCTACTTTAAAGAAGACAATAGTAGATATAGGAGTCCCAATAAAATAAAAGAACTGAGAAAGATAAATGTTTCTAGTCTGAGAAGTTCAACCAGAAGAAATTATTTAGAGAGGAAAATGTACTTTTCTTTGGAATTCGGAATTTTCATTGGAATGTTCACTGTAATTTAAAAGGAGAGAAATAAATCCATTTAAAAGCTTCCTGCAGTTAGTTGACAGTTAAGACCATAAGTTGGTAAGATTATATCTGTAATATATAAGATCACATCTGATAAGAGTTTTGAAGTTAGAAACGCAAATTTTTTTCCCTACCAAAATTAGAAGTACTTGGATGCTTCACTTCAAAAGGTTGAATCCATATGCAAATCAGTGGAGGAGGGCACTTACAAGCAAGGTCATGCTATCCTAAATTGTGAAGGAAATGAAAATGGTCTCAGCATCCCCTTTCATCCTCTCCTCAAGTTCCTGTCCTGTCTCCAGTACTCTGTGCTTGGTGGCATCTTCAAAATCACCCCACTTATGAAGCACACACACAGATACCTCCCTGATGCCATCTCATTTCTGAAAATCCCTATGAAGCACTAACTGAAAAAATTGAAGAGTAAATGTTATCAGAAAAAGGTTAGTGCATGACTAGACCACTTTAGATTTTGACAGAGGACTCCTAAAAATTCATCACCTACTATTTGAATCCAAGAAATGGAGTTTTAATGCTGAAGGTGCTAATTTGGGGCATGGGATCCTCTCCTAGAACATCTCAAAGAAAGGTAATTTTTATATTCCCAGGCCTGGAAGTTTAAATACCCACATAGATAACACTGCCATGTTTGCCTTCTTAAGCCTACATATAACCCGAAAACACAAATTCTGTTAGTGTTAAGAGGAAGCAATTTACAGGTTCATTGAACAAATATTATGTGGTTATTATGTGCCAAGTTTGTGATATGCCTTATGTCTCCAACAGCAAATACGAGATGCCTATACTCACATCCTATGGAAAGAATTAAACCAGGAGAGAAGACAGTTTCATGCAACTTAATGAACCAACAGGCAACTTATTTGTTGCTATGGAGCATCTTAGTCCAGTCTGAGATAGAGAAGAGAGGCAGGGACCAATCAGAATGAGCCTCCCAAGCAGGAAACAAACTGACATCATCACAAAATTTCTTTCCAGAACTCATTCAGTGGTGGGATTTACTCCTGGAATTAAGAATGCATGCCTCCAAGATTATTCACCTACTTAGTGAGTCTGGTCAAAATAAAATAGTAAATAGAACAATTACTATAAACCTTCCTCTCCTGATTGCTTTTAGCTCTCTCTTACCTAAGACTCCACTATTTTTCTCATCCTATGTCTATTTTTTAGAAAGTTGATCCCTCAAAATATTTTACATACCAGTTTCTTCCTTTCAATAAAATTCCCAGTACTTACTCTTTCTAACCATCCCAATCATCTTATCACCCACATCCCAGTGTAACAGAAACTTAAAACTTACTTGTATCATTTAGAATTTATACAAATGTTATCACTATACCATGGAATGTAGATGAAATTTAACCTTTCAAGAACATAAAATTAAAAAGATGGAGCATTCTAAATGTTTTAATTCTACAAGTTTATTAGTGCAACATTCTTTCTGTAAAATAAAATATAGTCTTTAGTTTTAAAAAGAACTTGCACTGTACTCAGATTTTTTTTCAAATTTACCTTAAACAATATATTTTACAAGAATCTAGTTAATCAGTTTTGCAACATTACAAGAATTAACCTTTCCTGTGGGTTTATGTGCTGGACACTCTAAGCACCTGATGGTCTTCATAGTATTGAAGATCATTGGTCTTCTAAGCAGCCTTTATGAAGTTGTTTCATTTGTTCCCATATTTCAGATGAAGAAAGTGAGGCATAATAAAATTAAATCACATGACCTTTGATGATACAGTGAGCAAGTACCCTGAGCATTGAGACCAGTAGTCAGACTCCTGAAACCATGCTCTCTGGATGACTGTACTACACTTTCTCCCTTTCGAAGAGAATCCAAACTATAAACAGGAGAGAAACTTCATTTTCAGAAAATGTACATAAGTAAGTTAAAGACCTTAGGCTATGTTTCATTCATAATAAAATAATTACTAAAATTATTTTTCAAAAATAATGCTTATAAACTATTAATGATAATTTCTAAAATGTGAGTATCATGCAAATTGTCACACATGATCTAAAGCCATTTTTGAGACTAAAAAGATGTATATGTAAATTTGTTGATATCTCTCTCTCCCTCAGAATAAAAGTTACATAAAGCTACAGTTCAAAATGTCAAGTTGTTAAGATTTCAAACCAAAAGAAAAAATATGGCTACAACTTTAAAAACTCTGAATGCAGTACAAAAATAAAGGCAATATGAAGTGCAATTTGAGAGGTCTATATAACACACCAATGTTCTATATAACATGTATAAAAATAAGCCACAATAGACAATAAAAAGTCATTTTTTGTAAATATTCATCTGCTAGAGTAAGCATGAGAAGTATCTTTATAGATGAGTCCAGTATTAAAGAAAAAAATCCGTCCATCAGCCCAGATAATCAACAACGTTAAAAAATAAAGTATGTCTCTGTGATGTTATTGTATACTCTCATATAAAGCTACTTTTAAAGTATAGTTTTTGCAGAAATTTTCACCACAAATATTTAAATCTGCATAGCAAAACTAAGTCCACCACCTTCAGAGGAATAGTGGGATAAAAAATGAAAGCTACTCCTTTCACCCCAGTGAACAGAGCTCCCTCTCTCTGCACCATGTAAGGACACTGCAAGGAAGCACAATCTTCAAGTCCTCATCAGAACCCAACTCCAACAACACTCTGATAACCTTCCCACCTCCAGAACTGAGAAATAGATGCCTGCTATTTAATCTTTCCAGTTGATGGTATTTTGTTATAGCAGTCCAAGCAAAAAGACAATTCATGTATTTTAATATTTACTCAATATTCCTCTAAAGATGACAAATTTATTTATTTTATTCTTTTTCTTTTTTTATTTATTTCTTACATATATGACAATAGTGGCGTGCATTACATTCATAATTATCCATTCGAAGCACAATTTTTCATAACTCTGTATATAAAGTATGTCCACGCCAAATTATGCCATTGTACATGAACTCTCTTATTGATTTTTTTTTTGCATTGCAATTCTTAGTACATCTTTATACCAGAATTTATTACATCTCTGTTTGTATATATCTTTACCTTCAGAATAGAGACAATAAAACCTCCTCATTAGGATTTGATGATGGAATTAAATAAGTAAATGTAAAGTGCCAGGCACAGAATAAGTGCTCTATAAATGTTGGCTGTAACACAAACAAATGGAGGAAATCCAAATAGTTCATGAAAGTTAGGGTTTTTTGTTGTTGTTTAGTTTGCATGTTTATTTTGCCAAAAAACAACCAATGAAACAAGCACCAGGAGTCTTTCAACTTCCTACTTTGCAGGAAGTCTCAGGAATTAAGTCCAGTGTAATATTTGTTATTTTGTTTTAGATTACTAACTCCTACAGGTCAGATCTTTTACCTAAGCAGCTCTATGAAAAAGTCAGAATAGACTCATGAATATGTAGTGCTTAAATACCACTTGAGAGTGATCTATGCTTGATATGCAATATGAAAGGATGGTGCAATCCCTATCTACTTATAGTACTGAATTATGTTCACTTGGTAAAACAAACAGCAAGAAGGTGACAATGGACAGTACCTATAAGCCAGAAAAATTCCTTATACTTAAAAAAGGAGACAAACTTTCCATTAAGACAGCTTTCTATAGATTCAAGATCTTCTTAACAGAGGGATGGCAAGTTTTATAATGTATGAAGGCACTTGGAGAACACTTCTTAGAAAGCATTCATGTCATTGTAACATATGATCCTCATCAATTTGACCAACAGCGAAAGGACCCATCTGTGTTCATTAGAATGTGATTCCTTAAACTCCTTTTGAGTCTTTGGGAATTAAACTCGACTGTTTGGACAACTGAGTAAATAAAATTAAATCTTGAAATGCTTTAAGTGTTTCTGTTTTGCTTCCTTTTACCCCCAATATCTCTTTTATTTTTAACTATAATCTACATGCAGCAAAATAGAGATTTTTAGGAGCAAATTTTATTAAATTTTAATAAATGTTCACACTCATCACTCTGATTATCACAGATTTCCATTACCCCTAAAAGTTTCTCTGGCTTTTATCATTATTATTCTTGTTTTAGCCTCCAATCTGCTCTTCTGTTCACCCTGGGTAGACACAACCTATTATCATTAATCAGTTTTACATGTTCTAAAATTTTATATAAAAAATCAGCAAATCCTGTCTGGTTTCCTTAGCACATTATGTTTGAGATTTATCTGTAGTAATGAGTGTATGAGTAAAACATTTCTCTTTATTTCTGAGTAGCACTGTACTGCATAACCATACCATTGTTTCAAGTCTTTCAAATTTTTAATAAAACAAGCCTTGAAAACTTCCCTGAAATATTGCTCTTTCTATCTTTAATTCTTCTGAATAAATTCCAAGATATGGAATGTATTATAAATTCTATTACTGTGAACCATATACAAATCCAATTCTTGTTGGGTGTGATGTCAAACTCCTATAATCTAGAGGCTAAGGCTCGAGGATCACAAGCCAAAATTCAACCAGGGCAATTTAGCAAGACCTGTCTCAAAATATAAAATAAAAGAAATGGGGATATAGTTCATTGTAGCGTGCTCTTGGATTTGTTCGCCAATACTGGGAAAAAGCTCACTTTTTATAATATAAAAGGAGTATTTCTATAGTCTTGATTATAACTTTTCATAAGTTATCAACATTATATTTATGTTTTGTTAAAGTTTTTTAAAAGATATTTTTCAGTTTGTAACTACATTATTAGTGCCCTCTGAATGTTTTAATTTGTGTAAATGTCAAATATAGAGGTTGTAATGTTTGAAAGACATTACAAAGAGCAAAGGTACTGTGGTGTAAGACTCATTTATTAAGAAAGAGGATGGGGGAAAGAGAGAAATAGACTTCTTTGGGACAGGTCATAAATATCAATAAGTAAAAATCACAAGTAATCAATATATTCACTATTAAAATTAAAACATGTAACAAATAAATATAGCTTGCCAGATTTAGTTAATAAAAATACAAAACCCTCAGTTAAATTTGAATTCAATATAAACAACAATTTTTTAATATAAGCATGTTTCCTGAATATTTGAGACATAATATATATATATATATATATAAACACACACACACACACACATATATATGTATTAAAAATATATATACACTAAAAATGTATTTTCTATTTATTCTTGCTTAACTTATCATCAGGCAGCCACAAAATCCTCTCTCTCTCTCTCTCTCTCTCTCTCTCTCTCTCACACACACACACACACACACACACACACATACACACACACGTAGTTATGATTTTTTTCTGAAATTGTAAAGCTATATTAGAAGGTTCTTGTGAAGTGACACTGATTCTGAATGCACATAATATGCTAGATGAACTCTGAGATAACTCACGAACAAAAGCACAAAAGGATCATTTGGTCTGTTAGCTCAGATAAGGCTACCATTACAATGAATCACAAAGAGGCTAAACATCCAAGATGGCAGGTTGGTTCATTCTGGGGGCCATGAGAGAAGGATCTGTTCTAGTCTTCACTTCTTAGCTGGCGGATGATCCTGTATCTTTACTTTGTCTTCCCTGTGCACATTTATATCTTTGTTCAGATTTCCTCTTTCTTTAAGAATACCAGTCATATTGGATTAGGATACATATTAATAACCTCACTTTAATCACTTTTTTCAAAAAACCTGTTTTCAATATGGTCACATTCTGAGATCCAAGGTTAATACTGCAACATTTAAAATTTTGGGGAGAAACAGTTTAATCCATCACTATCGAAAAGAGAACAAGAAAATAACCGAGGAGACAGAGAATGAAATATGGACAATTGGAAAAATGAGAATCATTGTGGCTTTTATCTTATGAGTGAGAAATATTCTAACTTAAATGTGCTTTTATCTTGCCAGTGTGAGTTTTATAGAGTAAGTTATTCAGGACATTGAACAGTTATTCTTTGATTTAGATACTGGAAATCTCAGTGGAGTCAAGATTCCCACTCCCACCAAACTAAATCTTAGCATAACAAATACAAGAAAGCCTGTGAGTGAGATGGCTAAGCATCTTCAAGTATTATTTCAGTTTTAAGTTATTTCAATAATACTTGGTGATTCCAAAAGTAGAACAAGTAAAAGAGAAATAAAATAGGATAATTTGGAATCATACTTTAAAATGCTTTCCAATCCAGAATGCTTAATGGGCCCTTTGAAATACACTTTGAATAATAAAAGTGATTTTTTTTTATTTTTTTGGTAAAACGTTCCTTTAAAAACTATGGCTTATTATACAAAGCTCTTCTTCAAGGGACTACTCTCTCTTATCTTAGGGAAAACACCACTGTGTGATACAAAATCCTGGTCCTGCTCATTAGGACACATTAAGAATCAAACCATTGTTCTTTCCCTCCTACTTGAAACAAATATGTTAAAACTTTTTGATGAGGATTTAATAATATTTCAATATCAATTAACTGAGGCATACTTTGTATGGGTGCAAAACTGAAAAATTCCATCTAATAAGATTTTCTGATAAAATGACATTTACCTATGATTTTTTTTTTTTTTACTTACCAATAGCAGTGCTCATTTAAGATAAGAAAATGCTTCTCAAGGCAGAATAAAATTTACATCACAACAAGGAGAATAACATTATGAAGAAAAAAAAACATTCTTCAAAAATTTCACAGAAGCTCATGATTTTTAAATATGGAGTGGTATATATTGATCTTACTAGAATTTTCAGCAAAATATATTTATCAACTGTATCCTTATGATGGCACAGGACTTGAATTTTAAACTTTCCTTTTATTTTCAGATTTCTTAAATCAAGTGATGAACCAAATAAATACACAAAGTCTTCATCTGGCTCATCCATTATTCAACCTGAGAAAGCATACAGGGTGGTGAACCATAAAAATAAGCCATATTGATATCACATCAATGATGTCTTTGGTAATACCACCTTATGTTTTAGTTTCTCTGCTGTGCCTGAACACATCTTTTGCAACATTTATGTACTAAACTGTAATTGTTTGCTTGTCTTGTGTTAGTTTTTCTGTAACTGTGAGGGGAAAAAAAAAGAGGAAATCAACTAATAAATAGGAAAGATTTAAATTGAAAACTGGTTTTAGAAATTTTAGTCCATGGTCAGCTGGTTCTGTTGTTTTGGGCCTGTGATAAGATAGAATGTCATGTGGGGGTGCATGGTGAAGCAAAGTAGGTCACCTCATGGTGGCCCATGGCCCAGGGATAAAGAGAGAAACAAGAGAATTAGAACCCTGATTCCCAATATCCACTTTTAAGGTCATGCCCCCGATGAAAATTTCCTTCCACCAGGCCTCACTTGCTCATGGTTCCACCACTTCCCATTGGTGTCACATGCTGACAACCCAGCCTTTAACCTGAGGCCTTTGGGGTATTTTCCAATCAAAATCATAATGTCTATTGCACCTTACTAAACCATGAGCCCAAGAGCTCTTAGGCTTAACACAAACATATGGTTAGTATTAAACTAAATAAGAAGTTAGTATTAAATTAAATAAGAAGTCTTTAAAATGAATTAAAATCCATGCAATTAAAATAATTATACTAATCCAGTAGTAATAGTTCTAATTTACTAAAATCTTACTGTATGACAACATGCTAATTTGGTTACCTGGATTACCCTGCTTTATTCTCACAATAAACCTTGTAGCATAGATGTTCCCATCATATATTTAACAGATAAAGACAGCAAGACTTGATGCAGTTAATCAACTGGCATCCCTGGAATCTGAGATGAAGTCTTTCTGGCTTTAAATTCTGTAAGCTAGCAGAGTGTTGTGGTGAAGAGTTTAACCTGCAGATCCTCAATATTGGGCTTCACTCCCAGCTGTGCTGCTTATAAGCTGTATGGCCACAAGCAATTTGTGGAACAGTTCTAAGCCTCAGTACCTTGAGTGCCTTACTTTTCCATCAGTAAATTAGAGATAGTAAGAATTACCTATCCATGAGATGGTGTTGAGTTGTAAATGACTTATTACACTCAAAGCCCTTAAAATCATTCCCTGAATTGGTAAGTACTATTTAAGTTTAGCATTTTTATTACCATAGATCACTTTCATATCACAGTATATATTTAGCATTATAAATTTTTATTGCCTAATATTCCACCTTGCTTTCAGTACTAGCATGTATTTAAACCTGCTATATGTTCTTCTCTCTGCTGTTAGACTGGCACAATGTTTATATAGGCCCTGGTCACTTGCTTTTGAGATTAAATTCCTTCTCATACAAAGCTCAGGTTAAAACTGAACAAGGAATTGAAGGTGTAAGTTTGTGCTACCTAAGCAGAAAAGATGAACACAAGAGGTAGCTGAGTGTTTCTAGGCAGAAACAGAATCAAGGAAGCAAATGATCTTGGGCATTATATGTCATGCAATTACAAGGCCAATTTGTTTATCTACTATACTTGGTGGAATATTGGGTTTTGAGAAAAGAAAGGAGATGGTAAAATAACAATAAGTAATTCAACTGCAAGCATTCCATGTATTAAGTTTAACAGAGATTTAAATAATAATAGGATGCAAGGACAGAAAAAGAAATAGAGCTATGTTTCAATGACATTGAATAGTAGCTCTGTTTTGGGAAGGTCATTTTATCTTTTAATGGTACCAGGTGTAAGATACAAGGGAGGCATTCCTGAAGGACATTGCAAGAAACAATGGGAAGCCTTAAACAGAGGGACCCCTTGCACACCAGAAATAACCAGGATGATTTGTTTCCTTTCAATGTACAATATCCATTTATTAACTATGAGCTAGAATCAGTTCCACAAGTAATTAGTGCAATAACTTCCACTAATCTTGATCTGTTGCACCCTACAATTTGCTCTTAATATTAAATAAAATATTAAAACGTGTGACTGTTTTTATATCATCAGCTTTAAAAATCTCACTAAGTTATTTTAATCAATATACTTGTTTTAAGTAAAAGCCATTTAATCTCCTGACTTATACATTAACCTTCCATTAAGTATTAGTGAAGAAGTTAAATGCACCTTAGTCAATAATGCTAATGCAGGCACTGTTGTATTACCTATGGAGGAATGCGTATTCATATTATGTTAAAGTGGCTATCCTTAACGATTAGCCATTATGTGTCAGGAAACTGATAATAAATTTGAAATATTCCATGAGACAATGAATTATAATGTTGAAACTGAGTTCTCTGTACTGTAATAATTTTGAAATGAGGTCATCTGCTTCTTCTGGTCAGTGCCTTTTAAGGCAATGATACTGAAGTGATGAAGACACCCTCAGTGACATTTGAACCTCACCTTGCAGTTTCACATCTTGGTGGGTAATAAATGAGTCTGCTAATTGAAACCAAGATGTGTGAATTCATTGTATAGTACTGTTTTACCAACTACTCTTTTTGTTTAAATAACGTGCTGTAATCTCCTTATGATAATGTAGAAATTGACTTCAAAACCATCTTACATAGTTTTGTTTATCCATTTAGTACAAATGAATATATATTTTCATACCCCCTTCTGAAAAAGAATTTATTTCCTTAATATTCTTCTGCAAAATTTCTCTTTACCAAAATCTTATTTAATGTAGGATCAGCAACATCCATTTTAATGGACTTGTAAGAGCACAAATACATTTGCTTTCTCATTAAGGAAATCATATGCCTAGTGAGAAGCTGCTTCCTTAATAGGAAAGGAACCTATGTAGACTCTAAATGTTTTTTCCAGACATCTTCTTTCCCTGGTGCAATTACAATGCAGATGTTTAGTCATCATCATGTTTCTGTATCCAGAACTTTTTTTCTGTCTGTGCTGTTGGGAATAATGAATATGATTTCACAACTGAAGAAAAATAATTAAGTATTAGGAAGATGTCACAAATTATTTCAAATTAAATAGTTTATTTCTCTTGGATTTCTCAACTTTAGGTGTCCTTGTAATACCTTCAGAAAAGAGATTAATATTTTGAAAATATATATATATATATATATATGTATGTGTGTATGTGTGTACACACACACACACACACAGACATACATTATATTTTCTTTGTTTCTTAAGGAAAGTGAATGAACTCTACCTTAAATACTTTGGGAGTTATGTTATAAATGTTTCAATCACTTATTTGTAATAGAATAAGCATGGTTCCAAAATCATCACCAGATTTTGTTTTTGCTTTATTTTAGGAAAATATATGTTAATGAATAATTTATTCTGAGTATTCATAGTTCATAACCATCACTATATATCATTTCTTCCATTTCAATATGGGCTATATTATTTTATTTCATTATAATTCTATCAATAAAAACATTGAAATACTTATAATTTCAAACTTGAAAATATTTTTGTCTTTAAAGAGGAAATAAGAAAGCCTGTTAGGACTTTAAAACTGTATGCATAGTATTCATAAATGTGTGTCCTTTACAGGATTACTGTATTAACCCAACAAACTACTAAAGACCATACTTACTACCCATCTTGCAAGCAGAGTTTTAAGCACTTCCCTTTTTTTCCAATTTATTTTAGCCTTAAAATACGCCTGAACATATCTACTATTTATCTTATTACAAGTGTGTGGATGGACTGACAGAAAAGTTAAGAAAGTCTCCTTGAGCCCCCAGGATACTTGGTGGTTAGGTCTCTACACGCATACAATGTCTGTATCCCATTGATACATTGCAATGAAATACTACAGACAGAGATCTTAAAATCTTGTGAAAGATTCTTCTTTAATACTCACTTTACTTTTTACTAAGGTAAAAACTGAAAAAGGTATAAAGAAAAGTGAATGTTATAAAAGATAATATTATAGAAATAGAGAATCATTTTGAATTAATCTATGCAGAGCTATACTCCCCCCATAAAATGGGAGAAGAAAATCAAAGAAATGTCTTCAGTAACATTGTCATATCAGGTGCTTTTATACAATACAATTCACACTTTTAGTATCTTGAGAAAACTTGAGTTGTTGGGGATTCCCTTTACTGCATTCACTCCTGGGAAAGTTCTGTAAATTACAAGGTAGCAGAAAATCAGATCAAAATGGGCAAATATCAGGGTATACATTTAGAGGGACAAAATCCAAACTTCATTCTCATGTGATGAGAACCAAGTAAACAATTTCTGTCTAGGAAACAATGCAGACAGGCTACTCCCAGAGATGTCAGGCTATGTGAGTGAGGATGAGTGCTCTGACTCCTGGGCAGCATCAGGAAGGACAGTAGAAACAAAAGACAAAACCTCATATTCCCCTAATGCATCTGCACCTGGAATAACTGGACATCTCCCAAAAAAAGCAATTAATATGATCACTGAGTACAGGATCTTCCTTAAAAGGACAAGCTTAATATTATGAGCTTGATGTGTGGAGAAGGTAGAAGTAGAGATAGGGTTTCACTACACCCCATAATATTAGGAAAGAGGAAGAAGTTACCTACTCATCCTTGCTCTCACAGGTAGGAGGCCTTCAGTCATATAATCTTAACAGTCTTAGGCCAGAATGAATAGGCTATCCAGCTTCCAGCTCTACATGCTACATCTACAGCAGATTATTGAATTGAATGGAGCATGTTCACGCTGTGTGACATTAATCCTGCCCTTATGCTTCATGTCTTTACCTTCACACACACTTATGTGAATTTAACCTCAGGATTTTTCATAGATTTTAAAGGAGTCTACAATTGTTTTGATGGGGTGAGTTATATATATGCTAAATAAATTAATTAATTAAATACCAGTGACTGGCCAGACAGACTGTTTCACAGCTTTCTTTTCAACAGGCATGGAAATTCAACTAAATTTTCCAACACCTTGACTCGGAGAAACAGTAAAACTCCATGTGCTTTCCCTCCTTCTCCATTAGATGAGGTCCTGGACCACAGCAGAGTTGTACATTGGAATCAGCATATGAAGGAAGCACCTGCTCACCCAATTGTATATTTATGTGGGGAAGAAACACCTATTTAGTTAAGAGACTGAAATTCTGAGGGACTATTTTTCACATTTTCTATTTTTTTCCTACTTAGTAGTGCATGAAACCTAAAATCACAAATTTAGTATGTGAGCCAATGTTATTAAAGATACAGAATTGTCTCCATGTTATCAGCCTCTACAATGTCCACATCACCAACTTAGCCAACTTCATTTAGAGTTTCGAACATGGAAAGGCTCTGACTTAGATGAAATTATTTACATGTTCACACTCTCTTCACATCCTGTGGTTGTCAGTCTTTGAGAACAGTCCTGAAAACATAGTTAAAACTCCAACTTATAAAAAGCTATTGTTTTTAAAACAGTAGTTTCTTTCTGTCTCAGTTGCCCCCAGAAATATCATTAAAAAAAACTCAATTTCAAAGTCCATTGTAAAGAATTTATGTAAATCTTTTCATTATGTCAGAAGATCCTCCTTTATTGAGTTATTACCAAATGGTAAAATTGAACATTATAAGGTTAAGGTAAAAATTATGAACTATTTATGAGTAATTTGTGGGAATGATCATTCAATTTCATTTAATGATCACATGTTTTTCACATCAATGGAAGATAATAGGCCAAAAAGCAAAAAGTTGTCAATATAATTTTCATATACAAAAATTTATAAAACTATATATTTATTATTTAATACTCATAAGTTGTTTTAATGATATACAGTTCCAGCAAACACACAAACCAAATAAGATATTTGAGGAAAACACAACTAGATCAAGAATTTCTATATTTGTATGAAAAATCTGCACCATGGGACCAGGTTGTAACTCAGTGGTAGAGCTCTTGCCTGACACGTGTGAGGCACAGGGTTTGATCCTTAACACCACATAAAAATAAAATAAAAGTATTGTGTCCCTTTACAATTAAAAAAAAATTTAAAAACAGAAAAAAGAATGTGCACCTTAATCCAAACAGTCTCTGGTGAACCTATCGAACTTTTAAACAGATTTTAATAGAATTCCAAGAAAAATTAAAAAGCTGATTTAAGTCTTTTCCTTTGACTAAATTCAAGACAGTTTTCCCCAAATCAAGATACCTAATTTCCATGACAAAGTGCAAGGTGATTTTCAGCATCTGGAAACATTTTATACATTTTGGCTCAACTACTCTAGGTACACGTTCAGGAAGAGGTCTTAAGAATGGAGTACCAGAGACTTCTTATTCTAAGAATATCTTACTTGTCTCCTAATCACTTTGTGGTAGAAACCAGAGTGTCAGTTCTGACAGACATGGACAGCTAACTAATATATAGATGTAAGATAGACCCGTGATCCCGTCCTTTACTTTTTTCTATTAAATTTAAAAGATATAATGGATGTAAATCCTTTAAAACTCTTCTGGCAGAGTAAGCATTCAATACTGGAAGAAGTCATATATCATAAAGTTTAAGTGCATAAGCTCTGGAGCCAGCCTGCCTGGGTGTGAATCCCAGTTCTGCCACATCTTCTCATGTGACTGTGAACAAGTGCTTAACCTCTTTGTGTCTCAGTTTCGCTTTGTTTTTCATCAGTGAAGTAAGGATAGTAATCAAGTGACTTCATAGGCTGCTTGTGAACATTAAAATAGTGAATGCATGTTGAGTGTCTAGAGAAGCACTTATTCCATAACAAGGGAATACTAAATATTAGCACATGAGGCTTAATATATGTTAGCCCCTTCCATCCCCTCTTCTTTTCCTGCTTATCCTAAAGCAGAGTAATTTCATTAATTCTTGTCTTCTTTCATACTTCAATGAATTTAAATGAAATTTTTATTTTGGATAGATTCCAACAGTCTTTTTACTTATCACAAATAACAAGAAATTATTGTTTTACTTAAACACATGGAATATTTTCAAACCCTCCTCCATGCATTTAAAAGAAATCATTTCTATTTGGGATTTTAAGAAATGCTTATATTTACTTTTGAAATTTTATTACATTTTCAAAGCAGATTATTTCTGCCCAAGGATGATGACATAGAGAATTCATTTTGAGCCTTTAGAGTATAAAGACACTATTCAAGTTTCATAAATTCTTTTAACATGCCAGATGTAAAATCAATTAGCCATAGTAGAAATATAGCCTCATATTTTAAAAACTGCAACATTCTAATTGCTTGGTCTGCAGCTTTTTAAAATAGTAATATGAGGGGATTTGGACTTAAACATTTTTCATTTCTAGAATGTTCTGGGTGAGTTTGGAAAAGCAATGAGAGTCTTCTTTGGAAATTTAAAAAGATAAAATCATATTTGAATTTTCACAAGATCTTCTCAAAAAGTTTCCTTACTCCATAATGTACAAAAGAATATTTTAAAATAATCATAAAAGATCACTACATATTTCTTATGAGTATTCACAATTGGAAGTGTTTATTCTAGAAGGTGACCTAAAATTTATGATTAAAAACATTTGAACAGACTGAGATTATTATTATTTTTTGGCTACATTAGGTTTTGCTTAATGACAGAAAATAATAACTGTGAAAATATTCACAAGCAGTAATACTAAGTACTAATACTAGTAAGTAGCATACTGAGTGGCAAATTAATAATTTGAGACTGGAGAAGTCAGCAGGTTTTATTGGACTTAGTTCCATGTATCTAGTCTATGAATACCCCAGTCACATTGGTACAAAAATATTAGAAAAATAAAATACAGAATAATTCTCTAACTCAAATGGGTAGCTTACATTGAACTCTATTAGCAAAGACTGCTCTAAAGAGCAGGTCTTAACACTAGCTTCTTATCAACTCCTTTTTGCCCTTTTTCAGAATAATTACTTGCCAAATTTTGCACAAAACAAAAAATACTGCCCAAAACACTTTTATCTTGTGTGTAACCTGGATGGAAAACAGAACATTTGTTTTCTTGCTCAAATTTGATATAGGTCAGCAATCACTTAATCTGAAAACCTTGCGGTCAGATGTGTTTGCAATTTTTAGATTTTCTCATTTTACCCTGTCTTAAAATAAAAAATAAAAAGGGAGCTGGGGAGATAGCTCAGTGGTAAAGTCTCTCTGGGTCCAATTCCCAGGACAATAAATAAATAAATAAATAAATAAAAGATTTTCTCATCTTAGAAATAAAAGGTGATCATGTATATTCCATAATACCCACAGACAGCAGCCTGTGAGGAAGGGTGTTGTAATCAAAAGCACATTAATGTGTCTTAAATACATGGATACTCACACTAACCAAAATAAACACATAGTATGAGGCTACCAAACAAGTTAACACAAGAGGTTTGCATTATAGAACATTGAGTATTTCTGAGTTTTAAGTAGGGTACTGTGCATGGAAGGTGTAAAAATAATGAAATGAAAATGATCCCTGAATAATACATTATGATTATTAAAATCACATATTTAATTTATTTAATTAATCAACAAGGGCATTGTGACTACAGTTTGTATTGTAGTATCCATTCTGTTAACAATAATGATAAATGCCAGGAAGAGAAACTAAAAATAATATTGCTGCAGTCCAGCTGCAGCAAAATAACGGGGCGTGTGGGGGGGTGACGAGCAACTTGTGTAGATTGATATAGCAGGAGTGAGAGCCGTTTATTGTAGGACAGGAGGGGTATATATACATTCCACACAGCTTATCTTAATTAACATTAACTAGATACAGCAGTCAACCAATAAGGAATCTCCACACTTAATGGCTCCCTGGCGTTACTTCACAAACCACTCCCTCTGACATTTTTCCAGGCGCCATCCAGACTTGTTTACAGACTCTAACATAATATGACCCTAAAAAATGGGGACGAACTGGATGATGTGCGTGCTTGTTCAAGTCCTATTAGACAGCTGCTAGCTCATACAGGACATGGTAAAAGCATGAGGGATCTTAAAGTGGAATTGGAAGTAGCTAGGATGGCAGAAAAATTAAAATTGCAATGCCAGAAAAGACAGGCACAAAGAGGGAAGGGATCTGCAGCCAATCTCTCATTGATTCAAAAGCTGATTTCAAATGGTCCATGAATGGATGAGACTCTAAGCACTACAGCAAACAAAAAATTTGAAGATTCAAAGAGCTGAGAAGAAATTTCCAAATTTCTTGTGACCAGGAAGATAGAGTTTAGATTTAAATTTCACTAAATTAGAGGAGTATTCACCATCCTCTTCTTTCCCACCCACTGGCTCTTCACAGTCCCTAGATTACCCTTTTAGTTTCTTTCTGTCCCCCTGTTATGCTTCCTCATCTCTAGTGAACATTATTCCATTCAATACTTCTACAAGATTTATTTATTGGTTTCCATAAATGAGTGAGAACTTGTGTTATTTGTCGTTCTGTGTCTGGCTTGTTTCATTCAACATTATGTTCTCTACTTTCATCCATGTTGCCACAAACAACAGGATTTCATTGCTTTTGAGGTTGAGTTTTATTCCATTGTGTAAATATAGCACATGTTCTTTATTCATTCATCTACTGAAGGGCATCTGAGTTGATTTCAGATTTTGCCTAGTGTGCAAAGTCCTATAAATATGATGGTATAAGCATTTGTCTGGTATAAAGATATCATTTCCTTCGAGTATATACTGTGGAATTGCTGGATCATGTAATAGTTCTATTTTTAGATTTTTGAGAAATATCTATAATGTTTTCTTTGATCATAGCTCTACTAATTTACATTTACATCAAAAGTGCATAAAGGCTTTGTTTTCTCTACATCCTCACCAGCATCTGTGGTTTCTTGTCTTTTGATGATAGTCATTGTAACTGGTGGGAAATGATACCTTGTGGCTTTGATTTGCATTTCTCTGATGATTATTGAAACTGAACTTTTTATGTATTTGTTGGCCATTTGTATGTTTAGTTCTTTAGTCCATTAAACACATTTTTATTGAGTATCAATGTGCCGCTGTCGTAGGCTTTGGAGACACAATAGTGAACAAGAAAGACAAGGTTACTGATTTCATGACACTTATATTCTAGATATGGAAAATAAACACTGAACTAAAAATTTTAAATATTTATTTTGTAAGTACTTCTAATGAAAATAAAATAAGATTCTAGGAACAGTAGCCAGAAGCTGTTCTGAATAATCTGGAAGGGTGTCTTAAGGAGGAGATGCAGCAACTGACATTTAAAGACCGTGTGGCTATGATGGTAGAGTGATTTAAAAGAAAAAACAGTAAACATTAAGGTTTTAAAGAAGAAAGAAACTTCATGTGTTTGAGAAACAGAATGAGTACACATATAGCTGGAGAGCAATGGGAGAAGCTGAGATAAGTAGTGAGGGTGCAGAAGCCAGGTCACCCTGGTCTAAGGACAAGAGCTGGGACTTGTGTTCTAAGTGTAATAGGAAGGCACCAAAGGATTTGAAGTGGGAGAGGTGGACACCATGCATGTCATACCATAGAGGAAAAAAGTGAAAATACAAAACTTAATGTTAACTGGGCAGAGTAAGCAGTCAAAGTTTTTGATTTGAGATAAGAAAATTAGATAAGTTAATGCAAAGTTTATTTTTATAGTTGGGCAACTGTAAGATGGTAAATTTGAGATAGTTAAAATCCTGGGATGAGTAAACCCGAGACAGAAATTAGAGTTCTATTGTGAACATATTAAGATTAAGGTGTGTGTATGTGGTTTATTTCCCCTAGATATCCAAGTGGATATGTCAAGTAGGCAGCTGGTATACATCAGTAAAACTCAGAGAAAAGGACAGGGCAATATTTATAAATTAGGAAGACCATGGGGTAGAGACAGGTAGATCCACAGATCTGGATAAGATTATCTTAGAAGAAACAGTGGATAAAGAAAAGAAATAGCTTAGAATTCTGTCCCTGGGCACTGTAAAATTTAGAAGTTACTGAGAGGTGAGGTAGAAGAAAAGCCAACAGAATACATTAAATCTAAGAAAAATAAGCATTCAGAAATAAGTTCTTTATTTAAGTAAAAATTTCTCTTCTTTTATATGTTGTATTAAAATGTGAAACACAGATAATAAATGATAAATATTTATCATAATATTTATCATAAATCACCTCTCCCACTTCAAATTAGAAATGCTAAGAACAGAGAATGTCTTTTCCTTTGGGGTGGGGGGTGGCGGAACCTTCAGAAGTAAAGCAGTTACCAAGGAGCTAGAGTGCTGGGAGTCATGGGAAAAGTGGCTACAATTAAATAAGTTGGTCAGAACAAGAAGGGGTCAACTTTGTCAAAGACTGAAGAAAAATTAAAAGGAAAACATTAGATAAGTTAATGCAAAATTTATTTTATAGTATATTTTTATAGTTCTTAGACTTTCGAATCTGAGACAATCCATGACTGGCAGGAACAGTTTGAGAGCATGGTACAGATGACATGTGTTGGGCAGAAGTTTCAAAATGAAAAAAAAAAAAAATGCTGTTATGGACCAGTATTTTCTATGTTATTATTGAAAGGTAATAAAGTATAAAAATATTGTTAGAGAAGGATATAAAGCAAAAGTAATCCTTTCTAAAGGATTAGGAGGCACTAAAGAAGGTGAATAGGCCTGATGTAAATATTCTGGGGGGTGGGGCATGGTAAAGAAATTGATGAAGCAGAAGGAAGGAAAGAGTGGAAGGAATCAACTTGTTGGAAAAGTAAGGGCAAGTGATGTCTAATGGCAAGGAAAGAGACTACTTTGGAGAAGAGCTGACACAAACCATCCACAAACTTTTGGGAACAGGATGGAAGAGAGAATGTGGTAGATTGAGGTTGGTTGGTAAGTATACTAGCCTTGGGGAAGGTGGATAAGTTCAACTTGTTCATTTATACTGACTCCATGTCCCATGAATGGGAACCTTTGGTTTAATTTTGAAAGTAATTTTCTGTCTGCTCATTAGATGTTAGTGATTTTCCTTTAGCTTCAAACTTAGGAAAAAAAATTGGAGCATGAAACCAAGTATGAAAAAATTACCACCTTTATTGATTTGGGTAGTGAGACGTCAGTGAAATTATAAGAATATGCAATTAGATATTTGTATTTAGAGCTCAAAGAGGATCCTAGGTAAAGATGAAAAATTCATCATCAGTGGTTAAAGTTTCAGATTTGAATCAGTTCACCTAGGAGGAGAATATAACATTTTTCGGGGGAGTATCCAGGATTGAACTCAGGAGCACTCCACCACTGAGCCACATCCCCAGCCCTATTTTTTTTATTTTTATTTTTTTAGAGACAGGGTCTCACTGAGTTGCTTAGTGCCTCACTTTTGCTGAGGCTGACTTTGAATTCTCCAAGCCTCCTGAGCCACTGGGATTACAGGTGTGTGCCACTGAGCCTGGTCAAGAATATACCATTTTTTAAAAAGTGGACAGCTGAAAAGGAAACTTTAAAAAAAAATGGTATTTCAAGTGTAAGCAGAAATTGAAATTTGTAACAAGTAACAAGAATACTAAAATATCAGAATCTACCATACTATGACATAGGTTTAAATATGTCACATATATATCTCTTATTATCTTAGCAAGAATTAGCTAAGATAATAAGTAATAAGGATATGGCAGTAGGAATATCATTAGTAACAGTATTGATCAGCTTTCTGTTATGGCAACAAATATCTGAGATAGTCAACTTATAAGAAAAAAAGTTTTCTTTGGTCTCACAGTTTTGGGGGTTTCAGTGCATGACTGATTGATCTTGTTGCTTTGGAGCTTTATTTTGGCATTGTTTTTCACATAAGGGCAGGAAAACATATGAACAAATTTACATTATGTTCAGGATGAAAAATGAGAGAGGAAGAAACCAGGGTCTCACATTCTTCTTTGAGAGGATAGGCCCAATAACCTAAAACCTTCTACAGACCCCTATCCCAACCCCCACTAAAGTTTCCACCACTTCCCAAAAGCGCTATGGACTGGGGACCAAATCTTTAGCAATAGGTCCTTAAGGGATATTTAAAATTCAAACTACAGGAGTAATCTTTTTTTTTTTTTTTTGTAGTTGTTGATGGACACAATGCCTTTATTTGTTTATTTTTATGTGGTGCTGAGGATCTAATCCAGTGCCTTACTTATGCTAGGCAAGCTCTCTGCCACTGAACTACAGCCCCAGCCCCAGCCCTGCCCAAGCCCCAGCCCTGCCCCAGCAGTAATCTTAACAGGGAAATTTTGGTGAAATAGATCTGAAGCTGAGTTCTAATAGAGTCAGTTGACAAGAAGAGAAAAATATAGTTAATGTTGAAATCAGTATGATTCAAGAATCTTGATTATAACAAGGTAGAGAGGAAAATAAGAATAACTAGAGGAAGAGGACATTTTGTTGTGCAGGGTGTATATATATTTAATGGTAAAAAAATTTAAACATGCTTATTTGCTAAGAAGAATGTAGCAAGCAAAGTTTACAGACATAGGAACGAGTAGTTACTGAACCAAATAATTTAAAGAATAAAGAAGCATGGAGGTCATAGCCAAAGGTGGCAAAATGAGTCAGAAAGTGAAAGTATATTAGGTTGTTAGATATTGACAGAAGAAACAGGGAAATCTCAGCTGAAACTCCCCGTTTTCTTAATCAAATTGGAAGCAGTGATAAGCAGAATAGATTGATTGAAGGAAAATGAAATCAAATCAGATCCTCTTTCCTAAATGGTTTATCCAAACCTGGCCAAAACCCAGGGTAAAATAAAACAAGGAAATTAACATGTCAATCTATGAAATGAGGCACTAAGCAGAAAGATATCCCCTCAAAATTAAGGGGGATTTCAAGAAGAAAATTCTCATTCCCTGGCTAAAATTTATTTTTCCAGTCCTGATCCTCCATGAAGAGATCAGTGCCAAAGAGTCTCTGAGATGAATTCAGATTTTTTTTTCATAAAACATGTGCAGACAGTACAAGTCATAAGATTGAGTAAAGACTTACAAGAACAAATGGCTCATGTCTACATAAGTTATTCCTAAAATAAGATAAATCATGAGAAACACAAGTTTCCTCATTAAAATCGTGAAATTAGAGACCCTTTCTGATAGGGTCCTAAGAGGGTTGATTTGGATAATGCCAAAGACAAAATATAGACATTTGATATAAAACTCTTATTGTTGACAAGTTGAGGAAAAGTAAACTTTATGACCAGGTTTTTCCAGAGATGTTGGTCACTGAGAGAAAGACTAAATATATGATATTGGTCAGAAGGAAATTCTATGTGGAATATTGATAAGTATAGCTTTCAAATCTACCCACTGCAAACTTTATCAGTGACTTGGATGCCATCATACATAGCATGCTTATGATGGGAAGAGAAAGTTAACAAAAACAAGTGTGAATGTGTGTAAGAAAGAAATGAGAAGAAAGAAGGAGGGAAAAAGAGAAAAAGAGAAGGGAAAGGGACAAAATAAAGGTGTTCATAAATAAATATAGACATAAATATGTTCACTTATGTTCAGACCTCACATCTACTTGTCCTAATGGTAATTATCATAGTTCTTGTCTGAATCACACCACCACCTTAATGGTTTTCCTGCTTCCACTTTTATGTTTCCTGACTTAGAGTAAAGTAAACTCAGAAGGTAAACAGAAATAGGAAGGTAGCATAAAAAGAAATAGCAATAGTGTAGAATCAGGTACAGATGCTGCTGTTAGCAGCTGATAAATGTGAGCTTGAACTGTGACTTGGTCAGTTTACTTAAGGTTTATGTGCCTCATTTTTCTTCTCTGAATAAAGAACATGTCTAGAATAGATATCTCAACTGAAGATTCAATGAGATTATGCACATCACATGCTCAGGTAACTAGTTCCTATTAAATTGTTTCAATGAATGCATGAGGAAAACTTGTGGCAAATGATCAGCTTCAGAGAAAGGGGAGAGAGAGAGTGGAAAGAACAAGAGAATTATTTTCAAAAGTTCTTTTATTATTTGAATACTTAATGTTTCAAAATATATATTTCTAATTTTAGTTTACATAAATATAATGACCTAAAAATAATAGATCACAGAATGAATATTTGGGTTCAATGTTAGAAAAAATGTCTGACAAATGGAACTGTGTGACTATATATGCTGCATTCAGTGTGTATATTATATATGTTTATATATATATACATACATATGTAGGAGTATGATAAGATCCTAGGTGTTGAAGGGATTTCAGCAGAAGATAGGAGAAAACAGTAGAACTGTTTTGTGACAGGTCAAGATGATTTTGAGAGTCTTTCCTATAATTTGATATTTCTTTTACTCAACACATATAAAAAATGTCCCTCTCATTTGGAGAAATTCATATTAGAGCTAGAAATTTTAATTATATATTGATTTGAAAATAGTTATGATATCATCTTGCTTCTAAAATAAAATGATTTATCACAGGTACATTATATATTTAGATGAAGGAATTTTAATGGATTCAAATATTTTATCATTTACTAACCAAATACACACATTTACACACACACACACACATTAAAGGATTCATATTAATATACTTGATACACATCTCATTCTGGAAACATTATCATATTGTTAATAAAATAATAAATAGCTCTTCAGCCCTGTTTTGTTTTTGGAAAATGTTACAATAGGACATTATCCTTATATAGTCCGAATTCAGAAAGAACATATGAACTCAGAGCTCTATTTTTAAAGGTTGTCAACATATTTAGAAGAGAAAGGAAAGAAATATCTACTTCTTTCTTTGTTTAATTTTTTTTTTTTATTGCTGGTCTTAAAAGAAAAAAAAACTCAGTGCTGTGCTTGGCATTTCTGCTTGCTGATCCATAAAAGGAAACTGTGTTGGATTTTTTTTCAGACTAAAGAATAGCAAATCTATAGTTGTTTTTCCTCCCTGTTTACCTCTCTTTTATGACAAGAATGAAGATAATGACTGAAATATATGCAATACTTAAATGTTGTCAGATATTCATCATATTTATATTCTTTACCGACTCCACTGTCCATAGTGATTTAAAACTACATTAAAGTCAAACCTGGGAGGACGTCGTATAAACAGCTCTTGTTTAAAGGGCATTGTGAAGGAGAGCCTTTAATCTGATTGATGAAATAAATGGAAAGTAATCTATCCTCTATTCAACAGCTTGTTGATGATATGAAAGAATTCCTACTCAAGCAAGCAAGGCTTTAAAGAGAAAGACCTCTTTCATCCTGTCAGCCTCTCATTTTTAGAAAAAAGTTAAGTTTTTCATCATGGTTCAGGGGAGTCCTTGTAAAACGTTCATTGAAAATTTAAGAGCAATTACAGTGTCAGACAGCTAGAAAAATTGCTTTTACTGAGTGAGAGTTCTCTGACAGATGCATTGTGGGAGAATTGATTCTTTCTAAGGGATAAGTGAATTGTCATTGTTAGGCTCTTCTCATGACATCTAGCTAGATGTCATCTGCTTTGTAACAGAAGATTTGAATCAGACAACTGTACTCAACACTAGACAGTGTCTAGATTAGTTCTGCAAAGAAATAAGGCTTTGCTCTGCATGGCATCAACTGAGCTTTTAAAGATCATAGATGAGCAAGGGTTTTTAAAAAAAAAGTTAGAAAAATCAAAAACAAAGCTTTATAACCACTTCAGAAAGCCTGGATGTTTAACCTGTAAGGAAGTCTGTCAAATCCTTGTGGAAACCATATAGAGAAAAGATCAATAGGATACCTACTGGCTCCATTAGTTTGATGTAAAAGGGGGAGAGGGAAGCTGCTCTTCCACAAGAGAAACTACATTATTCCAGGGATTATGCGGGATCAGTTCACTTTGCAGAGAAGAAGAAGAGAAAATGAATGAAGATTCTTGGTGGGCCAAGACTGGAGAGAAAGGGCTTGTCAGGTAAAATAATTGGTGATAAGAAAGTGGCTTATTGACTGGGAGGTGTCTCTAATTAGCTGTTCATTTGCAGAGGGGGAAGGTGCCAGTTCAAATCCAGAGTGAAGTACAGGAGAGGAGAGAGATTCAGAAAAACTGCTGTCACTCAAATCTGCTGCAAGCTCAGTCTAACAGAATTAGTGAATTTAGTACTACTGTGTTATTTACATTTTTAGACATTTAGAGTGAATGGATACACATGCTGTGGAAAAAAATATTCATTTTAATTAATAAAAAACTCTCCATATCTTTTAAATCTTCACAACCTTATTTGCAAGTTAATCCTTGAATTAATGCTAAAATATTTAACTAAGTGCACACAGATAAAAATAGTTAATATGACCCTATATTATAAAAGGAAAAAAATGTTTCAATATTTTAGAAATATTATTTCCAAAGTAAATTTATTTTTATTATTTTATTAATTTATACTTATTATTTTATATTAAATTTATTTTAAAGTGATCGTCTAAGCACATTTCACAAAATCAGCTTTTGAGCATTTTCAGTTAAACTTAGTCCAACATGGGCAATACTGTTGGTATCTGTTTATCTGTGCAATAGTTCAAAAATACTTTTATATTTGAACAAGTGTGTTCCTAGTTCCAGTAACAGACATGCATTTAAAGTCTTATAACAGTAAGAAAATATTTTTTAAATATCTCAGCTTTAGCAGAATAAGCAATAGATTAACTGCTTCTTGTTAACCTATTTATCTCTTTTTAATGCTATTAAAACATTATTAAGAATTTTTAGAAAAACATACTTTCAGCAAAATCTTTGCAAGTAAAGCTTTGTGTTTCCCAAACAGTGGTTTTAGTTTCTATTCCTGTTTTGAGCATTCTTGCTATTTACATTTCCCTGGAGCCCTTTATCAATGTTTATATGAGTCTTCAAGTAAATTGATAATGATTCAAAAGGGCAAATTCAAATTCTGCTAGGGGAGTGCAGTTAAAATTAAACAACACACAAATCTGACAAGTTTCATTTCTGGTATTCTCCTTTTAATATTTCTACACATTTGTTTCACTCAGGTTGGCAAAGTGAACATAAGTAGTTTACTAACAACTAAATTATTTCATGTGACTCTGCCCTAAACAACAATGCATTACTTGGTGAATGCATGTGTGAACAGTGTTATCTAGTTAATGGTGTTACAATTCAGAATGTTTGGAATGATCAATATCACAATATACATTAGATTTAAAAGAACTTGTTAGATTGCATAGAAATTTATAAGTATAAATCTGACAGTGAAGATAACACAGTTAAACTAAATACCACAAACACAAAAATGTTGCATTCATCAGTATTTAAAAACTAATAGGCAAAGAAAATTATTTGTTCAGCTTTCATAGAGAATATTCCTATGGAGCACTTATATTTAAAAAAATCATTTACAGTTAACAAATGGAAGGAACAAATTTAATATAATATTTTACAGTATACTACAAGATAAACCAAATTCAAAATGCATAAAAAGAATCATAGAATTCTTGTACATAAAATTTGTTTTAATTTGTTAGAAAACATATTCAAATATCCTAGGTTTCAAATAAAGGCATTTGAAAAAGAATTAGACATCTTTGGTCATGTGATCTGGGCACTCCTTGATTCAACAGTGTAAAATATGGAGCAAACACAACAAATGTAGATGCAAGCACGGATCCACAGGCAATGACTGAAGGCTAATCATGTGACAGCAACTGAAATCTACTTTACCAATGATCATGGTAATACATATGAAATATGTTAATGATCATGCATTGTTAAACGTCATCATGCTGTTTTAAGTGGAAAATAGATTTCACTTCTATATTACCCAAGATTAATTATTGCTGATGATAACTATCAACAATTAACAAATAGTATTAAAGAAAAGTATGCACTTCCACATATTTAAACCAATGCAATTATTGAGTCTTGGACCCTTTTTGACCAAAAGCCCAAAAAATTTGTTTAGAAAAATGAATAATGATATTTTTATAACCACTTTAAAATGTTTAGAAAAATGAGAAAATTGTTCACTTTTTAATTTGTCAACTTGAAAACACAAAAAGAATCTGTAGGCATCAGTTTACGATGCCTAATAGCTGCCACAGAGATCAGCTGTGCTGCACCTTACTCTCTGTAGTTATTGACAACCCCCTGTATTATATTAGGGAGAATTTTATGCAATTTCAAAGGACATGTCAGATAAACCAAAATCTTTCAAAGTTATTGTAATATTGTGAATTATGAAGAAATAAAGTAAATGCCATGTAAGATTGATGGTGAGAATGAATGGTTTTCCTCCAGAATTCAGCTGTCCCAGTTGAACACGAAGCAAGTAGTGTGTATCTGTTTGTTCAACTTTGCCATCTGTGGCAAAGTATATTATCTAGTGTCACATTATGAAACTCTCAGTAGAGAAGGCTTTTTTCTTCCCAATATGTGTAGAAGAATTACTTTAATCTTTTCTTCTTATGAGAAAAGATAAATATTATCAGCTGTATATACCTGATGAAACACTTATCTATTTTGATAATGAATGAATCCATTTTAAACACATGTTATACTATCCATCTTTAGTGGTTCAAAAATGGATGACAGTGTGATTATGTCTCTGTGAGATAAGTAAAATGTGTGTAGTCTTAGATCATCTGGCTTTTAAAATACCAGCCATGTAAAACTATGGCAAATTAGTCATTTTTTTTTAATGCTGACTTTAAATTTGGTAGCTCTTTCTTTCTTATTGAGGGTAGAGTATGTCATAGTTAATAATTCTAAATGATTAAATCACATTGAAATGGAATATACTAATGATTTGTCATTATTTTGTATAATTGTTTTGTCAAATGTATAACAAAACATTTCTCTGGGAAGGGTTGGTGTACATATGGAGAAAAAAACATATACAGTCAACTCTGTTTCCTCATCTGTGAATTAAGTGTTAAGAATGGAAGGCACATGGAGCTCCTGAGAGCACTACTTGTGCTAAAGGTTTGTATGAGCAATGAATTAAAACTATCACCTTCCACAGTAAGTGCAGCTAAAAGTGTATACAAGCACAGCCCTGACCTTGGGTAGAGGCATGAGTGATACCAAGGTTTAAAATTTGAAGAACTGTTTGTTCTTAAATTTAGAAAAAAATTTAAATGTTATCTCACATTCCTTTATTTTACTGCATTTAAAACTGTCTAAAAAACTTATTTTGTATGTTAAAAGTAATAAAGTCCTGAAAAGCATTTTTCTAACATACTCTTCCCTTGTTCCATCATTTTAGCACTGTCCTGTCCAAAATCTTAAAAGTTCCTTCCAAAGTCCATGAAGATATGTTCCTCCTTCCAAGTACATAGCCCTGTACTTGAAATTCAAAAAGTCCCGATCACTAGAAAGCAGTATACTAATATTCTAGAATACAGTTCAATTAGAGGATATAAGAGGTAAAATTGTCCAACTTAAAATTGTACTGAGAACCAGACATCATTATTTCAACAAGTTTTAATTAATATTTTTTTTAAAAAAACATTTTTCCTTTGTCTCATATATTTCACTAAAAATGTGACATTCTGTGGTCACACCAAGATGTGATACACAAGTCCACACCTACTGACAGAGTTGCACTCACATAGTTCAATTGAAAGCAGAGACTGAGGCAAAATATGCCCACATTGTTAATTTGTCTTTAATATATTTTGGAAATGATAATATGTTTTTGCTTATTTCATTTATAATTTAAATTTATTTTCTTGTAATAAATTTTAAATTAGGGGAGGGAGAGAAGGATTTAATGTATTTTAAAACTTACTAAATCTCTCTCTCAAGCTACTTAGGCTGAGCACAAATATTCACTTCAATGTTTTGTTTTGTTTGTTTTTAAATAAAATGTTGTATTCCTTCTCTGTGAATTGGTCAGTTATTTTGCTTTAATTTGTCAGTAGGTAGCAGAATGATTAGAGAAAGAAAGTTGAGCATTCTTTACTTGAGCAGTTTTGTTATCATCTTGTGTTGTAATGACATACCACCATCGGGATTTACTTTCCCAAAGTGATTAAAGAAATGGAGAGATAGAGGAAGGGACTGGTTACACTGTTGATAACAGGATATCTCTGTGGGTTATATTTAAAGTTGTGATGACACTAACTTTTTCCCTTAAAAACATATTGTTAATTGTGACATGTCTTATAGACTGTAAGATTTACAAAAAATGTGAAATACCAAGAATTTTGAATTGAGCTTTTTAATGAAAGTTAGTCTTTAGTTAGATCTGGATGTGGTTTCAAATTATGCATTTTATAATATTAGAGAATATCAAATAAGTTTTGATGCTCATTAAGAAAAGTTTAGGTTATATAAAATTTCTCAAAGCCATTTCTCTAGTTGGATAATATTTCTATGAAACTTAAATTGGAAAATGCTATTCTATTTTATTAGTAGATGACAAAATCTATATCTTGCAAGAGACAAGTAAAGTACACATGAAATAATTTGGGGGAAAATATAAAACATGAGATCACAGTGCAGATACTTCTAACCTTAGAATACAAAAAGTACAAAAGTTTTTCCAAGGACTAGATCTTACTATAGAAAATATTCTTGAAGTCAGTTTTAAAAGAACTTATAGACATAGTTTAATTTCTGTATTTCATGAATATCTAGAATTCCCATAACTGCTCCTTTTCCTCTTCTAGTTTTCATTATTAAGCACTTAGCACCATTTACTTTAAAATATTCTCCTTGCTCCCTCCCCATCATAGAAAACTTCTGAAGATACCACATATTATAAGCAAATAAATAATCAAGGTCTAAAACAATTAGTGAAGATCATAAATCTCTAAGAAAATAGAAATAATTGTGTCCTTGAATGCTTACTAAGGTGTTTAGAAAAAGTGTGATTGAGTCAAGCCATTCATTACACAAAAGCTGTGTCAGGATCAGGAGCAGGCATGAGGAAGTATCCTGCAGAGATAGTGACTATATAAATGAAAATGATGTTACCACACTGTGATTTTTAGGAGTTAATTTTTAATATTTGCTCATTGAAGAGTTGATGAAAACCTAAGCTAAACATGAACTAGAAATTGTCTATACTGCCTCCCCTTCCCTGACCTCCTATGTATCCAACACTGGTGCTTCTTCATGTTTTGCTTTATCTAAGAAGAGACTACTGGTTCTTACTACCCAGCTTCTTACATCAGGACATGACATCCAATAGAAGGGATCTCAAAGTCTGTGGGTACATCTGTCTAAACTTTAGTTATTTTTTTTCCAAAAGTCTTACCTTTTTCTGTTCCCAAAATTATGCAAAGGGGCCTAACAATGTATGTCTGGCCCCATTTTTAAGAAGAGATTTATAGTGTGTCTTGGCTCTGTGAAGTGGAACGCCATCTGGGCTGAAACTCACCTCCAAGAATTTTCCTCATTAGTAAGAAGAGAGATTTCTTTATTTTCTTACCGTGTCACACTTTCAAATGGCCCCAATCATCCATTAGTAGCTTCACATTCTGTTGATGAACTAGTTCAGGCTTACCTGTATATTGTTTTACAATCACATCATTGCTCTGTAAATCATTGGCAATTAAATTGTATTCAAATGTACTATATGAATGAAAGTGGAAAATAATTTCCTTGTACTTAATCAACCTAATTAATTAAAACTTGAATTGCTTTGTCCTTAAATCCTTGAATTTCCTCATTTCTCTATTCTACACACACATACACACCTTACTGTCTAACCTAGAGAAACCCTTAGGTTTCCAGAATAAGTCTTTCATGAGAAAAGCCTAAGCAGAGTCTTAAAGTAAGGTAGTTCTAATATCCTCAATTTTTACAAATGCATTTCAGAAGTGATGAAAAGATAGGGGCTAGATTTCATAAACAATGATCTTTACTTTCATGGAATCATGTGGAACTTTGTCGTAGGTGGTGCAAAAGCTACACAGCAGACAGAAGTTCAAGAAGGGGAAAAGTGGCCAATTGGTAGGGTAAGTGCTAGAGATGAGAAATAGTAGTGGTAGCTCTTACCACAATAGAAATGATTTACAACAGTGTTGGTGGCAGCAACAGCAACCACTGTTTCTTATCCCAACCGGTGCCAGGCAGCAAATTACAGACACTCTGACAATAGAAAGTGTTAAAAAGATAAAAGATAAAGCAGCTTGGCACTCGCCTAGATAACAGGATGCTTGGCAGAAGCAGCCAACTGCAACCTGATACAGATTCCCTGAAGAGCTTCAGTGTGTTGTCTATAGGGACACCAATCACTGGAATCCAGGAGCCTTGGGATCCACCAGCCTGCAGTGAAAGACAACGCAGTACTTAGTAACACAAACTTGGGCTTGGAAATTGGCTAAGGTTACTTAGCTAGCTTTGTAACTTTAGGCCAAGCTCTGAAACCTCAGTCTCCCCATCTGTAAATTATAAATAACAGTATCTGACTCCTAAGGTTATTATAAATAGTAAATAAAGCTATGTATGTGTATTATGTAACAAAAAGCAGTAAGGACTCAGAAAATAGTCAACGTTGTACTATTTAATTCTAGGTTCCCTGTCATTTACTAAAATTAATGATTTTTATTACAAAAAAATTCTTTGGGAAATTCAACAAAAATTGCTATTTAGTGAGTATATTAGTTTAAAGTAAAATTTAACATGTACAATAAAAATTTAGGCAAAACTTTCAGAATTTCATTTATTCCCTCAACATCTGGGAGTAAATATTTAATCTAGGTATTCAGGTGTAATATTTGTAATGTATTTTTGTCATTTGGTGTGAAAACTCCTAAATTTGCACTCTTTCACATATTCATGTTAACAAGCCAATATAATGAATTGGAGTGACTGGGGGCATATAAAATGATACTATAAATGACTATTAACTGTTGTCATCTGAAAATATTTTTAAAGGTTATTTTTGCTCATCTGTCATTCTTCCTGCCCACCAATCTCATTAGTATTGTTCAGTGCATTTACCTCTAAAATTCAGCTCAGTAAAACTCCAAAGCACATAGCCCCTACACAAAATTATGACTATTCACAATCAGTTATACATTAGAAAATCAAAAGCACCAAACTTGTTTGAATTGTTGGTAAAATATTAGATCATAAGATCTAAAGAACATTGATATGAGGGGCATTCTTTATGCAACTACACAAAATTTGGTTTGCAGAATACAGACATTTATTTGGCTTTGCAAGAGACATTTCTTTCGTTACCTATAACATTTTTGCTGTGTTGCAGATAGGCAAGTATACCAGATGAAAGACCCCAATGAAGCAAATTGTATCTACTTGCTTTCGTTTAATTTTAAAAATTGCTTGCTTGAATAACATTTCACTGTGTGTTTCTAATAGCAAGCATTTTTTTTTACTATTATATTTGTAGAAAAGAACAAACAACTTTGTAAACTGTTTGATGCTCATAGATATGCTTCCCAGAGTGTGTTTTGGGGAAAAAAATTGGCAAAAATTCACAGCATGTGGAGCTCATCCAGGCAGTTTGGAGATTTATGTTTATGTGATTCCTCATAATAGGTCAGTTGACGGTGTCAACATAGGATGGAACAAAAAATAAATCTTTAAAACTATGCCTATAAAGCACACATGGATGATATAATATTCTGCTGAGCTTTTAGGTTTTACGTCTGCTGCTTAGAAAGTCCCTTAACCTTGGGATTTGGCAGTCAGTATGAATAAGTTTGTATAATATCCATATTGAGTCATAACAACTGATCCAGAGTGGGTGAAGCAAGTCAGGGTCTTCAGCTTTCTCAGATACGTGCCTTGCATCCTGAGTAATAGTACAAATTTGCTTTTTCTAATACACCCAACTCTTCATGTCATTCTCCCTCTTAATATGGAAATGAAACATGGCAGAGAATTTCCTTCATTATCAGGCCACCCATTATCCTCTAGCTCCATCTCTCACCGTAACCCCACCTTACACATATCAGACCACCCTTTACTCTGGCCACATCTAAATGCTTGGAGTCCCCCGAACACACAGATAGCCTCAAGACTCAGCATTTTTTTAGAATAGAGTTTCCTCAGAGAATTCCCTGCCTCAGTTTCTTTACATCCTAACCCTGTTATGCTGTGCTTCTATCTCCCAACCCCTCTACCAAAATCTAGCTATTTCCTTTCTATCTTTAAATTTTTATCTTGTATGTCATATTCTCTAGAAAAGTTTCCTAGCTTATTCCCAATCCTTATTTGGATGCAATGATCCTCCATTTTTTTCTCATTATTTGTTCTCATGCTTACCTTCATGGTAACACTCAGATTGATATAAAGCTCTGTACTGCTTTATACTAGCCTTTTCCCTATTGAACTATGAGTGATCTGCAGTTAAGAACAAGATTTTTGTTATGTTTACATTCCTAAAAGAATGTGCTATATAGTAAATATTCAATAAACATTTTTGATCAAGTAAACCAAGAAGAAAATGGCTCCTATTAAATGTAATTGAACACAAAGCATAGTTAAATATTCTTATTTATTATTGCTACCTACCACCATCACATTTTCTGAAATAAATTCACACGAAAATTATTGTCTATTTTTAATATTTTATTTCAAAAGGCTAATAGCCCTTTTCTAAGTTTTTGATCTGAGTCTCTTTCTCCCTCGTTCTCTCTCCCTCTCTCTCTCTCTCTCTTTCACACACACACCAAAAAAAAAAAAAATACTCTGTCTCCCTCTTTACATATTCTCATTTAATAGACAATAAGGCATTCCAAAGAGAGTATTCCCTTGTCTCTACAGTGAGTTAGATGGTCATAAGTCTGGGATAACATAAATAATGTCTACAGAACGATGCATAGCCAAAATAGGAGATGAAGAATGCAAAATATATTAACATTATTGTCAAATATAGGGTTAAATAAAGTGATAAATAATTTAGATAGTTGCACAAATGTGTATTTCCCTCTATTTTTTTTCCTAATAAAAGAAAGTGACCTATTAATAGGAACACAGCCTTTAAATATAAAACTGTATTGAATTTTAAATGGTAACGAAAAAAAATTTAGGTGATTTTTGTACTTTGGAACAATTTTAATGCTTATGCAGGAACTTAGGGTACATTTGTTTTCAGATTTTTTTTTTTTAATTTCGATGAAAAAAAATGACACACATCTTGAACTACAGAAATGAATCCTCAGGATTCATAGAGAAATTCTGTACTGGAATTTTTTATTGATTTAAAAATGACAGTGGAATGCATTAAAATTTTTATTACACATATATATGACAATTTTTCATATCTCTGAATAAAAAGTATGTTGTCACCCAATTAATGTCTTTATACATGTACTTTGGATAATGATGTCTATCACATTCCACCATCCTTGCTAATCCCCTGCTCTCCCTCCCTTTCCCTCTATCCCTCTTCCCTATCTAGAATTCATCTATTCCTCCCATGCTCCCCGCTCCCTACTCCACTATGAGTCAGCCTCCTTATATCAGAGAAAACATTCAGTATTTTGGGGGAGGGGATTGGCTACCTTCACTTAGCATTATCTTTCCAATGCCATCCATTTACCTGAAAATGCCATGATTTTATTCTCTTTTATTGCTGAGTAAAATTCCATTTTGTATATGTGCCACATTTTTTTTTATCCATTCATTCACTGAAGGGCATCTAGATTGGTTCCACAGTTTACCTATTGTGAATTGTGCTGCTATAAACATTGATGTGGCTGTGTCCCTGTAGTATGCTGTTTTTAAGTCCTTTGGGTATAGTCTGAGGAGAAGAATAGCTGGGTCAAATGGTGGTTCCATTCCCAGATTTCCAAGAAATCTCCATACTGCTTTCTATATTGGCTGCACCAATTTCAGTCCCACCAGCAATGTATGAGTGTACCTTTTCCCCCATATCCTCGCCAACACTTATTATTCTTTGTCTTCATAATAGCTGCAATTCTGACTGGAGTGAGATGATATCTTAGAGTAGTTTTAATTTATATTTTTCTAGGTGTCAAAAACATGCACTGGAGAAAAGATAGCATCTTCGACAAATGGTGCTGGGAAAACTGGAAATCCATATGCAACAAAATGAATCTCTCACCATGCACAAAATTTAACTCAAAATGGATCAAGGACCTATAAATTAAACCAGAGATTCTGCATCTAATAGAAGAAAAAGTAGGTCCTAATTTTCATCATGTGATATTAGACCCTATCTTCCTTAATAAGACTCCTATAGCATAAGAATTAAAACCAAGAATCAATACATGGGATGAAATTGAACTAAAAAGTTTCTTCTAAGGAAAAGAAACAATCTGTAAGGTGAACAGAGAGCCTACATCCTGAGAGCAAATTTTTGCCCCTCACACATCAGATAGAGCACTAATCTCTAGGGTATATAAAGAACTCAAAAAGCTAAGCATCAAAAAAAAATCAAATAATCCAATCAACAAATGGGCCAAGGACCTGAACAAACACTTCTCAGAAGAGGATATATATGTACTGGATTTTAAAATATTTTCTGAACATTGAGCTATAATAGCCAGGAGTGTTGAGGGTAAATATGAGGGTAAGAGTAAATTTCATTTGTGTATAGTATTATTCAGATAGGGAAGATTACTGAAGACTTAATGTATCAGTATTCTTATGGTACATTTGACAAAATCTCGGCTGTTCTCTTTGTGGCCATAATCAACATATGTGGCCTCAGTGATAGACCACTTAGTAAACTGAAAGTAAAACCATACCCAATGAGTACTTATTTACTGTCATTTTTATCTTATTGGAATGATATTTTTCAAGATTCTACCCTCAATATTGTCTATTCAACATTTTAAAAGTGGGTTGGATGAGAATTTAGATTAATTTTGCTTTTTAATCAAGCCTTTCATATTAAGGTGGAAAGAAAAACCACACATATCTACAGAGGTTTGAAAGTGAAAAAAAAACTTGTAGATTTTAGTGTGCTGTGAAACTACCATGAATCAAAATTGTAAGATGCTTCCAAAATAGCCAAATCAAACTGCATTTTCAGTATCACCCTGAACTAGTTATCATGTCCTAAACATCACCTTTAAGAAATATTGGAACATTAGGTAATATCTAGGAGCAGTGATCATAATGGGGAAAATTAATTTTGAAGATAGCAAAAAATCACTTGTTGCTAGAAGCCAAATGATTGTCAATTTCCCATCAATGTGATACTGTCAAAAGGAAGGAGAATTGAACTTGTGGTGTTATATCCTCACTTGGCCAAACTGGACACAAGAATAAATATAAAAGGAATATACAGAATGCACATAGGGGTGCATACCCTTTATAGCAATTAAAATTCTTCAAAGATAAGAATGGGCTTTGAAAAAAAAAAGAAGTGTGTCACATTAGATTGGGTAGAAAGATGTAATGAGAGGCGAGGGGAGGGGAGGGGAAGGGGGTATAGGAAGGGCAGCAGAATAAAATAGACAATATTATTGCTGTATGTATATAGGTGACTGTATGACCAATGTGATTCTGCAACCTGTACAATCAGAAAAATGAAAAATTATAGCCCATTTGATTAAAAAAAAAAAAAAGAATGGGCTTTGACAGAGATTAGAGAGTTCCCAGTCAAGGCATATTTCAAGTAAAAATTTACAATTAAAGAAAAATGTATTCAATAATCATATTAAGAATGTTGAGGATGAAATTTAAATATTTGATGAAGTAGAAAACAGAAGAGTTGGATTAGACAACATGAAAGAGCTCTCCATCTTGGCAAGATCATGTTTCTCTATAAATACCAGCAAGTAGGAATACCAGCAATTATAACAGGAATGGTAGTATTAACCCTAACTTTTAAAAACTGAGTATTTTTCATACTGTTACATTATTAGCATAATTATCAAATTTTATCTGGAATGTAGTCAGAAAGTTTTGTTTTGTATGGATGCAAAACCAAATATAGATGTATACATTCTATTTCCTATTTCAAATAGCAAATAGCTACTGTATTTTAAAATAATATCTAATATATGCATTCAACAAACTTTTATGAAATATTCTCTGTGCTAGTGACATGTGAAAAATAAAGAAATAGAATGTACTCTGTGACTTCACACACACACACGCACACACACATGCACACACGCACACACAAGCACACACACACATACACACAAAGCAAGAGAATATAAAATACCTATGTGTGATACCAAAGCATTTGAAGTTTTAGCGTGAAGTAAAGAGAATTAGGAAAAACTCTTTGTAGAGGATGATTTTGACACACATCTGAAGAAGGAGAAAATGGTTGTGAATGGAAGAGAAACAATTTTTCTAGACCAATAAAATTAAATAAGCAAAGAATCATAAAAGTCCAAGAAAGTGTGAAACAAGAGGAAGAAATTGCTTGAATTACATAAGGGGTAAGACTGCTCATCCTCTGCATTCTACTTTCACACTTACAAAACCTCACTACAATAGAGTCTATGTATGATACACATTGCAGTAGATGATCCATGCTGTCTATTAGTCACTTTTAGTCCTGAAAAGCTTTTGGTAATACTCATACATAGTTTAATGATGAATACTTAGTCTCATAATGAAATAAAAAAGAGGAAGGAAGAAAGAAAAGAAAGATAGATTTTTTTTTTATCTTGAGGCAAAATGAACTTAGGTAATTTTAAGGATCACAACATTAAGTAAATGTAAGAAGTGAAAAACATTATCACACTCTTAAACCCTACCCACTCCTATCCCCAGATCACAACTTAGGCAAAATTAAGAGGTTTGAATTTCTGTATTCCTAAGAGATTCCACTCCATGTACTCCTGGAAGAGTGGAAAGTCCCATTAAATCATGAATTCTCATCGTTCATTCCACCATGACAATAAACTGCCTGTGAGATTGTCCTTTCTATGTCTGATCAGACAGGTTTCAAATGACTGCTTTCTCAAATCTCCCTGCCAGGTCAGGCCCACCTCACACTCACGTTAGGTCACAGAAACAACAGACACAAATCTGTTCACAGGAAATAGTTATTTATCCAACTCAGATGAGATTCACAGGTATTTTTTAGATTGAGAAAAGAACCATAGAGAGAGATGCTTTCACATTAATGATGTCCTGCATCATACTACACACAAGTAAGGGCGCCAGGAATTTCCACAAAGTAGGAAACCCGGGATCAAATAGTGTCAATGATAGCCCAGAGGAGAAAAGAAGTCACAAAATCACAGCTCCTGGAAGCACAGAGAGGTAGTAACTCCTCTGTCAAGCCCCCAGCTTTGCCTTTTTAATACAGATGAGCAGCTGCTTGCTTTTCTAGAATGAAACCTTGCTGTCCACTCTGTGCTTTTTTCCTTCGGCTTAACTGAACTCTTTCCTTTTCCTGTAATGTATCACCTTTGTATACCTCTAGGCATTTGCTGTTTCCTGAAACTGAAAAACTGGAACTTCTGTCTCTAAACTTTGACTCAGTCCACAAATTCATGTGTTTCTGAAAGTGTAGGTGTCACTCATCAGGGAGTTTTTTTTTATTTCCAAGGTTCAAAGTTCCACCATAGCACCTTGCATACTCTCTGAAAGCACCTTGCCATGCTCATTTAAGGATTTGTCTGTATCCCCTATTTGACTAACACCCAGGAGGGTAGGAACAGTGCCTGTGCGGTTCACTCATACCTTCATTGTTTAGAACAGCCCAACAGATTTTAAGTGAAGAAATGAATTAGTGAAGGCTTTATTTAGCTCAGAAATCCACCAACTGTGGCTATGTGAAAAAAAAATTAAAATGATAATTATTAATAATATTTCTACACCTTACTGTTTGTTGAGCATTTTAAAATATATTAAATTGATTATCTGATAGACTTTTACAATTATAAGTTAAAGATATTATTATTATCCCTATGTCAGGGACAGGAAAATTGAGATTTGGAGAATTAGGGAAAACTCCTCAAATCGCACACCTAATATGTTTGTAAGCTGACATTTGGGATGTGGGCTATTTAATATGATAGACTGAACCCATTTTTTGTTAATTTTTTTTTGTAGTTGTAGATGAATGGCATGCCTTTATTTTATTTGCTTATTTTTATGTGGTGCTGAGAATTGAACCCAGTGCCGAACACATCAAGCAAGCCCTCTGCCACTGAACTATAGCCAATTATAATTTAATACTGAATCCAATATTAATTTAATACTAATCTCACAGTAATTTTCTGATAGTTTTACAATATGCTGACCAAAATCAAACGATTATTTATAGAGAGCTTACGATACTTGGATAAGAATTTATGCATGCAATTTTATTCTACCAACAATAACTTCCTTTCTTTCTTCTGTTAATTAGATTTACCATTATAAAATTAGGAACTATCATCATAAACGGAGTCACAAGATTGCCAGGGTGAAAGTAAAAACAGTTTTTAAGAGAAAGAAAAATTAAAAACTATTATTCACTAAAACATATTTAAGGTTAAATGCAGAAACTGTATGGGTCGACTGACAACCCATCCTGAACCATTCTCATGAGGAAAATGCAGAATGGTGTGTTAGAATAGTGGAATTACAGACAAACCCAAGTCAAATGTGTGAACAAGTCAACTATACCCCATGCAACAGTTCATCCTGGCGTCAAAGAGTAGTGTGAGCAACAGGGAATGGGGGACCCAGCCTAGCTCAAGACTGGTTCTTTCTGTGTTATAGTCTGAAGGCAAGTGTCATTTAATGGCTCATCTACCACCTGTTGCCAGGCAGGATCAGTGATAGCAAGAGCCTTACAGATTTTGATTACTTTCTTTAGCAGAAAGTATCAGGAACAGAACTTTTTTGTTGTCTAAACAATGAGATTCATTCTGCAGATCCTTATTAAACATAACAGAAGAGCTTGAATATCAGGCTTTAGAAGAAACAGAATCTTCAGGACTGAATGAAATAGGTAGGAGAATGAAGAAGCAGAAATGTGTGGAGGGAGATGGGGGGTCTCAGAAAGCAATTTTCCTTGTTCCTGTCCTAGAGTTTTATGCACTGAGAAGGTTGATAGCTGTTCTGTCCGAAATGATAGACTCCAGCCACATGCAGCTCTGGAAATCTAGAAATGTAGCTTCTCTGCATTGAGATGTACTTTGAGTATAAAATACTTAGTGGATCCAAAAGCCTTAGTATGGAAAAAAAATCTAAAGATTTTCATGCATAATCTTAAGGTGTAGTACTTCTTCAGTACTTGTTAATATTTTAGGTACACTGTGGTTAGTTTAAAATATAATAAAATATATTAAAATTACATTCAACAGTTTTTATTTTTTAATGTGACCTCTATAAATTTTAAATTTACACAAATAGTTCTCATTTGTGGCAGACTTTCTTTTTAAATTTATTTTTGGTGAACGTGTATTAATTGTTCTTATTAATGGGTCCAGTGTGATGTTTCAATATGTGTGTACTGCGTACACTCCAATTATCCACCTTGCCAACTCTCCTTCCCAACCACTAGTAATTACTATTATATAGTCAGGTCAACTTTTTTGTTGTTGTTGTTGCTGAACTTCTATGTCTATTAGATAGCACTTGTTTATATCATGGTTTTATTAATTTTTTATTTAATCTTATTTCAATTGGATCTTTTTTTATTTATATATGACATCGGAATGCATTACAATTTTTATTACACATATAGAGCACAATTTTTCATATTTCTGATTGTATACAAAGTATATCCACACCAATTCGTATCTTTATTCATGTAGTTTAGATAAAAATGATCATCACATTTCACCATCATTTATAACCCCATGCCCCCTCCTTTCCTCTCCTTCAATAGGACCTTTAACCTTTAAGTCTTTGATTTAGTAGTCTAAATATTTTTGAAAAATTTAAAATAATGTTATCATTCCTCAAAAAAATCTCATTTTCACTTTTTAAATTGACACATCATAACTGTAAACAATTATGGGGTACATAATTTAGTTTGTATTTACATATACATATATATGTATGTATATGTGTGTGTGTGTGTGTGTGTGTGTGTGTGTGTATTGAATGATCAAATCAGGACAACCAAAATCTCTCATTTACTTTTGTAATGTTCAGATTAATGCCTCAAATTATTACCTACAAAAATTCTTCCTGTGTTAAATTGTTTTTATTCAATTTAACTTTAAAATTTTGACTCAGCAATATGTGAATCAAAGTAAAGTTTTTATGATATTCTACCCCCCAAAAAGCTGGGAAAACAATAGTTTCCCTTAATATCAGCAGCTATTTGTTCAGTGAGAAGCAGTATCTAAAATAGAGCCAGGGTGGAAGTAAAAATAGAAATCTGTGAAATCAACAATTGACTCCTTACATTACGATTATTTTCTCATCAGCTGTACCCAATCTAAGAAAGTGCATATTATCCACAGAAGCAAATATGCTGCAGAAATTTGTGTGGACGTTTTCATATGCCATAAATTGAATTTGAAAATTAAACATAATGCACAAATCTTTAATGTTTTTAAATTAAAACATTCTATTGTAACTTTTAGGGTTCTTGAATTTTTTAAGTCATATAATTTCTGGGCCCTGCTGAAACCACAATTTCTCCTAGATAGATTAAGTAAAGAGATGTAATAGAGAGAAAGATTAAAAATAAAACAAGGAACAGAGATTATCAGCAGCCAGACGTCATTAATACTGCCAGTGCTGATGGAATGTTTTTATCAGAGTGCAACAAATTTAGAGCCAAGGAGCAAGAACTCCTCAGAGCTACCTATGATCAGGAAAGCAGTACCCACAGGGAAATATCAGGGAAGAAGGATCCTGATCTCTCTGTAGGCCTATCTTCCAGTCTACTCTACTGGTCCACCCTTGTAGAAGCCCACTTGCATGTGCAAGGACTCTGAAAGGATGAAGAATGAGCACAGAAAAGGGATAGAGAACAATTAATCCACTTGTGTATCCAGTAGGTCTAAGTCAGTGTGTGTAAGACCTAGTGACAAATGGAAAAATCTAAATTGTATGCTAAAGTCTAACAGAAAGGTGATCAATATAATAGATTCCACACCAGAATGAACATCATTATTCTAGAATAAGCTCTATGTTGGTAATGGAAATTCATTAGAGTTATATTGTTGTAAAAGGATAAAAGAATGAATGTAAGATATGGAAAGATTATAGAGCTTAAGCTTTTTTCTTTAATTAACTTGATAAAAATTATAATTTATTTTAAAGAATAAGAATTAAATTTTAAAAAAATTAAGAAAGGAATACATCTGAGGAAATTGGTAAAAAGTATAATTTATAAATTAGAGAATGCTATTTTCAATTTTTAACATTTGCTATTGACTTTGATGATATTGTTAATTTCTGGTTAATTGAAACTCTAGAAATATCAGTCTCAAGTATTAAAGTAAAATATATATTTTTCAGTACTTCATTATATACCAGTACCTTTTATAAACTAATTGGTATAGACAAATAAAATGAAATCACAATACAGAAACATATGACTAAAATGGGTATCATGCTGGCCTCTGAACATTTCTTATTCTCTGGGCAACCTGACTTGATCTGACCTTGGTATGGCTACCTCCTCTAATGTCTTCATCTCCTACATTGTATTTACTTAACTACCAAGACTAGACTCCCTCACAATAAATAGATGCTCTTCTCCAGAAAGCCTTCTCTAACTATCTCCCCACTTCTGGCTAGCTCTTCCAGGTAGGGGTGAGACTAACATCTTAGAATACTATATGCCATAGATTGTTGTACTAAAATGCTCTTTAGAGAAGTGGATGAATAACATATTGTTTCTACTGTGTTTGAACTAGATCATGTTAATGTTATCAGTTATAATTTCTGACCTAGGGAATGCAATGCTATAATTCTGTATTATTAATTAAGTGAATATATGAACCACTTTGATATAAGACAGGAAGGTGAGGGAGCCAACATTCCATTTTAAGTCTAATCCTTATTCTCACTGTGCTAGAATAGAAGGTCACAAATTATACTTATTGGCAAGGTCACTAGTTCTGCCGAGTTTTTTTTTTTTTTTTTTTAACTCCCCAGGCAAATTCTCCATTGAAATCTCAAACTTTCATTAACTTGGACAATTGGACAATTTTCAGGACATGTGACAACATCACCCTGTTTATTGTAAGGAAAAAAAAAACTCAGTCATTCTATATGGAATATCTGCTTTAAAGAAAAAACATCAGAGACCTTTGATGTACCTCCTAGCTTTGAAATGTGACACAAAATAACAGGACAAATATCTGACATTTAATGAAGTTATTTAATATAGGAGTTCTTGCTTTTTCTGATATCTATTTTTAAAAAGGCTTTAAAATCATTAATTCAAATCTATGGCCAAATTATTTAGGTGTATTTTTTTACTCAATTTTCCCCAAATTTCCTAATCTTAAAATATTTTAAAAATACATACCACACCAAAATTTTTTATAATCCTGCGTCAATATTTCTATCCTCAATATTTCTATTCAGCAAGTTTAAGGTAGAGTCCAGCACTATGATTCCAGGCAATGTCCCCTGCCCCCAGTCCAGAAACTTCCATGATCAGGCATCTGGAGAAAACTACTTCTACTGAGCAGTAGTTGACCATACCATATTTCAATTATACTCTTTAAGGTGGACTCTGAACCATTTAATTTTACTATTTCACAAGCAAAATGAATCAATCTTAAAAAGAAAATTAAGATGTAAATTTTTTTCACATGTTATATGCCTAGGAATTTTTATTTTCAAAATAAATCTGTATGTATGTGCTTACAGTTAGACCAAATTCTTGGCATTTGTATGTTTCTGAGCAACCATTCTTGGAAATTTTTTTTAAATATTTTTTAGTTGTTGATGGAACTTTATTTTTACATAATGGATTTAAATCATAAGTTCATGATGGTTAAATAATGAAAATGAATGTCCATGGAAAAGCACAGATGAATTATCTCCTATTCATTTAGTTTGCATATAAATTAGTTTGTTACAATATTTTTTTTCCCTGTGAGGCAATTCAATAATCAGGAATTGTTGATTTTATACAACATTCTAACGTAGAATTTGGGGCGTATTATTTGTATATGTTGCTGAGAATCGAACCCAGTGCCTCACATGTGCTAGACAAGCGTTCCATCACTGAGCCAAAACCCCAGCCCCTCTTGGATATTTTATAAGCATTTTTTGTCATATGCATTTTGAGAAAATCACCTAAGTTTTTTAAATATTTTGACAATAATAAAACCTAGGGTCCTGCACATGCTAAACAGTATCCTACCACTAAGAGACACTCCAGATCCTTAATTTAACCAAAAAATGTGGTTGAAATACAAAATGTGGTTTCTATACAAAAAATCACCAAGTATATACAATGTATTTGTAATTGTCCATATATACTTTTCCTCTAGAATAGGTGCTTAAAATTGTTATGTTACTCCAATAATACATCATTATATGATCCAAATACTATTGTTTTTCTTTAAGTCTCATGCTGAATAAAAATAATTGTTATATGCCAAGAGTTCTACATGCTTTTCCTAATTGTAAGATTGTCACACATGGTCTGCAAGTAAGGACAGTGATGTTTTTAATAGTGGCATTTGGATCTGTGTGGTACACAAGCTCATGGGCATCCTCAGATAGGGCCATAAGCAGTGGTGATGTTTTTAGAAAGTGATTTTGTTATATGTGAAAAAAAATTTAAATTCATAACCTTTATCCCATGTGATCACTTCTAGAATTCTGAACTCTGAGTACCCCAGTTAGACACGTACAAAGATATGAAGATGTTATTAAAAATTCTGTTTAAAATATCAAAAAGGAAACTTAAAATATTTAACATTTTTACCATTTAAAACAATTATATCACACATTCAATGAAAAAATTTAAAACATTTTTTAATATTTACAAATGAAAGTAGTGATGGAGTGAAACTGACCCACCAAAGCACAAAGTACAAAAAGCAGGAGTTGAATTTGTAACACATACTTTCAAATTAAAAAAAAAAAAAAAAAAAAAAAAAAAGCATTGTGTGCATGTATACAAAAAAAAAAGACAAAAAGAACCACAACAAAGTATGAAAGCTATTGCTAGATGGTAAGATCATATATATTTTTTAGATGTTTTCTATAATCTCCATTTTTGGTTAAAATTTGAGTATTTTATAATCATATGGTACATATTGTTTTTTAAACAAAAGAGGCCTTCTATTTATTTTATTTGTATCTTTCTGGTTTAACAAGGAGTAAAGTTCTAACATTTTCAAAACTTTTCCCAACTTCCTCACTGTTGTTTTCTTAAATTCTTTCTCTCCTTTCCATATTTACCATCTTAGTTTGTTTTGAGGAGAAAGGTTTTTAAAAAAATAAAAAAGAAATTTCCTAGTGCCTCTTGGCTCTGGGCACATGAGATGTGAAGTTGATGTTACTGACGTGACCATTGTTTTGTCATTGTCATTTTTAGCCATGTTAACAGAGTAAGCACCTCAAAGTACACAGGTTCAAAATGTTGACTTTTTCACTACTCAAGTTTATACATTAAGATGTATCTCTGATTCATTTTTCCTCCACTATGTTAAAATTTCAATGCAATCTTTCCTATTTTGTACTAATTTATACTTCATGAACTTAGTCTTGCTCACTTGTTCTAAAATATTTAGGATTTCTGTATATCCCAGTCATGCTTATTTATGTCTGTGTCCTATACCAATTTACCTAACCTCTGCGTACCCCAATTTCTTAACTAACTATTAAATGGGTTAACTCCCACCAATGAGAGGTGAGATTTGGACAGAGTTAATATACAAACTATTGGAATTTGACTTGTCACAGAAATCATTCAATAAATGTTTGTTCTTAAAATCAGTAGTAATACAATTGTCTCTGGGGAAAAAAAACTGAGGTAAAACAGTTGTTAGTAAGCTAGGGGTAGGAGAGACTCCCAATCCCTACCCCCACGCACATACACATACGCACACATGCATAAAATTGTTTTATATTCATGATTCTAGGCAGTGGGAAAAGCACTTGTTTCTTTTCTTACTCTGTCCAAATAAAAATCACCCAAAGCCAAATTTTTGGTGTATCTTAAAAATCTGAGCTGAACTTTAACATCAGAGTGTTTGCCTTGCATTTTCTCTTTGAGCACTTCTTCCTTTATATGTTTATTTTCCTTTTTTGTGGAGGGAGGGTTTACCTGCGATTGAACTCAGGGGCACTCAACCACTGAGCCACATCCCCAGCCCTATTTTGTATTTTGTTTATAGACAGGGTCTCACTGAGTTGCTTATCTTCTTTCTTTTTGCTGAGGATGGATTTGAACTCACGATTCTCCTGCCTCAGCCTCTGGAGTCCCTGGGATTACAGGCATGGGCCACTGTGCCCAGCAAAGGTCACCGAGGGGGCACCTGGATAGGAAATATTTTTCTTGAGAGTGATTTCATCTCTTTACATATGTATTTTTTCATTTCAATATACATATTCATGCACCACACTCTTGAATTCCCTGTGAAGATGAATGTTTTAATTCAATAATTAAAACATTAAATTTAAAATTAAGCTTCTGGTCATAGTTTATATTCGTTTTAAATTTATTTTTATTGGTTATTTTTAGTGATACATAATAATAGAATCTATTTTTATATAATTATAAAAGCATGAAATATATCTTGTTCTAATTCAAACCCTAGTACCTCATCTTCCCCTCTCCTCCCCCTACCTCCTATTCCCTTCCCTGTACTCTACTGATCTTTCTGCCATTTACCCATAGTTATTTTTTAAATTAATTTCTTGTGGATATACAGAATAGTGAGATTCACTGTGGTATATTCATATATGTATATAGGAAAGTCATGTCAGATTCATTCCACTGTCTTTCCCATCCCTCCTCCCTTCCCTTCTGAGACACATAGCCAGCCCTTTTTTAAATATTTATTTTGAGACAGAGTCTCACTAAGTTGCTTAGGGCCTTGCTATATTGCTGAGGCTGACTTAGAACTTGCAATCTTCCTGTCTCAGCCTCTCAGCTGTTGGGATTACATGCATGTGCCACCCTTCATTCTTCTTCTTCTTTTTATTTTATTTTTTTTTGTAATAAAATGTTATTACATTCGTGTATTTGAGATCATTAGACATGTTCACATACCATTTTCTCTTCCCAAAAAGGAATTCTTAATACTGATGTTCATCACTTAAAACATTCCTTGGACTTTCATCATCTACACAATGGTGCCCACTCTATCCAAATATACTCTGTTGTTCTTAACCTACCTCCAAAATCCTTCCCAGAAATTGGATATATCTACATATGATTATCTTCAGTGAAGCAAGATTATTTTTCAAAAAGAGACCTATCTTTTGGTTTCTGGTATAAATACTTTCTGCCTGCTTCCAATTCCAATCTTCTTTTAGCAAATAGCTTAGGTCTGCAACAATATGGAAATGATTACTCACCTGATATAGAATAATCTCAGGTTGGCTTCCATGTTTTGGTTCATTATAAATTTAATAAGAAAAAGAAAACATTTTCATGATGTCTACATATACAACAATATCATATTGCACACCATAAAAATATACAATTTCTATTTGTCAAGTACACTTTCATAATAAGTGGAGTAACCACTATAAAATTCTAATAGTAATATGTTTTATATTCTATACCCTGGCACATTATAATTCTTGCATGAAAGCAATACAAAATATTCTCAGATGTATCTAAGCACAAAATATATGCCACGGGTCAGGTATTGTAAAATAAGAGAGAAAAAAACCTGACAAATGTTTTCTACAATGCTTTATTTCCTAACACAGCAATAACAAAGAAAAATTGTGATATTTATCTCTAAGTTTAATTGATAGCATTAAGTGGAAGTCAAGGTGAAAACTGAAAGAAATCTGTATTCTATAAATGTGGGTAAACCTGCATAAATTGGCTTAAGGAAATTTTACACTTGTAATGTGAAATGTAGAGACTTGCATAGATGGCCATGTTTCAAGATATTTAAGATGCCAAAATTTATACACACCCTTGGGCTGGGGATGTGGCTCAAGCAGTAGTGCGCTCGCCTGGCATGCTCGGGATTCTGGGTCGATCCTCAGCACCACATAAAAATAAAAATAAAGATGTTGTGTCCACTGAAAACTAAAAAATAAATATTAAAAAAAATTCTCTCTCTCTCTCTCCCTCTCTCTCTCTTTAAAAAAGAAAATTATACTCACCCATATTAAGTAACTTTAGCCAAAAAGAAAATTGGTGAATAGCAACAGAAATGAATAGGGAAAAAAAAAAAAAAAGAAAGAAAAAGAAATACTCGTGAGATAGATAAGATCTTAAAAAAAATGCTCTATTCAAAGTAGGTCATTTTAACTATTTTAAAATAAATATAATATATTTAAAGGATTTATTAGAGATGGGAAGAAAACTGAAATCCAAGTAATTTAAAAGAAAATAAATAATTATGCATCAAACAGAAATAATTCTATAACAGCAATGGAAATGATCAATATAAAACTTATAAACATGTACATATAAAAAGATACTCAATTTATTTCAAAATAAAAAATATATATTGTAACAGTTATAGAAAACATGTAAAAATGAAATTGTTCTAAGAACATTTGATGGTAACATGTGATTTCAAGAAAATTGATAAATTTCTAAAGAAAAGCTTATAGGTAGCCAAAACTAATTTAACAAAGATTTAAGAAAAACAAACAAACAAACAACAACAACAAAAAAAAAAAAGCAAAAACTTGAAACTATCAAAAACAGCACAAACAGTAAAGACTTTCCACAGATGATTTTACATTTTACTTAATCCACGTTTTCAAGACATCAGTAATGTCTGTGCTATAAAAATTACTGGAAAAAAAAAAGATGGTAAAAAGGAACATTGCCAAATTCACTCTCTAAGGCAATATCTACTCAGAAAATAAAAGTTGACAAAGATATACAGAAAGGAAATCTGTGTATTCAGTTCTTTATTACTTAGACACACAGCATTTTAAACAGATTACAAGTTGAATTTTGGTCTAAGAATTAAACTATTCATCATTATGAAGTCTACTAATAAAATATTTATCTACTAATAAAAACAAGTTAAATGAGAAAAACTATATAACATTTTCCATTGGATCAAAAAAAAGTCTACAACAAAATCCAAAAAACATTAAATAGTGTATTTTTTTAACATACTGAGATAAAGACACATCCCCAAAATGATAAAAAGTATCACTCTTGGTCCAAGAAGCAATAGAGCACTTACCAAGGCCACAGGATTACACTTTTGGTATTGAACATTGCCTTAAGTCTAGCTAGTGTAGTTGGAAAGGAGAAAGAGAAATATTTATTTGCAGATTATATCATGTTAAATATGGAAAAAAAAATGTATACAGGATATAAAACAATGCAACAATCAAACCTCACTAATAATGAAATACATGCATATAAAAACCTATTATTTTTGGATAATAGAATCACAACATTTGCTTTCTACCTTTTATTTTTTTCTCAACCTAATGCATAAATAGTATAAGTAGAAACAACAGCAAAATATCTGGAAACTATGACCTAAACAAACAGGCAAAAATTGGGTTGTGGGTTGCTAAATCCTTTGAGGCGCTCTCTCTCTCTCTCTCTCTCTCTCTCTCTCTCTCTCTCTCTCTCTCTTCTCTCTCTCTCTCTCTCTCTCTCTCTCTCTCTCTCTCACACACACACACACACACACACACACACACACAGAAACACACACAAGACCTTTGGAAACCTGGATAGAGAGAAACACACACAAGACCTTTGGAGACCTGGATAAAGAATCAACGTCTACACTTGACTCTGTTGCTGATTAAGGAATCTCAGGCTTTCACCTAAATTTAAGATTTAGTTTCCTCATTTGTAAATGAGGCAATGGCAAAAGATTCCATTCAGGGCTATATTTCACTACGACTCTGTCACATAGTGACCAAAAGCATAATTAAGCAAAAGGAAAACTGGTTTATTCTCATTTAGTGACTTAATTATCATCATCATCATCTTTAACATCTTCATTGAACATAAATTGTCTAACAGTGTGCTATATGCTTCATGTGAACTTTAACATTAAATTTCATTTTTATTTTCATCTTTAGAGATGATACAGTTGAGAATAGGAGTGTTTATTTCCAGAGTTGATTAGAACTCTATGGGAATCTACAAGGCCAGAAATAAAGAGATATACCTGATTCCAATGAACAGGTATTTACACATTACAACATTGAGTGGCTGAGGAATACGTCAGTGAGCTATATGATATAATACTTTTGATTTTTTAAACAAAATTATTTAATTACAATATTACCAAAATAAGAACACATAAATTCTTACAATTTTGCCAACATACCCTGAACAGAATGCCCAAACATATGATCTGAGTTTACTTTGAATGTTTGTGAACAGTCCATGTAGGAGAGACAGGGCATTCAAAAATGGATATTTACAAGGAATGTAAATAATAGTGAAAAGTACAAATGGCTGATTTTTTAAATAGTTTATAACTCTAATACTAGAGCAATAGACTTTTAAAGCAGAAAAAGATGGCAGAACAGCCTCTGATAAGATAAAGTAATAGAAAGATTTGTTATATTCCCTCATGCATTAAGTAGATTAAGAGGGAGCCCTGGTCAGAGAAGAATGATTGGCAATGAATTGGATAGAACAGATCTGACAGGAAGCTTGGAATAGCCTGAGGTTGAGAAAGAAACAGATCCTTTGCCAAGGCAAACTCTTGCCAATGCTGCTTCTACACAAAGTGGGTTGGCACTCAGCCTACACATTGCTATTTGGGGCCAAACTCCCATGAGGGGACAATGTGGGACTGCTACTTGCATGCTCTGAAGGCAAAGGTAAGCCTATTTTCATTCCCTTTTTCTTTTGTTGTTATAACTGAATAGGAAAATATTTTTGTTTTCTGCAACAACTCTTGGAAGGGTGCTCCAGACAGCTGTGCAGGAACATTTGCACCTGAACAAAAATAAAACCAATCCCAACGAGGGAAGGAGTGCTGAAATGAATAAAATTTCATCCCTTATTTAATGGCAATTTGATGAAAATGTCTATTTTCTGAGGCAGGGCCTCCTGAAAAGCTCAAAAACCAGCTGTGCCCAAAAGGGTATACCTGAAACTTAACAAGCAAAATAGGAAGTGAAACAATTTGTGAATAAAGGTTTCCCTTTCCTGCTTTAAAGCTAGATTGACAAATATTTTTATTTTCCATTCATTCAATGGTATTTTGAAACACACTAGATAGAATTACATGTTTAAAAGCCATATACTCCCTGGTGCATTAACAAAGCAATTCTTTATAGCAAGTACCACAGATTCTTAATGAGTTTGAATTTGAGGATGAGAAAACAAGCAGAGAATAAAAACTGCTATCTCCATAGGCATAACCATAGTGTAGAATCTGCCAATGCCTGCAATTTAGAGGTGTGTCTAAGTAGTAATTTCACTTGCCAAAAGCTTTCTGGAATTAAAAATATGGGATTTGCCTCCAGTAATAATTATATAAGCCAGTTAAGAGAGGAGACAAAACTGGAGAGAAAACACACACACACACACACACACACACACACACACATAAGAAGGATGGAATTAAACAGTTTCTCCTGCTATTTCTGTCTATCAGTATTCTTATTTGCTTGCTTGAAATCATCTGGTTGGAAAGAAAAAAAAAATGAATGAGTCCATATTAAGTAGCTCCATTCAGCTCCATTTATAATGTATGCATATTTCAAAACACCACATCATCCCCTGTGAGTATATAAAATTTTTGTCAATTATTATTAAAAATAAAGTAATAATTTTAAGAATCAAAAACTATTGAACAAGCTCACTTTCTGTCAAGCAGACAATGCCAGTCATTTTTTTCAGATGGATACTGATTTATACCATGGACACTAGGACTTGCTAGAGATGTGGAAGCGATCCAGTAAACTGGTGGTTACACGGCATTCTGAGATCTTGACACACAGAGAGGCCACTAAAAAGATGGTTCAAGGGGATGTGGCTCAAGTGGTAGCGCGCTCGCCTGGCATGCGTGCGGCCCGGGTTCGATTCTCAGCACCACGTACAAACAAAAGATGTTGTGTCCGCCGATAACTAAAAAAATAAATATCAAAAAATTCTCTCTCTCTCTCTCTCTCTCTCTCTCTCTCTCCTCTCTCACTCTCTCTTTAAAAAAAAAAAAAAAAAAAAAGATGGTTCAATGTTGGTGACTCAAGTTGGAGTAACCTTAATAGGTATTTTCCTGAAATGGAAATCCTACAAATCAGCATTACGTAGATAATTTCCAGTGCTCCTTATTTTTTTGCAAGTTGCGTTGACATTTCTAGTACGTTGGTTTTACAACCCCACTGGGAAACTGAGGTGATTTCTTTTTCAAAAACTAAAGCCATACATTTTTAAGTAACTCTGAGTTCATTAGCTTTTTCCAACTATTAAAAATACATTATCAGTATAGTGGAAATGACCCTATGTCTCCTTTTTACCGAATAATCTTAGTGATCACATATTACTCCCATCAACAAAGATGATGTCTATGTCCCTTCTTCCTTGGCACACTACTGACAAAGTACATTGCCATCTTTTAAACTATTCTTCTGTTTGAAGACTTATTCTAATTCTTCAATTTCATCATCAATATAGTCATCATAAACTAAACTTTTAGGCAAAAAAATGGCTTCACTGTTCCACTAAATATAAAATTTGATAGAGATCTAGGTTGTATCTTTTTATCTTAAAGTGAACATACTAGATTCTACTTTCTACAAACGAGTAGTGAATCATACAATTAATTAGAAACTAACAAGTTAAAGTAGTTCTCATTGGGTCCATCAAATTTACATTCAGTGTAAATTTGTCAGGGATTATTATCATTTGTTTCTTCAATTATATTTTACTTTATAATCTTAGTATTTTTATTTGTCAGTGAAACTATGTGAGACTTACTAATATTGGCAGAACAAATATATCAATTGACAGAAATTAATAGGTTTAAGAGATATTTGTCACTAGTAGCTTCCATCCATCTCTATCTTCAGACTCATTCTCCTGGTGATGGAAATTAAAGGACTAACATGTTTTCAAGGACCTACATGTACTTTTCTCTTGAGTATGTGCTTAAAAGACAAAGGCAGATTTTTGAGTTCTTTGCCTTCAAGAAATGCACAGCTTCACTGTACAGATAAAAAAAAAAAATATCTATTTATCAAATACTCTCATGACAAAATTTAAACAAAGGGGATGTGTATAGCTCATGATAATTGCCAAATTGAAGGCATGCAGACAACTGTTTGATTGCCAGCTTAAGTGCCTAGTCAATGGAGAGGTGGAATCACCATGGATCTGCCTAATTCTTATCATCTTCGCTGATAAGAACCTTGTCAGTTAGATATCACATTTTTCTTTTGCAAGCCCTCAATGTATCTTTTCTTCAAAAAGTTGCTCAAATCTTGTGTCAGTTAATATTTTGATATGTTAGCCAATAAGGTTTATTCATATAATTATATGTACCTATGACCTTTTTCAGAGTTTACACAGTTAAGGTCTTCCAAGTTCACTTCTCAGTGAAGGGGAATAAGAGGAGAAAGACAGAGCCAAGGGAGGAGTCAAATTGCTGGCTTTTGAGGAAGTCTGGTTTTACAAGTGGGAGTGAGATGCACAAGCCCAGCAATCTCACCAAATAAGAATTAGCAACAAGTTTGATCCAGCTGGAGGGGAACAATGTCCCCTAGAGTAATTAAAGTTTGGAGTTGTCTGCATTATATAGCAATGTTTGAAGCCTAATGTGAGTTGATATGGATCTGGTAGGAAATGAAAAATAGTACCATGAGCAAAAGTGAGCAGATTTATTTTAAATAAATTATCTAGTTCTAAAAAAAAAAAAAAAATCCAGTGATAGCTGGAGTGTTCACTCTCGGCCAACTCTCCCTCTCAACAGCCTTCTGTGACTAGTCTGCCACTAATATAACTGTCATCTAATGCTAGAGTCAGGAGTAAAGTTCAGGAGTATCAGAAACAGAGACCTCAGAAAGAAGGTGAACAAGATGAGTTTCATTCTTTCTAGCAGAAATTTTGAGACTAATTCACATGGAAAATGCTTGCATTTGTGATGCACACTACCTCTGTCAAAGAAGGTATAATAAAGAATTGGTGTTGGCTAAGGACAAACATCATCTGTTTCAATTTGTTAACAGGTAGCCTTTTACCCAGATGCCTCAGCATCTTGTACCACTAGCCATCAGTCAACTGGCAGAAGAATCTCATAATCTCATGCAATGATTTACAGACTGTTTTAAAAGAAATGCAAGAGCTTGAAAAGAGGAGCACTGTGGCAACACGTGGTAGAACACCCGTTGTGAACAGGGTCTCTGGGGTCTCACTGCCAGGCTTAGAATCCTAGCTCTTACCTAGATCCATTGTGATATGGAAATAAGCAAGTTATTCAATCTCTGTGTCTTGGTTTTATCATCCACAGAACTTTATGGCATCACTGTGATATTCAAAATGGTATCACATGGAAAGTATCTAGGGTCTGGGGTCACTTTGGTGAGTTCCTGCTGTGAAGTTAATATTAAACAACTCTTGGCTAACATGAATAGTGGGTGAACTATCATGAGCCCTTTGTAGCAGACTGACTAATGTCCCCCAGATGTGTTCATATCAGAATCTTCAGGATCAGTGAACATTACCTTATATGACAAAAGGGACCGCGAAGATGTAACAAACTAAGGATCTTTTTGTTTGTTTGTTTGTTCTAAGTAGTTATACACAACAGCAGATGCATTTTGTTTCATTATACCTGTGAAACTAAGGATCTTGAGGTGGTAAGATTAGCCAAGTGTACCCAGGAAGACCAGAATACCTATAGTGATCTTTAAAGGAAGACACAGGAGTCAGAGTTAGAGGACTAGGCAAAGCGATGACAGAGTACACTGGAGTGGTGTTCTTTAAGAATGAGGATGAGGTCATGAACCATGGAATATAGGCTTCTACAAGAAGTTGGAAAGGCAGAATTATAAACATTATCATTTAAATACCCCAAATTCTGGCAAAGTATTAATATACCCATTCTATAGAGAAGACATTATTTTAAAGAATACTTGGAACTCACCCAAGCTTAAGTGCCTAGTCAATGGAGAGGTGGAATCACCATGGATCTGCCTAATTCCACACATGACGTTGTTCATAATTCCAAGATTTCCCTGGTGAGACATTTATCTCAAGTTTCCATCTTTAAAGAAAATCAGTCACTTTGTTACAACAATCACCATACCTATACATGGAACATTATTCATTGGTTCACTTCCAAATTTCAGCTTATTCTCAGAAAAAAAGAATGAAAAAAATGAAAGAAAGAAAGGAAGAAATAAAGAAAAAAGTAGAGGAAAAAAGATAACAAGAGAGTGATAGCTGTACCCAGCAGCTATGAAGACTAGGAGCTAGAATCCATAGATTTGAAGTCAGAAAACAAGGAAGTCATACCTTGCTATGTGATAAAGAATAATTCATTTAATTTCCTTTCATTTTAAATTCCTCGTCGGTACAATAATTACCTTACAAGGCTTTGTAGATGAGTGAATGATATAATCAATATTAAAACGATTTACATGTCATGCACATAATTGCATTCATGCTTCCTTTTATTGAGAGTTGATTGTAAGTCTGAAACAGTTCTAATCATGTTACATGGATTATCTCATTTAATTTCCACAGTATCATAGCATATAATCATGCTAGTGGCAATAGAAATAATAGCTCAGAGCATTAAGTCACAAGCTGTAGCCCGTGTTTCGTGAGGGTGTTAGGAATGGGGTTCCCTTCCATGGAATGAGCTGGCTGAGAAATAAAAGCTAAGAAAAATAGAACAACAAACCAGAAGATGCAGAAAATAATTCCAAAAATCAGGGACAGGCCAGGCAAGCCGATTATAAGGATCGAGCATCTATACTAAAATGGCAAAATGGAGCCCACACTTGCTTTATTTATATGAGGGAACATCATAAGCCTTCCATAGAATGTTCTTCACCAAAAAAGGTAGAAGATGAGCTGTCCAGTTCCCAATGGGTTATGCCAATGTCTGGAGCTACTGTGAGAGTTCTTCCTAGTAGAAAGGAGATAAAGGTCATGTACCTTGGGCAAATATTTTGTGGGAGAGCCACGGATAATTCCCAGTGTTAACCCTTAAATTCTCCCTGGCTGCCATACTGAGAGAAGACCCTCAAACAATTCACATGTGGCTTCCTGCAATAAGCCAAATTGTAGGCTTAGACAACATAATCAACTTCTCCATGTCTCCCCCTCTTGCTCCTAGAAAATAATGATATTAATTTTTTTATATCATACATGTAATCTAAGAAATAAAATAGGGTGGGGAGAATTAATAACTGCCAACCTACACACAGAATGTTTTCTCTGTAAGTGTATGAGGTTATTATTATCTGTCCCACACAAACACACAATTTACAGATGAGGAAAGCAGTCAATTACTCATCCAAGATCAACGTGCTTGTGGAGGATGGGTTGTTAAAAACAAAATTGAAACCCATAATGTTTCTAGGCTGTTCTCTGTATTAGAAAAGTACCTTGTGTTGATATATATTTGATATTTATTATATATGATAAAAATGATACCAAGATATCATATATAAGAAATTTGAAATGACTTGTTTACTATAAGTAAATGATATGAAATCTTTGCATAAAATTTCTTTCATTAAAGATTTTGAATTTCATTATTTGTAACCATTAAAATCTTGAAAGTGAGCGCATTCTGCACATGGATGTTTATATTAGCTTTGTTCATAATTGCCCAAACTTGGAAGCAACCAAGATCTTCTTTAGTAATCAATGTATAAATAAATTAGTACATATGGACAGTGGAATATTATTGAAAACTGAAATGAAATGCGCTACCAAGTTGTGAATAGATATGGAAGAAATTTAAATCTTTTATTAAACAAAGGAAGCCAATCTGAAAAGACAGCATGCTGCATGATTCAACTATATGACATCTGGAAACAGCACATTTACAGACACACTGAAAAGATTAGTATTCATCAAAGTTGAGGGAAGGAAGGATGAAAAGAGGGAGCACAGAGGACATTTAAGGGTGCAGAACTACTTTATTCAACATATAATGGTACATAAGTGTCATTATTCATTTATCAAAACCCACAGAATATGTAGCACCAAAGGTAGCCCAAATGTAAGCAGTGTACTTTGGGTAATTATGAAGGGTCATTGTAGGTTCCATGGTAACACATGTACCTTTCTGATGAAGCTACAAGGGAATGAGAATGGTGGTCATGTGGGAACTCTCAACTTTATGCTCAATTTGCTATGAACCTAAAACTTTCAAGAAAAAAAAACAAACCCTGCTTAATAGGAAAAAAATTCACAAAGGTTTTATGCATCTGATATTTATTAAACTTTCATTATTTAGCTCTAACTTGGAGCTTTTGTGTTATATTCTATAATAATATCAAGGCAAGTGTTTATGGTTTCTTTTAATTTTAGTTGTTTACTTTTGGAAGTAGATATAAAATTAATAATATTAAATTTTTGATTTTTTTCATAATTTCTATCATTGTGGAATTTTTAAAATTTAAAGAAGTGTTATTTAATAGTTTCAAGAAGTCCTGTCTACAAATCTGACCTAACTTTACTTCAAAAATGAAGTTATACCCTGAGGTCTGTGCTAGAGTACTAGGTTTAAAGGGATCATATTTTGACAAAATTTGACCATTAATCTGCTCTTGAAACTCACACATTTCATGACTCCAGAAAGAGGAAACTGGGTAGCACTTCACTCTGCCCGTCAGGAGATCATTCCTTCCTACGCCACCATCATGAGTAGGACCTCTTAGGACATTCTCAGCCCTGCGCCTTCCCCAGCTTCTCTTTCACAGTTCCAGAATGGCACCAAATCTCTCCATGCTATTTCTTTATATTAAAAAACCTACCAACCAGATGCAATTGTGCATGCCTGTAATCCCAGCGACCCTGGAGGCTAAGGTAGGAGGATGGCAAATTGAAGGCCAGCCTCATAATCTTAGCGAGGCCCTAAGAAACTTAAGAGAGACCCTGTCTCAAAATTAAAAATGAAAATAAAATGATCTAGGGAAGTGGTTCAGGGGTTAAGCACCCCTAGGTTAGATCTCTGATACCAAAAGTAAAACAAAACAAAATAAAAACCCTGCCATCATGTCTGAAGCTTCCACTCTATGCTAAAGCAATGTAGCTGCTGAGAAACATTATCATTTGTTCATTTATCTTTGTCAATCACCCCCACTAAGTTTTGGAGAAATACACAAAATTTGTTTTTCTGATTTTTTTAATTATAATTATTCAATCATAATGACTCTACTTCTGTTTGTTTTTAATTCAAAAACCACTTACTGGTAAGGAAAGTTTTTTCTATACTAATATCCATGACTATTTCTATTTTCGTTAATTTTCTTTTATCCATCCCCGACACACACACACTGACTTCAGTGCCCAGGGCTTTGTGCATGCTAGGCCAGTGTCCTACTACAGAGCTACATCCCCAGCCCTCTTCTACTTCATTATACTTTCCTCTTTCTTCATTCTCTACCTCCTTCCCCTTTATCCAAGTTTTTCTATAATATCAAAGTGTGGGAGTCACTAGATGATTTTTTTAAAAAACGCTACTAACTCCAATGGGAGACCATTCACTAATTCCAGAGAGAACGTTTCATGAGGGAGCCTTTCTGTCAGTGTGATAATACTTGTACTCCATCCCCTTGAATACCCATCATGCCTACATTAAAATTACATGTGATTCAGAAATTAATGCAGAACTATTAATGACTAGGCTATGTTAGTCTTCCAAAGTTTTAGGGAAATAGGCAAGAGTAAATAAAAGATGTACAAAGTCACTTCAGCGTATGATGAAAAGAATTACAAATTTTTATGAAACTAAGAAAGGAAATACAGTCTACTAAGAATGAGATCAAGCTGTAATGACCTGTGGTTGACCGCTTTTCTCAAAACCCCAAGGATACCTCAGATTTTATGAAGACTTAAGGAAGGGACAATTTGGATGAATAGAACATTTTAGCACCAATACCAAGTTTCATCTAGGAAAAGTTTACAGGTTTTTACCATTTTTGACTCAGGCCGTTAACATGGCTTGATCATGCAGCCAGTAACATGCAGAGCAGACTGAGCAATCTGCCTAGTTCAGTCACTCACCTGTAGGAACTTGTTTGAAAGTCACTTCTGACTGCCCTACTCACTTAACCTGGAGCATTTAGTGTAAATGGAAGTGGTTAACTCTTGTGTCTGCTAAGACCACCCAATGATTTTTCTGTTCTGTTCTTTTTAAAAGACAAAATGTTAGTGACCACAATAGATGATCTCTTAAGAAGTACGTTAGTGAGCAACAGAATTCAATAAAAATGACATTAATGAGAAATATATGGATCTATTTTGAAAAATAAAAAGACAGTAAAAGGCATGCAAATTATCTAATTAGTTTCCTGCAACAAATTTGATTATTATACAAAAGGTTAAAAACAGGGTAAATGATCAAATATTTGGCCAATCTGTGAACAAAGAAGAAAATTTCAAGTAGTAAATAACAGAAATTATAAAAATTAGGCTTTGTCTTTGGGAGACAGTGCTCAAAAACCTTAAGAACATAAGCATTTAGATATATAAACAGACAAAAGTGAATTAATAGTAAAAACTTTAAAAAGCATTCTAATCATCTGGGGTAGTCTCTGCTGTTAAAAATAAACTACATTGCAATTTAAGGTAATTTACAATTTGAAAATTTGCATACACCAGTTTCCATGTGATGTGAAATACACATCCATATAAATAATGGTCCAATGAATTCATCCATCCTGTGTCACTGAGACGATTTAAAAAGTGTGAAAAGTGAAATCAGAAAGCATGTAAACACATTTTTTGACTTTTCAAAAGATACAAATGCAAAGAAAATATAAACTTAGACTTTCTTTGGACTGCAAAAGGCTGATCTCTTTAAAGGAGTCTGAGTAGATGCAAAGCTGTTTTTTTTTCTTTTCTTCCTAAAGCAGATTAACTAGTTGGGTATTTCTTTGAATATCTTAGAAGGTTCAAGTTATATCTGACAGAGTGAATAGGTAATGATATATGCTTCATTCACCAAAGAAACAAATGTTTTGTTTCCCAACTCTAATTCTCTATTTTGTAGTAAGCTAGAGTGATATAATATACACTAGTATTATTGTAAAACAAGAGTTTATTACTTGGCTAAGTAAGTTGATCTTTGGAAAAGTGTACAAGTACTTTGAAATAAAATAAAAACTACTTAATCCAATCTTCTCTCATACAGATTCTTTCAAGGAGAACAGACACAGCCTGTTAAAATAACAAAGAATGTAGAGTTTCCATTCATGGACAAAGTGTCCTCATTCAAACTCCCACTCCAAAGCTACCTTGCCCCTCTTCTCAACTTTCTCTGCAGTAGGGAAATGTGATTCCCTGAAACCTCCGGGATTTTGTTTTATGTTAACTGGCAGAGCTTTTCACGTCTCACAGACCTAGTGACACCTAAATGACACGCACTTTGGATTGTCTTGTTGTGTGGAAAAGGTAGATAAAGGAAGGAGGAGAAACCTAAAACAGGTGGCTAAGGGCAAGGTGGTTTTCACAAGCCTTTCTGAGATCAGGGTGAGGCTTAGGATCACTGGGGAGATAAAACCATCGCTCCAGCAAAATGATTTCACAAGAAGTGTTCAATTACAAACCAAGTCCTGAGAATTCTCCACCATCTGGCAGCCCTGTATTGGAGCCCTGCAAAGGAAAAAGTAAACTCTTCAGAATCTTCAGCCAGATATGCACAGAGACCAGTATAATTTAAGTGTCATTACCAGACTCTGTCTGGCTTGCAAAACGACTTTGGGATTGTGTCAGATGGAGATTGGTGTGAAATGCCAGTTGTACTGGGAAGTAAGATCCAATGTTTTGGATAGAATTTTCTTTGTCTTCCTATCTGTGTCACTGTTAGAATTTAGCTGAGGAATTATGAACAATGCATGTTTTCTAATTCCAGGACAATTTGGAACAATAGGTTCCATACTGATTTGAGGGGGAGAAAAAGAGTATATACCTTTCGACTTTCTGACTTTTATAGCAATATGTCTTTAATGTGTTCATTCCCAAAGGACTTTTGCAAAGTGTATTCCAATAAAAAAAAAATCTTAAAAGGTTGAGATGTAATTTCCACAAGATTACAAAATGTAAAACAAATGTCAAAGTAAATTTTTGCAATTGCTTTTGATTACAGCATTTTGAGATTCTAAAGCATTTTACAAAATTCTTAAACTAGTATTTTTTTTTTTTAACAAAACATAACCTCCCTTGAACCTAACCACAATTCTTTTCCCTCCTGTCATTCAGTTCCTTGTAATTCTTTGAAACACTATTTGTAAGTCAGGCCCCTAGGGCAAAAAGCGTTTGTTGAACCACCTCTCATTATAAGCAGACCTTTTGCAGGGCTTGGATCCTCTTCAGCATGAAGACGGCAAGGCCTCTTCTAGGAGGTCTATTTTATGGGACTTCGTGTTCCCACTGTTAACATGAGTAGCTCACAACTTCTGAGGAAAAGAATGAAATCAAGTGTGAATCAAGGTTACAAACCAGGGCTTTTATAATCAATGAGAATATTTATTTCCTTCTCTGAAAGTTTAGTAGTGGCTAGAGTTACTAATGGGACTGATCATTAGCAAAACACATCTGTATCATTGACTGTATATATATATATTTTTTTTTCCAGTTCTGAACACAATTGTATTATACTAACACAATAAAGTGCTTCCTTTCAGCTAATGAGTTCAAAACTGAATCTAATCTTAGTAGTTACATGAGTAAAGCCGCATGGCTGGTTCCCTCTGAGGAGAGCAGTTCTCTGTATCACAAAGGAGGCCAGGCCAGGTGGAAATAAATGCACATCTACTGAATTCCTTTTCAGAAGGGCAGCTTTGAAAAGCTCCAGCCCCATCGAGTTGCTCCACTGGCTGCTGATTTGACATCATGATTATATACATAAAGTTATAACTTTCTGTTTATCAAACACCATAGATTCCATGAGGATTATAATTTTGAACTTGATCTATTTGTGCCAAATTGCCTGAAAATAATAATTAGAGGCAATTTAACATAATGAGTACAGTAGTTTCAGATAAATTACCTCTACAGAACATTAATTGTATTCATTAAACAGAAAGGGATAAAATTCCAAGGTCACATCTATTATGGTTTTATTTTTAGAAATCATCTTCAATTTCCTTCTTTTTTAATTTATAAGACAATGATTTAGAGAGCACAAAGTGATTAATTTAGGATTAGATATTTAATCCTGATTATTGCATTAGGATGTTATTTTTAATTAAAAATTCTACTTAAATTCATTAAAAATCACATTCAAGTTATGTTCTGGTAAGAGTTTGGAGTTTTTTGTTTTGACTTTTGCATTGCTTTGGAATTGCTTTGGTATGTAAATAGTGAAAGATTATTTAAATGTTTTGGATTTTTTTTCTAGTGTTTCATTACCCTAAAAAATGAATATAGGGGCTGTAGCTCTGTGGTAGAGCGCTTATGTTGCATGTGTGAGGCACTGGGTTAGATACTCAGAACCACATAAAAACAAGTAAATAAAGATAATTTTTTTTAATCTTTATGAAAGCAGATACATTGAGAAAAGCATACTGAATTTTGCGGTGGGAAATCTAGCCAGAATACTTTTTTGTAAATGAATGTTTGGTTAAATTTAAATAGAATACATGTGTTTTGATATCTACAAAATTAGTTTACTCTTTTTATTATAATTATTGAACCTGAAGGATTTACCAAAGTCTCATCAAGGGCAAGGTTATCATCTTAATCCCTGGTCTGAGATGTGACCTCTCCAAATAAAGCTACCAAAGGTGTGTCTTCTGACTTGGTGGATCTGTGTTGCCACAGCCAAGGAGAGAAAGTATGTTATAAATGTAATACATGTACAGAATACCTGTGCTGGAGCTAGACAGCTTATTCATGCCATTCTTAATGATACATTTCAAAAAAACCTGAGATTCTCTTTTCTTACATTTTCAGTTTAACATGCAGCCTCCCAACTGTCAGTTACCACTGCTTACTAAAAAAGAAATGATCTTATGGATTCTCACTGCCACACTAGTATTCTCACTGTAAGTCCAGAAACCTTCAGCTTTAGCTTCTGTTTGGTCATTTGTTTGTTTTAGGCACATATTTGCAATTTTATGTTAATTTATTTTTTCAGCTTTACTTTAAAATTTATTCTCATGAATCAGCTTAGTATTTCCTCGTAATGCGTAGACTTATCAACTCACCTTGAAGTGTGTAAGTCAAAGTTCTGTGCATTTATATCTGGACTATTTTAACTTCATCAAAGTATCTTCTCTCTTCTGGCTGATTATACCTATTTGCTTATTTATTAAGCATCACCAATTTAATATGGCAAAAATAGAAATTTTGACTTTCAGCTTCAAAACTTTCTCTTCATACGAGAAAATGGCACAATCATCCAGATTTTTCTTGTACCAAAATCAAATTAAAAAAAAAATCAATAGGAACCACCTTTTTTTCCCACTTCACCCCCCCCCAAAAAAAGCAGTCCTGAATGATTATGCTTCAAAATAAAACTTATTAACTTATTTCCATCTACTTCTCCTCATTTCCACTGTACCTCCTCAGTTCAAGCCACCATCACCTGTTGCCTGGATGCTTTCCATAGTAAAGTCTCCCAGGTTTCCTTTATCGATTGATGATTATTTGACACAAGCCACAGGGCAACTTCCCTCTATTCAAAAACGCCAATAGCTCCCATCTCTTAATAAAAACAGAGAGAAGTCCTACAATGCTATATGTGGTCTGTCACAGGTTCTAGATTTTACGGCTTCTCCACGGTTCACTTGGCTCCAACACTTGCCTCCTCGCCCCTCCTCCAGTAACTCAAGACACTTGTGTTCTTCAGGGCTTCTGCCATTGTCAAGCAGCAATCAAAAAAAAAAAAAATGTGGCATCTATACACAATGGAGTATTATGCAGCAATAAAAAATGACAAAATCATTGAATTTTCAGGGAAGTGGATGGCATTAGAGCAGATTATACTAAGTGAAGCTAGTCAATCCTTAAAAAACAAATGCCAAATGTCTTCTTTGATTTAAGGAGAGCAACTAAGAACTGAACAGAGGAAAAGAGCATGAGGAAAATATTAACATTAAACTGAGACGAGTGACAGGAGGGAAAGGGAGAGAGAAGGGAAAGTGCATGGAAACGGAAGGACACCCTCATTTCTATACGAAATCACATATACAAGGTTGTGAGGGGAAAGGGGGGGAAGGGAGAGAATGGAACAACAACAGATGAGATAGAGAGGGAAGATGAGAGGGGAGGGGAGGGGGGATAGTAGGGGATAGGAAAGTCAGCAGAATACAACAGTCACTAATATGGTATTATGTAAGCATTGTGAATGTGTAACTGATATGATTCTGCAATCTGTATTTGGGGTAAAAATGGAAATGCATAACTCATTTAAATCAAATGTATGGAAGATGAAAAAAAAAAAAAATAAAAAATAAAAAAAAAAAAAAAAAAGAATGCTCTTGTCCCAAATTGCTTCCTCTTCTTTCCTTATTCTATTTAGGTTTTTGATGATTTTTTACCTCATCAGAGATAATCTCCTACATCACTACAGGTAAATTGGTCCTTCCCTTTCCCTATATATTGGTTTGTTTTAGTCATACATGACACTAGAATACATTATAATATAATTATACAAGCATGGGATATATTTTATTCTAATTAGGACCCCATTCTTACAGGAGCACACGAGAGATTCACTTAGGTATTTTCCTTTATGCTTTCCATAGTAAAGTCTTCCAGGTTTGTGGATTGTGTCAAATAATCATCAATAGATAAAGCATATTTTTCTTTATCAACATAGGAAAATTATGTTAGATTCATTCTACCAAGTTTCCTACTCTTCTCTCCCTTCCCTTTATCTCCCTTTGCCTAATCTACTGAACTTCTCTTCTCTCCCACCTTTTATTGTGTTTTAGCTTCCACATATCAGCAAAAACATTTGCTCTTTGCTCTTTGGGGATTGGCTTCTTAAACTAGATCCACCCATGTACTGGTGAATGTTCTAAAGTAATTCTTCTTTATGGCAAAGTAATATTCTACTTTGCATATACATCACAATTTCTTTATCCATTCATCTTTTGAAGGGCATCTAGGTTGGCTCCATAGTTTGGCTACTGTGAATTGTGCTGCTATAAACATTGATGTGACTGCATTACTGTAGTTTGTTGATTTTAAATCCTTTGGATATATGACAAAGAGTAGGATAACTGAGTCAAATCTCTTTACCCTGTCTTCTTTTTTCTCTTTGTAGTACTAATCCCAGTCTGAAATAGTAAATAAGTATTATTTGGCTTGTATCCTATCTCCCAAATGACATTATAAGATCTTTGAGAACAGGGACTTAGTTAATTGTGTTCAGTTCTCTATCTCCACCAGTTAGGACAAAGCCAGATATTAAGCATAGGTGATATATAAATAGCTGTTCAATAAGCAAAAGATTCTAGACTGGGTATAAGAAATACGTTTCTAATCTGATGACACTGTTTGACCCATAGAATATTTTTATACTTCTCCATATTGCTCATAATAAAATATGATGAAAGGTCCTTATTTTTCTTAAAGAGAGAGGAGAGAGAGAGAGAGAGAATTTTAATATTTATTTTTTAGTTTTTGGCGGACACAACATCTTTGTTTGTATGTGGTTCTGAGTATCGAACCTGGGCCACATGCATGCCAGGTGAGCGCGCTAACGCTTGAGCCACATCCCCAGCCCTAAAGGTCCTTATTTTGATGTAATGCTTTTATCAAATCAGGTGCGTCCCTTTAATCATGATATGGTGTCACTCCTAGGTAAAATACAGGTAATATGACACTTGCCTCCTTCACAGATATAAGACCTTCACAGATAGACCTCCTGGCAAATGTTGATCAAGTTATTTTTCAAAATATAATTCAGCAGCCTTTTCCCAAGTAAATCTGACCATTCCACTTTACAGCCTTTAAAGCTATCTATAGTAGCTATAGAGTAGTGTAGTCACTGCTCTGGTTGACTTACTGGTGTATCATTTTTCCTGGAATGTAAGTATCTGGAGAGCAGGATCTTCATATTATCTCTCTGATTTCTATATCAAAAGGTACTTCATTTATTCCACAAGCAATTATGAAGCTAGTTCCAAGCATGCATTAGGTGTGTTCAAATGACATAAAGAAGCCCAGTATAGCCTAAGAAAACAATGCAGAGCTGGTAGAAAATGAGATAGACAAGGAATCAATCATGTTGGGTGTTGCAGGAAAATGGGAAGTTTTCATTTCCTTATTCTAAGTGAAGTGAAAAGGCATTAGATATTTCAAAGGGGGTGATATGATATGATCTATATATTTTTTAAAGATTATTCTGGCTACTGTGTAAAGAATAGGCTTTGAAGGAGCCCCAAATTAAGATACCTATTAGAAAGCTCCTGAAGTCAACAAGATAAGGGATAACAGTAGGTCACACTTGGGTGACAGTGAAGGAGACGAAGACAAATTGAATGTATATGATGTGTATGTTTGGACATAATGTACTAGATATATGAGATAAAAGAAAGGAATTTATCATAATTTTCCCATGTTTATATATGAAAATATGTAAATGAATCCCACCATCATGTATACCCACAGAATGGGGTCCTAATTAGAATAAAATATATTCCATGCTTGTGTAATTATATCATAATGTATTCTACTGTCGTGTATAAATAAAAACAACCAATAAAAAACTTCAGAAAATTTTTAAAAAAAGAAAAAAAGGAAGGAAGGAATCTAGGATCATTGCTAGGAATTTTGGCTTGAGTAACTGCGTGTATTGTGGTAGAATTTAATGATCAGAATAGAGAAAAGGTTTGGGACTGTGAGTCTGAAAACAGTAAGTCTTTTTGTTTTGATCTATTTGTTTTTATTCTGCATTTATCTTTAGATTTTAATTATAAATTAAGTTGTCCAGTAGGCAGTTGGGTATACAAATATGGAGCTTGATATTGATGATTGATTGATTAATTTTAAAAATAATTAATTAATTTTAATTAATTTTAAAAAGTTCTGAAACTATGCTTTGTTTGGAACACCAAGGTTTTATGCTTGCCCTAATTAAATAAATTACATGTTTTTTCAATAAATAAGAGAAAAAGTTGATACAAAAATTTTCTCAAATGTACATTCACAATAGTCAAATTATGGAACCAGCCTAGCTGTCTGTTGAAGACAAATGAATAAAGAAAATGTGGTATATACACACAATGAAGTTTTATTCCACCATAAAGAAAAATAAAATTATGTTCTTTACTGGCAACTTGATGCAACTGGAGAATATCATGCTAAGTTAAATAATTCTGACTCAGAAAGCCAGAGGTTGCTCTGTGCAGGTACAAATATATCACAATGGTGTACACTATTAGGTATAACTACAATTCAGCAATTTAAAAAATAAAGAATCATATTATACTGATTGCTTCAGCATTCTTTCTGTTCATTTCAATATGCAAAGCCAATAGTTGTCTGAATCAAATTATATTTTATTAAATGAAAAAATTGTTTGTACATATATATTCATATACATTTATTTATATATTGTATGTTGTTTAATTCTTGTGTTCAAATTTCACCGTGTTATGACTTTCTATCCAGAGAGAAATGTCTTTCAAACTATTTAAATGTATTTGAGAACTACTCTTCTGAGGATTTGATGTAATGCCCCAAGCACCCAGTTGTGGTAATCTCCATAATTCAGACTTTATCCTTCATGTCTCTCCTCCTCCAGGACTTTTTGAGCAAGTTATAGGTGAAAATATCACAACAAAGGGTCAGCAGATCCAAGAATATAGAAAAATTATCACTGCCATTAATACCAACTATGTTCTTCCTAATAATCCAAAAAGAGAAATCAGGAGTTGTTAGATCAAAATTCAAGTGTTTATAACTGAACTTGTCATTAAGGTCATCATTTAAATAACTGGTATATTATCAACCATGTTACCATTAAGTAGAAGAATTACATACAGAATTAGAGATACAAAAAGGATTTTCATGAAAAAAATGTAAAAGATGCAAAGAGGAGACACCAGTCTGATTTTTTATTGCCTGTTTAATAGCATGAAGTAAATTAGAAATGAAGCTGTTCCCCACATCATAATGTTCACACCTGGTGTTATAAAAAATTCAAAGTACTTTATGGGCTGGACTGTCAGTGCTTCAATTATTTTACTCACACATTGTTGATGTTTTGTTTCAATACAATTTAGAGGACATTGCTATTTTATTCAGCAGAATTTTATTTTCCAGATGAGTTTTCTAATGGTTCTAGAAGGATTTTAGTTTTATTCTTGGGAGATTTCTAAAATCTTTATCTTAAAAAAAATTACAGTTCAAAATACTGGCAGATATTAATACTCTTCTCCTTTGCTTCAGTTCAAAATAAACTCCAATAAGTTTAATTTTAAATTCCTAGAAAAACAATGTAGAAGCTATATTAACAAAAAAGAATACTACAAAAAGGTTTCATATAAAGGTTGTCTTATAAACTGACTCCTAGCCAACATGTCCCCATAAAGCAATGTAAATGAGTGTCAAGGAGCTTGACATAGTAATGCACACCTGTAACTCCAGTGACTTGGGAGGTTGAGGCAGGAGGATCTCAAGTTCAAACCCAGCCTCAACAACTTAGCAAAGACCTGCGCAACCAATAAGACCCTGTCTTTAATAAGGTATTTAAAAAATGGCTGGGGGTGTGGTTCAGTGGTTAAACGCACCTGGGTTCAATCCCTGATATATTAAAAAAAAGTGTCAATAAGCTACCACTTCCTCATTTCCTGAGAAGCAAAATGACATACCTCATTCTTAGATATATTTTTGGTTATAAAACAATTTTATGCTCATTAAAACACGTCTTATACATGTTAAAAAATAAATTTAAACACTAAAGAGTTATGTAGATTTTTAGGAATATCACCATCGAATTGTACATATCTCAATTCTCTCCACAAATGGTAACTCAATATTTTTGTGAACATTCTATAATATTATTTAATTTAATGTACTTTAATAGATGTATAAGGCAATTTTTTGTGTGTATTATATAAAAGGGTCACCAAATACATAGTAGAAACCTTTCTTTTACCTTTGCAATGTATCTTTGCAATCTGTTCCTACACAACTTACTTTTTTATTTATAATATAGCTTAGATGCAAAACTTCTAAAAGATATGTAGTATTTTTAGAAGTGGCTTCATGTACAAATTTTGGGGATGGGCATCAGTGCTACTATTATTTGAATATTTTTATTTACTGAACTATGGAGACAGACATAAGAAAAATATGTCATGCTCTATCAAATACATGTAGACAAACAAACAAAAGGAAAGATAGTAGGATGGATATTGGGATTCCACAGTTTCCACAATTTTGTTGAAAATATTTCTGTAAAATTTAACATTATACAAGGAAATTCAAATGGAATTTAATGAATCACTCTATTGTTTGCAGACATATTGCATTTTTGTATGTACAGGAGAAAATTATATATGAATGCTTGGGCTAAACATTTACATTTGACATAAAAGCCCAAATCTTAATGCTACCCATAAAGGAAACATCTGCCTTGCTGAAATGTCATGGTTGATACATTTTCACCTGGAAGAGCGGAATTTTCCTATATCACTCTACAGTGCCAAACACATAGTGTATACTGATTGAGATAATGTGCCCTCTACAAGCAGAGCCCGGTAGGAATGATCCACATAAGCTTATTCACCAAGGAAACTCACTGATTCCATCTCAAACTCAGAGCGCACTTTTTGTAAATAAAAATCTAATGCAGAAATTATTAGCAAGGCATTACTTAAAAATTGTCTGAACATTACTAATATGAGAAAACCTAGTGTGAAATAGGAGAAACTCTTTTTGTCTCCTGAAAACATCAGGTATAAAACAAAAGATGAGATAACCTATTTAAAAATCAACAATAAAGCAAGCATCACCATTTGGAGCACTTTATTTAGACATGTAAGACCTTTTTAGAGCAAGAACTATATAAACGATGTAGATGAGAATGTTTTATGTGTATTTTGGATGGCAGAATCCAATTAGGTCATCCACATTGAATATGAGGTGACAGAAGGGGGAGACAGAAAACATAGCAGATTCAATCATTGTTCAGTGAGAGTAGGGAAAATTTATTATACAGTGCTGTGTAGATCACAGAGAGCTTTAAAGATATAAAAACAGGAAATGGACTTCAATTGTCATAGAGGGATTTATTTAAGACTGATGGTAGAGGTTATTAAATTCTGAGTTTCCTCCCTGAGAAATGCTTAAGAATATAGTGAATGGCTATTTGTAGTGAGTACTTTACAACATCTTTGCTGGCAAATGCCATTTCCTACCACATATATATTCCTGTGATTTCTCTCCTTGCTGTAGGTCTCCTCAACCTGGAAGCTAGTATTTTACTGCAACCCAAATTTGCAGAATCCTTAACTATCCATTGACATAGAACACTGGCTACATCTTTGTGCAAGAGTAGAAAGGCCCATAGTTCAGAAGCAGTTCTTTCTGGTTTTCCAATATGGGTATGGGGGAGCTATTGAGAGTCAGGGATTTGTTTGTTTATTTGTTTTTGTTTTGTTTTTTTTTAAGAAAGTAAAATTTAAAAAATGTTTTTTTTAAAAAAAAATCATGGCATTTATTGTTTTTGAACCATTAACTAATGTCTCAGAGTTCTCTTAAGTACTGCTCATCCACATACTGCCTTAATCCAAGGTCAGAAAGAATAATATTACAAGATAATATCATTATATTTTTTTGTGTTCCTGATACTACAGAAGCACACCTGCTTGAGGTAGTTAAAGTGCTAAATAGTCTACAGATGCTGAGAATTATTTTTAGAAGAATGCATTGTAAACAGACTAGCATCATCTCACATCCTTCACAGTCCAGCTGCCTTTCAAAAGTGATACGCATCTGTAGGCTGTTCATCGTGAGAGTGGTTGTAATCTGGGAAGGTTCCAGTCTCTTTCTGAATCAATGCTCTTTCATAAGTTTAATACATTTATCATGAGTTTAGAAGCAAGGCTGATCTTGCTCTTATGCTTTAATAGAAAATTGTATGGTATTCTATAAACCCTGAGTGTTTAATAAATCCATACTGAATTGTAATGACCTCTGATCAACTTTAGAATCTGTACAATATACTCTTTATTTATCCGAAAAATTAATACTATTGGTTCCCATTTTTTATCAGTTTTTTTTTCAATACTTCTCCCAAGTCAAATAACTGTTTTCCTTAGATTGAATGGAATGCCTCCCCAGAGTTGTCCCATCTTAAGTTAAGAACCTTCTCATGGACCAGTCTTGGGTGCAGTAGTCTGCTCCCAGGTAAGGGGGAACAACCTTGGGTGAGCAGATTTTCTTCACTAAAGGACTCTTCTGGGGGTAAAAATCTTAGCTAAGAACTGTCACCATTAATGTGTTTAGCAACTGAAAAAATAAAAGCTTCCGTCCTGCAGGGAATAAGGTGGTACATTACACTATTTTTATCTTAATCCTTTGTAACCTGATTTTTTCTTTCAGTATTCTATTTTTTAAGAAAATGATTTTTCAAATATCATCAATGACTTTATTTTTCAATATTCATCTTTCATAATTTTATATTTGAGCAAATAGATCTTGAAAAATTCTCTACTGCTGGTTTACACACTTGATTTTCTTCCTGCCCAATTGCTTCTTTTTTTCTGCCTTATTCTCTTTGCTCTGTATAGTCTGTCAGAATATTCATCTTCCTGCAGTTTGAATTTTTCACAGTACATGAAGGATAAAGCAAATCAACACATCCAAATTGTCCATATTTCAAGATGATTCTTTTATCTCCAAATAGTGTACTAGATTATTTCATAAGACTTCCTCTCTCTATTAACCCAAAGGAAATATTTGGAAAATTAACACACTTTTAAAACAGCAAATCTATGTCATTTTATAGGTATGAAACTAGTGCTCTTTTAGTCCCACTACTATTATTATAAATAATTCCAGATCATTCTTTTATTTTTCTTTCAGTGAGATCTTTCACAATATCTTTCTTTATTCTACTGACCTCCAAATACCTAATCTCTTTTCTGAAATCATTTTCACTTCTTTTCCTTCTTACTTAATATCCAGCCATGGAGCATTAATCCTTCTCAATTGTTGTTTTCTTGCTTGTGATTTATTTAATCCTGACTACAAGATTCTGTAAATTACCGCATTCCTAGATATATTCCTAGATATATTCCTAGATGTTCTTCTTTTCTTAAATTTTTGCAGCTTTGAACATTCTGTATTCCAGTCATAATTTGGGAAATTAATTATTTTACAATATATTGTTAGCATAATATTTTATAATAAAAATTATCCCACAGGTTTCTCAGAGCCATAAAAGCCCAATTCTAATCTTGAATCTAATATGCAGGGCCAGAAAAAGTAATAAAAATATTTAGGAGGTAAATATTCAAAGTGCTAAGGATGAAAAATAAAGCAGGAGAAGGATATTGAGTGTTGAGATGAAGGGATATTATTTTATGCAGGGTAGGTGTTAGGTCAGGTTGCAGTAACAAATATCAAGACTGAGGGAGTTAAGCGAAGAGGATTTGTTGGAGGCTCAGAAGTACAAGATCAAGGTACCAACAGACTTTGTGTCTGATGAGGGCCTTCTGCTTGGTGTGATGGCGACTTTCCTGATATATTCTCACATGACAGAGAGAAAGATTCTCTCTCCCATGTCTCTTCTTATCAGAACACCAATTCCATGAATGAGGGCTGTTGTTTCATGAATAATTACCTCCCAAAGTCTCACCTCCACATACAATCATATTGGGAATTGAGACTTTAATGTGGGGATTGGATGCAAGGCACAAACATTCAGTCCATAGACGTAGAATTGACTAAAATGGTGCCTATTGAGTAAAGACACAAAAGAAATGAGAGTACATACCCTTTGGATATCTAGAGGAAGGTACTACTGTAGAGAAAGGAAAGAGTAACCCTAAAAATAATCCTAAAACGTAAAGAGTAATCCTAAAGATCCTAATGAAATGATTCTTGAAGCAGCTTCACTGTGCACTGATTGCCAACATGTCTGAGTCTGGCGAAGCAGAACACCCATGCACATCAAGTTGTGTGAAGCACTATTATTACAAACAGAAGGAAGCAAGAGAGAACAGAAACCTAGCATTCATGTGAGCTGGTCTCACAAGGCTCAGGAAGGCTGCCTGGACATGTGGCCCACTTGTACCAAAATAAGGGGCCCCAGAAAGCAGCCCACCCCAAGTTTTATGCCACAAGGTTGTAGAATGAACTTTACTAAAACATCAAATTGTTGTCCAGTTCTAGGGTAGAACTTGAACAGAGCCTGTGCTACTCCATCTCAAGATGCTCCATTCCTAAGACATCTTACAGTTACTCCTGAGAACCACAAGTGAAATAGGATAATTGAGTTGGCCCAAGACTACCCAAAGAGCCATTCTGCATACCTTGCCTGCATGTCTGAAAGAAAAGAGAAGAAATGCTGAAATAATTATGTGGCTGGAATTCTCCAATTGGAGAGACATCAGCTTTCACATGATTATAAATCTACATGATTCCATGTTCTCTTGTTTTCTTCATATTTTTGCTCAATAGTCACCATTTCTTAATTCTATATCTATGGAGTGAATGTTTATTACCCACCCCAACATTCATATTTTGAAGCCTTAATATCCAATGTGATATGAAATGAGAAGAGTACTAAGAGATGAAGTCAGAGAGGTGAAGGGTGATAGATAACAAAGGCTTTGGGGGTCATCAGAAAGCATCCCCCTTTTATGCTGAACAAGACAGAAGCCACTGAAAGATTTTAAGCAGAGTTGGGATATGATCTGACTTTTGTTTTCAAGACTGCTCTGCTGAGAATGCACTGAGTGGGCAAGGTGGAAGCAAGTAGACAAATTAGGTGAAGTTTTAATCCCAGAAAGAGAGAAAGGAAGCTGAAATCAGGGAGTGCTGATAGAGAAGATAAGAAGTATTTGCGTCCTGAATATATTTTGAAGGTTGATCCAACAGGACTTACTGATGAATTGGTTGAGTGGTAAAGAGGGGAAATGGAAACCAAGAATGAATCTGGTTTGTTGAGCAACTGTAATTTAATGAAATGAAATATATTACAAGAGGTGAAGGTGGTGGTAATGAGTAGATAGCAGAAATTCAGTTTTAGACATGTTTTATTTAATATGTTTTATTAAATATTCAATATGTGATAGGTTATAGGTGATCATATACATGATTTAATAACTGAATGTGAAATACTGTGAAGTAGAGAGTAGAGTTTAAGTGTGGGAAATATCAGTTTATGAACAACATATAAATCTAAGTGATTGAAATTATATTACCTTGGAAATAAGTAAAGGATCAGTAAAGGAAAGTAGGAGGAGGATGTCAAAAGGAAGAAAAAAATGAAGTATGTATGGTTTGTGGAAGCCAAGTAATTAATTTCGTGAAAAAAGAGAAAATGTCCAGTTGTATCCATGCTACTAATTGTTCAAGTAAAATTATGACTGTTGACTTGTCATATAATTTAAACTTTGAAAGAATATTAATGATAAGCCTAGTCTTTCCTTCCAAACAACTATTTCATAAACATTTACATATACCCTTTTTATCCAGTCACATTTGACTACTTAGTGTTCTATGAGAATGACATATTTATATATGCTTCTTTCTCTTGTCTTACACATATATTCCCAGTTAAAATGTTGCTTCTCTGCCCATTCAAAAGCTATTCACATTTAAAGTTCCAGTTTTATCACCCTTTTTCCATTAATTGCAGTGTGATTTCTATTCAATGTCTGCAACATCATAAAGCTCATTATCAAAACCATGTATTTGTCAGTTATCATAGAGAATATTGCTTGATGGAAGAAAAATTCTTGAAGAATCTTATTTAGTACACCTCAAGGATATTTAGATAGGATTCAGGAGTGTTATTGACTTTGGAGTCCAATTTTTCACTGTTTGCATTTAAATTAGAACATGCATTCCATTTTAGAATTTCTGAATTTAAAAACTTCTCATTTTATAAATCAATCCCTGCCTCCTTTGAAACTAATCTATAATTACTAGTGAGTCCTTATGTAACAAAAAAAGAAAGAAAAAGAAAGAAAGAAAGAAAAAGGAAAAGAAAAAAATTGTTTTATTTTGTTGGTCCTGTAAATGTTTAAAGATAGATGGCTATCATGTTCCTCCAACCAATCTGTAGCCCCATCATTCTTTCCTTTTGCAGACTAAACACTCCAGTTTTTTCTAAACATTCCATATGTGACACCATGTCTAGCCCTTTTACTATCTTGGTTGCCCTATGTATTAGCTCCAATTTGTCAATGTCTCTCTTAAAGAATGGCAAACCAAACCTGAGTCCAGCACTGCAGAATGCCTCAGATCAGTGTATACTGGAGAAGGAATTTTCACCTTAGTGTTTCCATCACTCAAATTAGTTAAAGTAACTGGTGATTTAGCCTACTGTTCACTTGAAAATAACATTTTATTGAATCTCTCTACCAACTTCTATTCAACTAACATAATGAATATATTCCAATAAAGACAAAATTGAATATTTAAACAGAGGTGAAAGAATCTACACTTTTAACCACTATTCAATCTCTCTTTATTCTATCTTTACTTTGTGATATTTAATAATAGTTGATAGTAATTTTAAAATTCATGGCAAGTCAGAAAATATAAAAGTATTGTAAAAAATATGTTGAACGTCATATTAAATAACAAGTCATTATTAAATTATAAAACTTAAAGTCAATACAAAAAAAATGTTCCTTAAAGAAAATATAAACATTTTCTGAATGATAAGACTTAAAGCTAATAGATTGAGTTTAAAAACAAATTCAAATCCAAAAGTCTTTTAGGTTGTGAAGAGAAGAATAATAACATAAAAACATACAAAATTTGTATCTTCAAAAAATAGCTCCATTTGTATTGAATATTTGGACATTGTATTTCCAATATAAATACATTTTAAAAATTTGAGAATTTTGAAATATAAATTAATAATAATGTCTTTTAATTCCAGAAGCTTACTAAGAATTTTTAAATTGTATACTTATAATTGATAAATTATATTTTTAAAAAAGCTCAAAAAATATTCTGCCAAAGGATTTGTAGCAAAATATATATAGAACTCTAAAACTTTATATGAAAAATTATATTAAAAATGAGCAAAATATTTTGAATATGTAAATTAGCAAACAAGATAAACAGCAAATAAGTACATCAAATGATGCCCAGTCATTAATCATCACAAAATTGAAATTCAGAAACAAGAAGATATTTCTACATACCTATAGGAATGTCTGAAATACATGAAAATTGAAAACCAAGTGCTGGCAACTACAGCACTCTTACATTGCTGATGGCAATGTAGTATGTCAGAGACATTTTTAAAACAGTTTTATATAACTTATGACCACACAGAGAACTGTACATGAAGTCAGATAAAATTTTACAATGAATTTCATCAAATGTATTCCTACATATTTACCTAACTGATTTGTTGATACTTATGTCCACATTAAAACCTGTACATAATCCTTCATAGGAATTTTCCACATAGTCACCAAACACTGGAAGTGACAAAGCTGTTCCTCAGTAGGTGAATCTGCAAAATAAGACATGCATACAATAAAATGTTGCTTTGAGATAAGAAGGAATGGGTTATCAAACCACATGGTTATGGTTTGAATCTTTAAGGTCCCTAGATAGGATCAGGTGTTTAGGCAAAATTAGTAGATTATGAAAGTTGTAACTTCATTGGTGGATTAACTCATTTGATACTTAATAATTTGAATTGACCAATGGGTGGCAACTGCAGGCAGGAGGAGCATGCTGAGGAAGATGATTATGGGGGATGTGGTCTGGACCGTACTGTGGAACCTTCTCTCAGTCTCTCTGATTGCCAACTGTCATGAGATAAGCAGCTTTCCTCTCCTTGTCCGTCTTCCATGAAGTTCTGCTATATCTCAAGCCCACAATAATGAAACTGGCCACCACTGTACTGAACTTGAAAACTGTAAGCCCAAGTTACACTGTACTTCCTCTTATCAGATATTTTGGTCACAGTGACACAAAGTGACACTGAATAGTACATACACTGTCCTGTACAACTCAGCTGTGTATTCATCCAGTTCTGGGCTTATCTTTATTGGTAGGCTTCTGATGGCATCTTCTATTTCATCACTTGAAATTGATCTGTTTAAATTGTGTATGTCATCCTGATGCAATTTGGGCAAATCATATGACTCTAGAAATTTGCCAATGTCTTAGACTGGATCTACTAATTTTCTTTGCCTTGGGAATGTATACCCGTTTTCTGGATTTTTGTGTGTGAGTGCTATTTTATGGATAGTTATTTCATGCTTTGTTTTCTATTCCAATATCATGTATCCAAAATTATGTGCTGATTGCTTTTTAATTAAGTTTTCTAATTGATAACAATAAAACATTAAAAATGTACATATTAAGAGAGAATTGTGTGATGCTTTATATATATATATATATATATATATATATATATATATAGTGTGTGTGTGTGTGTGTGTGTGTGTGTGTGTGGTGTTCAAATCAGGTTAAACATAGCTGTGTCTTCATTGTTTTTGTTTCAAGTAAATTTGTATTGAACTCTGAATATTATATAAATTATGAGAGAGGAAATCTGGGTGCTGCAGTGTTATTCTGAAAAAAAAAATGTTTGTGTTTTTGTTTTAAGGGAAAATTAACTTTACAAGACTCCAATTTTAAATCTGTCCTTCTCTTCTGTTTGGTAGTTCAAATTTCTGTTCAAACAGCATAACCTTTCCATCTTCCACATGAGCACATGATTTCATGGTCAGCCTGAGACTGGACAGATTCCATATATGAGTTAATGCATCCCCCTCTCTAGCTCTCTCTTTGCCAGCCTTCTCCCCTCATTCTCCAGTACCCATGGAAACTTGGGCCCCTCTCCTTGAGTCTCTAGCCAGAGAATACTGGGCCTCCTGTGTTTACTAGAATTTTAGCCATCCATGCTATGCTGCTCAGTGATAAAGCTACAAAACCAAAGAAAATAAAACACATCCTAGAAAACTCACATACTGATGCTTACCGTTCAAGAATTTATCTCTCTTTCATAAGTTGCCTGTTTTGTTTTGTCTCCAGACTTTTGGCTTTTTCCAGGGTATGGTTATCTTTTGACGGATTAGTTTGTAAGAAATTCATACCATCAGATGTCAGATAGATATCCTTTAATTGACTTTGTAACCACAAATATATTTTCAAACATCTACTTTTGTATTAGTTTGAATTGTGTATAAGTTAGTGTCAAGGAGTAGAGTATGAGAGCAAGTGGTGTATAGCAAAAATCCTTGCATATCAACTCGATTTATCACATTGAAAAGCTGAAATTGCTATGAACCACTACCTCATCAAAATAGTAATAAAAAATGGAAATCAGCAAATAGTTGAACACCTAAAAGCAACCAGTTGTAAATTTTATACATTATAACCACTCCTTCTGTAAATAAGAAACAAATATTAAAGGTTAACATATTTAGAAAACACTAATGATTAAGTCAAGGCATATAAAAATATAAACAATTCTGCCATAGTTATCTTGGAAGGAAATTTATTACTTCAAGTGATTGTATTATTAAATAAAGGGATGAAAATGTTGTAGAAAGACATTCGGGAAGCAGTAGAAATTACAGCAAAAATAAATATGAATAAATTTAGAGACACAAAACTAAAATTTATTTATTTTTCTAGAAAACAAGCAATAACTCTAGCTATCTTAATTCATAATGAAGAGATAGAGCACAAATGTACAAAATAGTGAATGAGAAAGAAAAATATTGTCTTTCAAAAATAAAAATGAAATAAATTTGCAGGTCAGGGCTTTTAATAATAGGGAGAAAATCAGAAAATTTCCTAGCTATTCATAGTTTTCTGGGATAAAATAACTAGTATTGGTAGTTTCATGTCATTTTGAAAACTCATTTGTGATAGATACATAAGTCTGTTGCATTGTGGAGTTGGCTATTGTAACCTTTTATCTGATAGCAATAGAGCTCAGGAGAGGGAACAGGAAAAATAAAGATAATTGGAATAACTTACATTAATAATTGGTTAGTAACCAATGGCAGAGAACAAGGCTATTGGATCTAATATGAGTGGGTTAGGAAACAATATCTAGGACTTGAGGATTGACATTCTCATTAACAGAAAAAGATAATCAGAATTCTGCTTCCTAACCTTTCTAGCATGTCTTGTATTCTTTGACTGTATGACCTTACTCTTAGGGATTTGGGGTACAGCCTTAGTAATGATGGTGTGAGCTGCATGGGCTGAACGTTAGTTGAGTGAATTAAATGGCTAAACATACACACAAATAAAAAGAAAAAATAGAAATATAGTGAGGTTTGACCAGCTTAGGTAATAAAGGTTGGTATTCTTTCTCAATACAACTTTAAAGATTGTTTTATGCCTTTTATTTATGAGTCTCTTGCAGCTAATATATGTTATGAATATTTCTGTTTCAAATGAAATCCTTCTGACCCTTGGTTGTGTCCAGTGGTCATTCTTTGTGATAAATTTAATGGATTTGTATTAAGTATTTTGACAATCCATATGCTTTATATGGTATTTGTTTAGGTTTGTTATAATTGTGCTGTCAAAGAATAAATCAATACCTTAAAGTTAGAAATAATAAAGAAAAAATTCATTGTGAATTTAGGCAGAGGGAGAGAGAGAGAGAGAGAGAGAGAGAGAGAGAGAGAGAGAGCAATAATAGAAGTGAGAGTGTTTAAGATTCATGAAGCAGAACATTACTTGAAAATTACAAGATCCAGATAGGATCAAGGTAAGAAAGTAATGCTAAAATAAATATAAAGGTCATCAGTCCAAAAAAATTTCAGAAGCTTTTTGGATAGTTCATTCATGAGGATATTATAGACACACATATTAGTAATAGGATTTAAAATTTAGAAGTTTTCAATCAAAGGGCTGGGGTTGTAGCTCAGTGGTAGAGCTCTTACCTTGCACTTGTGAGGCACTGGGTTTGATCCTTAGCATCACGTAAAAATAAATAAGCAAAATAAAGATATTGTGTCTACCTTAATTTTTTTAAAGTTTTCAATCAAATGTCAATGTCATTTTCATACATCTTCAATGAACAAAGTATGAATGAGAGAAATTGAATCCCAAGACCAATGGTATATGTCATGAACAGACATTTTTATGGTGATGATAAAAATGCAGACATCTAAGAATGGTAGAACAGAATAAAGAAAATGAATCTTGTCAAGTATTCCTAGAAGAAAAGATTGGTTAAAAGAATAAGCAGCATCAATATGAAGGGAGTGTGTGGGTTTCAAATTTCTCTTATAAAAGGCATTTGAAGTCTTAACCTCAGGGATAGTAGTAGTGGTGTAGATGAGTAGTGGGTAAAAGATGGTATTAAGTTAATTATCCCTACAGTTTCTCAAGTTTATGGTTATCACTGATGTCCTTTGCCATGATGGGTAATGAAGGGTGTGGTAAATTATTCCTTAAGCACCTTTTTTTAGGGGGTAGAGGCATACCAGGGATTGAACTCAGGGGCACTCAACCACTGAACTACATCCCCAGTCCTATTTTGTATTTTGTTTGGAAACCGGGTCTCACTGAGCTGCTTAGCATCTTGCCATTGCTGAGGTTGGCTTTGAACTCAGAATCCTCCTGTCTCAGTCTCCTGAGCCACTGAAATTACAGATGTGCACCACTGTGCCTAGCTACCTTCCCGACTTCCTCCCCTGGTCCCCTTCCTCTATTGTGTTGGTTTATCTTCTGTTTATTTTTTTAAATTGTTATGTTATCCTTATATACAAAATTATAATCCACTGTGATATATTCAAACATGTACATAACATAATTTGATCAACTTCATTTCCCAGTCCCTCCCCTTTACACAATGGAGTTATACTTAGTTAGAAAAAATAACTAAATTCTGTTATTTACTGATCAGTGGATAAAACTATAGAACATCATGCTAATCAAAACAAGCCAGACTCAGAAAAGCAACAGTCAAATGTTTTTTCCTGTATGCAGATACTACAGAAAACAAAGGAATAAAAAAGGGGGATATCAGTGAAAATAAAAGAAAGACTAGAAGTAGAAGACTAGAAGCTGGGCACCAAGGGGGGGTGGAGGAATGGAAGCAAAGAGGGTAAGGCCCGTTTTTAACAGTGTTTGCATTGTACCAATTACAATTCAACCAGAATAGACAGATGAGGTGTTTCTCAGTTCTGTTTTGAACCCAGCATCATAGTGTCATTAAAAGTTTGAATATATCCTAAGATTATATACAATTTGCTCTAAATTTTTAAGGTTTCTCCAGTGTAAGACTGTTAGAGCCCTCATGGTTTCAGAATAGAAAGAGTAAATATTTCTGTTAAAAAAAATTAATTTATTATTTTTTTATTTGTTCTAGTTAGTTGTACTGACAGCAAAATGCATTTCAATTCATCATACACAAACGAAACACAATAAGAGTAAACATCTTTTAATTTATTGAATGTGACAGGGACCAAGATTTTTAATTTCTGACCTACATGAATCAATACTTAATCAATACTGCTCAGATCAATATTTAAGTGGCTTTGGTTAAGTGAAACAAAATCACTTTCTTTTGACTACTGATGTAAATTTTTTAAAAAGTCATTTTAAACTTACAGACTGTCATATAGCATAATATTTGGAAAACATTAACCATAAGAAATCATTCTGAAAAGGTCATTCATTTTATTCTAATCATCAATGCTATTGAATCATCCTCATAGGAAAACCGTGAAACTCCCTGATGCACTCAGTGGCCATGCCAGGTCTCATGGTTAAGAAAGCACAACACTCTATTCCTTTCAATATTGTGTTCACCCAAGCTAATCAATACTTCATTTATAAAACCCTTCCAGGCCAAAACTAAACTGGCACATGTTTTTCAAATCAGAAGGAACATGTCTTTGCCCAGGACATTTTAATTTGACCTCCAGCATGATTAACAGAAGTCGTATGGCTGTAATGGCATGTGCTCCTGGCTTTGGAATCACTACCATGAGCAAGCATAGACCCAAACAGTGCAAATGGGGAAAAATGGCTTTTCTCCAAGTAGCAAATTTCCTTGAAACATATTCTCTCAGAGCATATTAAAAAGAGCTAGAACGTCTGGTTAGTGTTTAGATCACCTTATAAGATCTCAAGTGTAGGCTACAGGTTGTGTACAATAGTAGCCATATAATAAACCAAGTGGGGATTTTGGTCTTGCCTAGACTCATTGTTTTGTTCATCACTCAAAAGATTTCAGATGAATTCATTTACAAGGCCATTGTGGGGCCTCCATTTCTAGATTACTCACAGGGAGCAAGATGTTACAATTTAAAAGCCAACAAACAGTGATGTATATGACAACAATCTCCTGTTCCAAAGCCTTAGAAAATGTAACTTGCACATATTGATTGTTAATTGTCAGACAGATAATTAAAACTTCCAAGTTTGTTCTCTCTCTAGTAATTTCAGCTAAATTTAGGAAGTATTTTGTGAAACTGTCATTTGTAGATATGAGATATAAATTACTAAAATAGGTCAGCATATATTTTATTATAGCAACGAACTGTTAGCAGGGTTCTGAAATAGAAATCGTCTTCAAATCTATCAGTTTCAATGTAGTAATATTTTGTCCACTGTCCAACAATAAAAAATTGAATTTATTTACAAATTAATTGTTAATAACTTTTTTTCCTGATCTCTAAGTGAGATATATATGTCTACATATTTTATGCAAATTGAAATCAACTGTGGATATGGATCTGATCTCACTGGAGTTTCATCCAAACCTACAAATCTTCCAAAGTTCATGTGTCACCACTCTTGAATTTGAATTGGGAATTCCAGCCAGGAGCAACAGGAAGACAAGAGCCAAATAAATTATAAGTTCTCATAGTCATTACCCTGGGAAGCACTGGCTGAAAAGCTGGGACTGGAGCCAGGCAGCTTTTAGATACTAACTCTACACACAAATCATGATCCATATGTCTATATGGGTTAGAGGAGTAGAGAGTAGAGCTTACAGATAACTTTCCTGAAGAACTAAATTAAGATTGGCTTATCTCTAAATAAAACTCCACTGAACTCACTCTATTTCATCTCAGTTCTTACAGAATTTTACTAAAGCTTGTATTTATGATTGTTAGCTCTGAAGGGCCTAACGTTGTTCCTGGGTGATATTCACAATAATACATCCTTTCCATCCACACCTGTTATCAACAGTAACCAATTACTTAGATTTTAAGCTTCATCTTTTAAATATAAGTATTATTTTTGTGGATAGAGATATTAGTTAACTAGTATATAATTGTAATTTGAAATATTACAATAAAATTAATTTATAAACAGAGAAGATGCTACATAAATTATTTACACAGGGAATCATTGATTCAGTCAGAAGAAAAGTATACTTCCCCCTTAACTGTGAATTCACCATAAGTATAATCAGGAGGAATAAGACATATAGGTTCCTCTGTTTCAGATCTTATCTTTAGCTTCTCTTGTTTAGCACTAATGATATAATCACGAGTTTTGTTATTACTTCCATTTTACTAAAGATGATATAAAATGGGATGATTTACTTAGTTTAAAAGATTAAAAGAAAGACACATGTTTACTATGACGTCTATAACTTGAGTTTCTCCTCATCTTAATGGAGGTAGCAATCAATGATTTGCAAAAATTGATGATCCCTTAAGATTAAAAGTTAGATTGTGAAATACTATGAGTTCCCAAATTCCTCCTCAAAGAAAAATAAAAATAATTCCATAAGATGGGCATATTGATAACTGTATCAGTCATTAGGTAAAATTAAACTTTTAATTGATCAAGAAATAAAACAGTGAGAATATTTAAAATTAAAATGGTAGATCATATTTTAAAAATCATTTGAAACTACATTCAACTTAGATTCCACTCAATTCTCATCCAAAAAGACTATTCAGTCTATTTTCTTTACCTTCATACTGTGATTATATATATGTATATATATATATATATATATATATGTATAATATATGTATATTCACTATACATATATAGTGAAATTAAAATATCATTAATTTTTAATTATCTTGGGTGTAAAGTTTTTCAAAGAAGATAAAATACAAGAAATTCCAAATTACTGCAATTTCTTCTTCAATTCTATACAATGACAAATCGTGCTAACAAAGTCAGAAGCCAAATGATGATCAGGAAATAATATTTTCAACTTATGAGAAGCAAACGTTAATATATTTGATATTTAATAATTACAAATTAATAGCAAAAATTTTCCAACACAATAGAAACATAGGCAAGAAAATAAACAGGTAATAAAGAAATACAAATAGCTAGCAAACAGGTAAAGATGCTGATAAACTCTTATAATTAAAGGAATTACATCAAAATTTAACATGTTTATCTACTATATAGTTTATAATTCTTTATGAAGAATTAGAAAAAGAGATAGTTTCACACTATCCTAGTAATTGGAGCGATTGTTATTGAAGATGTTTTGTCAATGTCAAAATACTTACAGTTTTGACCCAGATTTCTCTTGTAAGAATTCGTTTTATAAGCATGTCTCCCAATGTTACACAAAGGCACATATGCAAGGGCCATCCAGACAGACTTCAATACCAAAAAAAGTGTAAACAAACAAAATACTCACTTATAGATTACTGATGTCATGACACATCTACATCTATGCAATGAGCTTCTAAGCAACAGTTGAAAATGTTATGTGTGTTAATATGGAAAAACAGTCAGAATAGATACTAAGTATAAAGAAGCATGTTGAGAAAAACATATGCTGCATTTGTATGTCATAATCCAATCTGTCATCACATTTGAAGAAGTGGGGAAAGCTGTGTGTAAATATATAAAGAAAAGAAACTACCAGTAATGGTACCTTTAGGAACTGGAAATGAGGACATGGAGTTCTAGTTTTTACTTCTTTTTGCAGTACAATGTGAACACTGAAGCAAATCCAAATACTTTAATTTAATTCTCATAATTTATCTTAAAACAGTCTTGAACTGAATCATAATTTCTCCACAAAACTTTCAATTTCAAGTGGAGACAGATATTTTTGATGTTGCAAATAATTAAAATCATAGAATCTTTTCCAGATTATATTTTTTCTTTGTTTTTAGTTTTCCATAGAATCTCTACATTCTTTTAAAAACAGTTTATCTCCATGCTGGTATATTTTTTATGTAGTATTGCCTGATTTCTGTTGCAAAATAAAGCTCAACCTCTGCATGTGCACAATTTTGACATTAAAGATTATTTTTGGTATTGCTTTGTATTGATGATCTGGAACAATATATTAATTCAAGATAGCATTTCTTCATAATGAAACTTCATAATATAGACTTTGAAGCAATATCAAATAAATAAGTTGATAATTAACATTATATTTTAAAACTTTCTACTTGGATTTATTTGGTCTTATAAAAGGCATTTTAGCTCAGCTAAATGACAAACTTATTCATATTAATTTTTAACATTATATTTTAAAACTTTCTACTTGATTTTATTTGATCTTAAAAGACATTTTAGCTCAGTTAAATGATGAGCTTATTCACATTAATTTTAAAACTGTCTTAATTAAGCATTATGAGACCAAATACATTTATATATGCATCTCTAATGAATGTGTACAATCATATAAACATAGTTGTACTACTTTTATTGCATAGATTGTATTTGGATATTATCTTAGGCCTTCAAGACAGAGAGTACCATTTTTGCACAGAATGGTTCTCTTGTTGATAACTAGTTTAATCCTCAAATGCCACCATATAGTGAATCTCTTAAAATAAGTATCTATGTATAACTTTAATGAATAGTAGCATAAAGAAGGTAAAATAAAATAACAGACAAAAGTTATTTCTGATAAATCCATAAGATTAAAATTCTATAATAAATAATTAAAACATGAGAGGCTTTTGTAGCATGTCACAAGTCTTGTTGCCTTCTAGGAAATCTACCTGCTCTAAGGTATAACAATGAAAATACTGAATTTTCTTCAGCATATAATTTAACATACTCTAATGAATATTGCATAATAGTGATCACTGTGTGTGAACTGTTTATCAGTATTCTCAAGGGTCCTAAAATAGAATCTTAGTTTAAAATAAAAATCTATAAATAATACATATAGAAGAGAATTATATTTATTTTGAAAAAATATAATTTTTCTTAAAGAGAATAAAGATCACACAAAATGTACCAGAAACACTAATCAATATGTACTTGGATTTCTGTTGTTAAAGAAGTGAATACAAATAATGAGTCTAATTGTCCTGAATGATATGAAAGTATTTTATTTCTCAGTATTCTCACAAATCAATTTGTTGGACTAAGCTCTGCAGAACAATTTGATACCTAAGTGGACTTTGATAATTTCTTAATCATTTTTCTATTTCCAAAATACCTAGTGCTTTAGTGATAGCTAAAATTGGCAAATTATTTAATACTTAATTATTTTATTAACATGTATTGATTTTACACATTGATGAGTGTATATTGTGACCTTTCTTGCACTGGTCAAATCATGGCAATTCACATTTCCCTATCTTTTTCAATTTTTCATGTCTAGAGCCTTCAAACTCCTCTCTTCCAGAACCTAATAAAATATAAAATAGGCTATTGTAATGTATAGTCAGTCCTCTATGCTATAGAACACTAGAATTTATGCCTTCCATTTAACAGTGTGTTGATATCCAGTATCTAAAATCTCTTCATCCTCCCACACCCTCACACTTCCCATCCTTCAGTAATCACTAATACATATTCCACATATGAGAGAAAGCATATAATATGTGTCTTTCTGTGTCTGGCTTATTTTGCTTGACATAATATCCTCTAGTCCAATCCATTTTATTGCAATTACAGGATTTTGTTCTGCTTTATGACTAAATAATATTATCTTGTGTATATATACCATATTTTCTTCATCTACTCATCTATTGATAGGCATGGTAGGTTGAGTGTTTATCTTACCTGTTGTGAACAATGCCCAATAAAGATAGAAGTGTAGGTCTCTCTTTGGTATGCTAATTTAATTTCCTTAGGAACAGCTAGATCTTTTGGTAGTATTCACAATACCTACCAAAACCAAAATGAACAAACAAAAAAACAGGAATAAACTTAATGGAGGAAGCAAAATACCTCTACAATGAAAATTACAAAACATTAATGAAATATATGAAAGAGGACACAAAAAAATGGAAAGAACTTCTATGTTTAGAAATTGAAATTATTAATATTTTTATATGTCCATACTACTGAAAGTGATTTACAGATTTAATACAATCTTCATCAAAACAATAATTAAATCCTTCACAGACTAGATAGAACAATCCCAAAATTAATATGAAAGCACAAAAGACCCTAAAGAGCCAAAAGTAACCTTGAATCAAAGGAACAAAGCTGGAGGTACCACATTACCTAATTTCAAGCATACTAGAGCCATGGCAACCAAAACAGCATGCACTAGCAAAAAAAAAAAAAAAAAAAACAAAAACAAAAACAGATACTTATTAAAACCCAATTTCTGGTGCCCTTAACTACAAGCACCAGAAGGAATTCTGCCACATACAAATCATCATGGCAAACACTTCTAAATTTTTATCTTAGAATATGATTTTTCTATTTTTTTGTTTACTTAATGCATAATAATTTAACATACTTGTTAAGAAGAAGATGTGCTTAGACAAGTTCAGTGGCTCATGCTGTAATCTCAGCAGCTAGGGAGGCTGAGACAGGTGAATCTCTAATTCAGAGCCAGCCTCAGCCATGGACAGGCGATAAGCAACTCTATGATACCCTGTCTCTAAATAAAATACAAAATAGGGTTGGGGATGTGGATAGGTGGCCAAGTGCCCCTGAGTTCAATCCCTAGTAACCCACCACCCCCCAAAAAAAATCAGAAAGAAAGAAAAAGATGTGCTTTAAAAATTCTCTGAACTTTCTGGTGCTTGAAGTTTATTCATTCACAAATATGCAGTGTCAACCCAAACATTCAACACAATGAGGTTGACCCATATAATATCCAGGGTTCTAACTGATAAGATACCACAAGAATATCACTTCCTCCACCTACTAGACATCTCACTGACTCAGTTTTGTCTTCCATGTAACAATTATTTATTAAGTGCTACTATATGTCCAGCACCTGATCATAATACTTTCCTCACGAGTTTATTGGGGGATTTAATGTCATAAAGATTTTTGATAAAGCACTTTACACAACGTCTGGCACACAGATCACATCCTATGTATTAAAGCTACTGCAATTTTATAGTAGAAAAGGATTTCATCCTTTTGCAATCATAAATATTATATATGACTTTCCAGAACAACTGCATTCTCTTTACTATACATGATCTATCACGGATCTTAGGGGCATAAATATGTCTAAACATTTTTAAGTTAATCTGTCTTCAGTCCATTGTGTCTCTGTGGACAATGAACCTAAGTTTATGACTTATATAGAACTGTTTTATCCATCAAATTCTTTAGTTGCCCATAGTCCAGGATGAAGTGTCACTATATATATGGAGCAAATGAATTCAAGGTCAAAGGCAGTTCCTATTGAATAGTGCTTATCAAGGACAATACACTCATCTGAATACTTACACTTTTTGTACATTATATTTTACAGACATAAACTTCTCTTTCACACTATGTATATCACAAAACTGGAGACAAAGAAAAGTGTTTCTGTGGACAAATCTAATACTTTTAAGGATCACTCTTATGTTAGTCCAAAAATAAGTTTGGTGCACTTTGATAACCAAGGTCACGATGCTGATGACAGCATTGAACAACAGCAAACGTGGGTTCCTGGGAATGAACTTGCCTAAGGATGTTAACCAGGAAATCAGATCATAATATTAAAGAGCACTCGATATTTATTAGGCACTACTTTGGACATTGAATTCCAGTCCTCACTCTGGCGCTGAACAGCTAGGCCATTTTCAAATTGATCTAGATATTTCACATATATAGAAAAGAAAGATTTGGACTAAGTGAATTTGAAAATCTCTTTCAGATAAAAATTCTCAGATTCCTATAATAATCAGATAATTTTTATCTGAATAAAAATAAAACATTTTATCTGGAAAAAAATTCCTTGAATGTTTAATCAAGAACTAAAACAATGGTAGACCAAGATTCTTGAACCCATGTCTCTATTGCTTCACTAATTTCTGAATAGGTACAGAATCACAGTTCAACTCAAAACTACCAATTCTCAGTTAACCATAAAGTAATTATTAGAAATGATGCATTTAGTGAGCACAGAGCTTTTACTAAGTTCCAAACATTCTTCTAGGTACTTTAGGATTGTTAGTTTATTGATAACTCAAATAACCATATGAGGTCAGCCACACTGTAATCCTCATTTTGTAGATGAGAAAACTGAGGTAAGTAAATTACCCAAGATCACACAATTAGTAACTAGCAGAGCAGAGTTTCAAATTAAGGCAATCTAGTTCATGGATTAGCTTAACTACTGTCTCATATAATCTTCCTATATGCGACAGGAAATAATTTCCCTTCCTTTAACCACTAGGTTAAAGTGGTTAAGTTATGTAATTAAATAATGTTTAATTATTTAATTATTAGTATTATTAAATTATTGCTTGAATTGTTATTATTAGAACTAAATAGGAACCCTAATTCTCACACTTTGGTGGTTATAAAAATCCCTTGCATTCCCCAGAATCTTTAAAAATCTTCCTCTGACCACTTGGAAAGGAAAGCAAAAGAATTATTCAAACTATCAAGATGAAGACTATAGCAATGGGCAAATACTCAGGGGACTACAGTTTTTGAGGTAAAACTCATGACAAACATGAGGATGCTATTTTAGGTATAACAAAACTAATATTTTTTTTCTAATGTCTCTATGTCATACCACATTACAAAATCAAAAACAAAAATTGATGTCTATGTGAGTCAGATGAGAATGTTTACCCTATCAAAAAGATGAATCATTCAGGGGAAGGTCAATTTCAAACTGCTTAAAATATGAGACATTCTGTTTGGGAGTAAAGGGTAGGACAGAAATAGGAAAAATGCAGTAAGTTATATTGCATTTTCAATTTTCTATTTCTTCCTGATATATTTATGAGACTAAAGAAATGTAATGAATCAATTTCCTCTCAGACAACCACATTCTGATGTCTTATTTACAAGATCAGAGGGAAAGCACAAGGACTGACCCGCTACTGGAGCTTTTCCTGTTTACACAAATGACAATAGTCACCAAATGAACCTGTCTTCATAGTGCCAAAAAGTCTGGAATTATTGAAAATTGTCATTTTTTCACCACCAAAAAAGTCATTTATGCAGAAGTTGATAGCTAACAAGATTGTCCTACACATTCAACATCACTATAGAGTTGTTAAACTGAATTTAGTTTTTAATTGGTAAACTGCTATGCTCAATCCAGGAACTGTACTGGAATAATCTAGGGAACAGCTGCTGCTTGAAGTGACTGCACTTCTCAATGATAGAAGGGATTTTGAAAGAAAAATAACTTTTGAAATAGTGGTCTGCCATTTAACACTAAAGTAAGAATCTTAATAAAACTATCTCAGTGATCAGGATGGTGCAGAAGGACAGTAAGGATGTACGGCATATCAAACACAGTGGTTAAAGCCGAATTTGGGGAGTCAGAGTGGCTTCATTTCAATCTTGGCCACATACTATTCGTGTGGCCTTGTCAAGCCAATTATTCTTAATAACCATCATTCTCCTCATCTCCAGAACACAGAGAACAGTTTCATTAATGAAAGAAAGATCATGAACATAATTTTATTCTTTATGATGGTTGAATAAGGCTCCATTTTGTATACATAGCACATTTTCTTTATCTGTTCGTTCATTGATGGACACTTGGCATGTTTATATAGTTCGACTCTTGTGAATTGTGCTGCTATAAACATGGACATGCATGTATCACTCTAGTACGATGACTTTAATTCTTCAGGATAAATACTGAGGAATGGTATATCTAAGTCACATGGTGATTCTTTCCATACAGATTTATACGTACAATCCCACCAACAATATAAAACTGTTTTTTTTTTCCACATCCTCTTTAGCAATTATTATTGTTTGTATGCTTGATGACTCATTCTGACTGGAGTGAGATGACATCTCAGTGTACTTTTGAAGTGCATTTCTTAATTGCTAATGATGTTGAACAATTTTTCATACACTTGTTAAATAGCCTGTATTTGTTTGTTTGTTTGTTTGTTTTGTTTTGTTTTTTGGTTTGTTTCTTTGTTATTGTTTTTTTTGGTACCAGGGATTGAACTCAGGGGCACTTAAGACTGAGACACATCCTCATCTCTATTTTGTATTTTATTTAGAGACAGGGTCTTACTGCCTTGGTTTTGCTAAGTCAGGCTTTGAATTCTAGATTCTCCTGCCACAGCCTCCCCAGTTGCTGAGATTACAGGCATAGCCACTGCAGCTGGCTAATAACTTCTATTTTTTTAAGAGAGAGAGAGAGAGAGAGAGAGAGAGAGAGAGAGAGAGAGAATCTTTTTTGTAGATGGACACAACACAATGCCTTTTTATTTTTATGTGGTGGTGAGAATTGAACCCAGGTTCCGCCCATGCTAGGCGAGGGCTCTACCACTGAGCCACAATCCCAGCCCAATAACCTCTATTTTAACATCCATGCTGGTTAAAAAGAATCTTCGTACCTCTATTTATTTTCCTGAGGTATGGACTTTTTTGACTCACAATCATGAAATATAATTACAATATAAAATTGAATCATTAAATATTTTCCAGTAGTTTTTGTTCCTATGTGGATAAAATGTGTGTCTCCCCAAATCCCATTCTTTATTGATCTACAATTAACTCTCTGAAATTAGGCCAGAAACAAAGTAGTAGAGAAGGACTCATCATCATGTTTAGGAAGACTGCTTTTATATTTATGACAGGGAGTAGTCATTCCTGTCCTCCCACTCCCAATGGCACATGAAAACAAGGCTTATACACCAAAAACTCATGTGGGATTAGCTAAAAATAGAATATTGGGGCTAGGTTAGACAAACAGGAAGAAATGACTTAGAATAATGAACTTGTGGAGAACTTTGATGAAATTTATTTTAGGGATCTTCTAGCTCCAAATAAGAAATGGAACCCCCCCCCACCCCGCCTCTTCACTTTGATTCTTCACAAGCTTTAAGGACAGACTAGAACTAGTGAATAATGTTGTTGTGGAGCCTGAAATCTGGATGCTTGTGTTGACACAGGTAATAGCTAAAACACTGTCACTTGAGAAGACAATTACAAGAGTAATTGAGATGTAGGCTCCAGAGTGAGAGCCTGGATAAGCACTGAACTCCAGCATGTGCTAACTGTATGTGTTTGAGCAAGTAAAATTACCTCTCTGAAGTTCAGTTTCTCACCCATAGAAAAAGAACAGGATAAATGGTATAAAAATAAATAAATTACTGTTTATTAAATCCTTACCACAGATTCAAAATAACTCAGCAAACAGCACCTGGTCATTAAATGCCAGTTACTCTTACTATAACTTTATTATAAAAAGAATTCTAAAATGCTTATTTAAAAACTTCTGTTTTAGTAAAATAAAATTTCACCTTTATACACTTTTCCCACAGCCATCTTAATAAAGCCTGTCACCTCCATTACAACCACTTCTAACTAGTTTTCCTTTGTCTACCTATATTTTGGAGGGAGGGATTGAACTTGGGCCTCACATGCTAGGCAAGCACTCTACCACTGAGCTACCACCCCAGCCTCTACCTAGGTACTTCTTAATACCATTCTCTATGAGGTGATCAATATGATTTTTTCAAAAACCTCCAGTGTTCTTTTACTAATAAAACTAATAAAATGCAGATACTTTGCACTAGTCCCTAAGACATTTCATTTCTTCATGCAAAACCAAACTTAAGCCTGATTTAAACTCTTCACTGTTTAGTCTCTCCACCTAGAATATTTCTATCCCAGTAATTGTTCCTCCCAGTTACAAATCTCTTAGCAAAAAGAACCCCTCCTCATCCTTTCACTTACATTTTCACAGCAGCCTATTGTATTTGCATCATAATACTAGATTGTGCTCTTAATTATTTGGTTGTTAGATTATTTTCTCTCATATTATTCAAGACAGTAAGAATTGTGTCTTCAGATTTTTCACTTCTAGAAGATCTTTCAACCAGTCTGCCACTGTTATTTTTATTTTATTTTATTTTATTTATTTATTTTTTTACAATTCTTAACTAAAAGAATATTGGGCTTGGGATGTAGCTTAGTGTTAGAGCACTTGCCTAGCAAGCACCAATCCCCAGTACAAACAAATAAACAAACAAAAAATCCTTTATTGATCCCACATATAACTTCAGCGAGCACCCCTTTTCTCTTTATAACATACTTATGGAAGAAAATTTTGAGTGGATGTATTTTGCCAAATGAAAGAATTCTAAAAAAATCTAATGAGGTGGTCAATTGCAATTACCTAAAATCTAGTTGACAATATACCTCTATTTTTTTCCCCTCATTCTCTCCTCGCTCTATTTCAGTGCATTCCCATACTTGAACTAGACAGAAAAAGAAGAAATATGTTCCCTGTGATACTTTATAATTGCCAACTTTTACTTTTTTAGAGATAGGTAATGACTAGAATACTCTTCAAAATGTCTCCATCCCAAAGAACTATTTTAAGACCCTTTAAATATATTGATGACAAGTGAATCTTCTTAGATATTAAGTACCCTTACCCCACACGGCCAAACCAAAGTCTCCATTTTAAAGTATTTAACAAGGAATCAAATATCACAAAACAAACAAGAGTATCGCTTTCACGGATTAAGGAGTTTTAATGTACACTCAGGTAGACTTGATTTACTACACAAAAGCTCATTCCTGAAAGCTTTTAAAGGAAACTCAGATTAAAAAAAAAAAATTACAATGCCCAGGACAAGGACATCTGAGTGATGTTCTACTCAACACATAGCCAAGTTATACAATTAGATATATTTGAGTCTATAATCACAACTTCCAAGGCAAACAAGATCCTTCTCATACTTAATCTTCTTGTCTATCTTCTTCCTTCATCAAGAATGAATCTGATTTTGATATTCTCATTAAGAATTATCCTTTTTCACATTGTTATAGTTCTTTTATTACTTACAATATTTGAAAAGTATTCTTCAATATGTATTTCAAATAATGAAGATAAGTTTCTAGAACAAATCATAGTTCTTAAGAAAGCTATTACTAATGTGAGATTTTCAAATAGCTGTATAAATCTATAAATTTTGAAGATAGGTTTTCTTTTTGATTTATTTTTGTTGTTTTTGTTTTGTTTTGTTCTGTTGGTACTAGGGATTGAACTCAGGGATGCTTTACCACTGAGCTACATCCCTATGCCATTTAATTTTTTTTAAAAATTTTGAGACAGTGTCTTACAAAGTTGCTTAGGGCCTCTCTAAATTGCTGAGGCTGGCCTTGAATTTGTGCTCCTCCTGCCTCTTACACTGTGAAATTGTAGGTGTATGCCACTGTGGCTGAAGACAGGTTTTTAAGGTCTTCAATATTTATATTTTAAAAACTTAATTTTTGTGTGTATGTTGAAAGCATATATTGGTCACATCAAATCCTTTTATACTTGCTGAGTCATTCATTCAAAATTATTTAGAATTTATATCTTTCTCACCTACACAATAGAATTTTAACTTGCTTTGAAAATAAGAAATAGATTTTATATTAATTAATTACATATACACCAGCAACCTCTAATAGTAAGGCTTAAATGCATACAGGCTTTTTTCCATTTTTTAAAACATACAAAAATAGTATAGATCTAAAAAACTCACCTAAGCTGAACACATTAAATTGATTACTATTATGAGACTAGTGTTTACTACTGATTTTATGATATTGGGACATTCTCATTCAATGTGAGTTTGTTTCCATCAGAATCTCAACTGGATAATAGTAACAAAAACAAGACTACATTCAGTTAATTAAAGCAATAAATTTTAAGTGTTTTAATAATCAAGTTTACCATGAAGTAGTTATGTAGCTCTTTTCCTTCTTTAAGCTTTCCTCAATATACTTTGTTTCTATTAGCAAAAGTAATAAAAAAGTATATATTACTATTAAAATGATCATTTACAGACAAATTAATATTTACAAACTATTGATATATATTAATGTTGTCACCTTTAAAATTCCTCTTATTAGTTTTCGTGACTCCTTTACATAATGCATTAAGGTAATTAAACTCAAGTTTAAACAGTATACCAAGAAACACACACAACTTAATAATGAATGTAAAACCATATTTTTCCTGAATTATATTTACTTATCATTCCTCTTAAGGAGAAATGAATGTTTCTAAACTATCAATTATGCCCAAATAATCACATGTACTTAAATAAATTGATAGGATCTCTAAAATATATTGAGAATATATTTTTAAACAACCCTAAATGTAGAGTATCAAGTTACTATGGAAAGCTGGAGACCACTGAACAGAATAATAAACATATAACCAGATTACAAAACAGGAAGGACCGTTCTAGATCCAGAAATTGGATTCTCAGTGTACAAATCTGGAATCAGTAATGTAGGGCAAGGAAAATACACTCATCACCATTCTTGTGGATCCCAGTTCAGCACTAATCAATGAGGATGAAGTACCAAAATACCAAAAGGAATGTTTTAAAAAGTTTCAACTGTGTCTTGTTCCCATGTGATGAATGTCAAGGAGAATATTTTGGAGAGAATCTTAGAATGTATCATTCCATGTTTTTAGCTGGGAACCACGACAAATGCCTGTAATCTCAGTGACTCAGGAGGCTAAGGCAGGAGAATCTCTAGTTCAAAGCAACTTAGCAAGGCCCTAAGCAACTCAGCGCAATCCTGTCTCTAAAGAAAATACAAATAAAACGGAGGTGACAGGGGGGAGTGGTGCTGGGGATGTGACTCAGTGGTTAAGTGCCCCTTGGTTCAAACTCTGGTAAAAAAAAAAAAAAATCAGAATTTACATATTTTTTTAAAAATCTACTGTTTGTTTTGCTTACTTAAATTGAAATAATAATACTTACTGATTGGGAGACACTTAGTAAATGCCATTCTGTGTACCAGGTGAAGGTGATACAGAGGTATTAAACTCAGTTTCTACTGTGCAAATCTTACAATTGCTTTGGAGACATAATATGCATATTGAAAAAGGTAGAAAACAGTAGTAGTTCCTTTGAAATCCTAATGTTGGATTGTAAGAGCCAAGACTAGAAACATTTTTTTTAAACAACAAGAATATGTACATTGCACCTTTGTTTCTCATAGGGCAGCTTTAAAATATGACCCCAAATTTCCCTCTCTCAAGCCCTGAAACATTCTGTTCCTTCTTCCTTTCAGAATCAACCACAAGGTTTTGTTCATATCAATTCCTAAACAATTTTCATATATTCATATATATATATACATATATATATATGTATATATATATATGGAGAGAGAGAGAGAGAGAGATTCATATGTTTTATATACATGAATATATTCATATATATTTATTCATAAATATTGATTCATACATAATATATACTTATATATCATATATACACATATACGTATATATTTTTTTTATCTTTGATTCTCTACTCCCTATCATCACTGCCCTGGGTGAGGTTTCTTTCTCTTTCATCAATAACTACCAACATTTTAAAAATTTATTTAACAAAAATTTAGGGAGCACTTGCTCAGTTTGCAGGTGATTTTGACAGAAGTGAAGATGACAGACGCTATTCCTGCAATCCTGGGCGGGAAATATAATCCTCATCACTCCTATCATAATACAACACAAAAGTTAAAGATATGAATTTAAATATGATGATGCCTTACCCCTACCAAAGTCATTGAATGTTTTCCTTGTCTATAGTGTTCATTCAAGATTCCATAGCTTGTTATACCAAGTGTAACAGAAGAAAACAAGACACTAAGTGATATGTTTTTACTTTTGAATTTTCAATGCAAGCAACTAAAAAGCAAAGTTCCTCTTATCAATAGTATCTACACATTATTGTTCTACTTGGAGGCTAGGGGGCCTTGGAATAGCTGTTGCATGCTTTGGTATAATTCTGAGGTACACAAGATAATCATAATGAAAAACATATTTCTGGTGTACCTACCTGAATTCTTAATCTTTCTAGATTGAATTAATAATTAATTAATACAAGCCCTTTTTGATCCAGCTCAAGTCTGGTCACAGTTGAAGAAGGAAGCTATCTCCAATTACATCACACTACCCTACACTCATCTTTTCTAACTCTTCTGGATCTAGATTCCCACCCTTACTATCCCCCACACACAACCCTCCTGTCTGGCATATTTCCCATGCTCACCCTTTCACTTAGCTTTCTACCTGGTGAATCTTTGTTGATCTTTCAAGGTCCAGTTTAGCTATTACCTTTCTTATCTAACTTTCTTCAACCCACAATGCAAAGTTATCCCATTTTTTAAGTTTCCATACGTTCTTATACCTATTTCTACCATCGTACAATTATATTTTTATTATAATTTCATTGTTTAACTTTCACATTAGGTAGTAAATTCTTCATTCATGTTTTTAGCCCATATCTACAAAACAAAGTTAAAGCCCATTAATGTTTGTTGAATCCAAGAATAAATTAATGGTGTTTCCTTACTTATTAAAGCATCTACACTGCCTTTTTTTTTTTAAAGACAGAATCTTTTTTTTTTTTTTTTTTTGGTAGATGGACACAACACAATGCCTTTATTTATTTATTTATTTATTTTTATGTGGTGCTGAGAATCGAACCCGGGTCGCACCCATGCTAGGCGAGTGCTCTACCGATGAGCCATAATCCCAGCCCTACACTGCCTTTTAAAAAATATTTTTTTAGTTATACATGGAAACAATATCTTTATGTTGTTTATTTATTTTTATATAGTGCTGAGGATCAAATCCTGTGCCTCAAATGTGCTAGGCAAGCGCTCTGCCACTGAGCCACAACCCCAGCCCTCTACACTATCATTTTAATTAAAATATATTTATTTACTCCAAAGGAGAGGAGATACTTAAACACTATTATTCAACTATCTAATAAAATGTTCTCAATATGTATGGTGGTTATATTTATTTAAATCAATAGTTTAAATGTCCAAGGACATTCTTATTAATTATGTGATCTCTTTTATTTTCATTTAAGGCTAAAGATGATTTAACAAGTAGTTAGAGAGGCAATTAAATATTTTAAAAAACTATTTTATTACAAATAAAATGTTTTTTTTTCTTCAACCATATAATAGAAAATTTACCTACTGCATATGAGGTTATTTATCGATTCATAAGGATTAGAAATTGGTTATCAGTGGGAAAGAACAAAACACTTGAATTAAATATTAGGTTCCCCAATCTTAACACTATGATCATTGTTTTTGTTATAATATAACATATTTTATAAAACTGGTTATGATGAGAAGAAAAATTGATTTGATTTTATATACTGATTTAATCCATTGAAGATAGAAGGAAATTAAGAGATTTATAAGTTTGGGGAATTTGTGATGATTATTATAAAAACTTATTTAATTAGCAATAAAAAATATTTCTAGTAAAATTTAAATGCCCAGGTATTTTTGTACTATGAATAATTATATATCTAAATTCGAGAAATACAAATCAAAAATTGTATGCTAAGGCTTTATTTGCTATGATTGTAAACATTTTCAAATGTGCATCTTATTAAAAATAATATTATCTGACAGACATGTTTATGGAAATTGCTAGATTGTCATTCCTAAAGGAAAGCCACTTACTCATTCTAAAACAAGGATACAGAATTTTTAAAAGAGATTAATCATTTTTTAAAAGTAATCACTAGGGCTGTGGATGTGGCTCAGGCGGTGGGCGCTCACCTGGCATGTGTGCGGCCTGGGTTCCATCCTCAGCACCACATACAAACAAAGATGTTGTGTCCGCCGACAACTAAAAAATAAATATTAAAATTCTCTCTCTCTCTCTCTCCCTCTCTCACTCTCTCTTTAAAAAAAAATTTTTAAAAATAAAAGTAATCACTAGATTCTAAAAGGGCAATCTGAGTTATTCTGTTGTCTGTTAGATTTGTGGGGCTAACTTCACACTTTGAATACTCATACAGCTCCCATAGAAGGCAAGAGGAGGACAGAGGTTGATCTATGCTGTCTGACATTCACCTCAGACACCATTTAATAATAGCAAAGCTTTCCTGTTCTAACTGGGTCACAATTAGTCTGGCTCCTCAAAGTCCACCAAACCAGCTTTTTCTAGTCACAAAAAAAAATTAATTTTTAAATGGAATCTATTTCGTCAGAGTTGATTGCAGTGAGGGCAATACCAAGTAGAAAGTTTTGTCTATTAAGAGTTGCATTTTTGTTAGAATTTAAGTATTTCAAAGAATATAGTCATAATAATCAAAATGCCATATCTTTGTCTCTATCTTTGCATCTCTCTTTCACTCTCTCTTCCCTTCCCCAACCCATATTTCTCTGGAAGCTGGAATGCATCCTAGACTCACAGAATCAAGATAGATTAAGGGATCATTGTGACTCAAGAGGGAAATAAATTTAATACAAACCCAGGTAATTGTTTACCTGTTTTCAAAAGTCATCCCTGAAGGGAGACAGTAGAATTTCACTTGCTAATTCACATCACTGTATTAACAGTGCCAGAATGTGCCATCCTTAAATATTTATCAAATAAAAAAAGTATGAAAGAAAAGTGAAGAAAAACATCAAATTTGACTTATTGAATAGCATGACTAAATATCTCATACTAAATAATTAATATTCCTCAGAGTAAGGTATGACAAAATATGGGTGAATCCTACATAGAAATTCTCAGCATCAATTCTTTAAGTCTGTTGGCCTCAGGATCCCATTACTACCACTACTCTCCCCTGTTGGACACTTCCAATCCTTTTCTCCTAGTTTGTTTGTTTGGTTTTTGTTATGTTTTGCTTTGCTTTGCTTTTCGGAACACTCATCCTCATCAGAATTACTATAGTTAATTTATTTGTTTCCTGTGTTCTCTCTCTGCAATGCATTTCCTACAGGGTAGAAATTTTTCCCCAATTTTCTCACTGTCTTATCTTAAATGTCTACCACGATTCCTGCCAAAAATAGGCATGGAGAAATAATTATTTAATAGATTCATTAATTCAATTATTAGAAAAGGCATCAACATATATTTTCATGCAAGATTGAGGTCATGTCACAGGTATATATTCAATATATAAAAACTTTTTCTATTTTTTCTAGCCTTATACATAGTTGTAAGATTTAGAAAATTGAGGGGAAATATGTAGTACTTTATAAATTAACTGAACAAGGAGATAAGGAATATACAGATAATAGTCTTGTTAAAAAATGCATATCTTTATTTTATTCCTTCATTAAACAATTGCCATTAAGGCTATTATAAAGCCCATGCTGACCTTACAATCTAAAGGAGTCACAGAGACAGAAAATAATGGATGTTGATCTTTGCCCATCCTGTTGGGTGTTCTGCATAACTGTTCTACTGGTTACATAAATGATCTTCTGTTTTCATTAGCATTGTGATACTCAGCTAACATAATATTTAATCTAATTTGATTGATAAAAGTAGTTCATAATTATTTATTGTGTTTCATTTTATTTTTCCTGGAATGAAATATTTCTGTAGAAGCCAAATGGCAACATCATTAGACTGCAGGCTGATTCAAGGCTGAACTTTTATTTCTCTTTTAAGCAGAAGAGATTGAGCAGTTGCATAGCATCATCAGTAAATGTGCTATATTGAATGGCATCAACCAATCAAAAACCATAAGACTGGATTAACCTAGTGAAAACAGCACAAACTTGTGGGTTTAGTGGGCTTTGGGTAAAAAAACCAAAGGAAGCTTCTGACCACTTACAATAGAATGTTAATAGCTCACACCACTTCAACATTGACAGCTCTGACATGAAGGGTCAATAATCTCTGTTTGTAATATCCCTAGTTGAAGGCAAAAAATAAGTATTTGTTCTTAAGCATGGGATAAGCATCCACTGTCTAAAAATTTCGGGAATTTTCTACATGTCTGAAAGTCAGAGAAAGACAGTAATGGACAAAGATTCTTTCTTTTTTCTATTTTTTCCCCCAATCCTGAACCAAAATATATGATTAAAATGGAATGTGTTTTTAAGGATCAATCAACTCATCAGTTACCTGCCATAAGAATAACTGTTTATGTCCTGTGCACAATTTACATATACATTTTAATGAATGTCTTACATCTGCATGTGCTAAGCTAAGAATAGTCTGTTTTTATTTTTATTTTGTTAGTAAACCAAATCATAAAAGAATTTTGCTGGGAAGCTGATGCTTCAAATCTAAAATGAAATCTGTTTATCAGCTCTGCATATTCAGGACTATAAAAAGGAGACACTTTTAACAATCCCAGACTCAATTAGGCATCAAATGCTATCATAGCATAAATGTGGCATGCAACTTGTTCTCAGGAAGTTTGGATGGGGTTTTATACAATTTGTTCCTCAAGGAATGCCCTACAGAAAAAAGAAGAAGAAGAAGTCTGGTGACCATCATAACTTATACACTAACCTCTTAATTCTCTGCCTGACAGCTCAATCTGTACATCCTTCATTTAATTAGATGGCAACACAACACTGCATAAATGACAGCCACTCACCACTCAGCTTTCAAGAAACAAGGGGAAGAGTTTTCATTTGGGAAATCACATTACCTAAGAAGCAACTCTTCAGAGGATTAGTTTTATCCAGAGGTGAAGTCTGTAGAGGGCAAAGTCAATGGCATAATAGCTATTAAAAAAAAAAAAAAAACTGATTTAAACTTGAAATTTCCCAAACGACTATTCAATATACAAATGAATTCTATTGTAATTTTCACGTTGTTCCTTGTATTCTTTTCCATTTCCATTATTTAACTTGAATGCTTGAGTTCCCCCCCCACACACACTTCCTTGGAATCTGTCCTTTTGTTGACTATAACAAACTTAATAATCTATCTTACCCTTTGAGCCATATAAGATTTCTTGTTTTAAGGACAGTGTAAAATTGAAGTCAAGAGGTTTATATATATTACTTAAATGCAAAATAATAAAAGAAGATGCTTTCTCTTCTATTTGACAAATGATACTTGAAAATGCAGACTAGTAATGTATTTCTATCATAATATAGGGTTAAATTTTAGAAACTAGTTAAATTCTTTTTATTTGTGCAGATTTTACTTATTGTTCCTTCTCCTTTCCTTTTAGTCTTACTTTAGTTCATTAGATGCAGTAATATCTCCCTTGTCTGTGACAATTTCCATTAATATCTCAAAGGCAGCTATTAAGTCTCATTACAAGAAAAGATTATCGAAGGATACAGCACACAATAACAGTGAAGATAAAGACAATAGTCACATTTTCATTTATTTCTTTGTTCTTAAGATGCAAATCAAACTTGAAGCTCTTTTTATTCTGCTTTTCTTAGCTTATAGTTTAAAGCTTTTGGAAAAGGAAAAACCTCTGCCACTAAATAAAATCTAGTATTTGGATTATTTCTTTTTTCAATGCAACAAAGAAATGTATTTGCTGTCAGAAATTTGCCACACTTATTACTCTCAAAATCTCATTGTCAGGAAATTCAGAAAACCTACTAGAGTTGCATCATTTACATAAGTTATTCATAAGAATTATCTGCAGGCTGTAATGAAGCTAATTAGTGGTTGTTTCATAGACACTATATACAGTCTCTTTATTATCAACAATAGTCCATCATTCCATCAAAATACTTAAAACATCAATTCTTAGACAATTATCTAAACATATCTGCAGAAAATTAAGTCTGAGTAAAACTCAGTCAAACCCCCAAGAAATAAGGTTGTCATTTTTTTGTATTCTAAATAGCCTAATTTAAAATAAATATATTGGTGACTTTTATAAGAGGTCTGAAATCTAGACCCTGTGTGCTAATGTTTTTCTATTTAAAATGTACTAAAGTATTGATAACAAATATAAAGTATCAACAACAGCTGAATTAACTTCCACTTGCAAACTGAATGGCAGAATGAGGGATATATACAGGCCAGATATTTTAACCCCTAATTGTGTTTCTGTATTTCTTAATGATGTAAAATATTTTAATTGGGCTTTGAAATTGTAGATTATAGATTAAATATAGATAAAATATGTTTGATCATTTTGTGTCTCTCATCACTCAAAAATTAAATGTGTAATTCAATTATTCAAATTAATAATTGGTGAAAAGAAAAATGCTATGCCACATAGTCAATATTAGCATAAGAATTTTAGCAGTAGATGCTATTTTGCCTGTGAAATTAAATGTTTATGAGTTTCTTTGTAAGAGTTCACAAAATTCTGAAATAAGATAATCCTAAAGCACTTCAGCCTCCCTTTTCTACCTCCTTTTCTTTTCAGAAGAATAGTGGCCCGCTTCCTTCCTGAGCACTACTTGCCCCTAGATCTGCATCTCTCTCCTTTTATCTACTCCCCCACTCCCAGGTTCTTTCTCCTACATTTACAGCCGTGCTCATAACCGTCACCCCCTGCTCTTATCCTTCGGTGCACAATTTCACTTAAGAATACTTAGCATTTGCTGCTTTTTCTTTCTAACCACACATTGTCTCCTCTCCCATGTGCTGCCTGGTCTCTGTCTTCATCATTGGCCCAAAGGTGCCTGCCTGTAGGTCATTATTAGCATTTTCATTACCAAATTCAAGAGCAGCAACTCAATATGTTCCTCTTTTATCTGCCATGGCACATGAAAGAGACAACTAGCCTGTTTCTCTCCTTATGTGATTCCAGTGAACTGCTTTGTTTCCAGTTCCTCAGCATTTCTGACTCTTCCTCTTGACCCATGCATAAGTTTGCTTATAGTTTTGTTTTCACGTTTTAAATCTTTATACTTCTTAATAATTCACTCCATTCTCTCTGTAGACTTCTAATATCCTTGGACATATTTTGCAGTTGGGTGCCAAATATGTCTAACTGAATGCATCCTAGCACTGTCCACTGTTTGTATATGACATTAAGAGATATATTAAAATTATAAATACATATCACTAATGATTAATATATATATCTGTGTGTATATACATACATACTGTGTATATTTGTGTATGTATGTATATATGTATACACACACATACACACACACACACACACACACCTATATATATATATATATATATATATATATATATATATATATATTAGAGTGAGAGAGAGAATATGCTAAAATAAGGGGGTTTTGTTTTGTTTTGATTATATAAGACTTCTAAATATAAAAATAGACTTAAAGACCTAATGGTAAAAATTAGTGTGTTGATTTATCTGATCACAGACCAAAGGGCAGCATGTTTTTCCCTCTCTCTGAATACATACACACGTCCTATTCTTTGGTCCATAGTCAAGTAAAGTTCTACTACTATTTTGGACTACATCTTTATCTATCTACCTACCTAAAGATAGTAGTATGATTAAGAGAGAGAGAGAGAGAGAGAGAGAGAGAGAGAGAGAGAGAGAGAGACCCTTCCCCTTGATTGATAGTCAAGTAAAATTCTGCATACTGTTTCTCACCTTTAGGTCTTTTCAATGAGGTTAAGGAAAAGTCTGGAAATCAAAAGGATTATGATTGTTATTTTAGCCATATTTTCTATCATGTGTTTAATCACACAATGACTTTTTTGAAAAGTGCATTCTTAATCTTGTGGAACACAGTGTTCTGCAAAAGAACATTTAAGACACACACTGCCATAAATCCTAAAATGTTACCTACTGTTCTTTTTTAAAATCCTCCCATTTTTCAAAGTTTTTGTCTCATCTTTGTTTCTTCCCAGCCTCTGATCTCCAGGTCCAATAATTTAATAAATATGGCCATTTCTACTTTTACAGCTTCACTTCATCTTATTTCACCTTTCTTTTCTGTTCCCACAGCCTATCATGAGTCTGCAACACCTTCATTTGGAGAAATGTTTTCAAAACTTTCTTAAATCAAAGACTATAATAAAATACATTTGATCATGAGAAATATTTAGTTAATTTTGTACATTAAAGTGTTGCTCTACTCATATATTAAGTACATTTTAATATATGTAACAATGTTTAAATATAAAATCAATATAAACTATATAATATTTTATGATTTATTAGCTCTGATGAATTTATAATAACACTAGTGAATTTCCAAGCAGATTGATACTGAGGCCAAGATTAATCAGTAACCTTAGTGGGTAAATTTAATTTCAAGTCATCTTGAATATTTCATTTTTTTTTTACTGACTTCTTATCCTTCCAGTTGGCTCTTAATTAAATTCATAATATGGCTGAGTAGGCAAATTATCACACTGCTGCTATCTTTTGAATTTTTGCTTGTGCCTGTATGGTTCATAATATCTTCAATATGAGGTTTTATTAAAAACATCTTTCAAGCTCCTTGAACATGATATAAGGGTTACTTGAATAAAATATGTGATGTAATCCACATATTTACTTAATTAGTTATCATATGTCTTATGATAGCTAATTAAGTAAATATGCTTATTATTTATTATTATTATGCTGTATGTCAATAAGTGAGGGTGACCTTCACAAGTCCTGGTTTTGGGAAGCCCCAGTCTTCCTAGAGCACAATCAGCATAACAAGCCATCACGTGTAGAGCTGCAGAGAGGGACTATCATCAATCCTCTCACTAAATATCAGAAAGGATGAGCTATGGATCATGTTTTGGATGAAAGCTAAAACAAAATTTCTCTAACTCTCACCATTTTCTCATCTAATCTATTGAAGTGAAATCTCATTGAAAGCGGAGAAGATATCTTCTTCATTTTTGTTTTGATGACAGAAGCTCTATTAGCACATAAAAATTTCTCAGTAAATATTGGTCACATCAGAATACATTATATAAACTAACACTATTTTAAAGCATGGTTTAATATGTCCAAGCATATTTAACACTGTGTTGTTGTTGTTGTTGTTAATTTGTCATTGACTGAAGCAGTTGTATCTCTTTTTTGATTAATACTATTTTATCTTTTTATATTCAACTGATTTTAAATGCCAACTCCTCCTTGACTTCCCACTTGATTTCTCTATAATTTTTCCTTTTAGATTTAGATCATAAATTCATTGTCATACTCTTTATGCTATAATATCCAAACGTATGTATGATAAATAGAAGTTTAACAAATACTTAAGGAATTGATAATTTATAAATTTTTTACAAAATTTATCACATTTTTCCTAGGATTAAAGTAATTTACTTATACATTTACCCAGTACTTAATTTGAACTTTCATGAGAGTGGATCCCAGGCATATTCATAGTTGATCTTTGAATTTCTCATAAGCCCTGTGTAATTCTTGTACGTAGATTCTCAATGAATGTTTAATTCAATTATTAATAGTGTAATTAAACAGAAAATTCATACTAAATCATAACTTTTCCAAAATACAAATAAGTATAAACATATACTGTGAACAGCAATATTGATTTATCACTTGATAATTAGTCTTTCTCCCTGATCCATTGTGATAGAAGGCATTTCTCAGGCGCAACCCCTTAAACACAAACTTGCCAAATGTGATCCTTTTTGAAAATCCTGCAATAACTTTTCCCTACTAAGTTTTAAGGAAAGTGTCTTATTAGTATTTAATTTATTATACATGGAATACAATTTTAACCCAATGGTGGTTCAATTCCCAGAAAACACATTCTGTGTCCCTTGAGTCTTGTTGTCGGTCTTTTAATCCTAGAAAGTAATCTTCAGAGAAAGGAAAACAGAAATGATGGCTTAAGATCAAGTCTACTTTTTACAAAGGTCTAAAAGAAGCAAATCAAATTCTAAGAGCAAAGAGAGAAAATTTCCTGTACTCAATGTAGTAAAAACCCAAAACCCATTTTAAATAAAGCATTTCAATAGACAGAAATGACTAACCACTACTCACTATCATCTTATCTAACAGGGAAGCAACAGGAACTTTGTGATGACTTCCTGAAACATAAAGTCAGGGAAATAATGCAAGTCTCATCAATACAGAACAGTTTATTAGTACAACATTGTATAAAATGTTGTGAAACTGTCAATTATTCTAATCTGCTTACCAAATGTCCTAAACCATTATCCATGATAGTTATTAAAATAGAAATATATAAATATTTACACATTAGTTGTTCAAAACTCTATTTTCTATTCACTCAAAGCCAACAACCATAGATCAGCCTCTCCTAAAAAATATTTTCTAAAGAAATAATTGTATAAGTCACATATGTAGTAATGGATACATTTATTCAAACTTTTTCTTAATCTTTTATATATATATAAAAGATATGTGTGTGTGTGTGTGTGTGTGTGTGTGTGTGTGTTTCATTGTAGATGGACATGATAACTTTATTTTATTTATTTTTTTATGTGGTTCTGAGGATTGAACCCAGTGCCCCATACTTGCAGGGCAAGCACTCTACCACTGAGACACAACCAATTGTAGGTATGTTTCTTTCATCCAAATCCTTTCCATATACTTAATTTCCTTCAAAGATGTACTTTATTACAAATATTCCATTCTCTTCCAAAGAAAAAAGCTAAGTCCCCTTCACTTACAACTTTTTTCTCATGATGATAAAAAATACTACATATCAAATATACTTAAGTTTGAAGCATCTGTGGCAATTGGGAAGATAAAACACCAGTGAGAAAAATATAGTTCATATTTTTCTTATTCTTTTTTAATATTTTGTTGGACACAATACCTTTATTTTATTTCTTATGTGGTGCTGAGGATTGAACTCAGTGCCCCGCACATGCTAGGTGAGCGCTCTATCACTGAGCCACAAACCCAGCCCCATATTTTTTTATTCTGTTTTCACTCTTTTATTTTCTTATTGTCCTAACTTCTCCACACCAATTTCTAAAAGTATCAAAAGTGACTACTTTCATACTAATTCAGCAGAATACCCTGGAAGAAAGAGAAGTAATCAGCATGAAGAACATTTATAAGCATATTGTTGGAATTTTTTAGTGAAAAATAATAAAACTTAAATTTAACATCTGGAACCAAGACTTTTTTGCATAAAACCAAGATCACTTTGTGCAATAATTAGACTAATCTCAATATCCTCAAAAAAGGCAAACTCTTAAGAGAGTAGTTCAAGACCAACATGGATCATGTCAGGAATAGAGAGGTAGGTGAATGGCCTAAGGATTAGTGCTTTCTGTAATATGATAAGAGCGTGACATTATCAGAACTCTGTTTAATATAGCATGATCTTTCCCTAGAAGAAAGCTAAGAAAGATTATGTTCCATCAAGGGGAATTACAAAGTTGTAAATCACCTTGTGTCAAAGCCAGCAGTATTAAATACCAAGCTTTTAATTAGCAGTCTTAAGTTCATTATTGTACTAAGATATACTTCAACAATAGCAAAAAAAGGTACTTTTTGGTGAGCACATGTCTATTCAGAGATAAAAATCAAAGAAATATCCAAGCACACAAATATGATGTGTCATTAGTCAATAAAGAAAAAGTAAATTATCAGCAAAAATAAAGTGATTTATGTTTATTTTGTACCTGTTTTCAACTTATTACATTAAAACTAAAAGTTATAGCAATCTAAGACATTTCTGATTCTGAGAACTTTTTCTGGCAATCTTACAAAAGACATTAAGAAATTATGATCCTATAATAGCATCATGAGAATGTGTCCATTTGTATACACCTTTCCAATCTCTTGCTAGTTTTAATACTGTTAGATTACTTATTTTAAATTGAGAGGGATAAATTGTCTTGGAATTAGGTGTTTTGAAACTTTCTTAGAATCATTTCTTCCTCTTGATGGCTAAAAGAATCTTTGTATGGTGCTGCAAAAGTGAATTCATACCATCAACTTTGCAGATTTTCAGCAGGACATTACAGAGACAAATAGGAAAACAAATAGGAAACCATTAATAGGAAACCATAAAACCACCTAATATGCTTTAGGGTGCTTCCAAAAAAAATGGACAAAGACTTTGAATTAGATAATATTGCATCTGAATTCAGGGTTGACCATGGACCAATTTTGAAAACCATAATGCTAGATCTCATATTTTGCTCTTTTTACTAACATACATCCTTGATATGTCAGATTTTTGCATAAAATCTGACATGAAATTATTAATGAGGTTTCCATTGTTTTGTCATACTCTATACTAGAAGAAAATTTAAAATGTATGAGAATTTTAAGTCTAAGGCTGAGGATGAAACACAGTGGCTGAGGACTTACCTAGCATATGCAAAGCACTGGCTTCAATCCCCAGCACTGAAAATAAAATAAAGAATGAGAACCTGTTTATCCACCATCCATTATAGAAACAGATAACAACTGCACCAAAAGCCTTAGTGCCCATCACCCAACAGTTTGCCCATAAATACTTATCAACTAGTTCTCCAGAAAAAAAAAAATGTGATCCAAAGTTTCTGACATGAAACATCTATTGATTTTCATGTTGCAAATACACAATGAAAATATTTTGTTATCTATAATTATCAGCCTGTTACAAAAATACCTAAAACTTTAATAATTTCTTGCATGTTGCACAGAGCCAATTCAGCTTTCACCTACAATGATCCCAGCCCTTTGTATCACTCAAACTTATCCAGGCTTCTGATATTGATAATTACTATATCTTAACTTTGCTATTTACCTTAACAACACATATACATGTATGCTTATAAGTAGTGTTTGCTATGTTGTCAATGTTTATATGTTCCATTAAATTTCATATATTGAAATCCTAAATCCCAAGGTTAAAATGCTATTAGGAGGAGGGAAAAGTGAATACTTTTGAGAAGTATTCAGGGCATTGAAGCACACTCCTCATAGTTGTGGTTAGTGTTCTTATAAAAGAAACCCCAAAGAGCTAACTATCCCTTTCTACCATGTGAGTACACCACAAAACGTACCATATGATGGATTGATCAGTTGTTATTCACTCTGACCAAAATACCCAACAATAACAACTTAGAGCAAAAAAAAAAAAAAAAGGTTATTTTGGCTCATTGTTTCACAGGTTCATTCCATGGTTGGGCCTCCCTTGCTCTGGGCCCAACTTGAGGCTAAGTATCATGGCAGTAGCACCTAGAGATGAAATCTCCTTGGCTCGTGGCAGCCAGGAAGCTGGGAACCAGAATAAGGAGGCAGTGACAAAACAGAAAATCCTCAAAACATGTCCCCAGAGATTTACTTCCTCCAGCCACCACAGTTACCACCCAGTAATACAATCAAATTATGAATCCCTCAAATGGGCTAATCCACTGATCAGGTCACAACACAAAATCTAATCATTTCACAGTGTGCATCAACACAGGAGCTTTTGGGAGACATCTCATATCCAAACCATAATATATGAATAAGAAAATGGGCTCTCATTCAATAGTGAATATACCTGTGCTTTGATCCTAGACTTCTCAGCATCCAAAACAGTGAAAAATATATTTTTATTTATAATCCACCCAGTCTATGATATTTTCTTGTTTTGTTTATGATTCCAAATGGACTAAAACAATGTGGAGGGGGATATCATAAAAGATATAGTGTCACTTTTTCTAGTTTTGAACTATATGAACCTATTATCATACAATGCATTTGTTTATGGATTATTTCTTTTACACAATATTTTTGTACATTTCCCTTCTGTTGTATGAATATCTCTTAGACTTAACATGTGCTATATAATATTTCTTCCTGTACATGTACCACAAATTATGTGTCTATTCCGTTTGTGGGCATTTGGGTTTCTTTAGGTTGGGGTTATCATGAATAGTATTGCCATGAATATTCTTGCTCAAATCTCCACATTGACAAGGGTTTTTCTGGAGTGTATAGAAAGAGAAAAAAAATTCTACATATTAACAAACTGCTGTCCAAAGACATTTACTTATTCACATTCCTACCAAACAAATAGTAGGAGAATTTCTGTTATACAATGATATATCCAATTTTCCAGTACCTGGGACTATCAAGTTTGTTTTGCTCTTTCCTAAGAAAAGGTGTTTATAATGATACATCACTGTGGCTTTTAATTTCTATAATTACCAAGGAAATAAATTCCCTGCAAATTTCTTTTTTGTCTGTTGTCTAATTTGCTTCTCTGAAGTTAATTAATCTTCTCTGGCTACTTTCAATGTCTCTTTGTATTTCATATTTTATAGCATGACTTTTAAGTATTTTGCTATAGACTGCATTTTTATATTTCTTGTTTTGGAAATTGGGATTTTGGGCTTTGTATAATACAAATATTCTTGAGTTGTTATCACTGAAGAGATACTAACTCTCACATTCTTCTTCTTTTTTTTTTTTTTTGGTACTGGAAATTGAATGCAGTGAGTCATAACCACTGAGCCACATCTCCAGCCTTTTTAATATTTATTATTTAGAGACATGGTCTTGCTAAATTGCTTAGGGCCCCACTAAGTTGCTGAGCCTGAGTTTATTTATTTATTTTTTATTAGTTGTTCAAGACAATACAATGATCTTGACATATCATACATTTGATTCAAATAGGGTATGAACTCTCATTTTTCCACGTGTACAGATTGCAGGATCACATTGGTTATACATCCTGAGCCTGGGTTTAAATATATAATCCTCCTGCCTCAGCCTCCTGAGCTGCTAGGATTACAGGCATGCCCCCTCACACCCCACCTCCTTCTCTCTTGAATTGTGATTAGATTAAGTGTTAAATATCTCACTGTACATTTCTCATCTATTAATCTCTCTTTTGTGTTTTCCATATTTATTTTTCTGTGATGCATTCTAATGGGTTTCTATTAATCTATCATCCATAACAGCTAATATACTATTAAACAGATCATCATTACAACTTTAATTTCAATTATCTCATTCTTATAATTTCTAGAATTCTGTTGGACTGTTTTTCAAATGTCATAGAGATTCATAGTTTTTGGGTTATTGGATGTATTTTCTGGTAAGCATAGTTTTCTATTCTGTGTCTGAAAAGCCTCATATCTGATTTGCTTAAAACTCTTTTTTTTTTAATTGAGTTCAATTAATTTACAAAATTACTTTATCACAGGATGAAGGTTCTTTCTTCCAGAAGCCATTTGAGTGTCCTCATGCTAGGCCCTTGGAGTCAGTATCAGCTGGGGGTGAAATTCAAATGTATGACATGAGGTGTTTTAAACAAATCAGGTGAGAGAAAGAGAGAAACTTTTGTGGAAAATCCTTGCAGAGATTGGCTAATCATTACAACACCTGTGGACTTTCCTTCCTTCCTGTTCTGCTCAGAATTCAATCCAGTTTCCTGCAGAATAGATAGAGGAAGTCTCAACTTGAGAGGATCCAGAATTTCAATTTTTGTCTTCCTTTGGAAAATGGATTCCAGTTTCCTCTGCTTCTACAAAAAACTTAAGGACAAAAAAAAAAAAAAAAAAAGATAAAATATTCTTACCCCTAAGAATTTTTTCTTCCATGCAAATTTTGACCTGATTTCTTACAGTTGTTTATTATTTTGATACCTATGAGAATATTTCCAAAAATATATTTGACTGTACATGTAATAGTAATCACAGGGAGAATTGGTTTAAATGCCTATGGAATTAAAAACAAACTAAAAAATATTATCTTGGGGGTTAAAAAAAGGATTTTTCTAATTATGACCTGAAACCCAGATACCATAAATGAAAAATCTGATCAATGAGTCTTTATGTGAATTTTAAAACTTTGGCACAATGCACTATTAAAAAGAGGACTTAATTAACTCATCTACTTCTAAAATGTTTCTGGTGCCTATTATGTTATCTAAATGTATATGTAGTTAAACATAAATTAATATACATATACATACATGAATAACATAGAAATTAAGTTCTCATAGATAATGTTAGTTGAGTTACACAAATGAAAGAAAGAAAGAAAGAAGGACAGAGAGCAAGCAAATAGCCAAAAAAAATATGTAAAATAAATGGTTAGCCTTATTCATTATTAAAGCAGTGCACTATTTAAAAAATTATTTGTATCAGATGGAAAAAATTAAAAAAGTGTAAAATTACTCTTACCTTTTTCAGAGGTGTATGTTAGCATAATTTTAAGGATGATCTAAAATAATTAACCAAATTGTTAAACACTCAAATGTATACCTATTTTCTTATGGTTTAGGAATTTATTTCACAGGTATTGGTCCCCAAGCAAAAGATACATTCATTAGATTATTTTTTGTAGCAGGGTTTGATAGATTAAAAAACTGGAATGAACTTCAATGACTATCTGAGGAAAGTAATTAAGTCTATTATGGTCCTACTATGGATAAATAGAACATTACATAAACATGTATAGAAATTAAATTATCTACTTGTATCCAAATGTGAAAAACTCCCAACACAGATTAAAATGTTTTGTTTTGAAAATTTTAAAAAGCCAGGAACAACATGTACAAAATGTTCTTATTTAAAAATATTCTGAAAAGTATTTTTAAAATCTACTAATAATGGGAATGTTTGTAAGTCAGACCAGACATCTGTTGAGGAGAAAACACCAATTTGCTTTAAACCTACTTGGTCTTTGGGAATGCTTTGTGCCATGAACACATATCACATTTTCAATAAAAATCCATTGGAAGACAAAACAGAAATGGCCCCAATACTTTATGCATATAAATGCTCATATAATTGTAAAAGAATAATGTTGAAAAAAGTCTAGTTTAAGTAAATTATGATGTTTCACTTCTTGAATATCATTCTTTCATTACTAATTATGTTTTTAAATATTTGATAACATGGTCAATGCTCATGATGAATGTGAATAAAGCAATATATATTTATATATACATATAAATGATGTAAATATTAAAAAGTAGGAGAAAATTCACCAATATTGACAAAATATCTGGAAATGTTAGTAACCTTTTTGGATAATGACACTTATTTGTTTTTTTATATTTATTTTTTAGTTGTAGTTGGACACAATACCTTTATTTTTAATTTATTTTTATGTGGTGCTGAAGATGTAACCCAAGGCCCCGCACTTGCTAGGCAAGCACTCTACCACTGAGCCACAATCCCAGCCCCTGAGTCACAACCCCAGCCCCAGACACTTACTAGTTTTTATTTCTAATTTTGCAGGATTTTTTTCTACTACTTCCAGGTTTCTATAATTAAATATTCATTAATTCAAAATTGTAAAAAACAAAACCATTTCAAATGTGAGTGATTATATATAAAGTCTTAGAGTCCCAACAGAGGTCTGTCCTCTATTAGAGAAAGTTACTTCCCCTTCCCCAGAAAGTAACAATTTCCTATGCTTTATGAAAGCCTACAAATAGAGCAGTGGAAGAAAAAGTGAAGTTATATAACAAGAGAAGCCCATATTTAGAGCTTCCAGTACATAACTCCAGTTGAACTCCAGTCTTGACCTAAGAACACTGATGCTTATCTACTTGGAATTATGATTCATTTGTAGCTGTTGTAATAAAAGCATCAAAAAGCTATTCAGTGTTCAGAAGGAGCAGGCTGAAAGATACATGTGTGGTACTAAAGTGAAGGAAAGTAATAAGGGTTGTTTCAAGGAAAAATGATTCATGTGTCTTTAAAAGAGCAGTGTGTTCTCGGTGTGTGCAAGTGTTTTCCCTCTGCCCAAGGAAGGAATGATAGATTAAACACCTACCCACATAGCTCTTACCCTCCCCCAGATGTGTGTTATTACTAAACAAGAAGAGGAAAAGATACCAAGAGAAAAGGAAATTAGAAAATGATATAAATAATTCCTGATTTGCAAAACAATCACAATTAAGAAAGTAGTTAAATGTATTCTGACACAGTAAATTGAAGGTTCATATGATATATTCTCATTCTATTTAAAATAGAATTTGGATTCCTGGTTTGTAATTATGATGGCATAATGTGTTTTTTGCAGCAAAATTATAGTCCCCTGACCACCAAATGCGTTTGCTTTCTTTTATTCTGTCTTCTGTTTTTCTCCCTGCTACTGTAAGAAAAATTTTCTAAACAAATATGTATCTCTGTATTCACTAGTTTTCATCACTAGATCTAATAATCACCCTCTGGCAACATTACATATGTTAATTATTTTTAAACAAATTGTCAAAAATATTTTTTTATTCTTTTTTTTTCAATTCTTTTTTTATTATTAGTTGAGGATAGGAAAGGCAGCAGAATACAACAGACACTAGTGTGGCAGTATGTAAAAAAGTGGATGTGTAACCGATATGAATCTGCAATACGGGGTAAAAATGGGAGTTCATAATCTGCTTGAATCAAATGTTTGAAATATGATATGTCAATATTTTTTTATTCTATAAGTGGGTTTGTTTTTTTAAGTGTTCAAGAAAGAATATTCTCCTCTTTAGTATTTTTAATTTCATCTAGTTATTTTCCATGAATTTTCATATGAAATATTAATCATAGTTTTTTTGACAGCTCTATTGTGTTCATGAAGAGAAATTGTGTGAAGCTTAATGCTATACTCATTATCTGCTGCAGGGAAGTTTTAAAACAATAAACATATAACCACCTGAGGAATAAAGGTCTATTTCTGTGTTGATTGGTGCTCAAGGAGTTTTTGAGAGCAAGAAGTCCCTGGGCCAAGCAAATCCAAAGGCTGCCCAAACCAGATTAGAAAGTCTTTAGAGATTGGTTTCATTTGCTCCCTGGGAGGGCAATTTCTTACTATCAGAAATGTCTCCACTCAAAATTCACATTTCCCAGATAAATACTAAATTTTTATATAATTTCCTTGACAACATAGAAATAGCCTGTATTTCTTATATGTTCCTCATGTACACATTGTAAACCCACAGATTTGGAAGAGATAGACTTCAGAATTGAATTATTTAGTCTGCTTTTTTGCATTATCTATTTATTACTGCTCTTACCTATTTATTAGGCATAATCTAAAATTCTGCATATTTTTATACTATTTTATAGTGATAGTCACCAAACACCTCCCCGTTGCCTCATATACTCAACAAAAGTTTTGTAATAAATGAATTTATGAATATTTGTAAGAATAATTAATTAATAATGAGAAAAATGGGAACTTTGTGGTAATAGAAGACATCAATATTACCCTCTATTCAGTGCCTTTGAAGGTAAGGAAAATAGTCTAGTTATTCCACCATTTGGGGAAAAAAATAATACACATATATACATACGTATGTACACGCATATACCTAGATGGAGAGAGAGAATAAGGGATAGAACTATAATTAAACAAAAAAACAACATTATTGAATGTATTGACCACTTTTTTTCTCCTAAGATTCAACTTTTACAAATGACTCCCAATTGTATGTCTTCATAGGAGGAGAATGAGTTTTAGAATTTTGAAACTGTTGGATCATAAAAAGGAATAGTCTATTTCTTTTTACCTAATGCTTAACTACTTACACTATTTAATACTTTATGTATTTTATTCTCATTTAATTATTTATTTATTGTACTTAACTATTTAAACAACTGCTTTAAACTAAAGAACACAAAAACCATTTTGTCTATGGATATGTATGATTCTCAAAAATACTTTAATGGGGAAAATACGTGAAAGACAAACATTTAAAAATGTAAATTAAAATGAAATATTCTTTTAGAAGCTTGACATCTTCATCCTATAATATTTTAAATAATTTTTCTTGTATATTTTCCTCTAACTTGTATTATATTTATTAATTTGATTATCAGAAGAGTTTTTAAGAGTATTTTTATATACAAACCTGACTTTCTACAAATATATTAGATAAAATGAAGTAAACCTTGAATATCTAAAATTTGTGCTAATTTCTTATATGTTGTAGTGGCAGATAAGAATAACATCTGAGAAGATCTTCATAATTAGGTATTAAAACGGAGTAATTATCCTTAGAAGAAAAGGCAAGGTAACAGGTTAAAACAATTCATAATGAGTTTACTGAGAAAACTGATAGATCTATGATTATATTATAAGTAGATCTATGATTATATTATAAGTTTGACTTTTCAAAGTTCTTCTTACCCATTTTTATACAGCAAATACAGAAAACATGCATTTAGGATTTAGCTTCAGGCTTTAAAAAACATTAGTATTTACAATTACTTTAGTCAGCTCAATAGAGAAAGAAGAGTTAAGCTTTTGTGTAAATTTGATGCCAGAGCAGACTGATTATTTTGGTTTTGAAAAGAGCTTCTTAATCAAATGGTTTTAAATTGTCACAAGTTTGGCAAGGCTGTTGATTTGTTTTATCTTGATATTATTTGAATTATTTTCTTTTTGACATTTAATAACACTTTCCTATATAAAGGAAAATGGAAGAAAATTGATGGCATTCTAAAGCACTATTCAAAGTTTTTTTTCTATCTTTACACAGAAACTTTACTGGGACCAAGATGGTCATATGGTCTTTCAGCACATTGTTCCTATTTTCTCAGGTACCTATAACATATTCACAGTTTGTAATATTAGCCTTCTGCTATCATGATAAACTAAGAATGTATCACATATGTGTAACCAATACTTCAGGAAATATTAAGAAATAAAAGAAGCCAGTACCTTATCAGGTAAGGATACTACATTTTCAGAAGTGAACAATTGATCAGGTTATAGAAGACATATTGTATACACAATATTATCCTCAAGTATTTCCTACAGCAGTTTACTTTTAAAGGAAAAGAGACAGTTTGCTGTTAATTGTGAATTTTTTGTTTTACAGCGGGACCTTCCTAATGAGTCACATTAAGACATTCTGTCCTTGGCTATTACCTTCAAGAAAGAAAGCTGTTTTCTCAGGCCAGGGAAAGATCATGCTGATTAACGCATGCCCTATATGATAACAGTAAACCTGGCTGGATTTCTCTTTAGCATCTCAGTACAGGCGGGCCTTTGTTAATGTGACTAGTACCAACTCTTTTTTAACTCTTGGGAGAAACAAAGACAAAATCAGCCATAAAGCAACAAAAACCTCGTGGGAATACAAACTCGCTAAAATTCAAAGATACTTGGATCTGTCAAAGAAAAAAAATAATCCTTTCAGATGACCAGATTGTACTATTCAAGCTTAGGCAATAATTACTCCAGCATTAGGGGGGAATAAGAAAACAATTACTATTGGAAATTGATTATTTAAAAAATGAAAAAGGACGGGGAAAATTATTTCTTCTGCAACAAAGATGTTGCTGGATTTAGAGTTTTAATAGAAAATGATACTTTAGTTTTGCCCTCCCCAAACCAGTTTTTATCCATTTGAGCATACCCATGAATTAGTATTTAGTGATAAATTAAACTGCACAGCCAAGCCAAGTCAATCATACGTTACCAAGTACCTTAGCTCCTCAAAGCACTGCACAGACTTAGCATGAGTTTAATTTATGTTGTTGTTACCAACATGGCAACTAGTGAAGCAAAGAGATGCTCTTAGGGATTCAACTTGGACAATCCATATTAGTGGCTTCTGCTCCTAATATCTAAATCTCTTAAATACTAAACAGGACTGACAATTAAGGCAAGGGAAGTAACTGCTCTTCCTCAGTATCAGGCATATGAAGTGCTACGCAGAACAGTTTCAGATACTTTCAGAAAGTGATTTAGTATATGGGAGACAAAAATATTCTAGATTTAAAACATAAAAATATGGATACATTGACCATTCTGTTAGCAAGTAAGCCAGTCTAAAATTTCTTTCTAAAACATTAAAATTTTACAAATATTCAATAATTCTTATTTTTATTGTACCTCTGATTATAAATGCCACATGGAAAAGCCACCACAGATGCTCATAATCTAAACATATACCAATTGACTAATAAGGAGTTCAGAAAATCATGCTTTTATTACGCAAAGTATAAGAGTTTAATAAATTGTTAAAGTGTTAAAATGAAGTTCCTGGTATAGGAAACTATTTTAAAGCCACATAATTAGAGAACATCAGAATTATCTGTTCTTGTCTCATCTCCTTGATATCCAATCTACTCAGCCATCAACAAATAAAACATGTCTTTATGTTTAGAAGTTATATTATAATCTTAATTTTCAAACATTTGAGGTTTTGAAATTGATCTGCAATAATTCTACTTCTTTCATTTTTGTTAGAGTGCTTTATTGTGTTTATCTAAATTGAAAATATAAATAAATTAGTCCTCATTTAACTGGATTTTTTGTAATGCCTAAAATTTACTTTCATAGCAACTCTATTTTTCTTTTTATTTATGCACTTTTGTGTCAGGGAAATCTTTTCTGGTTATAAAATTATCAGGGAAGATTGTACATTTTTCTTCTGATGTATTTGCAACTCAAAAGTACAGGCACCTATTTCTCTCCAATGTGTCAGCATTTATGTTTATATTTTGCATCCAAGTGATGTATATAGTCGTGCATGGTAATAGTAAACAACAGGTCATAGACTGATTTTTTTTCCCTATAGAGCTCAGAAAAGTCAGATGCACAAATGGCCACCTGTCCAGGAGGAAAATTTACAGAATGCAGAGAGAAAAGTTCCTTGGTCACAGTAGATGGTGGAGCTCATACTTGGCAAGGCTGTATTCATTACAATATGAGGGTTTGTTGTCTGACTGAGTCTAGGCATTTGAAAAATTCAACCAGATTCTAGGAAATGATTAAGTCTAAAATATTAAATCACTTATTAATTCTAAAGTACTATATGGTTCTTCTAAATTTCAATGAACAGATTTCAATGAACAGATTTTTTCTTAAATGAACAAATTTTTTCCTAGCTACGGAAGTATGAATTTGATACATCTATACCCACAAAAATATTTCTTCATTATGTTATATGACTTATTATATATTAATGACTAAACTAACACCATGCAATTTATAGTGTAGCAAATTTAAAAATGTGTAAATAAGTTTTCATAATGTTGTGCAATCTAGAATCATTTATATTATCAATCAATTCAAAATCTGAAGTGTTATTTTTTTCTGTTTTTATTTTCACAATTTTTTATTAGTTAATTCTTGCTATACATATTACTAGGGTTCATTTGACATAATTATACAAGCATCAAATATATTTGCTCTACTTCAATCTGCAATTTCTTCCCTTTTCTTCCCTTTTTCCCTCCTCCTGTTCCCTTTCCTCTGCTCTACTGATATTTCCTGAAGTGTTATTTCTATACTGCAATATTATTGGGAATTCTTATTATTCATTCAAATCTAGTTCAATAGTAATGATATTTCTATTTGAAAAACTGTTTCTTGCCTACCAAGCTTCTGAAACAAAAAATTCAGGAATGTCACTAACAAGAAAAAAACAGATGACTGATCACTCTTTAATAGCCATATTCATATAGTTTTAAAACAAGCCTTTAATTTGACCCCAAATATTACTGAAAAGAAAAATTTCACAAAACAGCAGTACTGAAAGGTAATGAAGTCTTTTAATAGATTAAAGCTGATTTTAAGCTTATGTCTTTACGAACTGGTGTATTTCTCTCCAACACTTTCATTGTCATTATAGATGGAAAATTTTTCTAATCCAATCCCATACCTATCTTCCTTTTTGGTGTTTCTTTTGATGGCTTAAGTAAGCAGATAATATGCCTCAGTTATAAAAATTTATTAAATATGATTTTTCCAAAGGTTTTTGTAAGTATGAATCACCATAGTTGATAATAAACTACTGAAATCATGGGATTTGAAACTCTGAATATCCATAATCAGACTGATCAGAACAATGGAGTTTTCAAATATATCAAAGGCCATGCTTGATCATGTTTTATTATATTTAATAATAGGGCAAGAAAATATAAAATGGACATATATAGCATAATGATGTATGTATCACACATAGAGAAATCACCAACGGTGGTTTAAATCTCAACTGTATACAATTACAGTGGTAAATCTCAAACTATACACATACACATCAACTATATATCATGTATACATACCTACAAACATACATACATGAAATCACATTTAAAAATGCACATCCAAATCTATTCTTGAGAATTCAGAAAAAAATTATGTAAATTTAGATAGATTTATTAGTTGGTAATTCTTTGATCCTCAATTCTTTACTTAAATTATCTCAGCCTCAATCTCATCCATCCTTAAATGAGGACAATAATACTTATACCTGAAGTTTATTAGAATTTGATGATGAATATATGTAAACACCAAACCTGTAAATTCATATAATAGAGGCTCATTAAAAGGGAACTACTGTTGTTATACATGCATATAATTTATTTCAAGCAAATCACAAAAAAATCAAAGATTTTTTTGTTTTCTCAGCAATTAAAACTAGCAATTATTAAAGATTTAAGCATCATATTCAATATTAACACATTAAAAACACTTAAGTATATTTGCAAGACAGTAAATTTTATTATTTTATACCCATGCTATCAATAAAATGTCTCAGATTCCAACTGTTTTAAGACATCATGTCTGCCAGATTTTTTTAATATTTCAATTTATGTTATATGCATGTATGAATATGTCAAAATGAATCCCATTATTGTGTATAATTACTATGCACCAATTAAATTTTGAATTTAAAATAAAAATAAACAGGGGAGAGATAAAGAAATTAGTAAATATATTAAAGAGAAAAACTTAAGTGGTTGGTATAGTTCACTTATATTAAAATATGACAGATTTTTTAATTTAAATTTGCATTTCTGGTGTTTTATAGAAACTCTCTTTGGCTACAAAGATTGAGCCTTCATCATATGTGATATTTTAAGCCTTGATTACTTACAAATATTTCTTAGAGTTTGTGCTTACCTCAGATGTTGCTTTAGAACAGGTTAAGTACAGTATCTCATTACTAATTGCAAAGGGTTATGTTTATAGAATATGATACTTTTATTTTCCACTTGGGCAGGCAAAGTGATTATTTGTAAAATCAAAGTGAATGAGTTAGAACAGGCTTCTTGGTTCTGATAAAAATTAACAAATACTGAACCAAGCATCTAAATAAAAAATCTGTAATTTTCCAAATAATGCTGTGATTTTATAGAAACATCTTTTCTTATTCTCTTAGATATTTATGTAAATATATGCTTTCTCGTTTTTAGAAAAAAAAAAACACATTTTTCTTTGAATGGAAAAGGACACTTTCCTTTACTCAAGGCCATTCTCAATCTCTCCAGAAATTATTGACAAAGAGCTGAACATTTTCTTCCATTCTGTGATCACACACTTGCATGTTTTTCCCAAACATAAATGCTTGATTCTATGTTATGATTCATGAAAGACAGAGGAAGGAACAAAGGCTAATAAATAGCACTTAGAAAAAAAATGAATTTTGTTTTGTAAAATGTCATTAGACTCTACTTTGATGATTTTATATTTCACACTGAGATCAAGAAGAAAATTTTCTCCACTCCAGTTTAGCCCCAACCTCAGCCAGCTAGTTTTGGGTGACTGGCCCATCCTGTGATGATAAACCTCAGCATGTCACCATTGCTCTCATTTAATAGTTGACAACAAACTCCTCCAAGGAGGTAAAAATTTCACAAACATCTATTTTCTATATTGTGAACAATATTTTCTTTCCTAAGAACTGACTGCTTTGTAATAATTTTTTATGAAAGTTACATATAAATACTGTGTCATATACTTTAAGTCATGATAGAGTATGGGCATATGGATATAGTTGTGTGAGTTTTGTCTAATTATATGCATTATACAATTTGCTATTGGAGACCATCTTCTATTCATTTAATAAGGCTTTTTCAAATTGGCAGATAGCATTTGGGCTAAAATACACACAGGATATTTGCAATGAAAAAGAAGGAAAAAAAAAAACTCCTCTGCCTTTTCTCTGGTGTAGAGCAATTTGTCAAGTAATTAGCCAACCTAATTAAATTTTTGTAGCACTAATCAAACGAATATGCTAAAATTTTCTTTGCACAGCCAGTTTGCTGTCTGCTTGCATTTAACTTGATGGTTTGAAAGGGGCCCTACTCTGTCTACCACTCCACTTAATAACCTAATTTGCATTTTATATTGGTAAATCAAATTAAGCACCAGTGGCTTTTAGTATGATTGACTGTGGTCAGGCCTGTTCAGATGGGACTTTTTCACAGAAAATTAGGCACATTTTAATATGACTAAGGCTGTGCTTTCTGCGTTTAGCAAACTGCATTCACTCAGCTAATTAAAAGTGCTTGCCTACCCCCTACATATGATAGATTTATCCAGCTGGTGTGTCCATTTTCTTTTGTACAATTTCTTGATGGAAGTTTTTATTCTTAAATATAATAAGATTGTCTAAGCAACACTTCAAATCAATTTGCATGAAACATATAAACAATGCTTTGTTAGACCTGATTACTTTGAGAGGTGGGTGCATCTGTGTGTAAATACAGGTCCACTTGAGGGCTTGGAGGTTTAAGCTTATTGTTGAGCAACACCAAACTTTGAAAAATTTTTACTGATTGGTATATGAAGATAATTATTCTGATGAATCATACCTTATGCCACATTAACAAGGACTTCCTACTTTGCTTTTATTATTATTATAAGAAATATATTCATATTTTAATGTCAAGAAAATTAAATACATATAATCTTAAAAACTTCCCTCTTACCCAATAAAATTAAGATTCGTTTTTTAGTGGATTAACAAAGTATTTCATCATAAAGTAGTATTATTCCCAGTCCATAAAGAGAAAAAAATGAGATAGAGATTAACTTGTTCATTAATATGAGCAGAACCAAGAGTTTATTCCAGTTTTCTTAACTTCAAATCTACAATCTTTCCAACATCCCACAGTCCCTTTGCACATGCTCCAAAACCAATCACGCTTTCCTAAGTGACATCATTTCAACAAATTACAAATCCCCCCTGGGATTTTAACTTCTATAATAATGAAAAAAAGAGTCATTCTTCCCTCCTATTTCTCACTACACGATTCTCACTTCTGCAGTAGAAGAATGGTCAAGAACTGGTTCCAAGATTTATTTAATAATGCGCACTTTATCATGCTTTTTTAACAACAACAACAACAACAAAATTCCATCATGTTAAATCTATACTTGTCATCAGAAAACTCTTTAATAAGACAAAACTAGTGATCTAAGCATCATTATTTTAGACTAACTAATCTGAACAGGTAACAGTGAGTATGAAACCCTCACACTTGTAGATCAATTTTCTTTAGTGTGGGTGTTCTTTGTAGTCCACTTTGCAGTCATAGGTAGCTTTAGAAGGTGATAGAAAGATCTACACATGCCATATTCTAAGAGTAGACAACAAAATTATGGCTGGAAACCTGAATGGAGAATATGCTGTGCTTTCTCACCATTACCTTGTGCTCTGACTTTGCTTAACAGAAGTTGGAGGTAAATACACTAATACCATGCTTAAATTCTCTTAAAACTGATAATTAAGATAAATCTTTAATTAAGAAGAGAATTAAGATTATAAAAGAGATGAAGTCAGCTACGATAATTGCCAGAAGCACATTTGGATTTTCTGTTTTACTTTACTTAAGGTAATAGGACATATGTTCTGAAACCTTAGTTTAGTCCACTAAAAGAAGTCATAATTTAAAAAAAAAAAATGGTACCAGGGATTGAACTCAGGGGCACTTAACCACTGAGCCATACCCCCAGCCCTAAAATAATACATTTTAAGAGATTATCTGATGACTGTGCTTGGCCTAAAGCAAGGCTAAATTTAAAACACCCACATGCCTTAAACCTCTGGAGATGTAGAAGACACATACCCTTCATCTCTCTTGGGAAGAAGTTGCTATAGCTCTATTTTCTTGATGAATACCCTTGCAAAACTTGGTCTTTTATGAACTACACAGTTTCAACTATTTTGCTTCATCTCATAAATGGTGTTTTTATATCCTTGAGCATCTTCATATTCTTGTGAACTGTCAACCTAACATCTTTTAAAAAATTTTAGAAGGAAATTGCATATAATGCTCTTAAAATTTCTAAACATGAAAAGATGAATGACATCATAATATTTGATTTAATGTGTACATTAAGATGTTATATCACTAAATATGTTTATTAGCAATAAATGTCAGTTTTTCCATGATAATAGTAAATGCACAATTTTGTGTTCTATTCTAAGAACTAATAGATATATCTGAAATACTGAAAATTAACCAACTCGAGAGTAAGCAACAATCAATATTTAAGAATTGTCATACAGATTTTTTTTCTTTAGATTATAGACACAAAGTTTCACTTTGCAAGTAAAAATAAATTGATTTTAACCATATAAGTTTATTAAACTTCTTTATTTCTTTACTATGTTTGCAATTATAATTCTTATATTTTGTAATTGTTTGGGTTTTAAAAGAGATAATAAAATAATAATGTTTAAGGTAAAATAATATACAATAAATATGTGGCAGAAGTTGTTTTATTTGTCATTTAAGAAAGTCTAGGCAATGGATAAAATTAGATTGGAGAGTGGCCAACTGTCAAAGGAAGGAAATAAATTCAATTGGATAAAACTCTGATAAGAGAACATATCTCACCAGAATGGCAATATGTAAATCAATGGTTCTGCAACTGATGTGATTCTGCAATCTGTATATGGGGTAAAATGGGAGCTCATATCCCACTTGAATCGAAGTGTGAAATATGATATATCAAGAACTATGTAATGTTTTGAACAACCTACAATAAAAATTAATTAAAAAAAAGAGAACATATCTCATAGAGCAACAAGGAAAATCAAATTTATCATATATTTCCTGAAGGATGCTTTTACATTAATTTTTATTTTCTTAATTTCTCTTACTTTTGTGTTCTAAACTATTAAAAATGCTTAGTGTTCTGGTATTCACCAACCACAGGTCATACACTGTTCCAATATTTCTGCATAATCCTACTCATAATATAAAATAATCACTACTTTTCTGAATACTCAAAGTTATGCAATATGGAAAATGTGTATTAACAATGCACCAAATTTCAATGAAAGAATGCATTATATTCTAGGGTGATCTCCTTTCAAAGTTTTATTTTAAAATGATAACATTCACAGGATATAGTGAAGATAGTTTAGCTATCCCCCCTACCTTTAACCCAATGAGCCCCAAATGTTTACTTTTATGTAATGATATCAAATGGTTAAATAGCAAATGATTAAACCTATGTTATACAGCTAAACCAGGAAATTGACACTGGCAAAATGTACATGCATAGTTCTATGTATTTTATCACATTCTTGGGTTGCTGTACACTACCACAATCAAGATACAGGATGTGGCTGGAGGTGGAGCTCAGTGGTAGAGTATGTTTAGCATGCATGAGTCCCTAGGTATAAGCTCCAGAACATACATACACACAGAAGATAGGTACAGAACAATTTTATCATGATGCCTTTTCACATTCACAGTCACCTCTTTCACTTGTACCCCCATCATCTTGAGACCCGAGTAATCACCAATCTTTTCTTCATCTCTATTATTTTGTAATTTCAAGAATGTTATAAGAATAGAATTATGTAGCCTCTGACCTTTGAGATTCCCATTTTTTATTCAGTTTAATGCCATTGAGATCTAAATTGTGACATAGTATAGGAATACCACAGTTTGTTCAAACAGTTACAATGAAAAGACATTTGGATGGTTTTCTTTTAGTTTGGGGCTATTTTAAATAATATTTCTATGAACATTCATGTACATAACTTTGTATAAAGATAAGTTTTCTTTTCCCTGGAGTAAATGCCCAGGGGTGCCAAGATTAGGGTTATCTAAATTTTAAGAAGCAAATTGTTTTCTGGGGTTTCTTTACCATTTTACATTCCTCTTAACTATGTCTGAAAAATCCAGGGTTTTGTTTGTTTGTTTGTTTGTTTTTTGTTTTTTGTTTTTTTTGCATCCTCACCAGCATTTGATTTTTTCATTTTTTAAAAAAAAATGTTTGCTGCTTTCATAGGTATAGTAGCATTCTATAGTTAATTTGCATTTTCCTACAGGCGACTATTAAGATATTTTCGTATGATTTTTACCATCCATATATTTTTCTGGCAAAATGTCTCAAACAATTTTTAATTGCATCGTTTGCTTTCTAAGGTTCTCTTTTGAGAATATTTTGTCCATTTTAGATATGAGTCCTATGTTTCATATAGTTTACAAACATTTTCCCCCACGATAGAATTTTTATTCTCTTCCAATAAACCAGGTATTTCCTAGTTGTATTACCAAATTTGAAGTAGGCATGAAGAAGGCTCCAACTGTAATTACTGATTGGTCTGCTTCTCCTTTCATTTCTATCAGTTTCTGCTTCATATTTTTGCAGCAATATTGTTTGGTTCAAATACATTTGGTAGTTTTGTCTTCTTGGTGGATGGACACTTTGATCATTATGTAACATCCGTCTCCACCTCTGATTAATTTCTTTGCTTCAAAGCCTATGATAACTGACATTACTGTAGCTGCTCATGCTTTCTTTGGTTAATACTTGCATTGTCCTTTCAGCATATCATTATACTGGAAGGAACTTTCTTATAAATAATAAAAAATTGGGTGAACTTTTTTTAATCTAATGTGCAATTGTCTTTCAATTTGTGTATTTAAACTACCTTTTATAAAAAGATTGATATGTTAGGTATGGTTTCTGTTATTTCACTTTTTTATTGTATTTCCTGTATTGTGAGATGCTTGAAAGTTGATTAAGACTTATTATGATTTATCTAAGTGGTGAGTGCATCTTGTTTATATATGTACATATAATATTTTATCTATATTATATGTAGGTAGGTATACATATGATATATATGCATGTATATATACATATGCACACATAAATATGTAAAAAACTATACATAAATAAGTAAATACTTATGTGTGTTTATACATAGGCATAACACATACACATCACTTCTGTTGTTATCTACATTTTATTAGGTTTTTAAAAAGTTTTATTTTTTTAAAAAAAGGAAAAAGTGTTACTTTACTAGATGTAATTTTACTCCTTACATATGTTGAGAATTATATCAGACAGTATTATAATTTTCAAAATAACTCAAAAATTCAAAAAAGTTAGGAAAATCTATCATAATCATCCATATTTTCACTCTTTAGTCTTTCTTCTTAATGCTTCAGTATTCCTTTTCTGATCATTTTCTTTGTATTAAATGATGCTTTTTTATCCATCCTTTCAGGATAAATTTAATTTGCTCCCTATAAATTCTCTTAGTTTTATTTTATCTGAGATATTTCTTTTCTCCTTAATTCCCAAAGGACATTTTCAGGAACAGGAATTGACAGTTATTTTCTTTCAGCACTTGAATATATTCCAAGTACCATTATTTCCTTCTAGCCTCATGGTTTCTGATGACAAATCTGCCATTCAAATTGTCTTTTCTATATAAAAAAGGGGGTCACTTTTCTTTCACTGCTTTCAAGGTATTTTCTTCCTTTACTTTTCAGAAGTTTAATTAAGATGTAACTTTGCATCCATTTCCTTTTATCTTGTTTGGTGTCTGCTCAGTTTGTTGGATCTGTAGATTTGTGCCTTTTGGAAATTTTGAAAATTCTGATCTATTATTTATCTGACATTTTTCAGTGCCACCCTTCTATCCTTCCTTAGGGACTCTGAGGACAACAGTATTAGTTTAATACATTCCTGAGGAACAGTTTTGTTTCCGTGTATTTTCTCTGATATTTATATCTAGTAATTTCTATTGTTCTGTCTTCAAGTTCATTGTTCTTTCTTCTGTCCCTTCCATTCAGTTACTGAGCTTCATGTGCTGAGGGGTTTTGTTGTTGTTGTATTGTTTTATTTGGGTATTTTTCAGTTCTAAAATTTTCATTTAGTTCTTCTTTGAGTTTTTATTTTTTTTATTTTAATTTTGGCTAGGATTTCTTTCTTTGTTTTATCTATTTCAGATATTTGCCTAATTACTTAATGAATATTCTCATTATAACTGTTTTAAAATACTTGTCAGATCATTCTAGCCCATGTTTTTTTTTCCCTCCCTCAGTGCTGACCTTTTTATTTGTTTTCTCATTTCATTTGAGATTTTCCTTATTTATGGTATAGTAAGTGAACTGAAATTGAAACCTGGGCATTTGGGGAGGTATGTTCTGAACCTCTTGATCCCATTTAAATATCTGCCTTAGCAGGCTTTTTTTAAAATATAGGTGCAGGGAATTGAGGAGTGCTGGGGAATTGTTGCAAAGCATTTTGGTAGCTCTCAGCCTCCACTGATACCCACAAGAGGAGAGCTGCTAATTGTTGCTTAACAGAGTGAGAAATCCCAGGTCCTCAGCAGGCTTCCACTTACTCTCTCCAATCTGAGAAAGGAGAGGGGTTTTCAATTTCTCCTGCAATATGACTTGCACTGACACCATTGAGATGCTCTCATCACTGTTCGGTGGTGTTGACTCTAGTCCTGTTTCTAGCTAAGCCACATCCAGCCCTACACCAGTGAGGCAGGAAATTGATGCCTGGCATTTTCTATTGGGGATGGAAATCCAGGATCAATATGTGCTCTCCACTGGCAACATCCTACTCAGTTTCTTTTTCAATTAAAGGAAAACATATAAATCTGACCTAAAGAAGATGTCACATGCTCCTATGATAACAGCAAGTCCTCAGTAAGAAAGCACTTGAAAATGTTATCCTTTTGCTCTGTTGAATGTATCCTGACTCTCCTGCTTGCTCTCTTAAGGCCCATTGCTCTTAACAGAGGTTTTCTAACAGGAGATATCCAATTACCTCCTTTTTACATTTCCATTTCCATAATGACAGGCTTCTAATTTGCTTCCATATATTTGTTAGCTCAAAAAAAAAAAAAAAAAAAAAAAGCAACAATGAGCTATGTAAGAATTTCTCTCAGGTAAATATCCAGGAGTGGAATTTACTACTTCTAGATCAGAGATTGGGTCATAAATTATATATGTACTATTTCATGTAAACCTGAAAAATATTTCTTGTGAAGAATTACATCAGTTAATATGCAAAGATAGTACATAAGAAATTGTCTTTTCCCAAATCCTGGACAATATTGATACTGAATTTCTAATTTTCAAAAGTTGGATGCATATAGATATCTATTTGTAGTTTAAATTTACATTTATTTGGCTTGATATGAAATTAATCTTCTTTTCATGTATTTGTGAGCCATTTGAATTTTTCTTTCCTCTGATAATTCTTCTTCTTATTTTTATGTTTTGTTTAATCTTATTGTTTTACAAGAGCTATATGTAGATATTAAGTCTTGTCAGGTTTAGGACAATGAAAATGTTTTCTCACAGCCTGTTAGTCAAATTTTCAATGCTGCCTCTTTATACAGAAAATGTTTTATTAAATAGTAGTACACTCAAAATTAATGATGAAGTATAGTAAACACATAAACCAGGAACACAATTATTTACTATCATTATCAAGTATAAGGAACTACACATAATTGTGTTGCTATACTTTTATGGGATTGACAACACAGTAGGCTTATGTTTGCCAGCATCGCCCCAAACGTGGGAGTAATGCATTATGCTACAACATTGTCCAGTTATTAACAGAAGTCCTTAATTTTGATGTGTTCAGTCTCTTCATTTTTGTTGTATGGTATGTCTCTTGGTGTCTCATTTAAGAAATTCCTCATCAGAAAGTTCTATTCTTCGTATTTTTACCTATGCACATTTAATTGTTTAATTCACCTTAAATATGCCTTTTTATGTAATTAACAAACTTCTTTTTTCAGTACAATGAGCTAGCAGTACCCATATCATCATATGTGTAGACCTAGGTAAAATTTTAGCAGCACAATAAAATACAAAAATAGACAAAGAATATTTTAGAAACCAAAATAAACTAACATATTAGGATAATTCCAGTACATAAAAGGGGAAAATATAGTTCATAATATTCTGGATCATTAATAAATGACTTCAGTTTTAAGGAGCAAATATCATGTCTTTTCTCCTTTATATCATGCCAGAAAACATCATTATATCTTAAAGTTTTAGGTGAAAAAAAAAAAGATGTAAAGTGGGGGCAAATTTGAAAGCTTTAATCATAAACGCTTTTTTTTTTTGAACTTTTATACTTTATAATGAAGAGATTGGTTTTGTAGTTTCTTTGTTTAGATAATTACTTTGATTCTTCATTTTATTTACTGATTTGGACATAGACTCTAAGGAAGAGAATTTCATATGTCTATTTGGGTAAATTTTCTAATACCTTACACTCACTAATCAAAGTCTAATATTTTACTTCTAACTCAATTCCCCAGACATATTTTAGGCCTGCTAATGGAGTTATTTACCTACATAGACTGTCAAAGTCAAAAAGTTCACAAGTCTTAGAAATTTTAAATAATATTATCTAACTTTACAAACTATTAGAAAGGAACTGGGGTAGTTTTTATAATCAGGTTTTTAAAAAGATTTTATCTGAAATATACAGTAATGAGAAAAAAGTATTTTACTATAATTATCTAAATAATTGGCTCCATTTTCTACTTCATTTTGCTAGTTTAGACTTGTCCTAACACAAGAGAATAAATTTATGATAATAGAAAGAATTTTGAGCAAAGAAGCAGGATTTAAGAGATTTGAAGGAGTGTCATTAATTGAAATATTGCAATCCCCAAAGAGCTAAATCTTTTCAGAATTTGTATCTTTTTTCCTCTAAGACATAAGTATAATAAGTTTGTTTCATTGCTCCAGGTAAGAGAAAAATCCTTCCAAGTTTCAAAGTAAACTCCATCCAGTAGTTCATGAAGTGGGAATTATCGAATAATAAATGAGTTTCCTTCCTGGGCAGTATTATAAAAGTCGTAATATAAAATACACCAGAAGCACAAATAATTCACTTTCTTTAACCTGATGTTCAGTAGGTGATTAATAACAATTTAATTCTCCTATGTAGTCCTTTCTTAAAAATATGTTTTGTTATTATTTCATATTAATAGTTCTATGGTGATAAAATAGAATAACTTCAATTTTAAAAGAAGTATTTTGAAGCTATCACAATACAATTTAGAAGTGACCAGTATGTACAATAGGGAGTGAGAGGAGAAGAGAAGAAAATGTTTTATTGCTCCAGAAGAATCTGTAATCTAATGGTAAGGAAGGAGCAAAGATAGTGGAGAAGATAACTGTCACAGTAGACTAGAACAAGTAAATCAGGGGAGGGCGGGAGGAGGGAAGGGAAGGGAAGGTACTTGGGAAGATCAAGTAATTATGTCCTGTGCCTGTGGGAATATGGCATAATGAATCCCACTATTATGTATAATTACAATGCACCAATTTTTTTTTAATGTTTAGGGTGAAATTGGCCAACCTAGGAATTGCAGATTGAAACATTGGAGTAGTTTTGTAATCAATAACCCCTGCAACTTCTCAGCTGCAGATATTAGAAAGTATCTTCTTAGTCAGTGAAAGTAGAAAATTTCACCTAAAAAGATGAAAATATGTTCTAGTCCTGTCAGCACTTTGAAATGTGAACTTATTTGGAAATACAATAGTTACAGATGTGAATGGTTAGACAATGGAAGAACAAAAGAGGTGTCAGAGAAGGTAACTCTGAATCAGGGCAGGCCTTAAGTCTAATGACTAGGGTTCTCAGCAGAAAAGATGGAAGACACAGATACCCACAGAGGAAAGAAGGCCACATGACATCACAAGCAGAATTGGAGTGATGCAGCTGTGAGCCAAAGAACAGCAGAGGTTGCTGGCAACCACCAGAAGCTGGGAACCAGCAGGAGTAATTCTTCCCTAGAGCCCTCAGACAGAGCATGGCCCCACTGTAACCTTGGTTCCAGACTTCCAGCCTCCAGAACATTGGGAGAATAAATTTCTCTCATTTTAAGTCACCCAGATTATAGTAATTTGCTATGTCAGCACTTGGAAGCTAATATACTGATCATGCTTCAGACATCTACTTTGTTAGTCTGACTTCTGTAAGTAGTTTAGTTTGGAGCTATTATTTAAAGGAGCAAAGAAAGAGTTTAAATTTCTTTATTAAGCACTTATTCTTCCCTCATTCCATAGAACTCTGTTCCCATAATTATTTCTTTTCTTTCTGTCTAAATGGCAATTTTCATATCTTTCTCTGCACTGGCTAATTTACAAGTTACTCCCCTGTCTTAAAAATAAATAAATAAACAAACAAACAACAAATGAATAAACAAACCAAACAAAAACCTCCATTTAACCTTCCTGCCATATCTGGCTGTGGTCCTATTTCTCTCATTTATAAGATTTACATGAAAAACATAGCAACAACAAAATTTACATTTTAGTTCTGGCTGTCATTTATTACTCTGGACAAATTAGTAATTTTGGACAAGGTAATTACTCTTAGAATTGCAATTCTTATCTGTAAAATGAGGGTGAGACTTAGTTTTCAGTCTCATTAGAAGAATTAAATGTAGCCTATATTTCTTCCAATATTTCTAATTTTCAAATTCACAGATGACTGATATTATTCATTTACTAGGTACAGGTCAGTGTAAAATTTCTCCTTAATGCATTTACACTTAATTCATGGTGAAATTTTACTATTTAAATTTAGTGATATGTCTTTCTAAAAGCCAAGTGTTCCAGGTTTTAACACAGCAAGATCAACTTTCTCTTAGGCTTTACACTGTCTACTTTTTTTTTCTGTCCTTATTTTGTAAGTATGTCTTTTGTCAGATACCGTTGTTTTAAATCAGCTTGAAACATCACGGATATTTAACTGTAAATTTTATTAAATTTATATTCATACAGTATTGATATATTTTAGTCTATATTATCATTGTATATTTTTTTCTAATTGTTTGATCTGACTTCTGTTTCCTTATTCTTCTTTTTCTACTTATTAGACACATTTTTTATGACTTTCTGTTAACTCATGAGGTTCCCTTTCTTTTGCTTTTCTTTTGTGAGGATTTTAGAGATTGCAATCATCACTCTGACTTATTATAGTCAAATAAATGCTATCTCTCATGTTTTCCTTGCCCTTCTTCACTGGCATTTCTCTTATTGTCATGAAATTTAATTCCATGTGTATTCTTCGAACTATAAAGCATTGTTTTATTGCTTTAAAATCAAAGAGATACAAATAGGAAAAGAAGAGGCCAAATTATCTTTGTTTGCCAAAAATATGATTCTGTATCTAGAAGACCCCAAAAAAAACTCCACCAGAAAACTTCTAGAGCTTTTAAATGAGTTTAGCAAAGTAGCAGAATACAAGATCAACAACCATAAATCAATAGCTTTCTTATTTTCTAACAGTGATTTAGTCAAGAAAATAACCAGGAAACCATCCCATTCACAATAACCTCTGAAAATTTTTAGATGTTTGGGAATTAATCTAACCAATGAGGTAAAATACTTCTACAATGAAAATTTTAGAACACTGAAGAAAGAAATTGAAGAAGACCTTACAAGATGGAAAGACATCCCATGTTCTTGGATAAAGAGAAATAATATTGTCAAAATGGCCATACTACCCAAAGCAATATACAGATTCAATGCAATTCCCATTAAAATACCAATGATAGTCTGCATAGAATTAGAAAAAAAAACAATTGTTAAATTCACTTGGAAGAATAAGAGAGCCAAAATAGTCAAAGCAATACAAAGCATGAAAAGTAAAGCAGGAAACATCACAATACCTAATCTGAAGTTATACTACAGAGCTTTGGAAACAAAAAAAGAGCATGATATTGACATGAAAATTGACATGAAAACCAGTGGAATAGAATAGAAGCACAGAGAAAAATCCACATACCTATAACCATCTGACACTTGACAAAGTTGTAAAAAATATAACTTGGAGAAAAGACAACCTTTTTAACAAATGGTGCTGGGAAAACTGAATAGCTATATGTAGGAAAGTGAAATTAAACCCTTATCTCTCACCCTGCAGAAAACACAAATTAAAAAAGATCAAAGACTTAGGAATTAGACCACAAACTTTATAATTGCTAGAAAACATAGGGTCAAACTCCATCACACTAAGTGAAATAAGCCAATTTCCAAAAACCAAAGGCCAAATGTCTCCCTGATATGTGGATGCTGACTCACAATCCGAGGGAACTCAGATGGGGGCAGGCAGAGTTCACTGGATTGGACAGGGTGGTGTGGAGGGATAGAAGGGGAGATGGGAATGGGAAAGACAGTATAAGGAATAGGATATAGCTTTCCTCTCTTCATATATGAATACACAACCACTGTAGATCCACAACATGTACAACTATAAAAATGGGAAGTTATATTCCATGTATATATGATCTGTCAAATTCTAATGTCATATATAATTTAAAAGAACAAATAAAGACATTTTAAAAAACACCCATCACAAAGATGCTGGCATTGACTTCCTTAACAAGATCCTCAAAGCTCATGAAATAAAACCAAGAATCAATAAATGGTGTGCCATCAAAGTAAAAAGTTTCTGCTCAGCAAAGAAAATGATTAAGAGTGTAAAGAGAGAGTCTGCAGAATGGGAAAAAAAAATCTTGGCCAGTTACCTCTTGGACAATCAATAAATAGGCAAAAGAGCCAAACAGAAACTTTTTGAAAGAAGAAACACAAATGGTCAACAAAATATTTTTAAAATGTTCAACATCTCTAGCAATAAGGGAATGAAAATCAAAACTCTAATAAGTTTTCATCTCGCTCAGGTCAGAATGGCAGTGATCAAGAATATGAACAATAATAAATGCTGGTGAGGTTGTGGGTAAAAAGTACACTTGAATATTGTTGGTTGACTGCAAACTTGTATAATCACTTTGGAAAGTAGTAGGGAGAGTCTACAAAAAATATGACCCAGCTATCCCATTCGTTGGTATTTTTCCAAAAGACATAAAATCAGCATATTGTAGTGATAACAGCCCTTCAGTGTTTATAGCAGCACAATTCCCATTAAATAAATTATGGAATCAACTTAGATGTCTGTCAATAGATAAATATATTAAGAATTGTTTCATTCATATATATATATATATATATATATATATATATATGCACAGCACACACACATATATGGTATATATGCCATATGTAGCATATCTCTCACACACACACAATGGAGTTGTACTCATTCATAAAAAAAAAGAAGAATGAAATTATGGCATTTGCCAGTAAATGGATAGAAATAGAGAATATCATGCTAAGTGAAATTAGCCAAACTCAGAAACTCAAAGGTCCAATTTTCTCTCATATGCAAAAATTAGAGTATAATAAAACAAAGGGAGAGGAAAGAATTGGATAACAGAAAGAACCCATCAAATACAAATTAATAGATCAGTGAAGTCTAGTAGAAGTAGAAGTCTAATATAGTAGAGGAAGAAGAAGGGGTGAGGGAGAGAGGGAAAAGCAGGGGATCATGACCTGAAATCAATTTCCATGCATGCATGAGTTGGTAAGGATAAATCCAATGACTATGTAACTATAAAGCTCTAATTTAAAAAAATATTTTAATAACTGGAATTACTTTAATAACTGGAATTTCACCCACAAAAAAATATTCCTTCTACATTCAGACTGTGCATTAAATAAGTAGCCATCATATAGAAACTTCATTCATTTCCCTTTTAAGGAAAAAAAAAAATATATATATATATATGTGTGTGTGTGTGTGTGTGTGTATGTATATATATATATTCATTCCAGTGAAAAACAAGCAAAGATATAATTTTATCTATATACCATGTAATGTGTTTCTTTTATTTATCTTTTATAAGCTTTGAAAGATTGTTTTGTTGAATACTTGGTAACAAGGTCAAATACTATTAGTTTTCAGCAAATATTTATAATATTGATAGTTATTGATAAATTATTTTATATGTATAATACCTAATATTTTTGTCACAATCAGAATTAAATAGAAGTACTACTAAAATTGTTAATTTTACCCCAAATTATGTGTTTACCCCACAGAAATTTAATTTGCCCTGAGAGAGAAAAACTTTTCAATCATCAATTGCCACCTACCATATCATCTTGGGAAATTTTAAGGAGTATGCTATTGAGGGGAATTCTTCATAGTTGTAGCCATCAAATTGAACATAGTGAACATCTACAATTTGATAATCACTGTGTTAGATGAAATGTTAGATGAAAATTTTATAAGTTTAACACATTTCTTTAAGAATTTATAGCTGAATTAGAAACACAAGATGATAAAATAAGAGAATTAAAATAAAATTGATCTTAACAACAGATAAGCTGTAAAATAAAGACAGAAGGATCAATGAATCACCCAAATAAATGAATTATATAGATAAACATCACTACTAAGTAGTCATCTTCTAGGTTGTCAGGGAAAGAGTGGCTTTTCAAAGTTTGATAGAAATGGCTCCTAAAAAATATAGAGAGACAGTTTAGTAACAATAGAATGGTGTAAATAAATCTGATATGTGGGAAAGGCTCAAGCTTCTCTGAACATGAGGCAAAACTAGCATGTTTATGTGGACTAGCAAATGTTTAGGGATGTTAGAAATCAAAACATTTAAAAAAAATCAAATTAAGAATGTCATTAATACTACTGAAAATTTATTATTAGTAGAGTGGTATCATTTCTAGAAGAGTTTGTCTTGTGGCACTTTGAATGTATATATATATATATATATATATATATATATATATATATAATTTCTGAGTGAGAAAGATGGACAGATTTCAGAAATCTAAAAATTATGCTCATGGCCAAATTCAGCGTGTTATTCAGTTTCATAAATAAAGTTTTACTGGAACCCAGCCACACTCATTTGTTTTTGTACTTCTTGGCTGCTTTTCTGCTACAGTGGCAGAGTCGAACCATATGGACCACAGTGCCTAAAATACTTGCTTTCTGGAATGCTAGAGAAAAAAGTGCTTAAGGCCTGTAGTAAAGAAAAGAAAGCCAGTTCAGAAATAGTTTGTTGAATAAATTGATGGATGAAGAAAGAAACTTACAGAAAATATATGACAATATGACAAGGTATTACTTATATTCACAGTTACTTGGGACGAACACTGTGAGTCCAATTAAACAGGGGTTTTTAGATAAGAAACCACCACTGCAAAATTAGATCACATATTCTTTAATTATTGCTCAGGATAGTTCTGGGTCCTTGGGAAAATTATTTAAAAAATAAAACACACAGTTTTTCCACAGAGGAACTTCATTTCAAATAAGAAACATATAACCAACAAGAGCAATATATAATGAAATTCAGAATATTTGGTAGAAGCTCTAAGTGCAGTTTTACTTTTATAAAAGTGTGCTACTAGGACTTACTTAGTTCATCAATAAAACAAATTAAGAAAACTAATTGCTTAAAAATATTTCAACCTCTGCTCCACTATGTGTATCATATGCCCTATAATCTAAAAAGCTTACTTGGACCTATTAACGTAATGTGAACTGCTTTAAGCCAAGTAGCAAAGTCTAAATAACTTTTGAGAAAATTGTTCCAGATGGAATATTTTGTTTCTTAAGTTTGTATCAACATTTCTTAGTATTTTACATGTTTGCAAGGTAACAAGACTTCTAGATACAGAAGTTTGCAAGCCTTATCATTTAGTGCTTTGTTTAATGCATCTTTTAATAAGTTCTGTTTCTTCCTGTTCTAGATTTTGTGAAATCATTATAAGGAATGCAATATAATTATGATCTTTATTCAGAATTTTTCATAAATTTTCAGCTTTTTTCTATTTTCTTAAAATAAATTTTGCCTTACTACCATATATCTTGCAATTGGTTACTAAAGAGTCACCTAAAAGGGCATTTTTTTAAAATTGTTAAATGGACTTCATGGAATTTTGTAAATGTTACCTCTGAAATGATTGTATAATTAAGTTTCAAAGGTGTGCTATAAATTACCTTGCCTCACCATGTAATGCATTGCTAAACTTCTCATCCCAAATGGATTTTTCACAAGGCCAACTTAGAAGTCACATATGTCATTGTGTTCCTTTGTTTGAACATTCTATCAGTATTGGAGGGGAAAAAAAAACACTGAATTTGTTAAGTGGAATAAAAATTGGATAATATATATTAATTCATCAACTATAATTAATCAAATAATTAATTTCTTTTTATCATATTCTATGGATTTCAGAATTAAACGTAAAAATCTTTTATTAATATGTGTGTGTTATAATTGCAAATGTAATGCATACTCATTATAGAGAATTTGGAAAATCTTTAAATTTGTAATGAAAAATAATAGAACATCATTATTCATAATATTGCCATTCAAAAATAAACACTATTGCCAGGCATGGTGGTGCCTACCGTAGTCCCACCAGCTTAGGAGGCTGAAGCAAGAGGTTTCGAATTCAAAACCATCCTCAGCAACTTAGTGAGAACCTAAGCAACTTAGTGAGACCCTGTCTCAAAATAAAAAATAAAAAGGACTATGATGTAACTCAAGTGGTTTAGCGCCCCTAGGTAAAATCCCCAGTGCCAAAACAAATAAAAATGCAATTGACATTAAGATAAAATATTTGAGTGAACTAATATTTTTATACTTTTCCTATTTTTTTTATTCATAGTACACAATGGAGCACAATTTCTCATGTAGAGTCACACCATTCAAGTCATCATACATGTACCTAGGGTAATGATGTACATTTTATTCCACCATCTTTCCTCCCCTCATGTCCCCTCCCATCCCCTCCCTCTCCTTTGCCGTATCCAAATCCCCAAAACCAAAGGCCAAATGTTTTCTCTGGTAAGTGATGCTAATCCATAATGGGGGCAGGGAATATGGGAAGAATGGAGAAAATTTGGATAAGAAAGATAATTTTTTTATTCAATTTTCTTGTTGAAATATGTAAACTTAAATATAGATGCAGAAATATATACAAATAGAGGAAATGTATTTTATAATTACCTTATGTATATAATTTTATCTAATTGTTCTTGGGGTTTTTCACTTAACTTGCAATGTGTTTTGGTCACATATTCTTTTTTTTTTTTTTTTCTTTTTTTGGTATTAGGAGTTATTGAACCCAGGGGCACTCAACAACTGAGCCATATTCCCAGGCCATTTTATTTTTAATTTATTTTGTAACAGCGTCTCACTAAGTTATTTAGGGCATCCCTATATTGCTGAGCTGGCTTTGAACTCATGATCCTCTGCCTTAGCCTTCTGAGTCACAACAATTACAGGCGTGCCTCACTGTTACTAGCTGGTCACTTAATCTCAATTACTGCATAAAACTTTGTAATTTGGGTATAATGTAATTTAGAATATTTCAATTTTCTCCGACTATGCATAATGTTGGAAAAAATTATAATTCCAATATTCCCTACCAACAAATCTAATGAGTTCACTTATTTAAAAAAAAAGTTTTAATGAAGACTAATTCACATATTAAAATATTTATCACACTAAAATGTACAATTCAGTGATTATCTATAAATTCACAGAGTTGGGCAATCACTTTTATCTAATTTCATGGCATTTTAATCACCTATCAAAAATCTTGTATCCATTAGTCATCACTACTCATCACCGGAATACCACAGATCCTGGCAATCCTTAACATTTTTTCTGTTTCTATAAATTTAACCTCATCAATAGACTCTTATATAATAACAAGGGAAAAATATACCTGAAAATCTGTAAGCCTCTGCCATATTGAAGGAGTCTGTAGAAAAAACAAAGATAAGCAAACAGACAAAAAATAATTAAGACCAGACAAAATTTTTAACTTCTGACATCACAGCTACAACAAATAGTCAACTCAGTGTAACTCCTAGCCAGAAAACTGTAAAATTGTATACTAAAGTCATATCGAACTCAGTTCTCTACATATTGTGTGGTTTCTACAAAGAAATAATTACCAGATATGTTAGAAAGAAAAAGAAAGGGGAAAAATTTACTTTAAAACTACATACTAAGATCAGAATCAGACTCAGCTATGGCAGAGGCTTTGGAATAATCAGATGTGGGAGATTTAAAAAAATAAATTAAAAATTATAATGCCAAGGATTTTATTGGAAAAAACAGACAGCAATAAAGAATTAATAGAAAAAAAAAACTCTTAGAATAAAAAAAAAACGAAGAAAAGAAAAAGCCCCAAATCAAAAGCACTGCAATTAAATGAAGAATGTTTAGTAGACTCAACATAGCCAAGGAAAGAATTAGCAAGATTAAGGATATTTCCATAAATACTTGTTAAACTAAGAAAAAAAGTCTAAAATATTCCAGAACTGTGGAATAATAAGGGTATTAAATATGCATAATAGTGTTACAAGAAATAAAATAAAAAGAATTAGAAACATTGAAGATAAAAATGGCTGAAAGTTTTACAAAACTAATATAGGCATTCAACCACAGATCTCAAACACTCCAAACACACCAACTGAGATATATACCACAAATTCTATGCCTAGGTGCATTGTAATATTTAAATCAGATTGTGTAAAAATCAAGTCTGAGCAAATTTAGGAGGAAGGAAATGATATCAAGTATCTTTTCTGATCACATAGTATGAAACTGGAAATTAATAGCAGTAGAAATGTTGGAAAATTCACAAATAAGTAGAAATTAAACAACTATTGGATCAAAGAAAAAAATAAAATGGAAATAAAAATACATATATTAACACAAATAAAATGGAAACACAACATACTAAACTGTATGAGACAGCAAAATCAGTTCCCAGAGGGACTTTATGCCTATAACAAAAAAGAAGAAATATCTCAAGTATGACAATATAACATTATACCTTAAGGAATTAAGAAAAAAGTAAGATAAGTCCAAAGTTAGCAAAAGGGAGGAAATAACAATGATATATAACAATAAATAACCAAAACAAAAATATATCAAATTAAGAATAGAAAATCAATTTAAAAAATCAATAAATCTGAAGTTTTTTTAAAGATAAACAAAATCAACAAACTTAGATTAAGAAATAAAGAGAAGACAATAACAAATAAAACTAAAAAGGAAAGAACTATCACAACTTCTACCATGGAAATTCAAGGATCACTAGAGATTACAATGAATAACTAAGCATTAAAAATTAGAATAAGTTTAAAAAAATGGATAAATTTTAGATACATATAATCTTACCAAAATTAAATCAATAACAAATCATTTGTAACTTAAAGAGACCAATAGAGAATAAGAAGAATGAATCCATAATTAAAGTGTACAATAAAAAAAAAAAACCTGGAAGCTGAAAATTTTGGGGTGAATTCTACCACACATTTCAAGAATACCATACCTTCTCAAACCCTTCCATTAAAAAAAAAGGGAAGGGGGTAATTTTGAATTATTTTTATTAAGCCAGCATGACCTTGAAACCAAACCAGCCAATGACATTACAAGATAAGAAAATTTTATTAAAGTCAATATTCCTGTTAAACACAGAAGTAAAACAACTCAATAAAATGCTAGCAACCATAATTGAATAGTGTGTTAAAAGTATCATTTCCTGTGATCAATGAGATTTATTCCTTAGATGCAAAGATAATTCAACAAATGTAAATCTAAAAATATGATTCACAAGATTTACAAAATGAAGGGGGAAAAAATGTGATCATCTCAATTGATTCAGAAAAGGCATTTGAAAAAATTAAACATTCTTTCTCATCAAAAACTCTCAACAAATTAGGTATAGGACTTTACCTCAACACAATATAGGCCATATATCACAAAATCCACAGATAACATTATACTCAAAAGAAAACTTGAGAACTAATAAACAAATACAGTTAAGTTGAAGATAAAAAGTTAACACACAAAAATTGCTAACATTTCTTTAAACTAAAAATGACATATCCATAAAAGAAATAAAGAAAACAATCCCATTTACCATAGCCATAAGAAAGTAAAATATGAAGGAATAAATTTAATCAAGAAGGTAAAAGATCGGTAGGCTGAAAACTATAAAATACTAGTGAAGTAAATTGAAAAAACCATAAAAAAATGGAAAGTATCCTTTGTTCATGAATAGGAAGAATTAATATTATGAAAATGTCCTTTTTCCCTAATACAACCTACAAATTAAATGCAACCCCTATCAAAATTCCAATGTTATTTCACAAAAATGGGATAATCCTAAACCTTATGCGAAACTATAAAATACCAAATAACAAATACAATTGTGAGCAAAAATAGCAATGGTAGAGGCATAACACTATATGACTTGAAACTATTCAACAAAACTAAAATACTTAAAATAACATGATACTGTCATAAAGTGGAACAGTGACCAATTGAACACAATAGAGAATACGGAAATGAATCCAAACATTTATTTATAATCAATCGATTTTGAAACAAATGTTACAGGAATACATAGTGGAGAAAGCACAGTCTTTTCAATGAATAGTGTTGAGACAACTGAATATATATATATATATATATATATATATATATATATATATATACACACTCACACACATATATATAGTCTATATATATGCATAAAAGTGAAATTAAAACCTTGTCTACAGAAATCCTGTCATGGATGGAACTGAAGATCATCATGTTAAGTGAAAAAAGCCAGGCAAAGAAAGTCAAGTACCACGTGATCTCAATCATGTGTGGAATTTAAAATAAGATCTTATAGAAGCTGAGAATTGAATGGTGGTTACCAGAGGTTGGGTGGAGTGGGGTGAAAGATGGATAAAGAAAGTTGATCAGCAAAGATTAAGTTACAGTTAGATGGTAACAAGAAGCTCTACAGTGCTATTGCACTGTGCACTTACTATAGATAACAAAATGATGTACTGTATATTAAAAAAAAAGAACTGGAAGAAAAATTTCGAAAATTTTCACCACAAAGAAATTTAATACAAATTTTTCAGAGATATATTTATTTAACCTGACTTAAACATTACACTATATATTAGCAAAATATTACATTGTAGTTCATTAATATGCACAACTTTTGTTTTTGTATACCAGCTTAAAGCACTTAATTTTTTAAAAAAAAATCAACTCAAAATGGTTGAAAGTCTTAAATGTGAGGTATGAAATTATGAAAATACTATAAGAAAACAAAGAAGAAGGACTACATGACATTGGTCTGACACCACAAAACTCAGACAGTAAAGGCAAAAATAAACAAATGCTACTGCATCAAACTAAACTTCTGTATAGCAATGGAACCAACAAAGTGAGGAGACAGCAAACAGCATGGTATATATTTTCAAGTAATACATCAGCTGAAGGCTTAATAGACAAAATATGCAAGGAACTTAAAAAAACGCAATAGCATAAAAAGCAAAATATCCTCATTTACAAAATGGGGAAAGTACCTGAACAGCCATTTCTCAAAATATAATATACAAATAAGCAACAGATAAATGACAAAATGCTAATAATTGGGAAAATGCAAATTAACACTATAATTATTTTCTCACACATGTTCAATAGTTGTAATCAAAAAGAGAAAAGTTAACAATTATTTATAACAGAGGCAAAGTAAAGGAAGCCCTTGATTACCATTGTTAGAAATACAAATTAATATTGTAATTATGGAAAACCTATGGAAGTTCCTGAAAAGCCAAAATATATTATAAGGTGACTCAGCAATTCTACTTCAGAGTTTGTATTCTAATAAAACTTCAAATTATTATGGAAAGTGATTCCTGTACTCCCATGTTCATTGCAACATCACTTCCAATAGCAAAGATATGGAATCAGGCTATTCATCAGAAGAATAAAGAAAACATGGTACATATACACAATGGAGTACTGTTCTGCCTTTGAAATATGGGAACTCCTTTTAAGTGAATAATCTATTCATGTTTAATATCATTTCTAACTTGGTTTGTCTTCCATTTTATTATTTTCTCTGTATCTCTTGTTTTTATTGTGTTTTATTCCTTCTTTACTGATTTCCTTAAGAGAATATTTTCTAATAGTGGATTTAAATTTTTAATAACTTTTTTCACTATATTCTTAAAATTATTTTTCTATGGTTGCTCTAAAGCTTACCACATATATTTTAACCTAACAGAAACAGGTTTATATTTATGCTAGTTTACTTCCAGGGATATAAAAACATACTTATAAATCTCTATTTGCTTTTCTCAGTTTTGAGACATGATGTTTATATAGATAACACATATCAATGTTACAAACTCAATATTACATTGCTATGATTTTCTCTAGCCCTATACAGCTTTGTTCCTACCCACTTCCTTAGTACTGTTATTGACAAACATATTTTTAAATATATCACATTTAAATATATTACAGGCCCAATAGCACATAGTATACATATTATTTCATACAAATGCTTTCTAAAATAACTTAAGAAAAAATAGAAATGTATTTCTAATGTGCTTTGTAATTATATAATTGCCTTTACTAGTGTTTTTGTTTTGTGTATCTATCAAATTGAATTACCTTCTTAAATAACTTGCTTTTAGCTTGAGGAACTTTCTATTAGTATTTCTTGTAAAGTTGTTCTGTTAAAAACAAGTTCTCTCAGCTTTTGTTTATTATGGAATGCTTAATTTGGTTTTTTTTTTTCTAAAGACAGTTTCATGGATAGAATATTAATGACAGCTGTTGTCATTTCTTTGTGGTTTTAGGTTGTTTTTTTTCCCTTTGAGCCATTTGAATATGTTATCTCACTTCTCTATGGTCTCCATTGTTTCTGCAGAAAAGTCAGCTATTATTCTTGTTGGGTATTATGGTTTAGTTCAGAAAGACCCCCTCACTCCAAATTCCATGTCTTAAAGCATGATTTCCAATGCATCAAGTTTCAGAAGTGGGACTTTTAAGCAATGATTAGTGCTCCAACCTCATCAGTGGATTAATTTATTTGATGGATTAAAATTTAAAGGTACTATACCTTATATACAAACAGAGATATGATAAATTGTGGTATAAAGGTGTATTAAGAATTGTATGCAAAAAACAGAGAGCTCATGTATAATGGCATAATTTGGCATGAACATAACTTTATATACAGAGTTACAAAAAAAATTGTGCTGTGAATGGATGATTATGAATGGAGTTCACTCCACTATTGTCATGTATGTAAGAAATAAATTTTTTTAAAAAATTAAAGGGACTATTGTTGATAACTCCAGGTAGGTAGGGTATGACTAGACCAAGAAGATCTCTGAGAGCATGCCCTTGAAGACTATATCTTTTCCCTGTCTTTTTCTCTCTTTATCTCAGCCATCTTGAACTCAGTAGCTTCCTTTGATAGTGGATACTTTGAAAGCTGTTTCTTTTAGATATTCACTTTAAAACATTTAATGCCTCCATAGGCCAGAGTAGATACTAAAGTTGTAAAAGTCAATGATTGGTGCCTTTGAGAAGTTTCAAGGCATCAAATACTCCTGAAACTGTAGGAGGCATAGTCATCTCCTGGATGTCTATTTGAAAAGCAGATGCTCAGACTCCTCTCTGTCCTTGTGAGGGGAGTTTAGGCATCCAAGGAGTTTCATAGGTACTCGTGTGTGTCCCTAATGCATGGCTTCTTCAGACCACACTTCCAGAAACACTGATTTCAAGGAAAAGGGGGTAAAAACTAGTGAAACGCAATTATAAAGTACTCAGTAAGATAAAATTGTGTCGTATGCATGACCTCAGAGTTGTATAACATTCACACTTTATTTTCAGTAAGTAGTCCCCTGTGGTGCAAACGTTTCTGGAGTATAATGGCTAGCAACACAGGGCATAGCTTCGCCCCAGGTGCTGTGGGAGATAGAGAGGCGTCAACAGGATGCTTGGATAGAGAAGGTGCTGTTGAAGAGATACAAGGAATTATTTAACCAAGGGAAGAAGATGGAATGTAATTTAAAATAAAGAAAAATTATCAAAAAGGTCAAGAGGAAAAGACTGTCTTGTAGGGAGGCAGGATTTAACAGAATGGCAATTATGAGAAATAATACATATGTAAATTTTCATTGGAGGGGGAAAAGAGCTGAGAATGAGAATATATTGCTTTAAAAAATAATTTAAGCACAAATGCCTAAAAGAATGGAACAAGTGTTTCATTGTTTTAACAGAGAGTCCAAATTGTTTGCAATAGATTTTGAGATTAGAGGTTTACCAAAAAGAAAAAGAAAAAGAAAGAAAGAAAAAAAAAAAAACACAAGTATTTAGGGGAAAAAAATAAAAGATTACCGCAAAAATAGCCAAAAAAAAAAAAAAAAAAAAAAAAGCAGAGATCACAGATATCTATCGATTAACAGCACCAGGACACCAGGAGAATAAATAACTATTGAAACCGTATTTGAAGAAGCCATTCTTTGTCAGGCAGAGTTTCCCTACATAGACCTAGCTTCCTTTGATGGCACCAACCCCCCTCTTCTCACCCTCACCCATAACAACTTCACCATGTAGGAGCTTCACTGTAACCAGAATCCCAGTTTGCTCTCACTGGAATGTTCTGAAGTAATTCCGGTCTTTCATCTTATTTAACTACCAAGCTTGGGTTTATATAAATTCATAATTGTGATTCCACACTTCATGAAAAACATAAACAAAATTAGAAATGCTGGACAGCAAAGATAATAAATGTTCAAACGTTGCCCTACAGATAAATCACATAGATTCTGGATTTCAAACATCAGTCAGTGTGTGGTTCCAAGTTCTTTGAAAAGAAATCGTTTCTCTGTGACAAGCCAATGTTAACATCTTAATTAATGGGAAAAAGTCAAATAAAAAAGTATTATACTGTTTTATATTTTTGTAAATTAAACCACAATACTCTTGTGTTTAAACTTTATTTTCCATTAATAAATTTACTTCAAGCTATAGATGTAGCCTTCAAAATGTTGATACTTACATCACTCACTAAAGTATATTCTGAAAATGGCACTTTCTCTAAAGTGCAGATTGCTGTAAGCTTTATGTTAAACTGAAATACTTAAACACCACTTTAAGGTCATGAAGTTGATTCTCATAATAGAAAGTCCTTTTGTTAATTTTTACTTTCAAATCTAGTGAAACAAATTTCATAGAATATTCTGGTTCAGTTCCTGAGTGTTCCAGTGGCTGGAAGTGACCCTGGCTGGATGTATCTTTATTGTTTCTCTGCCACTGTTATGGCTACTAAAAGGTCAGCCAGAGCTTATGGCACCAAAAGGTCATTTTTGTTATTCTAAAGAGAGAAGTTTTGACATATGATATATTATGAAGAGAACAGAGACACTAACTGATGTACTGTAATACTAATCACCCTGCATTTTATTTCTTTGAAAGAAAGAAGAGGTTTATCTGAAAATACTATTTAAAACATTCAACATATAAAAAGAATGGACTTTATATCCTGTGGTGCCCTTGAAAATTTTACAGTTTGTGTAAATACAAATTAGAAACCTAGGTTACAGCATTTCAGCTCACTTGCATTCTTCATTTATTTTTTCTTATCCATGATACACATATATCTGTTTTCATAGATGTCAGACAATAGCTTCAGGAAATATATATATATATTTTTAATTATAGATGTGTGCTAGAAGAAAGAATGTTTCATCGTGTGCTTCTTTCCCTGCCCTCTTCTCCATTTTAAGACAAGGCGTGATACAGACAACTGCACTTGATAACTGAATATCCAATTTACAGGCTATAGGAATGCTCTTCGCAAACAGCTAAACATTAAACCAACGCAGTGAATTCTGAAATCTTAAAGTCGTACTACTGATTGTTAAATATGAGAAAAAATGTCTTGGGGTTATTTCATTGAAGAACTAGCTGAGTTACTATAATCTCTAAATATCAAACTTGAGGTAAGATCTCAATCTGCAATCTCTAGATATAGGAGACTCTACAGGAAATTTTAAACTCAGAAGGAAAATACAAAAAGCTTACATATGTGGGAGCTGCAGGTCTCCAGCTTCTGCAGATTCTAAAATAAGCTGTGACAAAACGCACTTTGAGAAATATTAGATGCTAAGCTGTGATATCAAAGTTAGAAGTACCAGAGCTATTCAGTGTACTCCTAAAGATTCCTTTCTCACTCTTTCACAAAGAGGGCATCTCTGAGAGCAATAATAATGAAATTTACGGCATGATTATTTCAGGACAAACACTGTGTTAAGTGTTTCAATATTGCTTCATAAATTATCTGTAAACATTACACATACTGTCCTTAGCTCTTACAACAACACTAAAAATAAGCTATTGCAATGACCATGTTTTAAGTTAGAAAATCAAAGGTGTGTTCTTTATGTTAATAGTTAAATAAAACACCTAGAATCTTCTTTTCATGCATTTTTAGTAGCTGAAACTTTTCTTCAAAAAAAAAAAAAGTTGACATACAACCACAAACCATAAGTACACAAAACAGTAATTTACTTGTATGTATTTATTTTTAAATTTCATATATAATATTTCCTGTAGAGGCAATTAATGAGAACACAAAGGTAATTTCAAAGCAAAGAATTTCTAAGTAGAGATTGTAAATGAGAGCTAACAATTTACATAATCTTGAACATAAAAATTATTTCTGTTTTATTTTGGGTTTCATGATATAAAAACAATTCTGTATTATATAGAACAATTGCAAATGATAACAGTTTTTAAACAGCTCATCCTGCAATTTTCTGATGCTCTTCAATTTAACTCATCTGGAAGACTAAAGGAGAAGTAGCAGAAAATTGTTTCAAGGTTGAATTACTAGCATTATCTAACATCTGCTCTCAAACCTTAATTGTTAAATTTTCAAGTTGGAATTGGTTGATGAACAGTTTCTCATCCATTTTAAATTATCATTCTTTCGAAACTAATGTTCAAATGTATCTTATCCATTCTGTGTTCAACAATGTCAGCCTCTAAAATTAGTCAACTCACCCTATCTCTATCAAAGTTTCAAAACAGTAAATATATGTTACTTACATTTCAAGGCAAATTTAAGAGCTCTGTTTTGATTACTGACACTTTATTTGCAGTTTTAAATAAGTAAAATGACATTGTGATAGTACATTACTAAAAGGATCCTTTCTGACTTACTCCAAATATTAACAGGATGTGCATTGTAGGAAAGCCAGTGGCATAGCTGAGCTTATTTTAGCTAAGAAATTCCCTGCGTTAGAAAGCAGGGATGTTTCTTGTCTATTTGGAATAGATATATTAACACCTTGCCATAAAACAAGTCAATAGGCTCTACCATGAAAACAAAGGAAGTTTAAAACTTAATGCTGTTCACACAAATAGTTTTGAAAAATCTGCATTTGAAAGACTAGACCTTAAAAATATTTAATTTATATGACATTTATCTAATGCTATTATGAAAGATAAAAGTATCTTAAGAACTGTTATTTTTATCTGTGCACCATCCAACAATATAAAATCTAAACATATTTTCTACATAAGCATTTGAAAAAAACACTGCTCTTACCTTCTCTGCCATTGTTTTCAGCTACTACAGGCATCACTAGATCTTGGTCAACTTATTTAATGATGTGATAAAAGCTTTAAATATTGTTTTTGTATTATATATTTTTCCAATATTTTACAAATATTTTATTTTTTATATGGACCTGTGTAATATATTGAACATAAAATATGGGATTATCTGTGACACCCTACTTTATATAGCTGAATGAGTAAGACATTCTATGATATTATATTTCAGATTGATAATATTTTGGATGATCAATCTCGAGGTTTCTCTAAATTATATCATGAGGCAATATTATAAACTGTGTTTTCTTCTCTGTATACTTGTGACAATGTCAATAAGAGAAATGCTTGATAAGCATTTTCCTAATAGTACATGATACTACTTTACACCTGATGTATTTCTTTTGAAAATTTTAACAAATGAAATTAAAGTGACATATTTAAAATTTATTGCATAGAGTTTATATAACACTGTGTTGTTTTATTTATACTGAAGTAAAGAATCTTATTTTTGTGATCACTTGTGCTTCCAAATGATTTAAGAGAAAAACAGGATATGCTTTTGTGAAATTCTACTATGGGAGGCTATCCTCTGAAAAGTGATCTGTGATGATCAATGGCATTTTTTCTTCACCTCAATCTGTGTGACTTTTCAGAATATTGATTTCATTGGATGCATGCTTATTAGTATGGGTGATGACAGCTGTGTGGTTTGTTGATGACTGTAAACATGAACTTGAACTTTGTCACCAATTTCATTGTTAAATATATTCTTTTAAATTTCTCCCTTTAAACATATGGTTTCAAGAAATACTGTTTCACTTTACCTCTAACTCATGTAAAATGTATAAATTCAAAAATGATACAGAAGCACATCAAATTTAACTCAAAGTTAAACAGAGAAACAAGGTGTGAAACAAGTAAAGCTGAATTTTGCACTATTGTTTGCTAATGTTTATACTGTCATTGTATACAAACAGGACATTAGCCAGTTCATCATCATCATTACTGGTAAAAATACTTACTGAGCAGCCATCATGTGCCAAGATTATGCCTCAGAATGAAGATGCACCCAGGAAGGTAAAGAGGCAGTCCAGGCTCTCACCATGGAGGCTTTAATTTAAATCAAATGTTTGTCTCACCTCCTAAATACAGAATTTTCAAACCTGTCTCCTTACAGCATAGCCTTTTCTTTAAAAATTGATGCCAACTTGCAAATTAGATTCTTTACCTGATATCTCTCTTTGTTTTACCTTTCGCTCTCTGAAACAACATTCTAACCCCCAGGCCCACCCAGGATCTGTGGAGCACATCTGAAAAACCTCTTTGGATTTCTCATTTTACCTCCATTTAATTTGAACTCTCACATGCACTTCAGAAACAAGCGTACCACACAACAGTCCAAAGACGACAGTGAAGGCCTGTTTGAATAAATACTTCTCTAGCACAAATTCATCCATTTGTTTGTACATACACAAACTATTTAGTAGACATTTCCTGGGGGGAGCAGGTTCTGGGCTAAGCAAACATGAAAAAACTAATAATCTCAGACTTCAAGTTGCTTAAAAGATGCCAAGAGAAAAATAGAACTAACATGCAGCAATAACGAAAAAATGAAAATTTATTTATTATCCTATGCTGAATTCGGTAAATTGTTTCAATGATATTTTACTAGAGGCTAACAAGAATACAGCCATTGCTAATTTTTTCTGAGGAAGAGTTTGATTCTTAAGAAAAGACAGTGCATCCTCAATATCAAATGTGGTCAAAACAAGTAAAAGAGAGTAGGAGTTGGTGAATTACTAGAAACAGAAATAAATCTCCATGAGTAAAGCATTTCAGTGATGTTGGAACATATTTGCCTTAACTTCATAAGATGTGGTTCAAAGTTTGTGCTACACAGGTCCCCATTTAAATATTTTAGTAATGAACATTACTGGTGCTTTCAGTATGCTGGGATCCAAATCAGTCAATTATAGTGTATATAATGTATTAATCCTGTTCTATAAAAGAAATAAACCTTGGAGGTTTTATAGAAGATGACTTTAATTTTATTAATTAGCTATCTGTAATAGGGCATTTTAATTTGAGTCATTAGTAAAATTGAAAAAAATTATTTTAGTGTTATGAACAAATATTCATTTCAAAAAAATACTTTAATTTGAAAATTAAACATAAATAACAATGTCACTTTGTTTTCTGGCTACATTTCAAAACTTTCATAACTTGCATATATCTTTTACATGCAAAATCTTCAATTAATATTTGTTGGATATTTCTTAGTCAAGTCACATAATAATTTAAAATAAAATTTAGAACTTTAAACAAATATATATATTTCAGGTAATAATTATTTGTCAATGCAAATTGTATTAAAATATTGCCTTCATATAGTAGTCATATTTATTTTGGTCCTTACAGATAATACTCTAAAAGATTTTCTTTAAGTATCAGAAATCATACCTTTAAGATCATTGTTGGAATATTGAACAATAAATAATAAAAATATTTTACTATTCAGTAACATGTAATTAGTCTATAACAATTTCAGGATATGATATTTCTATTAGAATACATGTACATTTTAAAGACTGAAAAGGAGAATAAACGCATGTAAATCAGTGCTATCAACCAGAAGTAAGGTCTGTGCACTAGTATTTGCCAAGCAAATAAGATAGAGGAGAGAAAGAAGCATGTTTATTTCACATTAGTATTTTCACTTTTCTCAATAAAGGTAATTAGAGGTTTTTCAGCAACATAAAAGTGACTTCCTCCTTCACATCAAAATGATGTTGAGAAGAAAGAAGTCATATTACTTTGACTGATAAGACAGGGAGATAATAGAGATGATTAAATGATGACATGTGCAGATTCTTGGCTCTGCTGGTACACTGCAGGGTTTAACTATACTTAACATGGTAATCAGGTAATACACACATCGAAATCATCCTAAAGCAAAAGTTCTTTAACTAGCATATTAAGTTTCATGGATCCTAAAAGAACAATGGTTCATTCTCCTGTTGTTTTGTATAGGTTTGTTCTGAAGGGGAGGTGGCCAGACCTGTCAGGGGAGGACGTGTTTGGTCTCTTTGTGTGGTATTTATAGCCAGGTCTGGTTAATGTCAGTCTTCACTTTATTGGTATTCTCTTAAATCCTGAAATTTTACCCAGACTTTTCCTTATAAGCCCAATCTTCTCAGAAAAACTCTACATAAATTTTCAGCAATATAAAAGTTTTTGCTTTTTCCTCACAAAATATTTTTCCTACTTGTCCCTATATTGTAAATGCTTATTGTAAATTTCACCTAAGATCTCAAGTTCAACTTGAGTATCTGCCGCTTATATACACACATTCTTTTTTTCCCACTCTTTGGTAACAAAAACAAACAAAAATCCTTTTTCAGAGTCCCAAAGACTGATTTTTTTTTTTTTTTTTTTTTTTTGGATAGTCATTGTTGGTAATGGAAGTGGAAAAAAAAATCAATCAACTACAAGAGAGATGTGACCATAGCTTGTGTATTAAAGTTATTTCATTCTCCTTTTAAATATATAAGATGAAATAATTCATAACATGAACATGGAAATAAGATCACATTTTTGTTAATTCATGCTTTATTATTTTGAAAAATGAATTCTTCAGCATTTTTAAAGAATAAGTATCTAGAATCTCAACAATACTCATGGGTTCCTTAATTATAATCCCAGAGACTTTTGTCTTTCTCTTTTAGTTGTCTTAGTTTGGTTTGTAATAGAACAATGTATCTTCTTATATATTAGTTAAGATAAAGTGCAAACAAGCAATTTAACAAAGAAATAGAAGGTGCCATATTCTATCTCTGTCTTTCATTAACAGCAATTATATATTGATATTCTTTTTCAAAAAAAAAAAGGAGTCAGAATTTTTTTAGAAATATAGTAAATAGAAATTAAAGGCCATTTCTGTAAAAAAAGTAAGTCCACATTAAAGGCAGAAGGCCACTGTTGGGCTGCTTCCTTTTGATTATCATCTCTAAAAAAAAAAATACAAAAATATATTGTTATTTTAATTTGCAAGGCAAGTGATGATGGGAGGTTAAGAAAAATATTAATTTGAAAATTGTTTTTTTTAATTCACTATTAAGATAACTAATGATAAAATTCATAAAGATTTTAACTCTGGTGCATTGAAAAATAATAATAATATTTTTTAAAATTACCAACAAGTAGAATATATATGTGTATTTATAGTTCACATATATACATATATATGCATATGCACTTGTAATTTTTTACCAGAATGTTAAATGATCTGTTAATTATTAATTTCTGTGATTAAGTTTTGATAACTATTCATGTTTCTACTGACAAAATTTTTTTATTTTCTAACATATTTTCATTATATTTTTATATTTCATGTCATTTAATTTGTAAGTTATAAATTATTATAAAACAACTAGTTATCTAAAAGAATTTCAAGTCAGTGAATATGTAATCTTTCTTGGATTATGGGAGAACTGGCATTTTATTATTTCAAGATTCATTATTTTTATTCACATTTTGAATAGTGTGGATAACTTTGACTCTAAATGTCTCCAATGCCATAAAAATAACCATCTTTTCACTGAATAATTTAACATGGAACCCTAGAAGCTGCTACTTCAGTGACTCAGATGGACTAGTGAAGTATTGGCCTATTTTTTTCCACCACCTAATTGTCAACATTAATTTTCTCTCTCCTGCTGAGCCAGTTCTGTGATCTGGTCTCTACTTCTGACCCCAAATTATTTTCCCCCCAAATCTGGTGGTGGTAGTTGTTGTTTTAGTATGTGGTAAAAATCTAAATGTGGTAAAAATCTAAATTGACTTTTAATCTTCGATCACATTATCCAAAATCTATTGCATTTACCCTCCTACTGACCAGACAAAAATTTCTTAGTGATGCTTTTCTCCCCTAGTCTAGGTGTCTTATATTACTATGTATAGACCAAGTCTTAAATTATCTGTTACCTAATACATGAAATGCCAAACATTGGAAATAAATATTATTAACTTTATAAAATTAGTCCTTTTGTCTAAGAATTTTACAACCAGATATCCTAATAAGAGACTCTTATTGAATGTAAGTATAACTTTCTTTATAAAACCAAGATTGATAAACTTTCCTCAAAAAAAATCTTTTTAGAAACTTGAAAGTAAAGTCATATCCATAATTGAAAATTCCAAGGATAAAATCAAATGAGCCAAAAGGATAATTCCAGGTACCAAAGAATAGTTCAGTAGTTCCCACAATATGAACTTCAATGTTATCACAGGGAGCTCAAAGCTTTTAGCCATGCTTGATAAACTGTACTTTCACATGAATGTAACAAATCCAAAGAACTATAATATTTTAAAGAGTAATAATATTAAAATTTATTGAACATATTAAACATTCTTTTTGGGGCCAAGTGAGGTATCAGGGATTGAACTCAGGGGGCATCCTCAGCCCTAGTTTGTATTTTATTTAGAGACAAGGTCTCACTGAGTTGCTTAGTGCCTCACTTTTGTTGAAGCTGGCTTTGAACTCACAATCCTCCTGTCTCAGCCTCCCCAGTTGCTGGGATTACAGGAGTGCACCACCATGCCCAGTTTACTATTCTTAAGTGTTTTGATTTTTATATGCTTTCCCTAATGAACACTGAGAGTATCTTAGGACCCAAAAGAGTTTATTTAAAAACAAAACAAAACAAAACAAAAACTCTTCTTTTGAAAAGTATCTTTTATTTAAAATTCATTTTGTTAATATTACTAATAATGTGCCTGAAAATAGAGCTTGACTGATGAGCAGAGTTATCCCTAATCTCCAAGTTCAAAGGTACTGCTGCAGCAGCTCATGCTCTGCTTTGAGAATCTGATCGTCAGCAGAGCCGCTGGGTCCAGCAGGGTATATCTCATGTTGTTCCTTGTGCAAGGTTCAGACCTGCAGGCTCTGGTTACAGAAACTGGGGTGCTTGGTAAATGAATTTCTACCTCCAGTCTGAGAAACACTTAAGGGTTTTTTCTTTTTTTCTCTATTTCATTATTATTATTTTTTAACGTCTCCCCCTCATGATTGCAGCTTGTCTGTCTCAAGACTGCCCTGCTTCTCTTGTGGCAGCCTGTCTGTCCTCAGCTCTGCCCTTAACGTTTGAAGTGGTGTCTTGGTGTGACCGTGAGCAAAGAAGTATGCAAAAAAACAAAAATTTGTTTGCGAGATACATTTTTAAAAATCTTTCAAAGCACTTCAAAGAATGTTTTAGTTTTCTAAAACCTTTTGAACTTGTAATAATTCAGAATAAGAATGAGTTTCACATTATTAAAATTCCATATGAATAATTGGACCAAAAATATGCACTTTTAAAATACACTTCAATGTAATATTTTGTATTGTCTGAGTCTGGCATCTAGTAACATCTAAATACCTAAGGATTTAATTGATTTGAGAGCTGAATAATTGTATCAGTATCATAATAAAAAAGATACACATATGAGGGAAGTAGTCTCAAATATTAATTTTCATATATTGACCCAGACTATATCATTGATTTTAATGACAAAAGAATTTCAAAATAGCACGTGTGACATTTTGGATTAAATTTAACATTTAGAAAACAATATGACAAAATCTGTCATAATGAAGTAGATTTATCATGATCTCCAAACCTGTGTTTTTTAAAGTAAACCTTTCCCACATATAATTGTCTACATAAAAGTCTCCCATAATATGGATCATAGTATAATTGGAAGTCTACCCTCATTCTTCTGGCCTAAGAACACTTGCCCTGCATCTATCTCTTGGCCTGATGTCTATTTTCTCAAGGAACCGGCTGTTACCTTCAAATCTTTATTACATCTCCCTATCAGTGAAACCCACCTAAAGCCAGACCCTGAAACATCTCTAAATTAAGCACAACCATGAGTTTGCATCTGCCAACTTCCAGGATTTAAGAGTAAAAAATAGTAACGGGTTTTGTTTTTGCTTTAAGGGAGAGGAGTAAATTTAGCCTGGAAAATTAATTTTGTTTCAGCTGAAAAATTATTATTGATATTTTTTCAACAAGTTTGTCCATTGTAAACTTTTACTTCTAACTTTCATGGACACTGAATCTTTTTCCTTTCCAAAGACTATGGCCTGATACTTCTGCTAAAAGTCTGTATTTCCTAGCACTTACTTATTGCTCCTGAAACCTTTGTCAATCATTCTGTCTTTCACAGGCTGGATTGCATCATAATTTTTTAAAAGGTCTTCAAAAATTAATTTATGCTTTCATTATGGAAATATTTCTTGGTTTTAAGTGAAAAATATAATAACGGTGATATGAAAGAAATGGATGAGGAAGGAAATACATAGCATATCAAAATTGTAATGAGCTAGAGGTATAGCTGAGCAGTAGAGGCACTTGCAACATGCTCAAGGCCAGCACCTTGAATCACCTAGGGAAGAGTTACCCAAAAGCAATCATATTTTTGAAAGCAGTTTGGGAAAATCCTTACAATCAAATCAAGAAAGGCATGCTGAAAGATTAGTGAAAGATGTTAGTAAAAAATATATGTTACTAGAATCTATGCTGCACCAGGGTAGGGTTTTCTAGTTTGACATAGCTCTACCCTTAGCACTTAATATGGTTCTAGTTGTTGCATGAGTGACTAGATTTGTAAGATTCCTCTATACAATACATAATATTAAATTTGCAATGTATTAAACACTTAGTATTTAAAATGTATTAATAGAGATAGCATAATAATGAGAAAATTTAATTTACTGTTATTTTAATTTCTAATATGGCATATGTGTCTGTGTATATATGAATGTTATGTGTAACTTTGTTCTCCATAGTTCTTTGAAATATTTGCATGACCTATTTATAGCTATATTATACTTTTAGAGTAGAGAAAGAGTTTTAAAATATAAAGAAATGGAAAAATTCCAAAGACAAAAAAAACTTATTTGAATGTGCTATGATTTTAAAGTTTGTGTGCCAAAATGAACCCACTATGAGCAAAATTAAAATCCAACTACCAACTGAGTTTTAATTTTGCTATATGAGAAAGGTTTAATCCTCTGAAAGTATAAAGTGGGCTTTTAAGTATTTTTAAACACTCCTATGAGAAAAATAAGCAATAACATAAATAATTTCAACAAGTCACAGAAGTAACTATTGGATATACATTAAAAATAGTAAATTGATAATAATTACTTTATTAACAATTTTAAAAATCCCAAACTATTTTATAATACCTAATATTGAAAAATGTGAGATGAAATGGATTGTTTCACCCTTTTAGAGGTGTATTAAATATAGAAAGGTTTCTAGGAAACAATTGGGAAATATAAATTAAGATACTTGAAATAGTTAAACTGTTTAATCTGGTGACCTATTTCTCAAAAAATTTTCCCAAGGGTAGGGAGGGAGAGCATGGGAGGAATAGATAAATTCTAGATAGAAAAGAGGAGAGGGAGGAAAGAAAGGGGGCAGGGGATTAGCAAGATTGGTGGAATGTGATAGACATCATTATCCAAAATACATGTATGAAGTCAGGAATTGGGTATCAACATACTTTATATACAAACAGAGATATGAAAAATTGTTGTATATATGTGTACTAAGAATTGTAATTCAAAAAACAGTACATGTATAAAGACATGAATTGTCATGAACATACTTTATATACAAAAATGAAAAATTGTGCTCTATATGTGTAATAAGAATTGTAATGAATTCTGCTGTCGTGTATTTAAAAAAAATAAAATCAATTAAAAATTTTTTCCTAAGAACATTATCAAAGATTTTGTCAAGAATTTATATTTAGTAATGTTTAGTTTTATGTAGAGTCATATATAAGAGTAAAATAATAGAAAAAACTTAATGTCCATGAATTGGGGGTTGAAAATTTTATCTACCCAATGAAAATACAATGGAACACTTAAAACTTATGTTTAAACTAATATTTAATTATATTAAACAATGCCTCTAACAATACCAGATATGCACTATCATCTCAGTCATTAAATAAGCAATGTATAACATTTAGGTATGTGTAAATAGTTTTTTTTAAATAATGGAAAAGGGCAGAGTAAATTATTAAAAGAAATTTCCTTATGGGTACTTAATTTATATCCTTAAGTTCTTCATATTTTTCTATACTTTTCCATTTTTTTGCTGTACTTAATCCATATTGGTATTTTGGTAAATCCATAAGTAAGAGATAAGTTAAACTCCAAAATGCCATTATTTTAAGTGAATCCTTTGAGCCTCTTTATCAATGCTGCATGAAACTTACCATGCCTGGCCATATTTCAAATTCATTTAATGACATTGTAATTTCTCAATAAAGTATCACTTACTATAATAAAATGTGAATTTTGAAATTTTATTTCCCAAATTTAAATCCACAAAAAAATTAATTAGTATTTGATCTTTCTCAACAATCTTCCCTCTACCATCCTCACTGATATAATTAAATTTTGTTATTTATTTATTTATTTTACAGTAGAATGTATTTTGAAATATTGTACATAAATGTACAACTTCTCATTCCTCTGGCTGTACGTGGTGCAGAATCACTCCAGTAGTATAATCATTCATGTATATAGCATAATAATATCTGTCTCATTCTATAGTCCTTCCCATCCCCACAACTCCACCTCTCCCATCATTCTTCTCTACACAAACCAAAGTTCCTTCATTCTTCCCTATCCAACCCCGCACCCCCATTGTAGTTCAGCATCCACTTATCAGAGAAAACATTCTGCTTTCAGTCTGGGAGGATTGACTTATTTCACTTAGTATGATATTCTCTAGTTCCATCCATTTACCTGCAAATGCCATAATTTCATTTTTCTTTAAGGCTGAGTGATATTAATTTTTTTAATGAACCATTAATGTATTTTCTTTCTTGTTACTATAACCTAGATCAAGAACTTGATTTTATCTCATTCCAGTCAGAATGGCAGTTATTAGGAATACAAACAACAATAAGTGTTTGCAAGGATGTGGGGGGAAAGGTACACTTTTACATTGCTGGTGGGACTGCAAATTGGTGCGATCGATCTGGAAAGCAGTATGGAGATTCCTTGGAAAACTGGAAATGTAACCACCTTTTGACCCAGCTATCCCACTCCTCAGTTTATACCCAAAGGACTTAAAAACAGCATACTACAATGATGCGTTCACATCAATGTTTATAGCAGAAAAATTCACAATAGCTAAATTGTGGAACCAACCTATATACCCTTCAATAGATGAATGGATAAAGAAACTGTGGTACACAATGGAATATTACTGAGCATTAAAAGAAAATAAAATCATAACATTTGTAGGTAAATGGATGGAATTGGAGAATATCATGCTAAGGCAAGTAAGTCAATCCCCAAAAAACCAAAGACCAAATGTTTTCTCTGATAAGTGGATGCTAATCCACAATGGCGGGTGGGGAGCATAGGAGGAATGGAAGAAATTTGGATAGAGCAAAGGGGAGGGAGGTTCAGTGAGGGGGCATGGAGGTAGTAAAGATGGTGGAATGAGATGGACATCAGCACCCTAGGTAAAGGTATGAAGACACAAAGGGTGTGACTCTTCTTTGTATACAACCAGAAAAATGAAAAAAAGAAAATGTGCTCCTTTTGTGTACTATGAACTGAAATCTATTCAGCTGTCATATATAACAAATTAAATGAAATAAATTAATTAATTTAAAAAAGAATTTGATAATAATTTGAAAATATAAATTCTACAATTACTACTATTTAGGCTCAGCTTTTAAAAACGTATTCTTGTGATTTTCATTTGATAAAATCTTATTTCTTATTTACCAAAATGTTTACACTTCAGAACTTCTTTTCTCTGGGCAACTAATTCTGATAACATTTCTTTTTATTCTTGCTTGTGGAAAGGGATGATTTTGCCATTTCTTTTTTCTTTTCTTTTAACTAGTACATAAAAATATGAAAATTGTACATATTAGTGAGGTGCCAAGTAATGCTTCAATATACATATTCAGTGTGTATATGTTGTGTAACGGAATTTCTGTATGGAAATGGTTGCAGTCTATATCTTGAAAATCAATCTTTTTAAAAGATTGTTTATTTAATCAGCTAATTTATAGAGGGTCTCTCCAGCACATCATGCTACCTTGGGCTGAAGATGGTGGAGAGAGGGCAGAATTCTGATGTGTTCCATTTGCTTGTCTGTTTCCTCAACTTTAGGGACATGAAAGTTATTTGCCTACTTCTCTAGTAGAAGTCAATTTGCCATTGATCCTGGACAACAGTTAAAAATGCTAATTCTTTTCACTATAGTTCCATGGGACAGAATGAGCTAGCAAAATGTTTATATGTGCTAGTAAATACCCCTTATAATGTTCCTACTTTAATAAGAAAGTTCTTTGTGATCAAGGTCCGTGTTTTCTACTAGTTCTGGATAGTGCCTCATATAAGCTGTGCATTTATTATTGATAATGATATTTTAATACACATTAACTTTGAAATACTCATAAAGACAGATGCCACTTTATATGGCATTACCTTTGTAATATCCAAAATAGCATAGAAAAATAAAAAGGCAGGTTATTTTAAAAGAAACCAAATGATTTGCCTTGTACTCTCCTGTTCTCTGAGTAGTAAAAATTTAAACCAATGCAGGATATGCAATGTGAACCACAAGGGTGTAATACTATGTCATAAGAAGTTTAAAATGTTCACTATTTAAACTGGCTTTCAGTACTGAAGCTGCATTCGTTTTTTTTTTTTTTTAAAAGGTACACTCTTTATGTTGATATTTTGCAGACTTATTCATAAAAAGTAAAACTATATCCAAAATGAATTACTGTTGCCAGCTGTTTTTCTATTCAATCCTCTTTTTTTAATCATCTTTTCATTGCTCATTGAAGGGCTTTGCCTATAAAATTTTAAGAAGTTTCGCTTAAAATAGGTACATTCACTAGAACTAGCCTCTTAAATAGGATTTAATGTAACTATTGATAGAATAATACATAGTAATAAAAACGTGCAGTTGTTACTGCAGCAGTACCATATTTGTATCATTTCATATCCTATATATGTTCTGTGTAAAATTTACTCACAGGAACCCTTCAGAGTCTATTCCTGTTTAGATAATTTAAGAATTACATTGCATTTAAAATAGCACTCAAGAATTTTATCAATATTTTTACATATCTAGTTGATTTTTTTTTTGTTATTGAGATATCTAGTTTTTCTTAGAAGATATATGAACACCAATAAATAATGATATATTCAGAATTATAGTGAGTCACTATGTTTTGAATCAAGAATATTAACTTGTATTGTGTTCATTATATGAATTGGACCAGATGTCAAGTGAATGAATAAGGAATAATACATGAGATTATAGAACATTAATATATTTAAAACATAGCAAGGTAGATGCATTTTTCCATATTGGATTTTTTCAACAAAACTTTTCTCACATCTATATTGTTTTGGTTTTTAAGGCATGCATCTAAATATGTTTTTTAAAGACATTTTTACATGCTCAAATTAGTAATGCTTAATTTAAAACCCAGTCCCAAATGCCAGATGTTTTTCTATTCAATTTATAATTTTACTCTTTATTCACATTCACATGTCTGAGACTAATTGGCAATACACATAAGTATATATCTCCTCTAGCAAATAATTTTAATGCCAAATTCCACCACTTTAATCTATATAACTAATGGTAGATCTAACTTTTCAGACTATATTTCTTTTTAAAACATTTTCTGAGCTTTTATTGACTTATGATATACCACTTACATTTTCCTTTTTAGTTTCCTGCAACCTCACAATTGTTTCCCTTTAACCTTCAAGTATTTAGGTCTTCTACTCTTTTTAACAAGTTTTTAGAAAACCAAATCACATAGCACTACCAGAAATTCAACAATCTTTCATGTAACTCAAATTTTGTCTTTCCTGACCATAAAAATTAAGTTCAAGAATTGAGGGGTCAATTTGAGTAACTGGAAAGGATTGATGAATATAATAAAATAATAAAAAAAATATACATAAAGAAAAGGCTGCAAACTGAAATGCCTAGAAAGGATAAGTACATGATTAAAATAAATGAACTGAGATCTGTGTAGGACACTAGGGAGTGGTAGGGACTGTGTCTAAATAAAGAATACATATCCCATCCAGAATGCTGCTGCCTTTCAAATCTAAACAATTAACTATCTATATCAATTCTAAACCACTGACCTCATGATCCATAAATTCTTAATTTTAATTTAAAAAAAAAGTAAAACTACACAGTTAATATTAAACACTCCAGACATTTCTGAATTAGAGGCATTTTATATTTTAAAGAAATTCATAAGTCAGTGAATAACATAAACCTATGGAGACAAGTTAAAAATTCAAATTAATTAATATTCCCTCATAGATATATGTACTAATGATTTTAATGAGGTAAGGAGATCATTATTAAAACCAGTAATTAAATTTGACATCTCAAATATAAACAGAAGACTAATGACGTAATTCTCTTATTAGATGAGACATGATTTATATGGGCTCTTACAGGTCATCTGCTTAACTTTCATCCAATGCGAAATCTTTCCTACCTCCCCAAGGGGAGGCTAATACCCTACTCACCCAATTCTGAGATTCAGTTCCTACTGATCTCAGAAATCCTGCAGAACTCACAGAACAAAATGATGACTTGAGACTCTGTATGCTCTGGATATTGTGTTTAGCCTTGTACATACAATCTCATTTAATCTTCAAAATAAGTTTCTGAGGACACAGAGGCAAACCCCCAGAGATACAGTCATCCAATACACAAGAAAAATGCCAAAAAAAAAAAAAAGTTGCAGAAAATACAGACTTTTAAAAACATCGTCCTAGGAAAACTGAATATCCATATGTGGAAGATTGACACTAGATCTCTCTCTCTCTCCCTGCACATACGTTAAATCAAAGTGAATAAAAAAAAAATGAATCAAAGACTTAGGAATTAAATAAGAAACTTGGTAACTGCTAAAAGAAAAAATAGGGTTCACATTCCAATATATTGGTGCAGGCACTCACTTCCTTAAAAAGACCCCTGTAGTGCATGAAATAAAACCAAGAAACATAAGTGGGAGACATCAAATTTACAAAGTTTCTGCAGAGCAAAGAAAACAAGAGCTTGAAGAAACAGCCTACAGAATGGAAGAAAATTTGTCAGCTACTACTTGGACAGCTGGTTGATATCCAGATATTCAAAGAACTCAAAAAACTTAACACCAAATAAACAAAGAACTCGATTAATAAATGGACAAAAAAAACTAAACAGACATTTCTCACAAGAAGAAACACAAATGGCCAATAACTATATTTTTAAGAAGTTCAATATTCCTAATAATCAGCAAAATGCAAACCAAAACTACACTGAGAATTCATCTCACTTCAGTTAGAATAGCAATCAAGAATACAAACAACAATAAATGCTGGTGAGGACTTGGGGGGAAATGTACACTTATAAATTGTTGGTGAGAGTGCAAATAAGCACAACAACTTTGGAAATCAGTATGGAGATTCCTCAAAAGACTAGAAATAGGTCTAGTCTTTCCTAGTCTTTGACTCAGATGTTCCACTCCTTTGTTCACATCAAAAAAAAAAAAAATCAGCATACTATAGTAATGCAGGCTCAACACTATAGTAGTGCAACTCACAATAGCCTAGTTATGGAATCAGCCCAGGTGGCTGTCAACAGATGAATGGATTAAAAAAATGTGCTATATATGTGCAATGGAGTTTTACTCAGCCATAAAGAAGAATGAAATTATGGCATTTGCTGATAAATAGATGGAACTGGAGAAAATCATGCTACATTAAATAAATCAGACTCAAAAACCCAAGAGGTGAAAGTTTTCTCTTGTGTGGAGAAGATAGACCAAAATAAGGTATAAAAGGTGGAGGGAATTCCATGAAAATGAAAGTGAGGTCAGTGAAGGAGAGGAAAGGGATCGAGAGAGGAAGGAAGGGTGGGATAAGAAAGGAATAATGGAATAAAATAGACCAAATTAAGCTATGTACATATATGAATATATCACAGTGAATACGATCTTTATGTACATCTATAAAGCATCAATGTAAAAAAATATAAATAAATAAATAGAAGGAAGACCAGTAGAGTAGAAGCAAGGAACAGGGAGAAAGGGAGGGAAAGAGGAAGTACTGGGGACTGAAATGGAGCAAATTATATTCTAGTGCATGTATGATAATATCAAAATAAGCACCACTATTATGCAAAACTATAATGCACTAATGAAAATATTTCAAAAATACTGTGACTTTCTGAGATAGGTATTATTATCCCCATTTTTCCAAGTAAGAAACTTGCAAAGCTCAGAGAAGTTAGGAACCAACCAAGGATAAACATCTAAATTAAAATACAAGCCATTTCTGTACCAAATTGTAACACTTAAAAACCACCAAACTTTTGATTCTAAATATCTATCCAACTGGATGCATATGAGTAATCTACAACCAAAACAAAATTTTTGCCAACAAATTTAAGCAAATTAAATTTTTGCTATAATCATATATATGCACCATGCATATTGGTGAGACTTGCTATTTAGAATATTGCATTGAGTAAAATTTTTATGATCTATATTCATTAAAGAGTGTGGTACAGTTTACTTATGGTGAAACTATAGGAAAATATTGAATCAAGTTAATAATAAAAACTTCGTGTTTACCAAAAGCACAGATAATGTTTTCTTTTGATTATAAGAGACCAAAGAATGTATCATTTTCTAACCTTACTTTTACACAAGATTAATTAGACTTCTAGTTTCCAGTCCAGAGCATGAAAAACTTGGACATTATCATTCCAGTCCTGACATTAAGCAAAAATACTGAAGAAAGTGAAAATCAAACATTTTTCTCAGGTCTATCTGAGAAATTAGACCAAAAAGTAAGCGCCTACCTTCAAAATTAGTTAGATGGATGGATGGAGAAAATCAGAAATTACACTTCTGCTGGAGTGCTGTGGTTGGATATTATGTGTCCCCTGAATAGCTCGTATATTAGAAACACGATGTCCAATGCAGTAATGTACAAAGGTGAGACAATTAGATTAAAAGAGCTATAGCCTTATCAGTGGATTAATCCACTTGATATATTAATAATTTAATGTACTACTGGGTAGTAACTGCAGAAAAATGGGGTATGACTGGAGGAAGGTCACTGGCGGTGTGCCCTTGGGTACTATGTTTTGTCCCTGGCTCCTGTTGTGTTTTCTCTTTTTCCCTACCCGCCCCGACTCTTTCTGACTCAAATGAGCTGAACAAGTTTCCTCTGCCCCTCCCTTCCACTATGATGTCTGCCTCATCTCAGGTCCACAGGAATGAATTTAGCTGACCATGGACTGAACCTCTAAAATCATTATCCCATAGTAAATGTCTCCATTTCTAAGTTGCTCTTGTCAGGTATTTTGGTCACAGTGATAAAAAGCAAACTAAAACTTGGAGCCAGTACAAGTGAGAAATCCTTAAAATTGTAATTTGCAAACTACTGGCAGCTCAGTTTAGGCAAGTTTGAGAGTTGGGAACTGTTGATTGTAGGGGGTATTATGGTTTGAATGTTTTTGCGCTCTCCAAAATCCATGTTGGTATTTAGTTCCCACTGCAACAGTATTCAGAGGTTCGGCCTTTGAGAGGTGAATGGGATTAGGTGTCCTTAGGCTTGATGCCTTTTCCTCTTCCATTTTCTACACAAGAGGATACAACATTCCTCCCCTCCAGAGGAGGACACAGCCCCCACCAGAGAATTCAACCTGCTGGCACCTTGGTATTAGAGTTTCAAGCCTCCAGAATTGTCAAAAAATTAAATTTAATTCTTTAGAAGATACCCAGTCTCAGTCAGGTATTTTATTATAGTAGCACAAAATGTACTGTGACAAGAATGGAGAAAACGTGCACATTCCCTCTGTGTTTTTTTCTCTCTCAGAACTTGTCAGAGAATGTTAGGGGAAAAAAAGCTTCTCATGCTCCCAGAAGGGAAAAAGAAAAATAACCACTTTGAAAAATGTCCTGAGAATTCTGTTCTTAAAAAAACCTGCACTCAACAAAAACTATTTTATCAGATTCTGAGTGGGGTATACTTCGGGCTTCATCAACCTGAAAGAAAAGAAAAACTCAACTCCATCTCCCTCATGTTTCCTCTCACCAAAGGGTAGGGAGCAAAATAAGTGACAAAAAATATATCCTTTTATAATATATAAATATAAGTTTAGGGCCATGAATTTGAACACACGTGGAAAGCTGAAAAGAGTAACCAAATTTCTAGACATTTTTCATCATTAGTGTTAGAAGTCCAGTGTGTTCCCTAAGGATTGATAACAGGAGAATCAATTCTGACTTACCATTTGTTCAGCCAAGAGCAGTCCTTCAAATCAGCATTCACTTCTCTGTCAGATAACTTTTTATGAGTCCCAATTTTTTATCAGTTAAGAGGAGAAAAAAAGAACCAGAGATGATAGACGTATAAAGCACATCAGAAACTTTAGAAATGTTATTACCAAATATTATATGTGATGACATTTTCTTTTTTCTAGTCATCTATTAATGGACATTTATTTGATTTTGTATCCTATCTACTGAGAATCACGTGTTTAAGCCAAGTTATCAAGTTTTTTTTTTCTTTTTAAAATTTCTTATAATTAGTTATACATGACAGTAGAATGATTTGGACACATCATACATACATGGAGTATAACTTTTCACTCTTCTAGTTCTACATGACATAGAATTACATCAGTCATGTAATCACTTATGAACATAGAGTAATTCATTCTACTATTCTTCCTACCCCCATATCCCCTCCCCACCCTGCATTCCCCTCTGTCTAACCCAAAGTACATCTATTCTCACCTAGTCCCCAACCCCTTATTGTCAATTAGCATCAGCACATCAGAGAAAAAATTTGGCCTTTTGGTTTTTTGAAATTGGCTTATTTTGCTTAGCATGATATTCTTCAGTTCCATCCATTTACTGGCAAGCCAAGTTATCCAATTTTTAATGTCAAAAAAACTTCATATGCATTATTTTTTACAGAATCTCCAACTTTGAGTAAAAATATATATACACATTGTCTAAATCAGTTAAATCTGGTTTGACATTTCAGAATCATTGAGAATAAATTCCAAATGTTTTCACTACAAAAAAAAAATCAATAAATATTTGAACAGATGGATATGTTAATTAGCTTGATTTAATTATTCCATGTTGTATTAATAAATGAAAATGTCATGTTGTATACTCTAAATATATACAACTGTAATCTATCAAATATACAATAAAAAACTTTTCAGCTAGTTTGAATTTTTAACATAATTATTTACCATTTGAAACTATTAAAGATCATATTTAATAGATAATGGCTGTTTTTATTATACCATATGGTTAATCATTTTTAGTCTTATGTGTTAAAATTTCTAATTATTTCTTATTGTCTTTTACATAGTATGCTTCCACAAAGGGTTTTTTTCTCATCTAAATTACTGAAACAATATTTTATGTGATGAAAAATATATTCTGAAGTATTATTTTAGGAAATATACATTGATATTACTTGTGACTCTACACAATTAATTTCTCTTACCAAGTTGGTTGATAACCTACCAATCACAAACACAAATAATTGCTACTTTAATGCCAAATATTCTTTGTTTTTAAGAGTAAACTGGTATAGGCTCTGAATCTGCATGCCACATTTTTCTGTTTTATTTCCTCCTTTTGTTTTATTTTTTGAACATATGGTTTAGGTAACCCAGGGCCTTCTCTACACTAGGCAAGTGCTCTTTGACTGAGCTACATCCCCAGACTTATTTTTTGTTAAAGTCATTGCTAATTTTCTAGTTACCATTTGAATCTCCATCCCCCAAATGTCTGGTAATATCATGTTGGTTTTTTTTTTTTTTTTTCTGTTTTGAGACTTTTTTATTATGTGAAATGTGATCTTTTTAGGTCATCTAAAATCCTTCAAAACTGAAAAGCTGATGTCCCAATAATAATGTTAAATGAAAGGAAAGAAATAGCTGAATGTAAATAACAAGATTCATGATGAAAAAGTTATGATGAGACTTGGTGGTCGTCTCCACAGCATCCTGTTTCTTCCTAGTGAGACAGAAGATGTACCCTTTTATGAGGATCCAGTCTTTTCCTCTGCTACCAGAATTGTTTCAGATATGATTCAATCACAGCAAATCTTAGTTCATACTTGGATGATTGAGGAAATAGTAATCTTTCTCTTCCCTCTGATACAGGAAGTTAGCATGTGTTCTTCGTGCTAAGAAATATTTTAGAAAACCCAATTGTCATTTCATTATAATTCAAACTTTAATTAATTAATTAATTTCCTGAGCTCACTTATCCAAAGTACAGAACAAGAATATGAGCATCTGTCTGGGTGACCTCAAAATCTCTGCTCTTACTTTCAATATCAGATGCCATTGCAATGTTTTCTTCCGCTGCCATGTTGTTTCTCTCACTATGCTGTGAACTCTAAGGAGTAAATCTACAGTTTAACTAATTTTGACCCCCAGTCTAAATATAGGCTGTAAACAGAACAGGTGAATAATAAATATTTGTTAGAATCAATGAGTTGAATTTTAATTTAACTACAACTTAGATAAACAAACCTTGATTAGAATAGGAGCTGCAAGCCTGGACTTTAATTCTACCTGATACCTACTTAGTCCCTGGAGAACATAAGGGAAAGCTCTTTGCAGATCTTTTCCCATATACCTCCCCAGATACAGGAAAGATCTGGGAGAATCCTGAAGTAGATATTGTCTTGGTACTAATAGGGAAGAGGAACAGCAATTACGGCAGAATCTGTCTCTCAAGGGAAGAAACGTTAATGAATAGGAGAAAGAGCAAGAAGACTACTGTTTTAGGGTACTAGAGGAAGCAGTCAGAGGAAGAAACAAAGGATGAAAGACATTATCCTTGGAGAAGAGGCAGGAATATGTCACAGGCCCAACACTATAGCTGAAAGAATGACAAGTACACTGTGAAGGCCTCACTCTGAACCAGTGCACAGTACCTACCCAAGATTCAGTCCTGACAAAATATCTGCAATGACTTTCTACTGTCTTCTTCCATCATCTTAAGAAGCATCAGGATACAGAGCTGTGTGGTCTACAATGTACAAATTATCTCTGAAAAACAGCACAAAGTGAACAAAGAGCAAAGAGGTAATCAGGAGAAAATAGCCCTGATAAACCAATCCACACATTCAACACAAATTACCACTAAAGAACGGTTTAGAGTATGGTGCTCTAGGGAAACCACAGCAACAGCAGATATTAAAGTCAGCTTACTTCCTGTGGAATTTAATAAAACTTCCACAGTAATCCCTGACAGTGGTGGTGGTGGGCGGGGGGCGGATGCGGGGAGGACCTCAGTATCTACTGTTTTCTTCAAGATGACCAGCTTTCGACAATAAAAGTGCAAGGTATAGAAAAATTCATGGGAAAAAAAAAAAAAAAACATCAAGAGAAAATACAGTCCTCAGAATCACTCTCACAGTTGGCATAGGTGTCAGGGAACTTAAACTAACCACGGTAAATGTGTTAAAAGCTCTAATGAGAAAGAAGAAAACATGAAATTTCAGATTAATCAGGTGGCTTCAGCAAAGTTACTGGCTCTAAAGAAAAATCAAATTATAGTAATAGAAATCAAAAGCAAATTATTAGACATGAAGAAAACTTTTGACAGATTCATCAGTAAGCATATTCAGTGCAGCAAGGAAAGAATAAGCAAACATGGAGAGAGAGTGATAGAAGTCACACAAAATGAGACACAAAGAGAAAAATCAGGCAAAATAAATAAATAAATAAGAGCAGAAGAGTACCGACAAACGTACCATGGAGTCCAATTTGTGTCTATTTGGAATCCTAGGAAAAGAAGGAAGATATTGGTCAGGAAAATATTTAAAATTTTAATGACCAATAATTTTCAAAAACTAATGATAGACAGCAACTAACAGACATGAAAACTTAGAAAAAATGATGTAAGATAAATACAAAATTTAAAAAAAAAAGAAGACAAAGGAAACAAGAAAGTCAGTTGAATACCTAGGTGTAATGAAACTGCCAAAAATCAAAGACAATATCTTGAAAAGCCAGACAAAGATGATGCATTACCATCTGTGGAATAAAGATAAAAATGAGGGCAAATTCCTTGTAAGAAAGGAATGGGAGATAACTGAGTAATGCCTTCAAAATACTAAAAGAAAAACAGAAATACCTTGTCACTCCAGAACTCTTTCTGTAGCAAAAAATGACATTTAAAAAAAATAATGAAGGACTATGAATGTGGTAGAGTGCTTGTCTGGCATGCATGGAATTGTGGGTTTGATACCCAGTACTGCTGATAATAATAATATCTCTTCACACAATGAAAAATAGAGGGGCATTTTTGCTAGCAGACATACTTAAAAAAAACTGAACAAGTACAGATTTATTGAAAGTGAAGGTAAAAGCAGCACTCTATAGGGTAGAGCAGAGTGGAATGAGCAAGAGAGAGAGCTTATGGCCAGAAATATAGAAATCAGCATTTCTTTTTTTTTTCCTTTTTTTTCCATTCTTTTTAGTTATATACAGTAGTAGAATGTGTTTTGACATATTAGACACGCATGGAGTACAACTTCATATTCATCTGATTGTACAAGATGTGGAATTACATTGGTGATGAATTCATATTTGAACATAGGAAAGTAATGTCCAATTCATTCTTTTCTATGCCTATTCCCCCCTGTTTTTCGTATTAGCCCATATTGTGAGTTAGCACTGGCATAACAGAGAGAACATTTGGCCTTTGGTTTTGGGGGGATTGGCTTATTTCACATAGCATGACAGCCTCCAGTTCCATCCATTTACTGACAAATGCTATATTTTTTTTCTCCTTATGGCTGAGTAATATTTCTTTTTAATCCATTCATCTGTTGAAGGACACCTAGGCTGGTTACATAGTTTAGCTATTGTGAATTGAGCTGGCAGACATATTTTACAAGAAATAGTCAAGGAAGTTCTTCGGAGTATGATGTCAATCAGAAACTTGAATGTATAGAAAGAAATAGAATGTGTCAAGAATGAAATATGTAATATTAATACAAAATGCATTTCTTTTATTCTGGTCAATTAGTCTAAAATGTAATTTACTTCCCAAAGGATAAATAGGAACAATGTACTCTATGTTTATGGTGTGTGTAATAGGAAAATTATGAAAATAGCACAAAACAGGGGAGGGGAGAATTGGAAATATGCTATTGCAAAGTCTGCATATTCTAGTCAATGCAGTGCAATTTTCTTAAAATGTAGATGTCAAATAATTTAATACTAAAACTCTAATAAGACCTGATTTATTTATTTATTTAGTACATCCTATACCTTTACCTTATATCCCTTTCATTCAGCTCTCCCTAATGTTAACATCACATCTACCATGAAACAGCCAACAATATTAAGAAATTATCATTATTATAACATTATAAACCTTTTTTTTTTTTTTGCAAATTACTATTAATGTCCCTTTTCTATTTCAAGATTCTGTCCACAGATCCACAGTGCAATCAGTTGCCCCATCTCCTTGGTCTCCTCCAATATGTGAAACTTCTTAAGTCTTTGTCTTTCATGATCTTGACACTTTTGAAGGATATTGGGAAGTTTATGGAATGTTCCTCCATTGTGGTTTGTCTATTTTCTAAGATTCTGGTTTTTTATTAAGAAAGCCACAGAGGTAACATACTCTTCTTTTCAGAGCATACCAGAGGGCACATGAGGTCAATGTACCTTGTTACTGTGATGTTAACCTTGATTGCTGGTTTAAGGTGGCCCACCCCAGGTTTTCCCCTGTTGTTTCTTTTCCTTTCTGTACTTCACATATTAGAAGTAAGTCCTCAGTCTAGTCCACACTAAATGGGATGTGGCCACACTCCTCCTGGAGATAAGTGTATCAAGGAATCAGGCTTCAATTTCTGAAGTGCATCTGTTAAAAACCATCCTAGCAATTAAAACATTTTAGTGGAGCATATAAGTTTGTAACATCCTCATACCTTTTGTATGAGTTGTCCTTTCTTCCCCACTTATTTAATCATTCATTCATTTATATCAGCATAGACTTTTCATTATTTATTTTACATCTGGGGACAATACTTCAATATTATTAATATTTATTTTTTCATTTGAATTTTTTTCCAATTTTGCCTTTTGGAAACCCTTTATTTTAGGTTGTTTATTGTCTCTTCCTGAAAATACCTCAGGTCCCCTTTCTCTTACTCCTCCTCTTTTCTTTTACATTTCCTTAATTTCACTCAAGATGCTCCAGACTCAGGATATGTTTTTCCTTCCCTAGCCCTAGACCAGCCACTCCTCCAGGAAACCCTGGCTCTTCTAACTGGAGTGTGGAATTAGAAAGGAAGGTCTGAGTGTCAGTTACATTTGTTGCTCATTGGATGTCACTGATTCCAGACCCTGTTAGCAAGCAGAGTTAGAAAATGTGTGTGTGTGTGTGTGTGTGTGTGTGTGTGTACACATATACACACAGAGAACTCTATTCTTATACACATGCATGCATTTATTTTTATATATGTCCAGCATACACACACTCCTGGATGATATCTACAACCCCAAACTAGTACTGACTACATGGTTCCATGGTTCCTTATAATCATTACCCCTTTGCCTATTTTCTTGATTTTGTTTGTGTGGTTATTTGTTGTTGTTGTTGTTGTTGTTGTTGTTTTTCCCCAGTGACTACTAGGGATTGATCTCAGGGCCTTGTGTTTGCGAGGCAAGTGCTCTGCTACTGAGTTAAATCCTCAGCCCTACCTTTGCCTATTTGAAATGTCATAATGTCAGAGTGAGAATTCTGACACTCTTTAACTATAATACACTTCCTTACAAATTCATCTCTAGTATACAATTTAAGTAGTTTTAGAACTGAAAACCAGTATCCTACCCCTGAACACAAATACTCTGTTCTGTGTGAAAATACATAGAATCAAACAGATGGTAATTTCTCTTTAAGGCAGCAATAACACTTTATTGATTTAAACAGAAAAAGTGAAAATAAGTTGTTAATATCAAAACAAATTTTCATTTTCTGAACAATTTAAAACTTTTCTGGCAAATAACATGAAATTATTTCAATGAACAAGTTTATGTATCTATGAGTATAATTACAGTAGTATGGTTTTTTTTTTTAACTTTGTTCATTTCAGTAAATCAAGGTAACACCAAGAAACTGTTGGTAATTACACAGATTGTGAGAAGGATTTTTCCCATGTAGAATGGACCAAAATACATATTTATTTAAAATAATTTCAATGCATATCACAAAAGAGTATGTTTCCCTGCATTTTATTTTTCTGATTCTAGTTGGTGGAAATGTATTAAATGACTAGAGCTGTAGACATTCTTCAGGATGAAGGAATCTTCAACAGGAAGAGGGGTTAAGAAGTTAAACCACAGCAACAATGCTGCATCAGTGAAAGGCATGTTCCCTTTCATTGGTGTAGTTTAAACTAGAAAACCTGTCATTGGAAAGAATAGCTGTTCTTTGAGTCATGGGTGGCAATGTAAGTCACAAGCTTATCCTGACTTTTTTTTTTTTTTTTCTGCCTGAAGCTCAAGTCCTTGATTCTCCTCCTGCTGATTCCCTGGAGCATTCTGGCGAGCTTCAGCTATTCATGCCATGGGGATTATCAGGACACAATTACAAACTTTCTTCTGTGTACGTTCCTGATTTTTAAATCGACTGACTTGTAATTTTAACTTTTTCCTATTGCCATCTTTAATCTGAGATAAGATGGAATTCGCAGTAGTCAAAATTCAAAACAAAACAAGACTGGTTTTAAAGTAAATTTGGAAAAACAGCTAGGCTGCTATTAGGCACTAGTAGTTTGGAGACCGTGAAGATGAATAAACATTTAGCATTAGTCATGAGCATCCTTAGGTCATGCTTTTGTTTTCCTCAACAACAACAATGTATCAATTAATAGAGAAAAAAAACATACTGGGGCATTGGAATACTTGTTCCAGGAGAATGAAGTTGAAGTGAAGAAGTTTGGATTGGGTTCAAAAATATTTGAAACTCTGCCTAGACTAAAGGGGACATAATTTGATCTATTGCATGGCCAAATAAAAATGTTACAGAATGAGAGCATGATGTTCAGTTAATAGCCGAAGTCAGCCTACATCCTGGGATTTACTCATGTCTTCTCAAGAAATGCTTAAGAGCTTAAAGTATGCCTCAGAGGAAAAATTCTTTGAGGTTGGGATATATGCATTTTGTTACAGCCAACTGTCGAATCGAATGTGCCCACCTCCTCTTCTAAGTTCCATGGGTCTCCCAGCATTAACCTGGCTGGTCCAGGATCACCACTGGGGCTCTGCTGCCTCTCAGTAGCTCACTTAACTCTGCCTTGGAAATAAAACTATGGGAATCCACCAGGCCATACCCTCAGCAACTCCTACAGGTTTCCAGGCATTCCTTGGATCCTTCCTCACTCACCAAGGTCCTGGAGACTCCTTTCCTCACTGTGCTGGTGCCAGCAGAAGCCTTCATGAGGAAGAAAAAGGGGAGAAAGAGGCTTCAAATACTTTTAAAGAGTGAACATAAGCAGATCTCACAAGTTAAATGCTAATGTTCCAGAACAGTAGAAGCAAAATACTAGAAAAGTGTAAAGAATAAAACATCAAAAGTATCTACTGCTGTTTAGTAATGAGTTACAATCTGCTGGCTGCCCCAGTGTTCATGCATTTGAGGCTAAGAGGAATACAAACTCTCACAACAGGGAATACCTCCAGGGTTAAATGTGGATGGAGATATTGATCTGGAAGATAAAATAAAGGAGGACTCAGTTTTTTGTTGTTGTTGTTGTTGTTGGTTGGTTGGTTGGTTGGATTTTTTTGTTTTGTTTTGTTTGTTTGTTTTGTTTTATTTTTAGGTCCTTTTCTTTCTACTTATCATTCTGGATAGTCCTGATTCAAAGACAACTAAGTCCTTTAGGCCAGTCTCTCTCCAATAAGCAACTTCCATTTACATCTATTTAACACTGAAATTTAGAAATGAAGGACATTTTCTTTGATATAAGGAGGCTGATTCATAGTGGGACAGGAAGTGGGAATAGATGAACTCTAGATAGGGCAGAAGGGTTGGAGGGGAAAGGAGGGGCATGGGGTTGTTAATGATGGTGGAATGTGATGATCATTGTTATCCAAAGTACATGTATGAAGACATGAATTGGTGTGAACATACTGTGTATACAACCAGAGATATGAAAAATTGTGCTCTATATGTGTAATAAGAATTGTAATGCATTCCGCTGCCATATATAAATAAAAATAAATTTTAAAAAATTTTAAAAAGAAATGAAGGACAACGTTTAGTATCAATTAACTTGGTGTACTGGTGTTCTAAATATCTTGTCAAAAATTATTTTCTATTCTAACCCTTCTAAAAGTATAACCACTCATTTATTGTCATCTTACCATTTCTTCTGATTGTAAGTCTTACTTAAAAAAAAAAAAAAAGCCACTTGTAATTTTTGTCTCACGCAGTTCTCTTTATTTCACTCTCTCCCTCCCTCTCTGCCCTCTTCCTCTCCATCTCCCTCTCTACTTCTCTCGCTTTCAGAAACATACAAAACAACATACTTTTAGCTCAATATCACAAATGAAGGGGATAAATCTTTCTACAAAGTTTCAACACATTAGTTATGAAGTATTAGTACCTGCACCTGGGAAATTTTATATAGTCTTCTGTAAATTAATGTCTATATCATTCTGTGTTTCTACCTTTTTTATATAGAACTGACCCTCATGTTCTCTTTTTTTATAAACCTGGAAATTTCTGCAATATAAGAATATTGTCTAGTTATTACATCAATTTTATACTCAATGCTAAAAATCTTTCCATGAAATATTGAATAAGCATATTTTATTGGTTAACTAAAACAAACATGTTGCATGCCTGATATGGTCAAGAATACTGCATCTGATTTATCCCAATAGTTTTTGCATTTTTCACAGAGAGAAAATAATTTCCTGTGTATGAGAGGAGAAGATGATTAATTGGCTTTGTTCATTTTCTACATTGTACATTAGCAGATGGCATATTGTCAATTAGATTGTAAGAAATGAAAAATAATTTTATCCCTCCATATGTAAATAAGACTAATCTTTGCTGGTGAGTTGGTTTGCACATGAGAGGCAGAAAGTTGACTGAGTCAGAGATCATTGGCTTCTCTCATGAATGCAATCCTCTTTGAAGGGGTATGTGCAATTTTAAGAGCACTTAAACTATGTTATGCAAGTCAACCATCATGGTTGTGGCAGGTTAGAAAGTGAAATAATTCCATAACTTGCTTGATAATTACCAAGCCTTAAGATGTACCTTATTTAGGCACTAAATCAAGAGTATTAACTTGTCATGATTAAATTATCCAAATGGAAAATATGCACAACAGTGAAGAGAGTTTCTTGAAGATAAATTCACACACACACACACACACACACACACACACACGAATACGAAAATCCTGAACTTTAAAACCTTAAGAAGTTTGATTAAGGGTAGATTAAGTGTAAAATGTCAATGAAACTACATAAGAAGATACTTTAAAAGTTCTTCATGATAAGAATGATGAGACTGTGGTTGAATGTAAATATAAAGATGTCTCAAGTTAGTGGATTTGTTGATCAAAAATAGTACCTAAATACAGATACTTCACCTTTGTTTTCTTTAGCTTTTTTAACTTTAATAAACACTTTCATATATACCATTTTAAAAGTAATTTTATTGAACATAAAATTGCCTTGGTAGTGACTGATAAACAGCAAATGTTTTTTTTTTAATTAATTTTTATTGTTGGTTGTTCAAAACATTACATAGTTCTTGATATATCATATTTCACACTTTGATTCAAGTGGGATATGAACTCCCATTTTTACCCCGTATACAGATTGCAGAATCACATCAGTTGTACAACCATTGATTTACAACAGACACCAGAATGGCAATACGTAAAACAGCAAATGTTTTAAAGAAACAATCTGTGCAGGTGCATTTCAAAAGCACTTTTAAGATTCTTTCATATAGGCAATACTGAAATGTTCATACTAAAGTCAGTTTCTAAGAAATCGGTCTACACCACACAAGGGCACACAAGAAAAATAATTTAGGCTCCACACAGAATAAGCAAAGAAATAAAGAAAAAATCTGGGGAAAAATAGAAAACAATTATTAAGATCTGTGACATCTGTCCCAAAATTTATAGTAAACTACCAGTAAATTGGAGTTATCTAGATCAAGAAATGGTTGGCACATTGAACTCTTTATATAGTGTAATCAGGCAATACACCAGACAGATTAAATCACAGTTTTGTGGATTGGGACCAGATGCAATGTATTTTGAAATAAGCCAGATAATTCCAATGAAGGTTGAGAATTATGTGATATAACTATATTGATATCATTTATTTTAGTGTACAACCATCACAGTACAGTTAATGTACAGTTACAGAACAATATGCATTCATTAAACCTGCATTCAAAATAAATATTCTGTATCTAAAAATCACTTATTTTTTTTAATTCAGAGATTACTTGCAGGAAAACACAACATATGCAATTCACTGAGATTGTATTTTGTCATGCAGAATGGAATTGAGTTATGCTATATTACAAGGAAATATAAAGGTTTCAATCTCCCAGCCCTAGTATAGGTTCACAATAGATCCTGCATTACAAAGGATTATCTAGGAGGTAATATTTCACAAAGTAAAAAGAAATTGCTGAATAAACAAATAATTAATTTTAAATGCTTATATTTGAAAAAAAAAGCACAAAATGAATTTTCACATATGTGCTTTAAATTTTTAAATATATTATTGATTGCCATTGAGATTATACATTAATTCTGTAGGGGGAGGACCTCATATTTATTTTCAATCATCATGATTTGAGTTTTAAATTTCCATAGCAGCAAGTGATTCTGCCCTTTAGTTTAATATAAGCACCCCACATCTCATTTTCTTCATCTTCATTTTTGTTCTGAGTCACATATTTTTCTCTGTCCTTTACCCAGAGTCGTAAACTCTAAAAGAATATTGTGTTACTGTCAATCACTGGGTCAGCAAAAGCAGGACCCCAGTGATCCTTGGCTTACCGAGATGCTTGACCTCAGCATCTCCATGAGCCAATGAAGACATTAAAAGACTTGCTTCTCCAATGTTCCAGGAGTGAATGTCAATACCATGGACTTCCATCACTTGCCAAACTTAACAGGAGCACCAGATGATGCTCCCAAAACTGTTGACAAGTACATTAATTTTTAGAGCTATTATGTCCCAGACATGGCTGTACATTTTTATTATGAGCTACCCTAACAATGACACTTAATCATAACTTCATTTACTTTCTAGCTTGACTTCCCAGAACAATTCTCATCCCACTTTCATGATATTTTGAATATAATTGATTATCATCATCATTATCAATATAGAGTGTGGACAAAGGAAGTCTATCAGATTCACCTAATAAAGTTAAATGCACTAAAACATGGACATCCCAGATGGCAGGATCCTTGAACAGCTTATTAAGGTACACTCATTTCATTTTTTCCTAAGAATAATCTACTCTGGACATCAGCCAGAAAAGAAGGTAGTCTTTCCCCTTTGCTAAAAGTAGACTGTGTTTATTCACTGAGATTAGCCAAACAATTTATATGATTGCTCCCATAAATATAATCATTTCTAAAAAGAAATGAGGCTTCTACATCTAGTCCAACAGAAGAGGCAGAATAATTTTTATGAAGTATATCCTATATTAGGGATAATAGTAAAACATTCAGATAGCACATCATAAAATGTTGAACTGAATTTTTTTTCTTTGATGAGGTTAATATAAAGACAATTTGTAAAAATTCCTGAGAGATTTCTTTTAAAAGTCCCCCCCCAACTTTAATGGAATAAAAAGAAATAAACCTGGACATTTTTTAAACAGACAATTGGTAGACTCATTGATAAAATCTAAAATACTAAAAAATAAACTTCATTGCAGAGCATGTGAATGATCAAGGATTTATATTTCATTCTCAGAGTTAAGAGAAATCTTCATATCTGCTTACTAACTGATTTTCTGAAACAGTTTTTGTTTTTTTAAGTGACAATTATGGGTGCATCCTAATTGAATTGTACACCTCATTTTTCCTATTCTTTAGTGAAAGCAATAGGGTAAATTCTGGTTTTAGTTATGCAGGATGAAAGTGTATTTGAAGTTGTAGTCTATAGCTGGCTTTTCACAGTAAATTGACCTTGTTCGGTGCAGCCAATGTCATAATGCTCTGCTTTATCTAGGCTGAGAGAGAAAATCGCAAATTGCTTCTGCGTGATTAGTTCTGCCACTTCAAACGTGTTTCTTCCGAGTTGGCTTCCACACTTACTGCTAAAGATATGTGCCACTGGGAAATTCTGATCCGACTCTGAACTTCTTCAATTAAATAACCCTTTAATTGCCAGATCTTGAAGGTGGAGCTAGCAAAGCTGAAAGGAATCCATCTTTTAATCAATGTAACTTAAAGGCAGTTTCCATATGTTAGAAACATAAAAGAGAACTTTCTTTTAAAATGAATGGTATCCTATACAATGGGTCAAATTTAAATTTAATAAAAAATTAGATGAAATTATTTAAAAAATTCAAATTTGAATTTAAAAAGTTGGTAAATATTTACTCAATAATATGGAGTATAGAAAGGTTTGATATTTACTGAAATATCTGGACTACTCTAAAAGTTACAATATTATAATACACTGGAAATTTAGTTTCTTTCACATGTTAAAGTGCACTTTAATAGTTTTAGAAACTATTAAATTGAGGTTTAAAATCATATATGAGTATGGTTTAATTTTTGCCTAGCCAAGAAAAGCAAAATCATTTCTTAATTCATTATTAAAACAATGTTAAAAGACAATAAATTCCCAGAGAGATCATCAACTATGTTACAAAAGAAAGCCAGAAATAATAGGTAAGAATTTATATATTCAATTAGAATATATAAATTATATATTTAAAATATATAAATTATATATATAAAATATATAAATAGAGTTCTCTATATCAACCAATGGAAAATGATACAAAAATACATTTTCTCCCCAGATTTAACTTTTTAAACCACACAGAATAATTTTCTAAAACAGTAACATGGTAATTCTATACCTACTCAAAATAGAAGTATTGTTAATTTGATAATGGAAGAAACTGCATTAACTATTGTAAATTTCAAGAAATATAATTAGAGTTGAAGAAAAAGAAAAGAAAAAGGGGAAGTCTCTGAAAAAATTTTCTTACCTAAGTTCATGGATTTGCCTTCTACTAACAAACTGTACAATCTTATATACCTTCAAGGCAATAAAAATGTTGCAAGTGAGAATCCTGGAATTAGTGAAAAATAATTTTAAAATTTATTTGTTTTATTTGTTTAGTTTGTCAAATGTTGAAGTTGTAAACTCCCTGGGAATCATAAACCTGCGTAGAATTCAAAGGTCATGGTAATTTGTCTTCAATGAGCCAATGTAAAAATTATAGATACTGTATCATTTATCTAAATTGAAATACAAAGTTGATATTAAAAGGAGTTCACTTATAATTGAAGTTAGCTCCTCAAAACTCAAGTTGGTGATTAGACTCTATTATGTGACACGTTTTTTACCTAATTTTTGTTGTAGTGCTGCAAAGAAAAGTATCATAGATGTTCTAAAAACAATATTCTTAATAAAGAGGAAAAACAGGAGAATACATAACACTAAACTGTGCTAAAGCCACTCTATCAGATATCGTAGGAATGACCCAAAGCAGATAGATCCACTTAAAGGTGCAGAAAGAACTAGAAATGTTACCTGACAAATAATTCTGCATATCAAAAGAATTTGCCAACCAGACTGACGTGTAAATGGCACATGTTGTCAACTTCTATTAATCTCCTTACAAATGATGACAGCACCAAGAAACATCCACTTTTTTCTTCAGGATTGAATGTTTTTACAAAGTTCTAGACCTTTTTCTGAATTATAAATGCATATATTTCTACATTGTGGAAAAAAAAAACTTCTGATTTCTTTACACAGAACCTAATGTGAAAATGCAGAAGTATTAAGTATTAAGCAGAACATTGTTTCTTTTCATTATACAATAATGTTAACTTTTTATGAGAAATAGTTTAAATGAGTCATGGGCTTTTTATAGGCTTGGAAATTAAATATGTTGTATCTGTGGGAATCAGTTTGAATTTTTAAGTTTTAAAACATGTATTTTAAAATAAATGTGAATTCTAAAATGAATTTGAGTATCAGAAAAACACCTACTAAAGCATGTTGCAGTTTTTTTAAAACTTCTTTAAAAGAAGACCACATTAAACACAGGCATGATGCCAGCATGATAAAACCCAGTAGCACCAGTCAATTCTGTATAAGGTCTTAGATGGAAAAGTTGATTACATGAGTATAAATGAATTGGTGTACACAAAGGCAAATTACAATAAAACGTGAATTAGTGTTCACAAAGACATGTTACAATAAAATGTAAATGATGTTTCTTCAATTTCTACAGAAGATTTTTAGTTATTTTATTTTTTATGCATAGTAAAATCCCCATGGGGGGAGGTACTGAAGCAAATACTTTGTGCTCTGAAAAAAAAAAAAAAAAAAAAAAACTGTTAGCAAAAAAAAAAAAAAAAAAAAAAACCAGTAAAATAGTCAAATTGCAAATCACACTTTCTTTATGCATAGCCAGCCTCTGAACTGTGAATTCCATGTTTCCATTCACTGTCTTGGCCCATTTTCCTTAAAACCACAAAGGAAGGTATGTAAAGGTCAGAGGTAGGATTAGCGCTCTACATGTTTGAACATTCCCAATTTAAGAAAAAAAAAAAAAAATCACCTTAGAATTTAGGACTCAGGCCACCAAAGTAGCATTATGCCCTCAAGAAAGAATTATTTGCAGCCTGGTGTTAGGAAGAGACTTACTGAACATTTACTGGGTGGGCTATGCTCAACTACAGAGCATCTTCCAGGTTAACTACTCATTCCATTTGTTCATGCTCAATTATCCCTTCTCCTCCCTGTCATCTACTCCACTTATTTTCTGTTTACCTACAAAGATAGGAAGAACTTCCCTACCACCTGAACCCTATCAAATAAAAGAAAGAAAAAAAGAGAAAACAAAAGCAGTTAAAATTAAATAAAATTATCCTGACTTTGCTCCTGCTTGACTATTTATATTTGTTCTTCCATTTTCTGCAAAATTCCTTGAAATGTACTTTATGTTCATTACCTCCTTTTATTGCCTGTTTCCCCTAGTTTGCCTAACACTTGTCCTATCATTCTCTTGCTGTCATTTTTGTCACTAAATCAAAGAAAAAAAGCTGATTGGTGGTGGGTTTTTTTCCATCTCATTGTCAGAATGAGCTTTAGTTTATTTCAACATAGCTGTTCACCTCTTTATAAGATTCCTTTTTCTTGGTAGTTCTATACAACAATGAAAAGAGACATCACAGTTTTTCTCTAGATTAATCACACCAACAGACCATTATTCTATCCACTTGGATTTTTGTGACAAGACACTGTTACAGTTTAATAGTTCTACTTCATAGTTTTCTAAACAAATCTACAGGGGTTTTTCCTGTTGGATATCCAACTTTGACCTCAAACAAACATCAAAAATTTACTTGGATGTCTGCAGTAGTACCAAGATGAGGCTATTAACCATTCTTAAAAGTTTTAACCCAATTTTCCTTTTCCATTTCCCTGCATCCAAGTATTAAAGGTACCATTCCCATTCCATTCTTCAGTAAGTGCTCTCAAGTCCCTTTGTCCAGTCCAGAGTAGTATTTCCAAATACAACCTGATTATCTCTACATGCAAATTGAGCAACATATCAATTTTTAAAAACTAAAATACTCAACACAAAATATGAATTGATGTTTCTTCTTTCCCTCACTCAGTATTAATATCATGGAATTTCTCCCAATCACAAGGACTCAACTTTGCATTGATTCTTAGTATGTTGCTAATAATTATTAATGTTTCTTCATTTCCATGTATCATTTACAGATAGCAGTAAGCCTTAAATAGGCCAAGCAGAGTCCAGTCAGCAGTGAGAGGAGTAGTGTTCCTCTCTTTAATCCATTGTCCAGTTGGGGACACAAACATATCTACAATGGAGTTGTCTCCTAGATGCTGAGAGTTCCCTGAATTGGAGACTGGATGGATGAGGTCATTAGTGAAGAAAGGCAACTCAAGAGGAGAAAAAATATTTTATAGATAAGCAAATGAATGTATTATTCAACAATTAAGAGATCACATGAGTCAACAGTTGATCTTGGACTTGGCAGGTGGAAACGAGATACTGATATTGATTGCCACATTGAAAGGTAAGGTAAAATAGGGGTATGGGTGAGATTTCAACAGAGAAAATATACTACAATTAGAAAAGAAGAGGGGCAAAAGAGTAACTCACAGAAAACTCACATTTAAGGAGCAGGAAGAGTAGATAAATTAATAGATGAAGCTGAGAGATGAAATATAAAATACCTTTCCAAGCTGAGAAACTGTCCTTTTATTATCTTAATACTACCACATTCTCTTTGGGTTTCCCTTTGCCAAATATTTATTTTAAAAGTTGACTTTTTTTGACTCTCCCCCTATGTATAAAATCGGTTTTCTTGAAGAAAAGAAGTATTTCATGGGTCTCTTTAATGCTGGTACCTACTAATTGCCTTGAACATAAAACATGCTCAAAAACTTGAGAGTTCATAAATAAATGTTAACAAAGAACTCAGAAAAGAGGAATGGGGAAAAGGATTGTTTGACCACATGGAAGAAAGGAAGAAAATGAAATTAGAACATTTGATTTGGACACTCCACTTGAAGATCATGGATTCACAGAGCAAGAGTAGTTTCACAGAGTGATAAGAACAGGCCAGATTGCAAAATGTCAAACACAGTTTAAGCATAGGAAATAAATGTAGACCACTCTTGGAATGGCTTGAGGGTTAATAAAGGAGTGAAGGTGGCAGAGAGTGAAATTTTATTTGCATTCTTATTATATGGGCAGATTGTACTCCAGTAGGGAATCTACTCAAGTGTGTCCAGTCCTTAGCAAAATAAGTAAATAAATAAACAGCATGAATCAAAGCAGAAGCAAAGCTAAGCTCAGAGAAGAGGAGTAGGGTGAGATGACAAATGGCAAACAGCATGTGATGAGAGTTGAGAAAGATCTGGAGAAGTGTAAGAAACATTTTGTGAGAAGACAGACGTGATTGATTAATATGGCGAATTTAAATAACTATAGAAGACTTTGTAGAATGCAGAGCAAGAGCAGATTTGTTTTGGTTTGTTTGTTGTTTTGTTTTGTAATGCCTTTTTCCTTTTGTAAAGGGGGGACTTTGGCTTTGAGTGTGTATTTAAGTGGCAACAAGCGATTCAGACAAGAATCAGCGGGCAATTCATGATTCAAGAGAAATGGCAATCTAAGGCTCAAAGTTCCAGGAAAAGACAAAATTTGGGGGAAAGGGTTAACTTTATGGGGGTGGAGGAAGAGGACAACATTTTTTTCTGAGTAGATGAGAGACTACTGGTTTTGGGAAAGTGAGCAAGCATGGTGGATAAACTAAGGAATACAAAGTTTTAAATTTTCAATGAACTAGGAATGGAGAATGAAAAGGATACAAAGGATTGGCAGTTTGAGAACAAAATAAACAGTTTTTTAAAAGTTCTATAGGTATTTAGAAACTTGAATAAATATTAAATGAATGAGTTACAGTTTTTTTAAATATATTACTGTGTAATATAGAGGTTCCAACTTAGGTTGAAAATCATACATTTGTATTGAAGTTGATCCACCTGATTCTGTAATTTTCTCCAGTTGTATTCATATTGCCTAAAAACAGAATTAGGGAAAATTAATAGTTTGGTTGAGCCAAGGTTGGGAATTACCTTGTAATCTGAAACAAATGTGTCACTGGAGGTAGGAAATTGAAAATTATAAGAAAGAAGGAGATAAAATAACTGACTGACATCTATTATGATTTGTGTATAAAGTGGAAAAGGAAAAGGACAAAAGACAGGTAAAATCAAATGGGATTAAGGAACCAAAATGTCAGTATGGGGTCGAAGGCAATGTTTAGTAGTGATGGGAAGGAGAGGATAGTGGTGAATTGTATTGTCAAGATAAAACTTTAAATGTTCTTATAGATGTGGAACACTTTTGGATGCTAAAAGCATCCATAAATTAAGCAAGAAAGTAGGATGATGAAAACAAATTTGTAGAACAATCTCTTGAAAACATCAATGTGGAGCCAAGAAGATTCCCATCCCACCTCCTCTCTCCAAGTACTGCATCCAGGTTGAGCAGGAGCATTCCAGAGTCAACAGTATGTTCAAATCTTGACTTGTGTGTGTGTGTGTGTGTGTGTGTGTGTGTGTGTGTGTGTGTGTAATTATGGGCAAGTTATTCAGCTGTTCCTCACTTTCTCACTTGTAAAGTAGAAATATTCCTACTTCCTGAAGTTGTTAGGAAGATTACATGAGAAAAATTGGTTTCAGTGTAAGCAGATAGCAAGTGTTTTACAGCTCATCTGTGGGATAATATTCAAATCCTAGCTCTAACACAAACTTAGGCAAGTTTACCTTTCTGTGCATTGATTTTCTTGCATGAAAATGGGGTTATTAACAATAACTAACATATAATTGTTGTGAGGATTTAGTGAATGTTATGTAATTATTGCTCTTCTATCATTTTTAACCTGTAAGGTTGTCAGTTTCATTTAGTTCACTGGAATGTGTAAATTATTTAAGATAGTACATAGAATACAGTAAACAATTAGTGAAAGGTATTATCAAATAAAAACTACTACTATTACTTTCTTTAGTTATATAATTAATAACATAAGCATTCTTAGTGTGAGAGCCAGGAAAGATTTGGGGTTAACCATGGAAAGACAGATCTCAATTAAGAATACTCAGTAAAGAGAAGAAAAACCACCAAACTGGTTAAAATTCTTTGCTGCCTGTAATCCTAGCAGTTTGGGAGGCTGAGGCAGCAGAATTGATAGTTCAAAGCCAGTCTCAGCAACTTAGGGAGGCACTTAGAAACTCAGCAAGACCCTGTCTCTAAATAAATATTTAATTTTAAAGAAAAAGGGCTGGGGATGTGGTTCAGTGGTTAAGCACCCCTAGGTTCAATCTTCAGTATATATATATATATATATATATATTCTTTGCCAATGGAATAAGACTCTAAAAGTCATACACCCTGTCATTTCCTCTAATTCAAATCTACATCCTCTCCTTCCTGGATAACTATAATTTCCCCCCAACTTAATTCTCTGCTTCTTGTTCCCTCTACTCCTTTGAAGATAATGCTCTGAAATTAATCTCCCAAAAAAAACCCTAGATTTTATGTCTTTTTCTATCTTTTAAAAAATTAATAAAATATATAATTCTCAAATTAATCTCTAAGACAAGTATTGACTGGGTCCAAAATTATCCCCAAAGCCTATATTCCACATATACCCCAACTGACTCCTTCAGTTCAACTAGGCTGCCCCTGACTTTACAGAAAGCTGTACACAGTGTCCCACCTCTGTTCCTTCTGACTAAAACATAGTGTCAGACTCTAAGTTACTGCCTGCTCATATGTTAAGGTTCATTTCAATTTCACATCAACTCTTAGACTTGAAATTTCAGCTTTCCCATTTTTCTTCACATCTCTCTCACATCTGAGCTTCTAAGAACAAAGATCTGCAACACTACCTTTTCAGTAATGGTAGTGGTGTGAGTGTGTGTGTGGTTCTCTCTTTTTTTTTTTTTTTTTTGGTGGTTCTCTTTTAACATGACTCTTCAGGCACCTTAAAGCAGGGATCATGTTGAAAATCTCTTTGTGTGACTCATGGAATTATTACAGTTGACTTCCCAAAAATGGCTATAACATCTATGAATTTTTACAATAATTTCAGAGCAACAAACATTGGGAGAAATAAAACTAAGAATGCAAATCTCTGACACATTCATGAGTAAAATAAATATTCTGTGAATTGAGTATGTGAAATTTTTGTACAGTAAAATTTAGAAGAAAACAACAAAGAGTCTAATTCCTAATTTTTTTTATCTTTGCTAAGAAAGCTAGTCAATATTTTATTATTCTGTCTTCTAAGTGATAGAATATAACGTTATGTGTCCATGATTAACTGTGGAGGAAATACCCTAAGCTAACAAAAAAAAAAAACTAGAAAAAGCTAGGTTTTTCTTTTTATGAGCCTTATTTTGAATATTGTAGTTATGTGTGAGATATTGAGAAATTACCTCACCAATTCTTTAAAAAAATTATATTACTCTAACATTAAGGAGGAGAGATAGAACACAGAGAGATAGCAGAATGAATCTGACCTAACTTTCCTTTGTACTTAATTGAGTATACCACAGTGAATCTCACAATCATGTATATCTATAGGACAATAATTTTAAAAAAATAACTACAAGTAAGTAGCAAAAATATAAATAGAGTAGAGGGAAGGGGGCAGGAGAGAGAAGAGAGGAAGGGGGGAGAAAATACTAGAGACCAAATTAGAACAAATTATATTTCATGTTTTTATGTTTATTTCAAAATGACTTCTACTGTCATATATAATAAAAGAACCAATAAAAAAGGATTCTAAAAATTCCACAAATAAATACAATTTTAGAGTTCAGATCTTCAATTTTGAAAATGATGCCCAAAATAATTAGGTAACAAGTTAATGTATTGACTCTTATATTCCATAATTGTCTCCATTTAGCACTAGAAAATGGTGAATATTACATAGCATTATGTTCACATGTGAGGTGAATTAATAGCAAATGAGTTTTTTAATGGGATCATTTAGTTAATTTTCTTCCTTCCCAGTGTAATTCAATTATGAGGTATGTGATTGCATGCATGTATGTTCTATATACTCACAGCTTGTATTAGCACATGATAGGTATCAGTCAAAATGTATGTTAAGGTGCTATAACAAACACTCCCAAATAAAATAATGTAAATCAAATAGATGTTAACTTTTCTTTCTTTCTCCAATTTAGATAGTCCAAGCTGGAAAGATGGTTGTGTTGCAAGTTTTCATTCAGAGGTGCAGACTCCATCTATCTTCATATCCTGTCATTTATTTGGGGCTAGCTTCCTCATATTAAGTTAGTATGCTAACTCATACTAACTTGGAAGCCCAAGGTCAGTAGCTTCTCTTGATATGGATATATAAAAATCTGTGGACATCTTTTCTGATGATATCAGAGTTAGCCTAACTTAGTCATACGATCAAAACTAGCTGCAAGAACAAGTGAAAATGGAAACTACCTAAGCAGTCATGTGCTCAGCATAAACTTGGATCATTCTAGTAGGGAGAAGAGGAACATGGTAACCAAAGGACAATTAATGTGTTTCACCACAGTAAGCACTTAAACACATATATGATGCACTTATTTCTTAATTTATACATTCAATCTTTCCACGAGTATTCAATGAATACTATATCATGTGTTGGATACTGCATGTGGTACAGAGTTTCAGTCATGAAACAGCTTATACTGTAACAGAAAAAATATTTAGAAAATGAGTCTATGATAAGAGTTGGCATAGCCAAGCACTGTGGTGCATGCCTGTAATCCCAGCAGTTCAGGAGGCTGAGACAGGAGGATTGCAGGTTCACAGCCAACCTCAGCAACTGCAAGGCACTAAGCAATTCAATGAGACCCTGTCTCTAAATAAAATACAAAATGGGGCTGGGATGTGGCTCAGTGGTTGGATGACCCTGAGTTCAATCCCTAGTACTGTCCCTCCCCACCAAAACAGAGTTGGTATGATTGGAGAGAAAGAACATTAGCTCCAAACTTCAGCAATGTGTGTGTGTGTGTGTGTGTGTGTGTGTGTGTGTGTGTGTAACTTCACAATGATAGCTATCATCCCTTCCCTTTCAGTGTGTTTAGGTGAGTTCAACACACCACAGAGAAAGGGCATCTCTCCCTCCATCCTCAAATTCTCCAGGGTGGCATTCCAAGTTATCAGACACTCAGTTCAGTGCCAAATTCAACTGTGTTTCTTTCAGACATAAAGTAAATTTTAAAAGTTTCCAACCAAACATCTCCCCTAAGTGTTTACTTTATCCACCCATTGCTATCACCATCCTCTATCACACCTCAGAAAATTCTCCTATTCTCTTTCCCTTTTTTCTTTATCTCTTTTGAGTTCATAATTTAAATGATTTCAAAGTTTTATGAAAAATCATAGGACTGAGTAAAGATTCTGCAGAAATCAAGACACAGTCCTTATTTTAGCATGCTCTATTAGATCATATCAAACACCTGCAACCCCACGCAACACAGTGCATTGTGTCCATGGACAAAGAGCAAAGCCTCTGTCACCTTCATTAATGCAAAATTTTAAAGCTTGTTAAATTTCCATCATACAAAGTAAGCCTATAGCTATGTGTTAGGTTATAAAAAGCATCAACTACATGAAATGAAATGGTCAGGAAATCCCCTGATTTGCCTTTAAGGGTCAATCACAATCAAGTCCCCTCTAATAAGCTTGGATTTTTGCTTGTGATATCAATCATCCAAGTTAGTGCACTACCATCCAACATAGGGAATATACCAAAAGGGTTAAGTATGATGGCATTAAAAGATGTTTAGCAAAACAGTTCAAAACTATCTTTTTATTTGTAGACTAAATACATATTTCTAGCATGGCTTTCCTTTTTTTATTTTTATGAAATATATTTTAAGGCAGTAATACATGACATTTTATATGCTAAGGATTACTATGTGCTGTGAACCAGAAAAATCCTTGGGGATAAAATGAGGGGTAAAGAAGGCATGGCATTTTTATGTAAGCATTGCAAAACAAGTTGATTATGAAATCATTATAAATGATTTCATAATAGTAAATAATACTATTTATTATTAATGATTCATGAATTTTCAACTCATGAAAGATTATTCCTGTAATAATAATTGAAATTAGCATGTTCCTGATGACAGCAAGTTTTTGACTTTCATCTAACAATTCTTTACATTGAGATTCCCTCAACATTTTTATAACAATTCAATTGAGATATAATTTATTTACAATAAAATCACCTATTTTAAGTGTTGGGTGAATTTTGACAAATGTGCATCATAATCACGTTCAGTTTATCTTAGAAGAACTCATATCTGGACTCTTAATTGAAGGGTACACAGTAATGACCATAGAGCATATCTTCACTTGGACATCAGCACTCCCTCCTAACGTGCTAAGTAGAGTCATTATGCAAAGTGAATAACTCTAAGGGTGAGGATATCCTCAACAACCTCACTCCTACTTATGGGTTGAAAATGAGGCATAAGAAGGCCAACTGCCAGATAGTGCTGTTGCTCTGAGGCTTGTGTACAAACTGAAAGCTTGAAGTGCACCCTTCAGCACCAGCATTTGTTTCCAATGCATCCACTCTCCTCCCGTGGCTTACCCCAGCCAAAGCAATACTGCTATAACCTCTTAGCGTTCTCCTTCGAGCTCAGCCTGTAGACAAGCATGTTGTCCTGTCTGGAGTGTCCTCTTCACCAACACATTCCAAGCTGTGTTGGCTCAGGAGAATCTAAACTGGAGCCTAATGACAGATAACTGAAATCTTTTAAGAGAACTCAAAGGAAAAAAAAAAAAAAAGGAAGAAACTGGAGCTGCATGTCAACTCACACTATGTTGTCAGCTACTTTAGCTGACTGAGAAATACAATTCTTTGGAATGGAAGAAGTTTCAATGATAACCTTGTTGGGAAATGATATCAAAGGACAACGGTGTCACTTTTAAATGTGTAACTTAGTACTATCAGCCCTGTTAATTTATCTGGCCACTTTAACTCTTAAAACTGCTGCAGTTTGAGTATCGCTTATGCACAAGATCAGTTTATCAGTAGGCACAAGATTGTATACATGCGGAATAAGCACATTGCCTAGGTAAAAAGTAATTCATAGTAGTTAGGCATCACAAACGTTAAGGTAAAAAGTACTTATTAAACTAAAAAGATGTATTAGCTTAGTTGTCTTAAATTAGATATTAATCTTTGATTCTCTTGTACCTACCAATGTTTTCAAAGTGTCCAGTTTGTATTTGGAGGTTATTATAACACACAAGATATTTAGTGACTGTTCTAAAAAGCACGGGTGCTTTAATTTAGTAACTTTGAGTCACAAGTAGCAGCCTTAGTGGAAAAGTGAAGTATTCTATAGAAGCTAATGTTTGTGACCAGGTATAAAATAGATAACCAATGCCTGCATGTACATGCATGAGTGTTATAAGTGTGAGCATGTAGGTTTTTATCCACCCAGTTTTTAGCTTTTTCTCCATTTTTGTTTGCATATGCAAAATGCTTTTACTCTTTGATATTATGTCTATAATTTCTAAAAGTTAAAATGAAAAATATGAACCTCATAATGTATCAAAACATTCTCAATTCCTGATTTAAAGTTTGGTATGCTTGAATCTCCCATTATGAATGATAGACATGTACCTGACCCATTCACCTCTTGCAAAATTTTGAAATGATAAGGGTCTTGAGTTTTGTGTAAAAACAAACTACAATTTAAAGTTCAGTATGTGAAGACTAATATTGTTTTATGAGAATATATATTTTTATAAAACAAAGTTTGTTTTTTAGCGATTATATTGAAAAATTGCTATATTAATAACTACAGAGATAAAACATGTCAGTATTTCACCTTGTCTCCTTTCATTAATGAATTAAAATATTTTAAAATGCAATTGAAATTACTAAGAAGGCATATAAGCATCATTCACTTTTCTGTATCAGTCACTTTTATAAAATAGGCATATTCATTAAATTCATTTTTGTAAAAACGAAAAAGGTGATTTGACTCTTCTTAATTGCTCTCAACTTCAACTGTAGTTTAACACAGTACCTTCTCTGCTTATTTGAAATTAACTTTAGCAGCAAGCACTAATATTTCATGGCCAAATTCATGAGTGCATCAGCAATTCATAGCAGAAAGAACTGGTGGGAATTCTGAAAATTACCCCTTTACCTGACAAAAAATGTTCCAGAGTCCTGACATCCTGACATCCTTACATGTTATCTACTCTCATTCAGAAATGACTCAAGAGGAATTTTTAAATGCCTACCACACACACAAAAAGCTCTGTTTTCCAGGGAATCTGCCCAAATCGTTAACACTGACCAAGAAAAAAGAAATAGAGGGAAACAATAAAAAGACAAGGAGCCCTTCTCAATTCCCAAGCACTTTTTGATTGCTTTTTGTAGTACTAGATCTTTCTGAATTGGATGCAAAGCTTCTTTTTGCTTTTCCAGATGTGAAGAGAACAATCAACACCATGCCCTACAAACACTGGTTCACATTAATAGAAAGTTAAAGCCACATCTATTCTGAGTTGGACAAGTAAGATAATGATTTTTGTTGTTGTTGTTATTAAAAATATAGAAACTAGTCCAGTCACAAGGTTCTTCTTTCAGGTTAGAAAGATTTTATTTTGGGGCTTCTTTGTCTCCAGTAACAGATAATAATATGCAATGCATTACATACCTCAAAATAGAAGATAGGAATTGTGTGTTCTTACCATCAAGAAATGATGAAAATTTAAGGTGATGGATATACCAGTTACCCTGAGTTGGTCACTACCTAATGCATGCATAAATCAAAATATCACATTTGTACATCTCACAAATATGTACAAATATCATATGTGAATTCAAAAGTAATTTTTATTATTAAAAGGCAATTTTTCCACTGTAAACTTGAATAATCAATTTCTTGAAAATAACTTTAAGATAGGGAAAGGGTAGATGTGGCATCATATACTTTATTACCAACCAAAGGGAAATACTTGCATTTCAAACCCTTTAACACGGTGATCATAATTCTCAAATAAATGTTATAATTTTTTGTCTCCTAATGAAACACTTGCTTTTTCTATTAATTATCTCTTATATCATTTTGGTTTACAATAAAGATGTGCTGAACAAATATGTAAAATTATTTCTGAAAGCTTTTTCCATATATTTTTAAAAATTCATCTACAATAACCAAATTAATGTATGTTTATGCACTAGAATTAGCTTTCATAGCTAAATTGTTTTTCCAAAAACCACTTTTTAACTATATTGTATGCTTGTTTTACAGCTAACAAAACCTAGCATAGAGCTTCAGTTAGCTTCTTCAAATATTAAATAAATTACAAATGGTCAAGAGCACCTGTGATCTGTCAACTGTCTTATTTTAATGTCTATGAAGATATATGACTTTTTTCTACTTCTAGTATGACTATTATGACTAATATGACTATTATTTCATTTTTAATATGACTCTTAATTTTAGATTGGGAGCATAGAAAGAGAAATAGAAGCAAAAATATTTTAATATAAGCAAAATATTTTTTTTAATTCTCCAAAGTAATAAAAATATTTGAGAATTCCATTATTATAATAATGATACATCTCATGCCAAATTATTTCTATTATCATAAAGTTTTTGCCTCATTTCCCCCCAGAAATCTAACAATAAACACATCAATTACTTTTAATTTAAAAATTTTACATTTAGGACTAGGGTTGTGGCTCAGCTGGACAGCGCTTGCCTTGCACATGTGAGGCATAGGGTTCAATCCTCAGCACAACATAAAAATAAGTAAACAAAATAAAGGTATAAAAAGAATTTTTAAAAAACTGGGAATAGGAAAGACAGCAAAATGAGTTGAGCATAACCTCTCTATGTTCATATATGAATACACAACAGTGAAACTCCACATTCATGTACAATAAGAAGAATGGGATCCTAATTAGAATAAGTTATACTGCATGTATATATAATACATCAAAATAAACTCTACTGTCATGTACATTTAAAAAGAACAAATCAATAAAAAATATGCCCTACTGTTATGTATATCTAAAAAGAACAAATGAGAAATTTGCATTTAAGTAAAACTTCTTGAAGTACAAGTTAAACTGTTTACTTATCATAAAACAATAACAAAACAATAATTTAAAATCAGCATATAATTGTATTAATTTGTATAAAAGGTAAACACTTAAAGACTCATTCATTCCAAAGAACTTAGGAAATAAGACAAGTTCTGTGTGGAAATTAGTATAAGTAGGAGAAATTGTTTCAAATAATATTACAATTATTCCATATACTTTATTTCTGGCAAAATAATTGTTGTGACTCAGTGTTAGTGCTCGCCTAGCACGTGAAAATAAATAAATAAAATAAAGGTATGGTGTCCAACTACAACTAATTTAAAAAAAATAAAATAAAAACTAAATACTTGTAGTTGTCACCATAAAGAATTGGTAAATGATTGAGGAGATAGATATGTTTAACCTGTTTTAAATATTATACACAATATACGTGTATCAAAACATTACATGGTATCTAATATATATGTACAATTTTTATGTTTTGGTATTAAAGAACTTCAAAACTGAAAAGAAAAAAAAATACTGCTTCTTTCCTAGTAATTTCAGGCATTTTGAAGAGCATAATTTTTTTCAGACTATCACGATAATCATATTTTTTAAGGCAATGAAAAATTCTACTAGATATTGATTAATTAACTCCTGTGTTCACATATCAATTAACTTCCTAAAAGTGCTTATACTGTTAATAGTCAATACCTGCTATGGCCCACACTGAACTTCATTTAATTTGTGCAAAAGCCTAAATACATAGATATAATTATTCTTGTTATATACAAGGGGAAATTCAGACTCATTATTATTAGTTAAATAATGTGCACAAGATCATCTAGTTAGTAAACAGCAGGGCCAGGATTCAGCTAGGTTATACAGGACATCAAAGCCGGAACATTGTTCACTACACCACATTGCTTCTTGGGATAGCCACAGGACAAGAGTTCATTTTAGTTTTAAACAAATGCCAATATATTTCTGATACCATCAATAAAAAATGCATATCATATTCTGAATTGTGAATATATCATAACTATATACAGAGTATCTAAAGTATACATTCATTATACAGTCACATTAAAGTATGCGAAAGCTTCACCATTTTCAGAATTCATTTTCAAATACCTTCTCATATGCCATTCTGAATCTTGTTGCTTAGGGAAGGATTTTTTTTTTTTTTTTTACATTTTTGGACATGATGAAAACGTAGGCATGAAACTAAGTGGTCTGGATAAAGTCACATGTACATTAAAGTAATGGGAAGGTCAGATGAGACTCCCTTTGACTTCCGGTTAACACGGTATACAACATTTTTAAAGACAAAATAGTAGCTGGAAATAATGGTAAAAATTGTGGGATCCTAATATCATTCACAAAAGAAATGCTCATTTGAAACATTACATTTTTATAAAACTTATTATAAATTACTGAGCCAACAACTTTATCAAAGTATTTAGATTTTGTGGTTATAATTCAGGATGATGCCAGAATTTAACCAGCTGTTGTTTTAAATGATGGTTTTACTTGCACAAATTCTTAGTCTGGGCTTATCAGTCAAAATCTAAGAAAATATATGAAGAATGAATCTAGGAATAAAAACTTTAAGCAATATCCACCTATATAATTATTGACTACAAAAATAAAGGGGAAAAAACAGAGCTTTCTGCAATTAAGTATGTTTCCTTGTTTAAAACCTTTTGGAGAATTCCCCACCCACCCCATCAAAACTGAAAAAGAGGAATCTAAATGGAACAATTTATTTCAGATCACTTGCTTCCACCATTTCTCCAAGAACAGCAAGCTGAGACTCCCTGACCTATATAACTCATCACTGTCCATGTAAATGATAGCTGCCCAGGGGCTTGAGAGATGAAGCCGGTTTTTTTTCCTTCTTCTTCTTTTAAAAATCTTTTTCACTTCAAAACCTTCAGAACCTAATTAGTATATATCTCCCAACTCCTCTGTGTAGGTCAGTGTTACACCTGTGGGAATATATGCTGTAGGTCTATTGTAAAATAAAACCTCTACTTTAACAAGTATCACCTTGCATTACAGAAGGTGCGGGTTGCATTCTCCCTTTGCTTCAGGCTCTCCTAGAAGGGAAGACAATTCCTCTACAATTGCTTCCAAGGACCCACTGTGAGAAGAGGCTAGTGGAGGCGTCATTTTCCTATGCTTGGCTCAAAAATTGCGTAACTAAGAGGGACTCCTTCTTAATTTCTGATGCATTTCAATAATCTCTCATGCTTTTTGTAAAGAGACATTTTTCAAAACATCATCCTTTACAGTAAAAATGAAATAGCATTTTAGTTTTTGTCATTTTCATTTCACCAATAATGAAATTAGACTTTATAAAAGAAGGTTCACTCTCCTTGAAATCTTCCACTATTCAAAGACACCCACTTTTCTTTTCCAAGTTTCTCCACAATTATTTTATGGTGAACTTCTAATGATTCAAAGGTAGTCACCCAACACCTCTCCTACCCATTGAGAAAGCAAGATCCCCAGAATTGGTAGCCTTAACATCACAGAGCTATACTATTACTCCGTACGACCTCGGAATTTGTGTCTATAATGTATATCACATTATTTTACACTTTTTAATACGATTCATGTCTTACAATATGGTTTCCTTTACTCACATTTAAATATAAGGTCTTTGTAAGCAGAGGTTACACCATCACATCACCAGCATCTCCCTGAAAAATTTTAAGTGTTATGTTTTGCCCTATGGGGAGGAAAAACAAATAGTTTTGTTTATATATTTGCTTTCTGATAACTGAACAAATTCTTGCCATGTCTTAATCAAACTGGACATATTACTTAGTATCTTTTATTCATTTTCTCACCTATAAAATTAAGATAAAAATTCTGGGCTCGTGAAATTTCTATAAAAATTAAATGTGTGTGTTCTTCATGAAATATGAAATGTTATACATATTAGTTACTTTTATGATTAAGCTATCTTTAAAAGCAAATAAAGCTTTAAAAAAGACCTGGCTATTCATCTCTGAATTATCATTTTCTAATTATTTTTATGGCAAATTTATCTATTATAGGATATTAAAAGTAATGGAACTCAATTGAGAAATGGTGAGAAACACCTTTGTACACATTTATTATGCATGGATAAATGAATGAACATTCCAAGTCTGTTACAGGCAATTCAGACAATACTGTTTCTGGTGTGCCCAGCACCTCCTCCTTGTCCCCTCTCCCACCCAGGCTGAGTGTCCTGGATTAAGGTTCTGATCTGTCAACAGTCAGGGAAAGTAGCACTTTACAGCTCATTAATTTTGAAAGACTACACCTTTGGATGAATCTACTAGGTCTTATCCTAAAATGGACACAGTTATTCACCTTTTATTCTCTCCATGAATTAGGCATAGGATCTTGAATATTAAGAAATGAAAAATATTTATTATAGAATCCAACTCAAAGTAATTTTAAATGTTCATTTTATATTTCATCATCAGGTCCAAGTAAAGAGATGTAGGATCACAGTTCAAAATAATTACATTGCATGCTTAAGAAATGTGGGATTCCTCACATGCCAACTAACAATTTGGGGATGATGGGGGGTAGTAAGGAGGGGAGCTTCTCCAAAAGACTCTCTCTTTAAGGTTTTTGCACTTGCTCTGTTCTTCTGTGACATGACCTCAGCACTCTGCCACCAGAATGTCTCTGCTCAAGCTGCTCTCAATGCTGCTGCCAGCGAGAGTGAACCACACAGGGACCTCAGCAAGCACAGGCTGCACTGTATCTATGTGCCTCTGTCTCTGAGTTTGACTCATTCTGTCAGAGTGGTTTCTACAGCCAAGCGGTTAGATCCCTCCTGGCCCCAGTCTTTCTATTTACAACAGTAATCCCAGGTTGAGCAGGGCTGGTCAAGAAAGGTCAAGCAAGAGCAGGCACAGTCTCCAGGTACAATGGCAACCATCATTCCTGCCAACATTTCAACCTTTCTACTCAGTCAGCTTCTGGGATGGTTTACTCCTGGGGAGCTGTGATCACTTTCTTAACTGAATCTCTTTGGAGAAACCCTCATTTCTTCAGTCTTATTTGCTTCTGCTTGAATCGCAGCTTTGATTTGAATTCATGTACTTTCTCACAGGACTCTCAGTCTGATGCTAAATATGGAACTTAATCAGGCAACTGCTTTAGGATTTTCTGCATCTATGAAAAAAATAAGGAGTTCCCAAACAGTTAATGCTATCTACAGGCTCCTCTCTCCAGAGCATATAACATACACCCTTAGGAGGCTACACTGCTAATGCCACTTACTGGCCTGGCAGAGTCTGATCTCTGATCCAGAACACTATTACTCTGTACACAGTGTGGTAAATTCCATCCAAAAAAGCACACGAAAGGAATGATAGGAATGCAGAGGATGAAGCTGAATGCATGGTTCTGCTGAGAAAGTGGCCTATCACTTGAGTCTTATAGAATTCATGTTATAGAGTGAACATGATTTCCAGACAGACAGATAAAAGAAGAAAAGGCTTTACATTTGGACCGGGTAGGACTAACAGGCATGGAAACTGGAGGTTAAAGAGCCAAAACAGAACAGAGTGTTTCAAAATATTTTCATATACATAAAGATTTTGAAATATTTGCATAGACATAAAGCAAAATCTTGGTGAGTAGGACCAAGTATAAACACCAAGTTAATTTTATGTTTCATATAAACCTTATACACATAGCCTGGGTAATTTTTACCATGCTTTTAATAGTTTTTATATGAAACAAAGTTTTGTGTGTAGAATTTCCTATTTGTGACATCATGTCAGCATTCAAAAATGTCATCGTTTGGACATTTTGGATTTTAGATTGTCAAAATAAGGATGCTGAACCTGTATAATACAAGGAGAAGAGGAACACAAGAAATGAGAAGAAAAGGTCTGAATAAATTCTACATGCACACAATGCAGACATTATAACGATAGAATTATATTTGTAAACATCCTTCTTGTGAATTTTAAACACTTGTGAAATATACTATTAATATAAAATGGTTTAAAAAAAGAAAAAAATTGTGTGTACAAAATGACCTCATTTGTTTAAAAATATAAAAATGCTTGAATAAAAAATTGAAAGCAGATGTCAAGTTCTACAAATAGGATAACATCTTATTTTTGTTTTCTCTTATTTATGTAGATCTTGTAATATTTTCATAGTAAACAGTTATTAATAATGGATTCACAATAATGCTAATAAAATATATTAATGCTAATAAAAATATACAGGTAGGGGAGTTTCTAAGTATAGGTTTACTAAAGCTAGAAACTATTTTTGATTCTTACAAAGATATGTTAGTAATGCAAAATAATTTTTCAATAAATGTCTAAATTTCCTTGTTTAATGATGAGTATTTATTGGCATATAGTTAGTAATCAGGTTTATTCTTCTTCCATACAAAGACTATACTGCAGATGATAAATATGAAAAAATAAAATATTGTAATTTATTCCTCTGAGTTTGAATTCTGATGGATTTATATAAACTCTGGATCAAGAAAATGGGGTTAGTCTTAAGTTAATACATTTTTATCATGATTAAATTGTCCTGAGGAAGCTTCCCTAATATAAAATGCATTCCTCTTTCATTTGTGCTCCTTGCTAACAAAAGTCCTTACTATTTATCTTACTCTTGAAAGCAAGAATTAAAATTTAAATGCTAAGATGAGCACCACTTTAAACTATTATCAGTAATTGTAGCTAGCATTCATGTCACAGGTTCCAATAAGTAGAAGGAATGAGAAAATTGGAATCTTCAGTATGATAAGGAGCTGAATGTGAGAAAACAAGGTCACAAGTAAACCCTTTCTTGACAGTCTTGTCACCAGGCTATAAATTTTTTTTTTTTAGTTGTAGATGGACACAATACCTTTATTTTATTTGTTTATTTATATGTGGTGCTGAGGATTGAACCCAGAGCCTCACATGTGGGAGGCAAGCTCTCTACCACTGAGTGACAACCCCGGTCCCGGCCATGGCCCTTTTGACAGCAGGAACTGTATTGTATTCATCTCTTATTCAAGCCCTATCCACAAGACAGTCTGCCACAATGTAGGAAGATAGAAGACTGAAGAAGAGAGGAGAGAGGGAGGAGTAAAAGGAAGAACTTCCCAGGGAGATTGCTGAAAAGCTGGAAATATATCCAGAGGGTGCTCAGCATCTGTGGGGAGGCTGGCAGAGGGTCTTATCCACATTTTCCCAGGGAGATACAAAAGAGACACAGAAGATCATTAAGGATATTTTGTGACACTATTGGCAGATTTTAAAACAAGGTAAACAAGAAGGAAGGAAGAAAGGAATGAAAAAAGAAGGAAGAAAGGAAAAAAGGAAGAAGGCAGAATTGGAATTCAATTTTTCAATTCAATCAATTGAAAAAAAATCAATATAGTTAATTGCTTTTAAGGATAATAGTACATTTCATTAATATTTAGTGGAAGCTAATTAACTGAAATCTTGTGGAAATTCTTACTGTTCAGGCTTCTTTCCTTTCTCACACAGCATACAAATTCAGGGTGGGTTGAACAGAGATTAAGATCCTAAAGGTATTTTCTCTGGTTTCTGAAGTTTTATGACAAGAAATAAGAGGAATAAGAGCACACCCACAAGTTTGTTTCTCAGGTTAATGGTTAGGCTCGATATTCAAACACCACTGATTTCCATAACTAGCCAAGAGTATAGATTTGTCCTCTTGCATTAACTCAAAAGTATCTGCTACTATGGGATCACAAGTTCAGAGATTAGTGAGGCTCTCAAATTTAGTCAGCTAAGGCTCTTTATCCCATTTCAACATCTGACTTTTTGTCAGCATGCAGTCATGCCCCCTTATAAAGAACATTTGATACCAAAAGAGCATCTTAGAACTGACAAATTAAGATCTTATCCACCTAATAAAAGAGTTACCTTAGATTAAAATGTTTACATAATGCAGTTTAAATGATTTGTTTCACAAAAATTCAAACTTAATATGATGTTATAAAAGCCTATATGTGGACAGAATTGCATCTGATTAAGTAAACAAACAACTATATTTTCATCTCTGCCTATATAATTTCTCTTCTTAGGAACTAAAAATCAGTGTTTTGTATTTATGCAAATGATGGGTGGATAAATAGATATTGAGTGAAATACAAAAAAAAAAACCTTAATTTATTATTTCCTCACTAATGTATGAAAAGATGAGTCAATAGAATTTTTTCCCAAAAGAAATATTAAACATAGAAGTAAGGATATCTATTAGGTCAACCTTTTTATCTAAATGATAGATGACAAAGGAAAGCACTCTGATCCTTTGTAGATGTTTTTACACAATTAAAGGATAAATTTTTATCTGTTAAAAAAAATGCTCACTGGGCTTCTAGCTTCTTAGATTCATAAAGAAGCCACATATGCTTACTCCTGTGGTTTAGAACACAACACAATCCACAGAACAATTCACCTTATATAGAAAGGGAAATAACTGCTCAAAAACAAGTTAAGAGACTGATTGTAAAATGTGCTTTCAATATGATGTTTTTCTTTCTTTTTTTGTTTGATGATTTTAAATTTAAGTCATCCCTGAAACTATAAAACTAGGAATGTGTAAAGTTTGCTTGTGTCTGGTTTCAAAGATGGCCTTTTTCCCCCCTTTTCTTTTCTTCTCTTTTTTTATGCACAAAATGTCTGCCAAGCCTGAAAATGATGCAGATCATGTTTCTATGTCTGTGAGGTGCCGCTTACGGAGCAGTCTGGCTCTGGCCCGGGATTTTTCAACTGTTCACTGTGGTGGAATTACAGTAGGGGGTTAGGAGTGGGGTGAGTGGGAGGGAGTCTTTGTCCCCATTGCATTTAAAATTACATCTAATCTTATCAAGGCGCTCGTCATTGTTTCTGGCGACCAGGAGCAGGTACAGTACTGCTTTTGTTCAAGTCAGTAGCTTTGCTGAATAAAGTTGAGGGGAGAGCCAAGACTAAATAATATTCTTTCAGTACCTCATGTGCTGATTGGAAAAATGCTTTGAAAGAGAATGGGAGGAAGGTGGGGGGTGGAAGACAGACAGGTAAAGTGGGAGCAGAAAAGTATAAATGTAGTAAGAAAAAAAAAGCATGGACTTAAGGATGAGGGAAAATATTACAGGACAAATTTGATTGAAAATACTATAATGTGTATCTGTTAAAATGTATTGGTTTGTTTTCTTAGGTGAACTAAAAACATAAAATTCAGGGAATGTATTCTATTTCTTCTATTTCAGAAAATTGAAATCTAAAGCAAGTCTACTTTTTTTAAATGGCATACTGTAGTAAAACATGTTCCTCGTTCATAAATAAATATTCCTAAATTTTATTTATACCTGATGATGTTCCTGTCTGTTTAATATGCTAAAATATAAATTGAAGAGTCTCTGTCACAACTCTGGAGGTGGTGGTAGACCTCAGATGAGTAAGTGGTAATAAATCCAAGTTCAAAAACTTGCCCTGACCAGCTTTGAACAAAGCAGTGACACTGTAATTCTACAGCCAGAACAATGTAATTATCAGCAAGAAAAGAAACCTTCACTTTTCCATATGTCAATAAAGATTGCGAGTTAATTCAGACAGAAATAACCGGCATTAAGATTTACTAGAGATTCCATTATTGTAATTTGAAAATTAAGATGAAATGTAGCTTGTTAAAATATGTTAAGTTTAAAAATATGATAAATTAATCAAAGTTATTCATACACATACTTGGGAAAGTAAAATTTTTACCAAAAATTACTCATTTCGAGTTTTAATCATTTAAAATAAAATTATATTTAATTGGATTTAACAAATTTTCTGAGGCTCAAAAAATATTTTCGGTATGTGCTTTCAACAAGTTAAAAAACAAATAATCCAACCTTTGATCAGTAACGTTCTTATGATAACTTTGTTATTTATGATTCTTGTCTTTCTTAGCTTCAGTGCTTACTAGTTATAATATTCAATTTTAATACCACGATCTAGAAAGTATATGAAAGTGTGCACTACAGAACGGTGCAACTATGAACTCCAAGTAAATATACTTTAGCAATATGTTCTTTTTCTACATTACACTTTCTGCTAAACAGCTATTTTGACAATTTTCAAAACAGTTTAAAGAGAGAATTAAGACCAAAAAAAAAAAAAACACACACATTAATTCAGAAAATTTTTAAATTTCAGAAGCACATTTTGTGATACGATCATCACTATGTTTATTCTGGTCATGAACAATAAAGTTTCCATGAGATTTATTAAAATTTGAGATCATTTTGCAAAGGCACATGTTGTGATTTGATAGACTACTATAACTAAAATTAACTATGTATATAAAATTTAGCTATAACTAAAATTAACATCCAAATAATTTTTGATAGATTAAAATCTAGAATATATATATTCTAGTCAATGTATTTTAAAATTATACTTTGAGTCTTTTAGCTGTCACAGTTTATTCTTATATCCAATCTTATCACAGTATCGTTTGATTTATAGCTGCTGTGTGATCATTGTACTTAGTTGCTGAAACAAATTCTAACCATGGTTTTTATGATAGTTTTCTTTAAGTGAACTATATTTCAGTCATTCTTCTTCTGTGTACATTTTGCCATTTGCTTGCAATTCATATGTTACAAATGGTAAAACATCACCTAGTTAAATACATCATTCTTTAGTAGAAAATCTTGTGTGAATTTTCTTTATACATCTGTATTCACTTCAATTTTTCTGTTTCAAAACTTTAATCACATTTGAAAATGACCTCCAAAAATCATTAATGTTATCTTTAATAATTTGATATTAGAAATCAGCAAACAAAAATACATGTCATTTTTATAATAGCCCAAATTGTGAACTATTCTATTAAATGTCAAAATAGAACTTTTAAATTTTTTTTGTGTTCCCCTAGAATGTCATTTTCCTATCTGACCTTGATTCTAGATATTATTTTTTTTTTGCTCCTAAGAACTTTCATGTGTTCCTACAGTACTAGAATATTATTTCAACAGTCACCAATAGTGTTGCAATTCATACGAGAAATGAAATCATGATTCTCACAGTTAGGCATACTAAAGACTTTCTCATAGAATATGTTTTTCTAGAAATGGGAAAGAAGTTAGACAATTGTTTTTATTTGATGTACAAATTTCAAGTTGTGTTATTACTTTTACCTTTCTTAAATCATTTTTGTAATTTTTACTGAATACATTGTACTTCACTTTTCCTGTTCTCTAAACTGTTCAAGCCCTGAGAAGCTAGGGCTTGAGTAGAAGGCAGAAATGAGGATGAGGGGAGTGAAAAATGTTCTAAAAATAAGAACTGCAAGAGAAAACTTTTTTCTGGATGTCATTAATTCTGCTCTCTCACCAATTTAAAGCATTCCATTCTTTTTTGTTCTTTTGTTCCAAAGATGTTTTCTTTACTGCTCAATTATGTATCATAAAACTAAATTCATTAGAGAGTTGAGGTATGCTGGGGATTTATTTCAACCCAGGGACTATCACAGAAATAATAGCACTTCATTTTTTTTCTATCTCTAGCTCTACCTACAGTGGATTGTATATCTTCAACTAAGTGTTATTATATTATATATCCTTCAGAGAGAGTTAAATCTGATCATCATCATTGAATTTAAAAATAGAGAAATGAAAATCAAAACTACTTTGAGATTTCATCTCACTTCAGTCAGAATGGCAGCTACCAAAAATACAAACAACAATGAGTGTTGGTGGGGGGAGGGTGGGAAGCACATTCATACGTTACTGTTGAAACTGCAAATTGGTGCAGCCAATCTGGAAAACAGTATGGAGATTCCTTGGAAAACTGGGAATGGAACCCCCATTTGATCCAGCTATCCCACCCCTTGGTCTATACCCAAAAGACTTAAAAACAGCATACTACAGTGAAGCAGCCACATCAATGTTTATAGCAGCACAATTCACAATAGCTAAATGTGGAACCAACCCACATACCCTTCAGTAGATGAATGGATAGGAAAACTTTGGTTTATATACACAATGGAATATTACTCAGCATTAAAAGAGAATAAAATCATGGCATTTGCAGGTAAATGGATGGAGTTGGAGAACATAATGCTAAGTCAAGTAAGCGAATCCCAAAAAACCAAAGGCCAAATGTTTTCTTTGAGATGAGGATGCTGACTCATAATGGTGATAGTGGCAGGAAACATTAGAGGAATGGAGGAAATTTAGATAGGGCAAAGGGTAGGGAGTGGAAGAGAGGGGGCAAAGGGGTAGGAATGATGGTGGAATGAGTTAGACAGCATTACCCTAAGTATATGTATGAAGATCCAAATGGTGTGCAAATATTTTGTGTACTACCAGTGACTTGAAAAATTGTACTCTATGTGTGTAATATGAAATTAATTGCATTCTGCCATCATATATAACAAATTAGAATGAATGAATGAATAAATAAATAAATAAATAGACACACAAGAAGATGAACTATTTTTATCAAAAGCTAGAGACTATTATAACATCACACTGGATGGTGCTAAAATAAAACTTAGGTTTTTAGAAGATATGCTGATTATTTATCTTGCAGCTTGAAAAAAAAACTTTCCATTTAAAAAATAGTCCTGGGCTGGGCATGTGGCTCAAGTGATAGCGCGCTCGCCTGGCATGCGTGCGGCCCAGGTTCAATCCTCAGCACCACATACAAACAAAGATGTTGTGTCCGCCAAATACTAAAAAATAAATATTAAAAAAAAAAAAGTAAAAAAAGTAAAATAAAAATAGTCCTTTTTCACATTCCAAAATTACTTATTTATATTATTTGTAAATAATTTAGAGTAACTAATTTTGTTTTCCTATTTAAAAGTCTTATTTAACTTCAATCTTCTTGAATGGGATACCATATATTCATGACTAGTCAACACTCTCTTCCACCCAGAGCCTCAAATGGGATCCTTAGAGCAAATCTTTCCTGTATATAGACAGAGCTCCCCACATTCACTATCATGAAAATATGCTGGAGGGATGTTCAAACTCATAAGTGACTTCCTAAGAGTTTTTTAATCAATTAGGGAAAGTTCCAGTTTCTATTGAGGTGTCCTCATTAATAATCAATGGCAAAGTTTTCCTGTTGCAGGCTACAGGCTTATTACAGAGCTATTGATTTTGTTGTTCTGCATCTTCTCCAATGGGGTGCTGTCCCAGCCTTGCTCTTTAATTCTGAGCTGAAAGATCATTCTGTCATAGGTAGCATAGGAACTTATCAATCCCAGCCACAGGTTCCTTCCCCATTTCTCCACTGTCCTCTTTCACATCCTGCCTTCCTCAAATTCAAGGAATGCAAAAAGAAGGGAGTAAAATTTTTAGGGACAGGACTCAATGCCCAAACTAAGGACCCAGAGACTCTACCAGTTTGGGCTTTTGTGGCTCTATTAAAAATATTTCAATACAATCAATGGAATGGTTGAATAGTCTTTGGGCATAGGAATTTACTCTTTTTAACTCTTTTGCCCATGGTAAAATATAGTCTGAGTTCCTACCAAACAATTTGGAGGGGAAAAAATGTTCTGCAATTAACCATTTTCAAAATTGAAAATATGTATTTTAAAATACAACAAAAATTTTAAGTTGAAAAATGCAACACTATCACCAGAGTGAATTATAATTCCAACAGCCCACAACAAATCCTAAACAGCCAAATATTAGCTATGACACTGTAAAGAGTATTGTCAGACAAAAACAATCATTCTGATATCAGGAAGAAAGAAAAAAGAACTCAAAACCTCACAATTAATGGCTTTAGATCAAAAAAGAAAACAATCTTGCATTCTTCATTAACATGAATAAAATAAGTGGGAAATTTTCTATTGCGAAAAATCTTATCAGGTATAAAATTTCTAGATAAATGAAGTGTCACCAAACTCAACCAGCATTCAGTGACAAGGCAATGATATAAGGCAGGGAGATCCTTTCACAAGACCCTGGTGTTTAGATCTGAACTAGTTTAAGATTTTTCTTGCTGTAACAGACTTTCTTGACATAGACATATCTCTTATAGGAGTTGATTTTTAATCATTTTGCAATGACAGTCTCTGTTTTCCAAAGAAAGGAATTTATCATATTCCATGATTTATGTTCTGGTGAGATTTCAATATAAGCTATGTATTTCTTGTCTTTTCTATACCAAAATATCAGATCTTTAAATTAATTGTGTTGATTTACATTGTACCAGCATAATCAAAGAAAATATAAGTTCTCTGCTTTTAAAAGACTGGAAGTTAAATTCTTTCTCCATTTTTTTTCAACCCTGCATTTCCACATGTTTGTGATAGTGATGGACCAGGGCAAGCTGATTTGGTCCAGCAAACTGTGTTAAAACATTCTGGGAAGATGGCTTCTTTAACAGGGTTAAAACACAAAACAGTATGAAGGGCTTTCAGCACAAATGGGAGACCCAACCATTACAAAGTGCTATTACTATAGCTTCAGAGCATGAAATTCAGGGCATAGTGAACTGAGTTTTATTTTTATCCTTAAAATGACTAAGAGAGGGGGAAAAAAAGTACTGTTTAATTAGATAGAGGGGAAATGACAGCTTTGGGAAACATGGGCTTTTGTTGATATGTGCTTGTAAATCCCTTGCTGGCTTGTTTCAAATTGGGAAAGATGATGATAGATTTAAGATAGGGTTTTCAAAGAAATCTAACTGCTTTTTCATTTCTTATATAAAAGTAATTTCATATTGGTTCACATTTATTCCTGTTTTCTTCTGGAGTGTTTCCCATACCATTTTACAATTCTTTCATCTACTGATCTTAAGTTGCTGACACATAATGGGAAGAAACTTTCTTTCTGGTAGGTCCACTCATATGAGTTTTGCTTCTGAGCCATATTTTAGGTTTCTACCTTCACTTCTTCAATCAGAAGTTGAAGAATACCGCTTGATGTTTTGGTTTTCACACTTCAGCAAGCAGTCCAGCCTCTATGTCTCCTCTTACAAAACAGTTTTTGCAGTCCAGCCTCTAGGACTCCTCTTACAAAACAATTTTTGCAGAAGCTGAACTAGAGAACTTTTCTGGTAAAGTGTTCCCATGATCCAAAAGGTTATGACTACATTTCAGATTTCCAAATTTTTCCTAAATTAATCTCTTCCTGAAGGAAACAAATTTTATTAAAATCGAATCTTCAAGATTGTAAGAGCCCATAAAACATGTATATAAATTTTCAAGTTCATCTAAATTATTACCTAAATTATATCCTGCAAAATAATTAGTTGGCTGTCCAGAAATCCAAAATGCTATTCCTTTTCTAGCTCCCACACTAGCACTCTCCAAAGCATTTACACTCTTATCAGTTTGAAGTTACTGAAGCTTTCTAAAATCTAGTATAAGTACATGAAAAATTGTGAGTAAAAAATAATAGAAATGCATTTCAATTGTTATGATTTGATAGAATATATCTTTCCTCCCCTGAGGGCTTAATGAATGCTAAAACTTTACCCTTGATTTTTAAAAATGCATTGACAGTTTTCCTAATGTTCCTTAATCAGCTTTAATTTCTTAGTGATTTTAGCTGATAGAGTTGCTGTATTTGTAAAAGATGAAAAGAATCATTTAGGAGACTTTTTCCCTTTTTTTTTTCATTATACCTTAAAATATAAGACATAGAGAGTGATAATGTACTAAGTTCCAACAGCTTTTGATATTTGCCCATCAAATTGTTCACTAGAGAGAAAAACCAAAAAGGAAAGAATAAAAAGTCTGTTTTTTATCATACTAAAACCTGATAATTTATTGTGGTTTGCTATGTACGTGGTAACCAGGAACTTTCATCATACAGAGAGGCAAGCTGATCTGTGAGCACTCTTCCCTTTGGCATTGGCTCTAAGGATACTGGGATGGTCCAGTCTTCCTCACTCATAGCTGAGACAGATAAAACTGAGGAATTTGCCTTCAGAATGAGCATGGGTTTTTTTTGGGAGGAGAAACTAACCAAGTGAGGATTTGAAGCCTTGTATGTGGCCCACATGCAGCCATTCCTTGCTCTATCTACTGAGCCACTCTGGCCATCTCAGAACAATGTATTACGGAGATACATAGAATAGATTTTAATGACAAATGAATAATATTACATTCTCCTACTTGAAGATATTAAAAGGATCCAATAAATTTGTTTATTTTGCATGTTCTTATTGGTAGTATAATGTTAGAGTCTGTAAACAAGTCTGGATGGCGCCTGGCAAAATGCCAGGGGGAGTGGTTTGTGAAGTAACCCAGGGAGCCATTAAGTGTGGAGATTCCTTATTGGTTGACTGCTGTATCTAGTTTATGTTAATTAGATAAGCTGTGTGAAATGTATAAATACCGCTCCTGTCCTACAATAAAAGGCTCCCATTCCTGCTGTATCAAGGTACACAAGTTGTTCGTCACCCCCCCCTCCACCCCCCCACCCCCCCCCCGGTTATTTTGCTGCAGCCGGACTGCGGCAGTATAATCAAGAGGTTGAATTCTGGCTGTGGCATTAATTTACTCAGAAAAAAAAAAAAAATTCCTGTATGTTGACTACCTTCTTGTTTATCACTGCAGTTAAGTATGACATAGTATTTAACAGAATAATATAATCACTGTCCCTTTCCTGTAAGCTTTAGACTCTGTTAAAGGGTCAAATAGTTAATTAAAATATAAGATAATAAAAGCCATGATAGAAAAATATAGAATATGGAAACTCCTGGAAAGGACATTGTACTAGTTTCTTCTGCTGTAAGGAATTGCCACAACTTGGTGCTTAGAGCAGCTACAGAAGCAAAATCTGTCTCCTTATTGCACAACAGGCCATTTAAGTAGAGGCAAGGAAGTCTACTTTATTTGAAAAGCCCACTGGCCAAGAAGATGGAGGATTTTCATCCAAAGTCCATCCTGGAAGGCCACTGATTTAGATAGGCAGATGGAAGGTGTTCACAGAGTCCTGGGCCTCTTCTCACCATAGGTGAAGGTTCCAGGGTTGTGACCAGAGGATGCCCATCTGATCTTAATCACCTAGTTACAACATGTTTTTCAGTTGTCCATATCTCAACAAAAATCATTTCCACTTACTAATTAGTTTGCCCACATGCAGTTCCTGAAATATTACACAATGGATAGGAGAGAGGTGGTAGCTGCCCAGTTGCCTGAATTCCTTGGGTAGTGGCCCCTTCATCAGCAGAAGCATCAATGTCCAGTGGAGTCTTTTTATGCTATGTCTGTTTTGCATTGACTATTCTACCTCTTATTTCACTCATAAGGACCCTTGTGACTACATTGGACTGACCTAAATAATCCATAATAGTCTTTCCATTCCAATGTCACATGATTAGCCACCTCAATTTCATCTGCAACCTCAATTCCCCCATACCTTGTAAGCTAACACATTAACAGGCTCCAGCAGTAAGAATGTACAACTCTCTATTGGTTATTAGTCTGCCTGTCATAAGCACCTATTTAGAAAGGAAAAGGTAGAGTGAGCTTCGGTTTCTCAGAGGAATTGAAATTAAGAAAAACCTTGAAAGTAAGTACTTGAATAGATAAAAGGAGGATTTAGCAGACTAAGGGTGGCTTGCATCTTTTTGTAAATAGCATGCATAAGGGCCCAGGGGTAGAAGTAAAAAAAAAAAGACTCATGAGAATATGTAAGGGAAAAAAATGTGTATGGCTGTACCAGAGATTGTGAGGGTAAGAAGATGATAGAAAGGAAAAAGGCAAAATAGAAAATGATTTAGCAGTTATGCAAGCCCTTACAAAAGATAGGAGTTTAGGAGTGTGTTACTGAAATCCAAACAGGGGAGACTATGAGAATCCAGACTGGTGGGAAGAGCCTTAAGGAGAACAGAGGAGATGAGGAGTGGTTAGCAGATTTGGAGAGTATGGAGAATTGTCCTGTTGGACAGAGGGGAGCAGTTGCTACCCCTAAGTTTGCAGGAACAATGAGGAAGAGGAGGCTATCAATATAGAGAAGAAAGCTTTCCTTGTAGAAACCTTAAGTAGCGGCACACAGATAATCCTTAAGCCCTGGATGGAGTTCCCACAGCAACCAGACAACCACCTTGTTTTCAAAAAAGTGCATTATAATTTTGATGAGTGCTATGGAAGGCAAAAGCAGTGTGCCAAGACAGAGATGTAGGAGTTCTATACTTACAGCTAGCTGTAGCTCAGAGAAAACTTAAGAAGAAATAGTTAAGCAGAGATATGAAAAGATGAGTATGAAATTGGTAGATGAACTGGGAAGGTCTTCCAGGCAAGGAGAATAATACTGTATAGGACCTATGTGGGAAGGAACATGAGCTATTCTAGAAGACAAAAGGCTACAACTTGAGGGAGAAAACAGAAAGTAGTCATCCCACTGGAGACTGGTGAGGTTCAAAGCTGGTGCAGAAGTAGAAGGATCATAGAGCTCTGCAGAAACTATTATGGATTTTGAACTTCATCCTGAGACCAGTGAGATGCCACTCATGCTTTAACTCCTTATAAAGGTCATCTGTCTGCCGTGTGAAGAATGTATAAAAGGGGATAAAAATGATCTCCCTATGGGGCAGGCTGGTAGCTCCCTTGAATGGAAATACCCACAGACATTGGGAAAAGAGCCATTATTATTGGAAGCAAAGACTGACTAAGATGGATTCTGCCTTCCAGAAAAGTGGTATCATTCATCCCCGAGGAGGAGATGACTCCTTTTTTGAGAAAAACACCTTAATTGTATATGCTGTTTCCTCCTTTGGTTGAAAAAGCCCAGATCCCTGGGCAAAGCTGGATGTGTAGTTGAGATAAAAACAAAGCACAACTGTTACAGTGCATAATAAAGTGAGAAGAATTTGGCTTTGCTGCAGGCAGCCCAGGAGATGGGATTGGAAATGAGAAGAGAACATTGTAAGGAAAATTTAGAGGAAAAAAGCAAGAAGCCTCCTGGCACATAACTGGAGCTGACAAGGGTATACAGTCATGCCAAACTCCTTATGGATGCCTGACAAATACCTAAAAACTTTGACATCAGTACCTGACAGTAAAGTGGGAAGTGTTTTCTGATCTGCAATTTCTTTCTGCAGTTCTTGAATCCACAGTAAAAGGCAGTCATTCATATGAGGGTCAGTTTGTGGCTCTTTGCTAATATGAAGGAAGGAAGAAGGGTAGTACCCCACACTGGGCCAGCTCAGGCACAGAGAGCACACAGAATGAATGGTAAATGGCCCCAGTCAGAATAACTAAGAGCATATAAGAATCCACAAATAAGTGCTTTTATGTGGAACCATACACACTCCAGAGAAGCTACAGGTTATGGGCAGGATTCTGGGCTTTGCACTGTAGAATTCAAGGCATTTGATTTAGATAGTACAGTTATGGAAGCCAATAGGCGATCTGAAGTTATGAAAGTAGGAAACATCTTTTTCTAGTTGTTTGCATTTGGGCTAAACCCAATATTGTACTCTTTGATGATTATTTCTATTTAATGTTCACTGTAAACCAAGCAAAGTCTGAACAATAATTTTTAGAAATTTTCCATTGGGGCTATTTTTACAGACATAACAGCTTGATGAATCAACAAATATTCTAAAGTTTCGAATGTTACATTACATACAAAAAAATGAAATCTAAATATTCTATCAGAAATACCCGGCTGTCAAAAAATGCATCAGCATGCTGCAATGAGGCATGCTGTGACATTGGTGCTGCTGTTTTTTTCTTCTCTATTCTGGCTAAAATGACAAAATAAAAATCTGAAAAAATGTCTGACCTTTATAAACTAAGTCTGTCGCAGAAATAGCAACCAGAGTGAGAAGAGCCAGAAAATGCCTCATATCATGTGGTCTTTATTAAAATACCAAAACATAGGAAAACTTGGAACAGAACATTTCTAAGACTGAGAACTTGCCTAAGCATTTTTATTCTTCTTTAATTTCTAGTTCACTTGAGTTTACAGAAGGATTTCATCTGCTTTTGCAGACTCACTGGACATCGTGAGGATGTTTCAAGGCCAACTATTACCAAGGAAATTTTATGAGCATCTGCAATAAAATGTGCACAAATAAAAGCAATTTTAAACTACAAAATGTTTTGCATGGAATATTTTGATTAGCCATTGTAGTCAGATGTCCAGATAAATCATCACAAAAACTGAATTTGTATTTAATTTATCCAGATGTGAAAAAAGCAGAATCTCCTTTATTCCCTTCTTATTCCAGGGTCTTTTATCAAGACATAGCTTGCTAAAAAATCTTTATTTAGTCAGGCACAGTGGCACAGGTTTGTAATCCTAGAGGAATTGGAGGCTGAGGCGAAGGATTGTATGTTCAAAGCCAGCCTCAGCAACTTAGTGAGCCCTAAGCAACTTAGTGAGACCCTGTCTCAAAATAAAAAATAAAAAGATCTGGAGACATGACTCAATGATTGAGCACCTCTGGGTTCAATCCCCTGGTACAAAAGAAAAAAAAAGATCTATTTGTGAAAAATGTTATCTCTTAACTTCATATTTTTTGTTCACTTGTAATTATTTAGTAATTTTCACACTCAGTAATAAATTCAAAGTAAAAAAAATGTACATGGTGGTTTTCTGTAAGTATCCTCTTCTTTAATTTTTATTTAGTTGTTTAAATTTCAAAATGATTAACTCAATAATGATGGGAGTTTCCAGGACGTCAGTTTTACAAAAGCACAAAGAAATTATTTTACATGATAACATTAAACTTGTCTTCAACATTTGCCTAGTCAGTCATATCTGAACCAGACAGATGATAGGACAGTCAGTGGCTGACTCTGCTAACCCAGGCAGACATGGCCAGGTGTAATCCAAGTATATTCCATTCACATGTTCATAAAGAAATGAAAGAGAAGAAACACTGTGTTGTAGGTTCCTTTGTCCAAATCTAAACTCATGCTTTGTGTTCTCTCTCTCTCTCTCTCTCTCTCTCTCTCTCTCTCTCTCTTCTCTCTCTCTCTCTCTCTCTCTCTCTCTCTCTCTCTTCTGTGCAAGTACTCATTCTACTATAAGATTTCTGACACAAAAAATTGTTTCTACAGGAACTGGAGTTGTAGCTCAGTGGTAGAGCACTTGCCTAAATTGTGAGGCACTGGGTTCTATTCTCAACACCACATAAAAATAAATAAATAAAGCTATTGTGTCCATCTACAACTAAAAATATTTTTAAAAATTTTGTTTCAATCAATTTTCCAAAGGAAGTGTCTGTGTGAAAAGTATTCTGTTTTTCCAGAAAAATTATTCTCTGTCGCATTATTGATCTAAATTAAAACCGATTTACTTCAATCTCGATTATAATAGCTAACAAGAAAAGCACTTCTGAGGTAGCTGAACAACACATCAAGTTAACTTGGTTAAAGGATTAAAGTGGTTAAAAGGATTATCAGCAGATCAACGGCTCTTGCTTTAGTGTGCCTTGGAATCACCTGAAAATCTGTTAAAATGTTTGCAGAACCCTCTTCAGAGTTTCTAATTACTCAGTAGGAGGTCCCAATGGAAGTCCTGATAATTTGCATTTTCAAGATGTTACAACACTGCTGGCTCTGCTGATAAAACTGTGAAAATCACTGTTTAAAATCCACTTTCAGAAACTTATGATCCACAGGTCAAATCCAGCCCACCAGCTTTTCTTTCTTTCTTTCTTTCTTTCTTTCTTTCTTTCTTTCTTTCTTTCTTTCTTTCTTTTTTTTATTTTTTTGTAGTTCTGAAGAGTCAACCCAGGGCATCTCACATGCTAGGTAAGTGCTCTACCACAATCTCCAGACATTGTCTTTTCTTTATTAATTATTTTTTAAATTCACTTTGACCATGTTGCCCAAGATGACCTTGAATGTGATCCTCCCACCTCAGGCTGAGGAGTAAGTTGGATTACAGGAAGTGTGCCACAGCCTGACTTGGCTTTTTCTTGTGTGGACTAAAATCTGATTGCTTTTAACCTTTAAATAGTGTTAAAAATCAAAAGAATATTTGCAATACATAAAAATGATATGGAAGTCAAACTACAGTGTCTATAAACAGACATTTATTGAAACAGGATGCTCACTCCTTTATTTATTGTCTGGCTGCTTTAATTTTCACAATGGTAGAGTTGAGAGTGGCAAGAGCATCATTACCCAGAAAGCCTGAAATACTTGCTATATGCTCCTTCATAGGGGGAAAAAAAATAGACCACTGTAATGGATAGAAGCAAGATCTAAAATATCAGAGCTAACAGGTGCTAGTGTTGGATTCATATCCACATCAAACTTTTGTGTCCATATTCCTTACCATCTTTGTAAGGTATTAAAATTCACTATTTCTAACATAGCCTGTTTGGGTTGGTATATTAATGATCTCCGGCACTCTTTCATTAGTTTAGTAATTGTTTTCTTATTTAAAAAAAAAAAAAAAAAAAACTTTCTTTTTTTTGTTAGAGTCTGTAAACAAGTCAGGATGGCGCCTGGTATTTTGTCAGAGGGAGTGGTTTGTGAGGTGGCGCCAGTGAGCCATTAAGTATGGAGATTTCTTATTGGTTGACTGCTGTATGTAGTTTATGTTAATTAAGATAAGCTGTGTGGAATGTATAAATACCTCTGCTGTCCTACAATAAACGGCTCCCACTCCTGCTGTATCAATGTACACAAGTGGTTCGTCACCCCCCCGGATTATTTTGCTGCAGCCAGACTGCGGCATTTTTTAACCAAATGCCATACTTCCTTCTCGAAGTATTCTCATTCTTGACCCATCACTATTTCATCTGTCTTTTTTATCCAGAGGATTACTTGCATTGAGAGAAGTTCTTCGAAGAAACCTGAAGTTGAGTTTGATCTAGTTGCTCTATTGCCTAGAAAATTAACATGTTGCTTCATCTACTCACTTAGGATGAACAGAAAAGGATAGTTTTATAAAAGTTCTCTCAAGTTATTTCTACATTTCAGAGCAATAAATTGTGATGGGGAAAGCAGAAATCCTTCTAAAGTTCATCTGGATTATGTAGGAATAAAAAAATGAAGTAATAATGATGACTTCATAGACTCAGGCAACAGGGACTGACTGATGTGGTTACCTTCTCTGCAGGCAGACCAGGGCATGAGTTTCATGGGGCAACATCATCTGCAAGAACAGTGGTGGTGTCAGCAGCAATCCACGTTCCTTAACTCTCACCCCAGCCTATGAGTGCCAAGCTACTAAAGTTGGCAGCTTGAGGAAGTTCCTCCTTTTTCAAATGCACCATTACAGGTTTCTTTGTTTTGAGATGGAGGTTGCTGGGGGTGGGGGGAGGGGTGCTCAAAACATTATTTAATGCACAGGCAAATATTTAGAATAAACAAAGTAGATTTGTAGAAAATGTTTTAAAATTTGAGTAAAGAACTTGTCTGTATACCTAAAGTAAGCATTTTAAGAGCATAATCAAATTTCTCAAGTGTTCCTCAATATTATTTGGTCAGCTGTGCTGAATTCCACTATCATAAATAAATCACCATACATATAGATAATTAAAATGAGATGAAATTATACATAAGAATCTGTAAGTAAACAGACATTTGAGCCTGTTTATATATCAATTAACTAGTATATACTTAACAATAGAAATGGGGAATTTCTCTTTGCCAACTAATTCAAGCAAAGTCTTAATCAATTTCAAATAAAAACCTCACAGTTTAAGTCTAATTATATCACTTTCTGTTTCAAGCATAGTAATTATTAGCTCTTTTCTTAATTAATATTTTCAAGATTGCTACACTAATTATCTACAGATTTTTAAGGTGGTATTTAATAATATAAGTCCAGATGAGACAATGTATCCCCAGTGGTATTAGGCTAGTTGCCAACTAGTTTCCCTTTTGACAATGCTGGCTTTGAACCAGGAATAGAGAAAAGAAAAGCTGACATTTGGAAAACAAAAATTCATATGCCACCAATATCCTAAGCAATAGATAAAGTAGAAATAATGATAAACTTTTTAATATAATATAGCATATCTGGAAACATACGACAAATAATATGCTATTTTCAAAGATAAAATTCACCAAAAATCATAGTTCTTCACAAGTTTATGAATCTTACTAGCCATTTTTAAATAGCACATGATGAGTCTTCCTGTTACTATCTATTAATCATTATTAAAATATCATCACACATGGAAAAATGCTGGTGGTTATTTAAGCCAGAAAAAGATACATAGGGATTTATTTTACTCTCTACTTATATTTATGTTTGGAAAGTTTCATAATAAAATGTTTTTTAAAGAAAAATACATAAACATAAGAGCTCATGTTTCTATGCTGATGAAGCTATTAAAGAAATTCAAATAATCTCTGCTTCAATAAATCTTTAGAAGACTTAACTAATGACATAGTTCAAACATTTAATTCTAAAGTTCTTATTCTGAAAATGTTAATACAAGAATTATTGAGATTCAAGCCCAGAGTATAGTTAGGCAAGTTAAAATAAAGCTTAGACAAACATGCCATAATTTTTGAAAAACTGAAAGCTCTGATTCAATGCTAGTCTGTTTTGGATAAGTCATAATACTAAAGAAGATTGAAACCTAATGAGAAAAAGAAAAAAATTTACCTGGCCAAATTTTACTGCTGCACTAACAGCTCCCTTTTTAAAGTCTTCTAAACCTTGCTGCTGTTTTCCATTGTGAATGTTCTCTCTTAAAGAGGTGAGCTGTAAAAGTAAATATGAAGGCTCCATTTGAGCCATACAGTAAGACTGTGCCCAACCCATTAAAATAAGCCCTGGGAACTTTCAGAAGGGCTAGAGCCTTAATGTATTTTACTGGTGCTAAATTTGCTGCAAGTTCCCAATGTCAAAATTATGCATAGGCCCCCAAACCTATGTCAACAAATGTTTTAAACTTCCTCTCCACATCAAACTAAATCGGCCAACTATCAGAATTTATTAATTTGAGGGACAGCTAATAGGGCTGTCAGAGAGCAATAAAATGACCATGATGTAAAAGTACCGACTGGGAAGAAAAGAACCAAAGAACCTAAATAACCCTTGGTCCATGGACAATAGCAATCAGCTATGAAAAATGACTGTAGTCAAGAGAATTTTTTTAAATGCCAATGACTAAAGCTATATTTTTTTAAACTGTAAATTGTGCCATCTACAAGTAAATCAACGATGCATCAGAGCATAGCTGGTTTGCAACATCTTTCTCTAATATGGTAGTAAACTTTCCAAGTGGTTCTGAAGATTGGGAAGTCAAATTGGTATGAGGAGACAAAGAGAATATATAAAAAGAAAAGAAGGAGAAAGAGCTTTATGTGCATTCATAAGAATATGATGGCACAGAAAGTTTAAATCCTGATTTGTGCTGTATTTTACAAAGGTTCTGACTTGTATATAAATTTTGTTCTTCTCCTGATCTTTCAGCAAAGGATCCTTATCATGTACCCAGGTTTTTTTGGTTTCATGGACCTAACAGCAATGCAAAGGACTAAAGATCAGTGACAACACACACAGCCCACAAACAAACAAATTTAAAGATGGTTGTATGCATATACTTCCCAGTTTTTTCACATTTTGTAAATAGAGTAAAAGTTCACGTTTTGTTGTTGGCTTATTATTTTGGAAAAAAATGCTAAATCAAAGTTAATAAAGTATGTTTCAGGGTACAATGTACATCAACATATATTTGGGGATATATTAACATACAATACATCATGAAATATATTGAAACATACCACCTTAAATATGCATCATAAAAATAAATAAAATGGATAAATAGGAAAACAATATGCATTTTACTAAAAGAATTCCTAGCATTTAATAGAAGACTAGAAGAATAGATGGCTTGATGTGATACAATACAATCTTATCTCCCTTCCCTGGAGACGTTTTCCTCTTCAAATTTGTAATCCCACTCCTTTCTAGGAAAACAAAAGGGAAATACCATAGAAATAGAAATTTTTGCCTCTCTTTCTTCAGTTATATATTCTTTCCACTTAACACAGAGGAGATAGTTAATAAGTGCTTGTTGAATTTAAAGAGATGAATGTTCTTAATGTCTCTGAGAAGACAGAAAGGTAATAGTATGGGATTCCTTGCCATTCTAAATTTCATAGTTTGGGATTGTAATCTTCTACCCTATAAAGATTGGGTTCTCATTTCAAGTTCTGCTTTTAGAAATCTATGACTTAAAGAATAATTTAAGGCAATAAAATAAGTATAAAGAGTAAGGAAGTCAGATGCTGTGGTGCACACCTGTAATCCCAGCCACTTAGGAGACTGAGGTAGGAGAATCAAAAGTTCAAGATCAGTTTTGGCAAATCAGTGAGACTCTGTCTCAAACTTAAGAAAATAAAAAAAAAAGAGTTATGGATGTATTGCAGTGGTGAAGTGTCCTTGGTTTCAATCCACAATACGAGGTGGGGGGGAGGAAGGAAGGAAGGGAGGAAGGAAGGAAGGGAGGAAGGAAGGAAGGGAGGGAGGGAAGAAGGAGGAAGGGAGGAAGGAAGGGAGGAAGGAAGGGAGGGAGGGAAGAAGAGAGGGAAGAAGGGAGGAAGAAAGGGAGGGAGGGAGGAAGGAAGGGAGGAAGAAAGGGAGGGAGGGAGGAAGGAAGGGAGGAAGAAAGGGAGGGAGGGAGGAAGGAAGGGAGGAAGAAAGGGAGGGAGGGAGGGAGGAAGGAAGGAAGGGAGGGAGGAAGAAAGGGAGGAAGGGAGGGAGGAAGGGAGGGAGGAAGGGAGGGAGGAAGGGAGGGAGGGAGGGAGGAAGGAGGAAGGGAGGGAGGAAAAAGAAGGAAAGAAGGAAGGAAACCATTCATTCTTTGTGACTCTACAATGTCACCAAAATTTAACTGAGGTAACTATCCTAAATTATATTTCATCTGGGATAGTCCATTAACACCGAATGATGGAAGCTGCTTCATTTCTGCGTACCCCATTTGATTTTCTCAAGTAAGCTTCTTCTGCACCATCTGGCATTCTTTTTGGCAAGGTGGTGATGAGAAGGGAGAAGTTAGAGGGTTAAAGGTTTGAACATACTTTTTTTTCCCCAAAGAAACTTCTACTTAGTAACACAATTATGTCAAATAGTTACTTTCTTCTAAGATAACTTCCCCAGTGACTTATTTTCTTCTTTATGGATTATAAACTTGTCCTCAACATAATTTTGGAATTCCTTTGATGATCCATGTTTAGCTAAATCTGCTACCTAACAGATGCCTGAATATTTAGAATCCCAAAAGACTACAATATCCTGTGGTTTCAAGTTCCTTAGCATTTGATCCAGCAATTCTTATTTTATTCTTCCTTTCCTACCATCCTAGAAGCCTGAAGCAGATGTTCATTACAGTTTGTTCTTCATTCTCATAGAGTTAATCCAAGTGGGACTTGAGAACAGAGGCTTTATTTTTCTGTCCTTTATTGGACATCCCTTGTATTTTTTTTTCCTACAGTTAAAATCTTTTCAACTGTCTACATATACCAAATTTGAAGAAAATAAAATGCTAAAATAAAGGGATATTTTCATTAACCATTTAAGTAGAAAATAAAACACTAAATGTGAACTCTTAGTGTCATTTCTGTACTTATCTGTATGTCCATTTATTAGTTTGGTTTTACACAAATGTAAATATAAGATGGAGTCAGAGCAGTTTTTCATGAACTGTCAGATTCTCAACTGACCTTCATATTTACATGGAACTCATAGATGCAGAGTATCTAATGCATAAAATTAAATACTTTGGTTCAAACATATATGAATATATCACAATGATGCCCCACATCATGCACAAACACAAGACTGGGATCCTAATTAGAATAAGATATACTCCAAGTTTGTATAAATATGTCAAAATAAATTCTACTGTGGTGTATAATTAAAAGATAAATTTAAATTTTTCCTAAAGAAAAACAGGCTCAGAATATATCTAAATTTAATTTGGCAATCAATCAAGGTGGCTTAAAGTTTAGTTGAAAGTAAATTCTGAAATAAAACTTCTTTTATTCAAAACTCTACTTTCATTTGGGGTTTACTTTAATAAATTTTGGTATTATGAAGAAATAAAAAATCAATATTTAGACTATGATACTTTGGAAGTGAATTCTAATCCCATGTAAAAGACTATATAACTAATGGAGTACATTGCACATTTTCAAACAACACTAACAAGAAGAACCAAAAACTCAAATGACTAAAAATATAATCAAACATTTCATGAAGGTGAAGAGATGAAATTGTGAAGGGAAAGAAGTATGAACTCAAAAAACAAAAATTGTTTATGCCTATAGAAGGAAAAATGCTTAGTAACATAATTTATTTTTCTAATTAATTAATGCCATTTGTGGTATGTTTCTAGTTAATTTCCTTTACTGAGAGAGGATGACCTCTTACTAAGCATCTTAAGATCCTTGCATTTTTGTGGGGGTTTTTTTGGTTCTATGTATCATTGGTAATTGCAGGTGTATAGATACCAACAGTCCAGTAGTTACAAGCTTTTTTCTTTCCTAATGAGGCAGGATTAACCAATATTTCCTCATAGTAACCATTCTAATCAAGATGTAACATCTTTTGCGAAAATAAAAGACAAAGAGAAATTATTAACAGACCACTTCCACTAATGCATGCATTAATGTCTGAACTTCATCTGAAGTAACAATACCACTCCAGATGCCACTTCTTCCATCCTTAAGATGTATTAAACTGGTAATGGCCACTGGGATGAGAGCAACAGGCAGGAAAACTGAACATGAACTGAAAATTTACACTGGTAGTAGGGGCAGGGAGAACAGGCATCATATACAGATGTAACTAAATCATTTCAGGGATTGATCCGTGTTCTATAGAAATCAGAGGGGAACATGGAAGAGAGAAAACTGGAGAGCTGCTTTCACAAGAAAACTTAGGGAAGTCCACCTCTGAATTATCACCTGCATGAATGACAGAAAGGTAGCTATTCCAAATCCAAGCACATAGTGAGACCTCCTAGAAACAAATAAACTTGGCACATGCAGGAGACAGAACAAAGATTGGAGTACTGAAGGAGAACCCGTGAAGGATAAGAGCAGGGAGATGAGGTCTGTCAGGGAGGCAGGGGATTAGATCATGAGTAGCCTGGAGAGGAGTTTGGGTACAAATCTAATTGCAATGGTAAATCACTTAAGGGTCTTAAGCAGGGTATGGCAAGATATATAATGTTGTAAGAAAATCATTTTACCTGTTTTTGCAAAATGGACTGCAATGGAGCAAGTGTTGAGATAAAGAAGACTACTAAGTGTTGTCTAAGGAAATGACAAGGGTATCTGGGATGTAGCTGAAGAATTGTTGAGAAATGGATATAAATCAAGGATATATTGGAAGTGGTGCTGACTGAAATTACAGAAGTATCATGGGCATAAGAAAAAGAAGCAATGATTTCCTAGGATTCAGGTCTGAAAAACTGGATGGATGATTGAGATGAAGAGGTTTACAGGGCTTATCAATAATTATCTTTCTGTTATGTTTACCATGTCTGTTTGACATCTGGATGTGGTAGGGAGTTATATATACATTTCTGGAAATTAAGAGAAGTGTGTGGTCTGGTGACAGAAACCTGAGTCTTATCAACATAAGGTTGATAAGCTTGTATATAAAGTTCCGTAGGAGCTGATGAGACTGCTTGAACCTTTCTAAAACAGAATTTGGCTGAAGGAAGTGGCCAATGAGATTACAGGAAACCTGAAGTCAGGCTCAGGGCACCCCAGAACCTGAAAAGAAAACAGTGTTTCAAGAAGCAAAGAGTGGGTTGGGGCTATAGCTTAGTGGCAGAGTACTTACCTAGGAGGGATGAGGCACTGGGTTAAATCCTCAGCGATACATAAAAATGAACAACTATATGTCCATCTACAACTATAATTTTTTTTAAAAAAAAAGAAAAAAACAAGCAAAGAGTGATCAACTCCAATAAATACTACTGAAGTATTGAGAAAAGTGAAAACCATTGGCTGAGACAAGTTTTAGGTCACTGATGAACTTGATGAATGTATTATTCCTCATAAAACCAAGGTGAAATATGAATTACTAGTTATTATTACAAACAAAAAATTTTAGCTTTGAGAAGATGAAAATACCTGATTAATTTCTCATAATCTTTCTACCCTTGAAGACCATGCTTTTATCTACGCTATTACCTGCCTCAAGTAACTTTTAGAAACAAGTAGAATTAAATACTTCAAATGATATTTAAGTAGCTTAAATGATTACTTTAAATTGTATGAAATATTTAATATAAGTAGTTAAATTAGATATCTCAAATGATATTTAAATAGTACTTTAAGTCTGTATATATATTACAGATTTGAGTTTCTATTGCTTTCGGATATTTATCAATTGGGAATATATTCATTAGAAAACTGTTTGCCAATATGGATTTAATTTGCTAATCAGTTACTATAGACATTAACAGAGGATATTGTAATTATCTCATGTCCCTATTCTTTGAAAGAAAATAGAGCTTTAAGTACCTGGAAAATGTCAGGTGAGGGTCTCAAATGTCTAAAGAAAATCTTGAGACATTTAAAAAAATTAGAAGGAGGTCTCCAGAAATACAAAATCCATTTTATTTCTTTGTAAAAGAAAAGGGTCCTTTCTTTACCCCCTGATTGCTTTGTACATAGAGTAACACTGCTGAACTCTAAAGAATCCATCTAGAAGAACGTCTTTAAAGTATTCATTTTTATCCCACTGTTCATAGATATGTACTGAGCAGTAGGAGGTTTGCTCATGCCTAGTGCATTCTTAGAGTAAAAAGGGAAATTTTTTCCACTTTTACATTTTCATGCTTATCTCTCTCCTGAAATCTCAAAAGCTAGTATACAACTAATAGCATATAGTTAAGACAGATCATTTCTTTTGGGCTTGAAAATTCTTCCCTGAATTTAACTGGATGACATATTATTACTGATCTGAATACATTAGCCCTATTATATATGTCTATGCATATTTATGAATTAAGGAACTCAGAATGTTTCAGTATATTTTCAAGTTATTTTAATCATACCCTAAAAAAATAAAGAATGTAAAAATAGGGCTCAGTACTTTATAGAGTTATTAAAGGCTTATCTGTTTCAAACTCTTGCCTGAGTTGATTCAAAATTGAACTTATGTATTAAAATTATGCAGTGTCTTTTCAATCACTGATCACTTAGCTATTCTCAAGGGAGGTTGTTATATCATTAGTATCCTTATTTTCTAGCTTCAGAAACTGGTTTATCCATTGATAAGAGTTATTCATAGAATTTTGTTGGTTTTGAAGAGTAGTTAGCTAGGAACAAGGAATGCTCAAGTCCTGCCCTGCCCTTCATTCAAGAACTTTCTAAAGAATATGGTGAACAGGGCACACAGAGTGATCTTATTTCTTATCACAATCAATGCCCATATGCCCACTGCAGAGCCCTCAGATTCCCCTAAACCTAACTTACAACTTGCTAAACCAAAGCCTCCCCATCAGCCCTCTGCTGGGTGCTGACAGGATGAATGTAGATCAGCTCGCATGGAGAAGCGGAGAGGGAAGGCGGTTGCCAGAGAAGGCAGGGGCTGCTCAGAGAGCAGACAGTGCCACATGTTTTTGGCAGCTTTCTGCTAAAGCTTCTGGAAAGGAGAGCCCAAGAGAGCACTGCAGATGCAGAAATAGCTTTTTCCAGGCAGTGATCTGCTTCCCTAATAAGCAGATTCAATTAGAGTCTCCAAGTCAGAGCTGCATTGGTAACTCTTTCCCTCTGCACTGAGGAAGTAAGACCATGGGAAAGGGGTTTTCCCTGGTTACCTCACCCATCACTCCCTTTCAATCACTCTCCTGTCTCTGCTAACTCTGATTCCTCCACCCAGGTTTCCTATCCCCAGCCCAACCTTTGGAAATTCCATCTCTCTTCAAAGTTCAAGTCAATACCTGAACTTCTTAAGTCAGCTCTGAAAGAGCTTTGCCTCCCTGAATGTCACCCTCTTGGGGTTCTCTCAATGTCCCACCACTGTCGCCACAAGCCCTGACACCAGGGCTGTATTGATGTCCATTTACTGCTATTAACACACTGGTTTTCATTTTCAAAAGCATTTTACTGTGTATTTGGAGAAAATAAAACAAAAACTTCAAAAATTTTATGCATTAAAACTTTCTCCGTTACAAAAATCTTAAAATATCTTCATGTATGTACGGAAAAGCTGGCACAAATCTGCAGACACCAGGACTGAAATCCCATATTTCACAGCTCTCTGTCTGCCTCTATATGGCTGATGGCCACCTGAACTTCAATAATTATGAAACTGCACTGTAAGACTGTTGGCTTGTGTTATGGATGAGACAATCAAATTTCTTTTCTCCCTGAACTCACCTAACAACTGTCAATTGTGATCTCTAGCTTTATATATTCCTCTGTTAACTTATGCCTGAAATAACTGTTAATTATGAGGTATTTTTTTAAAAGAGAGAGAGAGAGAGAGAGAGAGAGAGAGAGAATTTTTTTTAATATTTATTTTTCAAGTATCGGCGGACACAACATCTTTGTTTGTATGTGGTGCTGAGGATCGAACCCGGGCCGCACGCATGCCAGGCGAGCGTGCTACCACTTGAACCACATCCCCAGCCCCATGAGGTATTTTTAATTGATTTTATTTTTTTAAATACATGACAGAGGAATGCATTATAATTCTTATTACACATATAGAGCACAATTTTTTATATCTCTGTATAAAAAGTATGCTCACACCAATTCATGTCCTCATACATTACTTTGGATAATGATGTCCATCACATTCTACCATCATTGCTAACCCCCTACCCCTTCCCTTCCCCTCCCACCCCTCTGCCCTATCTAGACTTAATCTATTCCTCCCATGTTTCCCCTCCCTACCTCACTATGAGTCAGACTGAATTAATATTTCAGGGAGTAAAATTATGTGTTGTAATATCAGAGAAAATATTGGTCATTTGTTTTGGGGGACTGGCTAACTTCACTAACATTATCTTCTCCAACTCCACTCATTTACCTGCAAATGTCATGATTTTATGCTCTTTTAATCGTGAGGTATTAATTACACAGAAGAGTTGTCCCAAGGACAGGTCTAATAGTAGAACAAGATAGCATATTAGTCAGGCAGGCTAAGCTAGGCTGTGATAACAAATATAAAAATCTCTATAACTTGGCACTCAAGAATTTATTTTAATTCTTATTTATAGCCAAATCCCCTGTGGGTCTAGGAGCACTGAAATATCCAGCCTTCTTGCATCTTATAAACTACATTGTCAACACATGGTCTCCAGGAAGGAAGATTATGAAGATTGTGCCAGGGGTTTTCTCACTGTCATCATAGAAGTGTTACATGTGTGCAATGCTCACTATCTTAACCAAAACTAATCACACAAACCAAAAGTAACTGTTGTCATTTGATAGGTGGTAGTGAATATCAAATGTCTGCTACAGAAAGGAAAAGGTTACAGACTCCATGCATTTCAGTGACCAGGAAGGTAACATAATGAGACATCCACATATAACAGCACATAATTTTACTCCCTGAAATATTAGTTCAGTCATTTTCAATGAAAATCTTGTTGAAGTTATTCAAGGAACTTCTCCAAAAAGATAGGAAGGGGATTCTGAGACAAGAATAACTTGTTAATACATCCATCTCTCCTCCTCTCCCAACTCTAACTCGAGCCTCATCATCCAAAATAAACAATTGGTGGCAGAGGAGAGGGGAAAAGCAAGACAGTAGAAAGATAAAGGGGGTGCCCTTACCCTTTGGCCTCTTGTGAACTAAGGTTTTGCAGAATAAAATCCAAAGAAAGAATTTCAAAAGAGCTTGTTATTCTACTAGATGAAAAAGAGTACATCAGGGGCTGGGGATGTGGCTCAAGTGGTAACGCGCTCGCCTAGCATGCGTGCGGCCCAGGTTCGATCCTAGCACCACATACAAACAAAGATGCTGTGTTCGCCAAGTACTAAAAAATAAATATTAAAAAAATTCTCTCTCTCTCTCTCTCTCTCTCTCTCTCTCTCTCTCTCCCTCTCCCTCACTCTCACACTCTTTCTTGAAAAAAACAAAAGAGTACATCATTATTATTTAGTTTATTCATCTTAGTGGGTTTAAAAATGCCTAATATAGATTTGCATAGCTTACTTTCCCATACTCCTTTGCTGCTCTCTTACTTTGCTTTATATTTTCTCGTGTTATAAAAGTAAAAAATGAAATAGGAGAATTTTTAGAAAAGCATACTCTCATACATTTTTGTGGAATAATCAAAAACTACTAAAATTAAAAATGCAAATGCTTTTTTTCTTTGCATTACAATTTTTTAAGAAAAAATACTTTTAGTGGTACATGGACATGATATCTTTATTTTTTATTTTTTTAATGTGGTGCCGAGAATTGAACCCAGAATCTCACACACACCAGGCAAGTGCTCTACCACTGAGCTGCAATCCCAGCCCCCTTTATTTTATTTATTTGTTGATTTTTGTTTGTTTGTTTTGGATGCTGGGGATTGAACCCAGGGCCTTGTGCATGTGAGGCAAGCACTCTACGAACTGAGCTACATCCCCAGCCCCATTATTACAATTCTTATTACACATATACAGCACAATTTTTCATATCTCTGGTTGTATATAAAGTATGTTGACACCAATTTGTGTCTTCATACATGTACTTTGGATAATGATGTCTATCACATTCCACCATCCTTGCTAATCCCGTTCCACCCTTTCCCTCCCACCCCTCTTTCCTATCTAGAGTTCATCTATTCCTCCCACATTCCCCACCCCCCACTCCACTATGAATCACCCTCCTTATATCAGAGAAAACATTCATCATTTGTTTTTTTTAGGATTGGCTAACTTCCCTAGCATTATCTTCTCTAACTCCATCTTTTTACCTGCAAATGCCATGATTTTATTCTCTTTTATTGCAGAGTACTATTTCATTGTGTATATATACCACATTTTTTTCATCCATTCATCTACTGAAGGGCATCTGGTTTGGCTCCACAGTTTAGCTATTGTGAATTTTGCTGCTATAAACATTGATGTGGCTGTATCCCTGTGGTATGCTGTTTTTAAGTCCTTTGAGTATATTCAGAGGAGAGGGATAGCTGGGTCAAATGGTGGTTTCATTCCCAGTTTTCCAAGGAATCTCCATACTGCTTTCCATATTGGCTGCACCAATTAAAATGCAAACGCTTTTCTACACAGAAACCTTACTCCTAGAAATCTATCACAAAGAAATTAAAATACCTGTACCTTAGAGCTGTCCCAGTTGACACTGGAAAATGTCCGCAGGTATTGATTAACAAAAATAGGATGGAAAGTGTATACTATACGACTCATATTTGAAAAGCCATTACCAAAAGCCCCATATACATAATTGGTAGTACCACATAAATAATGTTTGATTTTTGTATTTTAAAAATATATTTCCTCTTATGTGGACTTTGTAAACAATGATGGCTCTTCCCAGCCTTTTAAACCAAAGCATGTTAATAATAAAATGATAGCATTAAAGATTACCATTTGCATTCATATGTCAGACACTGAGAGATACTTTGCAAACTTAAGCTGTCATATAATACTTTAAGATAGGAATCATTATCCATGTTTTATAAGAAAATCCACAGCTCAGAGAAGTTAAGTAACTTGTCCCAGCCTCGAGGCAGAACTGAGAGTCAAATGATCTCTTCAACTTCAGCTATATAAGAAGCCTCCCACATAAATATGTACCTGAGTTTTGAGTAATTAACTAACCTTAAAATATGCATAGATAAATATGAAAAATTACCAAAAATTGGTTTAAAATTTGGCTTCAGTAGCCAAATAGACACAAATTTAAATTCTGACACCATTCTTCAGTAACTGTGTTATTTTGGCAAAGCTATTTTATTTCTGAAGCCACAGTTTTCTCATTTGTAAAATAGTAACATTAGAATCTATCTCTCTACTTCTTGGGGTGTGAAAAGAATTAATGAGAAATCCATATATAATGCTCAGTACATGACCAAGAATCTATACACTAAATAATATTATATACTAAGATCTTAACCATTGTTTTTACCAAAATATAGATATTGTTATGAGAAGTGATATTTGATTAAAATGTTTTTATTAACAGCATAACAAATGTAAAGATCTTCCATTATAATAAACATAAGGTACTCAGATAAATGCTAACATTATCAGCAGTTTCTTCCCCACCTTGGTGTTACCACATCCTCTCTATCCTTTGTTCTTTCTTTTTTTGTCAAATTTAAGAAGCACTCTCTTTCCAGCCCCTCCCTTGTCTAGTACTCCTAGATTACTATGATTGCTTTCTCATAGTAACCTCGTCTCGGATTAACAATTTACATATTGCCCAATAGGCAGGATCTTTCCAATAGTTCAACGTTTCTCAGAGTGAATTTTTACTCCTTTTTCATTATTTTCCATTGGAATATTTCTAAAAAATGGATCAGGCACCAAAAACTTTGGAAATCGCCTCACTTGCTTTGCATAAGTAAAAATGACCCTTCAAGATAGTATGTGAGTGTGTGGCCTACAAACTGCACCACTGCCAATCTTCTTGTTGTTGTTGTTCTTTTTAGATCTATGTGACAGTAAAGTGTATTTTGACATACATGGGAATAGGAAAGACAGTAGAATGAACCACTGCCAATCTTAGCTTCCAGCAAAAATGGCTTTCAACTTGATAAGTGAAAAAAAAAAATGGTACCTTGTGAAAAAAATATTTAAGTCAGTAGAGAATAATGGATACCTACATAAATGATAATAAGATAGTTTATTACTATTTTAATGTATGATCATAAATATCAAAATGGATTTAAGGTATTAGAACAAACTATAAAACGAAAAAACAAGAAATCAGCCTCATTTTATTCTCTGTTTACTGATATTTTTGATATTAGTAAAGTTGGAGTTCTTTTTATTTGAATTTTTTGGTCATTTGAATTGATTTATTTAATATCTACTCAAGTTCTATTGCACTTTTCTCTTTGGATTTTTGTGATTCTATATTAGTATTTTAAATACTGCACATATTTTTATTTAGCAGATAGGTGTTTGTTGTTCTGTTTTTGCAGTGCTGAAGATCAAAGTCAAAGCCTATCAAATGCTAGGCTAATGCCCTGCCACTGAGCTACACTTCCAGACCCACAAGTGGGTGTTTAAAAGCAGCCTAATGTATAGCATCATGTAGCTGCTCAAAATGCTTAAGTGAATAAAACATAGAAGTATATGCAACAATACACCTTAATTTAACAAGCATTTATTGGACATTTACTATGAAGTAGTAAACTGGGCATATTCAATATGAAATACATTCTTTAATCCTTGAGAGCATGGGATTCTGTTGAAGAGCCAAACAGAATAGAAAGACACAATATAAAAAAAAATATTAAAAGATTGATCACATAATTCAGGTGTATGTTATTCAACTTTTTATTGTTGTGACCAAAATACCTTATAAGAACAACTTAGAGGAGAAAAAGGTAATTTGGGGCTCACAGTTTCAGAGGTTCAAACCTTAGGCTAGCTCCAAGGCAGAAATGTCATGGCAGAAAGTCAGGCAGTGGGGCCAAATGGGGGTTGTGCTGAGGTGCAGGCATGACATGGGGAGTCAGGGACAAAGCACAATCCCCAAGGGCACACTCTGAGTGACCTACTTTTGACTTCCACCTTCTTACAGTTACCACTCTGTAGTCCAATCAAATTAAGCCATCAAACAGATTAATCCACTGATGAGATTACAGTTCCCATAATCTAATCATTTCACCTCTGATTATTCCTGCATTGCCTTACACAAGAGCTTTTCAGAAGACACCTCATATCCAAACTATAACAAGTTTACTTTAGGTAAGAGAATGATCATTGTGAGTTTGCACAGTCAGGTATGCCCTATCATGTAAGGACGGTGGAACGTGGGTGGTATTGAATAGAAGAAATTAGAGTAAAGCAAATAAAAAGGTATACTATTTTGAGAAGTTGTAAGAAAGAAGCAAAGGTCAGAATCCATGTTGCTTTCCTAAGAAACTATGAGTATGCCATCCTTTTAGTGGAGAAGAACTTCAATGTCTTTCTAAAGAGTTTGATTTTAATAAGCTTTCATCATAGTTGCAAATACGAGGTTTGGTTTTAGCACTTACCCGGTATCATGTATCAAAAAGGTTCATCCGAAGAATGTTAAAAATAAAGACTATTTTATTTTTTCACCACTCTTTAGATCTTATTCTTAGATGAAAGATCCCCTGTCAATTCAATGGACCATTTGGGGTCCAAGTGTAAAGCCGACTTCTATCATTGGATCCAGTGGTAATTTTATCAATCGATTTGCAGCTGCAAAGAAACCAAACCCTGCCCCAGAATGCCTTCAATATGTGGGGATGTATTTTTCTCATAGGACCAAATTATAGAAGTAGGAGGATTGGGGAAGTAGTTCAGAGTTCCAGATACATCAGGGTAAGTAAACCTTTGATTTTCAAACTTGTCACCTCACTGTCACATGTTTGCTGTTGCATCTCCTAGCATCACATCCACTCCCAAGACAGGAAGAAGGGAGAGAGGATGATTCCAACTATGTCTCTTCCTTTGTAGAAAGAAAGCAAAAACTTTTCAGAAAACCCACAATAGAACTTCACTGATTTCTAATTATCATAACTATATCACACAACTTTTCACAGACTAAAAACGGAAGAGAGGAAAGCGAGCAGTTTAGTGAACCACAGAAAAAACAATAGGGTTAAAGGGGTTTGAGAATTGATGTTGAAATGCCCTGTCTCAGGTTCTGACACAATGGTACTATGTGAAGAAAACATCAAGAAATTATTTCAAGGCAGACGCTTCAGAATTAGCTCTACATGATCACAGAAAAGAAGAATGTAGGCAAGAATGCTCAGAAACTCATTAACAGCTTTCCAATTTGAGTTCAATAAAAGATAAGTTTAAGATTTAGATCATTCCTAACATATAGTTAAGTAGAAGTAAAGTTCAAGTACCCAAGCATCCCATAGTGGAAGCTACCAAAGACCAAAGAGATTTCTTGAAAGGATTTTACTCTTTGCATTTTTTAGTGAGTTCAGGCTTGGCAGAACCCCATCGCTGCCTACATTATTGATGGGGATATCTGCAAAGAAGCAGATGTTTTGCCAAGAAAGGGAATATGAATCATTGTATCTAATAAGATGAGAATCTTAGGAAACAGTCTACACAGCTCATGAGTGAAACTAGCAATTAATCTTGACATGTTTTACAAAAGGTTTGGTTGCTTAACATTTTTCCCAAGTAATTTTTTTTTTTTTTTTTTTTTTTTTTTTTTTTTAGGTTTGCTGTAGGCAGAAAGGTAAAAAGACTGACAGTGCAGGAAACTGAACTTTCTTTCCTTCACAGGCCAACTCTGCCAGTTGCATATTGAAATATGAGGTGCATCATGATAGGAGATTAGTAAAAGGCGTTCACCAACGTGCCCCCAGTTCCAACTTGCTAAAGGAAGTGATGAAGTGGCGCCATTGGAGACAAGGAGTCACGACCAATTTATTACCCCATTCGAGATGTTGCATATGTATGCAAAGTTTTATTTATAAAGATAATTTATGTGACAGTTGGGTTATGTGGTAATCAGCAAGACATAGTGCCTAAAACTACCATGTCACGCTAACATACAGACAGAAATTCTCTTGTACCGATTTACATATGAAAGCTTCTCAACAAATATACTGCTACCGAATGCATCCACTGATGCTTCATTTACTTCGTTGAGGAAGAGAAAATGAAAAACTGATATTTCTAAAATTTATTGATGTTCCCATCTCCATTTCAGTCTACATTTTGCTACAAATAAATTATGAAAAGCTTATGTCAATAACTCAATATAGCTCTCTTATCTTCCTTGAATTTTAAGCTTATAATTTATTTTAAAATGTTGATGTTATTATGTAATATCCATTCAATTCATATATAACAGAAATTCAAATAGAATAAGTTCAGTGTTCATCAGTTAAATAAAGCAGAATCACACTGTCTATATTTGGTCTCAGAGCAAATATATCTATTAGTAATATTCTGTAAAAATTTACATTTTAAAGAAAAATAGAAAACTGTAGATTTTTAAAAACAGAAGAGCCTATTCTCTCTGTGTCTTTATTTCTCTCTCTCTCTCTGTCTCTCTCTCTCTCTCTCTTAGATCCAGTTGTATTGTTGTAATTAATAACATGTACTATTTAATTGATTCCATCAGATCAAAATGTATACAGGCATATACATATGCATCATTTTCTTATAATTTCATTATTATCAGCAAAGCACAAACCTCTAAAGCCATAACCAGATTTCCCCATAAAATAGAAAAGCAAAAGACAATTCAAGAACTAGAATTCCAAAGGCAACTATTTATTTCTTCTCTTTCATTCCCATGATTGTCTTTTCTCTTGCTGTTCTCTGGACTTCACTCTTACTTAAATTTCCATTTTTTTTTAACCCTTAGACAGTCAGTAAAGTATTTCTCAGACATAGACAGCAAGCATTACATAAAATTCAAATAAAGAAGAACATTTTACAACATCATCAGTGGTAAAATACATGCAAATTCAACCCTGTAATAAGATACTATTACACACCCACTAGAGTGGAGAAAAAACACTGAAGGTACCCAATACTGGTGAAGACATAGAACAATTTGAATTCTCATTCATTTTTGACAAGACTATAAGAGATTCAAATACTTTAGGAAAGAGTTTGGCAGTTTATAATGGATTTGAACATATACTTGGAAGGTGACCCATGTGTTATCCATTCAGGTCCCGTAAAAAGAAGATGCCATGATTGAGATTAGAGATGGAAAGAGTCCAACAAGTGAATGAATACATTAACTGTGGTATATCCCTACAATGCAATACTACTCAGAACTAAAGCAAAAGTAACCTTTGATACACATACCACCATGGATGAATTGCAAATCATATGTGAAACAAAAATCAGACTCAAGAGACTGTGTAAGATATGACTTTACTTATTTGGAATTTAGAAAAATAAATCAAATATAGTGACAGAAAGCTAACAAGTAGTCACTGCAAAGGGACTAGAGGGAACTTTTTGGAATAATGACATTCTATATCCTGATGTGGTAGTGATTACATGAGTAGACTCATTTTTAAAAATTCATTGAATTATACTTGCAAATGGTATGTTTATTGTATGTAAATTATATCTCAAAAGGCTGATATTTTTAAAGGTGAAGCAGATTTTATAACAAAAATTTCCAAAGTTTGCTCCTTTGTAAATATGTAAGACTCAAAAGATTAGTTGCTTAAAAATGTGGAAAATAAATAATGGATTACTCCTTCATTTTTGGTTATACATTAAGCAGAACAATACATGGACATGCAATGTTTTTTATCATATGATATGATAAATCCATATATAAATCAATAAATAAATCCATATATAAAGCAATTGTTAAAATCACCATTACTTGCCTCTGAAATTTCAGAGAAAATAAAGGAATATCACAGAATTTTCTGATATGAATCAGGGGAATAAATGTCAAAATTTTATTTTTTTAATCCTCATATAGGAAATAAACACATAAGTCATTCTTTCCTGCCTGTGAATGCAAAACCTCACACTTTTGAGTATTTAAAATGAACAACAAACAGCAAGGCCTCATGCCAAAAGACAAGAGGATCTTGTGTAGGTTCCTGGCTTAAGAGAAGTTCATGAGAGCATGTTAGTAAAAAGTTAAGCGCCATGGTTGAAAGCATAATCATATTTCTAAAGAGAAAATGGTATAGCAACTGCCTTTGTTGGTAACTTATCACTAGCTAGCATGCAGATACATACCAAGGGACAATGGAAGCCATAGAACATAAAGTTTAATTCCTATCCTCTACCTGAAAAAAAATAGTTATTTAATCCATAGTTCATTGGACATTTGGTCAGAAGAACAATTTTAATCCAAATACAAACATGATAATGCCTAAAGTGAAAAGTGCTCTAGGTTAACTGAGACAATTTTCCTTTATCCTTTGTTTTGCAGAGTGTGAAACAACAAATACAGAAGAGGACATAAAAGCCAAGGAAGAAAATAACCTATGGACATTACCACTGGCTATTGCAGTGATGACTCAAATAATTCAAGCAAAAATTAGCCTCATAAGTTGACTTGTATAATTAAAAAAACTAGATTACAAAATATTCAGGGGTAATAGATTACTATTTGTACTTTTTCATTTCTTCGAAGTGCCTACAATCATGGAAAATATATACTATTATTTATTGCCTCTGTGGCAAAAGACAGATGGAATAAAAAATGGAGATTTTCAAATTATATTTTATGTTGATTTGAATGTGCCACAATGAAACTCACCATTCTGTGTAATTAGTGTGCATCAATTTATAATAATAATAATAATAATAAATAATTTTGAATGGGAATTTTCTCCTGGACCACCCAAATATTTATTCTGCTTTGCATTTCATTCAATTCTATCAGAATCAGTCTACCTTTCTATTCCTTTAAAAAAAAAAGTTGGCATTAATTGTATACAATAGTTTTTATATACCCCTCAACAAAAAGTGATAAATATTTTAGTTATTCAGCATTTATTAAACACCTAAGATGTGTCAGGAAACAACATACAAGATGTAATAGGTGCTATGAAGCTATAAGCAATGATCTGAGAAAAAGAATGATAGAGGACAATAAGAGAAGTCCTAGAAGTGGCACCACTCAATCAGCAATGACCCAGGAAAAAAGGACCCATTTGGGTAATAAGCATTGGGATTTCAAGTAAAAAGATTTGCAAAAGCTCTGGAGAGAAAGAGTTTCAGTTTTTTAAACAGTAAAAGAATTAGCAGGATTGGAGCCCCACAAAGGGGTGACAGAGTGATGTTAGGCAAGGATAAGATCACTTAGGTACTTAAAAAGTGGAGATACATATCTTTGGTACTGGGGATTGAACCCAAGGGAGCTTTTCCTCTGAAGTATATCCCAGGTTTTGTTTGCTTGATTTTTGTTTGTTTTGTTTTTGTTTGTTTGTTTATTTGTAGACAAAATTTGGTAAATTGCTGACACTGGTCTCAAACTTGCAATCCTCCTACCTCAATATCCCGAGTCACTAGGATTGCAGATATGCACCACCATGCCAGGCCACACAGGGAATTTTAGAGCTTGGGAAGAGGCTTCAATTTCATTAGTTCATAATTCACTTGAATCTAATCTATGTAATACTAGATGTCAAGAGCTTTGTAATATTTTGAACAACCAATAAAAAAAAAAGTAAGTGCAGTGGGGAATCACTGAAGGGCCTCTTCAAAGAAAGTGATGTGGTTCTATTAACATTTTGATAATCTCACTTTTCCTGCTGAGTGTGAATTGGATTAGAAGAGAGCAAAAGCTGGGGAGGACACCTAATCTCAGAAAACTGTCACAGTTATTCAAGAGAGAAATAACAGCAGCCTCCTTTAAGACAATAGTGGTAGAACTAGAGGAGCTAGAATGGGTCCATGTTTATTTTGTACAAATTATAAGAAGGATTGCTGATAGAGTAGGGCACAGAAAAAAGAAATCAATGTTGGCTTCTAACCTCTGGTTTCAACAAAAAAGTGGATGATGGTTGTAATTACTAAGACAACTGAGGAAAAAAACTGGGCTTGATGGGGACAAAGAACTGAAGTTTTCACTTTGGACACATGAAGTTTATGTCTAGAAAAGTGAGCTTAATACTAAGGTTGGAACATGTCAATATTTACAAGTGAAACAGAGGAGAAGCCAGCCAAGGTGACTGAGAGAGAAGAGTCAGTTATGAGGAAAGAAAAAAGGGGTGAGGCATGACCTACTACCCAATAGAAAACTCTAGGAAAGAAGAGGTCTAAAATGAGGAGAAAGGTTAGATATGGCACATTTCTGGTGACCCTGGCAACAGCAGTTTCAATGGAGTAGGGAAGTTAACAAAACCAGAAATGACTGAGAGGGAAGAAAATAAGTATAGAACATTTTTTTTGACATTTACCCAGACTGGGAAAGATATTTTCGTAATTTATTAAGGTGAGAAGTATCACTACATGATTGAATGCTAGTGGTAATGGTCAAGAAGGGGCAGCATATTTTCTCTGATATATGGATGCTAATTCACAATAGAGATTGGGGTGGCTAGGGAAGAATGGAGTTACTTTGGATTAGGTAGAGTGGAGTGAAGGGAGGGGAGGGGTATGGGGGTAGGAAAGATAGTTGAATGAATCAAACATTATTGCCCTATGTGCATGTATGATTACATGACCAGTGTGATTATACATCATGTATAACAGAAGAATAAGAAATTATACTCTATTTATGTATAATGTGTCAAAGTGCATTCTATGGTCATGTATAACTAATTAGAACAAATTTATTATTATTATTATTATTCTAATTTGTTATATATGACAGCAAAATGCATTATAATTCACATTATACATATAGAGCACAATTTTTCATATCTCTGGTTGTACACAAAGTAGAGTCACACCACTCATTTCTTCATACATGTACATAGGGTGATGATATCCATCTCATATCACGATCTTTACTACACCCAACCCCTCTTCCCTTCTTCTCCCACCCCTTTACTCTATCTAGAGTTCATCTAATTCTCCAATGCTCCCCCCATGCCCATTATGAATCAGCATCCTTATATCAGAGAAAATATTTGGAATTTTGTTTTGGGGGATTGGCTAACTTCACTTAACATTATATTCTCCAACTCCATCCATTTACCTGCAAATGCTATAATTTCATTCTCTTTCAATGCTGAATAGTATTCCATTGTGTATGTATACCACATTTTCTTTATCCAGTCATCTACTGAAGGGCATCTATGTTGGTTCCACAGTTTAGCTATTGTGAATTGTGCTGCTATAAACATTGATGTGACCATGTACCTATAGAATGCTGGTTTTAAGTCCTTTGGGTATAGACCAGGAGTGGGATAGCTGGGTCAAATGGTTGTTCCATTCCAAGTTTTCCAAGGAATCTCCATACTGATTTCCAGATTGGCTCCATCAATTTGCAGTTCCACCAGCAATGTATGAGTGTGCCTTTTCCCCCACATCCTCGCCAACACTTACTATTGTTTGTATTCTAAACAGCTGTCATTCTGACTGGAGTGAGGTGAAATCTCAGAGTAGTTTTAATTTGCATTGCTCTAATTGCTAGAGATGTTGAACATTTTTTCATATATTTATTGGTTGATTGTATATCATCTTCCGAGAAATGTCTGTTCAGTTCCTTGGCCCATTTATTGATTGGGTTGTTTCCTTTGTGTTAATATTTCTGAGTTCTTTATATATCCTAGAGATTTGTGCTCTATCTGATGTGCATATTTACTCCCAAAATGTAGGCTTTCTATTCACCTCACTGATTGTTTCTTTTGCTCAGAGTAGCTTTTTAGTTTGAATTCATCCCATTTATTGATTCTTGATTTTAATTCTTATGCTGTAGGAGTCTTATTAAGAAAGATGGGGGCTAATCTGACATGATGGAGATTTGGGCCTACTTTTTCTTCTAATAGGTGAAGTATCTCTGATTTAATTCTTAGGTCCTTGATCCACTTTGTGTTGAGTTTTGTGCATGGTGAGAGATAAGGGTTTAATTTCATTTTGTTGCATATGAATTTCCAGTTTTGCCAGCACCATTTGTTGAAGAGGCTATCTTTTCTCCAATGTATGTTTTTGGCACCTTTGTCTAGTATGAGATAACTGTATTTATGTGGGTTTGTCTCTGTGTCCTCTATTCTGTACTATTGGTCTACAAGTCTATTTTGGTACCAATACCATGCTATATAAAAATATATAATTTTTAGTTTTAGGTGAACTCAATATCTTAATTTTTTAAATTTTTATGTGGTACTGAGGATCAAACCCAGTGCTTCATGCATGCTAGGCAAGCACTCTACCCCTGAGCCCCAACCTCAGCCCCACTAGAACAAAACTTTTAAAACAGAAAAAATACCCCAAAAGGGGACAGAAAAATTATGCAAGAAATGTAGAGTCACCAAAGGAATAAGGAACTTAAGAAGGAAGTTAGAGATGGAATCAGACTTTTGATAAAAAGAGAAAATGTTTTTCCATTGTGATGGAAGAAAAAGAAGAACTTGGATCCTAGCAGGGCCCAAGGAACAAAGATTTAAATCAGTTTTTTGATTACTTTTTTCTACATTATTACTTCAATTCTTGCAAAAATCTTCAATGTTAGCACTTAACCCATCTTGTCTTGGAATGTTTTCTAAAGGAAGAGATAAAGTGCATCATCTGTATAGTGTTCATCCTTCACTGTGGTCATGCTCTGAGTGATTGTTGTTGAGTATCAAAGGAGCTATAATTTTTTTGTGTTTTTTAAAAAAAAAGGATATATGTGTTCAAATAAGTAAACTGAAAACACCTGATTTGTTTAATAAAATAAAAAGTATGTACCTGATTGAACTCTATATACTCCTTCTCTATGCAACCAGACATTTAGGGCATGTTAAAGCACAAACATGTATTGTCAGTATCATATATGAATCAAATGAAGCAAACATAATTACTTACTTGAATTCAACTAGCTAACACAATACTGTGTGATAACACAATATGTGTGTTAAAACAATACTGCAAATATCTGTGATGCTAGCACTATGGAAAAGGGGTTATGTCAAAAAAATTTATGCAAGTACAGATATGTAACAACAAATCCCACTATTATGTGTAGTTTTAAAGCACCAATTGGAAATTATGGAAAAAATAAAATCACTTGTCTCATGGGTAGGCATGCTATGTTGATCAAGAACTGAGCTAACCCATGTTTCTAAAAGAATTTTTCTCAGTAATATGCTGCTATATAAAATAAGTGGGATCTCCCTCCAAAACCTAGGAATATTGGGAGCAGGGGAATAGTCTTCGATGTAGGAAAATGATGGACTTACCACAGAATAAAACTAAAACAGATTTTTGAGATCATATAATTCCATGATTTTTGCAATTTTCCAATAATACTTTTCATTTTTTGTGAAATTTCATGACAAACATCAGAATGGTGCTCATAATCTTATGCTAAACCTCTCTGACATATTTCTAGTAGCGCCCAATGACCCTTCAAGGGATTTAGAGCTCCAAAGAATATAGTTTTATAATAAATGATTAGTTCAGGGGCACATTAACATGTTTTCAGACAAGAAAGAGGAATATATTTGTGGGAAGAGAGAAAGAAAATAGATCTAGGTAGTGACAAATGCATTTGAATTCATACTAAATTTCAACTATCCAGAGTTTTAGGCTGGTGGGTCCACCAAAGGGGGTAAGTAAGCTCAAGAGACTCCAAATATTTTTATTGGCTCTGGGACATTGACACCAAGAACAAAACCATGGTATCTGGGATGACTCCAGCTCAGAGCCTATCTCCCATTGACAACTTGATGTGATCCTGTTGTACTCCCCCATTGAGATAATCCTTCAAGTGTGGGACACCTAAACCAGCTCAGGCAGGAGAGCATGAGTCACTGCCTACATACCACACAAACCTGCCCTTTGGCATGAGGCAGAGTGACTTGGGAGAGACTTTTTTCAGCTTCCCAAGAAAATAGAAGTTTCAAGTAAATGGTAAGAAAATAATAGTTTTTATTGTATGAAGTATATATGTTTAAAATATATTTTTAAACTTAAATATTTAATATGCCATATGTAGAAAATGGTCTTTAAATCTGTGCCCATTGGGAATATAAAACTTAGCTCATATCTATATCGTCAGGCAAATGAATTGAATTTTAAAATTGTTCTTCCTGTCAAAAGATGAGAGTTCAGGAACTGATCTTACCAATGAGTCTATCAAAAACAAGACCAGCCCAAGGATTATAAAAAATTTTCAAGATTCATGTACATTTTGCTATATTTTTTACTATATTATCTACAGTCTGTCTTCTCTCTCTGTCTCCCTCTCCCATGCTCGCTCTCTCTCTCTCTCTCTTTGTCTCTCTCTCTCTCTCTCTCTCTCTCTCTTTCTCTCTCTCTCTCTCTCTCTCTCTCTCTCTCTCTCTCTTTCACACACACACACACACAAAAAAAAAACACATATGCAAACACACATGCATGAAAAAATTCAATATTTTTTTTAATTTGCTTTTTGGTGTCTTTGCTGTTCAGCTTCCTAGCAACCAGCAACTCTATGATCAAGGAGATCTTCAAAATATCCATCATACCTGTCATCTCTGTCCTCATTACGACTTGTATTTAGCTCTCTGTCATTGAGAGTCGGGACATATTTCATAGTACCTGTCATTATCCAGTATCATAATATTTATAACATTATATAATAACAATAATGTAGTAATAATAAAAGGAAGACTGCATGACTTCCTAAGATGTTGAAAAAAAAAAAAAACAAGGGAATAGTGGGCTGGCATTGTGGCTCAGTGGTAGAGAATTTGCCTAGCATGTATGAGGCACTGGGTTCAACCCCCAGCACTAACTACAATTTTTTAAAAAATTAAGAAAGAAAGAGAATATTAAAATGCACATGTCTTATTGAGTCATCTATATAATTTAGTCACACATCCAAGTAGAGATGATATATGCACAGTCTGCATGGTTGTTCAAATTTCCTCTTGTCTTTCTTACATGAAATTTGGCACAACATGTTTATTCCATGTTTCAGAGGTGAGATTTCCAATTGTATCCATAGAACTTGTGCATCCAGCAGGGGAGAAGGAAAACTCCTCAGAATGTATTTCTATACTGCTACACATATCATAAGGAACTGATTTCAACATAAACCAGTTCATCCCTGAAGATTACCATTCATATATAGATGTTACTTGGAGGCATAGTATTTACTTCAGTAAAATGATTTATCACTAAAATTGGAGATAATGAATATGCAAAGATTAAATGACATTAAATAGTCATATATTATTCAAGAATAGACTTCCTGAGAAAAAGATTAAATTAATAAAAAATATTTGAAAATGTATCTATCTTAAAATATATCTATCTTTCTTACATAGAAAATATACCATGTGCAAGGACCTGTGTTCAATAGTTAGTAGTACCACATACACACAGAGAATGATGGTTCTGTAGTTTTATACAAAACAATTTGACAGTGGCATGGCAGACAAAACAAGTGCCTGAGAAGAGATTGGCAATCTCCAGAAACTTTGTTCATGATTCAAAAAACTAACTTGGAAAGAGCATATGGTTCTATGGACTTGCAGTTCCAAGTATCTCCTTAACTCCTTCCCTTTGATTGTTACTGTCCACTAAGCAGTTAAAAGCCAGCTTCCTTTGGCATATGCTCTAAGATGTGCATGCAAATACCATTTTTGTCAATGCCAGCATATTTTTCTTATTGTAATTTCAGATTGATCTTTCTTACTCCATAGTTTCCAACTAGAATTCTGAATTTCTCAGTAGTGGATCTGTTCATTAGGGAAATAAAAATTAAGTGTACTCAAGAAGGTAAAATTATATACACTACAGAAAAAATAGAGGATTATTTTGTAATACAAAGAAAATTCTTCCTATTTATCTGCATGTTTAACACATTGTAATAAACCTTCTAAAAACCTAGTTGTAGTCCTAAGAAACCTACGAATAATTTTTAAGATATTACATAATGCATATTTTTTTAAATAAACAAAATCTGTCTATTTAAATTTTGGTAGTCACCACTATCAGGACATATTGGAAATCCAAGGGTAATGAATATCAACAAAAATTCAGACTTTAGCAATCATTCCTAATCTCAGGGAGGCTAATTACTGTGTGATGTAAGCACATGCTACTGATGATGGAGGGCTTTGACTGAAAGAATCCTACACCAGTAGAGCTGATAAGTAAAGCCTGAACTTATGTTTACCACATTTTAATCAGTCATTGAATGTGCCAAGTAGACTTAGAAAAAAATTACATTTAAGTATTAACTCAACAGTAATATAGGTCATTTATCCTATCTGATGGTTTCCCCTTTATTACTACATATGGTGTTCTTCCATATTCACTATTCATTCTCTTATTTGGACAATGTAGAAAAGCTGAAAGCTATTTGGTAGTATTTATTTAGTGGTTAAATATGAGCCCTAGAGTCAGGAAATTATGCATTGGTATCTGTGGTGGACTATAATATCATTTAAAAGTATTCCTATGGACAACATGATTATCCTTGCTATATAATGAAATATTAGCAAGTAACATATTTTCACTTCTGGGAGAAACTTTAAGAGTACATCATGGTTTATCATGATGTCTGTCTCTGAAATTATCTAACAATGTTTGATATAAAACATCTGCTTCATAAGCTTGAGTTCCCTAGTGAAGATAACATAGAGCAGAACTATACCCAGTCTGCCATGAACAGGAAACATAAGTAAAAACTGAGCTTTGGAGATTGCAATCCACTGAGAAGTGGGAGATTGTTACCACAAAATAACCTGGCCTCTCTGTCCTCACTATTGTAGCCATCATGAGTACCTTTAGCTCCTCTTCACCTTATTTTCATCATTTTTGAAGTGAAAATGATCTAAGCAAATGAGATAGTTTAGATAAAATAGCACAATGTCTAGGATATAATGAGTTTAATAAATGTTGACTTGTTTTGTCAGATATTATTATTATTGCCAGGAACTAGACTAAATTCTGTAGATTAGTAAGAGCCTATCTCATGTAGTTTAGACTTTGATGGGAATCTCAGACATGTAAACAAATGCTTATAACAAGGGCAAGAATGACATAAGAAGATGAACAGGTGCTTCCACATCAGGAGATTTGAACTGGTTATCCAGAAAGGCTTCCTGAGGGGATGACATGTGAGCTGAGAACTAATGCGTAAGGTTTTTCCAGGCAAACAGGAAGTATAAAGGCATCCCAGGTAGAAGAGCCTGAGTGTGCAAGAAAATACATGACCCCTTTGGGGAATTTCAATTACTTCATAATCCCAAAAACTAGGTCATGAGGGTCTGAGAATGTAAGCGTCAATGTTTCATCTTTATTCCATAAGTGATGGAGTCCTATTGAAGGGTTTTAAGTGGACACTCTTCCATATGTGAGATCAAGAAGAAAGAAGGTTTGCCATATAAATACCCTCAGAACATTTTACCCATTGGTACACTGATAAAGTTTAAAATAATATGCCTCTTTATTTGAACAAAATGTATGCATACCACTTAATCCTAAAATGGATTGTCTAGTCTGACTTGGTGAACCTCCTTTTACCACATTTGTTGCTCATTTTTTTATGTCTTGCATAGGATTTCATTGAATTACCATTTGAAAATAAGTATGAATTCTGCAACACTATGATAGAAATGTATTTTATGGAAGAAATTAAAATAGCATTCACTAATTTTATAATGAGTGGTTGGAACTGTCTAATGACCTAAAGGTAGACATTCCTTAATGTTCAGAAGTACTTTTCTTAAATGTTAAGAACTGATAATACATTTTGATAAAGGTCAATGACTAACTTTGATAAATTTGAATGAAATAAATAAAACGTTAAGCCAATAGTACATTTCAGATTTTCTATTTAAGAATTTTTATTCAAGCAGGGTACGGTGGCATACACTTGTAATTCTAGCAACTTGGGAGGCTGAGACAGGAGGATCGCAAGGACAAACCCAGCCTCAGCAACTTCGTGAGGCCCTGAGAACTCTACAAGACCCTTTCTCTAATAAAAATATACTTTAAAAAGGACTGGGGATGTGGCTTGGTGATTAAACTCCACTGGGTTTCAATCCCTGGTACGAAAAAATAAAAAAGAATTTTGCTTCAATATTTGATATGAGTAAAGATGTTCATGTTTTTTTAAAGTTTAGTTAACTTCTATCAGCAATATGATCCTAAATATTTTAAATGAGCCTTAAAGACTCTCTGACACATAGTAGGACTTATTTGTATTTTCCACCCATGATGGTATATGTAGGAACTCTTTTAATCCTCACAGTCATTCTAAATGTTAAACACTACTGTGAGTTCTATTTTATAAATGATGAAATTACGATACTATAAGAGGAAGTGGCTTCCCTAAATATCTGGAGTGGACCTATGATTATTTTTTCTCTTATTTTTTATTGGTGAATTATATTTGTACATAATGTTGAGACTTGTTGCTACATATTTGTACATGTACACCACATACAATTTGGTCAGTATCATTCCCCAGTATTTCCCTTTTTCCTCTCCTCCCTCTCTCTGTGAACCTAGGATTTGAATCTAGCAGACTGACTTCAGATCCCACACTCTTAGCTACACTATTATACTATCTCCCATTTTTACTTATCAGAATACATGTGTAAAAATTAGAATACAATATGTTGGCCACTTAGCTTGGAAGAAGATAAGGAGTAGAGATTACCAAAAATACTATATCTTTGGTGAAGTACCAGCTTAAACCCATGCTGGTCATGCCTATGATCCCAGCAACTCAGGAAGCTGAGGCAGGAGTATCACAAGTTTGAAGCCCATGTCAGCAACTTAGTGAGACCCTAAACCACCTATTGAGACCTGTCTCAAAATTTTATATTTTTTTTAAGCTCATGTTAAGTATTCTTTTTTTTATTGGTTTTATTTTTTTAAATACACAACCATGGAATGTATTAAAATTCTTATTACACATACAGAGCACAATTTTTCATATCTTTTTATAAAGTATGTTCATGCTAATTCATGTCTTTATGTGTGTACTTGGGTTTTTTTACATTACAATTTTTATGACACATATATACCACAATTTTTCATATCTCTGTTTGTATATAAAGTATTTTGACACCCAATTCGTGTCTTCATACATGTACTTTGGATAATGATGTCCATCACATTCCACCATCTTTGCTAACCCCCTGCCCCCTCCCTTTCTCTCCCACCCCTCTGCCCTATCTAGAGTTCATCTATTCCTTCCATGTTCCCCCTCCCTATCCCACTATGAATCAGATTCCTTATATCAGAGAAAACATTTGGCATTTGTTTGGGGGGATTGGCTAACTTCACTTAGCTTTATCTTCTCCAATGCCATCCATTTACCTGCAAATGCCAGGATTTTATTCTCTTTTATTGCTGAGTAATATTCCATTGTGTATATATGCCACATTTTTTTTTTCATCCATTCAACCACTGAAAGGCATCTAGTTTGGCTCCACAGTTTAGCTATTGTGAATTGTGCTGCTATAACATTGATGAGGCTGTGTCTCTGTAGTATGCTGTTTTTAAGTCCTTTGGGTATAGACTGAAGAGAGGGATAGCTGGGTCAAATCGTGGTTCCATTCCCAGATTTCCAAGGAATCTCTATACTGCTTTCCATACTGGCTCTACCGATTTGCAGTCCCACCAGCAATGTATGAATGTACCTTCTTCCCCACATCCTTGCCAACACTTATTGTTTGTCTTCATAATAGCTGCCATTCTGACTGGAGAAAGATAATATCTTAGAGTAGTTTTGATTTGCATTTCTCTGATTGCTAGAGATGATGAGCATTTTTTCATATATTTGTTGATTGATTGTATATTATCTTCTGAGAAGTGTCTGTTCAGTTCCTTAGCCCATTTGTTGATTGGGTTATTTGTATTTTTGGTGCTTAACAGCTGAGGCTCAATGGTAAAAGCACCTCTGGGTTCAATAAGAACCAAGGCTAAAATCAGCTGGGAAGTAAATACCTAAGAGATTCCAGACCCCACCTCGAGTCTAGATGACTGAGTGACCAAATTCAATGTGGCAGAAAGGAAGTACACATGACCTAAGATCAGGCCCATTACATGGGTAGGGCAGACAGAACAGAAATTCAACAAGAACAATCAAGAGGATCTGAAGAAGAGGTCAACTATTCTTGCACTTTAGACCTTTCCTTGTAAACCCTTTGATATTATTTCTGGTCATAGATGCAGGTTATGATAAAAAGAATTAAGATCCTTGATGAATTGAGCTCCTGATTGAGGAAGACACAAATAACTCTAGCTACCTTATGAGATTTTAACAAATTCACTCATGTTTTCTTGGTAGAATGAAGCAAAGACTATAAGTAGTTGAAGCTGAATCAATCAGTGATAGCTATTTCCTGGAACCTCAAAGATTCCTTGGATCCTTTTCTTCCAAAGAACTAATTTTGTAACTCATCTTTCTGTCCTGACAGCCATCCTTTTAGTTCTCATTATAAAGAGTCAATTTGTTGCTTGCACAACAAAAGCTTTAACTATTACAAATACTATCTGACTTATCTCTCATTCTACTCCTCTTTCTCTAGGAAGCCCCCACTTTATTCACAACCAAGCCTTTCTTTTGACTTCTATTGATCTCTGTAGTTTGGAATCCACTTAGGAATTAATTTCATATGGTGTCTCTTTGCAAATACAGATGTGCATGCAAATATTATTCTATATTTTACAGTTATTCAATATTTTAGTAATTCTTCCAATTATATTCACATCTCCCAACTCTATCATACAACATAATTCTGGATGTAATAATAAGCATCTAATAAATACATATTGAATTCAGTCTTCATCAGTTATACTATTATAATCATGTGTACTTTATTTAGTATACACATACTCATCATAATAGAAATCCTATAATGTTATTACACTGGAAATTTCTTTAGCAGAGGACTTTAATATCTAGATAAGATATTTGCTTTTCAGCAAGAAAATAATACTTTCAACCTAGTATCATGTTATAACATTAAATTTAACCTTACTTAAAGGTTCATAGTTTTCTTTATAGGTTAAACCACATAAACAAAAGTTTTAATCATTTTATTACCATTACACTATCTAGTCAGACTCTTACCACCACTGAATACTTCAATGCATTAACTCTTAACAATTCTGGGGGTTTTTGTTTGTTTGTTTGTTTGTTTTTGTTTTTGTTTTTTGTACCAGGGATTGAAGCCAGGGACTATTTAACCACTGAGCCACATCCCTAGCCTGTTTGTTTGTTTGTTTGTTTGTTTAGAAACAGGTCTCAACAAATTGCTTAGGGCCTGGTAAGTTGCTGATATTAGCTTTGAACTTATGATCCTTCTGACTCAGCCTCAAGAACTGCTAGGAGCTGATGGGATTATAGGGGTATGCCACCATGCCCGGCACTCTTTTTAGCTATTTTAAAGTTACTTATCTCTTAACAATCCAGCCCAAGATCAGCAAATAATATATTACAAATGGAAGCCATTAACTCTGAAATATATATATATATATATATATATATATATATATATATATATATATATATATATATATATTTATGACTGAGGATGTGGTTCAGTGGTAAAATACCCCTGGGTTCAATCCCTAGCACTGCAAACAAACAAGCAAACAATATATAGAAGCAACTTTTAAAGAAGTAACCATGAGTCTCCAAAGCAGATATCATGCAAAGATAACCCTTCACATTTATGTGGACTTTGACTGCCTTCAAATATTAACACACAATAGGACTGTGTTGTATGTAGTATAGAAAGCAATGAAATTAAGCTTAAGTTCAAGTCAAGGTCTTCCCTTCAAAAGTTCTGTTAAACTCAGAAAATTATTTATTATTTCTGCAACCTCAATGGACCTAGTTATACAGGGTGATAACAACAACTTTAAGATTTTATATGAAAAACCAAAAAATAAAAATATTTCTAGTGGCTGTCATATAACACATGTGTACTTTTCAGATAAGGTGGCAGAGATGGATAATACAATTTAGAACAATCACTACCTATGCATTAGAAATGTGTACATAGTTTTGTGTTGGTACTGGGCATTGAACCCAGGAGTACTTTACCACTGAGCTACATACTGATCCCTATTTATTTATTTATCCCTTTATTTATTTATTTAGAGACAGAGTCTCTTTAAGTTGTTTAGGGCCTTCCTAAGTTGACAAGGCTAGCTCCTGTTTCAACCTCTCAAATCTCTGGGGTTACAGATATGAGACACCATGCAGGTCTATATTGTTTATAGAATCAAAATTCACAATATCTAAATTATGAATCCAACCTAGATACCCTTCAATAGATGACTGGATAAAGAAAATGTGGTATATATTCACAATGGAATACTATTCGGCATTAAAAGAGAATAAAATTATGGCGTTTGCAGGTAAATAGATGGAGTTGGAGAATATAATGCTAAGTGAAGTTAGCCAATCCCTAAAAACCAAATGCCTAATGTCTTCTCTAATATAAGGATGCTGATTCATAATGGGCATGGGGGTGGAGCATGGGAGGAATAGACAAACTTTAAATAGGGTAAATGGCGGGGGTAGTAAAGATGGTGAATGAGACAGACATCATTACCCTAAATAGATGTATGAAAACATGAATGGTGTGACTCTTTGTGTTCAACCAGAGACATGAAAAATTGTGCTCTATTTGTGTAATATGAATTTAATTAAATTCTGCTGTCATATATAACTAATTAGATTAAATAAAATCTAAAATTTTTTTAAAAAAGAACTATTGGAGGGCTTGAGAGACTGAGGCAGGAGAATTGTTAGTATAAAGCCAGCCTCAGCAAAGGTCCAAAGCAACTCAGTGAGAACTTGTATCTAAATAAAACATAAAAAAGGAATAAGGATGTGGCTCATCAAGTAAGTGCACTTGGATTCAATTCCCTGTATGAAAAGAAGAAGAAGGAGGAGGAGGAGGAGGAGGAGGAGGAGGAGGAGGAGGAGGAGGAGGAGGGCTGGAGGAAGTCATAGAGAGCACTTTGGGGGCACTCCTTGGGTTGCCAGCTCTCTCAGGGTCAGCCACATTAGCACTGTTGATGCTACTGATGTTACTAAGGCCACTTAGGATCTAGGGACCACAGCCCACTTCCTGGAGAAGCTGTTCTGGTTACCCCTTCCTCCACCAGGGCTTTGCATGGTTGGTGGTGATTACCTGTGCATGTAGGGAGTAACCCTTTGGTGTTCTATTTGAATACAGCACTAGTGAATGTGCTCTTTGGCCCATACCCACCCATAATCTTGAAAATGGAGTGGATGAGCTAGGCCTGGCAGAGGGTGGACAGAGTGAACTCTGGGAACCTAGTTGCAATCACTATGTTGGGATAGTCCAGTGCACAGAATTGGTGAAGAGCATTCCCCTGAACCTGGCAAACTGGTATCAGGGGAATGGCCAATGAGCTAAGAAGATGAGACATCTGGAGGAGTTCCTGAAGGCCTATGCACCATGGCCAGACACTCTCCAGCATCCAGTTTCTTAAGATTACATAATCAAGACAGCAATAATTAGATCAATGAGAACAGCCCTACTTTTGCTACTTAATTTTTTTAAAGAGAGAGAGAGAGAGAGAGAGAGAGAGAGAGAGAGAGAGAATTTTTTAATATTTATTTTTTAGTTTTCGGCAGACACAACATCTTTATTTGTATGTGGTGCTGAGGATCGAACCTGGGCCACACACATGCCAGAGGAGCCCACTACCACTTGAGCCATATCCCCAGCCCTGCTACTTAAATTTTATAAAAGAAATTATTCTTAAATCTCTGCATTATTTTTTCCTGTGCCTTTATAAATAGTGATTTATTTTCTTCCAAACATGTGCTTGTAGAACTATTCTAATAAATGATTTTTTTTTTGGTTTGGAATAAATATTTTGCTCATGTAAAATAAAACAAATTTGCAAAATTAGAAAAAAAAAGATTTCCTAACAAGTACTCTGAGAAAGTTGAAGCAAAGTCATGAACAAGCAGATTACAAAAGATAAATTATAATGGATATATATGCTATAATTAATAACAGGGAGATAGGATTTTTCACCTGTGACACTGACAAAAAATAAATAAGTAATTGTAACATTCAACACCTACTAGATGTAGGAAGACAGGTACCTTCACATATGCCTGAGAAAGTAGAAATTGGCCACATTTTCCTAGAAGGTGTGTTGGTAGTTTTTATAGAAACAACAAACTTTTTGTTTCATCAGGAATACTAGCAAATGTATTCAAGGATTAATACAAATAACAGTCATCTGCAAAAGATTGTAAATATCCTAAAGTTTTTGTTCAATTAATAGTGAGGTGTTTAGGTAAATTATAAATCATGATTCATGCATATAAAATAGTGTATATTAAATTATGCAGTCATATGAGATAAATGTTTTGTCCTAAAAACATGAGCATGATAACCAATTATATATTGAATATTCTACTCCACTGATTAGTACATTTTGTGCTGCTGTAACACAATACCTCACACTGTATAATTTGTAAAGAACAGAGATTTATTTCTTACACTTATGGAAGCTGGGCAGTCCAAGATTAAGTGGCCCACATCTGATGAGGGCCTTCTTATTGCATCATCCCATGGCAGATGGTGGAAGGGGAAGAGGAATGCACATGCAAAGGAGAGGAAAAGAAAAAAAAAAGAGGAACAGGACTCACTATTATAGCAATTTCCACTTTTCTGAGAACAACAGAATCCATTCATGACAGCAGAGCTCTCATGACCTAAATCAACTCCTAAAGCCCCCACCTCTTAACACTGTTACTTCGGGAATTAAGTTTTTAACACATAAACTTTGGAGGGTGTATTTAAATCATAGCAACCATAATAATAGTGATTAAAGAAGAAAGCACACCTTTAAAAACTATATGCATACATAAAATTTTTTATGAAAATCATAAAGGCATGGTATGGTTATTTGGAATAATTATCGGTGATTCTCAATTTTTTCTTTTTGCTTATTTTAATTGTTGGCTTTCTTTACCTTCGCCAGATTTTCCTTTCACAATAAAAAGTATAATTGAAACAATGAATATTAATATTTATATAATATGAATATATACTACATTTATTAGAAAATACACTATTTCACACAGGATTACTGTAAAAACTATGATAATCTATTTTATCCCCATTTTAAGGATGAAGAAACTAAGAACAAATGACTTGAGAAAAGTCACCCCACTGATAAGTAAGCCAGCTCCAACTTAAGTACAATTCTTCTGAGTTTAAGTTCACGGCACTTTGTACTGCACCAAGAGTTGCCTCCTACTTAACCCCTATATGGTAGTAAAAGAAGCATTATAATATAGTATCATTAGAATTCTATTCTGAATGCTTGTAAGAGCAAGCCAGCATATCATTATTTTTCATTTCATTGAGTTTTTGTAATGACGAATTTTGACTGCAAACTCTTTTCAGAGTGGAGAGTTCAAATTAAAATGTCAGTTTTGATTCAGTGAAGATGCTTTACTTTCAAAATATTTAAAGAAAATATTTTCATTAAAACCAAGATGATTGGATGTTAGAAAATGTAAATGTCATGATAAGTTCCGTCATTTAGTGAAAAGATTTCAGGTCTTATTACACAAATCATGAAAATTGATATTGCATAAAAACTTAAGTCTCAAAAATATACATGTGCATAAGCATATTTACATAAATATTTAAAACATATGCAACAAGTTCAAGCTCCTTAAATTATACTTTGTCAATATCTATGATAAACAATCCAATCTGTTCATAAGTAGTCCCCCAAAATTATTGACAATGCCATCAATTAGGCTTCTGTTCTCTCATATAGCTCTACTTAATGAACTCTTTTGCATTTTGTTAAGCCTCATTTCTTTCCATATATCCACATTAACTCATTTGTGGCCCTTTTTTTTAATTGTAAATCAATGTGAACTGTAAAAGTCCGCTTTAGTCTAGGTTAACAATCTGCAGACAAACAAGGTGTGTATGTGTTTGTGCATCATTACTCAGACAAATCACAATGTATGACTTGCCCTCCTACCCAAAAACGGCTGAGCATGTTGCAAATAGTCTACTAGAGCCAGACAACTTATGCAATTCTTACTTGAATATAGTTCACCCCTAGTTGCAAAGATCTCTACTGGTTCAAGAGAAGATACTTGCATACAAATTCCATTACACTTTCTTTGCTTCCTCTTTAGCCACTTTGCCTTCGCTCTTCTCTGAAATTTTCAGTAAGAATGAGAAGGAATTGCTTATGTAGTAGGTCCTGCTCTCAGAATTCTTAAGTGCTCTTCCCCAGGCCACATGAAGCCAAACCAGAGTCAGATGGTATAAGTTGCACTGATATCAACTCCCTTCTTCCAGTGTTCTTCTTAGCATTCATCTTTCCTCTCTGCTTCACACCATCAGCCCTTTTTTAGATCCTCCTAATATGACCTGGCCCTAAGGAAAATGAAGGAGGTCTTCCAACAATACACTCTGGTTCATCACAGTTTCTGCTGCTTGGTTCACTCTGGACCACCATGAGACTCCTCAGCCATAAATATGACTTAGCAAGGTTACTATGTGTGTCTTGTTTTTTTAAGTGGATTTATGGTATGCAAAAACATGATTACAGCTCTATGACAAATATGCTTTTTTAAAAAAACTGATTCAATTCAGTTGCCAAAATGCTTAAAAACAGAGAGCCTAATGAATTCAACCAGATTACTTCAACCATTGCATTTAGACATGGTAAATCATTTTTGGAAAGATCCATTAGAAGCCAAAGTAAAGAGATTTGGGACAAAATTCACTTTTGGAGAGGTTTTCTAAGTCAATCCAAAACTCAAAAAAACAATAACTTTTATAGTGCTTGGATTCTAATAGTATTATAAATTAAATAAGGACTTGAATAGAAAAATAAAACAAATTAGAAGCAGGAGGCATCACAATACCAGACATTAAACTATACTACAAAGCAATAGTAACAAAAACATGCTGTTTTATATATAAAAACTCAAAAAACACCATAAAAATAAACAACCCAATCAAAAAATGGGCTAAGGAACTGAACAGACACTTCTCAGAAGACATACATTCAATCAACAAATATATAAAAAAATGTTCATTATTTTTAGTAATTAGAAAAATGCAGATCAAAACTACTCTAAATGCAAATCCAAACTACTCTATTTCATCTCATACCAGTCAGAATGGCAGCTATAGGCAACAATAAATGTTGGCGAGGATGTAGGGGACACACACATAACATTGTTGGTAGGACTACAAATTGGTGCAAACAATCTGGAAAGCTGTGTGGAAATTCCTTAGAAAACTTGGAATGGAATCACCATTTGACCCAGCTATCCCACTCCTCACTCTATACCCAAAGAACTTATACTCAGCATGCTATAGTAACGTAGCCACATCAATGTTTATAGCAGCTTAATTCACAATAGCTAAACTGTGGAACCAACAGTGCAACACTAAATCGTGTGCAACCAGAGAAATGAAAGTTTGTGCTGCAACTGTGTACAATGAATCAAAATGCATTCTGCTGTCATATAAACCTAATTTAAATTAATTAATTAATTAATTTTAAAATGATTTTAAATAACATAAAGCCTAACAAGCTAACTGGTACATAGTAGTTACCTAAAATATATAATATATGTAAGCATAAGAAATGATTAAATATGGAATATAAAAAAATTATCTTCTAATAAAAGCTCATTAAAAAAAGAACTCAAGAAAAACATATATAAAGAATCTAGAGAACAAATAATTGTCAAGTTAAAATCAGAATTACTAAATAAAAATTTTAAATGAAAAAAATGGTAAAGGAAGGTTTCGTTGAGGATAGGGAAGTCAAAATTAACAAGGTAGGTGAGAAACAATTCAGAAAAGGATATAAGATGTAGACATTAACAGCCATGTAAGAACCTAGAACTAAAAGCTATGAGAAATTGGTGACTTTATTTACATATCGACTTTATACTAATCTCAGACTGTGAGAAATAGAAAATGACTGCAAATTCTAACTTTCCCATCAAGAACTGGAGTCTGTCTGTTATAGTTTAGATTTGAGGTGACTCCCAAAAGCTCAAATGTGAGACAATGCAAGTTAATCAGCACATTGAAGGGATTAACTGGGTGGCAACTGTAGGAAAGTAGGGATTGGCTAGAGGAGATAGGTCACTGGGGGCATGCCTTAGAGGTGCATATTTTATCCCTGGTGACCAGAGCTCTCTCTCCCTGCGTCCATGTCTTGCCATGTCCCAAGGTGCTTTCCTCTGTCATGCCCTCTCACCTTCATGTTCTGCTTCACCCTGGGCCCAGAGCAATGGAGTTGGCTGGCTGTGGACTGAGACCTCTGAAACCATGAGCTCCAAGTATACTTTTTTTCCTCTATGTTATTCTTGTCATGTCTTCTGGTCATAGCAATGGAAAATGCTGACAAAAATAGCATCTCTTCCTCTTGAATCAGTGTTGTCATTGATGCTTCCTTTGGTCAATGGGACATTAGTAACATGACACTATAAGAGTCTTGAAAAACACTGCACTTTGCTATATTCAGTACCCTGAAAGCAAGACTCCAAGCTGACCTGTTGGAGGTTGAAGGGCAAAAGCTCTAAAGGCAGAAGACTGAGATGAAGCCTGCAGGCAAAAGCCTGCCAACTGCCAGTGATGTGAGGCTGTTCAACCTGCCAGCCAACTATGGATCCCTGGGAAAGCCCAGCAGACAGCACTGCAATCAACCCAGATGGAGAACCATGCCAATTCATAGAATGGGAGCTAGGTAAATGGTTGTTGCTTTAAGCATTAAGTTTTAGAGTATTTTGGTTTTTAGCCAAAGTGCATAACACAAAACTTTGAGCATTTTGTTTCCTCATTCAAAATTTCTACTATCCAATTAACCAAATAAATCTCCAAACTGATCACCCTGTTTTCAGTTTTTCTTTCAAATTTCCTTAACCCCTGCTTGTCAGACTAACTTTTCAACACACACACACACACACACACACCTTTGATATTCGTGCTCTTCTGATTGCAAACTTCTGATAAGTAATTATTCATTTATTCACTGTTTACTGATGACTTGCTAGTTGCCATCCACTATTCTAGGAAGTGCAGTCTTAAAAACATGTACAAAGGGCTGGGCTTGTGGTTAAGTGGTAGAGTACTTGTTTACATGCTTGGGGCACTGGGTTCGATCCTCATCACCATATAAATAAACAAAATATTGTGTCCCACAACTAAAAAAAAAAAATTTAAAAATGTACAATGAATGTTCGCTCATCATTTTCTATAGTAAGTAACTGGCAGAATTCTACAATTTTCCACTTAAAACAAACAGTGTTCACATGGTTTTCTACAAGGAGAAAAAAGAAGTGGCTAATACAGGCTACATTATTTTGACAATAACTTGCTTTGCTGACTTTTAACTTTGGGATCTTTTAAATATTTTATGCAATTATTAGATATGTTAAATTTATACATTAATCTCTAAAAGTGAAAATAAAGTAAAATAAACGAAGATTAATGTGTAACTAATTGCTGGTTGAATCAAACAGAGAAAATATTTACAATAACTTTTAAACAGATTGCCTAAATAAAAAGGGTTAATTTTTTTCAATAATAATACTGCTACAAAGGAAATTAGCATCGTTAATATTAAACATATGTGTGTGCATTGTAGGAAAAAGCAAATGATTGATGGTATAATATTCTCATTCTAACAATCCTAATGTCATTGTAATCTGGGATTTTGAAGAATAAAATAAATAAAATAAAATAAAATACTATGGTGCTAACTTTAAATTGAAAGTATCAATATAAATCCTTGATGTTATGTTGCCTTAAAAAATAATGTCTTATACTGGGGGTGTAATGTGGTGGTAGAATACATGCTCAGCATGGACCAGATCTTGGGTTCAATCACCAACACACTGACACAACACTCTTCCACCTTTTCAGTGCATGGGCCCAGAAACTGCCCAGTAGCAATGAGAACCACTAACATCCAGATTCCAGTCTTAAATTCAGTTTCCTACTAAAAGATACCAAAGCACCTTGGAGAATTAACTGATTACAAGTTTGGAGAAAGAAATACACTCAATAATTCTGGAACATTGTGGTATACCAGAAAATAAATAATGTTTCAAACATCACCATCCCTATATCAAAAGAACCCAGAAAACAAAAGTTTCCCAGTAAATAAAACAAGAACACCTTGAGCATCAATAATAGTGCAATGGACTAGAATATCCCAAACATGTTTAAATTTATGAATTTAAATCAATACCGAATTAAGCAATTAATTGAATAATTGTATACCATTGCAAAATGCTAATGAAAATTATTATTTTTAAAATCTATGAAACAGCACATCACAAGTACTCCCTTTCCTATTTAAACCAGACCACTACTTGAGAAAAAGACATGTGCAAGGAAATGTTTATTTGCAGAATTATATCAGGAAATAAATGAAGAGAAGATAGAATATCACCATTTTGTAATTTTTATTAAATTAATGTATCTAGGCATGAATCATCAGTGGCCACTAACTTCTCAATAAAAGAGACAAATATCATGTACTTTCTAATGGAAGAATGCTCTGTGCATTCTAGATAATGGTCTTGAAAAAGAAGTTGAACCTAAATCTTATTAAACCTCTAGATTCAACTAACTATAGACTAGAAAATTGGTTAAATGACACCTTAGAGGTGAAATAGCAAAATGCACAATGAGGGAAACTATAGGGAAACCCATTTTTGTTTTTCTTTTTAATAAATTATTACAAGAAAGATGGAGAGGAAACAAAGATCATTAAACACATCTACAAAACATGACATGGTGGATGGACCTTGTCTAATCCTCAGTCCATCAAGAAAGTATTGACGTATACACCCACATTTATGAAGCAATAACAAATGAGAGCACTAGTTATTTACTTATACTAAAAATTATTGATTTTTAAGGTGTCATAATGGTATGGTGGTCTTTTAAGCCCTTACTTAGAGATACATGCTGAAATGTTATGGATTAAGTGACAGAATGTTTGAGGTTTGCCTCAAAATGATATGGAAGATGGGGGAGTGGCAGGGGTACTAATGAAAACATTGGTCCCGAGTTTACAATTATTAAAGTGGTGTGGTGGGTACATGGCATTAACTATACTGTTCTGTCTATTTTATATAGATTTTAAACTTTCCACAATAAAAAGTTTTTAAAAGTATATATTTGTACCAAGGGCTTCCCTCTGAAAGATTCTAACACAAATGGCCTGGGGCTCAGACACTTAAAACAGGAAAGAAGGAAGGAGGAGAAAAGAAGGAGCTCTATAAGAATTAACTCAAAAAGTTCTATCAGAATTAACTGCATGAAAAAAAAAAATGCTGGTTTTCTGGGCCACATCCCACAAGGACTAAAGCATACTCTGGTACAATTGAGGTGGGGTCTGGGGATAGGCACACTTAATAAGCTATGTGGGTGATTTTACTGTAAAATCAAGGTGAAAAATACCCCTGTGATCTGCTCACTCTCATGCCTTTGTTCATTTTATTCCTATCTCCTTCCATCTGAAATATCTCCCCTTTATCTTGGTCCAAATCACACCTCCCCTCTAAGCAGGTTCAAAACCCACCCATCCACGAAGCCTAATTCCTTAGCTGAAGTGATTCCTTCTTCCTGTGAACTCCTTGTTTTCCCCTTGCACAAATTCATATCTGTTTCTATATAATGGCTCAGCTCCCTTACTGAACTACAAGCAGTTTTAGGTCAAAGGACCCTTTCTACATATCCTTGCAATTTAGACATTGTTAAGACACATGCTAAATCAATAAATCAATGAAAATGTAACAACTGATGGTATCTAAGATGCAGGCATTAGGCACTTTTCTCTGAAGAGCTAGTTAACTTAACTGCATTCCACCCCCTATATGCAAAGAAGTACCTCTCAGGGAAAGGTGGTTTGGGAGGAAGACAACTCAAGATAATAAATGCCCATCAGCATTTCTTGAGAATCAGCTAAATCAGCTATAAAACCTTAAATACATTCTAAATCATAATGCCATGCTTACCATTTTTACACACTAAAGAAATTGATTTGAAGAAAAATATTTTAAAGTACTATTTTACATATAATAACTGAATCCAAAAAGTCTTGAATATCCTAAAAGGCCATGTTTTATAAAATAGTCAATAAATATGACTTTATTTATAAATGTGCTTCAATTTTATAAGGCTTCTAAAGAGAAGTGATATATTTTTATAAAGAACTCCACTTTCAGATTCCTAAAGGAAAGAAAAAAAAGACTTTAAAACTTTGGATGGTAGGTTTATCCTTATAAATTAATGGATGGCACTCAAGGAATGCTTACTGCACACTGGATATGACACTCAGCAATTCACACAATCCTTTAAAGTGGCCTTCCCAATACCACCCTTATGAATTAGAATTGTGTGAGATTTATGAAGGGGGACTGTGAGACCTGGAGGTGTCAGGTAACAGCCCAAGGTCACCTAATTGGCAGAACTGGGATCCAAGCTCCCATATACTTGATACTTTCTACAGACCCTTGCTTTCTTAGCAGTCATCTATCAAGAATAAAACCACAATGACTGGGGAAGGAGGTGGAGAAGGAGGGAGGATGAATTAGAGATAAAATTATCTGTGAGCTTCGCTGCCAAACAAATCTCAGATCACATCTTCCTTATACAAAGCTCTCTGATCTTCAACTTCCTTCTCTAAAATGATAAGGAACACTTGGCCCTGTAGTGAGGATTGTGTAAGGTGATACATATGAGGCTCCTGCTTAATAAATGGAGGGTATTGGCAATAATGGCTAACTTCATCAACTTTGGTAGTACCATGAACAGAATGTCCCTGTACATTTTTCATTACTGGGTCATCATTAACTCAGTGAAATGCAGACTGGTTTTCACCCTGCACAGATTCTGCTGAAATCACATAGATATCCTCCAACTTATTCTTTGAGCATTTTTCTTATCACATGCCTTAAAGCATTATGTCTAAAGAGTATTATATTCAAAATGCTGCAGGTCAGATCTCAAACTCATGAGCAAAGCCACTCTCTACAACCTCTCTTCCCACATCTGTCACAGAGCCAGAATGCTCCACTCTGTGCACCTGTCTTGTCCATGGGGATGCATAGCCCAGAAAGAGTAAGTATAGAACACCTGTCACAATGAGTCTCCCTAGCAGCCCTTCTGAGGCCTGCTTTGCTTCACCCAAGAAAAATGGTGATCATTGTTTTGGGGTTTGTTATTGTTGTTGTTGTTTTCCTGAAGTAGACCTTCTTAGAGACTCAGATCTGGCAGAATGAAAGCATTCTCAGAGGGCACTGGGACACTCAGCATGCCATTTCTCTCTCCTTGCTCCCTCCCTAATTTGATTGTTAAGTGTGTTTGGGTGTTCACTTCTGATGATGTCCAAGCCAGGAAAATAATGAAAATCTTTCCTGAAATCCATCTGTTCTTTCCACCCAGAAGTACAAATGGGAACTTATGAATTTTCTACAGCCTCTTCTGCCTTCAAATTGTTGTAGAGTTTGAGTAACTGAGTCAATAGTCAGAGGCACCAAGAATAATTCAGCACTGCTGATAACTTGTTATTTTTTGTTGTTATTGTTGTTGTTGACCAATTATAACCACAGATACTATTTGTAGGAAAATATTTACAATCTTGATTGTGAGAAATAGAATTATTGACTCATATAAAACAACCGGTAATTTGTGTTGTTTCTGTACATCAATTTTAGCTCTCAGAAACAAATGTTTTACTAGCACTATCCTGGATGTGTATTGAAGAAAAAAAAGTAATAAAATCAAGTTTCTATTTATAACTTAGAAATAACTTTATTTATATTTTGACATAATGATTTAGATATCCATACTAATAAGCATGCTTTTTTTTTCTGGCAAACACTATAGTTCTCATCTCTGACAATGGCTAAAAATCTCCACCTCTCTTGGGCAATCTTTCACAAACTAATTTATGGAGATACTTTGATTCTCTCTTTATTCACAAGAGCTAGGATTGAAGAGCCTACCCTTTTAATGTAGTATACACATTTCTTAAATTTTAAGATCATTTGTATTTTTTCCAAAAGATCTGTTCAGATATTTATACTTTTAATAATACAGATACTTTTTACATAAATACAGAAAACAGAACATAAACATGATATTAAATGTACAATTTTGCTATGGAACCAGCACTAAAATCAGATTTTTACTGTTGAAAATCTGAGATTACTCTGCATTTATGAGATTAAACTGCTATGGAGTCTGTTTTATCTATCTTGAAATTATTTTGTCAGTCTCTTTAACTAAGTATTTTTTACAGTTGGAATTAAAAACCCAAACCTATCATTAGTATTCTTATAAGTCTTTTGTAGAGAATCCTTATACCAAAGAAAAAAAATAGAAAATTTCTTCCTAAGTAAAGGAAGTCCTAGAACTAGAAACAATGAATAAATGATGGAAATTACATATTTTTCAAAATTTATATATTTTTTTCCTTTGGAATGATATAAGGAAAAAATTACGAACAAATATGCAAGGAAAGCTTGGTCCTACTTCCAATACTGGGGCTTAAGCTTTCTCAATATTCCTGAACCATTCTACAATAGTTGCTGAGTAACATTAACATAATCCTGAATTATTAAGAAAATGAGAGGTCAGATTTACTTTATAGGAGATTTCAACCTATCTGAATCAGGCCTGAGAGGGTTGTAGCCTTCCAGATGTGAGCCTGGTGGTAGGTGTAAAGTGCACCACATGTAGAGAATGTGCACAGTAAGGAAAAAGACAAATTACCCAGAGCTATTACTGTCATTAGTTCCATCAGCCTGGGAAGCCCTCCCACCGCATTTTCAGTGTAGTGTGTGGAGCAGGCCTGGGGCTTATCACATCTCACAGGGGGTCGTCTTCTGCCGGGCATAGTCACATAGCTTGACATTTCAGTTAAAAAAAAAAAAAAAAACACTGGGCCTTCATTCCCCATGCAGGCTTCTGTTTCCCTGCTCTACAACCAGTAGCTAAAATAAAGGAAGCCAGCCCTCTGAAGGCTGCAATCATTTATCTGATGGCAGAATTGCTAGCGTTTCTGGAGGTGCACACTGTCCTTTCACATAATCATTTTTATGGCACAGACAATAAGCCTCTGCTACTATATTGTTCCAGAAGATCCTTTGAGGATTGTTTCACTGACCTTTTGAATATTTTGCCATAATTAAAAGGTTGAGGATCTGTGCCATAAGAAATGTGATGAAATAATAAAACGTATACAGCATTAGATAAAATATTGCATTTAGATTGTGTGATATTAAATAACCAAGGTAAAAACTGATATGACAAGATCATTTTCCTGAGATGTTTTTGGTTCTGGAAGCACAAAGGGGCAATATTTATTATAGAATATATGCAAAAAGAACAGGCTAATCTCTCTCTCTCTCTCTCTATATATATAGAGAGAGAGAGACATATATGTGTGTATATATACACACACACATAGTATTTTTATATACATACATATATATATATACACACACACATAGTATTTATATATATATATATATATATATATATATATATATATATATTTATGTGGGAATCTGTGCTGGTGGCAATTAAGATGAAAAAAAGTAATAGCATGTGCTGAAGTGCTATGATTTTTAAAAATTGTCTTCTAATTATTTGCTAAAAGACCCTTTCATGTTGCATATATTCCTCCATTGATGAAAGCCACAAAAGTACATGTATATAAACATTATCATAAAGAAAGTAGTAACCAGATACAGAAAATAAATGTAAAAATATGAAGGATGATTCACATCACCTAAAAACAAGAAAAACATAAAGACTCTGCATCTATCTGAACAGGGGAAAAAAGAGAAAGAGAAAGACAAAAAGAGCACAAAGTAAATTTACTGACAAGAATAATACCAATAATTAATAATAATAACAATCCACATAGAGAGTTTATTACATAGTAGATACACATCAAATTAGTCCAAGTGTGCCCAAGGTCAACCAGCAAGTATTGGGATCCAAGACTGCCTGACTCCATCACCATAATCACTAAGTGACTGCCATCCTGCAGTCTGTCAGTTTCTCTCTCTCTCCTGTTTATCATCTTGAAATAAGTCCAGTCATCAATCTGAAGTAGCCCTCTTTTCTGTTTCTTCTCTTGCCATTAGCTCTTAATAAAGCAGTGCAGTTGTTTCCTGAGTTTGTCAGCTCTGATATTCATTCATACTTTAATTCATATCCAGTAAATAAACATTTGAGTGCCCACTGTGCATTGTGCCTATTCTGGGAATATAAAGGAGAAGAAAATAGACACTTTGGGGACCTATAGGTAAGTCGGAGACATAAACATGCAGTAGGAAAGAGAGTTGGAATGAGAGCACAAGGTTGGGGCACAAGATGACCTTGGGTCCTTGAGGACTGGGCATCTGAACTATGCAACTGAAGGATGAGATAGGTAGGATTAGCAGATGAAGAGTGCCTGGTAGGAAATAATGCCAGTAGAGGGCCAAAAGGGGGGAGGCAAAAGGAAGATCAAAACAAAACAAGATAAACATAGTACATTCCAGAAACTAAAAGTGGGCCCTGGGGCTGGACTCAGAGTAGGCTAATAACCATAACAGCTTTATTGTAACTAAAGTGTAGACTCACTTTGGAAGACCTGGAGGATTTGCTCTTCCAGGGAATGACTCAAGATCTCAAAAAGCAACACTTTTAGAGATCTGTTTAGGTTTTTTCTGTACTAACAGTTAAGGTAGTTTTGTGGACCAGTGTGTCTAAATCAAGAATTGATATGCAAATTGATGATAAGTTGATTTAAATAATTGTTGCTTTAACCCACAAATTTCCTGAGACCTTGGGCAAATTGTCTTGACTAGAGATGACTTTCCTTTTCTACAACATGGGATTTGCCAGTCTTAACATATTATAAATGAGAATGAGAAACAATGTAAGATTATCACTTGCTTTAGTGACAGGTACATAGAAAATGAATGTTAAATGGAAGTTATAGAAGAGTTTAGAAAGCCAAATAAGAGTTTAGAAAGCCCATAAGTCTCAAGTGACCACTCAGATAGAGCCTATTTTTCATTTGTCTCAAACTTGGTCTCAAGTTCTGATTGGTTATTCAAATAACTGATTATTTGAAAAATTTTATCTTTGCTTATTATTCAGAAGCCTTCCCATATTTTCCCTACTTCATATTCATTTATGCTTGATGTAAGAACTTGTTTGGGGGCTGGGGATACACCTCAATTGGCAGAGTGCTTGTCTTTGACTCAATCCCTGGCACCACTCACACACACACACACACACACACAAAAAAAAAAAAAAAAAAAAAAAAAAAAAAGAACTTGTGTTATAGTTCAATAGCTACAATAAGAAGAGAGACATGACTCATTCAAGGTAAGACCCCTAGAATAGCCAGGATATACTTAGTAGAGAGTGTCCTTAAAGTTCTTATTTGCTGCCTGTCTTCTAGTCACCTATCTGGTTTATTTGTGACTTTTTATAGAGCTAATTAGTTCAATGCCAAGATGTCTCAAGACTCTTGTGGAGTATCTGGCTTTTATGAATTTATCTGGGCATATTTCCTTCTGAGTTAGTTTACTGCCTTATGCCATACAAGACCTGGCTCTTTGTTTAATTCTTCAAATTTCTAGAATATGTTGCTTATGTATTCTTGCTAAACAACAATGAGTGATGTGGCTGCCACCCAGAGATAGTGGGTGGTAGGTAAAAGAGAAAATTATTCCATCAATTTCAAGTTATAAAATAGATTTTTTACCATTAATTTGATAGAAAAAAATGTGTTTCTTTCTTTCTGGAGAAAAATTAATTTTCTGAAAAAATGTGCATTTTGAACTTTTGTGCATTTTTTCCCAAGTGGATAATCAACATTTCTTCAAAAAAGTAACCAATAGCCAGTGATATAAAATTAATCTGATAATAGACAAGTTATATATTTACTATTAATATACCTTGTACATAATGAGCATTTTAGAAAGTGTAAGAAATGAATATAAATGACATTTCATTCAGAAAACAAATCAAGGGTTAGTTTGTAAAGCATTTTACATATCAATCTGTATTCTACAATAAATGAAATAACTAAAACATTTACCATTCTGGATGTGCCTTCATTTTATTGTTTTATGTACTTTAACATAATTCTAAAATTAGAGGTCAGGGAAAAAATATAATCTATTATTCTGGGGGAAATGCATTTAAAGGAATCCCCATGATTAAACATTTTTTTAAAAAACTTGATTTTTTTTAGGAAAAAGATCAGTGGAGTAGACCAATGGGAGGGAGGGAGGGAGGACAGGATAAGGGAAAAACAGTGAAATGAATCTGACCTAACTTTCCTATGTACATACATGAATATACCATAGTGAATTTCACCATCATATATAGCCACAAGACACCAAAAAAAAAAGTCTATCAGCAAATAATAGAAGATAAGTAGAGTACAAGAGAGGAGAGAGGAGGAAGGGAAGGAAAGGGAAATATAAGGAATGAATTAGAGCAAATTGTATTTCATGATTTTATAATGTGTCAAAACAAATTCTAATGTTATGTACAAATAAAAAGAACCAATTAAATATCTTATAGTATATGGAGAAAAGTCAATAGAAGATGCAAGCAGTGTCATATTTACTAGCCATAAAATGAACATTTAAAGAAAATATGAAAAACATTAAAAAGAATATAACTATTAAAACATTCTTCAGATTCATACTATATACAGTGTTAATCACAGACATAGAATTTGATCACTTTATGTGAATAAATATCTATAATTATTCTTTTTAAAAAATAGAATATTTTCCATTAGACTCATTGAATTCTTTTGCTTTGTCTCAATACTTTCCTATACAATTCCTAATGCATTAACCTGCTCATCAGATGAGTTTTTCCTCTCCACGTAATTAACAATGACCCTCAAAATCTTCAAATCACTCTTTTCTTCCTGTTTTCATTTTTTCTTTTACTAAAGATTTCATGGTTTATCCTCTCTGCATACTACAAAGTATTGGATGAGGAATAGTTGATCTTTTAAAATTATCTTGAGCTATAAATAATGACTAACTTTGTGTATATATGTATTGCTAGATTCAATTTGATCATTTTGCACAAAACGAAGTAGAACTAAGAAAAACTATAAATTCTTAGTAGATATTCATTTCAGGAGAAGCAAAGTATGGCAGATAATATGCCATTTGATTCCCCAGTGTTTTTTCAGACTGGCACAATATGCCCTGGATGATGTGTCAAAATATAAGGACTTTGTTCCTTGTCACCTAAATTTTTGAGGCCTAACGTTTTCTTAACTTTAATGAATTCAAATTTATTGCTTTGTTTTCAGTCTTTTTTAGCTGAGCATGTAATAAATTGATATATAGAATACAGAATATTAACTCCTGATGAAATATCACACATTTTAGTTCAGTGTCAACAAAACTGAGCAAATTGCTATCCTCTCAAATAATTTTACAACATGCCATACTTTTTCCCCCTTAGATTTTTGCCTAGATTCTTGTAATTACTGGATAATTACCACTCCATATTCACTTTCTTTTGACAGCTTTGTTTTAGCCTCTGGGAGTTTAACATTTAATTGGTTTGTCTGCAATGAATTGTGGAATCTTGAGTCTTCTTAAATGTAGCCAAGCCAGACAGCCAAAGGAGTTAAAAATATTTTCGGCAGTTCTGTCCTCCAGGGACTATCTAAAAGGGTTAAAAGAAGTTGCAGCCTCTAAAACTTCAGTCCTTCATAAGCCTGGTAACTGAACTCGGTGAATACTTCGGTTATCAGAGAAGAGCTCCATAGAATCACTACACTCAATAAATGTCCAATAACAATGGTGAAGAGTTAGATGAACTATATTTAAAATATTTCCCCCCTAATTCCTCTCTAAAATCTGGCTTCCATCTTTACCTCTTTATGGTATCCAATGACCTCCATTCAGCCAAGTTCAAAGGCATTTTCTCTGTCCTTATCTTCCTTGATCTTTCTGATGTGTGGGGCACAGCTTTTCATACCTGCCCCTTTGAAGACTTCTGGCTTCAGTTCCTGAGACCCTTCTATTGTCTTTTATTTTTCCTCATCATCACCCTGATCTCTTCATCTATTTTTCACATTTGTGCCCTGCTTTTTTCCTTATTCCTTCCCACTTTTCTTCCAACAGATCTTTGACGAATTTTTGTACAACTGTGTGTTCCTGCTTTTTTTTTTTTTTTCATTCTACATATCCTTCTGTTTTCACTAAGTCATGTAGGTGAATAACTTACAGATTCCTCTCTGACACTGGTCCATTTTTTTCTGCACAGGTTTGGATATATCGATGACACACCAAGGTTTAAATACTTAGCTTCAGTAAAGAATTGATGCATGCACACACACTGCACTCCCACTTTTTAAAGCACCCACCATCTCTTCAAAGGTCACCTCCTTAGAGAAGCCTTACTTGATCACTGCATCTCAGTCTCTCCCTCCCTTTTCTCTGCTTGATTTTTCTGCACACCAGCTATTCCTACCTTTGCTATAATATGCACTGATTTGTATGCCCTTTTTCTTTTTTGAATACCTTTATTTTATTTGTTTATTTTTACGTGGTGCTGAGGATTGAACCCAGTGCCTCATGTGTTCAAGGCAAGCACTCTACCACTGAGCCACAACGCCAGCCTTCATTTGTATGTTCTTTGAAAGCACCACAAAAATGAAAGCATCATGAAGGAAAGGACTTTTTTGTTTTCTTCACTGCTATAAAACCAGCATATACAATACTGCATGATATGTAATATGCCATAGGTAAACATTTAAAGGGATTAATGAATGAGTATATAAGTTCATGACATATTCAAAATATATCATTCAGATTCAGAAACTTCCAATCATTCTGGACTTCTTACCCACCTCAATGCTCTAGTCTATAACCAGTAGTTTTAAACTAAGTCTGGGCTAATGTGAAAAATGCCCCCCCCCCGCTATAATTCAGTGGCTTAAAGAAAACTAAAAAAAAAAAAAAAAAAAAAAAGTTAAAATAAATAAATAAATAAATAAAAGAAAACTAAAAATTAACCAGGCATAGTGGTGCATGCCTGTAATCCCAGCGGTTCAGGAGCCTGAGACAGGAGGATCATGAGTTCAAAGCCACCCTCTGCAAAAGCAAAGTGATAAGCAACTCAGTGAGACCCTGTCTCTAAACAAAACACAAAATATGTCTGGGGATGTGGCTCAGTGGTTAAGTGCCCCCAAGTTCAATCCTCAGTAGCCCCCTCTCAAAATAAGAAAACCGTAAATTATTTCTCCTTTGCGGTTTGAGCTGAATGTTTCAAGTTGGCAGGCAGCTCCATTTCCTGAAGGTATTTAGACCTGGGTTTTTCCATCCTCTTGCTTCATCATAGCTTCAGGGCACTGTAATCTTGTGCCCAGTTCAAGCTGGACCTTTGTAGCTCAGTAGTAGAACACTTATCTAGCATGTACAAGACCCTGGGTTCCATCTCTAGCACCCTTACCCTCCCTCCCCTGCCAAAAAAGGTCCTCTCATATGTGAAAGCTAGAGAGAAATAAGGAAGTTCAAAAACAGGGGCTCGCATGAAAAACAGAAGGGAGAATAGTGGAGCAGGAAAGTGATACAGAGGAAGGGAGAAGGAATGGGAAAGGGGAGGAACTGTAAAATGAAATTGACCAAATTATGCTATGTGTTTGTACAAATATACCACAGTGAGTTTTATATATATATATATATATATATATATATATATATATATATATATATATATATATATATATATGCTGGGAGCCATCAGCCAAGTAGGTATGACAAATTCCTTGCCAGCTTACGCCCATGCTGTCTAGTGGAAGGACTTCTGAAAGGTGACCTTGCTCAAGGACCAGGGCAGGATCCGTGTTTAGGGTGTTCCCCCTTTAGAATAGGGCAGTTTAGCATAATAGGAGAGTAGGGTGTTTCCCCTTTAGAATAGGGCGGTTTAGTATAATAGGAGATTAGGGTGTTCCTCTTTTGGAATAGGGCGTATCCTGCTGCTGAGTTCCTCTTGAGTGCTTAGGGTCAGACAGTATATTTTGGGAGACAGAAGCCCATGCGGAGGGGATTTAGGCAGGAGTGGATTTGGGCGGATTGGATTTGGGCAGAGAACCTGGATTCCCCCAGAACGTGTTTGTAGACGGCCGGTGTGAGTTCGGGAATAAAGAATTGCTGTTTGAATCTACAAGCTGTGTGGAGACTCGTGATTTGTGCCCAGCAAAAGACTGTGGCATATATATATATATATGACTGTAATGAACCAATTTAAATAAATTAATAAAAAGGACTCCAGTATAGTAGAGGATGGACAGCAGAGGGAGAGAAAGGGGAGGTAGTGTAGATCAAAATGAAGCAAATTATGTTATGTACATCTATGAATATGTCAAGATAAACCCCCATATTATATTTAACTATAATGCACTAATAAAGAAGAAAGGAAGAAACAAAGAGAAATAAAAAGAGAGCACAAAGGAAGTACAATCATTACCCTAAGGCCTAAACCTAGAATAATCCACATTGATAAGTTTTCACTGGCAAGGATGTAGTCATGTGACCCGCCAACTACAAGGGATCCTGGGATGTGAAGCTTATTCACTCTCTTAAAGAAGAAGAAGAAAACACAGCTGGTGCACAACTGTCAGTCTTCTCCATATCAGCCACCCTCTGAGAATATCTCACACACACCAATCCCTCCCTTTCTTTTTATGCCAAGTATAAAAGGTCCGTCCTCTGCCCAAACCATTGAATCCTTGACCTGTTATTTTTGTAGCCTTCAGTCTTTCATCTGTCTTCTCTCATCTCAAAAACCAAGTGACTATTCCAAAAGTATTTTCCAAGTCACTTTTGCTTCCTTGTCTCAAAAAAGTGTGGCTAGCAACTTCCACCTTGTCAGGTCGAAAGCATTTGGTATGAATTTCAAAGTTCTCTTCAGTGTTCAGTATCCTCCACAGCTTCCTAAGGTGAAGCTCTGCAAGATGAATTCCCACACATTTTGTATACAATAGTCAACAACCAACTAGTCATCTCTCCTACAGTTCCGTACAAAGAAGACATGGATTTTTCAGTTATATAATATCAGATTTTTTTCCCCTTTAAGGCCCTAGATAGAAAGGGCTTTCAGATCAGAGATAACAAAACTGAAAAGTCACTTGACTTAAAAATATCAATAGCACATTAATACAAGCAATTAAATTTCTTCAAGCAATAGTTTCTCTATGATCTTGTAAAAGCCCATTTTTTGAGGCAGTGGGTCTCAACAGGTGGTCTGGTAAGCCCTGGGGGATGACCCTGAAACTTTTCGGGGCACCTTGAGGTCAAACCTCTTTTCAGGCGAATACTCTGACATTATTTGCCTTTTTACTTTCATTCTTTCACTAGTGGACACAGAGTTCCAGAAACTGCATGATGTGTGATAACACAAACTGAATGAGGAAGCAGTTTTGAGAATTCAGCTGCCTTCTCTTAAGCCAGACATTAAAAGGTTCTCAAAAATAGAAAACAAAGCCACTCTTTTCGCTAAATATTTTGTTTTATCAACTACAGTTATTTTTATTTTTTTAATCAAAAAATTGTGTTAACATGTAGTGAGTTCCTTTAAAAGAAATAAATTTTAAAATATTATTTTTAATTTATCATAGGATAAGTAGTCATAGACACAACTCTAATTAATGAAAGCTTTTTGAGGGCCTTAAGAATTTCTAATAGTGGAGGTGGTTGTCTAGTATGTGCAAGGCCCTAAGTTCAATGCCCAATAGCTAAAAAATGAAAAAGACCTTCTAAGAGTGCACATTTGCTATGGAAATCAATAAGTCAACCTTGTAGAAATATGAAAGAGAACAATGTCGACTAGAGACTGGGAAGGGGAAGTAGAAGAGAAACAGAAAGAAATTCAATAAGGGACATCAAAAACACAAAACACAAAATAGAGGAATCCTAATCCTTCTTCAGCACAGTAGGTTAACTATTGACCAAAGCAACCCATGATCTATTTCTAAATGACTAGAAAAGCATACTCCGAAATTCCCAACACATAAAAATGATTGATAATGGGCTGGTTTCATGGCATATGCCTTCAAATCCAGTAACTAATAAGGCTAGCTTGAGGCCAATGTGGGTACCTTAGCAAGAACTTGTCTCAAAATAAAGGTGCTTCAGGTGGGGTGGCAGATGCCTGTAATCCCATGGACTCAGGAGGCTGAGGAAGGAGAATCATAAGTTTGAGGGCAGCCTCAGCAATTTAATGAGGCCCTCAGAAACTTAGGAAGACCCTATCTACAAATAAAAAATAAATAAAAAGGGCTGGAGATGTGGCTTAGTGTTAAGTGCCAGTGGGTTCAACCCCTGGTACCAAAAAATAAAAATACAAGGATATAGTATTTCCTCTTTGATGCTCTGCTATTTCATCTATGAAAGAAAGATAAGGGAACTAAGAATTGTGTGGAGAAACATATACAGAAGTCATTAGGAAAACAGGTTCTGACACCTCTCATGCATAACTAATGACTGCAAAGTGCTTTACAGACAGAAAAAAAAAAAAAAGTGTTATTCCATGACAGAAACAACCATAATGTACTCTTGCTCTGGAAGAAACTGACTCCTTTTTTAATATTTTCTACAAAGACTGAAAATATTCTTAGTAGGTATGGTAATCCTAGATAATTTTCTACTTGAATAACCAAGACAACATGCAAGAGGAACAGCATTCATCATTTTACTCTCGGACCAGCACTTGATTCTGTAATGTTACCGATTCTAGTCTAATACCAGCCACTTAGCTTTGCCCTAGAGAAAACTCTATGCCACAGCCAGAGACTGCCATAACACACATCACAAATGCATACATTAATTCACAAGACTGATTTCATATAGTATACCACCACAATAAAATGAACACACAAAAACAAAACATCACTCAAATTTCAGTAAATAATTCAATAGAAACAACTTTCTATATATAGGGTAAGTAAGCAGTATATATCAGCTTTGATTCTAGATCTCTGTGATAAAGCAGCTCTACCATTTGCCTGGCAGTAGAATTTCTGATAGATTAGTTAACTAAGAGCTACTCCTAAAATATTTTCAGATTCATATATATATTTTTTACTTTGAAGTCAATTCTAATCCTTCCACTTCATTCAATTATTTTCACCTATGGGACTAAATATTATCCAGGCCTGGATGTGATGGAAATTACTCCTTACTTTGTTTTAGCCCCGGTGTACTTGCTATAAAGACATTGCTGGTTGAAGTATCTCCAAGACCCTTCTTGCACATGATATACAAGGACACATCCATGAACATTAATGAGACTTATGAGTCCATACTGATGGGATAATAGAACCAAAAGGTGGAGTTTTTATTTGCAATATACCATTCTTAACTAAGTGTTCAACTTCTGGTAACTGGGGAGAAATTTACCCATATAAAACACAAGAGTGATTAGTGTCTTGGAAGTTATCAAAACTTTAAAGACACATTATAGTCTTAGAAATATGAAATGTACTTTGATACACAAAATTCTAAGTAGTAATCTCCAAAATATTTCCCTCCACTACTGAGGAAAGTAAATGAATGATTTTAGAGTTTACTGAGAGGTTTTGTTCTGCAGAAACTGCTAATTCACATTTTCCACGTGTAATTTTTTTAGACATCAGACTTCCAACGTCAGTGGAAGCAAATTACTGTACTTTATAAATACAGGTTTCTTGTTTTGTGAATTAAATTTTAAATGTTATTTCAAATGTCAGGTTACTTTTATTTCAAGGTTTTTTTAAAAAAATAAAAAGTAAATTTCCATTACCAAAATTCTTAGACAATTGAAATAAATTGTTAAATTACCATGAATTATATCTTCAGAGTTTAGAATAAAATTTTTGTACTTGAGTCCATAAAACATTCTCCCCTGTAATACTTAAAATACATTATTTCAAAGTATATATGTTTTTTTTAACAAATCTAACTCATTATTTTTCTATTTCCTTCTAATCATTCCAAAAATCTGATATAGATTTATTTTGTTAAAATTAAAGTCAATCTCCTATTTTAATAAAAATTAATGATTTGTCTAATAAATAATCACTAAAAATTTAAAGAAAAACATTTTAACCAGGCATGGGCAATATTTTTAATAAAGAATATTTAAAACAAATTGAGGACACAAGTAATTTAAATTATTAAAATAACTGCACAAGGAACCTGTAAGTCCCACCTTTTTTTTTTTTGTGCATTAAATAGTTTGCTGTTTTATATCATCAAATGTGAGAAAATAGATAAAGCATTTTGAAGAAATATTAATTTAAAAGCGATTAGGAAAAAGTAAAATCATTCACAGTCCTTAAAAGTTAATTCCCACCATATTTTACTTTATCATATTCAGTGGCCTGTCTAATATTATCTCTATATACCTGCTAAGTTTCACAAGTTTCAAACAACACATTGTATTTGTGACAGGTCAAAATAAACAGCAACTTTTACCCATGAGAAAAAGAAAAGTCAGTGTCTGAGTTACTGTGTAAGGATACTTTTCCAGAAAAAGATTCTTCTTCTTTTCCTCCCTCCTCCTCCTCCTCCTCTCCCTCCCCCTCCTCCCCTTCCTCCTTCTCCCCCTCTTCCTCCTCCCACCCCTCCTCCTCCCCCCTCCTCCTCTTCAAGAAAACCTCCCTACAGAAATCTTTCAATTTCATAAAACTAAGTTTTGCCTTATTTTACCTTCCTTTGTCGTGACACAGAGTTGTGATGCAGAGAATAAGCAAGGAAAAGCATGTGGATTTGAAATGTCACCCAAACTGGAAGATGATAATGTTTGCATTAACACTACGTTAAGCACATAATCAAATTACTCTCACCTACATCTATGGCTAGTTTTCAAACAGAGGGAGTATTATGTACTCCTCCGTGCCAATGATATACATTAAAACACCCACACATATACATAATGTTTGTAAACTAGAATAGCAAGTAACAGGATATAAACTAGAAACACCCCCCCACCGCCGCTTTGAAACAAGGAAAAAATCCAGAGGGAATGAGTAAAATTATAATTAACGTAATCTTAATCAATTAACTTGAAATTCGAGCCACAAAATCCTTGATTATAAATCCCCACGGTTGGCTATGCTTTTCTCCAAAAAGGGCATTTCAAGGTCTGACCCAATGGTTCCCTGCTTCCCAAGTGGATGGCGATATCGGCCTCTCTGCTGGAAATCAGCTAGGGAAGACCAAGGCTTCCATGGTTTGCCCCATGAAGTGGTCAGGAAAACAGTGGAAAGTCACATGCCATTTGTTTGTGCTGGCGGGGGAGAAAGGGCACTCAGTTGCCCAGGGACACCCTGTCCAAGATGGTGACGCATCTTTCTGGGTACATTGGGGGAAAAAAAAAACGCAGCTTATTACTGAACTAAATGTTTTTATTGATCGCCCTGAGTCAGAGCCTACTGACCCCCGCAAGCCATAAATGGTTTTAGCGCTGAATTGTCATTTCCAGGCAGCAAGAGGAGATACTGGATTAGTCCAAGACGTGTCGCCTAAGCTTTCTCCCCACTGTGCCTCCACCCCACTGCCTTCAGGTGTCACAAGCCAAAGAGAGGCAGCAGTTAGTTTTCCCGAAGGCTCTCTCCAGCTTTGAGGGGTCAGGGACAGAAGGGCGATGCGCACTAACACGCGCGGTGGCGGAGCCAACGGTCCCGCGCTGTCCAGCTTGGGGACCTGCGTGGCGTGGGAGCACACCCCCGCTCGGCGTTTGTGACCACAAAGCGGCTGGGTTCGTGGGGCCGAGAAGACAAATGAATGTTTCACTGCATTCTCCATTAAACAATAAAGCGAGCTGTAAAGGCTCAGGTGCTGTGTTTGTTGTGCCGTCTGCGCAGTGCGGTGGCTCCCGGCCCGAGAGAGCTGAGTGCAGTGGGCCGGGGAGCGCCTCTTGGGCTGATCCCAGGGAAAGATAAGGAGCCGCCGAGCCACCAGCTCTGTCTAGACTCGCGACCTCACAAGTCAAGCGCCTTGTTTGGATTAGCCCTCCAGATCTGCCAACCTGATCAACTCCTGAAAGAGAAGGGCCCAGAAACACCCTTTTTTCCTCTCCCGGACCACGACGATTGTCCCTTCTTTAAGGGATCAAGGGCTGGCTTGCCCGCGGGAGTGGCGGGGCTGGTTAGACCAGTGTGAGGATCCCCCGTTGCCGGCACTCTCCCCCCATCTCGAGCGCAGACAGCCACTGCCCCGCCCGCCGAACCTGGGAAACGTACGCGGCGGGAATACCACCAGCCCAACCCGCAGAATTAAGTAGCCAACTCAAGTCACATCCAGCAATATCATCCCTCCCAAATGAACACGAACTTTTTGATCAATACGAGAGGAAACAACAACAACAACAAAAAATGGATCCTAGAGAAGAAACAGGCAGCTCTCGGGCCAAGCGGACTTTTCCACTGAACTCGGAAAGGGTGGATCAATCTTTCCTCCCCACCTAACAAAAAACAATTTAGACCACATCTTTCTCCCCAATCCCTGCGCCTCCTTTGGGGGAGGTCATTATTGCCTTTTTAAAGAGCCCACTTGTTTTGCAGAGAAATAATTAAGCGAAAGATATGCAAAATGATTATTTAAAAAAAAAAAAAACATAGAATCAAGGTGTCTTCGGTACAGTTAGGGGAAAAGACTGGCCTCCTCAAGGCTCAGAAACTGGCTTCGTGGACCCAACAGCTTAAGCATCATAAAAATTAAAGGAAGTGATAGTAGCGGCGCTCGCGGCACTCTGCAGCCTTCCCTGCCGCCCCTCCCCCTCCTTCACTCCCTGTGAACCAACTTCTCTGTCTACACTTCAGAAGTCTCCGGGAGGTGTGGAGAGATCCTCCATCAGGGCTTGGGACATTGTAAGCTGTGAAGTTTATGTTTGTGGCGCCTGGGCTCAAACAGCCATTCAGTGGCTTGCTGGGTTATCAAGAAAACAACAATCAGAAAAGATCAGTAAACAGAATCGGCTGCCAGAGCCTTGAATTAACTATTTGTATTTTAGTTTAAAAACACCGACTCACACTGTACAAGTTATTTCAAATCCGCAATGAGAATTCAAGATTTGGGGCCATTTTCTAAAGCAACACCTTTTAAATAAAGACACAGAAACAATCCCTTTTCTCTTTCTTCCAGCACCCCCCAAAAAATTCCACTTGCCTTGTTGTGATATAATCTTTAACTGTTGACTACCAGAGAGAAAGTAAGTAGTTTTTAATAAAATTAATGCCTAATTTGATTATAAATCTCCTATACCAAAGTTGACTAAACTGAACTTCACAAATCAAAAAATAAGTGTTTTCTGGTTAGTTTGCTTTTATTAGGGATGAGATTAAAAATTCAAAGTGGCTAGAGGTCATTCAAACACCTCTTTGTGGGGTTTGGAATGAGATTGTAAACTTTTTTACTTCTTTCCTGAGGGGAAAAAAAAAAGGAAAATCATAAAGAAATCTACATGGGATTTAAAATAGCTACATTTCAAGGAGATAGATCTTTTTTGTGGCTTAAAAATTCAAGGTGCTAAGGAAATACATAGTATGACTCAGATAACTTGCAAGCACATTGTGTTTTGGCTGGCAGTTAAAAGAATAAAACAGACCAGAAAAGAGGTCAGCAAGATGAGTATAACAATTTGATCAGGGTAAACAGCAGGAGAGCATCAGGAAGTCATGTATTTAATCTTGAACTCAAAAAAAAAAAAAAAAAAGAAAAAGAAAGTTACAATGGTCAACTGAGTACATGCAGCCATGCAGAATCACAACTAAGCAGAATGTTATTTCAAGGGCGGAAAAAATGTTCTCAAATATGACTTTTACTTTAAAAAGAACTTTTTTCTTTTTTTACAATAATTATTAGTTGCAAATGGATTATTTATTTATTTATTTATTTATTTATTTATTGGCGGTGCTGAAGGGCCTCACACATACCAGGCAAGTGCTTTACCACCGATCCACAACTCCAGCCCCCAAAAGAACTTTTTAATGGTAAGAAAAACCAGTTTCCTCCAATGAAAGGGAGAAAGTGAGACAATAGAATGAATTAGAAGATGTTATTGCTCTGAAACTAAAGGGAAATATCTTGTCTTTAGGATTATAGATACTGATATAAAACCCTAATTCCAAGGGAGCATCCAAGATGATTTTAACTGCATTAAATTTTAGCTTGCAGAAGCTAGAGGAAATGAGTCATAATGTCGAGAAGGAAGGATTCAGAGTAATAAAGGAGAAAAGATGATAGATAATAATAAACAGAAGGAATTTCATTAGAAGAGCAAATCTTGAAACTCAGTCTCCAGAGGTGTGCAGAGAAGAGGAGAATATGTGCAAGAGATGATTTGCAAACAAGAAGACATTTCAGCTACACAGTTTAGAGTGCATGCTGAGGAGTCTAGAAGAGGAAGACACACCTTTCATATGAATAATACAAGAACTAGAATGCTATCCACCCATCAAGCCATTCTCAGTCATCAGGCAACAAATATCTTGAATCTAGCAAGTGAAACCAAATCATTCATCACCCCCTCCTAAATTACTTTGCTTAAATTCAAGCTGTGTACTTCAGAATAGACTGACATCTATATATATATATAAAACATCACACACTGCACAGGCATACCTTTAATCTCAGAAATCAATGCCAGGAGAAAAAAAAAAAAAAAAAAGACCACGAAGATGTGTACCTCAAATCCTTCCATTGCATTCAGAATCTAAATAAAGTTGTTGTCCCCCCCACCCCAATTCCTAGATCCTGGGAGCCCATCAGGGGCTAAGGCTAGGGAAGGAGGTTCAATGGTTTCCACGTGGGGCTTGGATGATCTTTCTGAGCATGCCACGATATTTATGTCGTACCTGCCATCCTTGCACAGGCTTATTAGCCATGCCGGCTTCGCGGTGAGAAAAAAAAAGAAAACCGAAAAGGCAGACCAATAAATATATCAAACAGGAAGCTAAAAGAGTCAAGTCCGGTGACAAGAGATTAGAAGAGGGAGACAGGAGAGAAAAGAAAGAATGGGGCGGGTGGCTTTCCCCGGAGAAGATTCCTGTGAGATAAGACATAACTCTTGTTTTTCTCAACAGAGGACTACAAGCCATTATTACCGCCGGCCAAATTATTACCCCCCTGTCAAGAATTAGACACAACAATCAAAGTAATCAACGGGCATGTCTAATGCACTGTAACATTTTCAATGCAAAGTTTGTTTTCTCTCTGCCCCCACGTTAGAGCCTGTAATTAACCCGTTATGTAGAATGATGCCAAACAAAAGCCTAATTGAGGCTCCCTTCCTGATTTGCGGCCGATTTGGAGAGGGTGAAAGCGACTTGAGAGCTGGGGGGCCGGGGCGCTCGCTGGGTCTCCAGCTTGGCCTCCGCCCTGATCCTTGTCAGGAACCCAACGCGCCACAACACACGATTAGGGTACGTGTTAGTTTTCGTATTTATTAAGAGTTGTCAGATACTGAAAATGGCTTTGCATTCGCGCATACAAATGAATTTAGTTTTTGCAAAGAGTCAAAGTATCATTCTCACCCTGGGGTGTGGTACGGAGGTGGGGGGGGGGGAGCAGCATAAGGAGGGAGAACAGAATGGAGCCCACGTCCTAACTCTTAAGTCCTCAAATGGAGAAGTACAGAGAATTCCAATTTGGGCAGTGCCATTTATCTATCACTGGATTCTGACAGACAGGAACTATTGCTAAATGAGGTCCAGTGGGAGTAGGGGGGTTCTGTCCCAAAGAGCACAACCACCTAACCATGGTCCATGGGAGCCCACAAAACCCAGGACCCCGTCCCCCCTCTCCTTAAAAGACGGTACTCCAACAGAATGTCTGTAGCATTTCTCCCCTGGCCACCCTCTCTCTCCATCAGCTACCCTTTCCAGGGTTTTTGAAATTGAAATTTGATGGGGGTGGGTAAGGCAGTGAGGTAAGAAAATGCATACACCCACTGGGCTGAGAAAACTCTTTCCTCTCTCTGCCTGTTCCTTCTGCGAAAATAAAGCGGCATTTCTCCATTCTGCTGACAGTCACCACTGGTAAATAATGGTCATTCCTCACTGGCTAGGCAGAAAGTCTCTCTCTTAGCAAGAGATTATATTTGGAAATATGGATCATTTCAACAATCCTAAGCAGGAGCCTTTGGTGTAAAGCACTTACTTTAAGAAAATAAGATAGTGACTCCAAATCAAAAACTATTTTAAGCAGGACCCTCTTGCGGGGTGTGTGGATGGATGGGGAAGGGAAGGGGAAAAAAACAGGAGGAAAAAAAGGTAGGGGGAGAACAGAGGACAGCATATCATTTTCACAAAACCAGTAACATTATCACCACTGAGAGCTAAGGGCTTCTTCCAATCAACTTTGATCCAACTACTGAAATCCAAACTTGCAAACTCAACCTTAACAGCTTGCAATACAATATCACACCTACTGTATATCAGTTTACCCCAATCCAACATGCAATCCTTAATTTCAGACATTTAAAAAGCTTGCTAATAAACATATAAAAGAGGGACCCTGAATCATTGGATTTATTTATTTATCTATGCCAAACGTTTATTAGTGAAATAGTCCTGAAGATATAATTCTACATATGGCGCTTTGATTTCACATAATATTTAAGAAAAAAGACAAAACACATAGAATTAGACATATAATTCAAAGACCACGATACAACCTTTATCTTTTTTTTTTACTTCAGCAAACAAAAAATAATGTCAAATGACATGAAAAGTGGCAAGTCTTCTGACAATAAATAATAAATTACTTTATAATTTTTGCAATGCAAGAGCAAACAAAAAAAAGTTTCCTTTTTCCTCTTTATTTCCAGAGAGAGAAAAAAAAAACAGTCATTTTAACCAATAACTATACACATCTTTGGGGGTAAAGTTCTTGGACAGACACAAGTCAAACACAATCCCGAGACGCTTGTGGCAAAATAGAGGTAACCTTGTTGCAATGCTTTATAAGTTGGTTTTTAAAACTGAATTTAAAAACCTTTAAAGTCGCTTCAGACTTCTGGATAGAGGATGGATCTCAAAAAAAAAAAAAAAAAAAAAAAGAGACAGGGACAAAAGTAAAAAGGAAACCAGCTATAGGACATGCTAAGAGACCCAGGATTTCAATTAACCCCTTGTTAGTCAACTAAAAACATCGCAAACCAATGCAGCTCCACCTTCCTGAAAGGACTCTTTCCAGCCAAGGAGGCCAGTCTCTCTTCCTGATCTTTGCTGGAGCTCTTGTTTGGCAAGGCAATGACCAATATAGAAACAGCACCATTCAGATTAGGACGGACTAGAAAATTTTCTATTTCTGCTTTTGTTTTTTTCTAGATGTGCAGTGAAATTAAAATGCTTTTTTTTGAGATCCTTGAATAAAAATCCTCTACGTTTTAAAAACGTCTTTTTTTTTTTCTTCAGTACTCCTAAGGTCATTGAATAGTGTATGTTGGGTTTTAGGTTTTGTTTGTTTTAATTCTAGTAAAATCCCATGATTGTCTTCACAGTGTTGCTACCATATCACCTTGTCGTTAAAACAGACTTCGTGCATTTCATGGAGCATTCATTTCTTGATTCAGTTTTCATTGACTGGGTCGTTAAATACTTTAGTTTCGGAGTTCAACATTATAATTTCCCACTTTCTCCAACAGGGAAAAAAAATACATCTGAATGAATGTTCCTCATGCCTCAATAGGACTGGCTACCATGCTGTTAGGTGTATCTGGGAGTTGAGAGGACATCGATGCTACTTCACTGCCAGTGGAATTAGAGCCTGGTCCTCCTTCTGAAAAATTGACCTGCATGGAAGGTTGAGAAATAAATAAAGTAGGCTGTAATTGTATTCAAAAAGTAAACTCGTCGTACTGTGTATGTATGTACAGATGTTTTGTAAACAGATGGACATGTAGATACATACATAATATAATTTTAACATGCTTATAGAAAGCCTATGACGAAGAGAAGTCAAAAAGAAATTCTCTCACTTTCCCATCTTCTTAAAGATCTGTTTTAACTCAAACTGAATTCCCAATTCCCAACATTATGTTGCATTAAATTATTTAAGAACAAATGTGTTTCCCACTGTAAAATGGTATCACAACTCTAACCATGCTTGCTCTAAATAAAATTATCCTGCTGGCAACATGTTGCCCTGGGAGCAGGCGAGTTCTCAGTCTCTAGGCATCAAAGCCTCTCTTTTTGAGTTAGAAAATCCATAACACACGCTCAGATCAAGTGACGGAGATTCAGAGAAGGCTCCATGAACAATGATTAACTCCTTAGAGGACTCACAGTATGGGTTTTCTTCCTCTGTCCTGCCGCTTCTCTGCTTCTTGCTCTCTCTTGCATTTTCCCTCCCTCCTCCTTTGCTCCCTATTTCCCTCCCTCCCTCCCTCTCTCTCTCTCTCTCTCTCTCTCTCTCTCTCTTCTTTCACAGAGGAGATCCATATATTATAACATCCTCATATTATAAATATCTGGCTTTTCCTTTTAAATGAAAAATCACTGCATTGCTGTAGAAAATCTCCTTAGCTGACCACATCCTGATCCCTTCCTCAGCTTCCCCTCTACTGCTCCTACCTGACGCTAAAGTTTCAGAAGGTACAAACATCTGGCTGTCCAAAATCTGCCCCTTACCTTCTTTTGTGATTCAGGTTTTTATTCAAACAAATTATCAGATTAATAACTTTAACTTAAGCTCTTTTCTAGTTTAAGAGTCTACTTACCTTCCTTCCTACTCTGTTAAACTTTTCCATTGTGAGGTCAATGGATGAACTTCTCAAATTTGCCTACCCTTTGCTTGGGGCACTTAGAGACACAGGCCTGGGGCCAACCACTTGCCTCCAGACCTTTACTCACAGTTTACACCAGGGAAGCAAATGCCCTCTGGGTAAACAGGAGGGTGGAAAAACTGTCCTCTCCTAATGCTTTATCTTTACTGCTCTAGGAAGGATCATGCTTTTAGGATAGAGCTTCATGTTCTATAAGACAGGATTTTATAGGGTTAATGACACTTTAAGAAAAAAATTATAAGCCAGATGCAGTGGCACATGTCTATAATTCCAATAACTTGAGAGGCTGAGGAAGGAGAATCATAAGTTGGAGACTAGCCTCAGTAACTTAGCAAGACCCTCAGCCACCAGTGAGACTGTTTCAAAATGAAAACAAAAAGGACTGGGGATGTACTTGGAGGTAAAAAGAAAAGAAAAAGATTGTTAAGTATATATAAATACAAAGGACACATAATTAATACTTATATTTATCTTGGCCTTTTGGAGGTTAAAAAGGGGAAAATAATTATCTTGGATGTGTAAAACATATTAATGTAAAATGGGTTTCCCAGGATTAAATAAGCACTCTGATTGTTACAGCTATGTCCCTTTTCCTATATAAATGCCAGCACAATATATGACTATATGACATTTGAATTTATATACTTAAAAAAACGTTTAAGTAGTCTTTTGTATATGCAATATAGCATTGTATAGCACTGTATATTACAATATTCCCAGAAAGGGATACAGTAATAAAAAGTGTTGATCAACTACTTGAACTAATTCAATTAATTAATAAATCTCTATACTGATAAATCTGAAAATTGTACCTAGACAGGTGCCTGCTGCTTATTGATAACAACATTGATTATGTATTATAACATTGCATATGTATTACAATCACTTTGAACTGGGCCCCTGGAATATCCCATTCTCTAGATGTTGAAGAGAGAATAAACATGCTGATTGTTGATTCAAATGCCAAGGTGATCTCTAAAGTTCCTGAAAATTCTAAAAGTCTAAGGTACTTAATTTTGCAGCCCTTATGCATCTCTTTTCACACAGTCATCTAGTTGGGTACCTTGAAGTTAATCCTAAAAAGCATGTCTGATAAAAAAAATATATTCAACCTATGGAATCAAATTTCGCAGTCTCATAAGAGAGAGAGAGAGAGAGAGAGAGAGAGAGAGAGAGAGAGGCTTGTTTTCCTCACATTTGCCTCACTCCCTTCTCTTTACCACCATGCCTCCTCAGTCTCTCCCCAAACTAGGGTCAGGGAGTACCCTCCCCCAGAATCTTTCAGTATATGACAGTTAAACCAGAATCCCTTTTCTGTTGGGAATTTGCCCTTCTCTTTCTGTGGGCTGACACTTACCAGTTGCTGAAAAGCAGGCTGATCTATGTCACTCTGCAAGGCGAAGTCGCTCAGTACTTTCCAAGGCGGCTGGTAACTTTGCACCTCAACTGGGTTAGCCTGTAAGCCACCGTCGTGCCTCTCTGGACTGGCAGCTACCATGGGAGTTCCTGTCATCCCCTGGATATTCTGTGAATAACCCCCCCATCCCAACATGTTAATGAGCAAACTCCCTCCCTCCATTGTCTGTACAGGCTAAGCAAATATACCTGGGTATTATCTTATCTCTATGGTGGCCCTTTATTGATTCAGTTAATCTGCTGCACCTATGGATATGAGCTGGAGTTCAGTTTTGTTTTTCTACTTCTGTAGTCTATATTAGGTCTACCTAGACCTTTTTAAAACAAATTCTACTTTGACTGTGATTTTTCCCCTTACCTTTGCAGCTGATCCCCAATTCCAACTATGGGCTCTCACGAGCCATAATTCCCCCCTTCTGCCTCAGGACATGGTGGTTTTCTGGGCAGTTTTAGTTAGTCTGCAACTAACTAAAGTCTGCAACTAACTTGCAGACTTTCTCCAAGCGGTTTTCTCCTCCCAGAACTAGCCCCCACTCCCAAGTCTTTGGATCTGGCAGCTATTGTGCTATTATGTACTAACCAACTTACAAAGTACCCTGGCCCAGTCTCGGCTGGCCTGCCAAGTTTAATGACAGCAGGTTTTATGGCATTTAAAAATAGGGCCAAACAGTAAAATGAAAGGGGAAAAAAAGGAAAGAAAGAAACTCTTTAGCTTAACCAGTAAGCCTGCAGTGGGGTGCTGCCCTGGATAACAGTGCCAGTGGCCTGACGCCTTTGTGGAGGCCTGGGCTCCACCAAGGGTGAAGGGTGGAGGAGGAGATCACCCAGGGGGACCTCCCCAGCCTACAAGTGCATGGGCAAGCCTCATCAAGTAGTGGGGTAGGCCCTGGAGACTGGCAACATGACTAGTTCCCAAGCCCCAGGATCTAGACTAACACCCAAGGTGTTACTCATTGTGAGAAATTGACAGTCCCCAATGCTCATTGTCACCTACCCTTGGAGGGGGCAATTGAGTCCTTCAGGTTCACATGTTGGTAAGGTTCAGAGCCTGAGCCCACCCATAGGGATGTGAGCTCCTATCACTTTGATAAGTGCCTTTCTAACCTATCCAGTGCTCAGATCAGCACAGGGTGGGCATCAGGATGGCCTCCCCCAGCCACTTTGATACATACTTTGTTGGGGCTGGGGATAGGAGGGCCACCCCATTGCACTTCAGCTGGTGCAGGCCAGACTGGACACACAAAGGCTCTGCATTTCCTCCTTCCCCTTTACACTTGAGTCCCCTGCCTGGGCCCCAGGACAACTCACAGTTTTGTCATTGGGTTGCTGCTGCTGTAGCTGCTTCATCATGATGCTCCGCTTCTTATCCTTGCACCGCTTGTTTTGAAACCAGACTCGGATCACACGGGGGCTGAGGCCTGTCATCTCCACTAGTTGCTCCTTCATGAGTGCATCAGGCCGGGGGTTGGCAGCATAGCAGGTCCGCAAGGTGTGCAGCTGCTTTTCATTCAGCACAGTCCGCACACGGGTGGTCTTCTCTGGCTGCTTGTGGACATGGGGCCGCAGGGCCGGCTGCCGGGCAGAGATAGGCTCCGCTGCGGGGCAAGGGGCACCATGAGCACAGTCCAGGCTACTAGCCAGTTAGACCAGGCCTCTCAGAACTATAAGTAGAGCTTTGGGGACAGCAGAGGTGATGGTGAGGCATGTGCAAAGCAGAATAAAATCTCGATCCTGCTCTGTAATCTACAAGGGTTAATGCTGAGTAATACAGGTCTGAACACAGCCCTTGCTCCTGTTCACATCAACACAGCCTTAGCCATGGAAAGGGCTGCTCAGGATGGTTCCCCCAGCTCACATCAGAGACAATATTTTAAGTGTTCTTTTTCCTCCTCCTCCCTAATTCCCCATATCCAGAATGGGCTCAGATTACAACAAGCACCCCCACTTCCATACTGGGAGTTTCCTCTTGGGTAAAGTCCACAGAGGGTACTAGGGAAGGAAATGCAGAACATCCCAATGACAGCTAGAATGTCTGCAAAGGGAAGGTCCAGAATTCTGCTAGAAAGCCTTGAACTATAGTCCCAGAGGACAGTCCTTTTAATGGTCTAAAAAAAAAAAAAAATCCCATATTTCTCCCATCTCTCCAGTCCCTGGTCATTTTAGTACTGAATCAACATGGGATGGGCAGGAAAGGAGGCCTAACCCTCAGCAAAGGAAAACTGAAACTCTATTGAGCTGCCTCCACTAGAGATAAACTACTGACTGGGAAATGATGTGCTTCCACATCCAACCCCCAATATTTTGGGCTCTTCTGTATTTCCCACCCTTGGCTTTGCCTTTATACAAGCTATTCACAAATCCCTAGAGAAAGAATTCTTAAGAGCTGCCAGTAAAGGGTCAGCTGCGGGTGGGAGGGAAGAGCTGTCTTTTCCTCACCTCTAGTATATGGGAACTGATACTTTAAAACTACATGGTGTGGGGGAGGGGCAAGGGTTGCAAATCTATTCAAAACTAAAAGGCAGGTACTGAAACACTGCCTCACCAGAGTCTTGGCACTGGCCAATTTTGCTCTGTTTCCACTTTCCTTTATAGGGAACTGGCCTTCTGATCTATGGTAGAAATCCTGCACCTTCTAAGATCCCCTGGGGTCAGTCCAACACCTATGGGGTCATTTTGGACCTACAGCAACAGGCTTGAAGTTGAAATTCTCACCGAATCATATAGAATGAATGGCTTAAAGAGTCAGGCTTCCTTTAAAATTCAATTACTGCAGATTAGCTTGTTGACAGTTTTAAATTACAGCTCTGCACAGTGGCCTGCAGTTATTAAGACCTTCACTTTTCTGGGCCAATTCTCCTACAAAATGAGAAAATAAAATCTAAAAATGTTTTGGAGTGTGGAGTAATTCTCAAGGAAAAAAAATATATTTGGTAGGATAAACGACTTAGGGCCATCTAAGCTTCCTTCATTGGGCTAAAGGAAGCTCCTGGAACCTAGAACTCCACCCCTTTAATTAGGCAACTCAGAGAATACCTGGCGGGGAGCTGAAGCCCTTTTCAGAAAGCTATGGTTTGGAAGCCAAGGTAAGCTGACAGTACTGTTTGGGCTTGTGTATACATGTGAGCACAAGCGGTATTGTGTTCGTGTGTACCCATATACAGACACACAGACTTGTAGGTGTGGTTGCGGCGTCAAGGCAGACAGTGTGTGCATTGAACCTTGCTGCAAAAGAGCAGAACGCATATAACACTTCATTTAACTGCAGGTCTGATGTCGTGATCACCCTGTGGCTACCAGGGTTGCTACGTCCAGTGCCTCTGCCTCCCCAAGCTGGGTCTGACTCAGGGCGGAGGAGTACCTGCCATTTGCAGCGGCCTTGCCGGATGCAAGGGACTGAGAGGGTCGCCGGCACCCAAGCTGGCTCTCTCCACCACATCGTGGTCCGCGCGGCAGAAGAGCCCATCTTCCCGCAGCGCAAACTCGTCCCCGGGGATGAGCTGGCGGCTGCAGGCCACGCAGCGGAAACACTCGATGTGGTACACCTTGGAGCGGGCGCGCATCACGAAGTCGTTCTTACTGAAGCCGATGCTGCACTTGGCGCATTTGATTCCATACAACCTGCGTAGGGGTCCAGCCGGGGACAGAAGACAAGCACAAGGAGAGGGGGTCACTTCAGGCAGGTACTGCCCTGGCCCAAGATCTTCAGTGATCCCAGCTGTAAGCCCCAGAGATGCCCAGAAAAATCAGTTTACCGAACAGAAGCAAGGAAACGGGAGGATAGAAATGAAACCTCTTTCTCTCCATTCCCTCCATCTCTTTCCTTCTCCTTCTTCCTCTCCTTTTTCCTTTCCCAAGAACCTTTGTATCTCAGTTGGTACCTCTTAGTTCAGAATACTACACCCCAAACAAGGGAAATTCATTCATGGATTCAAAACCTTTGTCGCTGTTCTTGCGACCAGTCCCAAGGTTCTCCTTGTAGATCTTAGCGGGAAGGAATTCAGGAGTGCTCTGGTGACCAGTACTTCTCCACTTTTGTTTTCTTATTTCTCAATTTTAGTGGCTAGAAATATTTCTGATATTGCAACAAAAAAGGGGACCCGGGAATGGGATTGCCACTGCACTTCATATGTGCACACATACAAATACACACAGAGAATAACAAAATGAAACCTCTGGGGGTTTCCAGGTCCCCTCTTTTAAGGCTAGTACATTCAAATCTTTATCCCACCAAAGATTTTTCATAGGCAACAACAATGTTATTGAAAAGTTCCCTCTCCATTCTTTCTTTTATTATTATATTAAAAATCTGCATCTGCTCTCTCTTTTTCAAGTTGTGGAAGCATCTACATCTATTTCAGTTTCCTTGAAAGCCATGACCAGTCTAAAAAAAAAGGAAAGACTCACTTCTAAGGTCTTCCTCATTGCTTTCTTTTCCTTACCAAGGGACAATCCTTATAGATTCTACCTAAGGTTGCACTGCCTGGCCCTCTTAGTGACTATCAGAATAACAGAAGCCCAGCCGTTCCTTCAGAGAGAATGAAAGAAAGAGAAAAAGATGCACGCAAAGCATGAGGAGATTTTGAAAATTTTGAAATCCAAATGGTCTGTCTGCTTTGTTTTTACAACTGCAGTATTTCCAAGGGCAAGTGCACACATACAAAGACAGAGTTACAGAGTGGAGGAAAGTAAAAGAGCAATTGGGTTCTTCTATAATTTTATGTATCCAGAATTAGGAACGTGCAGATCTGTGCAATTGAGCAAAACAGTATCTCCATAGGAGTAAAGATGTTCTTGGAGGTGTCAAGTAACTCTCCAGAATCTTGAGTTTACATGCCAATCGAAGAAGAAAGAAAGACAAAAAGGGGGAAAGAAAAAAGAAAACAGCTCATTTGTCAAAGGTTAGAGGTAGATTCAAAAGTTTTCCTCCCTCCGCCTACCCAATGTGAGATCTTCCATTTTATAGGATGAGGACTTTGCCTATGACCAAACAATTTAGAAAATCCCTCCCCCTTCCTGTACCCCACTTCCCCTACTTCCTCCCACTATCCCCCTAAGTATTAAAAAACCTCCCTTCGTGTATAGTTCAATTTTATCTATCAAAATTATACTCTCTGCTTCACAATTTTAAAAAGGAGAAAAAAATATTGGATACTATGTGAGCAGAAGAAAATTGTGATTGTGTATTAAATCTTAATTAAACTTCAACAAAAGTTCTCAAGCTCCAAAACCCTCCAACTTACAAAAACTAATTATGTGTTAATAGCAACTGGAGAATTTTTAAAAATACCACGTAACATAATAGCAATGATAATCTCTTCTGTTTGTTATTATAACTAATACAATTTTTCTTAGAAATTGTACTGGTTTCTTAAGGGAGAAAACAAATTTCCTGACATCTACACAGGTCCGAGAAAACTTGAGACTAGAAAGCCCCATGTAGAGTAAACTGAAAGAACAATAACAACAACAAAATCAAACTCAGAAAGTTCCTATGTAGTTGCAGTTGTGTCAGTATGGGCAAATCACTAATTTTATCACTTACTAGATTTTAATGTGAGAAAGGAAGCTGTTCAATTATCTAAATATACCAATTGTTCCTAGACAGATGATGGGCAATTTGATCTGCTCTGTCTAATTCATCAGCTCAGATAAGATAAGAAAGAACAGACAGTCAAATGTCACCAAAGGGTTAATATTTAAAAAGATTAAATTTCCGGTGTTTTTGCAAGGAATATTTCAGTTGGTTTTGAAATTTCCCAGGAAGGAATTCTTACCCTAAAAGTAAAAGGGGCAATATGTCTACTTGCTCTTTCAAAATTCATCTCCAAACATGCTTCAAACTTTTATCTATTTCACTGACACCTCCAATGAATTTTTAAGTTACTAATAAAACAGGAGTAAAATAAACAAATAACACTGTTTTATACAGTGAAAATCAACCATATTTTAAAGTTTAGAAACTCAAACTTATCTATCTTTAAAGTTTTTATTTGTTTTGGAAGGGGAAGACAAAAGGAGGAAATAATTTGAGCATCACAAATTCCAAGAGTAATTTACTTAATACCATACAATTTATGACACCACTGTGAAGGGCTTCCCCCCCCCCTAAAAAGTGAAATGAAGAGTGTATCTTAAATTTTTAAAATACACTTGGACAACTTTTGCATGCTACACTCCATTAAGGCAAACTTCCCCAAAAGACAAAGCCATACCAAATAACACAAATAAGAAATGGGGAGAGACAGAGAAATCTCACACAATTAAGAAAAAAGGATAATGGCATACCTGATATAATCTCTTTTACAGTAGGTTTTCCCATCCCTAACAAAGCACGTACAGCTCTCGTCCAAATACTGATTACACTCTGCACATTTCAAACATGCCGCATGCCATTCCAAATCCGGAGAAACCCTCAGAATATACTGATCGTGAATTTGATTGCCGCAACCAACACATAGGGAAATCAGACGTTTTTCTGAAATGAAAATAAATACATGATTGACTAACCGTTTACTTCCTACAGAGATAAACACACTTTTAGTGTCGTTCTCTTATAGGGCGTACTCTGGGAGGTTTTTTCTCCCCCCCCACCCTTTTTTAAGAGTATTGCACTTTGGGATGGTAATTGAAGTGTGCCATCAAAATCTTGACTCGTTTTTAAAAAGGAGGTGGAATATATGTAAAATGCAGATTTGAATAGTCTACATTTGTAAGCCTAGCACGCAATCAAACCCGCTCATTTTGTATTTTCCCCCTCCTACTTCTTTGCTATAATCATTGGGAAAGATTATGGATAAGTCAAGTCAAAGAAAAGGTTTTGACTAGAAGCGTTAAGTGAACGCAGGGATGTCTATATTTTCCATGAAGCACGCTCTTAAACAGCACATAGGACTGGATATTGTTAGCAATAGCAGACATCAATACAGTTGTCACTCGTTCTCTTTTGCAAGTCTAATGCTAATTCGTATCTCCGAATATTGTATGTGCGGCAGACCTTTGCAACATAATAACCTTCTCCTAGAGCTCAGAATTCCAAAGGAGGAAATCATCGCTTAGTACCAGAAGGCTAGGCTTTGGGAGGGCACACAGAATTCAAACACAAGGTACAATCAGTTTCCCGAAGATCAGAACCAACAGCAAACATGCAGGCGGCAACAAGAAAAAAGCCACCTTTTCTTTCTCTCCAGGCAATGACTTCAACTCCGAAGAGCCCTTTGCATCCGTGCCTAAGAGATACCCCCGCACAAGAACAGCAAACCGAGCCCCACAAGTTAAAACAGCCTCTTACTTTTTGGTGGATCTCCCATGTCTCCCATATCTGTGAGAGGGAGTAATGTCCACAGTGAAATGGTGGTTGTACAGTTGGTGAACAGCCCACAGAGAGGATGCTGGAGCTGTGGCTAAGTGGGAAATAGTGGCCCCTGGGGTTGCCAAAGCTGAGAGAGCCGCTGCCCGGCTGCGCCGCGCCCTCGCAGATCCGGGAGTCCACTTTAAGCCCGCGGAGTTGGCGAAGCAGAGGCGCTGCGGCGGCGGCGGACTCGGCGCGGCTCGGGCACCTCTCTTCCTTATCTCTTACTCAAACTTCTCTGCTCCAACTCAGCTCCATCGCCATTGGTCTGACGCAGCGCGCGGGGACGTCAGGCGAGCGCCGCGCCCATTGGCTGCGGGGAGCGCGGCGCAGCTGTTCTGATTATCATATTTCAGCCTTGCCACTGCCGAGTGCCACTGACCGCTCGGCGAGCCCGCGGGAGAGGATTAGGGCTCCCGAGGCAACTTGCTCCGGGCTCAGGCTGTTCTCCCCCGATGCTCAGGCTGCCTGGCTGCTCGGTTGCTCTGGCTTTTGGCCTCCCTTTCCTCCTCCTCCTCCTGCCCCTCCCTGCTCCTTCCCGGCTGCTCCGCCTGCGCGCTCGCCTCCTGTCGCGCTGCTCCTCCGCCCTGCGCTCCTGGGGTCCCCACAGTCAGCTGGCTGCGTTGAGCGCGGGGCTCACTTTTCTGCCGCCGGTGGCGAGTGGCTGGTGGGTAGGTCTTCGTGTTGACGAAGTCCCTCCTGGGCTCTAGGAAAAGGGGGAACTTGGAACAGTCTGTTTAGCTTGGTTGGTCCCACGCTGCAGCGCACAGCCCAGGGCCTGGCGCGTCTTTGCTGCCTGAACTCCCCAACTGGCTGCCCACGGCTTGCTAGGGAAAGAAGAAGCGGGAATGGGTGCTTAGACCCAGAGGAATTGCTCGCTGACTGCTACCCCATTACCTCATCACCCCGACCTCAGAACTCCAAAAACGTGGGGTGGGAGGAAAGGGGCTCTTCTGGCCATAGCGGACAATCAGGTTGGAAACGCACAGGTAAAACGAAGTTGACTCCGCGGACTGCCTCTCTCCTTTTGACCCGCGAAGTCTGTTTTTCAGTTTAACTCTAGAATTAAAGTGTGTACTAACCCGAAGCCAACGAGTGAAATGATCTTCTGGTAGGCTGAAGTTTGTAAAGCGGTTATATACTGTCCAGTTTCTCTCTGGTGATCTCTTGCCCTCTGTTTTTAAGCAGACTCGCGCAATTAGTTAGTCCTGCTTTGATAATTATAAAGACAATTCTCCGTATATTTCTAGAGACTTAAAAAAAAACTGTATTAGTCTAAGAGCTCCAGTAGGAAGGAGTCTCTTACAGAAAAACAGTGAAATGCCCATTTCACTGCACTAAGAGTGGATATAATATTTTTCTCTCTGGAAACTACCTGGAGAGAGAGAGAAGACTGTTGGCTGCATCTCGCCGGTAACTTTTCTCAATAATTTTTTACATGCACCTATCATCTCTTACAGTTTCCCAAAGACAAAGTCACAGGAAGGCCACGAAGAACTCCCACATTTCCCCCCAAACTTATAAACAGCCATCCCTTATTTAGCGGTACTTTGAATTTTATCTTTAAAAGCCTGCATCATGAGCCGTCAAAGGCTTAATTTCGGTATCTTGTGGCAGCGAGAAGATTCTGTGGGTTAGAAAACTCCTTTCTTTGTATCTTTCACCAGATCTAACCCTTGATAAGACCTGTGAGCTCTCCGATGGCCTCAGTGGCTGGGTTTGAACGGATATACCTCTACAAAAAGCAGCTAAAATGCGTGAGTTCCCTCCTGATATAGCTGGGACTTTACCAAGAACTGATAATAATATTATTGTCTTATTTATTTTGTTTTCTCTCAAAAAAGATTTCAAATTTGATACCTTCTTTTCCATTCTTATTATGTTAAAAATGAGTGGAGTGCGTGTGTGGAATTGGAAGTCAGATTGACACAGGTTGATAAAATTTACCAGTTGTGCTTTGTTTTGTTTTAATCCATGTTTCTAGTCTCTGGTGTGTGCATGGAGCCCTTTGTCAAGCTGGTTCTGTAAAGATGATGGTAGTAATGGCTACACTAAGCAAGCCTTCCCAGTATACGGGCATGTTTCCCTTACAGATAACCAAGTTGACCCTAGTAAAAAAGATACCACCATAACACCAGAAAGTAAATAGAGGACTTGAAACAATCATATTCCCTCCTGCCATGTTTATAACATGGAATTAAACACCAGAAACACCCTGGTGAGTTATATTTGAGACCCACAAAACACCTTTACTGCCCACCCTCCTTTACACACACACACACACACACACACACACACACACACACAGAGTTGTATTTTAACTCCCTAAACCCATAAGCAATCACAAAGAATTATTGCTGATGATAGCAATTCTAAGTAGAAAATCTGGCATGTGGCTCTGAGGAAAACCTGCAGCAATAAGCAGTTTCACTATAATGGTGAAGACAACAGGTTTTCTTTTGCTTAGCCCAAACCATTATTGTCAACCATTATTTTCTTAGTTCCTAAACTAACAGAAGCAAGGATCCATGCATAAGATACTCTCTTTGAGGGGACCCAATAATTATGTTGTTCCATGATGAATACGCTCTGGAGATCTATGTGTTTGATAGTACATTTTGCATTAAAATCAGAATTCAGTTGGCAGCATTATTTCACTTTACCTGAAAATTCTAAGGTGATCAGATCCGAATTTCCTTAGTTAATTGCTACATGTAGATTTAGCATACTAAATATATCTGTGAAAATTTTAATGTTTATTAAAATACATTAAACTGATTACATAAAATTATGATTAGCAATATTTTTCCAGAGCACTTGATCACAGGAGCGACCTCTTGTGTTCAAAGGGGAGATGAGACACTCTCCTGTGGTAATTGGACTCACTTTGACCTTTGTATATTCTGTTAGGTCAAAAATATATCTTTCAAAACATCAGTGGTGTGAATTTCTGGTTTGATCTCCTCTACTGACAAGAGGAAAAGAAGAATAAGTATTTGTGGAGTTTAGTACCAATCACTCCAGGCTGACCCAATGTACCTTCTAGTGTCTGGTCTGAATACAACAGAGATGCTGAGAATATGCTACTCTTGAGTCTGTAGCATTTGCCCACGTGCACTTTTACACACCTTCCAAAATGCAGCTGTTACATCCAAGCTTCTAGTGAGCTGTTATGCCTGTTTTTGTGAGCTATTGCTTTCTTCCTCTGCTCTAATTAAACATTCTAGATCAGACTTAATGCCAGATGTGGATGCCTGAACAAACATCATGAAGTCAAGTTACTTTCCAAAATATTTTAAAAGGTTTTAATTGCACTTGAAAAGTAAAGTTATACATTTAGAATTTACTTCTTTCTACCAACTTCTGGTAGATATAAGTGAATTGTAAGTTGTTTTTTTCAGAAATTATGTACTGTGAGAAAGCTTTTTCCTTCCCACCTAAGAAAGACTGGCCCCTAAGAGGGGCTTTGATTAGTTTACTTGGTCTATGAATATGGTTGGCAGTTTTTTCCCCCCTCAGGGAGATGTTGCTCTGTTTAGCCCATACCAGAACTAGATTTGAAAGAGTAGAACAATTAGGCTGCCAGTTTCAATGATGGAGGTATTCAGATGAAAAAAATATATATATAACTGAAGGATTTTTATATTCTGGTTTTCCACAAATAATTTATTTGGGGTTCAAAATGAAATGTGAACAAATTTATTGAGCTCCAAAAATAGGTATAAAATATAGACAGACACACACACACACACATATATATATATATATATGTAACATTTCTCCTTTTCAGTTTTTTCTGTGTCTCTAATCATGTAAAATAAGGCCATATAGACTGTTGGTATCTTTAATCACCTCCAAGGGTGAGATAAAATTATATGCACTTAAACAGAGTCGGGATTTAACCATTTGTATTCCATGAAGAACAGGATATGGGTGTTTAGAGCTAATTTGCCTCTCTTCCAGTTGTTGTTGGTGGCTTAATGAGAATGGATCAAAAGAATCAGTGCTCTAATTTCAGAGAAAGAGAAGGAATCTCCCTCCATGTACCACTGGGTATGAAATTATTCTTTTCTTTCCATTGTTTTTTGTACTCTAAAAAAATAAAATAAAATAAAACTAAGCAGTGATAATAAAGGCAGCTGTTAACAATAACAAACTTTTAGTCGTGATTCTTATTTTTATCTACTAGGACTCCTGCTGCGATTGTGGTTTTTGTTGAGTGTCATTTGCTTTATTAACCAGATAAAACAATCTGGGTGAATTAGCAAAAATTTTCTTACTTGCACAGAGCTTCTTAGCCATGAGTTAAGGCAATTGTTTGGATCACCAGCGTTCCTGGGTTTTTTTGTTTTTTTGTTTGTTTGTTTGTCTGTTTTTGTTTTTGTTTTACTGGCAGATGACAGCCTGCAAGGCAGCGTTCCCGTGCGGTTCGTTGCTCGGTTCTCAGCCTAGATAGAATTACATGCTCTGGGCAGCGACGGCGAAGCCACAAACCTTAGGTCAGTTCCGAACATGCAAGGGTCCACAGCTCCTTCCCGGAAGGAGTTCAGTCAAGCGAGGACAGCAGTTTGCTTCCACCCTTTCGAATTGTGCTTCTGGAAATATTTACTATGACTTCTCAAAATCCGCTGAAACCCTTTTCAAATGAAACTCTCCCTGCCCCTCTTCTCCTGAACTAAAATTTCAGGAGCAGACGGTTGTTAACTAAGATCTGGGCGGAGCCCAGGTTGGAACAAGAGTGCAGTGTGCTGACTGAGAGGTCTGACCCAAGGATCATAGAACCCTATATTTGGCAAACCTTTCGTTAAATGAATCGGATTCTCGTGGAGGTATTTGGAGTCGAGAGAGGCAAAGATGCTTTATTTTTCTCCTATGTCCTGAGCGGTTCGGCTGAAATTTATCAGATCTGCGTTAAATCTAGCAAAACACTCACTGTTTCTCCTGAGCTCGTGAAATCCTGAGCAATTAAACTCAGTCTAGTTCATCAAATCAATCAAATCTAGTTGATTATTCTTTCCAAAAGAAGGGACCCTTTCCCCCAGTGCAGTCTTATCTAAGGGGCAGCTCTGAATTTAATGCCAAGGGTTTCTTTCTCTGGCCCGCGGGAGGTTTTTCCCTGATGATGAACGGGGGAGGGGAGACGAAGGTACCTTGGAGGAGGTCAAGAGGGGGAGGAGGAGGAGCAGCAGAAAATTACCAGCCACGCGAAGGAGGGAGCGGGAAGCCCGGAAATCTACCAGGATGCCTCAAGAACATTCCCTAAGTCTTTCAGAATCAGCGCCTTTAAAAAAAAAAAAAAAAAAAAAAAAATCCTCATAAGGTGTTCCGGGGCTGGAGTCCATGGGTGGGCTGAAGAGGTGATGTCAAAAATTACAGCTACTTTATGTGAATTAAACTGGCCGCTGAAATGTGTAAGGGAGGTTTAGTGCAGCCGAGAGGTGCTTGGATGAGGGCAATTTTTATAGGGGCGGTGTGTGGGGGGTGGGGTGGGGAGGATGCCCATAGGTGGCCTCTACCAGTAGACTATCAGTGGAGAAAAATCTTCCAAATCCCAGTAAATACCTAGTCAGTAAGAGATTTTCATGACAGTTTTGAAGGTCGCCGTATGTCTGCCGCCACTCCGTAGAGGTGAATCAGCTGGTGAACTCCAGCCGCTTGTGCATTGAGAATTTTCTACGCCGCCTCCTCCACGCTGTTAAAACGCTTCAATTCTTTGCGACTTCACGTGGAGAGAAGAATTTGCCCTGCCCCTCTACCTGCTAAATACCAACTGAGGAGAGGAAAGGGGCCCGGGAGGCGACCCCTTTCAGAAAGAATGTCCCTAGATCAACTCGACTGAATTATTAACTTGTTCAGGGAAAGGGTCAACAATGCCTTACCTTCCTGCCGGTGCTGAGATCAATCGCTCTACCCCAGGTAGCCTCTTGTTCGAAGCTTAGGGACTCAGGTCCTACCGTCCTTCTCTAGCTCAGAAGCCCTGCCATCCGATCTTTCCAAGAACCCCTCTGGCCCACGTGCAACCACACACATCACTAAAACTTTAGCCTAAACTGAGTCCAGGGATGACAGAAGCACTAAACAAAGAGAATCCTCATCGAGATCCCCTAGGCCGCCTCGTTCCCAATTTCCATTAAGCAACCTTCTTGCTAGATCATTCCCTAACCCCTAATGTGTTGAGCTCAAGGGCATTTTTTTTTTTTTTTTTTTTAAATCTTCCTCTTGACTGAAGTGGAAGGATCCAACAGAATCTACATCCCCTGCCCTCGTTCCTAGTAGTGGAAAGGAAAAAATTAAAACGTCCTGCAGATCTCTCTTCCTTCCGGAATGGCAAGGGCATACTTAATTCCTAAAAGTGAATCTGCTTAGTGCCCAAGGGATGGGCTTGGTAGTTAGTTGGTGGGTTCGGTTAGGGACGCCAAAACAAAGGTGAATCCGGTCGCCTGCAATCAGAAATCCTGCTGATAACCAAATTCCGGGCGGGAGGTGTCCCTGCTTCAACTGGGGGCTGGCAATTGGTAGACCACCCCCAGCCTTCTAGACGCAAAAAAAAAAAAAAAAAAAAAAAAAAAAGGAAAAGAGAGCAACCTCCGCCAGTTGGACATGGACATAACCCTTTTCGAAGGATCAACTTTCGGTCTTAGGTTGGTCCCTCTACATCCACGCCCCAATCCGCCCCTCGCCCCGTTCCCCCCACCCCAAAGTGAATACACGCGTGGAAATGAATGAATCAAGATAGCATTTTAATTCCTTCAAAGTCTGTCATATCACCTTTTCTGCCATCTGCCAGAAACTCAACTTTCGTTAAGTGTCTACTTTCAGAAAATTATTAAGGACAGCTTTCCCTCTGCGTTTGTCTTGGTGACAGTCTTTGGGAGTGATTAACAGCACAATTACTGCTTCAGAAAAATTTTCTTGAATGGCTTAACTAAATACCATCTCCAAAATATAGATACCCCAAAGTATTAGTTGATCTGTTTTCAGTTTTGTTTTATTCACTTTATGTTGCAAATATTTTAATTAGAAAATCCCCCCCCGCCGCCCCCAGTGTGGATGCACTTCGGTACTCTGCTGTCAGGTGTGGAACTCAAGCCCGCTGATTAGCCAGAGGATCAGGCTCCTTTGTTGATTTCAGAAATCACCAGACAAGAAAAAACAATTATCTTGTTATCTTTTCCCAACTGTCTACTATTCACTTATATCTGATAGGATGCAGTTGTACAAAATCCTGTCCAAAAATATAAATGAAAAATTTTAAGTTAAAAAAGATAATAATGGTAGCAGAAATATGTTTTAATTTTAAGTGACTTATAGATTTTATGTACCACATACTCCAATACATGAAATGTATCAAAAGTGTATAGCTTACCATTTAGGTATAATTATAAAGCAATTATATGCTAATGATAGCACCATTTAACACTACAAAATAATTCCATAAAGAAAAAATTGAAGTACTATTTTTAATACAGATAAAATCCTCCTTCCAAGAAAATAATTGGTAGGCTTAAAATAATATCCAAGGGTGCTTTTATAAAGAAAATAGAACAAAATCTGAAGCAACATGAGCCAAAATTATATCAAACAGATTGGTCCATAACCAGGTTGTTATGTGTTAATACTATCAGAAAATATTCTTATGTTTTGCATATCCTCATTTTAGGTGCATAAAACAAACATTTTTAAAGGTGTGAATTTAAATGTGTGTGTTACTAGTTTGACATCTTCAATCATACCATACAGCAAGAAATCAAACCTGAATACATCATAGACAATGCTTAAGGAATAACTATGTGGTTAGATGATATTGTATGTTGTCTAAATGTCTGTGTCAAGGCAATATATTAATATAACTAGATAATATCAATTCATATTTTATAAGAATCAATGTGAGGTGGAAGTATAACAATCTTTCTATGCTTTCTGCAATGTCCAGTTAAGAGTCTCTTATCAAAATATCATAATAAAGATAAAATTCACATGTTTAACAAATATGTAGCTATCACTCTGCTATCAGAGTTGAGTCTAATTATAAAAACACTGAACTTTTATATGATAAGTACTCTCACTAGATGTAGCTAATTTCATACTTTCCAATATTTTAAGAATCCCCTGCCTTTCCCCAAATACTGTAATAGCCCAGGAAAATCCCTGCACCTTGAACTATAATGCTGTCAGAAATTAGATGTTTACCGATAACTGGTCAGTAGGATTGCCAACTTTCACTTAAATACCAGGACTAAAATTATTTTATGCCTTATTTCACAATGAAGTAGAATGTGCTATTTAATATTCTTGACCTGGTTTTAGGATTTCTTGTACACTCTCCTATTTATGAGCTGCACAGACATTTGGTAATAATGTAAACCTGTATATAGGTTCACTGACTTTTTCTCATATGGTCTATGGAAATTTATAAATCAGATCTTTTAGACTTGACATACTGTGATTAGGTTGTCCCAAATATCACATGATGAGCTTCTGCATAGGCCTGTACCCAAGCCAAAGCAGATCTGCTGATGTGACTTTGGATAGGTTGTGCCAGAGCAATTTTTTTTTATTATACCAGCAATGAGGAAGAAATATGAGTATAGCACTCAAAGTGGAGGAAAATGTAAGTAGATTTTTAAAATCACACTTTTAAATGTGGTGGTGTAGAAAGAATTGAGTGTAGGTAACTTTATCAGCCATCAAAAGAGAGGATGTTAGTAGATATTCAGCTAAGATGAGAAAAGTATTCAATTTTGAGAAGAGAAAGCTTATTGAGAAAAAGAAAGCACAGGAAATGTCAAGAGGGATAAAAAAAAAAAAAAAAAAAAAAAAAAAAAAAAAAGGAATGGGGCTTCGTGACCCAGTTCATCCTGATAAAAGATGTATTTAAAAAGCAAAACTCAGATGTGGCACAGATAGTAGATTGAGGATGGGGAAAAGCAGACTTTATATTTTTTTTAATCTGAAATTTACATCTTGAAAAAATTGGATTTAAGGAAATTGGGGGGGGGTAAGAAACATAGATTATTTTGTAATGATTTTTAAAACTTTAATTGCATATTTAAATATATTAAACTAGAATGTTTTCCAAAGGCAAGCTTACACTCTATCGATACAGAAAAAAAAAAAAAAAAAGCAAACTGAAAGTTCTAGAAATACCCTAATATGGATCCTATGTTTTTTTTATGTAACTAAGCTGATTTAACAAAAGGATTCAGGACCCAGAAAGGAGAGGAGACTAGATTTGGGAAGGAGTTTTTAAAAAATGGCTTTAAAGTTTTTCAGAGTTTTTTGTTAGCCCTTGCCCTTTCTGCAGATTGGATTATGCCACAGAGTATAATTTAGATATTTGGCACTGCTTACTTAAACCACAATAAAAAGGAAAAGGTGTTGTGAAAACACTGCTCATGTTCCAATTTATGCAAAATTACTTGAAGGGCTGCCAGCATTCTTGTTATCTTAGCAGTTCTGAACAGTTTTCATATTCTCCTAGACTAGTTCTTCTGAAGTGAGAAGAATGCAAACCAAAATCATAAGGGAGCATTCTCCATGTCCTTGCACTTGGGAAGAGTTAGAGTGTCCAAATGTTGGAAAGGTCAGATACATGGAATTTTTTCTGGAGGTCATGGGGTCAAAATGTCTGCACACATGCACAAACCAGCCGGCCCATAAAAGCCTGATAGGAGGCAGCAGTGCCCCATGAAAGGTCACATCCAGTCAAAATCCAACAATATTCCAAAAGTGTCTATCATGGACAAGAAAAATGAGGCCGACAGCATTGGCATTATCAGCAGCAACAGAGCAGCCAGAAAGGAAGGTAGATTGGGGATTAATCATGGTAAAATACCAAAAGAGATAAAAAATTCTGATACGCAAAAATTCTCTATTCATAGGTTTCACAAAGTATAATTTTCAAGGTGCAAGCTAATTGGCCAAGGATTATCATACTCCTCCTCCTGCTCCTCCCCCTCCTCCTCTTCCTTCTCCTCTTCCCCTTCTCCTCTTCCCCCTCCTCCTTTCCTCTTCCTCCTCCTCTCCTTCTCCTCTTCCCCTCCTCCTCTTCCCCCTCCTCCTTTCCTCTTCCTCCTCCTCTCCTTCTCCTCTTCCTCCTTCTCTTCCTTCTCCTTCACCAGGGATTGCACCCAGGAATGCTTTGCTACTGAGATGCCTCCCCATTTTTCATTATGACACAGTGTCTCACAATTTTACACAGACTACCTCCAATTTGCAACCCTCCTGCTGCAGCCTCCTGGGTAGCTAGGATTATAGGCTTGTTCCACCATACACAGCCAGATTCATCTTGACTAATGTAAAAGAACTAGCTGCTGAGTATACCCTATTGCAGATGAAGAATACCTAAGGATTTTAAAATGTTATTTAAAAAAGAAAATAATTCATAGTTCAATGGAAAAATTCCTGATACACATGGTAATCAAAATTGCATTCCCCATCAATGCTCATGACATTCACTTTTGGATAATATTAGTTTATAAATGTTATAGGTTGCTATTAGCCTGTGGCTCTCTGGGGTTTCACTTCTAATGCATTGCCCTTGTGTTTCTAGATTTAGCATTTTGACTCATTTTATAATCTCTCCTCATTGAGATAATTTGTAGTAAGCAAGAACATTTGATGTGACAATCTTCAAAAGACTGAATAGGTAGCCACTAAATTGTGCAATGTAAAAGACAAGACCACCCAGACTGAAATAGCATCCACTTCAAGAATCTTTATACACATAAAACTAGAGGCACCACAAATACATCTACTACAGATTTACTACTTTTAAAATTATAAAGTCTCCTTAGTTTTCAAGGGTTTTGTTTGATTGTGTTTGTTGGTTTTTAACTCAAATGCCAAATCTTTCTAAAGGTGATCTTTTTTTGTTGTTTAACTCTTTTTCTTTCTTTCTTTCTTTCTTTCTTTCTTTCTTTCTTTCTTTCTTTCTTTCTTTTCTTCTCCTTCCTTCCTTCCTTCCTTCCTTCCTTCCTTCCTTCCTTCCTTCCTTCCTTCCTTCCTTCCTTCCTTCCTTCCTTCCTTCCCCCTGAGGATTGAACCTAGGGGTGTTTCACCATTGAGCTACATCTCAAGTCCTTTATATTTTTTGAGACAGGATCTTACCAAGTTGCTTAGGCTGGCCTCAAACCCTCCTACTTGAGATTACAGGCATGCACCACCATACCCAGCTTATGTTTCTTTACCCTTTTGTACTTTCTATGAAAGTTTCTATGAAAAGCATGTCAATAATGGGGGGGGGGGGAAGGAGTAAAGGAAAGAGTCAAAAGAAAACCAAGATGACAGGCCAAGAAATAGGTCATATACAATGTATACAATGCATCTTGGCTTTCCTTTTAATACTTCCTTCATTTTAATAAAGGAAAGAACAATTGATACATGCTATGACATGGATAAATCTCAAAATGATCTTCTTAATGAAAGATGTCATATTAAAAATGGACACACTATATTTCTACTTATGTAAAATTCTGGGATATATAGAGTCATATAAGACAAACAGAAGGATCAGTGGCAGCTCCAGATGGGGAAGGCAAAACAGAGATGTGGAAGGTAGAGATTCCAGCAGGACTGGAGGAAATTTTTAGAGGTGATAAGTAAATTCTTATTATGACCAAATATATAATTTGGTGAGTTTTGACATATATATGTCAAATTATGTATTTTAAATATATGCAGTTTATTGTAAATTAAGAAAGAAACTATGAGCCTTATAGGGCCCTATTCTTTATTATTATTGCTACTATGGTCACATTATTATATAATTTTCAGAATGAAGGGGTGGGGAAAGGGCAAATGCACAGTATTGCATACAATGAAGTCAAGTGCTTGAAGGGAGAGAGAAAGGAACTTACCTCAACTTAATTGGTGTTTGGTTGGCCGTTGCTCAGGAACCCTAACCTGAATTTTCTATTACTTAATACTCTAATTTTTAGTGCTTTTCCTTCTTGTTATATCACTATTACAGATCCCAAGACGTACTTTCAAGACGTCTTTTCTAATATCTTGCTTCCCCTAAAGTCAAATTAATTCAGTCAGTTCCAAGTACTCTATAGGTTTTTATTTTTTATATTTTAATGACATACCACTTTCTCTTTTGATTAAGTCTGGGTCTTAGCACCAACTTCCAAAATAAAACAAAACCAAAATGTTTTTGAGGACGGAGTTCATATCTGGTCCATTACTATGAACTATTGATTCTCTACCAATCTTTGAGGAATTTTTTCATGGTCCCCCAGACTGATTATTAGGGTCCTTTGACCTTTTGCTGAACTTTCTCAGGTATCAGATACTGATTTAACCAAATATTCACCTGAACATAAGCATCAATTCCTAAGTTGCTAGTTCTCCAGACCAGTGGGTCCTAAAGAAGGTCTGATTCATGTGGGAGTTCTTTACTTCCTTTAGGCAAACATTCCAACAATTAAGTGCAGCCCAAGACTTTCCAGAAAGGTTAGCCACCTTCCTCTTTCTGATTATTGTAGATGCATCTCTGGCATGTTCCTATCTCATGTCTTCTTCCTCATATACTTAAGTAACTGTGATCTTAATCAATATCTGATCTTTGAACAATTATATTAGCTCCACCTGTAACACAAACTTCTCTGAGAGGAAAAAAAAACAAATGGGAAAATAAATTATTTAAATGGAATGTGGAATATAAGATTTATTTCTCTTCATGTTTTGGATTTGGAGTTTAAACGTCACTGATCAGGGAAAAGATTGACTAGTTTCTTTGTGGCTCATCTTTTTGAATCTTCTTACAGAGCAAGACATAGACACAGCAGAAGACATTATGGCTTGGCTAAAGACAGAGATGAGTATTAAACCCTTGGGGATAGGAAAGATGAAGTGTGATCAAGAGCATAGCACTGATTGGAATCTTTCCTTCATTTTTTTCGTCAGATATACAGCTGACTTAACTCGCAACATATTGCTGTTTGCTATAAGCATTCTACTTTGAAAATTTTCTCCTATCAGAAGACTTTTAAAACAGAAAAAGAACACTGGAAGAGTAATGCAATTTTTTTCTTCCTTTTCTTTACCCCCTCCATAGAAAATATTACTATTTGTTCCCTAACTGCCCATATCATCCTACCTTCTTCCTTCTTCCAGACTCTCTTTTAATAATAGAGTCCTGTTTACCTATTGGCTATAATTTTTTTAAAAAAAGATTTATTCTTAAGTTTTAAGAATATCTTTATTTTACATTTATGTGGTGCTGAGGATCAAACCCAGTGCTTCGTGCATGCTAGGCGAGCACTCTTCCACTGAGCCACAACCCCAGCCCCTATTGGTTATATTTATGGCCAATTATTTTCTAGGAATAGAGCATGAATGGAGGTTGCTATGTGGAAGGGAACAGACAACTGATGTGAACCTCTCTGTCTCCTTTTTATTTATGATTGGAACTCTGACATTACAGCTGGAATTCCATTGGCCACCTTATCATTTTGGGGTGACATTGAAGATGGAAATCAGATGTAGTGGGTGGTGTCTGGGCCATTGGTTAGTTTCTAGAGCCATCATACCCTCTCTGGGTTGTTATATTATCTGCTGCTGCATAACAAATTACCTTCAGCAGTTTAAAGCAGGATCCATGTGTTATCTCAGTTTTCTCAGATCCAAAGTCTGGGCATGACTTGGACTTAGCTGGTTCTTTGCTCAGAATCTTATGAGGGTGCCATCAAGGTGTCAGCTAAAGTGCCTTCTCATCAGGAGGCTCAACTGGGGAACAATTAGCCTCTGAACTCACTCAGATGATTGGAAGGATTCATTTACTTGCAATTGCATGACTGTTATCTCCGTTTTTCTTTTGCTAGCTATTGCTGGGGGGCTGCTGGCAGCAAATAGTTCAAAATCTCACCCTATGGCATCTCTCCAGTACACAACATGGCTATTAGCTTCTGTAAGGCCAGTGGGAAAAATCTGTCTCCAAGAATTTGTTTCCACTTTTAAGAAATTTCACTGGACGAAGTCTTATAACCCAGGAAACTATCCCTTTTTATTAATTCAAAAGCAACTGATTTGGGATCTTAATTGCATATGCTAATACAAAAACATATAAAGAAGAGTCAAAAGTGGAAACCCTCTTTTTTCAAATTTTCTAGTATTTTATCATTTCCTTAGAGTAGATACCATTAGCTACTCTCTATGTATTCTTCTAGTCATTTTTGTTGCAATTTTACATACACACACAACCCCTTATTTGTGTATGCGTATATATACATACATATATATGTATATATATACAACACAATAAAACAATTGTATATAGACATATATATATCCATCTATACTACAAATTGAGTCATATATGTAATATTCTGCTAAAGATTTTACAAGTTACTACCTTCCAGACAAAGACCACCAGAAATTTACTTGCAGTTGGACACATTGGGTTTATTGTTCATTACAAGGAAGATCACATACCATGGAGAACCGTGGAGTGTGCTAGTAACACAGTGCTAGAGTCAAGAGATTTTGTACTTTATTTGAGTGATTTGGGGGAGAGTTCAGAGCAATGAGGATTTTCTTACCCTGGAATGAATACTATCAGAAGTGGGGGTAATTCTGTGATTGAGTATCAAAAATAATTTTTTTTTCCAGAAGGAGGGAAGACTAGAAGGAAATAAGGCTGCAGTTTAGTTAAAGAAGCAACTAAAGTTAGCCAAGAGAGAAAGAAGATATCTGGTATTCACCTAAGTTAGCCAAGAGAGGAAGATATCTGGTATTTCTGTGCTTTGACATTTCTGGGGTTTCTGTGGTTTCAATGACCTTGTTGTTGTCTTATCCTTAGACAAAATTATAAAGTGGTCTCATTAATTGCATCATGTGTTCACAGTCACAAAGATATCTTGTCTCATGTTAATGTTCTGTGAGAATGTTTTTGTCCAATGTTTTGTCCAACGAGAGAACACCAAGCTCTTCCTGTGAGAACCAATCCAGCTCCTGGCGACACTGAAACCCAACTGCAAGTTTCAGACCAGTTCCCATATGTCAGGGACTGCTTCTCTCTTTCCCCCATCTCTTTTTGATGAGAGGAAAAAGAAAAATACAAATGAGGTGACATAGTGCATTGCACTAGGGATAGAAGAATTATAAACTATCTTTGTACATAAAATTATAAGCAGGAATATAATGTAGTTGTTAATTTAAACTTTATTAGACATACTTTAGTGTTTAAAATGCCCACTATTTAAATATGTACATAAATATATTAATCCCTTCAACACAGAGCATGTTTCATATATGTGAACATGTATACATCTATACATATACATATATATGCATAAGTAAAATACACATTTTATACATGTGTTTTATGTATATGCTTTTAAAGAGAAAACATCATTATCACATCTTGAATCAGTACAAAGTTAGAACTCACAGGATTTATCATGATTGGTCTTTGTTTCAAAATTGTATAAAATAAACAACTAGCTGCTGCTGCTAATATCAACATTTTCTAAAAATATGTTGAGTATGTTGTGGGCTTCTAAATATTTATCTTTTAAAATAATCTCAATAAGCTATATTTTGAAAATCTTATTGGGTGGGCAAATAAATACTTCCAACTGAAATAAAATGAAGAACTGTTCAACTCTCTCCTAACATTTACACAGATTCTCTTCATAACTAGTAATCTAAACGTTCTCAGTTCAAAATAGGTCTAGTCTATAATAATTTTCTCCAAAGCTGGTGGAAGAGAGGTTCCACTTCAATATGCAGCCTTATTTTTAATCTATTGAAGATAAGGTGATTTCCAAATTCATTCTGAATTTCCCACTGAAAAATATACACTTATCATATTTCTAATATTCCAAGTTAGTGTTATAAATCTTGTCTACAAAATAATTAGAGTTATCTAAAAGGGATCATGAATTTCTTGCCTGACCAGTTGGGATAACTTGTAATTTTGGAGGAGGGGGGAGAATCAGAAAATGAAAGTTATCTGTGTTTGTATTGAATTTCAGTATTCAAAGGATGAATTCTTCCACAAATTTTCCCATTTAATGTGGTTCAAAGAGGTGTGATGAAAGCCTGATATTGCACCTTCTTTTCTTTCTGTTACTCCTGGAAAGATGCCATAGAACATGAAGTTTACATGGATCCTTACTTAAGGTCAGTCAATAATTATGATGGATCAGTTTGGTAGCCAATATTTTTTTCCCCCATGCTGGTGATTTAATCCCAGGGTGTTTTCACTATTTCACTATTGAACTGAGCTACATTCCCAACCCTTTATAGTTTTTTGTTGTTGTTTTTGTTTTAATTCTGAGACGTGGTCTTACTAAATTGTTTAGGGCCTCAATAAGTTATTGGGGCTGTCCTCAAACTTGCAATCTTCCAGTGCTGGGATTACAGTCTTATACCTCCATGCCTAGCCTTTGGTACTCTTTCCTTCTTTCTTTCTTTCTTTTGCAGCAGGAGTGGGAGGTGACTTGGGGAGGGGCGGTGCGGGGGAAGGGGGGGGAGGTACCTGAATGGAACTCAGGGGCACTTGGCCACTGAGCCACATCCCTAGCCCTATTTTGTGTTTTATTTAGAGACAGGGTCTCCCTAAATTGCTTAGTGCCTTGCTTTTGCTGAAACTGGCTTTGAATTCATGATTCTCCTGCCTCAGCCTCCTGAGCCACTGGGATTACAGGCCTGGGCCACAACAATGAGCAGGTACTTTTTTTTGACTGGAGTTCTATCTACTTGCCTCCCAGTCTATAATCTCAAATGCTGCTTCATATTCCAGTTACCTGGTGATTCAAAAGGAAATCAGAATGGATATTGCTTACTCTTGGGAAGGCAGAATGATGAAACAAGCTGATTTTTAGCATCTTCCACTTCCTCTTTTGCTGTCAGGTACTGTGGTCAGGATGCCTTAGGATCCTGCTGAGTGTCCTGAGTAATTGAATTGAATGAGGAGTAGAGTTTGGATGCCAGTGCTGGTGCTGATTGAGTTCTAGTGCTCACCATTATGACTTGAGCTCTTACATTGGATGAGTTCTCCCAGCTCTGGTCTGTCCTTTCTAGATTTGTTCCCTACTTCTGTTTGGTTAATAAGGTGCAGTTATTACTCTCAGATAATACCTCTGGTGACTTGGGGCAGCCTTACATTGACTAAAGTTTGTTCGTGTTTTTAAAGCACCAAACCAGAAAAAGCATTTTTCGGGTATCTGCTTCAGATTTCATATAAGCAGAAATGGAAAATCTTCTCCCAGAGAAGGTAAAGTATAGGTTTTAGTTGGAAGACACAGATGAGACATAAATAAATGTAATTTTTCTCTCCTATCACTACAATACCTTTCCGTACCATTCATTTTATACAATCAGTCCTCCACATCCACAAATTCAGCTAACTGCAAATATATTTGAAAAATAAACTTCATGTATGCCAAACAAGTATAGATGTTTTTCTTATCATTATTTCTTAAGCAATATAGCCAAATAATTATTTGCCTAGTATTTAGCTTGTCTTAAGTAGTATAACTCTATTCCTTTTTCCTTTGATAATCAGTAAGAAAAAAAAATGACTAAAACACATTCTTTCACTCTTTGAAAACATTTTCATAACATTTCTGTAAAGTTATTTTTTATATGTCAATATGAAAACCATATGTGCTTTTTTATTGCTAAAGGGGATAATTCAGTTTTCCTGAAGTAGGAACAGCTATACTATAATTTGAAAGTTGAAGAAATTAAAACTTGGGTTACAGATAGACCACCATACTGTCTTACACTTTCCTACATTTGGTATTCCTTTAGAGTACCTTCTGGGAAATTTAAGACTTGGCTATATGAGTCCTCAATAAATCGTTACAGAAAAGATATTCTGTGTTGAATCAGACAGTGTCCTGACAGCATACAGATGCCACAGTCACAGGGTTTAATAGAAGAAGGAACTGGTTATGGGAGTGTGAACTGGTTATGGGAGTGTGGTTAAGTGAACGAGCAGAAAGTAAAGCACCAGGGACCAGCAACAGTGGAGAGTTCCTGCCACCTAGGCCTGGGATACTGGAAGTTGTTGAAGGGAAGGTGCTGCTGTGAGTGATGGTTGGAGAGAACCAATACCACTGCCAACGCTCTACTGATCCAAAAGCCTCAAAGGGACAACCCCTCTTGCCCTCTGTCTTCAGCCCTTCCCACTTCCTGACGGTGCTGCCCATTCAGTGATCTCAGCTAGAAGCCAGAGATTTGCATCTTGTGTCTTAGACCAAGCCAAAAAAGGGTGCAAAATGGATCTGAGAAGTCAGAGGGAAACAATTAGTATAGACACTTTATTAATTACTTCTGCTGTAACAAGTAACCATTAATTTAGTGGCTAATAAAACAGAAGAAATTTATCATCCTACAGATCTGAAGGTCAGAAATCCTAAATTAAAGATGTCAGTAAGTCTAAATTCTTTCTGAAAAGTTGAGGGGAAGAACTAATTTCCTTGCCTTTTCCAGTGTCCAGAATCTACACATATTCCCTGACTCTGGGGGCTTTCTCGAATCACTCAATCTCTGCTTCCAACATCACAGGTCTTTCTTTTACTATGACCCTCCTTCCTCCCTCTCAAAAGGTCCTTATTTAAACAAGGCCCACCTGGATAATCTAGGACAATTGCTTCATTTTAAGATTCTTAACTTAACCCCATATGCTGCAATGTGCACACATTCACAGGTTCTGGGATTAACATGTGGGAAGCCGATTTTCTATACACAGACCACATACTCCAACCAGCTATGAATATGAAAGAAGTTGAAGTCTCCAATACAGATAGATTAAAACTAGAGACTACGTTTACACATTGTACAATTAAAATGAATTCATTTTTATACTTTGAAAAGTCTTTTCTTTTTTGAAAAATGAGAAAATTGAACTACTGTTATATTTAATTTTAGCATTGTTGTATATGCTTAAGCCTTTATATTTTTATGTCTTCTAAATTTTCAACATCCCAAGTTACCTTCTTTAATCTTGTGGCAATAATACTACAACATTTTTCGTAAATAAACTGCCGTGCAAAAATAAAAATAACTAAAAATTATTGAAATGCTATGATTTTTTTCATTTTAATGTACCATTTCCACAATATCCATAAGAGAGATGGCATCATTAATTTTATTCAAAGGTGGTAGAGCAGACACATAGGTTAATTAATTTGCCTTTCATACTATAAGAGGTGGATATGTTGGTTATCATTTCCATTTGCTTACCCAGATCCACTTTGCATTTCTGTCCTGCTCTGGGAGGCTGAACTATTAAAACTTTATCATCCATGATTATTCCCCCTGGCTTCTAGTTGGCCTCAACCAATGGAACACATCAGCAAAACTCTTAAGGTTAAAAGAAGAAGTGAATTTATGTTTCCCTATTTTGCTCCCATCCTGCCTTGCTGTAGAGTGGACTTCCCTATACAATTATTCCCTATACAGCTGTCAGGTGGGTGTTCATTCCACTCTTGCAAGTTCTGGTAACACTGTTAAGTCTTGAGTCCTTAGAGTTAGTAATGCCTTTCCATTTTTGCTAGCTCCTGGGCTCCTCACCATGCCTAGCTGTTTCTCTCAATCTTTCCACGTCTCTGAAACTAATTACTTTATTAAATTATTTCCAGATAAACTGCTCTGAATGTGCCATCTTTTCTCTTCCTTTGGAAGTTAGCTGCACTTTGATTATAAGGATATTTGATTTTAGAAATGGAGTCATTTCAATATACTGTCTTTAATAAAAGAATATTCCAAAAGCAAATGAATTTATAACTTGAAATAAATTAGTTGCATTTAGTCAATTACTTATATACTTGTTCTAGTTACTTTTTTAAAAAAATGACTAACTCACTGAATTAAGCCACTTTCATAATTTTCAAATTTGAACATAGCATACCATAGGTTGTATATAATGGATATTTTCAGTAATAAATCAGTATGTACATATAAGACCAGTTCTCCATTGTTATTTTTCCATCAGTATTCATTGTTCATAACATTTATCTGTCATGCTTTGATGTCATGCTTTGCAGTGAGTTTGGATTGGATTCATCAATATGGGAATCTCTTCAAGTTATTTCACAGAAAAGGTAGTTCTTGCCCACGATAATATACAATTTACTTCTGTTCTTTTCTTGTTTCTTTTTACCACTTCCCAAGTGATGATATCTGTTTCCTTGACAACAAGTCAGGATGAACACTGAAATGACACAGAGTGTATGTCAGGTGTATTCACAAAGTGAGCTATAGTTGTTCAAATGAAATATATCAGAGCAAACTTGTCTTCTTTTGTATGCAAAGATGCTAATGAAGGAGCTTCACATTGCGGATGGTTTCCATGGTGCCAAGGGGATAGGTACACATGACACTCAGCCCTGGGCCATTACAATTTTATGTTTGTTTATTACTACTGTTAACTTTTTATTTTCTCACATTTATTTTTAAGTCATTGTTATGGTTTAGATATGAGGTGTCTCCAAAAAGCTCACATGTGAGACAATGCAAGAAATTTTAGAGCTGAAATTATTGGGTTATGACAGTCTTAACCTAATTCATGCATTGATCTGCTGGTAGGAATTAATTGAGCAGTCACTATAGATAGGTCAGGTGTGGATAGAGAAGGTGGGTCATTGGGGTCTACCTTTGGGGTACATGTTATTTTCTGGTAAGCAAAGCTCTCTCTCTGCTTCCTGGTGGCCATGTCCTGAGCTGCTTTCCTCCTCCATATAGCTCTACTATGATATTCTTTCTCACTTTGGGCCCAGAGCTCTCTATTGACTGAGATTTCTGAAACGGTGAATACCAAATAAATGTTTCATCCTCTAAAATTATTCTTGTCAGGTACTTGGGTCACAGCAGTGAAAAAGTTGGGTAAAACAGTCACACATACTAAACATCTAGTTCATAACTTCAATGCTGAACAAACACTTGTTTCTTCTTTCAATTGTGGGATCAATTAAAGTATAACATGATGGTCTCTATTTTGTACCTAGAACATATAGTTCAAAATGTATTATGACAATATAATATACATATTGGGATCCAACAACAGATCAGTCAGAAATTGCCCTTAATGGTTGTTCCTGTGTTTCTAAATTACAATGTCTATGTGACAAATTGGTGAAGAAACAAGATCCTAAAATGTTTTATAAATCATAAAAAAGCTGTCATTCTCTTTTCATAGACACCTTAATATTAACTATATAGTGATGTGTTCTAATTATTTGAAAATTAATAATTCAAACATAGTACATATGGAATCTCTGTTAAGAAGAATATGATTAACCAATGCATTCCTTTCCCTGATCATAAGATAAATAGAATTTCTGAGACTATTTGAGTAATGCTCTTCCTGAAATTGAAACCTCTGGGATGCTTTGGTTAAAAATTAAATTATATATGTAATGTAATATTTAGCTATAATTATGGTGTATGGATACCAAGTCTTTAAAAATTTAATTCTCTTTGATATTAATATATTTTCTCATTTAAAGGTGTTTTCAAATGTATGTATCTACATCCCCATTGAGGAAAATGGTAATTAGTCCAGAGAACATATATTTTTCCAGCAACTGGACACCCTGATGATATAGCTAAGTACACAATATAAGGGGTATTTGTTTCTCAGACCATGAATGCTGTCTACTTCCGCTATTAACAAAAGCTTTTATCATCCATAAAGCTATCCCATTCTTTATATGTTGGTAGATGTTACAGATGGAGTCCCTGTGAAGCAGATATTGAAATGGAGGACTAGAATGCAGGAATCACAATAGGGTGTTTTTTGGAAAGGTTAGAAAGCAGGATCCTCTGATAGAGGGGGGATTTGGTCTGGGATACAAATGCAAAAAAAAAAAAAAAAAAAAGCCTCACCTAAACTTCATGGGTAGCTCCCTGTCTAAACTAGAACAGCCAGCCCTTCAAGGTTGTCCCAATGTATGGGGAGAGACCTTGACTTTCAAGTCCTGTGCTTACTAATGATTAGCTATAATAATTCTGAAAAGAGCTAAGAACAGGTCTGAGAAAAGAGCTAAAAACTAGATCTCAGAGTCTTCAACAAACTTCCCAGTAATTGAAGAATCCTTTTTCAGGTCTGGAAGGGAGGCTTTAAAGCAGTATAGCCCAGCATCCCCAAAATCCAACACTTTAGCCACTTAGCTCCACTTGCTTTATGTATGTGGCTAACTGGTTTCTTCATTCTGGACTGTAGTGGGCATCTTTTCCTCAGGGAAACTGATAGGAGAAAGTCAATAGAAGATACTCAGCTTTTGCTGGCTGCAGTTGATCTCAAGGTTGCAACTGGCATTTAGCATTTGTCTCTTCCATTGTCAATACTAGAGTTGCCTCGTCTTCAGTTAGCAACTCTTCTTGTCTGGATAGTTTTATCTAGTAGGATGACCAAGATCCTCATAGCTGAGAAATCTAAGCTCCTGGTTACAAGGGTCTTTTTTTCCCTCCATCATGCTGTAAATTGAACCTGGGGCCTGGCACATGCGAGGCAAGAGCTCTCCCACAGATCTGCTTCCTCATCCCAATCATGCTATTTTGAGGTCATGTACTTGTTCATTTGACATTAATATTGGGCAAGAGAGTGTCAAGAAACACCCCTAGTTGATTGCCTGAGTAGGAAACATATTTTTTCTTATCTCCATTGTTTAACCACATACCTGCATTTTCTTGATGATGGTTGTTAATGACTCCTGCCATGATGGCAACTTTTCTTTTTGCTTTCTTGTACCTTGGCACAAAGAGTCCAGAGTGCCTAGGCAAGAGCTGTAGCTTAAAGTTTAATGAGACTTTCTGCTTTTCCGGGTGGCAGAATTTCAGAACTGAGAAACACAAATTATTCAAATGAATCATTGAAAATGATGGTAAGTAGGACTACTTCTATTTCTATCATTTGGATTCCAGACTGGGTATATTTTAATTTTTACATTATATAATAGTTATTAATGTAGTTAGTATGCTATGTCCTGAAGGATAAACACTTATCTTACAAGGTATCATCTTCAAACTGAAATTCAGCTGTATCTTTAATAAAGTGTAATATGTTGTATGAAGATAGCAACTACTGTGTGTAGTATGTGTTAGGAACAGTGGATTTCATGGTCATGTGTTCACTATCATACCACCTTTGCTATAACATGAGACCAAACAATGGATGCAAAGTCATAGGTGATAATGTACCATCATATCATATCAAATATTCTGTAAGCCCTTGGAAAGTTGTAGTAATCAAGGCTATGGATAAAAACATCACACTCACCCTTGTACTACATATCTTTTACCAACAAAATACATCACTGCCTCTTCCCAAGGTAGAAGAGATCAAATGTAATAGACTTGCTACCAAGTGACCAATTGGTTTCCTCTAGGGAGAGTGCCACATTGGTTTCCCAGCAGTGGGTTTCTATTACTAGCAAGTTGGTATTCTGAAGCATCAGTAACTCTTTCAACCTTGGTAAATGAGAACACACTTTTTTTTTTTTTTTTTTTTTTTTAGCCTTGGGCACTATCCCTGTCATTCTGACTACTCCAGTCCCACACCCATCATACCAGCACTATGGTAATTGATGACAAATGTTGTCCCATGTCAACCAGCTAAATTGTTCTACCTATCAGGTTGTTTATTCTCTTTTCCATGGTGGATCTTCTCATGATCAACACTTGTGGGAAAAGGGAATGAAGTAAAACTGAGTCGAATGAGAAGTTGGGAACAGTTGCAACAGGACTTAGCTGACCCTGGTGGAGGCTTGAAGTTGTAATGGCTCTTCAGACTTTCCTAGAAACGTAAACAGAGAAGTTGATCTTTATAACAGTAAATCTGCCTACCAATCATTGGATGTGGGCTGGTCTGAGAAGGGAAGTATAATCTTAGATAATCACTCCTAGGGTGGTGGTATCATAGAGAAAGAAACCTTGCACCAGAAAGAACTTGAAACTTAAAAAAAAAAAAATCTGATTCCACCAAATGAACCTTCAAAACTGAGCTGCAAATCAATCTGTATTATATATCACAATATTTTTTTGATGGATGAGAATGGAGGATTGGGATCTGACTAAACACTCCTGAGGCCTATGTTGTCAGATGGACTACCTTTGGGAATCAAGTCCATTTGCAAGGTTCCTGACTGCCACCAGTAGAAGAACTCACGATTAGTTTCCTAAAGATGGAGACCAAAGTACAAGGAGCTCTCCTTGGTGCTGCATATAACTTCAGACTCCATCCTCTGATCTTTTGAATAGTGCTCATCTCAGTCTCTAGTTTATGCTGCTTAACAGGTCACCTATTTTGCTTCCTCTCTAGCCCACCAAAGCTGAACAAATCCTAATGCAGTAGTGACCCAATCTGATTTTAAACATATGCTTAGCTCTAGTCATTACCTGATGGCCAACTCTCCTTAGGCTAACTCTCCCAGTACTAAGAATTCATCTACTGAAAAACAAAAGTTATATGCATCCTTCTTTTGAAAAACTGTAAGATTCATTTGATTGGTCAATAAGGAGATTTGGGTTATCAAATAAACCTGGAAGATGAAAGTGCCTACTAAAATCTAAGTCAAGTAATTGTTCAGGATTTTAAACAGAAGCAAATGCTATATATTTTTGCTCCTTCTGTTTAAAATCCTGAACAATGTGAATCAAAGTGAATCAGAACTAAGATATGTGCTGGGCTCAGTGACTTACATCTATAATCCTAGTGACTCGGGAGGCTGAGGCAAGAAGATTGCAAGTTCAAGGCCAACCTCAGCAATTTAGTGAGATCCTGTCTCAAAATGAAAAATAAAAAGGGCCAGGGTGTATCTCAGTGGTAAAGTGTCTCTAGGTTCATCATCATCATCAATGTTAGGGGTCCCCTTTCAGTTTTATAAAGATAAAAGAGAAGTATGTTGGGGAAGTGGGATATTGGTAGGTAGTCACCATTTTCTACTCTTTGGGTTGAGTTAGGAATTAAATTAAGTGCAGATACAAAGTTCTGTTTTGTTAATATCAGTAGGAAGAAAACTCATAACTCAGGAATTATAGTAATTTAGACCAAAGAAAGTTATTTTCTATTTTTGCTTATACTCTTGAAGTAGATGTTAGACAACTTTAGTCCACATAAGTACAATCCAAAGCTTACTGTGGAAGTAAAGAAAAATGAGCTATCTCATATGGTCGATTTATAAAGAAAATCTTCATGAAGGCACTCAGTCTAGTTCTTGATAGAGAAATATGACTGTTGTATGCCACAGTCACAGGGCTGCAATAGGTGTGTGTGTGTGGTGATGGGGATGGATGGAGATGGAACCCAGGGCCTTGTGCATGCTAGGCAAGTGCTCTACCTCTGAACTTTACTCTCATCCCTGCAACATATTTTAATGTCATTCATTACTAAAAAGGATTTAGCTATGTACCTTGTTAAGTGAATATCCATTACTCCACATGTATCCCTTTAATAACTAGCAGAATATCTTCACAGATTAAGGACAAAGAATTCTTTTTACATTGAGGGATTTAAGTTCATTACACTTTACTAGGAAAATGTTCTAGCACATACATATACAAGTATTTTGACATTCTTGCTATCTATGCTACTTTAAAAATATACCTACCACCCTGTGGAAATCCCTTCAAACAACAGATCCCATCGTAGACTCAAATATGATTAAAGGGCATGCCAGGGAGTGGGCATATGAGTTTGGGAGCTGAAGTAAAATAGAATCAGAGCATATTTGGATTTAGAAAGTACAGTATGGTTGAAGCATCAAACATTCAACACAGTGGTGGGAGAAAAACAAGGAACACATAGACACTGATGAGTATTGGAGGCAATAAAGCCCAAGAGAATTATAATCCAAGAAAGCTGATTAACATAGGAGGGATGCAGTATTAGCAGTGCAGTGGGGGAGGAGGAGACACTAGAAGCATAGTTATTCAATTAACTAAAGATCAACTTAGGATGCTATCAACAACAACAAAAAAGAGAGGATAAATGAAAAAGACACTGAGGAATCATAGCTAATGGAATGTGGTGACTAATTTTAAGATGAAATGGATCTTCATGGGAGAATAGACCAAAGAACACCAAAATTTTTAACCAGGGTGACTAAACACTACGTAGATGTACATAATTTACATAGAACTCTTAGGAAGAATTTGGTTTGAAGTATGGTATTTCAAGTGGCTACAAAATATCATGTGGGAAAGTGAGCCAAGCAATTGCCAATACAGGACTAGGGTTGAAGAGAGGGTTTAGGTCCAGAGAGTAAAATTTGAGAACTATATAGAAATAAGAACAAAATTAAATTAAATGGAAACAAAATAGGTTGATCTGATAGTCAATTTCCTAAGTCTATATGGCTCTTGGGATCATGTGTCTGTAGTTTAAAGGGATTCCACAAGGTGGTGATGTATTCTTAATAGCTAAAGGACTTTAGGTTTTAAAATAATTAATAACAGTAATCCAAAGACAACTATATTTTGCCCCATCTCCAGCATCTGAGTTCATTATTTGATGTTTGACATGAAAATTTCCATTAATAACAAGATATAACTAAATTTTATCTTATTATTTTATAAGATATATTACAATAGAAAAGTTACTTGAAATAACGACCAACCATAAAAATGTAGGACTATTAAGGGCAGTCTTATCTTCTATGTGAAAACAATATCTGGTGTTTTCTCAAACTTTTGACATAATTTATTATATAATCTCTTCTGTTTTCTTTAATGACACCATTCCCCTTAAGTCCTATTTTTCAGATCAATCTTTATTTTTTTCCACCAGTCTTATGTTTTTAAATGTAAATAGTATTATTTTTCTGGTTTTAAAAGCATTGCTCCACCCACACTCTAGAAATTCAGATTCTCTTGACAGCTTTATCCCACTCATACTTGCTTTAAGATCCAAATAAAAACATGTACTCATCTCATGTGAGTGACTCATCAATGAATCATATAATACTGTGGCTCTACATGTAGCTTTAGTTATCTGAACTCTCAACCACATATTCTCTATAACTACTTACAAAATTTCCCCCACACTCATCATTGAAATTGAAAACAGTGTAATGTACCAGTGAAAACATCTAAGTTGCTTAAGAGTTTGAATGAGAGAATATGGATTGTGTTACAGTCATATATTATCTCTTTTCCTACTATGATCATTGTTTTAAAGTATTGTGCATTATCTACTCTCTTCCCTACATGCTCAAGTGAAAATGTCTGTAAGAAATTAGGTTTTCCTGAAGGTCTAGAAAAAGAAAATCCCTGTATTGGCAAAAAGTTATAAATGCATTCAGCCTTTATATCCATGGTTCCTGCATTCATGGACTCCATCAACCATAGGTAGAAAATATTCAGAAAAATATCATATCTGTAATGAAAATGTAAAGACTTTCTTTTATTATTCCTTAAACAACACAGTATTATAATTATTTAAATGGTATCTATTTCATTTTAGGCATTATAAGTAATCAATAGATGATTTTAAATATACATGATGATGTGCTTAGGTTATATGCAAATACTCTGCTATTTTGTGTAAGGAACAACAGGGTTATCCAACAGGGGTTCTGGAATCAGTAAGGGACAACTGTATTAACTTGGATTGAGAGAGAAGAATTCATAAAAGACATAAGCTTGACAATGCACCTGTCTCCATTATGAAACATGCAATGGTTTTCTACAAGAAAGCACAGTGAAAAAAATATGACAAGTCTTGTTGGCACTGCAAATATTTACCACATCACTGAAATGCTGCAAAATACTTTTGTAAAACCAGAGAAATAATCATGTGCTGTGTACTGAAAATCTCAGCCTGTGTGGAGTGCCATTGAGACGCATGTTGATACATAAGAAAGCACTGTGCATCTTAAAGATCTGAAGGAAAAAGTTAAGAAGGAGAGAAAGCATTCATTAAAAGGCCTTAGTTTGAGCAGGCAAAAATACTTCAGGACATTTAAAAGTCATACAAGGCCATGTAATTTGAAGGTCAGAAGTAAGTCATATAGACATCTACTGCATATTACCTGTAGTGGTCTTTCATGGTGAATTCCAGAAAACTATGATAAATTAGTTCCTATGTAAGCAAAATTCCAGTACTAATGGAGTTGGATATCATTGGAGATGAATGCTATTTTGTAGGTTTATTACAGATAATGAAGAGAAAATGGTGCCAAAACCTAAAGCATCCAAAGATTGGCAAACATTCTTTTTCAGTAGAAATTGCAAGGTACTATCAAGCTAAAATTTTTGTTGGTGTGTCATTCCCCAAACTGCATAACCTCAAGAGAGCATTTAAGAGTGCTTTGAGAAGCAAGAGTTTGATCACTATAGGAGTGTTATCTTTGTGATTATTTATAACAGAGTACATGAAAAAAGAAAATCTTGCAAACAAGCCTCTCTTGATAATAGATAATATTCCCAGACATTCCTCTTTTTTTATTGATTAGGAAGATACTATCTAAGTATTTAGTTTCTTTTGCTTCTGGTGTTATTGATTAGAAAGAGACTAAGTGTTATTTTTCCCCCTCTCAAATATTATGTTCAGTATCTCTTGTGACATAGCTCCATTAGAGGTGTGGTATAGTTTTGACCTCAAGAAGGTGCCTGAACTTTATCAATCAGATTTTAACAAAATTGAATCACAATATACAAAGAATACTTGTCCCACAAGTTGTTGCTCTTTTGCAGGATTTAAGGAAATGATTGCTGTGAAGCAAAAAACCTAAGAGTTCAGGAAGGAAATTACATTTACGAAAGTAAATATTGAGGGGTTGGGGTTGTGGCTCAGTGGTAAAGCACTTGCCTTGCACACATGAGGCACTGGGTTCAATCCTCCACACCACATAAAAATAAAATAAAGATATTGTGTCCATCTACAACTAAAAAATATTTTTAAAAAGAAAGTAATATTGAGAATATTGAAGAACTTACCACCAAATAATTCATTTAGCATGATGCTGAATATCAGATAACAGAAAAGATCCACATATACTCTGCACCAGATTTTTAAATTTTAATATCATGCAGGAAAAATGATTACTAATGGAGGTAATTCTGTTAGGGAAGAATACATGATAAATCCAGGTTATTCACTTGACCTTGAGGTTCTATCTTTTCTAGTTATAACTGCAAGAGGATATGTGCAACAACCTTGGCCTGAGAACAATATGATTATCAAAAGCCTAGCCCCCTCAGGAATGAAGATTTGGGTTGTTCTACCAGGTTTTATATGTGATGGTTTTATATGTCAAGTTGACTGGACCACAGGCTGCCTAGATATTTGGCCAAGCATTCTTCTGGGTCTGTTTGTGAGAATGCTTTTAGATGAGATTAACATTTGGTTTGGTAAAATAAGTAAGGCAGTTTTCCCTCCCTAATGATATTGGCCCTCATTTCATCAGTTGAAGGTCTGTATAGAATAAAATGGCTGTCTCTCCTTCAGTTGGAGGGATCTCCTCCTGCATGATGGCTTATACTTTTGTGTTGGCCTTTTGTTAATATTATTTGTTCTGCTTAGATATGCATGGCATTGGTCTTTTATAGCCTGCAGACTCACACTGAAGCATTAGCCAATCTTAGGTCTCTAACTGCCCACCTTTTGACTGGAACTATGCATTGGTTTTACTGGATTTCTAACTTGTCACGTGCAGATATTTGGACTTCTCACTTCCATAATCACACAAGCAAGTTCTTTATAATATCTCTCCTTCTCCTTTTCATATGTACATATATACAAACATATATACTCTTTGTAAATATACCATGTGTGTGTGTGTGTATGTGTGTGTACATATGTACAAACCATCATCATTCTGACCTGCAGAGATGAGAGATGAAGGACAGTAAGGGAGGGAGATAATGAATACCAATTGTGATCTTGAGAACAGTTGCTTTAACGAAGGCTGTAGTTTGTCCCACCAATCTCCATCTTTAAAAGAAGGATCTATAGAAAGTTCCTGATAAGACCTGGATATTCAGAAAAAAAATGAATTGGCCAACTAGACTAAGGAATGAACAGAGAACCAATAGGATCTAACACAATCAGAATATGATGCTTTACGAAGGAAGTTCTCCTTAGGTGACCAAGTTCATGGGAGGCAAAGTTAAGTTGCTTCTTAAAGATACCTGGAGAAGAGGATCGGTGCATTGTAAAAACCAGACTGTGATGCAATGAGCTAGTCTTCCTTGTGGAGAACAGATAACTGACAGACTCAAGCTGTCGTTGAATCTACTGTGGTGTTCCTGCCAAAACCATCCTCTCTCAGAATTCCTCACAACCAACAGCTAAACACAGCAAGGGAACTGATGCCCCATCACTTTAATTTCAGATGAATCGTCTCTAAAAGCGACCTTTATTAGGGTTTTCCTATAAGCCTGGCCAAGAATTTGCGGTAAATGCAATGTAATCTAAAGCTCTTACCCAATTGTCTTTTCTTGAAAAGTTTCGTAGGCTCTTTCCTCCTCCCATGCTTCTGTCCTCTTTATCCTTCAGGTATTTTTCACAACCAATCTTTCGCATATATAATTTCTTCTTATTACTTGTTTCTCAGAGCTTCCAAACAGATACACTCACAGGTCTAAAATTAAGCAAGTGTAACGTATCTCATTCTACTTGGCCTCAGCTGGGGCTACTCAAAGATGAGGGATTAGAATGATGTAAACCCTAAATCATTCACATCTTTGGCATTTGAAACTGACTCTTGGTTAAGGCTGGGGTTGTTGACTGGAATGCTTACATGTGGTTTCTCCCTCTGACCTGGAAATCCTTCCAGTATGATTTCTAGACTCCAAGTCCTGAGAGAAAATCAGACAGAAGTCATATTGCCTCTCATAGTCTAGCCTCAGACATCACAAAGCATGATATTTACTGCATCCTACTGGGCACACGTTTAATGTGGGGGGATATCACACATGGGTGCAGTTAACAAGAGTATGGGTCATTAGAGACTATCATAGAAGCCCAAATGTAACGTGGAAAAACTGATCTTAAGAATATTGTATTAACAGGGTAAAAAGGGGAGTTCATAACCCACTTGAATCAAATGTATGAAATATGATATGTCAAGAGCTTTGTAATGTTTTGAACAACTAGAAATTACTATTGTCATTGCATATTAATGTACTATCACAAAACAAATAAAATGACCTATATTTAAAAAAGAATATTATATTAAAATAGAACAAAGAAGCAGAAGGAATTCTGAATTAAAATATTTTTATATTTATAAATTTAAATACCTGGACAGAAAAAAACACAAGAATGGCTACAATGAAACTTTAGACACCAAACATTTTAGAGTAGTTTCTATGGGAAGAGAAAAAGAATGAAGATGGGAAATAGGAATTAAAAAACTTTAAAGCCAGAATTAATTTTATTATTCTCAGTGAACATTTAAGTTGAATATAGTTTTCCATTTATGTAAGCATTCATATTTTAAAATGGTGTCCATATGACATATACAAAATACTCCTGGGAGATGGAGGAAGATGAAAACTCAATTGCTTTTCTGGGAGCCAGAATTTATTTTAATTTCTGTTGAAATAGTTACCAGCGGTTTGAAATTTTGCAAAAGGCCTTTGATTAAAGTTTCTTATTTATAAAAGACTGTGCCAAGGTCTAGGCTCATAATAAACATTAGACTCTCAGGAATTATTATTTCCTGTGTTTTGAGTTTAATTGCTTGTATGATCTACATGTAAAATTTGAAGATTATAAATGACACATTTTGCACATGAGAAATTCCTGTGTTTTAACTTATTAATTAATTTAGATAACATTACTCATAATTTTTGTGTTTAAAGTGTAGATGCATCATTTGTTTTTTGAATAAATAGATATCCAAGAATAAATTAGAAAATAATTGTGAGTTGTTAGTATATGACTTTCTAAACTTGTATATTTTCTTTTTTTTTTAAAGAGAGAGAGAAAGATAATCTTTTTTTTTTTTTTTTTTTTTTTTTTTGTAAATGGACACAACACAATGCCTTTATTTTTATGTGGTGCTGAGAATCAAACCCGGGTCCCACCCATGCTAAGCAAGTGCTCAACCGCTGAGCCACAATCCCAGCCCCCAAACTTGTATATTTTCTTGAGGAACTTACTTAGCATTTGTTTTTGTAAAATGATAATATATTCTCACATTTTTAAAAGATTGAAATAATAATTTTTAATTTGCTGTATACTTCTCTTTCATTATAAATGTTATGGTCTCTCAGAGAATTATAACAGGAGTAATGTTAATCACTTATACATATATATTATTTTATTTCCTCTTCCTTTTAAAACCTTTGCATACAGGTCCCTTTAAAAATCCCTTACTTTGACAGTTGGCAACTAATCAATGCTTAACCAACTTCCTGCAAAAGGACATTATTTTGCATGTCCTTGGAGACTGGATAACTAATGTGTAATGTTTTACTTAAAACTGTAATTAAGTTTAAATTAAAATTCTTTGGGTTTTTAAGAGAGGAGGAAGCATTTTGGTGCCTTTTTCACTTAAGGTAATATTTGCCAGCCTGTCTGGGCCCAACGACCTCCATTTATAGATACTTAATATTGTTGTTTTAATGTTGGCATTTGGCCTGGAAACTTTAAGAAAACTTGGTTGTTTTCTGCCTACCCTCCATTACAGTTGTTTCTCTTCAGTTTTTGTTAAAGATATTATAAAACAAGTCACCTGTTGTCATTTACTATTTACCCCTTTCTAGAAACCAGAAATACCATATTTACTCTTTCCTGGAAATTTCATTTATAAACAGTATAAATTAAGGCTCACCTTCAAGTACTCTTTTCTACAGATATTCCTTTGTAATCACCCTTACCTTCTATTCCCTGTTCCTCAGGAGTGGTTCCTTCTGAAGACCAGGCGTGTGCTTGTGAAGATTCATGAACAAGCTTCATCACTGACCACATCAATTGGAGAATTGAAGGTCCCTACCCATTTTGTTTATAGCTTAAATATACACTTCACCCCTGTTATTGAAGGATAATATCATACTATCACTTTTTTTGAGGGGGAAATACTATTATTTTTTGAACTCAAAGTGTTTTCAGATTCATTTTCACAGTCAATAAGCAAAGTTAATATCAACCCCCACTATATTTTTCCTTGTTTTTTTCTTCTAATTCTCAGATGTGGGAAAGAATTTTAAGTTATAATTAATCATTTATTACTATTCCTACCAAAGACTGTATTTTATTTTTAAATATCTGAGTCAATTGGTAATTTGTAATATCTGAATTGTAGACAAAGTCATAAAGCCATAAGGCCACAAAAAGGAACAACTGTAGAACATGAACAGGCATATTCAGTAATGGTGAATGAGTTGTCATGGTTAGTGTGACTGCACAGTGACCATTTTTGGAATAAATAGGATGTACAGTTTATAGAAAAATCTAGTTATATTCAATATGTGATTCAACATCCACACTTCAAGCAAGTAGAATCATTCAAAAATATGTTGCGTATTACTATTTTTATTATAATATAGCCAAATGTCCAATAGAAAACAAATGAGGAATTGTACCCTGTGTCAGAATTATAAATATTTAAGAGGCTAAAATAAATGATGGTATATTTAATGTACAGAGCTACTGTCATTCATGATCTGTGTTTAAAATAATTTATATTAAATGAAATACGTACTTCAATAATAATATCTAGATTATTTTTATATTGAACATGCATAAATAAATCATTTATGGTGCAAATCTAAGTATCAGCCAACAGTATTTAAGATATTTACACTTTAAACAATTATGTGATTAAGTTAATCTACAAAGGAGAGGAAGAGGGAGGAAGAGAATCAAAGAAGAGAAAAAGAAAGAATATGAATATGCGATTACTTTCAAGCAAAGAATTTAAGGAATTGAATAAATTTAAACTTCTTTTATTCATAAATATTCAATGATTTAAACATTTTAATTTGAGAATGTGAGCCTAGTTCAATTAATTTTAAACCTATGTGATAAATAGAAATTGTTTTCAAATAATTGAACAATCACATTGCATTTTCATTCTTACATGCATTTTTACATTTTCTACATGTTCTTTTATTTTCTTTAATTTCTAAAATAGTATGTATGTACTCTTGTCTTCTTAATTAAATCTAAATCTATTGATATCATTCATTTATAGATCACACTTTCTACTTTTCTATATCCTCTGCTGTGTGTATCTCATACTAGACTCACAGTGGTCTACCATATGTGGGTTGACTATTTACCAGTCATATTTATTGATCAGGTTTTCGTTTATACAATTTGCAAAATGCTGAATGGTTTATATTTGATTGTAATTTTCTCAAATAAAAATGTTTTATCTAGCATGTATAATAGGTACTAAAATAGTATCAGAACTGAAACATGAAATGAATACATTAACAGAATTTATAACTACAGACATTTTGAATATCAAATAAATCAAACATTATAATTTGCCTTTGTTTTTCTAGATTTCAAACTGTATGGGAATTTAACAAGTCAATTCAGTCTCATAAAGGTTATAAATATAATGGATAATGTAAACTATTTTTGAAATGTATAGTTTCTATTAATTTTGTGTTAAATATAAAACTTTCCTATTAGATTAAGTATTATTCATACTGTATTTAAGGTGACATTCTCTATAAACATTGAAATATTTTGCATTTTCATGTTAATTTTAAAAACTTTCTGAGAGGCTGAGGAATAATGATCACAAGTTTAAAGCCAACTTCAGCAACTCAGTGAGATTCTGAGCAAATTTGTGATACTCAGTTTCAAAATAAAATATAACAACAGGCTGAGAATGTAGATGAGTGGTTGAGAGCCCCTGAACCTACAGGTTCAATCCCTGATAACAACAACAACAACAACAACAAAAATTCCTTGAGTTGACTTCAGTCTTTCTTTAGGCTGTAAATTAGCACACTATGAAAGGAGCCTAAATTTTAGAACATTTGTTTTCTCCAGGATTGATTCATTAAAATATATATGTTTTTCTTTGTTTAACCTATGCTATTTTCTGAGTTATATTTCAATCTTTCTCTCACTTCACTAATTGTGACAACTGTGTTTAATCTATTGACTTACCTGTCTTTTGTCCTTTTAATTATTATTATTATTATTTTATCCCTAGATATCTTATTTAGTGATTCTTGTTTTCAATCCATCGTTTTTTTTTGTTTGTTTTTTTTTTTTGTTTTGTTTTTGGTAATCTCCTTGTCTTTCATTACACTTTTGATATTTTGTTTTAATTTCTTTAAAGATATTAAGCATTTCTTTTCTGTTTCTGGTCATTACAGCAACTACAATTTTTTTGTGGGAATATTTCTGCAGTTGCTCTATTTCTTGACTTTCTCTCATTTGTTTCCTTGTATAGTCTGTGCTTTTTCCTTATGAATTTGTGTTACCTGGGCCAGGGGTTCATATTAAATCACTCCCAACCCAAAGTGTTTGTACATGTGCTTCTTTCATGTTCCTGGGATGCACTGATGACACTAGGATTATGTTTTCTCTCAATGTTTGGGATGGAGTTTGGGCTTAGAGTTTCCAGATTCTGTGAACATAAGAATTCTTGTGCCAGGTCTAAAGGAGGACTGACTTATCAGTAGGAATGTACTAGGAAGCTTTTTGGTAATTTTTCCTCCACCTTGAATATAAGTCAGATGAACAAGGGCTGCCTCCAATTCCCTCTGTGAGGCATGTGTTGTTGTTTTTTTCTAGTTTTCCCACTGACAGACCTCTGACTTTATCCAGAAGTCTCTGATTTATTAATCTACTTTTATTCATGAGTCCTGATTTTGTCTTCTGACTACTAACCTGTCTGCTAACAATTAAACTCAGGGATACTAAGTATTATCAAATGCCCCTAGGAATTTGACTAATTCTTTGAACTTCTCATTGTTTCTTACTTGGAGGATAGTTCTTATTTTTCTACCGTCTGAGAAGTGCTTTCCAAAAGACTTTTAAAGATACAGTCTATATGGAATTTTAGGAGCTCTGTACTGACTTACCAAAAAAGAAAATATGAGACAAATATTTTGCAATAATTTCATTCATGATTTTTACTAAATCAAAACCAAATCTCTTAACATAAATAGTGCTTTTAAAGAAGCCACAGTCCAGGTACTGTGGCACATGTCTCTAATCCCAGAAGCTCAGGAAGCTGAGGCAGGAGGATCACAAGTTCAAGGCCAGTCTCAGCAAAAGCAAGGCACTAAGCAACTCAGTGAGACCCTTCTCTAACTGAAATACAAAATAGGGCTGGGGATGTGGCTCAGTGGTTAAGTGCCTCTGAGTTCAATCCCCAGTACACCCCCAACCCCCAAAAGAAGCCACTTAGTAGTCAAGACAGACTACCATGTTATATCAAAATTAATTTTTCCAAAATTGTATTTAATTAAAATAGTGGTACTAATGAAAAAAGAAGCAACTGTGAATTCTAAATATTTTATTGTTTAAAAAGTTCTCCTTTAGATTACTTTAACATAAAAGAAGAAAAGAATTCCTTTATAGAAATTCTCAAGAGCCCTGAAATTTCAAGCCAGTGGCCTAAGATTCTTTTAAAATCAATATTCTTTAGTACCTCACAACTACACTTCAAATTCCCAGATTCTATAGGGTAAAACAAACCCATATTTATTCAGCATTCTACAAAAAAGAAACAATATTGACCATAACCGTGAAACTGGCATTCCATAAATTACAAATTATAAATGTGTGTTACAACACTGAATATCCAATAACGTCTTGGCAGCTTTTTTGATCAGAAAATACTTCTGTGATTTAATGTTGCATTCAAGCTGTTTAGAAAGGAGATAAGAGTTTGAAGATATTTGTCAGGGTTTTAGATTTATATTCACTTCTTTTTACCAGATTTACCATGTAATCTTTAATCTCTGGAAAACTTTGATTTAACATGTCATCTAAAAGACAGTACTCTGCAATTTTAATGCTTCAACCAGAATTTCATGCATTTTGTAGTGCCCAGAAAGTTTTCATGATTTCTGTGTAACATTCTATATGTTTTAATTCTACATGTGAAAACATTAGAAAATGTGAACACATACTTTCAGAAACTTGGACGTTGTGTTGAAGGATATATGCATACTGACAATCTCTGTTTCATTTTTTATAATTAGATGTCTTCTTTCAAGTTTATTTTGTAGTATGAAATATATCTTGCTTAAATACAGATTCTGATTAAAGTTTAGAGATGATTGCATTTTGGCTTTCTCCCAATGACTTGGTTTTAGAAGTTTTTATCCTGCATGACACTTAAAGAGAGTTTATGTGCTATTCATGTTGGGTAAGACTATAATCAATTTCACAATATTGGCTAATTTTCTTTTAAGAATTGAGCTTGAAATCCCATACTTTCAAGATGTGAAACTGCTTATGGTATGAAATAAAATCTCCAGGGTAAAGAAATTTTAGAGTGTTATAAGATTATATTTCATTTTATAATGTCAAAGATCCATAGAAAATATTCATAACAGTTAAGAAGTCTGACCTTTAAATTAGTCACATCAAATTCTAGACATAAACATTAAAATTATCTCATGAGCAACCTATTTCTGAAAAAAAATGCATGCCCTAGTCAAATTATACAAGCTGCTAAATTAGAAAGATCTTTAATGAACTGGTTATTTGTGTATTTGTGTGGAAAACAAACAAAAAAGAATTAATTGTGATGCTTTGAATTAAGGCGTAAATGTAATATTTTGGCTCTGGATTATTTTTTTAATAGATTTTATTTTTTTAAATACACAACAGCAGAATGCATTACAATTCTTATTGCACATATAAAGCACACTCTTTCATATCTTTGTATATAAAATAGTCACGCCAAAGCATGCCTTTATACATGTATTTTGGGTTTTTTTGCATTACAATTCTTATTACACATATATACCATAATTTTTCATATCTCTGTTTGTATATTAAGTATGTTGACACCCAATTTGAGTCTTCTTAAATGAACTTGATTCTTAATGTGGGTATTATTAAGACGTTCTTCTAATAGCGGTTGTAGGCATGAATTTGAACTTCCCATGTGCTCTTAACATGGTTTTCTTTGTTACCAAGAGAAATATTAAAGTTGATGGGCTAATTTTATGAGTTTTAATGTCAGACTAATACAAAATTCATCCATTATGAGAAAATTAACTGTGGCACAAATCACAGATCTGAACACATTACCACTCCCTTACCTAAGAACCCTTCCAAGTCCCACACTGTCTGCCACCTGCAGTTTGGGCCATGCAGTAGTGTACATGAAAGGGCTTCGATCTCCCTCCCCCTCTTAGAACTTGGGTGAGGCCAATTTTTCTCTTTGCAGGATCACCTTTGATCTCTGTATTGACCATGTGTATCAAGCCCTTCAGTGTCTTCTCACTGCAATCACTTCAACCAGTGTTCCAGCAGGAGTGACAACCTCACTGATCTTTGGCTCACTCGTGCAGGTACAACTGGACAGAACCTCATTGTAGCCCTTTGCTTCTTATTTATCATGTGTTCCTTCACATGGCCCTTCTCTGAGGCCTTAGCACGGTGAGGCTGTTTAAACCTGCCAGCATTCATGTACATGCAACTGAAGTTTCCTAAAATTAATGCCAGTGGGGTCACCCTTCACCAATGTGTGACTGGAGCTGATAGATAAATGCTTCCCCTTTTCAACCCTCAGGTCTGAGAGTTCTGAAATGTATCTTATCTGTCTCCTCAAATGACACCAGCTTATTAACTATCCCATCCTTTACTTCTGCTACCTGGGGTCATATTCCTGTATAATACCCTAATATTCAGGTCTTCACCAATGTTATAATTTTTAGGGGAAACTTGGTTGGCTATATAATCACTTGGCTCCAATTGTATGATGGGCAAGATACCATATTATTGAAGCAACTTGATTTTGAAATAGGTTCCCACCAGTGCACAATTAGCTGCTGTCATATCCCAGCACTGTTTCTGGCACCTGGTATATATTCTGCCACTCTTTGTTGAATTAGCATCCATTTACAACTTACTCTTTGCAAAAATATTGTTAAAACAATAATATTGTCCCTCAAAACCTGTTTGAAGACCAGGTTCAGGTTTATATTCATAGTCATTAAAAATCTAAATGTCAGATTTGTATGTGTGTATGTGATACTGGGGACTGAATCCAGGGGTGCTCTGCCACTGAATTACGTCCCCAACTCTTTCTTTTTGTTGTTGTTGTTTTTTTTTTTTTTTTTTTTTTTTTTTTTTAAAGAGAGAATGAGAGAGAGAGGGGAAGAGAGAGAATATTTTTAATGTTTATTTTTTAGTTTTCAGCGGACACAACATCTTTGTTTGTATGTGGTGCTGAGGATCGAACCCGGGCTTCACGCATGCCAGGTGAGCGCGCTACCCCTTAAGCCACATCCCCAGCCCCTGTTGTTGTTTTTTATTGTTGTTGTTGTTTGTTTTGTTTTTTAAAATTTTGGCTAGGATGTCACAATGATGCTGAGACTTTTCTCAAACTTTCAATCCTCCTACTTCAGCTTCCTGAGTAGCTGGGATTATAGGTGTGTCCCATCATATCTGGTTTAAATGTCAGTTTAAAAAACATATTGAAAGGAAAATAGTTCTTGAAAATGCTTGAATTTTTTTGTGAATGAGAAAATCTTAACAGTTGTCAGAAGTTTAATCATACAGATTTACCTTTCTTAACAATTTTTTTTTTTTTTTTTTTTTTTTTTGGTACTGTGTTTAAAGCACAGAATTAAACACTTTGAGGAAGAGTAAGTGGAGTCCTTGCTTTTGAACAGCATCAGGTCTGTGGAATTAGGAAAAAGATGCCTGTGTTAAATTTCTGGGAAGAAACACAAATGAACATATCAGAATAAATCAAATAAGGTGGTGTTAATTGAAAACTGTGCATAACTTTTTCCAAGAAGATACCAAATACTTTTAAATTGGTCTGACATCATTTGCTTCATATTACAAATAGATTGATCAATTGATCTGATTATTGACACTCCTGTTAATATTTCTTTATAAACATAAACTGCAAAGCCTCCTCTGGTAATTCCTAAGCCAGAGATTAGGGTTTTTTTTTCTAAAATAAAAACCTCTCTCTTTAGTACCAAATGATATAATCTTCTGGATGGAAAATAAACACATTAAAAACATGTTTCAAATCAAGCTCTTCTATAATCCTAGGTAAGTTGAATACTGGACAAATTGATAAAATTTAATAATTCATTAGATCTAAATGATGCATGGCACGCATTTATCACATTGCTTTGCTAGCTCAATAAATGCACTACGCTTGATGTAGAATTAAAATAATCACCTCCTAAAATATAAATATTCAGTTCATGCTGAGTGCTTACAACAAACACCAGAAAATTGTTCTAAAGGAATCGGATCTGAAAGTATGTGTTTTTACTGCACACTTTCTTCCCTACATCTATAAACTGAAAGATATAGATTTAGTTGAGCAGCAAGGCATGCTGCAGTTTTGGAGCATGTTAAGTCTCAGATAAGAATTCTGAAAATGGAAAAGCTGTTCTGTATTATTGTGGAGAAGGAGTACCATTGTCATGTAAACAAAGGGAAACCCAGCACAATTTAAAACGAGTTACACACTTGACAGCTTACTCCCATGCCAGGTTTTCTTATTCTTTCAATACAAAAATAAATAATGGATTTTTTCCTATTTTCCTTTTCCAAGTAGGATATCTATTTAATATGGTTGCATGATTACAAATACATATGTTTTATGACACACAAAAACATTAAATGTGATATTTTGTAGCTAATGTAAAAGAATTAAGTTATAAATAAAGTAATTAAATTATGATAATATAGTTTTAGGCTATATTTTGGTTAGTGTGCAAATATGTTACCCAGCCTGTATTTATGGGTTTTTGTGATTCAAATGAACAATTTCTATACATGTAACATGTTTTTGTGCCAAGAGAGTTCATTTTATTCCTTTGAATTCATTTCTTTCATAGTTTTCAAAATGTATTCAAAATTCCTTGGAAAAAATACAAAGGAATTTTGTATTACAAAGAAATTTGTCAGCTCTGGAATTGACAAAAATATATTTTATTGAAGAAAAAAGAATGTTAAACTGAAAATATCAGATGAATAATAAATTAAAAATAAGGAAGTGATTATCTGTTTAAAAGATGGTGTCCAATGAAAATATCTTTACTAAATCAGATAACTTAAGGACTTTATTTTCTTCCAGTTTACTTCCTCTGGCTATCTGCAGCTCTACTTTGGAAAAGCAAGGAAAAAAAAAAGAAATTTCAAGGGATCTTAATTTAGTAGAAATGCATTAATTAGATTGAAATTATAACTGCTTCATGGAGATAAACCATATTTTCAGTAGTTTAACATATAACAGATATAATGTAAACAGAATATATAATGGCTATGGGACAATAGAATCACCTAAAACAATAAACCTATATTATTAAAAATATTAGAAATCTTAAAGTACAGCATTATTTCTAACACCTATTTACTTTATCTAAAGCATTACTTAAATGTCACTAGGCTCTAGGACCATACAAATGGAAATAAAATTGTTTTTAATTATCTCACTTTCGAAGCTTGTCAAAAGTGCATGCAATAGCATGTTTAATTCATCATACTTTTCTAGTTAATTAACAAAAGGAAATTTCACAGACTAAAACTACAAAGTGTTTTAGTATGAAATGATAGCAAAAGATCCAATTTGAGTTTTCGTATTAATTTTATTTAAAAATGACTCAGTGCTGCTTTAAAAAGCCTATTTGTGACAAATGTAGTATACTATCATTATAAATATTTTAAGATGCATATGATCTTTACTCTTTATTTTAATCTTCATTTAAACGTTTGAAAGTTTATTATTTGTGAGACACTTAAAATTGAGTACTCCGAGAAAGCACACATAGACAAATTTTCATTAGCATAGAAGTTATTGCATTCATAGGACCTACATGGTTTGAATTTACTTTGGAGATGGAGGATGCATCCAGAAGAACTAGCTCAGACCTAGAGTTTTAGGCATCATAATTACAACATCTTTTGCCAAAATTCTAGATCAGCCACTTACTGACCATATGACATTGGACATGTTACTCAGACTCTCTGTACCTCAGTTTCCTAGTCTATAGACAGGGATTTGGGAGAATGAAAAGGCCAATACCCATAAAGTGCTTGACACATATTCAACATTAACATCACAGTCATTTCCACATCATGTGCTTCACACTTTTCTAGATTAGAAGGGACTGAAGTCTCATTGTTCCCTTTCTTGTTTCCTGGATAAAAGCTAGAATTATCAATATAGGCTTAAAATGAGTAATATTTTCATATTACTATATACTGCTTATCAAAAGATTCTTTCTTCAAGGAATCTCAAAATATGTAGAATTTTATCATGTCTGTTATTAGTTTTAAGTCAGACCAGATATGTGAGTTGATTCTGGATTCCTAGTTAGGGATCTATTTCCTGGAAGACATGAAAGGAGATTTCATAATCTGTACAAAGGATCATATTCTGATCCCAGTTATGTAGATGCATTTTCCATCTGCCTACATAGCCATTTTACTTATAAATATTTATACACCCAAAACTTCTTAGCCCTGTAATGAATACTACTGTTAAGACAAAAACCAATAGAAGATATCCCTGTCATTAAGAAATTTAAGGTATAGTTGGCCACATGTTTAATCATGTGATAGATCATGTGGAACACTGGAATACAAAAAAAAAAAAAAAGATTTCTTGCAAATCAAAACAACAATGACATATCATGTATCACAGGAACAATGACTATTATCAAAAAGACCCAAAATAACAAGTGCTGGCAAGAATGTGGACAAAAGCCAATGCTTGCACACCATTGGCGGGAATGTAAATTAGCACAGCCATTATGGAGAACAGTATGGATGTTCCTAAAAAATTAAAAGTAGAATTATGATATGCCTCAGCAATCCCACCAATGTGTGGAAAATCAGTATTTAAATCAGTATTTAAAGAGACTTTTGCACTCCCATGTTCATTGCAGCACTCTTCACAATAGCCAAGAAATGGAAACAACCTACGTCTCCATCAGCTGATGAATGGATAAAGAAAATGAGGTACATATACACCATGGAATACATTCAACCACAAAAAAGGAATGAAATCCTGCTATATGGGACATGAATGGAAATGGAGATAATAAGTCAGGTATAGCATGATCTCATTCATACATGAAATGTAAAAATGGTGGTTATCAGAGGCCAGCAGAATAGGGGAGAAGAAAGATTAATCAATGGCTACTAAATTACATGTACACAGAAACAAGAAATTCTTGTGTTGTATTACACAGTAGGATGGTTCTAGACAACAATTTTTGTAGATTTCAAAAAGTTAAAAGAACGACAGTTTTCACTATAAATGGGGGCACATGCCTATAATTCCAGAAACTATAGAGACTTAGACAGGAAAATCTCAAGTTTGATATGAGCTTGGGCAACTTAGTGAGATCCTGTCCAAAATTTAAAAAATAAAAATAAATTGAACTGAGGGTTTAGCTCAGTAGTAGAGTACTCCTGGATTCAATCCCCAGTTCTGCAAAGAGAGAGAGAGAGAGACAGAGAGACAGAGAGACAGAGAGAGACAGACAGAGAGAGAGAGAGAGAGAGAGGATTATTTGAGGAGATAGAAATATGTTAACCAGATTTAAATATTATGCAATGTACACATGTATCAAAACACTACATAATATTTCTTAATATATACACTCTTTGTTTTTACAAGGCAGTTAAAATTAATTAAAAAAGAAAAGAATTCTGAACCTTAAGTTTCTAATCTGTAGGAGGAGATACCAATATGTACTTTACGGGGTTGTTATGCAGAGTAAGTGGTATAATTATATATCCTAACTTAGAGTCAGGAACATTACTTGACCTTAATAAATGATAGTTGAAATATATCATCTAGATAGGCTTGGGTAGTGTTATATTTCCAAGCATTCTATGGAAATCCTCCATTATATGGCGCTGTGAGCCAATCATCAGCTGGTAGTCTGAAAGGGCAGGGAAACAGCTCAATGAGCATCTCCAATGAGCATCACCGCAGAGGAGCCAATCAGCTAGATGTTGCTGGGGCCGCTGTGAGCCAATCATCAGCCGGCAGTCTGGAAGTTTGCTGGCAGCAGGAAGTTTGCTGGGGCCCCTTCGGCAATATGGAGATTAAGGTATTCAGAATACAGTATGTACCAAAGTGGGTTCTACCTTTATATAGCTTAAATTCTAAGTTTGGAAAGAAAATAATTACATAAATGGACAAAAGGAAAATATCAAGCAGTGGCACTTTAATTGAAAATAAAACAAGCAGAGGATTGTGCAGAGAAAGAGGAGTTACTTTGAATTTGATAGTCAATGAAGGTTTTCCAAAGGAATGATATTGAAACTGAACATTGAATGACAAGGATAACCAACCACATTCTGATCATGTCTGATTATCAAAGGACAAATTTAAAGACTTGTGGAAATCCCTAATGACCTTGAATAAAAATGCTACCACTGATATTGACTCCTTACCACCGATATTGACTCCTCAAACAATAGACATCCATTCCATGACCTCATGAAATCCAAACATGCACCTAATGTCTCCTTGGGGAATTCTGTTTTCCTTGTGTGTTTGAAGACATTTTGTGTGTAAAAGTGTTTTATAAAATGCCATGACTGCTAACCTGCTTGATATTTTACTTGATATGATTATGCCATGCAATTGGCCTGTCAAGATGATAACACTTTTCAGAATGTTAAGCTCTACTATCATTGATCTTTTTAATCTTAACAATTGGTAGCAGGTTACCTGAAGGGGTCCAAGCCATAATCACAGAAGAGAACAGTTTTATAACTCTTTGTGTTGTGACCTTTTTGCTATTTGTGATTCCCTGTAGCACATTAATTAATTATCTATATGGGACATTAGCTTGAAACTGAAAGCATTTCTGTGGCTGCTAGTTGATTTGGGGGATGAAGAAATTGAAGAAAAAGTGGGCATGCCAGGACACATTATTGCCTGAAGGCAGCAACATTTCCATGGGATATGACCAACTAGCCTTGTTATGAATCCACATTAACCTTAGAAGATTCTCTTAGATTTAAGAACAAACTTTAACAGATATGGCAAAGAGTTCCTAGATTTATCACTAACCTCTTCAGCAATCATAAAATATATGGAGCACATAAGTATACCATCAATTGAGTTTAAGAAATTTATGAGTAGGTTCCTTTTATAAAGTTAGGTACATGGTTACATTGTAAGAATAATGGAGCTATCTCAAAGTATCTGAATAGCATTTTTGGGAGGCTTCTGGCCAACAAGTTTAAATAGGTTTGTTGTCACTCGACAAATATTGTCTAAATACCATTGCCTTTCTGAATGAAGTAATATTTCTCTGTAAGCCTTGCCATTTCCTCTAGACATAATTGAGGACTTATAATACAAATAACAATGTATAAATGTTGTCTTATATGTCCATTTAAGAAAATTTTTATCATAATCATCATGCAGCTTTATTGCTGACACAGTCAACTCCAGTTTCCAGAATTAACTATTTTCACTACTGACCTACCATAAAGCTGGTTTTCCACTAGGGATCAGATAACATAAAACAACTCAAAGCATTTTGAGAACATGCTGTGTTTTCTTCAATGGCACAAAACATTCAGTGTTAAAAGGTCAATGACTCTCCTGAAGGGTTCATCTGCTGAAGTAAAAGATGAAAAACTTTTGCAGCTAACTAAATATTAGGACAGGTTCACAAATTAAGACCTCAATCAGATTAATTGATTATGCCAATAGGAGAAGAGGTAACCATATTTGCCTGGCAGGTTTAATTTCAGATAACTAATGGTTTACTTGTATTCCTGTATCCATGTGACATAATGGCTTAGGAATAGACTGGTTCAAAAATATATTGGCATCAATAAGTAATCATGGATGGAAGATTTGCAGTTCTGTGCCTCACATTACTTACTAATAAAGGGAAAATTTTCTTTTAATATTAAAGTCTTCTTATCTTAAATATGTAGTATTACATTGGTGAAGAGAACTGACAATTAATTTAGATAAACCTGTGTTAAAATCCCAGCTCTGACAGTTATTAATTGGATGATATTGGATGGATTCTCAAGCACTTTAAAATTAAGTTTTTTAAAATTTACAAATCTGGAAACGAAATATGTATCTTAAAAGGGTATTAAAATAATCAAATATATCTAAAATACTTGGAACAATGCTGAATATGTTTAAGTGTTCAATAAATGGTATTCATTATATGATTCTTGACATCTAGAAAAGGCTTTAGAAGGGCTACTGCTCAATTTAATTCAAACATAGCAGTCTCTTAGAGTACATTTCTCCTTTGAAATTATCCCTAAGGCTCTCCCTCTCCACCCCCCCCCCCACACACACATACACACACACACACACACCTTCTTAGTTTATATTCTGGCTTTCATTATGGTGGAATTGGTGGGATTGGTTTAATAGCTTCCTGATGCCATCCTCTGTGTTTCCATCTTTTCTTTTCTTGTGATCCATCTTTCATGCTGACTCCTTCAGAGTTTCCTAAAACATAATTCTCACCTTTATTTTAAAAAAAATCACTATTTGCTCTTTGATCACAAATGAAATTTCCTCTTATTATTCTTAGTATTCTCCAGTATATGGCCACACTCTCCTACTGTTAGTGATGGTCAGTTGTAATCTTTCAAGTTACCTTTTTCCTCCAGCCTCGTATTGTGACACTCCTCTCTTTGATGAAGCTTACCTTTCCTTGGCTTCACCCACGTCACACTCTGTCCTGCTGGGAATGTTCCTATGAACTATTCATACTGCTTAAAACGCTCTCTAGCATTTTAGGATTAGTTTTTTCCCTCTGAATCATTGCTTGTGTTATTAATCAGGAAATGTCATCTTTCAAGTCTATCAGTTCTGTTCTTTTACAGGTTGTGTTCTCCAAAGTCAAATTTAAAATGTGAAGCATGTATATTAAGGAGTAAATGTCTATAAAAGGCAGGAAAAAATAAACAGAATTGGGCCAAGAGAGAAGTCAAGGTGCAAAGCAAGCCAACAACAACTTGAGCTGGCCCCACAGGAAACTGTAGAGCTAGAATGACCCATCACAGTTGTCTTAAATTGGGCTGAAATGGCCAGGTTTTTATTGCTTCAATCAATCAGTTATGGACCCCTCTTTGAAGAGTGTGAACTTGACCAAGGTGCTTCCTGCAGCTGATGTGCCTCCTTTGTTTCTTTGAAGGGGCAAACAGGTGAAAACTGTTGACCGAAGTCTAGTAGCTAAAGCAAGTTTTTATTGAAGGAAAATTTAGGAAGTGCCTTCCCTTGTATGTCTCATACCCATAAAGCAAAGCTAGCTAGCTGAGCTTAAAAAGAAAAAAAAATAGTGACCTAAATGTTTTCTATCTCCTACTGACCAGAACCAATTTGCAATGTCAAATACAGGAGTCTGTGTCCCATGCCATACACCAGATAGCTCCAACTGTCAGTAATCTGTGTCACCAACCATAAATAGAAAGTGGGTTTTATTCCAGAAAATGACCTCTTTTATATCACATGGACTGGTGTAAAAACCAACAAGGTTATCACTGAGTAACAGAGATCTTCTGTCCATAGTCATGTATTTTAACATTCATTTAAACGCCAAAAAAAAAAAAAACCCACACACAAAGTTTAGTAACCTAAGTAAAAAATGTGCTTTTCTTATGAACTTTGTCTTTGCCCTTACAGACCCCAGATAAGACAACTTATCACCTCAAAACATCACACCATCATATTTCTCCCTGCAGAATACTATTGCTAATAACAATTTCAAATTGCTTCTTGAGAGCCTTAACCTTTTCAAGGGTCCTCATCACGTTGATTTCTCAATAGTTTGAATCTCTGTATTCTCTGAGTTCTAGTATCTTATGGTGACATTTTCTGTCAGATAATTATGTGTATTTATCTGAAGCTGAGTTCATGCATAGAGAACATTAGTCTTCTACTCAAAAACCCCACTGGCTGTTCACTCATTTTAACACATCTTCCAAATGTATTTTCAAATGCTTTAAAGAAACTTTCACATCTCAGATGCTAGATTTCTCATTCCATGATCATATACCAGATGACTGTACTTGGTGCCAAGGACTTATCACACCTTGTCATCATGACTTCCTTAATTCAACACATTCGATACACATTTATTTCTTACAAGGCTCTGTGCTAAGCACATTAGTATATGCAAATAGGAACATAATACAGAGCCTATTTATTAAATTGAATTGTAGGAGCAGTCTTGAAGTTTTTAAGAGAAATAAATAGCTATGAATTAAGTGAAAATGCTATCCCTGTTGGTTGAGGGTTGGTGAAGATACCATCTAGGAGAGAGCATCATTGTTGAGCTTTAGACATTGGATAATGATTTATTTCTTTATAGGTATTTATTTATTTAAATTTTACAGGTAAATAATGTTCATTATAGCAAGATAAAAAATATGGAGAAAGCTAACGTAAGATAAAAATCATGCACCTTCCCACTATCTTTACTTTGTTAAAACTTTTATCTGATTTGTGTTTATTCATCAAAGCTATGTCAAAATTCTGCTCAAATCAGGGTATTTGATCTTTCATCTTTCTTAATAATTTGAAATTAAGCAAGGTCTTGGAGTTACAGTCATCACTCATTTTCTTTATTAGGTTCCTAGGATATTATGATCATGTTATGGCTTAGATATGAAGTCCTCCAAAAGCTCCTGTGTTACTGTAGGGAGTGAAATGATGAGATCACGAGAGCTGTGACCTAACAGGCCCATCCTTGTTTGAAGGGACTAACTGGTGGTATCTATAGGCAGGTGAGTTGTGGCTGCAGAAGACAGGTCACTGTGGGCTTGCCCTGGAAAGGCTCATCTCCCCTGAGACCCATTCCCCTTTCTCTCCCTGCTTTCTTACTGCCAGGAGCCAAACAGTGCTCCTCTGACAAGCCCTTCCACCATGATGTTCTGCCTCACTTGGGCCTAGAGCAATAGAGACAGTCCACCATGGACTGAACCTCTGAAACCTTGAGTCAAATAAACTTTTCCTCCTCTATGTTGCTCTTGTCAGATACTTTTGTCCCAGTGACACAAATCTAACTAACATAGATCATCAGAGCAGTTTTCCTTATTATGATCCACAAGTATTTGGTCACATTAATTTCTAAATACAATGGCTATAAATATAAGACAGGAGTAAGTGTCTTACTGAGTTTATTTAAACCCCTCAAACTAGGATCATGGGTATGTGACTCTACTTATTCGGAACTTGTCACTTCCAATGTACTGTAAAATTCATCAGAAAAAAAGTGAGACAATAATAAAATGAAAATATCACATTATATTCTGGGTTGAAAGTCATACACAAATAGAACATAAATAACTAATTTCCCTAAATGCAATCACAGAATGAGAAATCAAGTAAAAAACAATTAATCAAAGGCTCTTTCTTGCTGAGTCTCTTAATTTATCGATTTTAACATTTTTAAACTTAAGTTGGGGTACTAATAATATATAAAATATGCCTAGTGCTTTGTAATTTTAGATGATTCCACATGCAGTAGCTCTTTTTCTTCACAATGAGTAGGTAAAGAAGATAGTATTCTCTTAATTTGCCATATGAGAAAATGGAGATGTTGACAGGTCATGTGGAAGTTGATCATCTAGTAGTAAGTTTTAGAAGCTTGTCTATGAACTGGATCCCTAGGTTCATTTTCAATGAGCTTTGGTAGTTTTTAAATGCAAAATCAGCCAATTTTCTTTTCACTTTTGAATAACAAAATCTGGTGAATCATTTCAGAAGAGGAACATTTTCCTAACTCTCACCTGAATGAACTATTATTGTTTAAATGCTATTAGTTATTGGCAATGGGCCTGAACTGAAGTGCTGACATATGGGAATAGAAAACCTTTTTGCTCCTTGAAGAAAACATTTATTTTTTCCTGGCAGCATATCTTCAAAGTAGTTGTTGGATGGTGTTAATAAGCTCGGAAGGAAGGATCTAGAAGGGTGACAAATATAGGTGTGAAATCCAGCTGTTCCTGATGTTAAATAAGACCCTTAAGTACCAAAGAGCCCTGAACCAAGAGAGAGCACTGTGACTCACAGCGTTTACTACAACACAACTGAAGAAATACCTTGGAGGGCTAGGTGAAACACGCCAGTTTAACATTTGCAGCTTTCAAATGTGACTTTTTCTCATTTTAAAGTAAAAAAAGAAAAAAAAATCAAGTTTATAGAAGAACTTTCTGGCCACATTTTTGGTTATTCCACATGAAAAAATTATTAAATTCAAACTAAAGTTATTAGGAAGCATTCAGGATCTCCATGAGAACTTCATGGAGAAAATAGAACACCAAGGTGTCAGCACAGGAATTTACTAAAAATAATACTGTCCATATAAATTGTTTTTTTTTCTTTTATATAAATTGTTTTGAGGGTCTGAAGTAACCCAAAACATATCTCTGAAGGAAAAACTTACAAGTTTGATTTTAGGATACAGTGCATGAAACAAAGATGATGGATGACTAGAAAATAGTATTTACATAGAAGGTAGAAGTATCCAAATAATTGAATTGGAAAAAGACATGGCAAAGGATTACAACTTTCAAGTAGACTGAATATTTTCCAAATGATATTATTCATTCATTTCTCTGTTTTCTTGAATTAAGAATAAATGACAAAACTTTAAATGACATTGTGAATATTTTGGTAGGATGTAAAAATAACATTTATTTAGTTAATATATATGAAATGCCTAGAATTTTTTATATTCTCTGATAGATACTGAGGTTACAAATATGAATTATGTTCCCCCCAAAGGATACTGAAGTCTTTTTTTTTTTAATTAATTTTTATTGTAGGTTGTTCAAAACATTACATAGTTCTTGACATATCATATTTCACACTTTGATTCAAGTGGGATATGCGCTCCCATTTTTACCCCATATACAGATTGCAGAATCACATCAGTTGCACAACAATTGATTTACATATTGCCATTCTGGTGTCTGTTGTATTCTGCTGCCTTTCCTATCCTCTACTATCCCCCCTCCCCCCTCCCCTCCCCTCTTCTCTCTCTACCCCCTCTACTGTAATTCATTTCTCCCCCTTATATTTTTCCTCCTTTCCCCTCACTTCCTCTTGTATGTAATTTTGTATACCCCTGAGGGTCTCCTTCCATTTACATGCAATTTCCCTTCTCTCTCCCTTTCCCTCCCACCTCTCATCGCTGTTTAATGTTAATCTTCTTCTCATGCTCTTTGTCCCTATTCTGTTCTTAGCTACTCTCCTTATATCAAAGAAGACATTTGGCATTTGTTTTTAAGGGATTGGCTGGCTTCACTTAGCATAATCTGCTCTAATGCCATCCATTTCCCTCCAAATTCTATGATTTTGTCATTTCTTAATGCAGAGTAATACTCCATTGTGTATAAATGCCACATTTTTTTTATCCATTCGTCTATTGAAGGGCATCTAGGTTGGTTCCACAGTCTTGCTATTGTGAATTGTGCTGCTATGAACATGGATGTAGCAGTGTCCCTATAGTGTGCTCTTTTTAGGTCTTTAGGGAATAGACCGAGTAGGGGAATAGCTGGATCAAATGGTGGTTCCATTCCGAGCTTTCCAAGAAATCTCCATACTGCTTTCCAAATTGGCCACACCAATTTGCAGTCCCACCAGCAATGTACAAGAGTACCCTTTTCCCCACATCCTCGCCAGCACTTGTTGCTGTTTGACTTCCTAATGGCTGCCAATCTTACTGGAGTGAGATGGTATCTTAGGGTGGTTTTGATTTGCATTTCTCTGACTGCTAGAGATGGTGAGCATTTTTTCATATTCTTGTTGATTGATTGTATGTCCTCCTCTGAGAAATTTCTGTTCAGGTCCTTGGCCCATTTGTTGATTGGGTTATTCGTTATCTCATTGTCTAATTTTTTTAGTTCTTTGTATATTCTGGATATTAGGGCTCTGTCTGAAGTGTGAGGAGTAAAGATTTGTTCCCAGGACGTAGGCTCCCTATTTACCTCTCTTATTGTTTCTTTTGCTGAGAAAAAACTTTTTAGTTTGAGTAAGTCCCATTTGTTGATTCTAGTTATTAACTGTTGTGCTATGGGTGTCCTATTGAGGAATTTGGAGCCCGACCCCACAGTATGTAGATCATAGCCAACTTTTTCTTCTATCAGACGCCATGTCTCTGATTTGATATCAAGTTCCTTGATCCACTTTGAGTTAACTTTTGTGCATGGCGAGAGAAAGGGATTCAGTTTCATTTTGTTGCAAATGGATTTCCAGTTTTCCCAACACCATTTGTTGAAGATGCTATCCTTCTTCCATTGCATGCTTTTAGCCCCTTTATCGAATATAAGATAGTTGTAGTTTTGTGGATTGGTTTCTGTGTCCTCTATTCTGTACCATTGGTCTACCCGCCTGTTTTGGTACCAGTACCATGCTGTTTTTGTTACTATTGCTCTGTAGTATAGTTTGAAGTCTGGTATAGCTATACCGCCTGATTCACACTTCCTGCTTAGCATTGTTTTTGCTATTCTGGGTCTTTTATTTTTCCATATGAATTTCATGATTGCTTTCTCTATTTCTACAAGAAATGCCGTTGGGATTTTGATTGGCATTGCATTAAACCTATAGAGAACTTTTGGTAATATCGCCATTTTGATGATGTTACTTCTACCTATCCATGAACAGGGTATATTTTTCCATCTTCTAAGATCTTCTTCTATTTCTCTCTTTAGGGTTCTGTAGTTTTCATTGTATAAGTCTTTCACCTCTTTTGTTAGGTTGATTCCCAAGTATTTTATTTTTTTTGAGGATATTGTGAATGGGGTGGTTGTCCTCATTTCCATTTCAGAGGATTTGTCGCTGATATACAGGAATGCCTTTGATTTATGCGTGTTGATTTTATAGCCTGCCACTTTGCTGAATTCATTTATTAGCTCTAATAGTTTCTTTGTAGACCCTTTTGGGTCTGCTAGGTATAGAATCATGTCATCTGCAAATAGTGATAATTTGAGTTCTTCTTTTCCTATTTTTATGCCTTTAATTTCTTTCGTCTGTCTAATTGCTCTGGCCAGTGATTCGAGAACTATGTTGAACAGAAGTGGTGAGAGAGGGCATCCCTGTCTTGTTCCAGATTTTAGAGGGAATGCCTTCAGTTTTTCTCCATTCAGAATGATGCTAGCCTGAGGCTTGGCATAGATTGCTTTTACAATATTGAGGTATGTTCCTGTTATCCCTATTTTTTCTAGAGTTTTGAACATAAAGGGATGCTGTACTTTGTCGAATGCTTTTTCCGCATCTATCGAGATGATCATATGGTTCTTATTTTTAAGCCTATTGATGTGGTGAATAACATTTATTGATTTCCGTATATTGAACCAGCCTTGCATCCCAGGGATAAATCCTACCTGATCATGGTGCACAATTTTTTTGATATGTTTTTGTATCCGGTTCGCCAGAAGTTTATTGAGGATTTTTGCATCTAGGTTCATTAGAGATATTGGTCTGTAGTTTTCTTTCTTTGAAGTGTCTTTGTCTGGTTTAGGAATCAGGGTGATGTTGGCCTCATAGAATGAATTTGGAAGTTCTCCCTCTTTTTCTATTTCCTGAAATAGCTTGAAAAGTATTGGTATTAGTTCCTCTTTAAAGGTTTTGTAAAACTCTGCTGTATACCCATCCGGTCCTGGGCTTTTCTTAGTTGGCAGTCTTTTGATGGTATCTTCTATTTCCTCAATTGATATTGGTCTGTTTAGGTTGTCAATATCCTCCTGACTCAATCTGGGCAAATCATATGACTTAAGAAATTTATCAATGCCTTCACTATCTTCTATTTTATTGGAGTATAAGGATTCAAAATAGTTTCTGATAATCTTCTGTATTTCTGAAGTGTCTGTTGTGATATTGCCTTTTTCATCCCGTATGCTGGTAATTTGAGTTCTCTCTCTTCTTCTCTTCGTTAGCGTGGCTAAGGGTCTGTCGATTTTATTTATTTTTTCAAAGAACCAACTTTTAGTTTTGTCAATTTTTTCAATTGTTTCTTTCGTTTCGATTTCATTAATTTCAGCTCTGATTTTAATTATTTCTTGTCTTCTACTTCTTTTGCTGTTGTTTTGCTCTTCTTTTTCTAGGATTTTGAGTTGAAGTATTAGATCATTTATTTGTTGGTTTTTTCTTTTTCTAAGGAATGAACTCCAAGCAATAAATTTTCCCCTTAGAACTGCTTTCAATGTGTCCCATAGATTCCGATATGTTGTGTCTGTGTTTTCATTTATCTCTAAGAATTTTTTAATTTCCTCCTTGATGTCTTCTATAACCCATTGATCATTCAGTAACCTATTGTTCATTCTCCAAGTGATGCATGATTTTTCCTTACTTCTTTTATCGTTAATTTTCAATTTCATTCCATTATGGTCAGATAAGATGCATGGTATTATCTCTACTCCTTTATATTGTCTAAGAGTTTCCCTGTGACATAATATATGATCTATTTTTGAGAAGGATCCATGTGCTGCTGAGAAAAAAGTGTAACTGCTTGATGTTGGGTGGTATATTCTATATATGTCAATTAAGTCTAGGTTATTAATTGTGTTATTGAGCTCTATAGTTTCCTTATTCAACTTTTGTTTGGAAGATCTGTCCAGTGGTGAGAGAGGTGTGTTGAAGTCTCCCATGATTATTGTATGGTGGTCTATTAGACTCTTGAACTTGAGAAGAGTTTGTTTGATGAACATAGCTGCACCATTGTTTGGGGCATATATATTTATGATTGTTATGTCTTGTTGGTGTATGGTTCCCTTAAGAAGTATGTAGTGTCCCTCTTCATCCCTTTTGATTAACTTTGGCTTGAAATCTATTTTATTTGATATGAGTATGGACACTCCTGCTTGTTTCCGAAGTCCATATGAGTGATATGATTTTTCCCAACCTTTCACCTTCAGTCTATGTATGTCTTTTCCTATCAAATGCGTCTCCTGAAGGCAGCATATTGTTGGGTCTTGTTTTGTGATCCATTCTACTAGCCTGTGTCTCTTAATTGGTGAGTTTAAGCCATTAACATTTAGGGTTATTATTGAGATATGGGTTGTTCTTCCAGCCATATTTGTTTATTTATGTTACTAAACATGGTTTGTTTTCCTCTTTGATTATTCCCCCCCCCTTTACTGTACTACCTCCCGCTGTTGATTTTCATTGATATTTTCCATTTCCTCTTCCTGTAATATTTTGCCAAGGATGTTTTGAAGAGATGGTTTTCTAGCTGCAAATTCTTTTAACTTTTGTTTATCATGGAAGGTTTTAATTTCATCTTCCATCCTGAAGCTTAATTTTGCGGGATACACAATTCTTGGTTGGAACCCCTTTTCTTTCAGTGTTTGAAATATGTTATTCCAGGATCTTCTAGCTTTGAGAGTCTGTGTTGAAAGATCAGCTGTTATCCTGATTGGTTTACCCCTAAATGTAATCTGCTTCCTTTCTCTTGTAGCTTTTAAAATTCTCTCCTTATTCTGTATGTTGGGCATCTTCATTATAATGTGTCTAGGTGTGGATCTCTTATGATTTTGCACATTCGGCGTCCTGTAGGCTTCTAGGATTTGGGATTCTGTCTCATTCTTCAAGTCTGGGAAGTTTTCTCGTATTATTTCGTTGAATAGATTGCTCATTCCTTTGGTTTGGACCTCAGTACCTTCCTGTATCCCAATGACTCTTAAGTTTGGTCTCTTTATGTTATCCCATATTTCTTGAATGTTCTGCTCATGGTTTCTTAACAGCTTTGCTGAGCTGTCTATGTTCTTCTCCAGTTGAAATACTTTGTCTTCATTGTCTGATGTTCTATCTTCTAAGTGTTCTACTCTGCTGGTAGTATTCTCAATTGAGTTTTTAAGTTGGTTTATTGTTTCCTGCATTTCCAGGATTTCTGTTTGTTTGTTTTTTATAACCTCTATCTCCCTGTATAATTGATCTTTTGCTTCTTGGATTTGTTTATGTAATTGATTGTCAAAGTGGTCGAAGTGGTCTTTCATTGACTGATTTTGCTGTCTAATGTCTTCCTTGAGACTCCAGATCATCTGAAGCATGTATATCCTGAATTCTTTATCTGACATTCCATCTGCTGCAGAAATTACCTTTTCTAAAGTTGAGTTGACCTGCATTGCTTGTGGTCCTTTCTTTCCTTGTCTTTTCATATTGATCGCGTTTCTTTCTGCTTGGTGAAACTGTTGTGTTATTGATTTTTCCCCCTATATATTTATATTGCTCTTGTATAGCTGCAAAGTCTCCCTCGCAGGCTTTGGCGGTGGTTCTGCCCCTTCCTCCAATTGAGGCAATGTGCCTACCACGCCGGAAGGTCGCTGTGCCTGTACTTTCGATGGGCCTGTTCTTTCGGTGGTCACAGGTCCGCCTACCTTGCAGGCGTGAGCAGCGGCTTTGCCCCTCCGCTGGCCACTAGGCCTGTTCTGTCTGTTGGTTGCAGGTCTGTCTACCTAAAAGGCGCTGGTGGCGGCTCTGCCCCTCCCCCAACCGGGGCGATGTATCTGGCGTGCCACTGGGCCTGTTTTGTCAGTGGTCACGGTTCCGCCTACCTTGCACGTGCGTGGAGCAGCTGTGTCCCTCCGAGAGTTGCTGGGCCTAACCTGCCGGTGGGTGGCAAGTGCGCCTACCTTGCAGGCCCGGGGGTAGCTCTGCCGCTCCGCGGGTTGCTGGGCCTGATATGCTGGTGAGACGCAGGTTTGCCTACCTTGCAGGCGCCTGGCGGCTCTGCCCCTCCCCCAACCGGGGTGGGGCGATGTGTCTGGCCGTCCTCTGAGCCTGTTCTGTTGGTGGTCAGGGTACTGCCTACCTAGCAGGCTCGTGGGGCAGCTGTGCCCCTCCGCAGTTTGTTGGGCCTGACCTGCTGGTGTGTGGCAAGTGCGCCTTCCTTGCAGGCCCGGGGGTGGCTCTGCCGCTCCGCGGTTGCTGGGCCTGATTGTTGGTGAGTCGCGGGTCTGTGTAACTTGCAGGCGCCCGGTGACTCTGCCCCTCCCACAACTGGGGCGGGGCGATGTGTCTGGCCGGCCTCTGGGCCTGTTCTGTCTGTAGTCAGGGTTCTGCCTACCTAGCAGGCTCATGGGGCAGCTGTGCCCCTCCGCAGTTTGTTGGGCCTGACCTGCCGGTGGGTGGCAAGTGCGCCTATCTTGCAGGCCCAGTGGTGGCTCTGCCGCTCCGCGGTTGCTGGGCCTGATCTGCTGGTGATTCGCAGGTCTGCCTAACTTGCAGGCGCCTGGCGGCTCTGCCCCTCCCTCAACCGGGGCGGGGCGATGTGTCTGGCCGGCCTCTGGGCCTGTTCTGTCGGTGGTCAGGGTTCTGCCTACCTAGCAGGCTCGTGGAGCAGCTGTGCCCCTCCACAGTTTGTTGGGCCTGACCTGCCGGTGGGTGGCAAGTGCCCCTACCTTGCAGGCCCGGGGGTGGCTCTGCCGCTCCGCGGTTGCTGGGTCTGATCTGCTGGTGATTCACAGGTCTGCCTAACTTGCAGGCGCCCAGCAGCTCTGCCCCTCCCCCAACCTGAGCGATGTGTCTGGCTGGCCTCTGGGCCTGCTCTGTCGGTGGTCAGGGTTCTCCCTACCTAGCAGGCTCGTGGGGCAGCTGTGCCCCTCCGCAGATTGTTGGGCCTGACCTGCCGGTGGGTGGCAAGTGCCCCTACCTTGCAGGCCCGGGGGTGGCTCTGCCGCTCCGCGGTTGCTGGGCCTGATCTGCTGGTGATTCGCAGGTCTGCGTAACTTGCAGGCGCCCGGCGGCTCTGCCCCTCCCCCAACCTGAGCGATGTGTCTGGCAGTCCACTGGGCCTGTTTTGTCGGTGGTCACAGTTCTGCCTACCTTGCACACGCGTGGAGCAGCTGTTTCATTAGTGCCTGGGCACACTCTCCTTGTTTGCCTCCCTCAGGCCCTTAGTTTGTAGAGCTTGGGGCTGAGCACCCCCAGCAAACTTGCTTACCTTCTGGTAGCCACGCCCCCTTATCTGATGCAAGAGACCTCAGTTGTCAGCACTGGTGGGAGCGGTAGCCGTGAGTCCCACACCAAGGCGAGTCGGTGCAAGAAACCTCAGTTGTCAGCACTGGTGGGAGCGGTAGCTGGGAGTCCCGCGCCGCGCGGTTCCCGCCGGCTCCTGTGCCAGCACCGCCGCGGCTCCCGCCGGCTCCCTCGCCGCAGCCCCGGCTGCCGCCGGCTCCCTCGCCGCAGCCGCCGCTGCCGCCGGCTCCCTCGCCGCAGCCGCCGCTGCCGCCGGCTCCCTCGCCGCAGCCGCGGCTCCCGTGCCACCCTCGGTCTGGCTATTGCGCTCACAGGAGAGCTGGGAGGGGCCCTTAAGTTTTCCCCGCTGATCTATAGCTGGAAGAGCTGTGATCAGTCAAAAAAAAAAAAAAAAAAACAGACATGATGACGTCAGCTCTCCAAGATGGTGGCCGCTGGCTTCCTCTGTGGTCTGACCGATGTGGAGAACCGAATTGGATGGCTTCCTTCCCCGTCTCAAGCCCAGAATTCCTGAAGTCTTAATTGTAGTACCAATGGATATGACTTTGTTATATCTGTTGCTACAATGAAATTGAGGTCATTAAGGTGAGCCCAAACCCAGTATGACTGTTATCCTTAGTAGAGCAGGAGAATATCAAGATACAGACACAAGGAAGGAGAGAACACTGTTCCATGTAAAGACACAGAGAAGAATGCAGAGACATCACATCATCCACAGGGCGAGCACGGCTATGAGAAGATGAAGGCAGACAGTGGAGTTCGGTTGCAACAGACCTTGGCTACCAGAGCAGGAAAGAAGCAAGGAAACATCCTCCTCCAGAGGCATCATAGAAATCATTATCTGGCCAAAGTCTTGAATTAAACACCTCATTTCCAGAACTGTGAGACAATAAATATTCTGTTGTTTTAAGCCACTCCGTTTGAGTACCTAGTTACAATAGCCCTAGCAAACCAGCACAATGTACACCATGTTTGGCTATGAGAGACTCAAAGCCTAGTGAATAAATCTGAATTCATGTAATTGTGGAGGGAGGGAGGCTTAAGATGTTTCCAAAGTTCTATCCTGAGAGGTATAAAATGCTTCCCTTAAAAGTGAAATGTGTAGCATGACCCCAGAATTTCCTTTCTGGTTGAATGAAAAGAAATTTTCGTTAACATTTCAACTATGACTTTTCAGGCTAATAATACAGAAAAATATGCAGCTTAAGAAATACTTCAAGTTTCACCTTTAACAATCTTAATTTACATTTCCACATTTTGAAATATTTTATTCGCATTTAAAGAAATAAATTCATTGCACCACAGATGAATAATATGATAATTTATGGGATTGTCCACTCTGTACACAACTTACATTTGCAATGAGCTTTAAGCACCAAAATTTCACCTGACCCTAAAGAATACTGAGATAGTGCTTTTAGTTAAGCAACTGTAAACAGTAGTTTTTATTTTTTTCTCTAATTCATTGAGACTTTCTTTAGAATACTTCCACAAGACTAGAATCCATTTTACTTTAATTTTATTAACTCGATAAAGCTTATCTTTCCAAATTTTATCGAGTTATTGACAAATAAAATGTAAATTCCAAAATATGTAAGAAACATATTTTGTGTGTTCATCTGATACATCCTTTAGTAGAATCATAATTCTCTCTATGTAAGTGGATTTAGCACTTAGGGTAGGTAATGCTTATTAGATTTATTCTTAATATTTATTCTCAAAAGAAATTATATATCCTGAATATGTGAACTGCTAAGTCATTCTATTCTTACACAATAGCTTTGAGTTTGTCACTTTCTATTTAATTATTATTAATTTCAACCTATTAATTTTAGCTTACTATTTTAGTCTGGCCAGATTTAATTTTAGTTCTCTCACTTTTGGAGAACTGCTCACTTTTATATGATCCTTAAAATTGATGAGAATACATTCTCTATCCTTGCTTGTTGTGGTACATGGGGTAGGACCCATGTGAAGCCTTTCTCGGACTTACCTCAGGAAATAACCATATAAAGTTGCAATTGAGACATAAGTCAAAACTCTCTGCATTATATTGTTTACTCAGCACCTACTAATACTGTCTTCTCATCCACATTCCCACCCATTTCATAAACACAGCATGCCAGTGGCTGTGTTTGTCTAATACTAACCTCTCTTTTTAAAAGAAAAGTTGTTCATATAATGGTCATATTCATTAAACATGGCAATTTTTAGGAATACATTTTATTAGCTAAAAAGTATATTTCCTGAACTCCTTTGCAGTTTGTGTGGCCATGTGACAGCAGTTTGGTCAATCAAATGGTGTTTAAAATGGTCTCCAACTTTCCCTTCTCTCCCACTTCCTGGGCGATGACAATAAAGGCAGAAGCTGCCTTGGACTTGTTGGAAGCCACATGGAAACAATGGTAGTGTTTCCATACCAGTCCCACATGAGCTACATTTTTAGGTCACTTTACTACATTTGCTTAGTTAGTGCATTAGTTAATGCAGATGGCAGGAGAGGAAGAATTGTCACATGTCCAACAGATGCACTATTCCTTTGCCTTTGAATTTAGTAATCTTATCACATGCGAATAATTTATATTAGTAGGTATTCCTTTCACGTGTGGAGGCTTCAGAAAGTGTTGCCTGTCAGTCAGTCATAACTTGATATCTATAATATAATCACAAAGTCCACTCACCCCGCCCCCCCCCAAAAAAAAACATTGTTGACATTAAAGGAGAATAATAAAAATTTAGATTGGAGATTAGTTGGATGGTGCCAGAGGTCTATTTTGGGAGCATAGAGCACTTGGTTATGATGGGCCTTAGGTAGAATTGGTGGAATAGAGAATAATAAATGGGCCAGTATCAGAGCCCTGTGCAACTAAAGCGTAGCAAATAAAGGGTTCAGAAAAACAAAACTTTAAGGATCAAAAGCTAACATGGATTTCCTTACAATTCTGATCTGGATCTACTCATGGTCATTGTATTTGTGGAACACATCCCACAGGTAGGGAAACATAGGTCACTAGGACTTGTGTTTGCTTTTTGTGGTACATGGAGTAGGGCCAGATGAAAACTATAGGAACATCTTGCAGTCTAGAAACCATCTCCAGCCCAGCTCAGCCCAGGCCCTTTGTTTAGTAGACATATAGTGCCGACTATTCCAGCCAGCAGTTTAAATGCAAGCAGTTGTAAACAAGGGGAAGGAGAGGAAATGGAAACAGAAGCAGCAATGAAAATGGTGGACAGAAGGAAGGAATATCTTCCAGTCACCTGTAGGATCAGCTTCCACATTTTCTTACATTACTCCTCATTTGATTCTACTCCTCTTTAAAATAATAATAATAGTAATAGTAATAATAATAATAATAATAATAATAATAATAATAATAATGTGACCCTCTCAAATTTCCCTTTTTAATGACCTGAGAAAGTTATCCTGATTAAGGGAAAAAAAAAAAAAAACCTATCACCTGAAGTGGCTGATGCTATTTCAGTGCATTTCTGACAATGGGTTTTATTTTCCAATGGAAATAGAATTTACAGTTGTATAATGGGAATAAGCAAGCAGGCAATTCTACTCCACCCTAATAGTGACATGTGATTCATTACCATGCTGAAAGTCTCCAGTGTCAACAACATATTTTCAAAGAATGAAGTGTAGGGTTGAACTATCAGCAAAATAAAATTTACCTGAAACATAGGCTACTTCTGCCTGCCATCCTCACTTGCCCTCTCTTTTTCTTGAAAGCATCTGCTGTTGAAAGAGCTTGCCAAAAATGTCACTGCCAGATTTTGCTGGACATGGGCTCTGATCATTTCCAAATTACAGAAAATCAGCTGTGGGATTTAGACTTTAAGTAATCATTAACCATGGGCCCTGCATTGATGGGGTGGAAAATATAATGTTCTTAATCTGCCTGATCTGAAAGGTCAAGCTGTGCCACCTGCTGCCTGCTTCCAAGGATTTGATACCAGCCACAATGACTGCAATGATAAGAAGGCTTTGCCCTCAAAGATAACACCCTCTTTTCCCACTGGTGAGAGGCAGAAGCATTCATTGGGGTAATTCCCTATATAGGAAGGGAGGAGAGATGAGATAGGAAAAGACAGTGGAATGAATCTGACTGATCTTCCTACGTTCATATATGAATACACCACAGCAAACCTCACCATAGTGTACATCCAGAAGACACTAATTAAAAAAAAAAAAAACTGTAAGGTTATAGCAGAAAGATCAGTAGTACAGAGGGAGGGGAACAGGGAGAGGGAAGAGGGGAGGAAAAGGAGAAGCATTGGGGATTGAATCAGGACAAATCATATTCCATGCTTTTATAATTACATAAAAATGAATCCTATTGTCATGTATAACTATTAAGAACCAAAAATGTACATGTAAACAGAAGAATTAAAACACTGACGGTACTTTATCTTACAGATGAAAACCATGAGCGGAGACTCAAAGGTCAGCCTCTGAGGTGAAAGAAATGACTGTGTCAGTGTTAATCAGAACAGAAGCCACAGTTTGTTTCTCTTCTAATTGAATGTCCACCTTTAGACTTGTATTAAATGAAAATATCCCCCCAAATTCTTCTTAATATGTTCTTCAAACATGTATTATAGTGAGATTAGATACCAGAATTTACTTAAAATTCCTATTTCAATAGCTATTGATGTCAAAGTATGTGATACCTGATTTTGTTGTTGTTAGAATTCAGATATTTACCATTAAAAATGTAATGAATCAGGATTTCTGGTTTGCAGTCTTGAGATATAAGGATCTTCAATGTCACCACTGTATCCAAATTAGTAAAAATTGGACTTGAAAACCCAATGGAATTTCTTTAGATGAGAGAAGTGAGGACACAGGACACACTGCTGTCTCCAAACCTGGAGAGAGGGACAGGAAGAAGCAGAGAATCACATCAATGCAGAAGCCTGTAAATAGACACCTCCAAAGGAACTAATGCAATCATACTCTTTGGTATTTGCCCAAATGGCATGCAAACTTCTGTCCACACCAGATCCTGCACATGGATATTTATTCCAGGTTCATTCAGGACTGATAGAACTTGGAAGCAACCAAGATGTTCTTCTGTAAGTGAGTGGACAAATAAAACTTGGTACATGCAGACAGGAAACTATTATTTAGTGCTAAAATTTATTGAACTATGCAAAAAGACAAGGAAACCAAAATACATATGACTAAGTGGAAAAAAGCTAGCTTAAAAAGATTGTGTAGAGTAATCCTATGTGAAATTCTGAAAAAGACAAAACTATAGAAACAGTAAAAAGAACAGTGGTTGCCAGGAGTTAGGAAGAAAAGAAGGAATAAGGCAGAGGATTTTTAAGGCAGTAAAACTGTCTGCATGATATTGTCATGGTGGATGCATTTTGTCACTATACTTCTATCAAGACCCAGGAAGAGTGACACCTAAGTAAACTACAATCTTTAGGTGAAAACCATGGGTCAGTGTAAGTCCATCCATTACAACAAATGTGCCACTTTGATACAGTGTCCACAGAGGGAGATGTTTCATGCGTATGTGGCAAAATGAGGTGTATGAGACCCTTCTGTACTTTCTTCTCAATTTTGCTGTGAATCTAAAACTTCTCTAAGCAATAAAATTTACTAAATTTAGAAAAGATATAATGAATCTTGCATGGTTCTGGTAGCTTAAATTCAAAGATTAATCATAAAAGATACCTGGTATCAGTCTTCACCTGGTTTGATGCAATCATTTGCTAAGAAATAAGCTGGAAATTTGAAAGAAAAAGGTGAAGAACCCAGGGGCATCAAAGAATTGCCCAATCGATAGAAAACAGAGAAAAAGTGTTTCCTAGAAACAATGAAGTTTCCACAATGTTTTCTCATAACATTTTTTTTTTAATTTTCAAGTAGATAAAATTGCTGTATCACAGCAAACACGTTCTCATTTCCCCCATTAGAGTTAGAAGCACCAGTCAGAGGAAATAAGCTCAAATCATGGCTACTCCCTGGAGCAGGACCCAAGAATGTGTGACCTGGGCAGTTGCACTAAACCCTGAGCTCAGCAGAGTTCCTACTTGGCTTAATGCTTTCCTGTTGCTGTCTTGAAATCTTTAATAATTTTAACTTGGAACTGGTGTTTTGCTGGTGATGGAAAAATGGAACCTTCGTATGGACAGATGAAATATGCACAGTGTGCATGTCCACCGTGTTTTGCTGCTCGATTTGCATATAGCATTTGCAATGATTGATGAGTACAGAATTTGAGTGGACTCAATGTGTGGGTTGATTCAGTGAAGCTCAAAATGATTATCAGAAGTGTTATATCTAAGACTGAGTAACTGGTGGCTCTGGTAGCCTTGAGAGGCCAGGTTTTCTGTTTGAAGTAAAATTGCAATGCAGAAAGAAAGTAATAAGATTGTAAGAACCTGGATAATCAAGAAACTCCACTTTCTCATCCTGTTATGTGTCCTCACTAGTCAAATATTCATGCTGAAAATTATGGCAGAGAAAGAGAGAAAAAAAGCAATGCATAGTTTTGTTTTTCTTTTTTGGGCTTCCCTTATCAGCAGTTAAGTCAAAGTATGTAGTTTTAGTAGAATGTATGTGTATCTAGAATTGAAATAAAAACAGTTGTGTGGAGTGTTTCACGGTTCTGGTCAGAAGGAAATGTGTATACATGTAAAAGCTGGGAAATATAAATTGTGTAATTTTGGTAATTCCACATAGGAGATAAGCATTCTTACATCTGTGTTTAAAACTGACCTTGTGTAACATAAAGGTGAATGGTAAAATCCATGCCAATAATGTAAATTTTCAAATTTTCTTTGCTTAAAATGACATTAACAAAAATCCTATTATAAGAGGAAAAAGCTTTACCTTTTAGTGCTTTTAATGGTTCTCTCCCCTGCTATTTGAACAAGGAACCTCACATTTTTTCTGTTGCACAAATTATGTAACCAGCCCTGGCTACATAATTTACTATTGCGACTTTGAGCAAGTTACTGAAACTCTTTAGGTCCCTGGTTCTTCTTTAATAATTGGAGACAACAGCAATGTCCACCTCATAAAATTGGGGCAAAAATAAAAAGAAATGATACTTCCAGAAGCTTAGAAGAGTTGCCCATAGCAAACACCCAAACGTTATTGTCTACTGTACAGGATTCTTGAGGTAGACGGGGTAAAGGGAGAAGGAGAGCAAAATGGAGATTTACTTTAAGAAATTGGCTCAAGTGATTATGAGAGCTAGCCAATCTGAAATCTACAGGGCAGAGGGAGACTGGAGACCCAGGGAAAAGCTAAAGTTGCTGTCCTGAGTACTAAGACAGTCTGGAGGCACCATTCCTTCTTCCTCCAGAGATCATGGTTATTTCTCTTAAATTCATCAACTGACTGGATGAGACCCACCCACATAATAAAGGGTAATCTGGTTGACTAAGAGTCTACTGACTTAAATGTTAAACACATCTGAATAGATCTTCAGTGCAACATATAGACTGACTTTTGAGCCTAGTACCAGAGCCTAGCCAAATACACATAAAATGAACCACATATATAGTGATGATTTTCTACCAGTAATTTGACTAGGATTCTTTCTGGCCACAACACAAGCTTATCAAATAACATTAATAAATCTTTATTGAATCAAATCATATTTTCAGGGAAATAGTGGTACTATCAAGAAACTTTATAGTTACTCTTATCAGAAAATAAATCTGAAGTTTTCTAAGTAGACCATCAAGTGACAAAGGAAAGGTTAAAGCTCTCATGCACATAATATAACACATAATATAAATTCTTCTTTGGGGGAAGGCATACGGTCACTGCTGCTGGATCAATTAAGTTCCCTTATGGGTTAACATAATCATTTCCTCCACCAAAATGCTGCCAACAGGTTTTCTTCACCCAGTGGATTATCAGGATTCCAATCTTTCAAATTATACATCAAAAAATGACATGATAATATTTTTGACATGCTGAGGAAAATCAAGTGACTGCTGAAGGATGATGAAGGAGATAACTCTTCTGTGTTTGTCAATCATAACTTCACAAGGGTTTTCCATTTCATTGAAGATTCCAAGTAGGTGTAGTGGTTGTTTTTGTGTATGTCAAACAGGTCTATCTCCTCTCTCTCCCTCTCTTTTTCTCTTTCTTTCTCTATCAGTACTAAGGATCAAACCCAGCATCATCATATCTCTGTACTATAGCACAAGGCTTGCAGCAAACTTGCAAGTCTCCAGTTGCAGCCAACTGAAATCTGGGATTACAGGTGTGTGCAACTGTACCTGGCTCTATTCTATCTCTCTTGATAGTGTCATTTAAGTTTCATTACAAACAAGTAATAGGATAGGGATGGAGGTGTAGCTCAGTGGTAAAGTCCTTCTCTAGCTTACATGAGGAGCAGGGTTTGATCCCCATTGAAAACCAAACCAAACCAAATCAAACCAAACCAAACAAACAACAAAAATACCACCATGTTCTAGGTACTCTGATGAGTGTTAAAGATAAAAAGAAGATGCTGTCCCAAGGAGCTCAAAATCTCTTTAAGGAAATAGAATCACAAGGCTATAATTAAAGAACAGAAAAGGGATTATTACCAAGATATCCAGGCTCTTCAAGGACCATTTCAATTTTGTATACATATGTGGAAATATGCAGATGATGTTATTGCCAAATGCCAATGGAAAGAAAAGACCAATAAAAAGACATATCTTTTGAGCATGTCAAAGGTTTACTTGTCTGAAAGAATCAAAAGGAAACAAGCATAATTCAGATATACTGTAGAGAGATCATCAGTAACCTCTGTGATAGGAAGAGATTTTGGAATAACTTCTGCAGTATATTCAGGATGGAATCCCAATTTTCCTCCATTTGAATGTGGACTAGTCTTTAGGACTTTCTTAACTACTAGTCAATATGATAGGAACTTCCACAGCGAGGTCATAAGAGACTTGAACCTTTTGATTAGACCCATTGAACATTCCTTCTTGGAGCTCAGCTTTCAGTGCTTTGAGGAAAACATCCAGTCTTCAGCCTTTGCCGAGTTCCCAGCTTCCAGCCAACTGCAACTTGCCAAACATTCATAAGACGTTTAGAAATAGATCATTTAGTCTCAGTCAAGCCTTTGCAGATGATTCTCAGAGAAAAGAGGAGCCGTCTGTCAAGACCAGCTCTATATTCAGAGTCATGAAGAAAGTAAATGATTGTTGCTTTAAGCCACAACATTTTGAGATGATTTGTTATGCAGCCCAAATAACTGGAATGACTTTTAAGTGAGGCTTACTATAAACATAATATTCTACTTCCAGACTAAGTCTTATGTACATAAAACTGGAGTATCTAGTACATACCCTTGCTAAAGGCATGCTCATCAATGCATACCAGGTATCAGGTATTAGGTAATCTCTATAGGTTACTCTTTATAACACAGTATCAGTTTAAAATCCCCAATTAATATTTGGGTAAACTTCAAGCAAGGCAGAATAATCTCTGCCAGATATTTGCCTTCATTGGAACCACAACATAAAGCCTCATTTGCTATGATATTTAGGTCTGGCACCTCACTTTTTTTTTGTTTGTTCTTTTTAGATATGCATGACAGTAGAGTGTATTTTGAAATACTATACATACACAGAGTATTACTTATTCTAATTATGATCCTATTCTTGCAGTGGCACCTAATGTGGAGTTTCACTGGTCATGTATTCATATGGTAAAAATCGGAAAGTTATGTTCAATTTATTCTACTGTCTTTCCCATTCCCATCCCCTCTCCCTTCCCTTCATTCCCCTTTATCTATTCAATGGAACTTCTATTCTTCCCTGCCCACTCCTCCTTCCCCCATTGTGTGTTAGTATCCACATATCAGAGAGAACATTTGGCCTTTGGGTTTTGGGGACTGGCTTATTTCACTTAGCAACTCACTTTCAATCATCATTTAATGTATTTTCAAAATTCTTTCAAATAATCTGCCTTTATTGACCTGCTATTTTATTCACTGACAGACCTTTTATGGAGAAACCAAGAAATAATACAAAGATGAAGCAACAGAAAACATCATTTTAGCACCAAACTATTCCACTGTGTAATTGTCTTCATCATTTGACATGATCTGCTATGACCCATATATATTCTTATGTATGTATTCAACATCAGATTCTCACACTAGTTGTTCTAAACACAAAGTTTCAGAAGTGATCTTGTAAGTCCTACATAAAAAAGTAAAAGATTTAAAAAGTTCTCTGCAGTCCAAATAAACTTATGTCATTTAATCAGTTACTCTCTTACGAGCAGCATTTTTCACCAAAGAACTGAAAGTTGGTGACTTGGAACTCCTCAATCAAGAAGAGTTAATTTTCTTTTAGCTTCTTTCCTATCACTGTCACTTCCTCAATAAAATAAGATTGAATATTTTGGAAATCTTAACTGTTGACTACCTATATAGAGAGAAGTAATGCTTTAGCTAAACCATTTTCTAAGGTAATAACAATGAAAAATACTAATATACTATTTATTATAAGCCAGAATTGTTAAAAAAAAAAAGCTTTACATGATTTATTCAACTATGAGGATGTATTTTATTGTTATCCCCCATTATTTCATTGATGAGAAAACTGAGGCACAGAGGCACTCATGAAATGGCTCAGTGTCACATAGATACAAGAGCTAGTAGAGAAACTGAGGCTGTTTCACTTCACATTCTTAGATCCTATTGAAAAATGAGCGTGTGTGTGTGTGTATGTGTGTGTGTTTGTGTTAGTGTTTTTTGCAGCTGTGAATAAAATACCTGACCAAAAAAAAATTAGAGGAGGAAAATTTATTTGGGGGTTCAGTCCATAGAAGGTCGGCTCCATAACTTGGGGCTCGAGGTGAGGCAGTACATCATGGCCGAACAGTGTGACAGAGGGAAGCAGCTCAGGACATCACATCAGGAAGCAGAGAGCTCTGTCCCAAAGGCACACCCCAGGAACTCACCTTCTCTAGCTACATCCTACCTGCCTATTATTACCACCAAATTAATCCCTATCAGGGGACTAATGTGGTGATTAAGTTAAATCTCATCACTCAATCATTTTGCTTCTAAACTTTTTTTGCATTGTCTCATATATGAGCTTTTGGAGGACACCATATATCTAAATCATAACAGTGTGTGTGTTTGTGTGTGTGTTGGAGAGAGAAATAAAAACTGAAAATGATCAGAGGTTTTGTGTAATTATTGAAAAATGAAAGGAAAAATAAAACAAAAGAACCACATACCTAAATTTATGATCCTAAATATTGCCTGTATGTGACAGAATCTTGTAATTTTAAAACTCCATGTGTGTCTCCCTGGGAAGGAGATAAGGAAACACTATCATGATCACACACAAATTTTTCAAGGATTACTACTTCCTAGCTACTAGGAAATTTGCTAAGAATAAGGAAATTTGCAAGTGCCTACTCTAAAATGGCTTATAAACCTAGTAGAAGCCAATTCCACAACCTGAATTCCAGAGTCTGGCAAAACCTGCTAAATGTCAAGGGGAAAACAGAATTTAGTTTCTGCAAAACTGTAATGATTAAGAAAAGCCTCATAGGGAGGTGGGTCAGGCTGAGGCTACAGAGCCAAGAACTCACTTGGGGATGTTAATCCATCAAGAACTTTGCAGGGTAGCCCCTTTTCAGAGTAGCTAACACAAAGCCCAGAGAAGCAAGCTCCAAGAAAGAAGCCAGCACCAAGGAGAGAGCCAGACAGACCTGCCAGCCAAATGAGAGCGCCTCAACCCCACGGCGCCTTGGCATTGTACCATCAACAACACTGACTGCTGCTAGTAAAAAGCTCAGGAAACCCCATCAGACCCCTGAGAAAGACAAGTGGCTTCTTTCCAAGAGAGCTCAGGATGTAGTTCTTATGTCACCCCTACGTAGGAAACATGAATTCTCCCAGACAGTAATAGTCTCCCTGTGGTGTGTAATCTTGTTTGCAACTTAAAATTGATAATGAAAAAGCCATTGTCTTGAACCTTTACTATAAATGTAAAAGAATGGAAACAGTTCCATGGAACACTGCTGTTGATTTTAGCAAATCCTTCAGCAGAAGGCTTGCTCAATCTTCCTGTTGCTTGGCATGGCTCACTCTATAAGAAAAACAAAAATTCCATTCCCATAAAACCAGTGAAAACCACAAGAAAGACAAAAGTGGAAAATAAAAACTGTGTGTGTATTTAAACGTTAATACTGAAATGAGGCATTTTCAAAAAAAGAAAAGAAAAAAAAAAGAACTAAAAGAGAGAAGAGGAGTCTGATTGAAACCAGACACACAAACGCACACACACAATGGCATCTTGATCATCACTTACCCAAGCAGAATTACATAAACATTATTCAAAGATGTTTTGCCAAATCCATGGATTATTCTCATAAGTGCATAGTGGATCAAATTAGAAAAAAAATCATCATGTAAATTCATGATGTCTGGTGAGAATCCAGAGAACATCTAGACAGAATAGTAACAAGGGTGGGAAAATGCAAAGTAAGTAAAGGAAGGATGGGCTGATGTTCTCTCAGACTCTGTTGCTCAAACTCCCTTGCAACTTTGTCAACCTGAGCTTACAAACCCTGTATCTAAACATTTGATTTACAGTAACATGAGAGGATGGTATTGCATAAATGTTACAGTATCTTCCCACACTACTTAAGTAACTGGAGTTGATTTTTTTTTTTAAGTTCATGTACTGCTCAATTATTTTGCATGTAGAGAATCAGACATAGTTCACTGGAACACACTAGTGCTATTGTCAACAACAAGACTGCAGTATATTAACTTCTATTTAGACATTCAGCTAGTGATTTTTCCAGTGCCTATAAAAAGAAGTCTGTATATCAAATGAGGTTCTGAAAAATGCACTATTAGCCAAGAAAAAAAATTAAATGTGGGTTTGTGAAGCACTCTTTAAACCTGAGGTAAGTTTAAACCTTTTTCTTCTGTTGAGGTATATAGTTGGAGTATAGAAAGCAGATAGGAAGATACAACAACTATTAAGCACTTCCTGCTTGCATACTGAACAAGAAAGCATGTTTTCTCTGTGTATACAAATATATTAAAGATTCTAATGCAAGTGCTAAGAAGTTTTGAAATATAAATGTTTTAAAAATTCATCAAATTCACATTTTTCTAGCACCATCTACCCCACATAATAGATAAAATGAATTGCATCCCATATTCTAGTATTCTAATAAGGCTTTTAAGTCCTGACCTATGAATTACCTAAATGTTTCGTTCTTTCTAATAGTTCTATGTTCACTCATTACAGTTTGAAAAGGCATTTAGAGTCATGATATAGAAAGAAAAAGTATATAATACTTCCTATATATTCACTGACTTATATTAATTAGTAAAAACTTCTTAATGTCAGAGAAACTGAGTGATTTACTGGAAGCAGATTTATCAATTTGCTTATAGATGTGTTACTCCCTAAATATTCTAAACTTCTTGAGGGCAAGGAGTTTATCTTCATCTTTGTAGCCTTCATATTTAACATGCAATAATGTTTACTAACTGATGAATGAATAACTAAGCACTGAGCCTGGGGTTAGAAGAACTGGGTTTGCATTCAGGCTTTGCCTCCTGATTAACCATCTTACCTGAATATTTGGGGTAATTTTAGGGAAATTATGTAATCTATCTCAATCTACTTTTCATATCTATGGCACCAAGATATTAATGCTGACTTATTTATTTTATACAGTTCATACAAAGTGATTACCCTTTTCTTGTAAGTACTTCTAAATTTCAGGCAATTTTCTTTAAAAATTGACAATTCTTACTGATATCACTATTGTCCTCAGATGTTTGTTGGATTATAATTGTGTAATGTATCTAGAAAGATAATTTTGAAACTTGTTGGACAGGTAAGACATACACATAAAGACACAGTGGTACATAATTGAACAGTCTTAGGATCGAATAATACAAACACAATAAGTGGCACAGAATTTCAAAGCATAGAACCCTTGCAGTATATTCTGGAAACGTGTTTTTGGAAGTGCTAGAAGGTCGATTGGGCCTCAAGTGAGTATGGATTCTGAAAAAAATTAAGAACATAAAAGATATTTTTGACAGGGAAAGTGGTAAGAATACAGAAATCTAGGGATCATCACAATGTGTTATGAACTATGAGCACCAACTTGAATAGACTTTGGATGATTTGTATGTGGTAGTCTCAAAACTGTGTTATAATCAGAAATACTGGAAAAGCAAGTAGGGTCAGAATATGGAAAGGGCCTGAAGGCTAAGCTAAAGATGTACTAAACTGTAATAATGGGCATTCAGATTTTCTGAGTATGTATGTGAATAATATAACAAAATTTATTTTTCATGACCACATGGAAGAGAGAATACAGAAGCAATGCCAGTCACTAGAGTCAGGAATGGGATGATATGAGCATGACAGAGGGAATGTAGTTAGAGTAATTAATAGAGTTAAGAAACATATATATATATCTTTAGTTTAGGGTTGTTAGTTCCTTCTGAGATCTTTGAGAGAGAATTTGTCTCTTTCCTATGTTCTGGTAGTTTGTTGGCAATCTTTGGCATTCTTTGCCTTGTGGATACATCACCCTGATCTTTGCCTTCATCTTTACACTGCATTCTCCTATGTACATGCATGTCTTTGTATCTAAATTTCTACTATTTGCAGGCACACTCATATTGTATTGGAAACCACTTTAGTGATTTTATCTTAACTTGATCATCTGCAAAGCCCCTCTTTTCTAATAAGGTTGTGTTCACAGATATAGAGGCTAGATCTCAACATCCTTTGGGGAAACACAACTCAACATATAACAGCATCTAATAACTTTCCATGTTATAGAAAGAGTTGGAAATGAAATACTTCTCATGCTCCCAAAGTAATCCATAGATACAGACAACATTCAGCTTTCCTGCTAACTTCATTAGCATCCATTCATGAATTGAGTCTCATTGTCCAAATAATTGCTTGGGTTAATTCCATAGAAAAGAGAGTAGGGCCCAAAGTAAAGAATGGCACCCTGGATGAAATCCATTTACTTCTACAGGGTTAAAGGAAGAGGTCACAGCATGTGAAGATGGTATTTTTTGTTTTGTAATGTCAGACACACACAATTCCACAGCCACTCAAGTTATACTGCTTTCAATATCAAAGATTGATATGAATTACACGTTGTGTCTGACCACAAAGAACAAAATGACTCCAGCTTCTTGTGTACCGTGTGGACACCCTTGATTTCCTTCACAGTTTTTACAGATAAAAGATACAACATTACAATTGAATGTGTTTCATGATTGCATGTGGTAATAGGAATCTAAGTTATCATCTTTCAGAAGCCACAAATGACCACCACAGAAAAATAGTTTGGCAGGGTTATTATCCGAGCAATCCAAGTAGTTATATGTGAACCATGGAGTTTTATGCATAATAGTCCTTTCTGGCTTAATGGCTAACTGTTGTCTTTTCTGCTTAGGCAAGCAGGTTGTTTATGGGACCCTTAATGGACACCCCCATAACTTAATCTGAAATAGACAATTTATAGGGTTCTTAAAATACAAAATCTGAGAAAACTTATTTTAATCCTTTAAAGTAATTGAAATAATATGGCTTATATTTGCAAAAGGTAAGTTCTTTGATGAAATCATTGGATAAATACTACCTCATCATTTCCTGTCAATGTCAGAGGAAAATCAAAGTCAATGAGCTTAGACACCCACTCTACTACAATGTGCTTTTACAGAAGAACAATACAGAGGTCAAGTAGAAAGGTTATGAGTTTTAGTGACAAGTTGCCCTGAATTTGAATTCTGGATTAGCCATTTGCTCAGTTGTGTGATCTCATAGCTATTCTCTACTCAAAAGTAAAGAAAATGCCTCATGAGGACTAAATAACATAAGATTTGGTTTAGATATGAAGTGTCCCCCAAGTATTCCTGTTAATACCATTAATAAAGGGACATTCAGAGGTAAAATGATTGGATTATGAGAGCTGTGACCTAATCAGTTCACCTGAGTTTGAATGGACTGCCAGAGGGTAAGACTGGACAGGTGGGGCATGGCTGGAGGACGTAGTTCACTGGGAGCAGGCCCTGGAAGAGCACATTTCCCTCATGGGGCAGAGTGCCACACCAGGCAGAGTCCTATACAGAGTGACTAGAGGTAGAACCCAGCAGGGAGTTTGGGAATACATGTTGTGCTTTCAGGTTATCCCCGTTTAAGGCTGGGGTTTTTCTTTACTTGCACTAACCAATCATCGGCTAAGGCAGCAGGGAGCAGTGGAACAGGAATGCAAGGAGATCTGAATGCACCCCCTCGTTGTTCATATCAAATACATCCTGCAAAGTTTAGCAGAAAACTTTTTCCGCATATACTGCTACTACATATATACTGAAGAAATGCCCACAGTGCAGAATGGAATACACATACAGACAAGGACTTCAGTCCTTCCATTTCTACATTTTCAACTTCTATTTCTAAATTAGAAATTTAGAAAATTGAAGCATATTTTCTAATATTGGATCTTGGAAAAGCAGCCAGAGTTCCTAATACATAAATAACACTCTTAATTCCTCTTAAAATTTAAAAAAAAAAATCTTCAACAGGAATTATAATATCTTTTAACAATAGTCATGGAAAAAAATAACAGATAGTGCCAAAACATTAAGAGAAAACTAATGCAATTTACTGAGTGTGCAGAAACAATATTAGACTATTGTCATTATATAATTTATCCCTTCACTAAGTATTGAAATGACTTGTTGAATCATCTAAAATTTATGTCATATACATTTTGTAGGCAAAAGGATATAATTTATTACTAATGCAACAGTTAAAGTTAAAAAAGATTTATATTTCACAAGTTCTTATAACCCATTTATTTTATTTTTGGCAAAAACTTAAATTTATCAGGAACTTCTTTAAACTCCTTGTTAAAACTTGATCTCTAACATACCATCTTAGTTTGTGAACATAATTAATTCTTAAGGCTGGGTTTTTGTCTTACTTATTTTGTTCCAAAAATAGAATAACTTTCTTGATAATTAAGAAGCCAATCACCCTTACAGTTGTCAAAGTTGATGTTTTATAATATTTTGAAATTCCAGCAGCCCCCAAACAAGAAAACTGGAATGAAAGGTAATAAAACCTGTGTATACAGAGATATTTTCACTTTAGAAAAGATGTGCAGGACTTCATTATCTCTTCCATTATGTGTCCTGTGTTTCCCCTCTTCTGCTTCCTGTTTTCCTTTTAGTTCAGGATTTACATGCATAACCTGCCCCCCCAGATTCCTATAATGAACCATAACAGGTGATAATGCCCATCATTCTCATTTCCAATGCTTCTTAATGTTGCCACCACATTAATCTTTCCTAAATATGGCTGCAAACAACTTTCCCTTGCCCTTGAACTAAAACCTTCAATGGCTCCCCATTGCTTACTCTCTCATACTTAATATTTTCTATTAGGATACCATTTCACCTACTTTTTAAGATTTACTCTCCATTTCCTATTATCCCAATTAATTTAATGAGCTTGCATAAATAAATTTCTGTTTTTATCATCTCTCTGCCTTGGACCTCCCCAAATCACCTCCATTCTGATTATTGCCCATTGAAACCATATCTAGCTAGTAAAAGTGCAAAATGTAATTTTTTCTGAGTGTGGTGATTTTTATTGTCATCTTAAAACTTTTTCTATACTTTGTTTTCTATAGAGTATATTTTAGTATTCAGGATGAAACAAGAAATACAGAAAATATCAGTCTTTTACAGCTGACTCCTCTTACCACCTTCCTGAAGTTGTCACTCCCCATCTCAAGCAGACCTCTCCATTCTGTCCCCTTCTCACACACCTGTGCCCTCCACCTCCTGTACCCCTAGACTCTTTTCTTTTTTCATATTGTGTTTCACTGAATATGCATTGCATTCCATCAGTGGAAGGTGACCTTCTTCAGGGTTTTCTTTTACTATCAGGCTTGATTTATTCTAACTGTATAACATTTAACTCTCAGGTTGTTTTTTAGCTAAGTGAGACTAAAAGAGAAGATTCTCAGAAGGCTCTTGATTTATATCATTTCCAGAAAATAGCTTTACAAATGTAACATTTTTCCTCTAGTGAAAGCATAAATCAAGCAAGGAATATCAAGTCTTCCAGAAAGAAATATACTAATGTTGGACTCAGGCATCAGACCACTTACCAGATTCTACTACTTCCTCACTCTGCAATACTGAACCAATTACTTAAATTTTTGATACCTGATTTTTCATCTGCAAAATAAAGATGGCATTAGCACCAATTATTTAGAGTTATAGTGAGAATTAAATAAGCTGATACACTTAAAGCACTTAGCCCAGTACCTGTCAAGTGGTAAATTTCCATAAGTACTAGCTGTTACTACTAGGAAATAAACTCACTTTATGTCATTGAGCATATATTACAGACTATCAGATGAAGGAGGAACATTAACACTAACCAGAGTAGGATATTGAAGTTTACATAATTGGGGCAAATTGTAACATTCATAAATATGCAAATTATTATTTTTTTATAAAAGAAAAAGAAAAAAAATTCAGTGTTTTGTGCAACTTGAGCATTTGATTAACCACCATCCTCTTTAAAAAGTTAACAGTTATGTGCATGGTTCTTTAATCCTCCCAAATTAGAATACCTTTATTAACTTTGCTGATTATAAATACAATAAATATCATTATAAAATAATTTAACAATACAAAAATGTATAGAGTAGTACATAAAATATAACAACCTAAGCATATGTGTATATGTGTGTATGTATCTGTATATGTATATACATATACTTATACATATTTATATATACACATATATAAACTTAAAAACAATTCCTAACATATTTTTCCAGCCATTTCCTATTTTTCTCTTTTAGCTAATTATATATCATCAACCCATCTGTCTGTGTCAATATAAATGGATATATTTCAGTCCTTTTAATGGCTGTATATTCATTCATTGAATAAAAGATCAATATTTTACTGATGAACACTTAAGCATTATCCAGCTGTTTACTGTAATAAATAATGCAATAACTATCCTTTCTCTCAGATTTTTGGCACATTTCCCAATTAATTCCTTGGTATAGACCTTAATATTGGATTTGATATATCAAAAGGTATATACACCTAAAATGTTAATTATCAAGTCAAATTGCCTTTTTAGAAAATTGTGTCTATATGTACCTCTAGCAACAGTATAAGGAAGTCTACATTTTACCCATGTTTGGTTACATTGGATATTATCATTTTTATCCATTTTATAAATGTGGTTATTAGTTAATCTTCTATTTTAATGAATCATCTGCATTTTTTCTATTGTGAAATGGGTAACAAAGTTTCTGTTCCTTTATCAAGACATTAACCCCCAAAGAGAAAAGACTGAATTTATTAGTTTCTCTAGGTATATTAACTTTGTTATTAATTCTATGTTCAACATCACACAGGCATTATAATGTATTTACATTTATTTTCCATTTAGCTTTTTAAAAATTTTACTAGAGCACAGTGATGTCTCTTTTCCTTTGGTACTACTATCTTCTAAGTCTCTTGACTCTCTCACAATAATTATGACAAAGAAACCCTAAAAACATGGATTCTATATCTCAGTTATAATACGGTTAATACAAAAGAACAGTCTCTTCTCATTAACAATCATAGTCATGTAAGGCTGGAATATTGCTAAGGAAATTCTCATTGAATCTTATATTTAGAGAATATTCCGTTTCTATTTGTAATGAGTCATACAAACACAACTTTTGTTAGGACACAGGCTTAAAGAGTTAGTAATGTTTTAAAAACAGCTGTCAAACTCATGTGAAACACCTGGTTAGATGTGAATATTTTTGCTTGAATAATTCTAACGTTAGTACTGCACAAATATTAGAAAGTATAAACTTTTGTCTAAAAATTACCACTATATTAAGGCAAAATAATCATGGGTGATCTGTTTTTAAATTTAAGACATATATTTTTAGTTAATTTTTATATATTTATTTCTTATTTGGGAATAACATATTCATTATGGGTAGAAAAGTAGGAGCCATGGATTCTATTGGTGACTCTATTAGTTAATTGCAAACTCACTGGATCCCAGGGATTTTTTTTTCCATCTCCTTAATGAGAGAATTAAATTACATGTTCTCAAAGGCCTATCCAGTATTACAATGTTGCAATTGTGAGGCCATAATAACATGATGATACTGGGGTACATATAGTATCTAGCAATAAAATTGGATGTAATCTAGATTGAAATGAAAAGCTTGGACCAGAAAGAACAGATTCATGCTGTAAGGTTTTTTATTTGTTTGTTTTGTTTTGTTTTGCTTTGCTTAAAAAAAAAAAAATTTGAAATCTTTAAAACCAAAATTGTTTCTATTAAAAGAACTAGAGCAGGGCTGGGGTTGTAGCTCAGTGGTAAAGCGCTTGTCTACCATGTGTGAGGCACTGGGTTCCATTCTCAGCACCACATATAAATAAATAAAATAAAACCCATTGAAAACTAAAAAAAGAAAAAAAAAGAAAGAAAGAAAAAGAAAATAAAAGGACTGGAGGAAGGCAGAAGATTTGAAGATTTTCATTTATGCTTCCCTCAACTAATGTATTCTTTTTCTAGTTTATTCACATATATTACCTTTTTTTAAAATGTCAGCTGAGGTTATTGGGATGGTCAAATTACAATTTCTTTCTTTTGTTCTTCACATACTTCTATATTTGAAATAAAATAAAACATATCTTTTCACTGAGAGATTTATATGCATGGAAAAAGTAGGGACATTCACTGGGGTGGTTTGGTGCTAAGACGCCTAGAATGAAACCTGAGAACTGAGACTCCTCCAACACACTCTCTGACCTCATCCTTCAACTCAGCTGCATCATTGTTAGCACTTTGGCTGCACAGAAGTTTGCATTTCCTGTTCTTGGGAGGCGTATCAGAGAACAAACGGATTTTTCAAAAAATGTGATAAACCCCATGTTCAACATTTTAACAATTTTTTTTTAACTGAATCTGTTCATACAAATGGCATATAAATATTTATTTATTTATTTAGAGACTTGAAGGACAAGTAGAGATGACAGTTTCCCCTTTCATGGTACGTTCTTCCCTTGTCAGCAAGTTCCCTGTTAGGGTTTGCCAGTGGAGAATCTGGTAGGCAGGAGGAGCAGGGACGGGACTGGAGCCTTCCTGAGAGCTACTCTCACTGTGTGCCCCCTGGGGAGCCCCTTCCCCTTGACAGGGTACTTGGTTCTGGTGTTTCTTTTTCTTTCTAGAAGCCAGGCTCATCATGTCCATTCAGACACCAGCAGCAGCAGCAGCAGCAGGGGAAGACTGAGCTTCTACCTCCTTCCCCCTCTCACCACTTCAGGCAGCACTGAGTCCATGAGATTCTCCTGACAAGCTGTCAAGTTCTGTGAACTCAGCTGAACTCACACCTCCTCTTGGTTCTCCTCCAGCAGTTTCTGACTTTGGCCACTCTCTCTGTTTTATCTCCTGAACCTATTTTACCCATTTATATTAAATCCCATGAAATGCTTAGTGTGATTTTAATTTTCCTTGCTGGATTTCTGAGGGGAAAGAAGAGGTTCAGACTTACCTGCTGAATGAAGGGACTGTAGGACATCATCTTTCAAGTCTATCAGGCAGTTAGAAATCCCAGAGCTCAGAAAAGATGTTAAGACTACTGCTGGGCAAGGTGGCACAGGTCCACAATCCCAGGGATTTGGAAGTCTGAGGGAGGAGATCACAAGTTCAAGGTCGGTGTTGGCCACTTGTGAGACTGTCTCAAAATAAACAAATAAAAAGCACTGCGGATATAGTTCAGTGGTAAAGTGTTCCTGGGTTCAATCCCCAGGATAAAAAAAAAAAAAAGATGTTAAGACCAGAAGTAGCATGATCTCTTTCCTCATTTACATAAAACTGTGGTTGAAATTAACAACCACAGCTGATTTTAAATTTTCTGATATACATGACTGTATATGTATGTATGTATGTGTACACACACATTTATATATATGTGTGTAAAATAGTAGTTTCAGCCACAAGATGACCTGAACATCTGACTTTCTCCTGGATATCTTAAGTTATGGAGCAATCAGGAAACTATAAAAATTCACAGAAAAACTGTCAAGCTTTATGCTCTCAAACCAGAAATTTTATGTGATAAAGTGGCCTACAAATTTTTAGAGGGGTGATAGAAGTAGAAATGTGTCTATTATTTTGGTGACTGGAGTAAAATCGAAGTGAAGATGTTCAGTGCTATACTATCCCAAACAGAAGAGCATGGAGTGGATAAGCAGACGTCCATTATCACTCCATGAGTGCCTCTCTTTCTTCGCTTGTTGTCACAAAAGGAAATCTAAATACCACTGAAGAGTTTTAGACATTGGGCTAAAGTCTTTTTAGATCTTGAGAATGGAAGACCAAGAACAAGGCTGAAAAAATAAAACACTCCAAAAGCCATATCATAAAATTATTAAGTCATCAAAAACTTTCCAGCACACTCAAGACCTCAATTCCTTTCAGATTGTCCGTCATCCAGTTGAAGAGGTCACTGGAGCTAATGAGCTGATATGAGATGGTACTTTTGAAAAAGATACTGCTTTTGGGAAAGACTTACTCGTGCCTTTGAAGGTGATAAGTTCAAGGGACACCTAACTAAGACACTCCAAAGATTTCATAGTGGTTTAAATGTAGTCAAACAGGTGTGAAATACACTAATAAGTGCTCTTAAGTCAGACTTCTTCGGTCTGGTATTTACAGGTTTAAAGTAGAAAAAAAAAAAAAAACTCCTTCAAATTCAACAAAACGTGAGACAGAATCAAGAGAAGTGTATAGAAAACCAGCCTGAGCATCAGTTTAATGTTGGTAATGTGTTAAAAGGATGAAAGAGCACATTATACAGTTTCAACAGATTTTCTTTTTCAAAAAAGTTTTTTTTTTTTTTTTTGGTTTGACTCTAAGCTTCCTCCATTCTGTCTCCTCTATTGCTTCAGAGTCATTTGTTTGGCAGGGAATATTTCAAGTATTTTATTTTATTATGAGACAAATTCTGTCAGATTATCTTAAAGATTCTGAATTCACATGCCATTTTCCATTGGTTCTGCTTCTTAAAATATGACCAATTCTATTACATATTAGAATTAAAATATACTCAGCTATAGACAGAATGTATAAACCCAATCTTGTAGTAGTTTAAACTTGAGTTTTGAGATGTTACAAAATTTTTTGATTTTACATTTTATTGATTTTCTAAGAGTGAATTTTTTTGGATTTTTTTTTTTTTTTTTTTTTTGGTACCAGGAATTGAGCTCAGGGCACTTACCAGTGAGCCATATTCCCAGTCCTTATTCCCAGTCTTTTTGTATTTTATTTAGAGACAGGGTCTCGATAAGTGGCTTAGAGCCTCACTAAATTGCTGAGGCTGTCTTTGAATTTGGGATTCTCTTACCTTAGCCTCCCGAGCTGCTGGGATTACAGGCACGTGCCACCTAACCCAGCTTAAGTCTGAATGTTTAATTTAATACTACAAGCTTCTTCCATTTCCCTTATTTATTTATTTATGATGCTGGGGCTCAAATCCAGTGCCTGATGCATGCTAGGCAAGCACTCTATCACTAAGCTACATCCCCTGTGGTGGTGTTATTACTGTTGTGGTTTTTATTGTTGTTGTTCTTTGTTATGCAAACTAAGAATAGAAACTTCAAGAACAACATTCTTATTTTAAGTATGAAGTTACTATGGTCTGAATTTCTGTCCTTTCAATACTTGTATTTTGAAACCTGACCCCAAGGTGATAATATTAAGAAGTGGGCCTAGCCAGGTGCAGTGGTGCACGCCTGTGATCCCAGTAGCTCTGGAAGTTGAGGTAGGAGAATCAAGAGTTCAAAGCCAACATCAACAACTTAGGGAGGTCCTAAGCAACTAAGTGAGAACCTGTCTCTAAATAAAATATTTTTAAAAAGGGTTGGGGATGTGACTCAGTGGTTAATCCCCTCTGGATTCAATCCCCAGTACCAAAAAAAAAAAAAAAAAAAAAGAGAGAGAGAGAGAGAGAGAGAGAAGTGGGGCCTTAAGGAGGCTGTTATAAATGGGTTGGAAAAGTGTCCTTATAAAGAGGTTTTAGGAAGGCTGTTTGCCCCTTTCATTAGGTGAGGACGTCATCAGAAGATACCATCTAGGAACAGGCCTTTATCGGAGATAAAATCTAGTGGCATTGTGATCTTGGATTCTCTAGTCTCCAGAACTATAAAAAATAGATTTCTATTATTTATAAACAACTTAGACTAAGGTATTTTGTTATATTGACAGGGATGAACTGAGATAAATTTGTACAGGGAAGTGGGGTGCTGTTGTAACGAATACCTAAAATGTGGAAGCCGCTCCAGAACCAGGTGATGGGCAGAGTCTGGAAAAGGTTGAAGAAGCAGTTCTTCAAAGCAGTTGCCACAAGCCCTCATTTCACCAAATCATTCCTGAGTCTCTTCACAGCAACCAGGGACTTTAAAAAGCCTAAACTACTTCTTCAGTACCCAGTCACAGTTTTGCATTTTAAATTCCTGGCTCAGAAGCAATGAGTTTTTTAAAAAAAATTATATATGACAGCAGAATGCATTACAGTTCTTATTACACACACAGAGCACAATTTTTCATATCTTTGGTTGTATACACAGTATATTCACACCAATTTGTGTCTTTATACCTGTACTTTGGATAATAATGATCATCACATTCCACCATCAGTAATAACCCCATGCCCCTCTCCCTTCCCCTCCAACTCCTCTGCCCTATCTGGATTTCATCTATTCCTCCCATGCTCCCACTCCCTATCCCACTATGAATCAGACTCCTTATATCAAAGAAAACATTTGGCATTTGTTTTTATGGAATTGGCTAACTCCAGTTAGCATTATCTTCTCTAATTCCATTTATTTACCTGCAAATGCCATGATTTTATTCTCTTTTATTGCTGAGTAATATTCCATTGTGTATATATGCCACATTTTTTATCCAGTCATCTGTTGAAGGGCATTCAGGTTGGTTCCACAGTTTAGCTACCCAAAGAACTTAAAAATAGCATACTACAGGGACACAGGGTTTTGTTGGGAACATTGAAAAATAACAATAGAGTTCACTTCAGGGTGTTGTAATGAACATGTATTGAAATTGTAGGTGTTTGGTGCTTCTCAGTATCTACTAGGGGACATTGGTAACACTCAGCTGAATTATTATTTCAGTCTTTTTTTCCTATATTTAATGATTTGGCCATTGTGCCGTTTTGCTGGTGTGTACCTTGAACATCCTAATGCCTTTTCTGAGATTGCTAGTAAATTATTGCCTTGTATAAAACAAGTTCGACCATGACTTGAAGAGTTGTACATGAAATAAATAAAAGTTGGCTTCAGCAACCACAGGGAGACAAAAAGAGTAATTTAAGAGAAGATAATGTTTACACAGAATATGTTTAATTCACGGACTAGGAAAGAATTTAAAGAATGTTATAAAATCTAATCCTAAAAGGGAAAACAACTAAGATAAGTGCAAAGATATATATTTTTTTCTTATTCATCTACAGCTTTACCAAACAATTCATTATGGAATTTGTCTTGGCTTGCATACATCCTGGTAAAATAAAATAAAAAAATCCAATGTAAATTTGCTAATAAACCAGACACAGCAAGACTGTGGATTCAAGACTAAAGCGCAGCAGTGTGATGGGCTTCTGCTGGAAAAAGTTGACAGCAATTAGAAAAACAAATTTCACCATGGTTTCCCCTGGAGACTTCTTTTTTCTTTTGTGTTACAGTAATAATTCCTAATGGAAACTGGTCTTTTGGCCATAGGATTTTTGACTCACAAATTCGTAAATGCAATTTTAATATCCTCATTCCTTTATTTTGCTTTCTCTAATCATTTTATTTTTGTTCAAATACTGTCGTTCTCATGCCAGGAGCGGTGACACAGCCTGTAATTCCAGTGACTTGGGAGGCAAATTCAAAGCCAGTACGATGGCAAATTCAAAGCCAGTCTCAGCAACTTAGTAAGGCTCTAAGCAATTTAGCAAGACCTTGTCTTAGACTGAAAAATTTTAAAAAGGGTTAAGGATGTGGCTCAGTGGCTAAGTGCCCCTGGGTACAATCCCCAGTCCTTCCACTGCCCCCCCCCCCAAAAAAAACCCTACCTCTCATTATCAATTAACAATTTTTCATTTATCTTCACAACAGTGAATGATTTTTACATCTTAAATATAATTCTGTCATTTGCATTTTACCTACAGTTAGTGATTCTTTTATTAAATCATTTACAGACTGAGCAACTCCAACATAAAGCATTTGTGAGTCCAGGAGTTACAAACCCACGTCAGCTCTCCAGCTAACACAGGGCTCTGTGCCTCCCTCACTTGCCTCTCTATGTAGGAAATACAAGCATAAAATACCAGGAGGAAAATGAGGGCCTCAGTTAGCCCAGAGATCTCAGATCCATTGGTAAAGTTCTCGTCTTAGAAAAGTGCGCTGGTGAAGCTCTACCCTCTACTTTTTCAGAATCCTGGCTCCTCAATTGATCATGAAGGTTCCTGTGAGGAACACAGCACAATCGGCCCTTCATAGTTTCCGTGGTTCTGAATCTGCTGATTCAACCAACTAGGGAGAGGAAGTCAGAGGAAAAAAAATTGTATCGGTATGGAATATGCACAAAATTTGTGTTTTCTTATTATTATTCCCTAAACAAAATGGCATAGCAACTATTTATGTAGTATTTACATTGTATTAGGTAGTATAAGTAATCTAGAGCTAATTAAAAATATGTTGGAGGATGTGTGTAGGTTATATATAAGTACTAGGCCTTTTTAAATGAAGAGATATGAGCAGCCATAGATTCTGGTATCTGTAGGGGTCCTAATTAAGAAAACAAACAGAAGTTCTAGTCCCCTGCAGATACTCTGGGATGACTGTAATTACTTGTCACAGTAAATTGCAATCCTTGAACTTTATTTTTTAGACTTTATTTTTAGTGGCTTTACTCAGATCATTTCAAGGATTCTATAATTCTCTATCTTTTTAACCTGGACACTTAGACTCAGCTGTCTGATGGAATGGTTTAGTCAAAGCACCTTGAATAATACATGGAATACTGGAGATTACCAACAGTTGTTAATTTTCTTACCCTTTTTCTAGAGTGAGAAAGTTAATACACATTGCTCACTTGGTTAATGCAAATCTAATGAATTTTTTGTGTCTTGAAACGGGAAAGAGCTAAATACATGCTCAGTCTTTCAGAGGAAAAAGGAAGCTTTCTAATTCCTGAGCCATGAATTTCCCATTAAGGTTTTAATTCTTTAATCCATAGAGGAAGCCATGGCTGGCTAATAATATAATAGTAAGTTTACTTATAAATCTTTTGAAGAATATATTGAGTATATAATAAAGGTACAGTCATATTTTAGAAGTAAAATGAGAACTTGTTTTATGAATAATATCCTGTAGTGACATGAGATTTTTAAAAATGAACAATTGCTTTTATTATCCCTTTATTAATTTTCAGGCAGACCTTGGGGTTAAATTGGTTAGATATAGTCTGTAGGACCATCTTATGAAAAATAAAAGGGTAGAACTTGTGTTTTCATCATTGCTATTTCAGGAACCACTAAGATTTCAAAGGTTTATTATTTAAATCTTCTTGTCTTTGTTTCCACAGAGTAGCAAAGTTATATCAGAAAACAGTGAAAGAAGCTGGGCATGGCAGCACACACCTGTAATCCCAGCAGCTTCAGAGGTTGAGGCAGGAGGATCATGAGTTCAAAGCTAGCCTCAGCAATTTAGTGAGGCTCTAAGCAACAAAATGAGGCCCTGTCTCTAAATAAAATACAAAAATGGGCTCAGGATGTGGCTCAGTGGTTAAGGGCCACTGGGTTTAATCCCCACTACTTCTCATTTTACCACTGTGTTTTGAAAATGAATAATTGAAAGAATCATCTTTCTTTCTCTTATTTTTTTTGGAAATGAGCTGGTGCTTTTAGAACTAACAAAATATTGACATTAAAATGAAAAAAAAATACTATTGGAAAGCCTCATGTGAGAATGAAGTTAGGTGAAATTATAGAATATATAATTTTTTATATTCTATATTCTATAATATATATATTATATCACACACACACACACACACACACATATATATAAAACATAGGGAAAGAAGATTCTGTTAAAAACTAGTATTTTTGTTTCAGGTAACTTTGCTATGAAGGGGAAATTTTATTCATAATTCTCAGCCCACAGAATGTATAAAATTAACAATTAAATGAAGAACTAAAATGAAAAAAAAATGTTAAAAATATATCTTGATAAATTGCTCCTTCCCCCTGTAGAACTTGCAAAATCTCATTCTGAAAGCATAGGGTTAGTCTTCCTTGGAGGCTGCCCCAGTGCTTTACATCTTATTGAAATTCCCTTCACCCACACCTTCCCTCTTACCCTTTCTTCCTCACTCATATGCTCAGCTGGCAGTGAATATCTTCATGAGAAATTAGTAAAGTAATTAAAGAATACACATAAAAATACAGTAAATACCTGACAGAATAAAAACAATTTCTTTTGTAATTCTAACTTTGAGTCCAGGCATTTCACTGTCAGTTGGACCTTATTTTTGAGCGCCTTGCTGTTCCAAGTGTGGTTCTTGAACCCAGTAACCTCCCATCACCTGCGAACTTGTTAGACATGCAAAACCTCAGGCTCCACCCACACCTACTGGATAAACTTGTAGTTTAACAAGGTCTCCATGCATTTCATATGTTCATTAATTTTTTTTTTAATTTTGTTTTAAAAAAACTCTGCCCTTCCTGCCCAGAAAATGGCATTAAATGTTTCATTCTTATGTTACTTGGGCTTAAGACCAAAATACCAACATATTTTTTTTTTAAATTATATTCTTGGTTTTTAACTTTGAAATTCAAGAACATAACCCTTTCATATTGTTAAAATGATGCTAAGTATTAGCGCCAGACTGAATCGTTCAATGTTTAATTATTTTAATTTTTCCATTTCAAGATTCTGTGCAATGTCCTATACCCATCAGATATCGACCACTGAAGTCACAGAAAATTTGTATCACTAGATTGTCCCAGTTTTGTCCTTCATACCACTATGGGACAGGGGCGGAAAGTTTAGGTTTTTAAAATCTCCCTCTTCATTTACCTTACCCAATGGCTTTTTCTGAAGACCCCCGATTCTCATTTCCTTTACATTTCCCTAGCTACCAGTACAGTTTTCTCCCTAACAAAGTTCTTGAACTCCATCTACTTTCACTGAACTTTCTAGAATAACACTACCCAGTCTCTTCACAAGAAAACCAGTTCTACACTATATTAAAAAGAATGACTCCCCCAAATGTACCATGGTCAAATGTGTTAGTAAATGCTGAGCTAGATAAAGCACAAGAGGATCTTCCTCAGGACTGGGCCACACTTTAATTACAATAAATGATTCTGTCCAACTGGCTGTATTATGTAACACACCCCATTCAGTACTCCACTGTCTGGGAAAGATGAGAAATTTAAACATAAATATTAAAATTTAACCCCAGCATTCAAGACCTTGATATTTATATTTAATAATGACCAGTAGGCTAGATGTAAGATAAAGTGTTTGCAAACTTTATTTTGACCATAGAAATTTTCTTTTTTCATATAACATTTAACCAAGAATTCTGTAAATATATTTGAGAAAAGCAACCAGGAAAAAAAAAAAAAAAACCACTTTTCTCATATTCTTCTCCTAAGGAACTCGATTAACTTCATACTCTATTACATCAAGTTCAAATGTCTCTCTTTTTCTTTTAGTCTTTCCTAATATGATTCTGCCCTATTGTCCTACCTAGCCAAACCTGTGTCCCTGGCTCTACAACATCAGCCATGTTGTGGGGAAGCACCACTCCCCCAGCATCTTTATACACAGTACAAAGCCCAGCTCTCTCAGGCCTTTGCTCTTGTCATTCTCCCTCCTGGAATGAAACTTTCGGCACACCTCTTGAAACTGAATCCTATTTTAATCCCAGTTTGTTTTCATACTTCTATAATCTTAGATTGGGTTCCCCCAAAATTGACACAATAAAGAGAATTTATGTGACAATGACTTGTTAAGAAGGTCCCGGAAAAACAAGGTAGAAGAGGGGAAGGGACGAGGAAGAGAGCAAGCAGGGCCAACAAGCTTAAGATATGAAGTAAAGAGCCAAGAGGCATCACTTTGGCTCAGCCTCACAGGGGAGTTTTGGGGTCAGGGCTGGTTACATGCTCTAACAATCTCATAGAAAGAATGGGAACCCTGTTCCTTCCTTCTCTCTCTCTCAGTAAAACATGAACCAAGGAGTACTCTACTGATTAGCTACATCCTCTTCCCTTATATGTGTTTATATATGTATATGTGTGTGTGTGTATATATATATATATATATATATACACATATAAATTTTAAGGCAACTTTTCCTTAGTTGCCCAAGATGGCCTTGAATTTACCATTCTCTTGCCTCAGCTCCCCTGAGTCTGATTACAGGTGGGTGCCACCTTGCCCTACATTCCTATCCTTTTTGTAGGTTTTATTTATTTATTTATTTTGACAAGGGCTCTTGCTGTGTTCCTTGGGCTAACCTTGAACTTGCCTCCCCCTCCTGCCTCAGCCTTCCATGTAGCCTTTATTACAGCCACTAGCCTCCCTGCCCTGAAATTTTCTACAAAAGAATAATTTTTGTTTAGGAATTTTGTACTTTTGCTTTCATAGTAAGAAAGCAGAATAAGGCAGGCAATGATTAAGAACTGTCCCTGGTTGGGAGAGAGGGTTCTAAATTCACGTACATCCCCAGCTTCCCTTTCACAAAGAGGCCTGGGGGTTGGCTGCTAGGAATGAAAACTCAGGGGAGACTGTGAATGTGAAACTGGTAAAGAGATTGAGAGAATCAGCTTCAGCTTCACTCACTCTTCTCTAACAGGAAATCTCTCTGTTGGTGGAAGCCTTGATAAACTTGCCACTAGCATTATTTGGTTTTGTACTTACTTACTATCTGTTTCTAAGTCTATTTTTTCCCAAAAAATTCATCAAGATTTTGAGACTTTCCTGAGCAATGTTTCTGCATGATGATCTTCTTGTAACTAGTGTATTCCCCCCCAAATTAATTTATTCCTTTAGGAAAAGTATTCCCACCCAAAAGGTAAACTTTACGTATCAAGAATAGGAGTCTGGCCGGTTATAGTGGCACATACCACTAATTCCAGCAGCTCAGAAGGCTGAAGCAGGAGGAGGATCGGGAGTTGAAAGCCAGCCTCAGCAACAGCAAGGTATTAAGCAACTCAGTGAGATTCTGTCTCTAAATAAAATACAAAAATAGAGCTGGGGATGTGGCTCAGGGATTGAGTGCCTCTGAGTTCAATCCCTGGTTAAAAAACAAAAACAAAACAAAACAGTAGTCTTTTACAGACTTGACTCCAACCCTTTATTATCTGATGGGAGAAGTAAGGCAGCTGTTGGAATTTCAGATTTTAAGGGAAGTTGACTTTGTTTACCACTGAGTAAGAAGCGAACTGGTTGTAGTGAAAGAACTGCTTCATTTCCCTGCCTTGTATTTTGATTGTGATGAAAATTTTCTAGGTTGGAAAAATCAACACAACTATGATATAGGTTGATGTTGTAAAGTGAGCTAATATTACCACTTGGGAACTAGAAGACCTGAGCTGGTAGTTTAGCATCACCACTTGGTGGTCTTGGATGGATTTAAAGCCTCTGGATCTCTTGATCTCTAACATAGACTTGAGGATAATAACAAATTTTCTTTTCTCTGCATTTGTTTTGGGGGTTAAATGATATGATAATGTATAAAAGGACTTTATGGATCATAAAACCCTCTAATGATTCTAACAATCCTCCTAACAGTCCTCCATAGGAGTCGAGACTTATGATACCTTTCCTCACCCATCATAGGATCCCAGCCAGCACTGTTATAACAAAAGTCAGTTTCAAGTGTGAAAACCGTGACAAGTTAATTCAATCAAAATCTTACATGGCACAAAAGTTATTAGGAATGAATGCAGGGAAAACTGCCTATCTTTATGTTTGGAACTGATGAAGAATGGATAGCCATATAGAAATGTGACTGGACAAAAGAGTGTGATCTAATGGGCATAGACTAAACTGGGAAACCCAGCCAGGTCTGTCTGTTTAGATCCTTCTTGGTGCCTCTGTACAGAATTCCTTCTCTCCAGGTATAGGATGGGATCCCTCTGATGGGAGGATCTTGTGCCCTGCTTTTAGGCAAGATAGGTCAGATAGAATTTTCGTTACGGCCAATTCTCAGAAAGGTGGGAGAAGGTTAGTGTGACCTTGATTCTGAGATTCTCCCAATCTCCTTCAGTAAAGTATTTGGGATGCATTTCCTAGGCCCTGACATACAGTATGTAAAACAATAGAATATTTTAAGTTTTTGCTCAAGAGCAAACAATGTTAGAGTCCAGTTTAAAAAGCTCTCAACAAACTCAAGATTATAGGTTGATTTTCATTTATTTGCAATTTTTAGAACTACAAAATGGTTAGCATATAATGGCTGAGTGCAAGATAGATTGCTGCTTAAAAGCTCCGTGTTAGCAATCTAGTAGTTGTTTCAGGCTGCATATTTCAAATTCTATAGCCTTCCCTATGATTTCTTTTTTTTTTAATCATTAAGGTAGCTTTTAGCATGAGAGGCTCAAAATTGCCAATTAATTAAAACTGTTGCCCAGTTCCCTTCAGATGCATGTATAACCCACATCAAGCTCTGCAGCTGAGTGAGTGCAACCCTAGAATATCAATCTCATCTCATAATTGGCTGCACAATGCTATACCTCTGAGTATGCAGTCAGATGAACCAAATGAAAAGCAGAAAGTCTTTGTCTATTTTATTTTACATATAAGTTTATACCACAGTTAATCTTTCAAGAGCTTTTTGAAATTAATATTTGGGGTAAGTATTCTAGGTTTTGGTTTTCTCTTTATACATTAGGAAAATAACATCTTCTCTAGGTAGCCCAGAAAAGACAACAAAATAATGATGCTGGTAATCTAGGCTTTCTGACTCTCTGCCAACCGGTACCAACAGAAAGGAAAGCAGCAAAGACTCTCCAGCAGTCTACAGTGATTGTCCACAGGTACTCAAACACCTCAGAAAGCCTTACTGCTGTTTGTCACTAGTGTTCTATTCTTTTAATAAAAATAAGTTAATATTCTCAGGCTTCATTGGTGGAAATGTGGCTTCACATAGGAAACCCAATTTTCTGCATCTTGAATGTACTATTCAATTTTGGCCAGAGAATCTGATGAGAAGCTACTTTTTAACAAACATTTACGTCATGCCAGAAATGATGGTGCTATGATCTGAATGTGAGGTGGCCCCCAAAAGTTTACGAGTGAGATAATGCAAGAAGGTTCAGAGAAGAAATTATCGTGTTACAAGAGCCTTAACCCAATCAGTGAGTTAATCACCTAATGGGTCCAATTGAGTGGTAACTGAAGGCAGGTGGGGTGTGGCTGGAAGAGGTGGGGCACTGGGAGCATGGCTTTGGGGTAGCTATTTGTGTCTGGTGAGTGGAGTCTCCCTCCATGCTTCCTGATGATCATCTGAGCTGCTTCTATCCACCATACTCTTCTGCCATGATGTTCTGCCTCGCTTGGAGCCCAGAGGAATGGAGCTGACTGTCTATGGACTGAGACCTCTGAAACTGTGAGCCCTTAAATAAACTTTTCCTCCTCTATACTTGTGCCAGTCAGGTCATTTAATCACAGCAACATAAAAAAAAGCTGACTGAAACATAATACTATGTGATTTTTCTCATTTAAACCCTACCTTAAAGTCATAGAAAACGAGGTTTGTAGGTTACAATAATTTTTCAATTCTTCCAGGTTTCCATAGAACAGAACCAGACATGAGTATTATGGTACAAATTCTTTAGTTAAAAAAAAAAAAAAAAAAAAAAAAAAAAAAAAAGGTGCTTCCAGAAGAAACCAGTCAGAAAAGGAGAGAAGCAAATGAAGGAGCAGAGAAGCTTGGTAATGAAGAAATTTCATAGTCTCAGAGAGTAACTTTAGTTTGTTAGCACAGGGCAGCTTTGGAGTGGCCATTAAAGCTCAGGCTTGCTCAACCTGAGCAGAGAACAGCAGCCTTCACCCTCCCCCACTCAACAGTTGTTTGTTAAGGCTCACTCTGGGGACATGTAAATTCTTAAGAACTTCCTACTCTTAGTGTGGGTAGGCAAACCAGGTATCTGACATCTGAGGACATTCCTAGAAATGAAATGATGTAGACACTGGTAATTGCAAGACAAAATTCACTGAAGGAGGGCTGGGTCAACCATTATTCTGTATAGCTCAAATGCAGCTGTGAAAGGTTTCAAACGGAGTCACTTGTGTCAAACTCTGGCAAATTGAGAAGGGAAGGCCACGAAGGGAAGGTACTCATGTACACTTTGCCTGATAACAGCAACCATCATATGAAATTTTTTTCCAAACCTTATTACATGATCCACACAAAGACAGATAACAATACAACAGTAGCTAGGTACTACACAGGAATCCTTGAAAGACCAAGTATTTCACAAACTCAATGCAAAATAACTGCCTACTGTGGCTTTAAGGCTATATATTTTGTGTAGCCACTGTGGCACATTAAAGAAAAGATATCACCAACATAAATGAACTTTCTTTCCAAATAACTTATGTAGCTTTTTTCTTTACACTGTGAAGCTGATATTTCAACCATATTCTCTCTGCCTCTGTAGTTCATGGATGTTAACTATCATCCAGCACGTTAGATAAGAGTGGTCTGCCTCACCGGTTATCAGGAACACAGTGGTTCTATGTATTATGTCATATGGGGAGATCTTGACAAAATTAACATTAGATATCCTAGGGTAGGAAAGTTTAGAGAAAGACAAGAAAGTCATTATTAATTATTTGGGAGATTGTCAAACCCTTGGAAGTAGGAGTTCATTTGAAATAGGTTGTTCCCCAAAAATAGGATGAAAGAGTGTAAACTACAGAGGAAAGACTGAAGCTTCATTTAGGGCGGACTGTTAGGGCAATGAGGTCTTTCTAGTAATGGAATGACCTAAAATTTTCTAAAATGAAAAAACTTGCTCATACTTTGCATTTTCAGTCTAGAATATCTCATTTACTAAAATGAAAAAACTTGCTCATACTTTGCATTTTCAGTCTAAAATATCTTCTGTCAAAAAGATCCCATCATGTGGGAGTTGAACAGTGAGGTTGAAAGTGCTCTGGCTTTTGAAATGAGGAGATACTGTGGAGAAGCCAATTGACTTTATCTTATTATTCCCAGGCGTAAGTGTCATGGTATATCACAAATATAACCCACTGTTTAAATGCAAAAATCAATGTGCTAACTTCCATTTGAAACATGAAATTTAAAAAGACTTCCTTGCCTACAACACCTTTTCCCATTACCTTTCCAATTACGTCTGTTCCTTCATAGTAAGCAAATGAGTCTGGGGACAGGATACTGCTGTATTAGGAAATTGAGTATGTGCAAATGTCCCCTCAATTGCTTGGGATGAATCACAACTTTATGAAGTTAAGGCTCAATGATTTGACTTCAAAGAAAACTGAACATCATTGCAGAGAACATGTCTACAAAATTGAGTCAAAACAACTCAAAATAAATAATCTGGTACATACAAGTTCAATAATTAGTAATCTCACTTAAGAGGATACTGTTTGCAGACTATCCCCAAGAATTTTTACTGATGCTTTTAAATTTTTCACAGACTGACACTGGAAGTCTTAAATTATTCAAATTCTATGTATTTATTTTTAAAACACTGAAAATCCTGAGAAAGACTTCTTTGTTCCACAACAAAGTGTCAAGTCTAAATAGTCAATTAATAGGAGCATTAAGGTGGTTAAGCAACTCATCTGGAATGAGTTCTTATATTGCAGTGCTACTTCAGGACAAGCAAAGTGCAGAGTGACTTAAGGGAGAGAAGAACTCCATTCAGATGACACCTAGCATTCCATTCCTTGGCTAAAAACAGGTGTGCACAGATCAAACAAGAAAGTTATCATGAACAGCAATGCTCAGGAAGATTATTTATCCCTCATGGGAATACTGTACTTTTGATTTCTGGGATGTTCTTAGCTTTATCCTAGTGTCTAGGAGGGAAGCGAATCATGCTTGGCTTCACAGTGGTGTATACGCTGCAGCTTTCTTCAATACTCATTGCAGTTGCAGATGCTGCCTCTCTTGTCTCTACTTTGCTTCCGTTTGTCTCATGAGCTAGTGTCCTTAAGCTGGTGTGACTTCTCCATCCTCACCCTTCATTACACTTGGCTTTCTTTCTTTTTTTTTAAAATTTGTTCTTTTTCGTTATACATGACAGTTGAATGCATTTTGGCAAATTATACATACATAGAGTGTAACTTACTCTGTTTAGGATCCTACTCTTGTGGTTTTACGTGATATGGAGTTACCCTGGTCATGTATTCAAATACAAAGCTAGGAAGGTTATGTCCAATTAATTCTACTGCCCTTCCTATTCCCCTCCCCTTCCTTTCCTTCATTCCCCTTTGTCTAATTCAATGGACGTCTATTCTTTCCCTCCCCACCCTCCCTTATTTGGGATTATCATCTACATATCAGAGAGAACATTCAGCCTTTGGTTTTTTTTTGGGATTGGCTTATATCACCTAGTGTGATATTCTCCAGTTCCATCCATTTACTAGCAAATAAATACAAATGATCAATAAATATATGAAAAAAATGTTCAACATGTCTAGCCATTAGAGAAATGCAAATTAAAACTACACTGAGATTCCATCTCATTCTAGTTAGAATGGCAATTATAAAGAACAAAAGTAACAATAAATGATGGCAAGGATGTGAGGAGAAAGTTACCCTCATACATTGTTGGTGGGACTGAAAATTGGTGCAATCACTGTGGAAAGCAGTATTAAAATTCCTCAGAAAACTGGGAATGGAACCACCATTTGACCCAGCTATCCCACTTCTCGGTTTATAACCAAAGGACTTAAAATAAGCATATTTTACAGTGATGCAGCCACATCTATGTTTATAGACTCTCAATTCACAATAGCTAAATTATGGAACCAGCCTAAGTACCCTTCAACAGACAAATGAATAAAGAAAACGTGGTATATATACACAATGGAATACTACTCAGGTATAAAGAAAAATGAAATTATGGCATTTGCCAGTAAATGGATGGAACTGGAGACTATCATGCTAAATGAAATAAGCCAGTCCCCCAAACCAAAGGCTGAATGTTCTCTCTGATATGCAGATACTATCAGGGGGATAGGGAAGAATAGAATTATTTTGTATTACACAAAGGAGAATGAAGGAAAAGATCAGAGAATGAGAATAGGAAAGAGAGTAGAATGAATCAGACATTACTTTCCTATGTGCATACATGAATACATGGCCAATGTAATTCTACATCATGTACAAACATAAGAATGGAAAATTATACTTCATATGATGTATAATATGTCAAAATACATTCTAAGGTCATATATAACTAATTAGAATATATTTTAAAAAGAATATTAATTAAAGAAATTTAAGGTAAAATTAAGTAATAAAGTTTGATTTGCACTTGATCAGAAAGAAATGATTTATGTATTACTTAGCCAAGAAAAATCTAATGCCTTTTTTTAAATCTATTTTTCTTAAATCATAATGTGGGAATGATAAAAGAGTTTATTTCTTGTAGAATCTTCTCCATTTGGCTAGCACCAGTATATGAGTATGAAAAAAAATGTATCTTTATTTATGAAGAATATTAAAAGAATATTTACATTTCACAGATCACTTGAATTTGTTTTTATGTCACATGCTCATTTAATCTGCTTTTTATAATTGACCTGCTTTGTCTTTTTGCTGTTGTTGAATAGCAACAACAATGCTACTTGTCATTGAATAGCATGTCAAGGCAATTTATGCTTCTTACACAGCAAAAAGATATATTTTCTGCCTAATCTTCTAGTGGATGCAGACCTGAATGCAATAAGAGAGAAGTATTTTGAAAAGAACAACTATTCAGATATTTTATAGCCTCTGACTGACCACAGAACCCCAACTGAGCAATCATATTGTTCCAAACGGAGAAAAATCTTTAAATGATATTGTAGACTCAGATCATAATAAGTAATTGAATAATTTTCAAAAAAATAAGAAAATTTTCTAAAAGGAGGAGTGAGTTAGTCTTCAAGAATGACTGCTGGTAGATATCGAGGTTGTAAACTAGGATGTATGTGATGTTGTCAATTTCTATAAAGTTTATTTACTTACTCTATTAGCTTCTCTCTTCTTACCACAGACTCTATGCTGAATTAATTGGACTCATCTGACATCTGATTATTAGTCTGTTCTCTTGCTGGGAGTGGTCTTCTATTGTTCTTTCCTGGGTCTATTCCTGGTTTCTTTACTACCATTGTGGTGGGTGGGTCTAGAAATCCTCAACCAAATCACCTGCACACTGCTGGGTTTGTCCTAGAATGGCTACTCCCTTCCCATCTATTATTTGCCACTGCAACAATCAATGTGTAGAAAAGAAGCTGCACAAAGGAAAACAAAATCATAGTGATTTTCTCTCCCTCTCTCAAAAAAAGAAGAAAAAAAAGTCTGTTGGCAGCAATCTTCTTTCAGAGTTCCATTGTCCTTTCTCAACAGCTATCTTGACAAGTTCCCTTCCACATTTTTTTTCCCTTTCTTTCTCTTGTAAAAAGGAATGCAGGAACAAGATAAGGGGAACTATGAATTTTACTACATTGACGATTAAAAAGCACAATTTCAGAGTAAGAAGGTTAGTTTTGAAATCAATTTGAGAAAAGATGAAAAAAGAAAAAAGAAGGGCTATGTTAGGAACCCCATTAGAAAAGAAATGAATGAATTGTGAAAAGGCTAGCATATATAGAATTGTGGAAGAGAAAAAAAAAAAAAAAAAACCCTGAAAATCCAGGGCCTAATGCAGTGGCATCCAAATTTTTTCTACAAGAACCCTGAACAATTTTTAGTATCTGCTTATATTTCAGAAAATTTTTTAAAATTTTCATTCATTTACTCAATATGTTTATAAAGTCTGGGCAGTAGAGCAATCATTGCAAAATAGAGAAAAAAAATAGTGAATTTCCACCTTTGAACAGATTGTGGTCTAACATGCAGACAGACCTTCAGACAAACCATTGCTGGAATATGATCAATAATATAATTAAAAGAGGCAGCTCCGTGATAGATGAGAGATTATGGGAAAGGGTTCTACATACATTTGCTCTGGGGAATAACACTGTGTCCACAGGATGCCTTTAAAAATTTTGGCATTTTTTCAACTTTACCTTACAATTAAAAATTTAAAGCTAAGTTTATTCTCAAGCCTTTACGGCAGTTGGTTAATTTTCCCCATCTTTACCCTTATCACTTCACTGGTTCATTTTCTTTTTCCAGCTATATTTTGCCCAATTCTGATTTTTTATCTTATATGCAAAATTCATTCCCTTTCTGGCTTTAGGTTCTAGGCTTAGAGACAGATTGTGGACTATACCTTTTGATTCAATGGATCCTCTACCCAGCTAGCACCTACTGCAGGGTTCTGCTCAGAGGCTTGTTGTCAAAATGCCCAAAGCTTCTAAAGCCACCCCAGAGATGGGGTGTTATTGCAAAGCTATCTTCTTATGGATTTCAGAAAGAAATCAAGGGAACTGATTAAATAGTGACTGCATTTTTTTTTGCTGCGGAATCACCTCCCTGAGAATCAGTGGGAAGTAAATTACAGGAAGGAAACCTGCAGGGAAAGTTATTCTTGATTAGACATCACTTTCACTGACCGCTCAAAGGGAAGCCCAGTGCTCAGCAGTGGCACATTTTGACACAGAGCACAGGAACCATGTGAGCTAGGGCTGACAGAAAAATAACTGGCTATAGGAATTGGATTGGGCTCCCATTTGAGCAGGGACAAGAAAGCTTGAGGATTCATTCATAAGTTGGTATTTAAGAAAAGAAATATGGACTTAAGATATCGGAGAATGCTGCTTTCCAAACAAGGGACCAGGTTGATGTCCTGATGATACACTATTTTTTTTTTAAATTTATCATTTACTTTCTAGTTGCTTTAATTACAAAATTTTGCATAAATAATATTGCCATAAAATTCAAACAATGCAGAACTGTACAAAGTAAAACACTACATTTACCCCTTATTCTTTCCCTCAAAGTTAACTTCTGGAAACTCTTAGATATATATGTGGGTGTGGGGGGGTGCTGGGGAACAAACTGGCATGTTAAGTAAGTGCTCTACTATTGACCTATACCACCAGCCCTCACAGTGGATTTTTAAAATATATACAGATATGATACTAAATTTGTACTGCTCTATAATTTCTTTGCCATTTAGATCATTAAGTGAGAAACAGAACCTTAAGTATACTAGTAGAATATATGAGAATTTATATGGAATTAATTAAAATTCAAAGTATAGTTACCAGGCTGCTGGGAAATTTCTTTGGTGTTTGTTATTTGAAATAAATTATGAACATGAAATTGTTAATCATGAAGCTTGACCCAGAGTAGATACTTAATAAACACTGGTTATTCAATTATATTCAATTAATTTCATGTAATCTGATGTTACATGTGAATAAGAGAATTCTCCTTATTAATCTATCTGTGTATGGCAAGATACCATCTAAGGTGAGTCTGTCTTAGTTTATCAATCAATCTGCTTACCATGGCCATTAAACAAAACCCATCCTCTATGATGAGCCTTTTTTATGTCAGCACTATTGGAGATGGGAAATCATTCTAAAATCAATAGTAAGCTCAACAGTAATAAGCAGTTGCATTTGTAGAGTGCTTTGCTGTTTACAAGACACTTCACATGCCTTATCCTATGGAACACTCACACCAGCTTCGTAGACAGGTATCACTCTCATTTTATAGGGAAAGAAACTGAACTTCTAATACTAATTTATTACTTCAAGGCACTGAGCATAGAAAAGTGAAAAAGCTGAGACTCAGACGTCCATACTTTAGATTCAGTGTTCCTCTTTGTTCTTTCTTGTACAAATTTTACTGTTCTAAAGAACAATCCCAGGGGCTGGGGTTATGGCTCAGTGGTAGAACGCTTGCCTCGAATGTGTGAGGCACTGGGTTCGATGCTCTGCATCATATATAAATAAAAAATAAAGGTCTATCAACAACTAAAATAAATAAAATTTTTAAAAATCCCATTTAAAAAATTGATTCTTACCTTAAGAGCTTTTTATATAGGATCTGAGAGGGCCCCAGGATCTCCCTTAACATATAAAATAACAAATTCGTTATTATTATTGTCCCTTGACAGCAGCAACAGCACCCGCTGGAGACTTGTTAGAAAGGCAGATTTCAGGATCACTGGGGTTGGGGTACAGCAATGTGGGTTTAATAAATTCCTTAGACCATTCTGATGCACGTAAAATTTGAGAACCATAGTTTTATCCTGTAAGTTGGCAGAAGATAAAAAAATCGCCACTCAACTCTAATCAAACTACCTGTTTGAACCTTTGTGTTCAAACATTTTCCTATTGAGGTAAAAAGATCTACCCTTCAGAGATCAAACGACGGCCTTCCCACTTAAAGTACTAGCAGCTGCTCTGTGTCTGTTCTAGGTCCAAGCTTATTGTTTCCAAGTACAGTAGTAGGATTTTTTTTCTCTTAACATAGTCTCTGTATTTCTTGCTAGGGTAAAAAGTTTATTTTTTAATTTTTTTTAATCTTCTCAACATATTCCCCTATTATTTCCCATTTACAACATATCAACATGAAACAATTTTGTGTTTTTAAATCATTAATTCAACTCCAGGAGCTAAAACAGATACTGACAAATCAATAGATAGATAAATAGACAGAAACAACAAATGAACAAAAAGAAAATGTCCCAATCCCAAAGGAAGATGGTTATTTTTTCAAACAACATGATTTATTTTTGGTGACTAACTGAAAAGAGTATGGAGAAGACTATGAAAACAAAACAAACAAACAACAACAACAACAACAACAACAAAAAAAACTAAAAGTACAGGCCTTTGCTCAATACTTTTCTCACAGCATGTTATTATCTGAATGTGTTATTATTTGAACTGACCTTGAACTTGGTTTAGCACTGTAACACAGACCTAAGAATAAACTCACACCACCCTTATTTGGCTTAGCTTCTCTTTCAGGGGTCTCCGAGTTGTGGGGGTTATCCTAGATACTCTGCTATCAACCTACTGTGAAAATAACCCAAGAGAGAAGTCTACTGGTAGTTATTTCTAATAGTTAGAGGAGCTTTGACTTGTTATATGAAGATTGTCAATCAAAGAAAATATTAATTGTTGAGTGAATGAATGAGCAAATCTACAAGAAACCAGAATCTGAGCAGCATGTGTTTTTCTGTTACGGAAATAAATCAGCCAAAGATGTATGGTCTGTAAAAACGTGGATGTGATTTCTGTTCAGGTGAATAAAATACAAGCTAACGTTAAATTGTTTGCTTTTCCTTCACACTGAGCAGGTGTGAAGCTGGTGACACAGGGCTATATATCTGAATGAAATCACAACAATGGAAAATCTGTACTACATAACAGCATAATGTAATCATGTTGCTGCCTGGGAAAAGATTAATCCCTAATCACAGTACAATTTTTAATTAAAAAGAAGGTGGGAACTAGATGAAAAAAAATTAGGGATGTTCAGTAAGCTAGTGATCAAAGCCAAACATTAAATTAAAATGTTTTCTATGAGAATATGAATCTGCTTATGCAGATTATCCCACTGAATTATTCCACCATCTGCAGAATTCATGCCTTTTTGCTTAACTCATTTGTTACAAGTAGCTTATCAACAATAGCACCCACTATTAACATAAATGAGAGAATCTTAGGAGATGATAGAAAGAGACAATTGGAAAGTCATACTCTGTTGGAAAAATTAACATGTCATGTATTACTGTGTCAGCAGCACTATGCTCTTTAAGAAATTCAGCAACATTCCTGGACCCTCTATCCTTTTGCCCAAAATAAATGACAATGACATTGCAGAGATTATTAAAACATCTAAGGATACTCTTCTTTGTGGATCTAGTGATAATTTCAATGCAGAAGTGCACAGGGATGAAAGCCAGTTGGATGAGTAATCTGTACTACTAGTGTTTCTCATTACATGAACACTGCGAAAAAATTTTAAATCATATTTTTAAATTTAAAACATATTGCAAAACATGCCTTAAAAGACCAAATATTCATAAAATGATGACTATATTGTGCACCAGCAGACCTACTCCTTCTTCAGTTTTAATTTATATGATAATGAATTGTTCAGAAAAAATATAGGCACATTTTCATAAATGAACTGTGAATGTATGTCCCTGTGATCTATGTCTTTTTAGTTTGAGGAAATAAAATGAATATACAGAGGAATCAAGGAGATTTTTACTTATGTATCTCTATCCCTCCATCTATTCTGTTTTACAGCTATTTTTCTAGAATATATCTTTATATGCATATTTGAGAAACTAAAAAGCAAATTCTTCTTTAAAGATTTCAAACTTCCTTCTGAAAGGAGTATCACACATTAGTGAAAATTAACTTTGGGGAAGTCAAAACTGAGTTCATATTGGGGACTTTGGATAGCCAGAATTCTACATGAAGCCCTAAAAACCAAGTGGACAGGAGAATATATTATCACATGCATAAGCAATGCTGAAAAGAGTTTGGAGTGTGTACTCATCAAATTATTTTAACTTTCTGTGACTTTCAGGTACCAAATAAACCAATTCTTCAAGAGCACAGAAATTTCCCCCACATGCTGCCTTTAGCACGATCCCTATTAACAGATGGCTTCCTTTTTTTGGACTGCAATTTCTGGAAGGAAAAAATTTATTATCAAGATCTGTGACTATTTTTATTTACTCTTATTAGTTATACATGACAGTAGAATGTATTTTGACATATTATGCATATATGGAGTATAACTTCTCATTCTTCATGTTGTAAACTGTGACTATATTTTTTTTCATTTTTTCAATTTTAATTTGTTATATATGTCCATTTTGGAATGGATAAATGTTGCAGATAAGGATATTAGGGAAACTACTTGATCATTGTAGAATGGAGATTTCTGCTGGCATTCCATGGACGACCCAAGTTAGAGACCATCTCAGAGAGATGCAGATATCTTCTTTTGGAATCTCACTGTGATCTTCTTCTATGGTTAGTGAGTCCATGACATCTGGAGGAAATGTAAATGTATGATAGATCCCATAATGAGAAGTATGGAGAAGTGTAAAATTTGGGTGAGATTTATGCCTGTTGATACTAACATTTTGGTTCATAAATATGTCTTATTTATAGCAACAGAGGGAGAAAGACTTCACATAATGAAGACTTTGAAAGTAGTCATTAGATATAGACATAAAGTTATGCCCTATATAACTCAGTTCAGCCAAGTTTAGTACATCAGAAGTAATGCTAAAGCAAAGCAAAAAAAAAAAAAAAAATGAAAAGGATGGGAAACATAAGTCTGGAAAACAACATATTAACAATATTTAAAGTTTGTGAACATCTCCAGGGATCAAATCAAATTATTTTTTAAATTTGAATTTCAAATGATAAGGTTCACTTTTTAAAAATTTTTATTTGTAGTTGTAGATGGACAGAATGCCTTTATTTTATTTGTTAATTTTTATGTGGTGCTAAGGATCGAACCCTGTGCCTCACACATGCTAGGCAAGCACTTTGCCACTGAGCTACAGTCCCAGCCCTCCACTCTTATTTTTTAAAAATTCTAAATGGTAACTGGACACAGTGGCATACACCTGTAAGTTCAGATACTTGGGAGACTGAAGCCGGAGAATCATGAGTTCTATGCCAGCCTCAGCAACATAGCAAGGCACTAAGCAGCTTATCAAGAACCCTTTCTCAAAATGAGAAAGGCTGGGAAAGTGGCTCAGTGGTAAAACTCCCTGTGTTCAATCCCAAGTACCAAATATAAACATTCTGAATAGTTGATGGTTAGTGATATTTTAGGGTCCCTTGATTCCTGAACTCTATAAAAGAAAAATGGAGAAGACCATAGCTTGTGAGCCAAAGGCTAGAAAATGTAGATCATCAGGATGGTCAGGACTGAAGCTTATCTAGAGTCATTTCAGACATAGTGTCACACGCAGAAAGGGGTTTGTAAGCAGACTGTGTCAGCAATCCTATTCTGCAAAGCAATTTAAGCCTAGCACAAAGTAAATATTTAGTATTAGCTTACATTACAAAAAGCTGGACAAAGGCTACAGACAGCGTGGGTAAAGAGCTTGACTAAAGACTAACTCCCTAACTCAAGATGAGAGTTCTACATGTTGGGGGGTAAAAGGGATTTTGGAATGCTATACTTGATTTTATTCCAGAAATCCAGAACCACGGTGTGTTTGTCCAAACACTGCCAATGTAGACACTAATATAAACATCTTGATGACCTATACACAGAAATGAAATGAACCTTTGATTTTAAATCAGTCTTCAAATGTATAGAGACATCCAGGTTTGTTTTTGTTTTAAACAAAACAACTAACTTTTTTTTTTTTCCTGCTCTGATTTGGACTGTAAAACATAGCTTTAAAATTTAATTGGTGAATGAAATAGTACAGCTTTACCTTTCTCTAATTTTCAACACATATCAAATGGCAGTTTTATTGCTTAATTTTTTAACATTTTGAAGTTCTTAAGAATCAATAGGAAGGCTATTACTTCAGTCTGCATGAGGAAGTTTACAATTTTCATAATTCAGTAACCCAAGCAGTTTGTGGGAATGTTATTTTTATTAATTTAACACCTTAGGGATATAGTTTACTGAGAACATGGTTTTGAAGAGTTTTAAATTTATAAAAGGAAAAACTCTATAGTGAATTTTACCATGTGAGAAGTTGCACATTGGGCTGGGGTTGTAGCTCAGTGGCAGAACACTTGCCTAGCATGTGAGAGGAACTAGGTTTAATTCTCAGCATTGCATAAAATTAATAAAATAAGGGTCCATTTATAACTAAGAAATTTAAAAAAGCTTTAATCAAGATGTACATAAAATGTAAAACTTGAGAAGAATAGTCTATCTGTAGATAGCACCTTAAATCTCTTATATCAAAATAAATTATAAGGGGCTGGGGATGTGGCTCAAGTGGTAGCACGCTGGCCTGGCATGCGCAAGGCACTGGGTTCGATCCTCAGCACCACATAAAAACAAAATAAAGATATTGTGTCCACCTAAAACAAAAAAATAAATATTTTAAAAAATAAGTTATATAAGATTCATTTGCTCTTGTAGGCAATTAAAGCACTGGGGTACATTATATAATAATATACTATGTAGCCAAAAAGTGTTAATAGCCTTCCTGCTAAACAAATCATGAATACCTCAAAATTGTATGTCATCTAGGGGCTGGAGTTGTGGCTCAGAGGTAGAGCGCTCACCTAGCATGCTTGGGCATTGGGCTAGATCCTCAGCACCACATAAAGGTATTGTGTCCTCTTATAACTAAAAATAAATATATTTTTTTTAAAAATGTATGTCATTTACATACATTGATCTAAAGTATACTACTTATCTAAAGACTAAAGTTTCATATAACACAGAATTTTTAATTAATGAGAAAACAAGCATCTTGACAGATCATCAATTGCACCAGCAAATGCTGAAAGAATATGTAAGAATTAAATTTACATAGAAAACAAAGTGAACAATAAATGGATTCTTGGAAGTGCCTCAATAAATCTAACTGATATATAACATATAAAACATTTTGTAATTTCAAAATTAGGGGTGGAATTTTATGTTACTAATTAAAGTAAAACTTCCAAAATTAAATAAAATAACTGCATTTTATTCAATGTTTTACTGAAAGCAGGATGGTGGCATTGAATGTTAAAGTAGGCAGGGAGTCTTTCTGTCCCTATTGTATTTCAGAATCCCACTTCCTTCTTGTTCTGTCATTTGATGTAACCATAGTTTTTCTAGGATTGTGGAGCTTAGTTTTGGGAGACAGTTTAGGGAAGAAAGGATCGTGAGCTTCTTGAGTTTCAGGATAATTTCTTATTTCATCTTCATATCAGAGTTCCTTAACTATGGGACACTGACATTTCATATACACTTCATCCATTCATAAAATTTTGTTCTATGTATATAAGTTTTCTCAGGAACAGTTACAGGAGTACATCTATGAAGAAAACCAACAAAATCCCCACCTCTCTCAGGGATTTTACAGTCATATCTTTATTACTGTGTTTAATATTTTTAGAATGTTTATTGAATAAATGAAAAAGGTACGGCCATTTGGGAAAACAAACAACAAAAAAGAATTTTGAAATTCTGTAATTATGATTATTTACCATTGTAATTGTGAGGAAATTACAGGGTATCGATAAACCATACAACTTTTTTTTGGTTGAGTAATATTTGGGGGGAAATTGTAGCCACTTAACCCCCTAATTTAGGTTAAAATTCAATCCATGTCTTACAATATACAAATTAGAAAGAAGTAAAACTACCTATGTTTGCAGGTGACATTATTTTATATGCAAAAGCCTTATTACATTCCAAGAAACATTAAAACTAATAAACAAATTCAATAAGGTTGCCATATCCACAATTACACAAAAATCAGTTGCATTCTTATAAATTACCAAAGAGCTAGCCACAAAAGCTTATTAAATAAACAATTTTATTAAAATAGGAACAAACTTAACCATAGAAGTTAAAGACTCATGCATTGAAAACTAAATCACTGATGAAAGATACCAAAGACGACACAAATGAAAACATCCTGTGTTCACAGACCAGAAGACTTCTTGTTAAAATGTCCATACTATCTAAAGAGATCCTCATTTCAATGCAATAAACAGATACCTAAATAATCCATAAATTCAAAGCCCCTGATAAATTAAAACAATTTTGAACAAAAAGAACGAAGTTGGAGGCATCAAACTTCTAATTTCAAAACATATCACAAAGTTCTAGTATTTAAAATAGTATTGCACTTGCATAAAAATGGGCATATAATCCAATGATACAGAACAGAAAACCCCAAAATAAATTCATGCATCTACAGTCAACCAATTTTCAACAAGGGTGCCAAGAATATACAATGGCAAAAGAAGAATCTCTTCAACAATGATCTTGGAAAACTATATATTCACAAGCAAAAGAATAACATTGAACATTTTTATCTTACACCCTGCAAAAAAATCAACACAAAATTGATTGAAGATTTAAATGTTACACTTGAAACTATAAAACTCCTAAAAGAAAATACACTGGAAAATCTTCATTACCTCAGACTTGGCAATGATTTCTTGGTTGTGATACTAAAACTAGAAACAAGAAAAGCAAAATAAAATAAGTAGAAAAGAACTACATAAAACGAAAATGCTTCTGCATAGTAAAGAAAAGAATCAACAGTGAAAAAAATCATCCTTCAGAATGGGAGAAAATAATTTCCAACCATATATCTGATCATGCTTTTATCTCAAAACTGTGTAAGGAATTCTACAACTAATTAGCAACAACATTAACAATAAAAACCCAATTGATTTAAAAATGCACTGCCTTCAAAGACCAACAGGTATCTGGAAAAAATTACTCAGTGTCACTTGATTCAAGGAAACATATCCCAAAACCACAATGAAGCCTTGCATGGAGTGCTCACCTGTAATCCCAGCATTGCCAGAGGCTGAGGTAGGAGGATTTCAAGGTCAAGGCCAGCCTGGTCAACTTGGAGAGACTGTCTCAAAATCCTCACATCAACATTGCATTGAGTACTAGCAATTAAGTGTTTGGGGAACATGGAATAAAGGATTATAGTGGCTAAACATATTAGGCACTAGATAAGAAAGGTAAATGAGACACTATCCCAATTATCAAGCACCACATAAAAATAAATAAATAAAGTAAAGGTATTGTGTCCAACTACAACTAAAAATTAAATAAACATTTTTTTAAAAATATTGCTCTTGCTTTTCCTAAATAAATTTCTTTGCACAATCTAACAAAAAACAATCAGAGGTAGAACTATCAAGAAACAGGGTCTGTGGGCAGGGGGACATAGAGAAATAAACAGACCCCTATAAGCTGCTGTCATAAATGCTATAATATAGAAAAATGTAGCACATTGTTGGGTATGAGGACCTTCTAATTCCCATTGGTAATGAGATGGTATGAACAACTCCCAAGAGGAAGTAGTTTTGATACTTAATTCTTATATGACAAAGATTTGTCCAGATGAAAAGGGTAGAGGTAGGCAAAGTAGTCCAAGGAGAAGGAACTGATTGTTAAGGCACAAGAGAGGAAGAAAAGGAGGAAGACAGATGATTTAGAGGTGCAGATTTTAGTGTAACTTGACTATAATTTAAAAAGGAAAGAACATAGAGCAAGACCAAGAAGGGTGTTATATGGCATGCATAGTACTTGAACTTGTTCTTGGAAGTTGATAATGCACTCGATGATTTAAAGATATGTGTCTTATTTACATTGAAAAGACACATATCCATCAGTTGAAATTTTCACCTTTAATCATGGTGAGTGATGTGACTGAATTTAATAAAATCCTCTTAATGTCAGGAAAAAGAGTGCTATATGAGGTGGGTATAAGGACCATTGACAATCAACTTCCTTAAGTAACATTGACATTTTTTGGCTGGTAAAAATACTCCCTTCCTCAGAGGCACATGCAACTGCAATTAATGCAAATATCTTATCAGTGTAACATGGACAGAACTATCTTGTTCTCTCCCTTACTGTCTACCCAAGATGCAAACACATCTCTTAGTTGCTTCGTTTAGAGTTTATATAATTTGATCCCTCTCTATTTGAAACAGTTGCAATGCCATATAAGGTTATTATCCCCTTGTTAAAGATTTTCCTTGGGATTAAAAAAAATAAACTGGAGCTCAACTGAAATATTTGGTTCTGTTGCAAGAAAACTCAATGCTTAGTTGGACTTTGACTTTAAAAATTAATAAATGCATTAATCATAGTGTATTTAAAAACATGCTATTACACTGGCCTATAACACTGGTTGGTAATATCATTCATATTCAATTTCATATGTCTAAATGTTACTAAGAAGTGTATTCATATCTAAAGTTAGTATAGCATATCTTTATACTGTAAGAATATATCTTTAAACTGAAGCTTATATCTTGAATTCACAAAAAAGTCTCTTATACTTATTGTCACTTTAATGTGACTAAAACACATAAGTGATATGTATATGTACCAAAACTGGACAGTTTAATGAATAGAGTATGTCATGTAATAACACTTCTTTAAAATGTTTCAGAATAACAAAGACTTTAAAATATTGCTCTCAGGGCTGGGGCTGTGGTTCAGCAGTAGAGAGCTCGCTGAGCACATGGGAGGCCCTGGGTTTGATCCTCAGCACCACATAAAAATAAATAAATAAAATAAAGGTATTGTGTCCGACTACAACTAAAAAATAAATAAATAAATATTTTTTAAAAAATATTGCTCTTGCTTTTCCTAAATAAATTTCTTTGCACAATCTAACAAAAAACAATCAGAGGTAGAACTTAAGATGACAGAATGTGAAGAAAAAAAAATGCAGGCCACCTGTTGAGGAGTGGAAGCAGGGAAGTGTGGTAATGGCTAAATTCTCATTCCTGCTTAACACTGACCAAAAACAGAACACAGATTCAAGATAATCATTAATAGAAAAGAAATAATGCATACAACTAATAAGTAGAGAAAAAAAGAATTAAAAAAAATGGATTGTATAACTGTTAAAAGAAAAATAAGAAAAAGTAAACTAGAATACATGAAATATACATACATAGCAGAAAACCAACAAAAAATTGACCAAACATCAGTTATTATAATAAATATTAATGGGATAAACTCTCTTGTAAAATTACCAATATAAGATTATATTAAGAAATATAAAATAGCTATTAAATTCTAGAAAATATACACCTAAAATTAATGGCCTAGAAAATTGAAAATACAGAAATAAGCAAGAATATATGAGATAAGTAAAAACATTTAAAAAATACCATGGATGACTGCAGACAAAAAAGTAACAGAAAGAGAATTCAAAGCAAAAAAATTTTCATGAGACAAAGATTTACACAATTAAGAAATAAACACAAAAATCATCAACATTTTACATTCCAAAATCTACTTGACTTTTTTTATCAAAGTAACAATTTTGTTAACTATGACTGCCTGACAATGGTATCCTTTCATTTATTAAAATATTCATTAATATCTGTGATGATCCAAACAATATACTAGTAATAGTAATATTAGTAAATTATGGGAATTATGCATTTTAAGATCTTTTCTCCAGTTTTCTTTTTATTTTTCATATTTTGCTCTCAAAACCAACAAATTGTGGTGAAACATACATTCAGAGGAGAGTAGATAACTAAGGTCATTAATTACCAAATCTGGAAAAATGACAAAGAATAAATTGTAAAAGAATTTTTAAAAAAATGTAGGATAATGAATCTGCTGAGAAAGATATCAGGAAAACCATTTCATCAACAATAACCTCAAAAATAATAAAATACTCAGGAATAAGTCTATCCAAGGTAAAAGACCTCCACAATGAAAACTATAGCACACTGAAGAAATTGAAGAAGAACTTAGGAAATGGAAAGACCTCCTATGTTCTTGTATAGGCAGAATTATTATTGTAAAAATGGCCATATTACCAAAAGCATTATTCAGAATCAATGCATTCCCAATCAAACTACAGTACATCTTCACAGAACTAGAAAAAATTTAGTCCTAAAATTCATTTGGAACAAATAAGGACCCAGAATAGACAAAACAGTACTGATAAAGAACAACAACACTGGAAGCATCACAATACCTATCTCAAATTATAGAGCTATAGTAATAAAAACCACATGGTTTTGACATAAAGACCACTGGAATGGAATAGAAGACACAGAGGCAAATCCACACAGACAGTCATGTGACACTTGACAAAGGTGCCAGAAACATGTTGGAGAAAAGACAGCATTTTAAACAGTGCTGGGAAAACTGGATATCCATATGTAAAAATATGAAATTAGAGCCCTGTCTTTCACACTACACAAAAGTCAATTCAAAGTCAATCAAAGACCAAAAACTTTGCAACTGATGGAAGAGAACATAGGGTTAACAATCCTGTATATTGTCCCTGGTGCTGAGCTTCTCAAAAAAAAAAAAAAAAAAAAAAACCCTTAAGCTCGAGAAATAAAACCAAGAACCAGCTCTATGTATCTATATAAAGCACCAATTCAAAAAAATAGAAAAGCAGTGAATTTAGAAGAAAGGGAATGGGGGAGAGAGAAGGGACGAAGAGCAGAGAAAGGGGAAGTACTAGGGACTGAATGGAGCAGATTATATTCAATGCATGTATGATTATGTCAAAATAAACCCCACTCTTTTGTATGACTATTATGCATTAATGAAAGCATTTTAAAATGGAATTGGAAAAAGAACTGTAGAAAAACAAGAATTCACTAAAACACATTAAAAAATGTAAAGCAGCCACATCAATGTTTGTAGCAGCTCAATTCTCATAGCTAAGCTATGAACCAACCTAGGTTCCCTTAAACAGATGAATGGATAAAGAAAATGTGGTATGCAAACACAATGGAATAATACTCAGACATAAAAAGAATGATTTTATGACAATTTGCCAGTAAATAGATGGACCTAGAGACCATCATGCTAAGTGAAATAAAATAATGACCCCCAAACTAAAGGTCAAATGTTTTTTCTAATATATGGAACCTAATGCACAACAAGGTGGGGAGGGGAAGCATAGAATTTCAGTGGAGAATGAAGGGAAGGAAGGAGGTTAGGAATAGGAAAGACAGTGGAATACATCTGACTCAACCTTCCTATGTACATATATGAATATACCACAATGAATCTCCACATCATGTATGACCACAAGTCTGTGATCCCAATTAGAATAAGATATACTCAATGTTTGTATAAATATGGTGAAATATATTCTACTGTTATGTATATCTAGAAAGAACAAACTTTAAAGGATACATAATTTGGTGAATCTGAGATGAGATTAACAATGGGCTGATACATCCTCCCTAATTTTTAAGTGTGACAAATCTGATAACAAACTATGTTTATGTGCAGGAAATGGGACAGAGCTATACTCAAATACTATGAGCAAAATCATTCTAATATTTAAAAAAATCTAGATAAGGAAAATTTGAATCATCAAAGATGTTTTAAAGGATAATTTGAGCAGGCTAAAAACACATTGAAATGGATAAACTGAAGAACTCTTCTCACCATAAATTATCATATGTAGATGGTTTTATAGGCAAGTTCTTTTAAATCGTTGGAGGGAAAGTTAATTTCCATGATACTAAATCATTTTTAGAAATCATATTTTATATTTTCTTTACTCTGAATCCAAAGTTTGACATCAAATAAACCCACCTCTAGGATTCTTTACTCTGGTAAATTGTACTCTCTTGCACCCAGTTGGACAAGCCCCAGACATGGGTGCCATCCTTGATTCCTCTTCTTCATTCTTCACATAAAATGGATGATTAATTCCATGTATTCTACTTTCTAAATACCTCTGAAATTAGTCTATTTCTCTCCATTGCTGTCATCCCACACTGTAACCTAGGCCAATGCCACTTTGCACTCTCATCCATTTAACTGTCTGTAACTCATGTCACTATGTGTGCTCTTGGCTGCTTCCCATCTACTTTCTAGCTGTGACCTTGGAGAATTCTAAAACTTAAATATGATCATGTCACTTCCATGCTTGTCAGTAGTTTCCCATTGTCATTTGGATGTAGTCCAATTTCAAGCTCCTTTCAAAACTTAGAATGCTTTTCCTGATCTGGTGCCTGTCTATATTTTGTAATGAGGATAATTAGTCTATTCTGCTACAGAGAGCTTTATGAGCTGAATTCTTAACTTCTGAAATACTGCAGAGCTGAGCCAATACTGGAAAGCAGTGTCTTGACCAAGAGAAGGAAGTTTTAAAATCTAAAAACTTCATAATATTTGATGATGCATCAAACCCCCATTCTCTGTACTCTGATATTATTATTATTATTCATCTCAACCACAAAATTCTTGATATATAGTGAACCATGAATAAATATATAATGAATGAGTAATTGCACATGATAAGTTTTCCAAACTTCATGAAAAGCCTAAAACTCATTGCACTGAACTCAAGGACAGATAATATATATTTTTAAAAAAAACCACAGAATCAATATCAAGTAGATTGATCAATGCTATAAGATGGATTTTTTTGTTTTATTAATTATATATAATAGAATTTAACAATATGTTAAAATTGTGGCTTGTGAAATCTAACAATCATACAGATTATTCAATTAAAGAATTTACTGAAAAGAACTTGGAAGCATATTTTTGCAACTATATTCAATGAAATTCTATATTTTAATTTTGGAGAGTGCATTTTAAGTCCATTCTGAAGAACTTTACAAAAAAAAATGTATAAAGGTATGTAGGATCATGTCCATATATTAGAAAAGGTTCTGAATGATTTCAATTTGTGACTTTTTTTTCATTTAAAGTGATTAATCTGATGTGATAATAATTGGAGGAATAGGCTGCCATTAGGCATGGTTTTTAGGAGGTAAGCTAAATTTTCTGTTTGTCATTCCAGATGGCTGGAGTGTCCCAAAGATTGAATTCTATAACTTTCATCAGGAGGGGTCTTTATGTCTAAAGATGGAGAGTAGAAAGAGAGTTCAAGGAAGTTATTCCTCTAGCACTATACTTGCTTGTCTCCAGTAGTGCAGTGACCATATTCTTTTCCCAAGAGTGACAACTCCTGAAAAGCTGGCCTCTTACATTATAACCAGAGTCATAGCTCTTACCAGGCCACGATAAGTGCTTGCACTTCTCCCTTCAGGCCAGGAAATGAGTTAAGCTTCTTAATATTGCTACCCCTTGAGTGTCACCATTTCTTATTCATTTTCCTGTAAATTTTCCCATATTTGTAAATATTCTGCATATTGAAAATCTCCCCAATCATCCAGTTGGAGTTTTCTGACTGATCTATAGGGCTAATAAATTAAGAGATAGACCTCAAACCATCATTGAGTAATTTATACCTATCCAGACTTTCTCAGTGATTTTACACTATGAGCAACCATAACTCAAATCTTTTTTTTTTTTTTTTTTGACAACCAAGCTTAACATTTTCCACTGAGATCTTCTGGAGTAAAATTTTACTGTTCATGTAAATTGCTTATGAAAGGATTTAACTTTAAGCCCTTTTGAATATCTCTGTAAATTCCTTGGCATTTTAGAAAGGATCCTTGTAGAATTTTCCTGGCTTTGTATTTGTTTGTATCAAAATGAGCATCAAGGAGACAGTTCTTAATTGCTCAGTTGTGGGGCAGTCAGGGCACATTTCAACATGTCTGCATTCAATTGTAAAATCAAAGGGAATATATCTGACATGCCCTCTTTGCCTCAGCAGCCTTGAAATCTGTTCTTTCCATTCTATTTATTCTGACTCAGGGGCAGTAACTGACTTCAACTGACTCTTAGTATCTCACTGACATTGAGAGTCAGTTGAAGGAGTAATACTAACTTTTAACTTTTTCTTGGACAGGTAGAGATTCAGATTATGTTTAGCATGTTGGGATGCTGTAAGATTAGATAAGCCTACAAGAGGGTAGAAGAAGGAAAAACGACTGCCAGTCAAGAAGCTCAAAGAATACTTTATAAAATAAGTAACATTTGAGTTAAAGCCTCAAACATGAATGTTTTATTATTACTGTAGAATTATTTTTAGTGATTTTATTGGTGAGAGCGTTAGAGACATTGAGAGGACAGCAGTAAACAAGGGTGTAAGAGTTAATAAGTAGAAACATGAGTAGTGTTCAGAAGATATAACTTAAATACACAAGTTTGAAGTAGAGTTTTTTTTTTTTTAATTAGTAAAAGAAAATTGTTACAATTGACTAGTATCAAATCAATGGTGAATGTATTGGTCAGGGTTCCTCAGATATAGGTATGGATACAGATACAGACATCTATGTAGATACCGGAGAGGGGATTTGTTAGGGGAATTGGATCATGCAATTACAAAGGTTAGCTAGAAACACCGGGATGCTGGTCGTGTGGTTCAGATCAAGTCCCAAAGGCCTCAGAACTAGGCAAGTGGATGATGTAGCTTTCACTCTAAGGATGAAGGCCTGAGAACACAAAGGGCAGTAAGTCCAGGGGTCCAAATGCTAGAGAGCCTTGAGATCTGATGTCTAAGAGGAGAAAAGTGTCTCTGCTCCAGGAGAGAGAGAGAGAGAGAGAGAGAGAGAGAGAGAGAGAGAGAGAGAGAGAGAGAGAAGAAGAAGAAGAAGAAGAAGAAGGAGGAGGAGGAGGAGGAGGAGGAGGAGGAAGAGGAGGAGGAGGAGGAGGAGGAGGAGGAAGAGATAGAGAGATAGATATTAACTTTTTGTTCTTATTCCATGGCTAACCTATTGGACTAGTCTTCCAGTCTTCCCAACTCAGCAGCCTAACTCATACATCAATTTTCTTTGGAAACATACTTAAAGAAACAACCAGAAATAATGCTTTATTGGTTCTCTGGGTATCACCAATCCTGTCAAGTTGACACCATCATAGTGAGTATGAAGATAATATGAGTGATGTGAAAGTATGGCACAGGATGAATGAAGGAGACAAAGACTTGTACTGTTATAGTGACCTGTGTATGATACACTGTGGGTCCAAACTGGTCCAGTTACGTGGGAGACTGAATGAGAAGAAAGCAGTAAATGAAAAACGGATTCAAAGTAATTAATAAAATTAAAAGAGGCAGATGGTTTTAATTTCAACTCTTTAAATAATCCAGCTCACTCATGCAGACTTTACTTTTAATTTATTTTCCATGTATATATTTTTACTCTCTTTTCTAAATGATGTTTTATAACTGTAATATTTTGGAAGCATCTCCAAATTCCATAAAATATTAGAAAAAAAATTGACAAAAGTGATAACATAGTTTGTTTTGCCTACAGTCTTTGACTTCTTTCAGAAAGATTATAAGCTTATCACATTGACTACACAAATATTGATTGTTAAATTGTATGGATAAGAGATGCAGTCAATGTAGGGCTTACAAAGAGGCAAAAATTACATCACTATATTCAACCAGTGATAATGACCTCATCTCCCTTTTGAGCCTGTGACATACATACACTGACTGCATTAGTCTTACGTGCTAAGCACAAAGAAAAAAAAAGTGATCATTTTACACATGAATATTGAACATTCTTTCTCAAAAAAGAAGTAGGCTGGCTGGGTCTATACCTCAGTGACAGAGTGCTTGTCTAGCACATGTGAAGCACTGGGTTTGATCCTTAGCACCTCATAAAGAGAAACAAATAAAATAAAGGCATTCTTTCCAGCTACAATTACAAAAAAAAATTAAAAAAGAAGAAGTAGTAAGAGGGTATGTCAATGTTTTGAAAATAGAAAGTTTATAACACAATTTAAATTTTTTTTTTGTTTTCCATTTACACTGAAACTACTACAGATTTAAAAGTTACTAATAAATTTATTTAAAATAACAAAGTAATTGAAGTATAAACTCAAGTTAACATCTACTAAAAACATACTGGATTTATGTTTTTCATTTTTAATCAAGAATACCTCCTCCTACTTAGTGGAGAACTAAGCAATTATCTATTGGATTCATGCAGCAAAAAGTATCAATTCTTACTTTAAGACAAAAATGATACTTTTTATCTTAGGCCAATATTATAAGAGCTTATCAGCTTAATTTACCTTAATTATAACAATGACTAACATTTTATATCCATATTTTATTACTAATTTATTTTTATTCTAAAACCTTCCAATAAAATATATTTTCAAGGAATAAGAACTTATATATCTATGCATTATATGCAATGCTTATAGTATTTTGCATTTTGGCAAAATAAAATGTTAATCTCTGATATCATTTGTGAAATATAGCAGTAATTAAAATTTTGTTGTGATGTTTATTTGATTGGAAGAATCAAGTGCCCTGACAAACTGCATTTTGGTTTTGTTCTTTACAAATAAATGAATTGAAACTGAATTTTCATTCTTATAAATATGTTCAACAAATATTGACAGTGTTAGTTATGCATACCTATTTACTGCTACTTGGAAGAATTAATTCAGTAGCAAATAAACTACTTTTCCACCCAGTAGGAGACTCAATATTCACTCATTAATTTCCATTCATAGATACTTAATGAATCCAATATGTACTAATCACACATAAATAATACAAAATAAAAACTTGTAAGTTATTCAAGAGAGTAACAGAGTTCAAGAAGAATTTAGAGAATTCCGAATCTTAAATATGTATAAATTTTATTAACATTATGCAATCATTTCATATTATTGTACAAGAATATAATATATGTATTTGTATTTTGTTTATATATGTACATATATAACAAATAGAACCAACTAAAATTAAAATGATTAAAAATTTGAAGAAAATGAAGAAGAAATTGAAATGATATAGTTATGGCTTTATTGAATTATTTCTAAATCTGCATGCAGGACATTTTCATTATGAACATATGTACATAAAGATGACATATGTACCTAAAGTAGAGAAAAACTGCAAATAATAAACTTCCTTTATTATAGATTTAAAACTGTGACAGGTCACCTGAATCTAAAACTTGAAAACCAAGGGACTAAGGTCATACCTGAAATTTAAAATTGAAAAATTTTCTATCATCTGCCATTACCCATGCCTTCTCAGGTCATTCTGGAAGTGCTCACTGACAAGTACTACAGTAGTGCTTCCTGTGTCATGGCAAGTGCTTCCTCCTTGTGAAAGTGAATTTGGAAGGCTTACTAGTTTGTGTTTTTGCCTTTTAAAGGAAGAACACATGTGAGAGAGCTGGGTGGGGTAGAGTATCTTCACAGCATGCTAGATTTGTGTTGAGAGCCACAGCCAAAGGGCCCCCCCCCCCCCCCCCCCCCCCCGCAAACTTCCAGCTGCCAGCTGATGATTGGCTCACAGTGGCCCCAGCAAACTTCTAGCTGCCAACTGATTGGCTCCTCTGCGGTAATGCTCATTGGGCTGTTTCCCCGCCCTTTCAGACCACAGAGCTGCTCATTGGGGAACTTTTTTTGGCTCCGCCCATGGGACCCAGCCAATCAGCCTCAAGAGCAGAAGGAGTGGGGGGAGGTTGAGAGGCTTGTGGGAAGCCGGTGGTGGCAGTTGGGCTCTGAGGGTTTTTCCTGAGGAGCTGTGTGGTGGGGTGTCGTGTGTTCTAAAAATAAAGTTTGTTTCTTTTGACAAGTGGCTCCTGAATTGTGCCTAACCAGACTGCGGCAGATTTGTATTCCCCTTGCCTTTCCTCACTCCCTTCTTTAGTCTTATAAATCATTTTGGAAGCTGATTACTGTTGAGTAATTTCATTTTAAAGATAAATTTGGAATTTTACATAGTTGTTGATTCTCTAACATAAGCTCAAAAGAGGACCAACAAGAAGCCATATTTATTTTTAAAATGAATAGCTTTCTTTATCTTCTTCTGGGAACTATTTACTGACAAAAATCACTAGAAATGCAGTTTCTCTATGAAAATTTATCTATTAGATGGGTAGACTCTTTTAACAGCATCATATGTCTAGATGACTGAGATAGTTTTCAAATAATATATTGCAGCTTATTAGACTCTTTCAATATTGCCTTTTAAAATATCTTGTTTTAAGTTTTAAATTTGAATATATCTAATACCTCTTTTTGTCCCAATGGCCACACAATAATGTGCCTATTTTTCTACCATGAAAAAAAATCATTATTGAAGAAAGTTAAAGGATTACTACACATCATTAAGCATATTTGTTTATTATGCAGTGAGTGAATAAAAAGTATCAACTTGCTATAAATCATAAGATATTCTAAAGAATATTTCAGGAATCACTGTAGCCACAGAGACTAGCACTGTCTCTGACAGAGTAAGCATGTAATGAATAGGCACTGTCTTTAGAAACAGATGTTTATCTCTTCTGAGGGGAAAGCTAGTCCTTCATTCCAGGCTTCTTTGGAGTTGCTTACAATTTATGTCTGTGAGGGTGCAAATAATAAACTTCCTCTCTCTTTCAAATAGTGACAACAAAATCAGTTGCTTCTTTCAGTGAACACTTCACTAAAGTTGTTGACAAAGCAGATTTCTCTTAGATATTTGTATTTGTATGAAGAATACATAAATACATTCTTATGGTAAGCAATTAAAATTTAAATATTTAGGGTAAAAAGTCTACTGTTTCTTTGAATTTAAAAAATAATATGGTGTGGAGAACTTTCCTTGCCAGGATGTGCAGATCTAGGTTTTTCTTTACTGTAGCATAAAAAGCACATAGTATGAATGTGCATTTATATTGTTCCCCATATTGTGACAATTAACATCCTTATATACTCCAAATACTGCACACAGGTGGTTATTTAAGTTATGTACAAATAGAATTGTCTCACCTGAGATGCATCCACATTTAAACTCCAACACCCTTTTCAGGATTCTGCACTCTGTGGTATCTAGCCAGACTCTATTTGCCTGTGCTTTCTTGGTTGCTGACATTGCTAGCATCCCTATTCTTGATTTACTTTAATAGCTTGTTCATCCCTACAAATTTCCTATGGGTGCAGAACTCCATTTTTTTTTTTAATTATTTTTTGTAGCTGTAGATGGACAGAATGCCTTTATTTTATTTATTTTTAATGTGGTGCTAAGGACTGTTAGAGTCTGTAAACAAGTCTGGATGGCGCCTGGCAAAATGCCAGAGGGAGTGGTTTGTGAAGTAACAAAAGCGAGCCATTAAGTGTGGAGATTCCTTATTGGTTGACTGCTGTATCTAGTTTATGTTAATTAAGATAAGCTGTGTGGAATGTATAAATACCTCTGTTGTCCTACAATAAATGGCTCCTACTCCTGCTGTATCGGTCTACACAAGTTTTTCGTCACCTCACGGTTATTTTGCTGCAGCCGGACTGCGGCAAAGGACTAAACCCAGTTTCATGGATAAAATATACCATGAAACAATATGCTTTCAAGTCAAACTTAGAAAGTCAAATGTGGAAGTTTGGACTGGGGGTGTAGTTTAGTGGAAGAGCACTTGCCTAGCATGTGGGAGGTCCTGGGTTCTCCTATCCCCACTACAGAAAAGACAAAAAGCAAAACAAAAAAGGAGCAGGGGTTTGTAAATTCTATATTGCCTTTTAAAATATCTTGTTTTAAGTTTTGTCTTTATTCATCAGTATTGATAAATATTGATTATACACTAAAATTTATCAAAGAGAAATTTGAGATTCTGTCAGAGGGAAGTCTTTGGCTTTAGGAGAACATAATTGACAGTAATTTTTTTGATTAATTAATATTTTCAAAGTTGACTAGTAATGTGGTCAAAAATGCAATTTGAACATATGGTGTACCATTTGGTTATATTATATAGTTCCTAAACTTAATTTCTACACCCTGTTCTTAGGAGAATATATTGATAGAGCATTCTGTAAGCATCTTAATACAATTATCAACTTATGTTTTAAGTTCTGAAATAAATCTACACAAAAATTAGGCTGTTAGAGTTAAATGACAGTGTCAAATTTCTAGTCTATAAAATTATTAGCTGACAAAAACTAATAAGAAATTTGGATTTTATCAAAATCTTATTTAAATATTTGGCTTTAATAATTAATCTATCTTTGGAATACAATGCCTTGGACTAAATTCAAATGATTTTAACACTAGGATGAAACTTTAAAAATAGACATATCTAGTCCTTCTATTTCATAAGTGAGAAGAGAAAGATCCAGAAAATTACTAAATGTAGAAAGCCACAAAATCAAGACTGGAAGGTCGATCTTCTCATTGCCTTGGAAAATATTGTGCTTTAATCCACTGCCTATATGTGTCAAAATGTTTTTTACATGCTTGTCTCCCATTTCATTTTCCATTTCCTCTGATATTTTATTCATTACTTCTTCTTGTATTTCTCAAAAATTAGGCTAGTAATCAAAGCAAGAGACCCTCAAGGTCAATGTCTACTGAGTAGATGGATTTTATAAATGTTTTATAATATCCTAGATTAATTATCAGGATGAAACAATTGAACTATAATCAATTCTTATACCAAGGCAAATCATGAAGATTCTTAATTACTTTTTCAGCATTTTTTGTAGCAAAATATACATAAAATAAAATGTGGCATTTTATCCATTTTTAAGTGTACAATTCAGTAGCATTAATCACATCTATAATGTTGTACAAACATCACCATATCCATTTCTAAAACCCTTTCATCACCCAAACAGTAATTCTAGAACCATTAAGTGATAACTTCCCAACCCCCCTTTCTCTAGCCTAAAATTACTTCTAACCTACTTGCAGTCTCTATGAATTTGCCTATTCTATGTACTTTATTTAAGTGAAATCATGCTACATGTCCTTTTGTGTCTAGTTTATTATACTTCGCATAATTTCTTCAAGATTCATACATGCCACAGCATATATTAGAATTTTGTCCATTTTATGGCTGAATGATATTCAATTTTATCCATGCTACATTTTGTGTATTTGGTCATCTGTTGTCGAACTCTTGACCATTCTTTAAACCTGGAAATGCCATTCCAAAGCCCATACAAAAAGAAATACCGAGCCGGGCATGATAGTGCACACCTGTAACCCCAGCAGCACAGGAGGCTGAGGCAGAAAGATCGCAAATTCAAAATCAAACTCAGCAACTTAGGGATGTGCTCAGCAACTATACTGTCTCAAAATAAAAAGGTCTGGGGATGTGGATCATTGAAAAGAAAGAAAGAAAGAAAGGAAGGAAGGAAGGAAGGAAGGAAGGAAGGAAGGAAGGAAGGAAGGAAGGAAGGAAGGAAGTCATACCTATTTGTTGCTTTATATCTGAACTTTTGGGAGACATATTTTAAAATTTAAGTTATTACATGTTTACCATTATCAAAGGTATTAAAAATTATTTACTAACGTGCAATTGGAAGTCATTTCACAATATGTATAAAGTACGCTACAGAACAACTATTTACTCATTAGTATCATCTGAACAGTTTTATTTGGGGTGTTAGAGTTTGTTATTTCAATTAATTTTCATGTTGGTTTAGAATTATAACAATATAAGTATAATATCTACTTCACAGATTAGTGTCGTAAATACTTATGAATTTGTCATAAAAGTCACCAATCACTAGCAAACTGCAAAGGCACACATACACAGTTTTGCAAAAGATATTATAGTTCACGGAAACTCCATCCTCTTTTCAAAGGCCTATGAAAAGAATTCTCATCTTAACTGTTTCATCTTTTGACTACCCCTTTTGGAAAAGTAGGGATAGGAGCTGCAAATGATTTCTTGGTCCATCTTCTTTATGCATATTCCCAGCCTTGTATCTCCAACAGAACTACGACAGATTTGAAATTCATGATTCATTATGTTTTCACTAATTATTCCAGAATCTTTAAGTTTTTTGTTCTGTCCTAATAGTAAATATTTATGATAAAGAGCCATGGAATATTTCTTCTAATTCTTTCATATTCATTGGCACATATTAAATTTTTAATAAAATGATTAGATATACTTTATTACATATACAAGCAAGTTTCAAATAGGAGTATGATTCCTCTTTTGAGTTTTCAGTAAATGCTTTGTGATTTCAGCTGATACTTTAGCACCATACTTTATGCATAAAAGATATTCCATAACTGATTGTTAATATGATTTTATTTTTGTTTTAGATCCTTTCTTCCTAAAACTATATATCTTTATATTATGAGTAGATAGTTTCCTATAATTGGAAAGAGAGTGAAGAGGTCCTGTCTTTTGAAAGAATTATACTTGAACCATTAAGTGTAATGTAGCTGGTATTTTTCAATATGGGTCCAGTAAATATTTCTAATATTGTTAAACATTTTAAAGTACTTCCAAAGAGAGCAAGAAAGTGGCTTCAATACTTTCAGAGAAAAGTTAATTCACAAAGGAAGCTTGTGTTTTATGAGGCTTTCCTGAATTACAAAAATTAAAAATGGAAGGACCCATTAGGTCATTCAGCTCATTCCCTTAAGAGTACAGAATTGCTCCCCGAAGAACATGCCCTAGAGTTTTTCTGGAAAGGAAACATTAAAACTCAACTGCAATTGAGATAGTAAATTTGTAATTTATGGACAATAAAGGTTTTTCTCCTCAGATATTAATATGACTGCATATTTTAAAATCTGGCTAAAGCATTAATAAAGTGATTAGCAAAAGTCAAGAAGGCCATTTGTAAGTGTACTTCCTGATGGAATAAAAAGCTCCTTAGGCAATTAGTTTAGAAGGAAATGAAAATGAACCCCTAATTCCGCCTCCTTATGCCACCCATCTAAAGCTTTTCCCTTTTATTCCCTCCCCAGCAACACGATTTCAGTGTTCTATAACTTATAGGTAATAGTTTCTGCTTGGGTAGAAATGTTCTATTCCCTTCTCTTGTTTCAGTGTGGTATTCATGAAACCCTTTTGGAAAGACAGCGTTCAAACTACTTACTTGACAAATCACAGAAGCTTGCCTTGATAAGGACTGAACTTGTTAGCCCTCTTATGGTCTCAAAAATAGTTCTTGGTCTCAAAAATACTTCCTCCCCGAACTACTGTGGAATTTACTTCATAGGTGAACTTTTCCCAGCTTATTTTTCGTAGGACAGTTTTCCGTAGGACAGTTTTCCTGAAATAATGGTTCTGTAGACAAATTTGGGAAAGCATGCTTATATAAATCTCTCTTAAAAATGCAGTGCCCACCAATGATTTAAAGACTGAAAACCCCACCATTAAAAAAAAGAGTTTTGAATTTAAGAAGGAGCATAATGACTTGGAAAGTTTTATTTTGTTTTGTTTTAAATCTCATGCCATGATCATGGAATATAGTTTTGGAAATGCTACCTTAGAATGATCAAGTTTCTGCCTTTAAATAAATACCTTGGGTGGGGTAACTCTAATATTTATCCATTAGGGATCTAATATGTCATATTTATTTATTTAGTACCAGGATTTAAACTCAAGGACACTGTATCACTGAGATACATCTCCATCCCTTTTTATTGTTTTTATTTTGAGACAGGGTCTTGCTAAGTTTCTTAGGCCTGGAACATATGATCTTCCTGACTCAGCCTCCGGAATTACTGGTAATATATATGTGAACCACTGCACCCAGCATGAATCAGTATTTTTGAGGTTTTTTTTTTTTTCTTTTTAATTAGAAGGATTCTAGAAGAAAGAATTGTTAAAATAGCAATACGATGAAATGAGCTGTTTCCAAGCATGAGCATTGTTCGTCAATTCCTATTTACTTGTCCATCATTCCTTAACATTTTATAAATAACTAATATGGGCCTGTGTTTGGGGACCTACTAGTTATCCTAGGCAAAAACACTGAGAATAGATATGTTTTCCTTTTTATTTTTATTTTTGTAAGTCCATAATGAGTTTATAACTTTTTACTCCCTTAAGCTGATGTCTCTCTTGGGATTTCCCTTTACATGGGAGGTTTCTTGTTTTAGTGTTAGTTTTGTTTTGTTTTGTTTGTACTGGGGATTGAACACAGGGGCACCTAACCACTGAGCATACTCCTAGCCCTCTTTTTAAATTTTTTTTTTCTTTTTTCTTTTTTATTTTTGAGTCAGGGTCTTGCTAAGAGGCTTAGAGCCTCACCAAATTGCTGAAGTTGGTCTCAAATTTGTGATTTTCCTACTTCAGTCCCCTGAGTTGCTGGAATTACAGGGTACACTACCATGCCTACCTTAGTTTTAGTTTTTAAGTAGGACTAAACTGTAGTTGGCATGGTAAACCTATTTCCCAAGGCTGATATCTGAGTTTTTTGCTTCTAGTTTAGGGTATATTGGTCACCAGAAGGCAACTGACAGTCATCCAGTTCTCTTCCTTTGCCATATCCATAGTAGCTCCCATGTTCTACACAATATGATAACCTCTCCAGTTCTGTATCATTTTAGAAAAATTAAGGACGGGGGATAGGAAAATATACCTTTCAAATTTATCTCTGGGTGAAATAGATAGATAGATAAATGAAACATAAATTCTAGGGTATAGGAATAAGAAGACATTCAAGAATAAATTCTTGATACTAAAACACAATAGTAACAACAAAAACAATTCCAACAAAATGAGTAATTGCATGTGACTTTTTCATTATTATTTAATTTCTTGTACATTGATATGCTTAACTATACAACAAGAAACTAATAATTGTCAAGAACATTTTCAGTTTTTATGATCTATGCATTTCTGTATCTGGTTTAGAAATTGATTTTTACTGGCTTCTGATGATTAAACAGGGCCTGGATTTACCTTCAGACTGAAGAAAACAGAAGACAAAATATATTAAATGAATCAGTGGGTTTCTAGACACTAGACATTACACAACAAGATCATGATCCCAAGAGACAAGGGATAAGAAAGGTAAACTTTATGATTATCTCAGATTTCTACCTTGAGGAGTTTCCAGACTACACAACAGGAAGAGTATGGGGATATTCTTGAATTGAGGAGACAGAAGACCAAAGTGGCAAAAATCCACTAGAACCTTGGGGAGGAGAACACTAAAAGAAAAAAGAAAAGAAAAAAAAGGTGGGGGGAGAAACTCAGAGACCAACAGAGGAACAGCTAAATATTTAGCAGAGTACAGATTAGCACATGCTTGTGGAGAAACCACCTCAGGCGAGGGAAGGAACCACTGAAATGATTAGAACAAAGTCCACTGATCACACAGGGCCTCTATCTGTTACTACCATTCACTCTGGAAAAACTCATAGATCAAGGGATATTAAGTAGAATAATCAGTAAGACTTCCCTGAGAAGTAAAGAACTGTTGGCCCTGAGATAAGTATTTCTCAAAATCTACCTTGAATTCATAAATCATTACCCAAATCATTGAACTATTTCCAAGTAGTTTAGTATTTAAGGAAAAAGTTTAATAATAACTTATTGCAATACAAACTATCCCTCACCTATCTAGGCAAATTTTTCCAATGTCTGGTATCTAGTTATAAATACTCAGAAATGTGAAGAAGTATGAAAATAGGGCTAGGGATGTGGCTCAAGCGGTAGCACGCTCGCCTGGCATGCGTGTGACCAGGGTTCGATCCTCAGCACCACATACAAAGATGTTGTGTCCGCCGAAAAACTAAAAAATATTAAAAAAAAATTCTCTCTCTTTCTATCTCTCTCTCTCTCTTTAAAAAAAGAAAGAAAGAAAATAAAACCTAAAATGAGAAGAATAATCAATTATTCAATAATCAATGTCGAAAGTAACCCAGAGCTGACAAAGATGATATATAATTAGCACATAAAACATTAAAACAGATATTTTAACTGTTCTATATGTTCAAAAGTTAAGCAGGGATATAGACGACATAAACAAATCAACTTTTTGAGATACAAAAAAGTTTTTGAAATAAAAACAATTTGTTGTGATTGATAGCAGATTAGCTTTTGCAAAATAAAAGATTGATCAACTTGAGAATGTGGCAATTGACAATCTCCAAAATGAAATTCAGAAAAGGAGAATAAGTTTTTAAAATAAATAGAAATTCAATGTTCTAGAGGATACATTCCAATGACTCACATTTATTCTTGGAGCGCCTCAAGAGCAGAGAAAGTAAGGAAAACATATGTTAAGAAATAATGGCCCAAACTAATCCAAATCTAATGAAAACAATAAGCCCTTAAATCTAGGAAACTCAATAAAGCATGAGACTAAGAGAGCTACATTAAGGTACTTCATAATCAGAAACAGTGAGAAAGAAGATATCTCAAAAGCAGCCATGGGGTGAAGTGAAGCATATTATATAGTAAAGGAACCAACATTAAGACAAAAGCATATTTTGCATTAGAAACATTACAAATGAGAAGATAGTAGAACAAACTCTTTAAAGTACTGAAAGGACATTTGTCAATCTAGAATATTATACCCAGCAAAAATATCTTTCAAATACTAAAGTAAAATAAATTCTCATGCTAGCTGAAAGAAGCAATCACTAGGAACCTGAACAAAAAAGATTTAGAGAAATCCTAAAAACAGAAAAAAAAAAAATGATCCTAGGGGAAAAGTGGATAAATTATACTAGACGAAATCCTTTCTGGATTAATACAAATGAATGAATACTGGAAATAACTAGAGGAGTAAAACATATAATTAATTTCGAATTATTTAGTAAAACATATAATTAATTTCGAATTATTTAAGTCACATATATATTCAATTAAGTGTTTTAAAGTAACAAAATATTTTAATAGACTTTTAATATAGGGAATGGTTCTAATATAGGTAAAAACACAATGTATGACAGAACATAAAGGCTTAGATAGGAGAGATGAGAGCATATTGTGCATTAAGGAGCAAAATATCACTCAAAGATAAGTTAAATACATATACAGCATAGCCTTTAAAATTAAGTAAAAAAGAGTTACAATTAATAAACTAACAACGGAGATAAATCAGCTTCATAAATAGAATTCAAAAGAAGTCAGAAAAAAAGTCAAAAGGGAACATAGTAAAATTAATATAATCACAGCATATGTAAACCTAAATGTATTAATAACATATTATCTGTAAATGGTTTACACAGATAAAAATGTCAGATTGGATCAAATACAAAACTCAACCATATGCTGCCTACATGAAATGTACTTTAAATATAAAGACACACATAGGTTAAAAATGAAAGAATAGGAAATTTTTATACTCATGCACCCACAAATAAAAAGAAAGTGATGGTAGCCGTATTTATATAGGACAAATTAAACTTTAAATCAAAGAACATTTCTAGAAATAAAATAGTGATTTCATAATGAAAGGGGTATCAATTCATTCCAATTCTAAACAATTATGCATCAAAAAAAGCATTAAAATACATGTAGCAAAAGCAGATATGACTTCAAAAAGAGATAAACCGCAATTACAGGAATAAATTTTGGTATCTCTTTCTCAATGCTTGTTAGAACAAGTAGCTAGGAAGTGAAAAAGTATACGATAATTTTGAACGACACTACCAACTGTCTTGACCTAATTAATATTTATGGAAAACTCTACCCAATAACAAGAGAATACACATTTTCTCAAGTGTACACAGAACACTTACCAAGAAATTGAATTTTAAACAATTCAGATTTAGATTCCATTTATTGTTAAGATGTTTTTATCTTTATTTTTGATGCTGGGGATTTAACCAGTGACACTGTGCATTCTAAGCACAAACTCTACCACTGATCTACACCTCCAACCCAGTCTTCCCTTTTAAATCTTTATGACACTAATTTAAAAATGAATTTATCAGCATTAATTCTGCTTCATTAGTAATGAACACAATTAGTAAAGAAATATATTCTTCTAAAAATCATTTTCTTTGGGAATTTTAAATGTGGTATCTATGAAATATGGATATTTATTTATTTATAGAGATATATTTGGCATTCCTAATATGTGTCTGGCCTAAAGAGAATGAAAAATGTTTCACCACATATTAAAACCGAAGTCAAGGCAGTAATTAACAAAGAATACTACCACCCAATAAAATCACTCAGTAGGTGGGGAATATCTTTATAAAACATTAAAGATATTAATAACTTTGGGATTAGGAGCACCATTAAAACAAGCTATTTTGGTTAATTTATTAGTTCTAATCAATGTTCTTGGTTTTTAAAAAGCTGCTTAGAATATCTCTCCACATTCTTTTGATAGATACTGACTGCTGCTTTCAAAAGGCCTACTCAGTAGTCCAAGATTTAATAGCATCTTCTTATCTACCGCAAAGGTTAAACAGGAATAAAATTGGCAATGGTTTGAAAGAAACAAGCAGAGTAGGGGAGTGTACAAATTTAGGATTGGATTGGCTTTAATGTCACAAATTAACTTAAAAGCTAACTTGCTCAGAGGCAATCGCCTCCTGTACATTATGCATGAGCTGTGCAGTTCCACAGGGAGCAGGAGGATATTCTGTTTTTCCTCCTTCCTAACCCACCCATGTTTAAAACAGAGTATCACCTCACAAAGTAGCATGTGTGTCAGAGCAGTCCCCAGTTCATGCACACCCAGGGACATGCACATTATGTGACAGAGCTAAGCTCATGTTACCATTGTTCCCTGCACCATGTCTACATAACTGTTCACTAGCGTTGTTGGACTTATTCCTCACACAAGCATTGTGATGTCAGTTTTACATCCCTATTTAGTGACAAGGACTCTGAGGCACGTAGAAACTCAGCAATTTGTCCATTCAGAAACTAGGAACTAGCAAAACCATTTTTCACCACAGAGACTGCAAGTCTAACATTCTTTTCATCTCTTAGCTTTTCTCCCTTTTTTGGATAGCTCTGTATTGTCTCCCTCATTTACCTCCACTCTCAATGGGCTTCAAGTCACTGAGACCTAGGTTAAACTCTATAACTCCTATTCAGTAGTTACTTGATGTGTGCCTCAGTTTCTTCACATAAAATCTAGAAACCATAAGAATGTATAAATAACTAAGCCAACATGCCTAAAGTACCTAACCACATGCATAGACCACAGGAGATGATAAATATTCATTCTGGTATCCACATACAGAATTTTAAACCATTGATTTTTTTTTTTTTTGTATATTGTTAATAAATGAAACTTTAGAAGTAGAAGTTGCTGATTTACTCAAGGTATCTAGACATAGTAATGAACACAAATACCTGTGAAGAGGTATCTACAGGTAAGAAACACACAAATGTAATTTGAAGCCTTGCACAGTAGAATATTGGAGACAAATGTCATTAGTGTCTCAGTCTTAAGAATATTTTGTAATGTGGGCTTTTGTGTTATGGTCAAGGTTTTATCACAATTACATCAACAAAGAATAATTTTCTGAGTTTTCTTATCACTGTATAATTATGGGAAGTCTTGATGACTAATCATTTAAAATCTATCCAACTTGATTTAGAGAATTCTTAAGATTGTATATTAATTATAGAAACAACATTTTGATTTTTCTTTACCCATTTTCCAAAGAATTTTGATAGTTGGTAATCAAGAAAAAGTATATGATATCCATCATAAAAATTTGAACTCTAATTTCTAGGCTTCTGTTTCTATTTTTGTTGACTGGTCTGATTTCCTTTCTTTAATGAATTATAATCAGTTCATTATTATTAGAATTAATGAAAATGTCAAGAACTATTCCCCTTAAGTGGACTCTTTTTCAAAGCTAATAAATAACTAGGCTATTTTAAATTTTCATAACAAACTTATCACATGCCAAAATGTACTATAAATTATAGATACTCATCATTAGTAATGTATAGACTATCCAGTGTCAGACATATTATATAGAGAGGTCCTTAAAATAGCCCTTGTTGCTGTGGCTGAATTGAGTGTTCACCATATTGGAGGCATACTAAAATTCTAGTATATATATCTTAGTCTGAGTATTTTTATACAATTAGCAAATGACTTCTAATCACTATCCCCCTAAAACAGCATGACAAGAAGAGGCTATCAATTTTGGTCAAAAGAAGCTGGGTTTCAACGGGTTAACTGGGATCATTGCTTCTGAGACTGTTCTTACCCTCAGACTTCACAGCCCCAGCAGAGGCTGGCTCTGTAATAAGTCTCACATTACATGCGGATTAGATTTGTAGAAATCCTGTAACTCAATAGGTACCTGCCTATTCTCTCCTGGCGTCAGCCTGCCTGCACTGCTTTGCTCTGTAGACATACCTGGCATTCCACCCATGCTTCCCCACTTACTAAGTGAACTGGAGTCGGCCTACCAAAACATTGGGGTATTGTTGTGAAGGAGAAAGCCCTTTGACAGCCAAGCAAAGTGTGAAGTTGGGCTTGCAAAGCCTTATACCTTTCACTGACATGTACATGCCACCCTAACTTCCTTACATCCTGCAGGCACGTTGGAGTATAGCTATTTCCAGGTATTAGTCACTAAAATGCATTTATACTACAAAAGTTAAGATGAAGTTCTGGCTCCCTTTTCTTCCTCTTCTCTCTCCTGTTGCTCCCCACCCTCACCTCCTGGACCACCACCAGCCTTACCCTCCCCTCTATGTTTCCTCTCCCAAGGTACAGCACACCTTGACAAACATGTTTACACGCAAAGGTGGGAAAACAAAACCAAGCACAAAGCACAACAAAAAACAGGCTTGGCACTAAATCCTAGAGCAGTCAGTGGACTGATTTCTGGGAGCCGTGCCAAACGCGATAAGCTGCTATTTTAACACATATCTCTAGTTCTCAGCACAAATCATTCATTAAATAATTAGCATGTTACCTTGTTAAGATTTTTTAAAACTAAGGTGAGGTTTTCATTCAGGAAGCACATTGGATTGTTTAGCATCTTTTTCTAATTAAGCATTAATCCCTCCCAGGAAGAATGAGTCATTCAAGCAAGTGAACTTTCAAAGATAAGGGATTTCTCTTTTGTAAACTGCAATTAACAGCTTTTAACAGCCAGCATTGCTCTGGTTTTCCCAGCAGTTGAAATGATTCTGATTTTTTTTTTTTTTTTACTTCTTGCTCTTTTACAGCTGACCAAACTCAGGAAATGCAGGTATCTATGACAAATATGGAGACAAGATCAGCAGTAAAAAGACCTAAAAAAAACAAAACAAGAAAACTCCACCTGAGTTGAATCGCCATCAATACAGTGTTTTCCTTACAGGAGACTTTTATGAGCAGCACCCTCCCAGGAGACACAACGTGGCATTCTGTATGACAGTTCTGATGCACTGTGCCTTTCACAGGTGCAGAAATTATCCTGGCAGTCAAATTGAGGCACGTGTCCTAGGTGTGTGCACACTTTTTCAACACAAAACTTCATTTTGCAATTGTATTTAGAAGTATCTCTGGAGAAATCTTAAAGTCCAACAGTTTTGTACCAAACATTTCTAATTTTTATAGCAAAATCAAAGATTAAACCTTCATCTTTTCATGAGAATACATGAATTGCCATAGCTGGTAACTCTAGAGAAATTCTGTTTAGACATCTTCTATGTAGTTTCTTACACCAATATTTATTTATCATTATGGCAGGACACCATAAGCTGTTTCTTCTTGAAGGTTCTCAGACTTTACCATTTTCCAAAAGGGATGTATGAGAAACAAAGGTGGGGGGCAGGTTTTATGTCTTCAAAATGGGAAAGTAATAACTGATTTTTCATGCATAATGAACATTTTGTTATTAGAGTCTCTCAGCTCCTTCAAAGAGCAATTTCACCCATGAATCAGCTTCACAGAGTTTTAGAACTATATCGGACCTCAAAGGCAATATGATCCAATTTCTCTATTAAAAAATTAAAGGAGGCTGGGGTTGTGCCTTACACTAGTACGTGTAAGGCAGTGGGTTTGATCCTCAGCATCACATTAAATAAATAAGTAAATAAAGTCAAAAAAATTAAAGGAAAACTAGCAAGGCAAAGTGACTTACCCAAGGTCACATACTAATTCATGCTAAACCAGGGATAGAATCAATTTTATTAACTTTCTATTTAGGAAATTCTACTCTTTTGACATATCATGTATGGGAAAAAGTCTGACTCTAGTTGTAGGAAGGCATCATTTTATCATTTAAATACAAGGGAAATAATTCTCAGTGGTTTCAGGCTTTTCTCTTGTTGATCTCTCTGCCAAAGAACTGCAGGTGTAATTTAAGAAGAAAGGGAGGGGAACTGACCTCTAGTTGGGTCTTTCTAAAATGGCCTTTGCATAGATAGACTGAAAATAAACAAACCAATAAATCAGCGACCCTATCTTTAAAAATATAGTTAGATTTTAGGTTGATTTTTTTCAATGGTGAGGAGAGCAGAAGTCTCTTTTGTTTAAGCCTCATGATCACAGCAGTTAATCAAATACTTCTGGCAAACTTTGAAAGAATATTTGTCTGTATAATCTGAGAAATTCCTATATATCAAAGACTAACTTTTGTCCTTAGTAACTTTCTACCTCATTCCAAGGGAAGGAAAACAAAAAACAGAGAATCTGAACCTATACCAAAAGTGCAAATGAATACAATGATATTAGAGTTAACTTAATGGTATATAGAGTTACATATATAAGGCTGAAGGTTTATAATTGTTACTAATGTTGAATTATTTTAGTAAGTTTTTATTTTTGCATTTAATTTGCTATTTAGAGATCACATTTCAAAATTAGCAATTTTAAATACATGCATACACATTTAAATAAACACTCTAAACTCCTTGGAATAGTCAAAGACAACCATGTTGGCTAGTCTCATTTATTCTGTCAGCATTCACCCTACTGTTGAGTGGTTACAGTTCAAGGAACCCAGAAAAATTATGGCATAGTCATTTTTCCCTAGAACTTTACAATCGATCTAAAGAAGAAAAAAACATAATAAAAGAACTATGGTGGTGGGGCGGGGGGCATAGCTCAGTGGTAGAGTGTGTGCTTAGCATGTACCAGGCCTTGGGTTCAATCTCTAGTACCATCAAAACAAAAAAGTTAGGCACATTGTTAATATGAAGTTTGAAAAAATGCCAAAATGAGAGCTTCAAATATTAAGTTATGTTATGCATTTATAAGAATGACAATGAGAGTTATATTATTTGGGAAAATCCTTTCTTAGAAAATAAAAGTTAAATTGGGCATTGAAGGTTGGATCAAATTGGGTTAGTTTTACTTTTTTGGCCAATGGTTTGAAGACAGCATATCCAGTGAAGATATGAAAAATAAATCTCAATACATTCACACACAATTTCATACACATAATTTCACACATAACTTTATACAGTTGGTGCTATGGATAGACTGCAACTACAAAAATGTTAAATTCTCTTATTAATAATCTACAGAAGTTTTGGGTCTTCCAGGCTGCTAAACCTCAAAGCAAATTTCAAGTTTTTCATAATTTTTTTCAAAACAACTAAATAGTGTTTATTTCCATTGAGTGATGGATTGGAAAGAGTATACAGCAAGTAATGAGAAGATGGTCTCAAATGTACCTGCTTATTATTTGTTATATATTTAATGCCATATTTATTGGAGTTTTTAATGATTGGCATCATAGGGTAAGGGTACATAGTAGTAAATATATGAGAAAACAGAATGCTAATTGATTTTAATATGAGTATTTAAACTTACAACAAGGACTATGAAATGTAACCAAGAAACATTTAAACTTGGATATAACACTCTGAATACAGGTGTGTTATATTTCTGCCACTTTGATGTGGCAGTTGTCATTGTGGAGTTTAACAGCAGCATTGTGAATAAAGACTTGGGTTAAAGTATGAAGTGAATATAAGTATCTGATTATTTGAAATAAAGGTCTCAGGAAGGGAAGGGGTAATAGGAACTCTGTACCAGTTAGTCCATTTGGAAATTTGTGTTCAAATTTGAATGATACACTTTAAAATATACATATATAGTCAAATGGGAATATATTCATTGGTGAAAGTCAGGAGAGGAGGGCACTCAAAACCAAGTTGTGAAATAACAGTTACTTTGAAGAAGCTAAAAATCTTAGAGTAGATAATATTACTTTACTGAAATATTTGAACTACTCTTTTAATGAAAAGCTTCCCCTAGATATTTCCTAAATCTCCTCAAATTTCAGAATTTATGAGAGAGAAGAGCAGGGGAGGCACACAAGAGATATTTGAGTAAAATTTTAGAACTCTTTGTGAATGGAATGGGCACCTGTAGAAGATCTCTGTTAGAGGAGATTTGGACACAGAGGCTTTTTGGTAAGAACATTGTACTGTTGAACATGGTAGCTCACACTTGTAATCCTAGCAACTGAGGAGGCTGAGGCAGGAGAATTGTGAGTTCAAAGCCAGTCTTAGCAGATTAGTGAGGCAACTTTAGCAACTCTGAGATCCTGTCTCTAAATAAAATATTTAAAAGGGTTGGAGTTCTGGCTCAGTGGTTAAGCATCCCTGGGTTCAATCCCTGGTATCAAAAAAAAAAAAAAAAAAAAAAAGCATCTATATACCTAATTTACCTAACATCATGATTTAGTATATCCTACCTTAAATGTTCTTCAAACACTTAGGTTAGCCTAGAGGTTGGCACTACCATCTAATGCAAAGCCTATTTTATAAGAAAATGTTGAAGATCTCATGAAATTTTTTGAACATGGTGCACTATAGGGTTCAGTCCCAGTTGTCTACCCTTGTGATCACATGGCTGGCTGGAAGCTACACTACCAGGGAATATCAGACCATTAGCCTGGAAAAAGAAAAAAAGTTCAAAATTCAAAATATAATTTCTATTAAATGAATATTGCTTTTGCATCACTGCAAAGCCAAAATATTATAAGCCAGATCATTGTAAGTTGGAAGCTGTCACTTTGGCCTCTAGTCCCAGTCTCATCTCTTCAGCAATGCAGGCTCTTCACACTGTCTCATGGTGTAAGGTTTTTGTTTTGCACCTGTTATGGTTTGGATGTGAGGTGTCCCCAAAAACTCACATGTAAGACAATCCAAGGATTCAGAGGAGAAATGATTGAGTTTAAGAGTCTTAACACAGTCAGTGAATTAATCCCCTGATAGGGATTAACTGAGTAGTAACTGAAGTGGTGGGTGTGGCTGGAGGAAATGGTGACTTCTGATCACCGTGATGTGAGCTGCTTCCCTCTGCCACCCTCTCCCACCGAGATGTTCAGCCTCACCTCCAGCCCCTGAGGAATGGAGGTGGCCCTTTATGACTAAGACCTCTGAAACCATGAGCCCTCAAATACAACTTTTTCTCCTCTATAATTGTTCTGGTCAGGTCTTTTAGTCACAGCAGCGAAAAGGCTGACTAAAGCAGTTTCTAACACCGAGTAGGGTGCTTTACACAAAGCAGACACACAACACACACTTTGAATTAATTGAATAGAATATTGAACTAAATGAAAACTGCATAAAGATGAAAAACTGGCACAACGTAAGTCCACAGCTAGGAGTTTTGTGCACTAAGAGACACTGACATGGGATTCTTTCATTATTATTTTCTCCAATATGAAAAGTATTCTAGCAGCAATAAAATATCTTGACACACTTAAGGAAGTGTGGGGTGTCCCTTTTCTGAAACAGTAATATAATAAATATGCTGGCCTTCACAGAAGAGTGCAGTGCTCCCTCTCTGAAGCAGCGGTTTACGTGGACTTAGATTTCATGACTCTCCAACATCTTGCTTCCAGAGATGATGCTGATGAGATACCATAGCCAGGAGTCTGCTGTCCAGAACAATCCTCTACTTTTCACTTATATCTCAGCTTAGAACAGTTGTTTCGTCCTGAAAAGCACAGCTCTGTACCCATTTATTGGAAGAAGAGGGAGGTATTGATTTAAATTCACACTTTTTTTTTTTTCCTTTACGTTTTCTGAACTCAAGAAGGAGAGGTGGACAAATTGAGATAGGCATTTGGTGCTTGACAGTTAGAAATCATGGAGAGTGTCTAAGTTATAGAAGGTGATCAAAGGCACCAAGGCCCAATGTGGCCAATTTATGTTAGGAACTTACTATGGTTAATATGATATGGGATATTAGTTTAGGGGAAGAGCAAAAAAAAAAATCAATAATCCACTTAATTTACTTTCGTAAATACACCTATGCCTTTATCCTCACCCTGTCTTCAGCATCCTTATATTTACTCCCCCTTCAAAAAAACAAGTGGGTGGCCATGACTTGAAAGGAGTATCAAAAAAATGGAGAATAATGTCCCTTTACACAGTAACCAGAGGACAGGCTGTAAACTAATATCAACTGAGATCCTTCTGATAACTGGAATTGTATACTCATTAATTTATTTCTCACCATGGCCCCATGAGTTTGTTAATTATATACCAGTTTATCAAATAAAGAATTGAAGCTCATAATGATTAAGTAACGTATCCAGTTCACACAGTCACAGTAAGGTGACCATAGGGCCAGAGATTTTCTGATAAAAGATTCATGTTTTTACCATTATTCCATGGTACCACATTCTTAAGAGAGATTATAGAAGGAAGGTCACAAATAAGCAGAAAATACAATGACTTTGAGCTATGAAATGACTCAGAGATTTCTTTGGGTTGTCCCTAGGCTTACTTCTAAAGCTGAAACACTTATAAATTCAAATAATAAGAAATCACATCATTAACTTAAACTTTGTTTTTCAAGGCCTTATTATATACTTTGGGGAGAAAGCTATTCTAATGCTTTGGAGGGACCTTTTGTGAGACATGCTCTAAGATATGGTATATGTCTTGCTACTTCAAGTAACTATTTTTCTTCTTCATTATACTCAGAATATTCCATGATGCACAAGCTCTCAAACAATAACTGAAAATTTATACCAGACTAAACTATAGAAAATGGGTAAAGAGTTTCAAATAACTCAGTCATATGCATGATGCAAATAAGTAATGACATTTGAAGCAACTATACCCATGAGTTATTAATATGGCAAATATAATGTCACATGCTTGACAATTATTATTTCCCATATCTACTGTCCTTTGCTTTAAAAAATGAATCAGATTAAGTGGAAATGGTGCACCAGAAAGATGTCAATTTTTTGTGGTTTTTCACCTATTACTGGCATATTGTGATATACCCCACTGATTTTAGAAACCCCGTGAGAAGCAAGAGTTCACACTGTTCTCATACCAGTTTACAGGCTGTTCTAGTGAGACAGTTATTGAGTTCCATAGTTAGCTTAAATGTGAATCAATTATTTAAAGAATAAGGATGTCCATGTTCAAGCACAAGAATGGGATCCTAATTAGAATGTTATACTTCATGTATGTATAACATGTCAGAATACACTCTACTGTCATGTATATCTACAAAGAACAAATAAAAAATTTTAAAAAATAAAGAATAAGGATGTCAAGCAAAAGATAATTTCTCTTTATATATATGTATGTAATTGAAGCATCTATATAAAAATATATATCAATATTTAGTAGTTCATTAACTGTTAACTCAAGTTTCTAAAATATTCAAAATCACGTATGCCAAATTTATTCGTCCTCTAAGTCAAACACAAACTTTCAAGTGGATATACTGCCATCAACAATTTCAACTTCAGAGGCCATTACTGGAGCTTCCACACTGTTGTCATCCTTGAAAATACTTAGGCGTTACATTAGATCAGACTTCACAGGAGATTTTTAACCAGTGAGGTGGGATTTTGAAAAATAATAAATTAGCAAATTATTTTAATTGACAAAAGTTATATATATTTATGGTGTCCAGTTCAATGTTCTGAAATATACATTTAGAAAAACTAAAGTAAGCCAATTATTATAAGCATTTCCTCATGTACTTACAGTTTATTGATGATACGAACAGTTAAAATTTAGCAATTTTTAAGTACATATTGTTATTGATAATAATCATGTATAACAGATCTCTTGAACTATTTATTACTCCTGTCTAAATGAAATTTTGTATCCTCTGACCAGCATCTCCTCAATTCCCACCTCCTCCTCAGTCTCTGGTAACTACCATTCTATTCTCCAGGTTCAACTTGTCTAGATTCTGCATATTGAACTGAGATCATGCAAAATTTGTCTTTCCGTGCCTGCTTCCTTTACGTAATGTTCTCCAGGTTCATCTGTGTTGTTTCAGATGATAGCACTTCCTTCTTTATTCTTCTTGGGTACATTAGATTTCTAGAAATAGCCAGAGTTTGTGAGAAAGCTGCTAAAATAGAGAAACGTACCCATAAAGTAAAATTACTTAATTTTTGGTGTCTTTACTAAGGTTCTACTGAAGCAACTGAATAAGAGCAATATATTGACTGATGGAGAGATAATTTCACAAACTTCCCCAGTAGACTGCATTGAACTGCAATTGAGGGTGTTAACATTGGAGCTGGACATAGCTGGATACCTTGACCTTGTAGAACTTTGGTTTTCTCACCTTTAAATGAGGATAATAATTCCCACTTTAAATGTTATTGTCAATTTTATTACTGAAGAATACTATTCATTTGGGTTGAAGAACACTATTCATTTAGGGTAGCTTTTTGAAATGTCTAGTATTCTATAGTCTCACCTCATATTTGTTATCGAACCTACCAACTTTTATGTGTGATCACCATCATTTGACTCTTAACATAGTTTAATAGACCTTCTTAAAATGCTTTACATTACACCAGGGTTTTATTTTTATGGCAAACCTGTTATTAGAAATTGATATTAGCCTAATAAGCCACAGTTAACAAAAATGTCAGGTGATTCCTCCTGTGAAATCAAACTAAATTGCAGATGTTAATGAAGAGTCTTCTATGGCCTCAGGGTTGGGAGACTCTGTGAGAAAATATGAAACATTAAACACACATGATTAAATAAAATTTCTTTGGTGAGCACATGATAATCTCATGCAGAGATATTAATTGGTCCAGGGTCTGATCGAGGTTATAAGAAAACAGGTGGCAGATGCATGATTTAGAGGAAAAAGCAAATGTGTCACACAGGCCATCAGTCATTAACATTTACCGAGGTTGTACTTCTTCATGCATGAATGGCTCGCACCATTTAGAATATTTCACAAGCAAAGCTGAAAGGGGTTGGTAACATTTTTAAAAATCTGTGGACTAACATATTTTCATAATTAACCTAGACCCTGAAAATAGTCTTCATTTGAAGTTGAGAACTCCATTAAAGGTTTACTTTATAATAAATCTGTGCTTATAATAATCATTACATTTTTGGTTTCTAATATGTTCCTAAAGTAGGATTTTCCCCCATGGGGATCTGTCATTCAAAAATTTTTTAAAAATTTACAAATTTCCTGAATGTCCATCATTAAACTAATATCACACTATAGAAAATTCAGAAAAAGTATTTACAATTCTACTACTCTAAATGGATCATCATTACAGCATTAGTATTTTGTATTTCTGATTTCTATTGTTACAGATGTGTTATTTTATTAAATTTAATCACAGTGTAAATATACTTTTATGTTCTGCTTTTTTAAAATTCATCTTGGTAAAGACTTATTTTTTGAGGCATTAGCATACATCATCTTCACATAGCATGAGATACAAAAGGTAATAATGTATAGCCCTACATTTTGGATTCACAGAGTCATGCAATAAAGGATTCTAGTGGACTTCACAGCCTGAGACTCAATTCTGGCTTGCCTGATTTGTTGACTTTTTAACTCTTTAACCCTCACTGTGTTCTTCTATAAATGGGGAAATACCTGCTCATGAGATTGTTGTGGGAAATCAAATAATTAACATAAAAACACTTAGAACAGGGCCTGGGGCTATGGCTCACTGGCAGAGCACCTTCCTAGCAAGTGTGAGGCACTAAGTTCATATAAAAAATAAATTAAATAAAGGTATGATGTCCATCTACAACTACAAAAAAATTAAACACTTAAAACAATGTCTCAAATGTACTAGTATCTCAAATCACATTGAACAAACTGGCAGTCAATGTCCCATTGCCCAAGCCAGTGCCCCCTCTTTCTGGTCTATCACACCGAGAACCTTGAAGTAGACACAGTGTTGAACATATGCCTTATTCTCCATAGCCTAGCCCTCTCCACATCATTCACTGGGCGGCTATGGAGAATCACAATCAATATTTCATAATTTCTGTGCAGCTCACATTCCCTCAGAAATGCTTTGGTAGCTTTCACTATATATGGTTGCGTTTTTTTCCAACATTATATGTGATTGACAAAGAAACATAAGAGGACTACTCAATAAAATCTCAACACAGAATGTTCACATTTGAAATGCTAAGATCTCCAAAATGCCGAGCCTCATCATTTGTGACACCCAAGTAGATTTGAAATATGTAATTTGCTTCTTACCCCTTAAGACGACCAAGTTGACATGCACACAATTCCCAACCACACCTGCCATCATACACATATACTCATATATGCTGCTATAAAATAATAAAGAACACCATAGGCTTAACATTACTAAGATGAGATGGGTTTTTGAGGGTCTTCTTATTTCAGTTTGTCTGTATGTGAAATAGAGGGTTGAATTTATAAAATAGAGTGAGCCAATGATGCATTTATCTTATTCCAAATGTTAATTTATGGGTTTCACAAGATCTACTATGCTTTAAAGCTCAGAGAGTGGTTTTTCTCAGTAGCTCAATGGCTCAATTTCCAGGGTAGTGCCACTCCAAGAAAATTGAATAGTTATCAGAATGAGAATTTTTGTTCTGTCGTATCTGGGTATAGAGTGACAAATTTCATCCTGTCACAGACAGAACACTATAATTTACACACACACACACACACACACACACACACACAGAGTGCAATTGTGAAATAAAAATAAAAATTCCTATATTAGCATTCCAAGTCCTTCTTTTAAAATGTATTATTGCTTTCATCCCAGGGCTTTGTATTTACATGGTAAATGTAAATGTGAAAATATATTTTGGCACATTTACTAGATTAACATCTCCTAAGAAAGGGATTTCATATCACAAGGACAAGATATCATGAAAGGTACACTGGATTAGAAGTTTGGTGTTCAGAGTATGAGCTGGCCCCTACCACTACCCCACTGTGAAATTAGAGCTAAATTGTAGTATGTGTTCCAGAGTAAGGGTTATCAACCTAGATTGGTTTGACTGGGACTATCCTCATTTTAAAGCAGTCCTGCAGTGGGGCATGGTTGCACACACCTGTAATCCCAGTGACTCTGGACGCTGAGGCAGGAGGATCACAGGTTAGAAATCAGCCTCAGCAATTTAGTGAGACCCTAAGCAACTTAGTGAGACCCTGACTCTAAACATGAAAAGAAATTTTTTTTTTTAAAGGGATGGAGATATAGCTTCGTGGTTAAGCACCACTGGGTTCCATCCATGGTACCAAAATAAAACAAAAACAATCGTACACCCAAAGAACTCTTGTAGTTTTGAGCAAACAGAAATAGTTGGTCACACTAAAAAGAGAGGGAACACTGAGAGTATTGAGAGAAAAATCTCAATGTTATGCAAGGAAGGAAGGATATGTGAAGGGGAAAGACTTCAACAGTAATAACTACAGTACTGGGAATATTCATGTCATTTTGGACTTCTGCAAGACTCTTGAGAAAGTGCTGCCCCAAAATACACCTGCACTTAAGCTTGTTCAACCTCTGCAATTCTGAGACTGGATTTCCAGTTACGTTAAAACCACTCCAGAAAATGAGGGCTTATTAAAAGATACCTATCTGGTAGCACAGACCTTGCAGCTTTTAGTATTACATGGTCACACACCCCTTTCTGGGCATTGCCTGCTTCCTTTGCCTGTTTCCTTTCAACTAAACTTGACTTTGGTCCATTTCTGTCTTTCATCTTCTCCCTATGGTGTTTTAGGCAGCCTGTGTGAAATTCTCCTGAATTTGTGATCCAGTTGGTCTGAATGCATTGTAACTTAGTTTTCTTTTTCTTTCTTTTTTTGGGTGGTGGGGGGATTTGGGGGGATTGAACTCAGGGGTACTCAACCACTGAGCCACATCCCAAGTCCTATTTTGTATTTTATTTAGAGACAGGGTCTCACTAAGTTGCTTAGCACCTTGCCATTGCTGAGGCTGGCTTTGGACTCAAGATTCTCCTGTCTCAGCCTCCTGAGCTGCTGGGATTACAGGCATGCACCACTGCACCCTGCTGAATTTAGTTTTCTACACTTGAACATTGTTTCAATACCTGCTATCTTCTGGCTAAAGCCTGTATCATAGTTCCTAACTGCTTTATCTGGTCCTTACCTTTGGAAATTCCTATATAGAGGACAGAGTTTCTAGTCCTATTCATATTTTTAGAAAGCAAATGGATTTATTGAAAAAGGAGATCATGCAATCATTTTTCATTTTGTATCAATTTTTTCCTTTAGAGGCTAAATTACTATAGACTGCTTAAATCACATCTTCATCAGTTTTGTTTTTCCAATACAGATAAATTCTTCCCCATATCATACAAATTCTTTTTTGTTAGTCCAATTTGCAATGTTTTGGATTCTTTGAGACCTTGATGAACTCAGTACAATGAAGTGAGAGGGCAGAAAGAATAATTTCAACAAGTTTACTTCATTTCCTAAGCCACTTGTATTCCACAAATGTTACTTGGTACTTATTATGTGCTAGACTTTCAAGGGTAAAATGAGCCTCTGAAAGGATTGTGTAACACAAGATGAACCTGGGCCATTCCAAGGTCATTATATAGAGCCTGTCACATAACAGATACCAAAATACATGGGCAAACAATGTATAAGATACATAATAAAAAATTATTTGTCAAATTTATAACTCAGCATGTTAATTTTTATACTAATTTGTTGTAAATTTTCTTACTCTAACTAGTCACTTTTTTGTCTAATTTCAAGCTTGTAATTTTTTTATTCTTTTTCTTAAATGGTGATGTCCAAATTCTATAAGCTTCAGGTACCATAAAACTTGAATCCATCTATATTCCAGAAGAAAAAAAGATCAGCAGCTATCACTTAGTTCTACCCTTCTGTCCTTAAAATAATATTGGAATGGCTTTTGGGTTCTACAACAAAAAAATTTGAGCCCATACTAAAAACTGATCTGATTTCTAGGAAAGTAAAAATATATTTTAGTTGTATATGATGTAGAGATTCACAACCACAGACTGAGATAGTAGTTGGAATAAGCTGTACTCCATGTTTATATAAATAAGTCAAATTGTACTCTATAGTTATGTATAACTAAAAAGAATACATATATGTGTATATACATAATCATTAACGTTATAAAGTTTCATCATACTTTCATGACATAAGAAATACATATTTGTGTGGTTTAAAAAGAAAATCATTGCTAGTTTCTCAAATATTTTTTTAACTATTTGTATGGCTACCACTTGGGAGAGAGATTTCTTGTAGTCATGAAAGAAAATCTTTATAGTTTTATCCAATTCTTCTAGAGGTAGTTAAAAGATATGGGTGAAATCAAATGGAAAAGAAGATAAAAGAGAGGGGTTTTAGCTTGTTCCCAGTGCGACAAGTTTATTAAGTTATAAACCATGTGCTCTATGCATACTTCCCGTAAGCTCTTACTTAACGTTTTGTGACAGTTTTAATATAGCAAAATTAGACATGCTGCCACTGACAGCTACCTGATTTCCATGCACTAACACTACTGGCTTCTTGCCCAATTCTAATACACTTGAAAAGAAGGCCAAGGAGCAAAATCAGGATGCATGAAGTAAAAAGTAGATCTCAGCATGCAAAATACCAACTGCTCCTGAGGAATCTTTAAGCATTACTCAGCACCAGCTGGCTTGGCAAAAGAAGGAAAACGACTGTGTGCTTGTTACTGATATTTAAAGACTGCCTGATATAAGGCACATCACCTAAAATAATTCTAAATTGAAAATAAGGTTGTAGAATTATTTGTTTTCATTTCAAATGCAGTTACTGTCTTTGAATTAATGTAAAATACTTCCACAGGAAAAAGGTACATTCATATATGGCTGTGGGACTGGAAATTGATGCAACCACTCTGGAAAGCAGTATGGAGATTCCTCAGAAAACTTGGAATGGAACCACCATTTGACCCAGTTATCCCACTCACCTGAACATACACAAAAGAATTAAAATCAGCATGTCACTATAGTGATACAGCCACATCAGTGTTTATAGCAGCTCAATCCACAATAACTAAGCTATGGAATCAACTTAGATGCTCTTCAATATATGGGTGGGATAAAGAAAATGTGATATAACAAAATATTCCTCAGGCATAAAGAACAATGAAATTATGGCATTTGCCAGTAAATGGATGGAACTGGAGACCATCATAATAAGTGAAATAAGCCAATATCAAACAACCAAAGGCCAAATATTCTCTCTGATATGCAGATGCTGACTCATAATAGGTAGGGGTGTGGAGGTTGTAAATTTTCTTACTCTAACTAGTCACTTTTTTTTGTCTAATTTCAAGCTTGTAATTTTTATCTTTTTCTTAAAGGGGAGGAGAGAGGTTCACTGGATTGGACAGGGCAAAGTGAGGGGGAAGGGAGTTGGAATGGGAATTGGAAAGACAGTAGAATGAATTGGACACAACTTTCCTATATTCATATATGAATACAAGACAAATGTAACTCCATGTCATGTACAACCACAAAAATGGGAAGTTATACTCCATGTATATATAATAGGTCAAAATAGATTCTACTATCATGTATAACTAAAAAGTAAAATTTTAATATTTTTTAAAAAGAAAAGAAATTCTAAAAAATTCCACAATAAATCCATTGCTCTCTACATGAGTCCTAGAAAAGATGCATTTAGAAGAAACGCATGAAGTAATCTTCTTTTTTCTTGTATCAGAATAGTTTAATCATTTGGGAGATTATTGTATATTAATCAAGGGGCATAATTACTCATGGAAACAAACAGTAAATTTAAAGCTAGTGATTGCTTTCTTTCTCTTCAATTTAGTCTTAGGAAGAATCACATCTTTAATATATTGATCAATGCTAACTATCAACCTAGCATCACTACTTTAGGATCTGGTAAGGGAAAGTGAGTACAGAATAAAGAATATTGGAGGGAAAGTCAAATTTCTGACAATATTTTCATCAGCACCACTTTTCAAAAATCCCAATGTAATCTCATCTGACAAGGCAATGGAGGAAAGGGAAAAATTGAACGACAATATGCTAGAATCTAATGTTCTGAAAATCATGATTCCTGTAACAATACTCTGTCTCCTATTTATTTATTTGTTTCATCAAATTCTAAGTCATATTTTACATTAATATTACATATTTATTTTGTATTTGTATTTTCAATATAGCTTTGAATAATATTTGTATGATTTTGGTATTTCTTTTCCCTCTAGTGAACCATTTTTGAACCACTGTTTCATTCTGTTGAATAAAGGAAATTATATAATTTAATAATAAAAATAAAAAGGATCAAATTTAATAAAATCTATACAACCAAAAATTAATAACAAAATAGTTTAGATTATTGTTGCATATGTAATTACATGTTAGCCAAGATGAACTTACTTTGCATGGTTTTGAAGAGAAACACAATCTGTAGTGTAACAATTATTAATAATGTAATAGGAATTTTGGGAAATTATAATAAATATAACACACATGAGATTAGAAACTTTAAAAGTCTGCCAATAGCAAATATTGCTGAAGTTACAGAAAATCAGGAAATGTTATATGCTCAGGAGAAATGTAAATTGGTACAATTTCTTTAAAAAACAATGTCAGTTTCTAGAAAAACAATAATATGCATGATGTTTTTAACCAGCAATTCTGCTCTACTTAATACCCATTCTGTATTATTATGCATAAGCCAAGTAAACATACACAAACATATTTATTGTAGAATTGTCATTATTTATGATAAAACAGAAACAACCCATTTACTGAGAAAGAATAAAATGACTCAAGACTTGTTGAAAAAAAGAAATAGAAGGACTTGTAACCTAGATATTTGAAGTTATCAAATATAGACTTAAAATAACTATAATTACTATTTAGAAATAGATGTAAAAATGGAGAATTTTTGTCAGTTCCCTGGACTTGGTACCAAAAAAAGCAAAAAAAATTCTAGGTAACTTTAAAAATAATATCTATAGTTAAGCGCTCAATTAATGGTGTTAACAGTAGATTATGTTGAGGAGAGAAGCTTAGTAAACAGAAAGCAGGTCAGACAAAATTATACAGCATAAAGCCAGAGAGAAAAAGTAGTGAGAAATATACAGAAGAACAAGAAAGATATGTGCAGTCAGGTGAAAAATTCTAATGGAGATATAATAAGAGTTCTAGAAATGGATGGAACTAGAGACCATGATGCTAAGTGAAATAAGCCAAAAATAAATGGAATGGGACAAAATTTTCCTAAGACATGAACATGAAGTCATATACATGAGGCAGGAAGTACACAAAGAATGCTACCCTTAGGCACATCTGCCAAACTGCTGGAAACCAAAATTTAATAGAAACCTTAAAGTAGAAGGAAAAAGCACTTCCCTTCTTAAGATCAATAAAATTGATAATAGGTTTCATAAAATATGGAAGCCAAAGATAATGGAATGACATTTTTTAAGGCACTGGGATTTTTTTTAAAATGAAAACTTCCTGGATTCTAAATCCAGTGGAAATTATCTCAAAAATTAGAATGAAATAAAGATGGTTCAGGAAAAAAATCCAAAAGTTGAAATAATATATAATATATTCAACATACATATAATATATTCAAGAGACTATAATATTGTTACATTCAATAATACTGTATTGAATAGATTAATGTTAAAATACAAAAAGAGAGTTTTTTAGGTAGAAGGAAAATGACCAGAAATGGGGCATAGATAGTGAAAATATAAAATAAGAAGCACTAAAGGAAGCAAATATATATTTAAAGTATAAAAACACTAATAATTTTCATTGGATTAAAGTATCCACAGAATTAAGATGCATAACAGATGAATCATAAATAGAATTAAAATGTTCTAAGTTCTTTGCGTTGTATGGGATGTGTCAAAAGCAATATATGAAGTGAAACCACCAGAAGACATTATTTGCAGATACTGCAAAGCAAAGTGGCTTTTAAAAATGTTTTAACCAACCCCTAATATTATACATGTTTATGGGGTCCAATACATCTATATAATGTAGGATCAAGATAATTAACATACCCTTCACCCCAAGCATTAATCATTTCTTCATTCTGGGAATATTTTTTTAAATTCTTTTACTAACTTTTTTGATTATGTGATTGTTGTCACACATTTATCCTAATATACAATAAAACATTAGAAGTTATTGATTCCATCTAACTACAACCTGGTTCCCATTACTGATCTTTCTTTATCCTCTTTTCCTTGACACCTTCCCAGGCTCTAATAACCACTATTCTGTTTCCTACTTTTATAAAATCAACTTTTTAATTTTCACATACAAATAAGACATGCAGTATTTATCATTCTGTACCTGACTTACTTCACTTAACATGTCCTTTTTTTCAGCCCTATTGCTGAAATTGACAGAATTTATTTCCATTTATGACTGAATAATAGTTCTTTAGGTACGTATACCCCATTTTCTTTATCCATTCAGTAGATGGATAAAGATCTGTCACTAGATGCCTATATTAATTGCGTATCTTGGCTATTATGTGACTAGGAAAGCAACAAAGAGGCAAGTACTGAAGTCTTGTTGACATATTAATTTCTTTTTTTTTTATAGATTTTTTAAATTAATTTTTATTGTTGGTTGTTCAAAACATTACATAGTTCTTGACATATCATATTTCACACTTTGATTCAAGTGGGATATGAACTCCCATTTTTACCCTGTATACAGATTGCAAAATCACATCAGTTGCACATCCATTGATTTACATATTGCCATACTAGTGTCTGTTGTATTCTGCTGCCTTTCCTATCCTCTACTATCCCCCTTCCCCCTCCCCTCCCCTCTTCTCTTTCTACCCCCTCTACTGTAATTCATTTCTCCCCCTTATATTTTTTCCCCTTTCCCCTCACTTCCTCTTGTATGTAATTTTGTATACCCCTGAGGGTCTCCTTCCATTTCCATGCAATTTCCCTTCTCTCTCCCTTTCCCTCCCACCTCTCATTCCTGTTTAATGTTAATCTTCTTCTCATGCTCTTCGTCCCTACTCTGTTCTTAGTTACTCTCCTTATATCAAAGAAGACATTTGGCATTTGTTTTTAAGGGATTGGCTAGCTTCACTTAGCATAATCTGCTCTAATGCCATCCATTTCCCTCCAAATTCTATGATTTTGTCATTTTTTAATGCAGAGTAATACTCCATTGTGTATAAATGCCACTTTTTTTTTTTTTTATCCATTCGTCTATTGAAGGGCATCTAGGTTGGTTCCACAGTCTTGCTATTGTGAATTGTGCTGCTATGAACATGGATGTAGCAGTGTCCCTATAGTATGCTCTTTTTAGGTCTTTAGGGAATAGACCGAGTAGGGGAATAGCTGGGTCAAATGGTGGTTCCATTCCAAGCTTTCCAATAAATCTCCACACTGCTTTCCAAATTGGCCACACCAATTTGCAGTCCCACCAGCAATGTACAAGTGAACCCTTTTTCCCACATCCTCGCCAGCACTTGTTGTTGTTTGACTTCCTAATGGCTGCCAATCTTACTGGAGTGAGATGGTATCTTAGGGTGGTTTTGATTTGCATTTCTCTGACTGCTAGAGATGGTGAGCACTTTTTCATGTACTTGTTGATTGATTGTATGTCCTCCTCTAAGAAATGTCTGTTCAGGTCCTTGGCCCATTTGTTGATTGGGTTATTTGTTATCTTATTGTCTAATTTTTTTAGTTCTTTGTATATTCTGGATATTAGGGCTCTGTCTGAAGTGTGAGGAGTAAAGATTTGTTCCCAGGACGTAGGCTCTTTATTTACCTCTCTTATTGTTTCTTTTGCTGAGAAATAACTTTTTAGTTTGAGTAAGTCCCATTTGTTGATTTTAGTTATTAACTCTTGTGCTATGCGTGTCCTATTGAGGAATTTGGAGCCCGACCCCACAGTATGTAGATCATAGCCAACTTTTTCTTCTATCAGATGCCGTGTCTCTGATTTGATATCAAGTTCCTTGATCCACTTTGAGTTAACTTTTGTGCATGGCGAGAGAAAGGGATTCAGTTTCATTTTGTTGTATATGGATTTCCGGTTTTCCCAACACCATTTGTTGAAGATGCTATCCTTCCTCCATCGCATGCTTTTAGCCCCTTTATCAAATATAAGATAGTTGTAATTTTGTGGATTGGTTTCTGTGTCCTCTATTCTGTACCATTGGTCCACCCGCCTGTTTTGGTACCAGTACCATGCTGTTTTTGTTACTATTGCTCTGTATGACATATTAATTTCATATGTATTGGGATATACTCATAGTGGGATTGCTGAATCATGTGGTAGCTTTATTTCTAGTTTTTTGAGGGACATTTGTACTGTTTTCCATGATTGCTGTATTAATTTACATTTCTACCACTAGCGCATAAGAATCCCCTTTCTCTGCATCCTTGTCTTTTTGATAATAGTCATTCTAATTGGTTGAGATGATGTTGTGGCTTTGATTTACATTTCTCTAATGATTAGAGATGTTGGTCATTTTTTTATATACTTATTGGCAATTTATATGTCTTCTTGTGGGAAATATAGATCTTTTATCCATTTTTAATTGTACTATTCATTGATATTTTTTTGCTGTTATAAAAACTTTTATACATTCTAGATATTAATACATTGTTTGATAGTTTGCAAATATTTTCCCTCATTCTGTGGGTTTTCTCTTTATTCTGTATGTGTTATTTTATCTTTAATTTTTTTATTGTATATATTTTTCCTCTCACACTTACCTTATATTTTTCCTTTCCTGGATTCTCTCATCTTTTCTACCATTAATGGTCAATCTCTATTAATTCTTCTTTCATTCCTTCACTATATAGAAGATTTGGGGTTTGATAAAATCTCATTTACCAATTTCTGCTTTTGTTTCCTGTACTTAGGGGGTCATATCCAGAAAAGTCTTTGTACAGACCAACATTTTGAAGCATTTTTCTTATCCTTTCTTCTAGTAGTTTCATAGTTTTGAATCCTAGGCATATGTCTCAAGTCCATTTTGAGATAATTTTAGCATTTAATGAAAGTTAGGTGTCCAGTATCCATCCTTGACATTTGGATATATAATGACAGTTATTGAAAAGACTGCCTATTCTGCTATGTATGTTCTTTCTGCTTTCAGATGAAGTAGTTTAAAAGCAGCAAATATTGATATGGATAAAGAAGACAAAATAAAACCATCACTAATAAGGTATAATAATTATAACTATGACTATACCTAATAAAATCTACAATATAAATCATAAACACATAAAACTGAAAGGAAAAATAAGTAACTACAAAATCATTGTAGGAGGTTTTAAAAGAAACAGACTGACATATACGATGTTAGATGATATATGACAAATGCACTTTTATAGTGCCATAAGAGAAGGATGGATTTTTCAATAAATGATTCTTTTGATATCAACTAGAAGGAAAATAAATCTTGACTCTTGCTTCTCACCCATGCATACACACATATGTGCACACACACAAGTAATTCCAAGTGGATTTTATATCTAACTGTGATACATAAAAGAATAAAGTTTCCTGAAGTTTAGTAAAAGAATAGCTTTATTACAGATAACACACAAGGCAGAAAACTAATTGCAATAAGAAGATCAATTGTTAGCCTCCTTTAACATCAAGAACCTTTTTGTTTTTCATTTAAAGACATCATTAAGAAAGTTAAAGACAAACCACAGGGTGGATACACACACACACACACACACACACACATACATATATGTACTATATATGTATATATCTGTATGTATATATATATATATATATATATATATATATATATATGTAAGTAGTCCCTTAACCTGAAAATTATTAAGAATTTAAAGAATTCCTCAACCAATAAGTAGGCAACAGGATCATCCCCAACCCCTATCTTCATGGACAAAAAGCCTGAACGGGCACAAAACAAAAGTGGATATTCAGATGACCAATAGATACATGGACAAGTGTTCAACATCATTAGTAATCAGGGAAATGTAAACCACAACACCAAGGAAATATCATTAAACTGAAATGAAAATGTTTACTGTTATAAACTGACAGCAGTAAATACTGACAAAATTGTAGATAAACTAGAATTCTCATACATGGCTGACAGAAATGAAAATTGGTATAATCAACTTAACAATCCCTCTAAAGATAGTAAACAAATACTCCAATTCAGCAGTTCCATTCCTAGATGTTTCACTAATAGAAATATATACATGTGTATACCAAAATATAGCAACAGAAATTTTCATAGAAGCATTATTCATTTATAGGTTAAAAAGAGTTAAACTACACATGGTGGCACACACTTGTGATCCTAGTGACTTGGGAGGCTGAGGCAGAATGATCACAAGTTCAAGGCCAGCCTCAACAAGTTGGTGAAGTTATAAGCAACTTAGTGAGATTTTGTCTTGAAATAAAAATAAAAATGTCTGAGGATGTAGCTCAGTGATAAATTGACCCTGGGTTAAATCTCCACAGCCCCACAATAAATACATATATTGATATGTACATACATCAGATTTACATATTCATCAACATTAGAATGGAAAAATAAAGTATTATATATTCTATAATGGAATACTAAAGCAAATATGGATGAATCTCATAAACAAAATTTTGAGCAAAAGAAGCTAGGAAAAAAAGATACATACTATCTGATTCCAGTTAAATAAACTTCAACAAAACTAATATAGGGTGGTAGATATCAATAGACTGGTTATGTTTGAGAAGGTAATGCCATTAGTGCTTTTTTCCCTTTGGCTGATGGTCTCTCAAATTTCTACAAATTTATCAAATTACTCAGTTAGAAAATATGTAATTTTCTCCTTTCAATGTGTGAATATCTCACGCTGAAATGCTTTCAAAAAGAATAAGACAAAGATGCTGCTGCCGCTGCCCACAGGTCTTTTCTCTGGGGGCCACTGTCTACAATCAATTCTCCAGGTGCCACTGCCAATGACCCAACACTACTATAGCTTCCGGTTCCACCCAAAGGTCCACTGACAGAGTTCCTGCAGGTTTGGTCGCACACAGCCACCTCCATCTTGGGATATAGGCGCCTGGAGGTTAGGGTGCCAACCGGTTTGCCACCAGTGTCATCTTCGGGCACAGCTGCCTCTGTTTGGGAATACTGGCGAGAACCTTGATGTCTAGTTTCAGAGTGTCTGCGGGGTTGGTAGTGCCCGCAGTCTTCTTATTGGGAGTGCTGGTGACCACCATCTTGCAGCTTCTTTTCTGGGTTGCCCCTCTGTATGAGTGCATCCCTGGTGATCTCTCCCAAATTGGAACAGCATTGAGATGTGGGGACTACAATGTGGCCAAGCCTGGGGTGACTGAAACCCACCCAGATCTGTGGGATAGTGACTGGGTCTGTGGGGACTAGCCGGGGCCTGGCAATCCTATGAAGAATTAGAGATAGGACTGAGAAAACCTTAAATGCTGAAGCAAACAGTTTTCAATTTTCCATTGAGGTTTTTTTTTTCTTTTGTTTTTAATTATTTTTTCTCTTCTCTAGCATTTCTATCATATTTAAAACCAGGTATTTTTTTATGCATCAGTTTGTTGAGGGTTGTGACGTATAATGGTATTTTGCAGTTCTGTTGTGTGTTCTTATATTTTTAATTTTTTTATATTTATTTTTTAGTTGTAGTCGGACACAATACCTTTATTTAATTTATTTATTTTATGTGGTGCTGAGGATCGAACCCAGGGCCTCACACATGCGAGTGATCTGCCACTGAGCCACAATCCCAGTTCTTAATTTTTTTTATTATATGTATTTCTCCTCTCACTTGCCTTATGTTTTTCCTTTCCTGGATTCTCTATCTTTTCTACCACTAATGGTCAATCTCTATTAATTCTTCTTCCACTCTTTGTATAGATTTTTACTTCTGATTTATCTCCTCCCTCTTGAACATCATGTCCTACACCATTGATGTTCTTTCATTGTCCAATATTTGAAATTGTAAGCCCTTTTAGGAAATTTACTTTATAGAGAGTAGATAACAATTGAACTTGTCATTTCTGTTCATTGTGGAAAAAACTATGGAAGTCTTCATAGAATCTAGTGGGTTTGGGGCTGTGTGTTGTTTGCAATGGCTGCTGATGATATTGTTCTCCCCTCTTAAAGGTGAGGTACTAGAGACTTTCAGGAACACTATAACTCTGCAGGGTAGAATTTGTGCTGCCTCAGATATATACTGCTAGATAGGAAAACTCATGAACAACATGAAAAAGCAAGGGAGTAAAGCACCCCAAACAAACCAAGATGCTCCAATAACAGGATCCACTGACAACACAGTAGAAGAAATGTTAAGGGAGTTTAGAATGTTCATAATTAAACTGATCTGGAAAGTAAAGAATATTATTAGGAGTGAAATCAAGGAAAAAAAAACAGGAAGTGAAAGATCATTTTGATAAAGAGTTAGTGATTGTGAGAAAAAAAGCAGAAATCTTTGAAATGAAGAATCAGTAAACCAAATTATAAATTCAATAGAAAGTATCACCAAAAGACTAGACCACTTGGAAGACAGAACCTCAGGCAATGAAGATATAATCTTGAAAATAGAGTTGCTCACACAGAGAATATTATAAGAAACCATGAACAGAACATCCAAGAATTATGGGATAACATGAAAAGACCAAATTTAAGAGTTATAAGGATAGATGAAGGTGCAGAGATACAAATGAATGAACAATTTTTTCAATGAAATAATATCAGAAAATTTCCCAAACCTAAGGAATGAAATAGAATATCAAATACAAGAGGCTTACAGAACCCCAAATCTACAAAATTACAGCAGACCCACATCCCGACACGTTATAATGAAAATGACTAACAGAGAATAAGGATAAAATCTTAAAGGCCATAAGAGAAAAAAATCAAATTACGTAGAGGGGGAAACCAATTCAGATCTCAACTGATTACTCAACTCAGACCCTCAAAGGTAGGAAGTCCTGGAATAATATATTTCAAGCTTTGAAAGAAAATGGGTGCCAACCAAAAATTTTATATTCAGAAAAATTAAGTTTCAGATTTGAAGATGAAATAAAAACGTTCCATGATAACAAAAACTAAAATAATTCACAACTAGAAAGCCTGAACTATATAAAACATTCTTTAACAAAATATTCCATAAGGATGAAGTGGGGAAAAAAAGTGAAAACCAGCAAAGAGAGGACAGCACTAAAGAAATATTTAAAGGAGATTAAAAACCTGAAATAAACCAAAATGCCTGGGAATACAGATCATATCTCAATAATAGTCTTTAATGTTATCAGCTTAAACACATCAATCAAAAGACAGACCAGCAGATTGGATTTTTTTAAAAGACCCAACAATATGCCACCTCCAAGAGACTTACCTCATAGGCAAAGACATCCAGACTGAAGGTGAAAGGATGTGGAAAAAAATAATATCACTCACATGGATCACATAAACAAGCGGAGGTTTCTAACCTCATATCAGATAAAGTGGACTTCAAGCCAAAGTTAATCAGATGGGACAAAAAAAAGGACATTTCATACTGTTTAAGGGAATTATACATCAACAAGACATAAAAATTGTAAATATTTATGTCCCAAACAATGGAGCATCTATGTAAATCAAACAAACCCTTCTCAACTTTAAGAATCAAATAGAAAACACAATAATACTGAGTGACTTTAACACACCTCTCTCATTACTAGATAGATCTTCCAAACAAAAAAATAAATAAATTCTAGAATTAAATAATAAAATCAATAATTTAGACTTAATGCATATATATATATATATATATATATATATATATCCATTAATATTTCATCCATCAATGAGCTAATACACTTTCTTCTCAGCAGCACATGGATCCTTCTCTAAAGACCATGTCTTATGCCATAAAGCAACTCTTAGCAAATACAAAAAAATAGAGATAATGCCCTGCATCTTACAGATCATAATGAAATGAAACTAGAAACCAATGATAGAATAAAAATTAGAAGGGCTGGGTTTGTGGCTCAGTGGTAGCGCACTGGTCTGGCATGTGTGAGGCACTGGGTTTGATCCTCAGCACCACATAAAAATAAATAAATGAAATAAAGGTATTGTGTCCATCTACAACTAAACTTTTTTAAAATACAAGCTACTGTAATAAATAGATACTGAATAATATACTATTGAATGACAGATGGATAACAGAAGAAATAAGGAAGGAAATAAAAGGTTCTTAGAGGTAAATTAGAATAGTGATACAACATATCAAAATCTCTGGAACAATATGAAGGCAGAGCTTAAGAGGAAAGTTCATTTTATTGAGCTCATTGTTTAACAGAATTAAAAGTCAATAAATAAATGACCTAACATTACAACTCAAAGGCCTAGACAAAGAACAAATAAACACCAAAAATAGTAGAAGACAGAAAATAATTAAAATCAGACCTGAATTCAATGAAATTGCAACAAAGGAAACAACTGAAAAAATTTACGAAACAAAAAGTTGATTCTTTGAAAAAATAAAATTCATAAACTATCAGCCACACTAATAAAGAGGAAAAAAATTACTAAAATTCATGATGAAAAAGGAAATATCACAATGGACATGACTGAAATACAGAAGATAATTATAAACTATTTTAAAAATTTATACTCTAATAAAATGGAAAATATTGAAGACATCAACAAATTTATAGTGACATATGACCTATCCAAACTGAATCAGGAAGACATACAGATTTAAACAAATCAATTACAAGTAATGAAATAGAAAACACCATCAAAAGCCTACCAATCAAGAAAAGGGATTTTCAGTAGAGTTATACAAGACCTTCAAAGAACAATTAACACCAATACTCCTCAAAGTATTTCATGAAATAGAAAAGGATGGAACCCTTCCAAACTCATTCTATGAGGCTAATGTCACCCTGATATCAAAACCAAACAAAGACACATCAAAGAAAGGAAACTTCAGACCAATATCCCTAATGAACATAGAAGCAAAAATTCTCAATAAAATTCTGGCAAATTGCATACAAAACATATTTAAAATATAGTGCACCACAACCAAATAGGGTTCATTTTAATTATGCAATTTTGGCTTAACAAATGGAAACCAATAAATGTAATTCATCACATTGATAGACTTAAAACCAACAATCATATGATCATTTCAATAGATGCAGAAAAAGCATTTGACAAAATACAACATGCCTTCATGTTCATAACACTAGAAGAAGTAGATAGTAGAAACATACCTCAACATCATAAAAGCTATAAATGCTAAACCCAAGGCCAATGTAATATTCTAAATGGAGAAAAATTGAAAACATTCTCTCTAAAAACTGGAACAAAACAAGGATGTCCTCTTTGACCACTTCTATTCAACATCATCCTTGAAACTCTAGCCAGAGCAATTAGACAGAAGAAAGAAATTAAAGGTATATGAATAGGAAAAGAAGAACTCAAAACTATCACTATTTCTTGATAACATAATTCTATATTTACTAGAGCCAAAAAATTCCACCAGAAAATTTCTCAAACTCATAAATGAATTCAACAAAGTAGCAGATAAAAAAATCAACACCCTTAAATCAAGCATGTTCCTATACATCAGTGATGAATTAACTGAAAGAGAAATTAGGAAATGAACCCCATTCACAATAGCTTAAAAAAATAAAATACTTGGGAATCAATCTAACAAAAGAGGTAGACCTCTACAATGAAAATTACAAAACACTAAAGAAAATTACAAAACACTAAAGAAAGAACTGAAGAAGATCTTCAAAGATGGAAAGACCTCTCATGATTCTGGATAGGAAGAATTTATATTGTCAAAAAGGCCATATCACCAAAAGTGTTATATAGATTTAATGAAATTCTAATTAAAATACCAATGACATTCTTCATAGAACTAGCAATAGCAATCATGAAATTCACTTGGAAAAATAAAAGAACAGAATAGCCAAAATAGTCCTTTGCAAGAAGAGTAAAGCAGGAGGCATCACAATATCAGGACTTAAACCATAATACAGAGCCATAGTAACAAAAAGAGCATGGTATTGGCACCAAAACAGACATAGACCAATGGTACAGAATAGAAGACACAGCGACAAACCCACATAAATACAGTTATCTCATACTAGACAAAGGCACCAAAAACATTCACTGGCGAAAAGATAGCCTATTTAATAAACAGTGCTGGGAAAATTGGAAATCCACATGTAACAAAATGAAATTAAACTGCTCTCACCTTGCATGAAACTCAATTCAAAGTGGATCAAACACGTAGGCATGTAGGCACTAGACTAAAGACCTTGCACCCAATAGAAGAAAAAGTAGGCCAAAATTTCACTATGTTGACTTAGGAACTGACTTCCTTAACGACTCCTAAAGCCCAAGAGGCAAAATCAAGAATCAATAAATGGGTCAGAAGCAAACTAATAAGCTTCTTCTCAACAAAAGAAACAATTAGTAATGTGAATAGAGAGCCTATAGAATGGGAGAAAATCTTTACCACATGCACCTCAGAGCATTAATCTCCAGGATATATAAAGAACCCAAAAATCTTAACACTAAAAAAAAAAAAAAAAAAAAAAAAAAAAAAAAAAAAAAAAAAAAACAGTCAATAAACTGGCTAAGGAACTGAACAGACACTTCACAGAAGAAAAAATATAATCAATCAAAAAATACATGAAAAATTGTTCAACATATTTAGCAATTAGAGAAATGCAAATTAAAATACTATAAGATTTCATCTCACCCCAGTCAGAATGGCAATTATCAAGAACACAAACAACAATAAATGTTGTCAAGGATTCGGGGGAAATGTACAGTCATACATTGCTGGTGGGAATGCAAACTGGTACAATCACTATGGAAAGTGGTATGAAGACACGTCAGAAAATTTGAAATGGAACCACCATTTGCCTTAGCTATCCCACTTCTCGGTTTATACCCAAAGGACTTAAAATCAGCAAACTTCAGTGATGCAGCCACATCAATGTTCAAGGCACCTCAACTCACAATAGCTAAACTATGGAAACAAGCTAGGTGCCTTTTAACAGATAAATGGATAAAAAAAGTTGTATATATACATGATGAATATTACTCAGTCTTAAAGAAGAATGAAATGATGGTATTTGCTGGTAAATGGATGTAGCTGGAGAATATCATGCTAAGGTAAATAAGCCAATCCCAAAGAACCAAAGGCCAAAAGTTTTCTCTGATATGCAGATGTTAATTCACAATGGGCATGGGGTTAGGGAAGAATAGAGTTACTTTAAATTAGGTAGAGGGGAGTGAAAGGAGAGGAAGGGTTATGGGGGTAGGTAGAATAGTAGAATGAATCAGACATTATTACCCTATGTACATATATAACTATGCAACTGGTGTGTATAGCCAGAAGAATAAGAAATTATGGTTCATTATATATATGGGTATCAAATTGCATTCTACTGTCATGTATAAATAATTTTTAAAAAATTTTAAAAAGGCAAAAAGATGAGGTGCCTGTAACTCAAACTGTATCATTAAAAGAAAATGTTGAAGGAGGAGCACTAGTTCATAGAGAATTAGGAAAACAGAGTGGAAAAGAAGAATGCTAAGGTCAAATGTCAAAAAATGTGATTTGGGGCTCATTTAGAGAGAGAGAGAGAGAAGAATCTCCAAAGAAAGACTTGGAGATTCAATTCTGAGATAGGCTGGTAAATATAGCATAGTGCCTGCAAGTTCCTAGGTGGCAATGAATACTTGTGCATGTACTTCCCAACAACTCAGTAGGATGCTTTATACCTGTAGCTGCTCAATAACTATTTGATTACTTGCAGAGCAATTTCAGAGAAGTAGCTTTTATCTGAAAGACCAACATAGAGCCAAGTGTGGGAAAGAATCAACTCCTAACCACATCTTCCACATTCCTGGACATTGACCTCCAACTTCAACATTTAAGCTAGTTCTATGGTACAGAGTAGAGGATGTTTTGAAAGACTAACGAAAATGTAGGCTTTATATCATTTTCATTTTTTTCTTCTCTAATTAGTAATTATAATGCATACAACCTGTTTTATTTTTCAATTACCAGCTTAAATATTTTGATTGCACAAGACTTCGATAATATTCTTTACCAAGAGGAAGTATCAATATTAAATTCCTACAGATCCATTCTGTATTATGAATGAGCAGTACTGTATTACATATGTAGATACAATGACTTACTGCTGTGAGTCTGAGGAAAATAGGTAACAGATGCAAAGTTGGCATTACACATTCTTCTTCTCTCATAACTCTTTAAGCATTCTCATATGCATTCCTGAAGGGTTTCTATACATGCAAACATTGGGAAAACAGGTAAATGTAGTCATTCGCTTGATCATTCTCATGGGAGTTTTATTGGTTGGCTGTGTGGACCATACGCAACAATTTTTTCTATACCATCTATTGTTTGATTATTAGTTCCAATGTCACCTCGCTGTATTTGCCAAGGCACCATGGCCATTTTGTTTCCAAATGAAAGGAATTAGTATCATTAGCCTTTTTGGTTGATTCCATTTTCTGGGTGTAGTTTCAAACCAATAAATGTTCATGCCCTTTTGTGATATTTATAATTCCTAATGTTTTTTCAGTTTTTAATTACACAAATTTATAGAATTGTTATGTAAAATAGAACTAGGTAAAATAATGACTGAGGTGTGCTTTCCTTTTATCCCTTTAAATATCTCAGAGGTAACAGTTCTTTCCAACCTGAAGTGTGTTTTCATAAGAAAATTTCTGATAAAAGATAATCTTCAATATAAAAATGAGTGAAAAATTTTCATTTATAGCAACCTTAGATCACTGGTTTCACATACTATGTTAAAATGGGGAATGATGCTTCTAAAATTCAGAACTGATATTTTTCTGTGTGAATGAGTAATCAAGAACAGGAACTAGAAATAACAATTTCTACATATTTGTTCTAACCCTCCACTGGCAGGGAATCAGACATAATATTCTTAAAATTATAATCATTCAACTGACCAAATTCTGCATTTGGGGAAAAAATTAAAACCTGCAACCAAAAAGGAAACATTAGCTTTTGTACATCTTGGTTGAAATGCTTCAGAGGCCCAGTTAAAATGCTTCATATTTTCCTCAAGCAAAAATCCCCTTTATCTACCTTCTAAACTGAAAGAAAGCTTCTATTTTGATTGCTTCCTCAGAAAATTCACTTGCAAACCTTAAACTTTGCATTTTCTTTTTTGGTTGACTATGAACTCCTGAAGTCAAGGACTTCACCTTGTTCATTTTTATCCCTAGTACTTAACATCATATCTGGCACTTGAGAAAGATGGGATGAACAAATCCAGCCCTTGAAAATAATAGGAGAAATTTTTAGCTCTGATCACAAATAATCTTGAGTTACGTTATCCAATCACTGCTGCCCAGAATGCTGAGCTGTTGCTCATGTGCTCACTTGTCCCTTCAAGAAATGTACTCAGAATTTTATATGAAAGAGACTTGCCAAAAAGTAAAGCAGCTTTATAAGAAAGAGTTGGATTGACTTTGTCTAAATAGCAATATTAAATCTGATCAGACTGTCATACACTATGCAAGATTCTTGGAACATGCTGGAATTCCTGTCTGAAAATTATTCTGAGTGGTATTTTTTGGTTTATTTTTCAGTTTAAACTCAATTTTCAATTTTTGCTGTCTATGAGGAATTCATGTCATTGCACATCCATGCAACTATCCAGATATGTCCTTCACACAAGACTTCTTGCCTTGTCAATCTAATTTTCTATTTTTTAAAAGGTACTCCTCTCTTCATTTGCTTTATTTATTTCAGCATCCAAATTTGGGAAGAAGCATATTTTCAAGTGGAATTAATGAAATTATTAGCTTGCTTAGAAGATGTGTGTGTGTGTGTGTGTGTGTGTGTGTGTGTGTGTGTATACACTCCAACAATAACCCAATTTTCAGTGAAAAATGCCCTACTCCATTCCCATATTTTATGTATTGATAGCAGTAAATGGACTCTAAAATAGTTCTACAAAAGTGTGAGGTGACACATTAATAACTTGCTGTGTCATTTTGACATAGGCTCAACCGGTCGAAAAGTTAAACTTTCAATCAATCTAAAAGAAAAGTCTGGATTATTTTTATACCAACCTGATTTTTATTTTACCTCAGAGTCAACTGATCATAAATATTTAGGGATTATAACAGTTCATCAAAAATTTAATAATTAAAATTCAAAATAAGATGTTCTCTAAGTCTGAATTTTAATTATTAAATTTTTAAGCAGTTATTGAGAAATTGCTTCAGTGGAATTTCAAAAGGTCTGTCTGCCAGAAAGGGAAGAATATAAGGTACAAGAATTGGATGGTGTAGAGATCAGTGGTTGGAGAAGCTAGGTTATATCATGGAAGGGTCTGAATACTATTGATGAGTTTTTTCCCCATTTCCAGAGCAATTTCAAACCACAGAAGGTTGTTATGTTACACAGTAGAGTGACACCCTTCACAATGCTGTTCAGGAAAATTAATCTGCCGACAGCATCAAGAACATTGGTATTGGAAAATCTGTAAGAGGTCATTATAATACAACTCAATATATTTTAGTCATTCTATTGGATTTCCATCTAATTGGATTTCTGATGATTCAGAGGAAAATGCTTCTTAAGACAGAAGTATTTTGGATTCATGTTAAGCTCACATTTACTTAGCCCCTATTATGTGCACATACATTATCTCATTAAACCCCTCTAAGATATTTTGCTAATGAGGAAACAGAATCAGGCAAAGCAACGTATTCAAGATCACACAAAGCAATAAGCCATGAGAAAATTGAGCACTTAGAGGCAGAAGAAAGAAGGAAATTAAACCAGCATTTCCAGGGGAAATATACTGTATAGATGAGGGGTAGAGAAGGATTGAAAATAAAGAAGGCACTGCAATTGCTTATATTTATTAAGAGCAGGCATGATTAATATATATTTGCTGGTCTGCTTTGAGTACTCACTAGACTCTCCAATTTCCTTGGAAGTAAAGAACTAAACAAATTCCACATGCTTCTAACCCTTTTATTTTGGGGGATTTTGGTGCTGTTGTTGTGTTTATCTGCTTGTTTATTCTGTGGTGAGGAGAGAACGTGACTATAAAGAATCCATTAGGTAAGATGCTGACCAAGGCCTGTTGCTTGTTTCAAGTAGCTCCTAGCCTAGAATGTAGCGATGTCCTCTCCTTTTTATAATATGAAGAAATGAGCATGTGCTATTTTTCTCTAAAGTATAAATGCTTTCTCTTAGAGTCACGCTTTTAAAATAGTTCCCATAAATTAAAAAAAAATAATCCAGGTGAAATATTAGGAAGTAGGATATTTCAGTCATGTTGAGAAGTTTTATGTTACTTCCCTGGAAGTCAGTATTGCTAATTAAAGTTTTATATTTTAAAACTGGAGAACGGGTTCTGAATTAATTGCTCTTCTAAATCAAGAGGTAAAGCCTAAACACTTTGCCGTTTATTGTGTAGGGGAGTTTTTCTCACCAACGCCTATTACAAGTTTTGATGAACTAAAACCTACACATTTTTCCTTACCTTACATTAATCACATTTCTTCTTTGCTTTCAACAAGCATGCTTATTTATAAATCAGAACTAATCCAAGGGAAATGGTGACCTTAATAAATGTTGGTGGGAGGGAAGTAATTGGGTATGCCATAAGTGTAGGAAATAATACTCAGAAAGCCATAGCACTTTGGAATATGAAAGATGGAGCCAGTTTAACATTTATACTTCTGTCTTTTTTGCTCCCTAAATCACATTTCTTGTGTAACAGTGCCCATTGGCCAAAGGAAAGTTTAGTGAATCCGGCTTTAAATTACTGCACTCAGTAATTGTTGACATATGTGTACTTTACAGCGCTAATTTATTTCACCATGAACCCAGTGTTTACGAACACACAAAAGCAGATTTATAGTATGTAAGATTAAGAACATTTTTAATCTTTATGTTAGATTTTTGAGGTTAGATAGATTAAGAAATGTAATGTACTTTTTAAAATTGTGTGAATCTACCCAATGGGGAGCACAATAAACAGTAAAATGTGACTTCTTATGTAATTGAGAAATGAAATAATTTCATTTAAAAAACATTATAACATGTGTTTGAAATGCAAAGATGATTTGAAGATTGTGGATCTAAGGTCATGTTAACAGATAAGATCTTGAGGGATCACAGGATTAAGCTGTGTTTTTAGTAACGAGGCTCTAACATTGCTGAGCCCCAGTTCTTTGCCAGGGCCCATTCTAAGCCCCTTGCTTCAATTATCTCATTTAGTTGTTGTACAAGCATCTCAACTGGTCACTCTTCATATTCCTATGTAACTGATAAAAGACTCTGAGCCAGAAAACTTCCCCAACATCACAGTTAATAAGTGGGTGATCCAGATTCAAACTCAGGTAACCCCAGGTACACAGCATACATAGAGTGATAGTTTCTTCTTCAGCTGGTATCTCTTAGAAAATATTAACTTCCTTCACCAACCATAGATAACAGGTAGTGATGGGGAAAAACACAAGTTAATTGGATTCAATTGTGACAGACGAAATGTGCATGAATAAAGATGGCTAAAAAAAATTTTTGACTTATGACAGGGTCTATTCTTCACTTACTTTTATCCTTTTCCTCCTAACCTTTCTCCCCTCTTGGCTTCTCTATCATTCTAAAGGAATAAATGAATAAAGTAATAAGAACTTAATGAATGTTTACTATATGTATGTGGGTCCATAGAAGATACCCAAAGAAACACACAGATCAAGAACGAATGATGCCTGGTTCTTACCCTTAAGAATATATCATCTAGATAGAAACTGAGATATGGACCAGGCAACGGTCAATGACTGAATGTTAAATTACATATCAGAGATAATATCTGCTAAACAACTCTGATTTTTTAGGCATTTCATCCAACTATCAGAGGTTATAAATTATCCAAAGAAAGAACAGTAGAAGAGGAAAGAAATTGTTGGAGGGTAAAAGATCAACAGAAATGATGTGATGGCTTTAAATACAAACTTGCCATACTTGTATTTACAGCGAGGAAATCCACCTGATTGGATTGAAGGACCATTTTGAAGGAGTTTTCCAAAATGAATTGAAATAGTGCAGGTAATTTGAACAGGGTTTTGTAAACTTTTTAAAAAGCAATGTAGCTTCGACTAAAGTACAGCTGTGGTGACAGAAGAGGCAACTCACTTTTATTCTGAACTTTTTAGGCAACCCTTCCCTTGAGCATGTGGCAGCTTATAAAAGGGTAAAACTGGGTCTCAAGGCCTTGGCACTATGATATTTTGGGATGGCTAATTCTTGTTGTAGGGGCTCTGTCTTGTGCATCAGCAACCCTAGCCTCTTCGTCCCTAGCTGCTATGGGTGAATTTCAGTTATGACAATCAAAAATGTGTCCAGACATTACCAAATATTCCAAGAAAACAAAATCATTTTACCTCTTTGCACTCAAATGCATATAGTACTTATTTGTTTGTTTGTTTAGATAGTGGAGATTTAAGCCAGGGGCACTTTACTCCCACCACCCCGCTCCTTTCAAATTTTTGTTTATAACAGAAAGTTTTCAGGTACACACATAGCACAGTTTATGTTGACATAAAGTATGGAATCACTTTAGAATATTCTTATTTTGACTTCAAAATGTTGTTAATTGTTCCTATGTAATTTGGGGTTATAAACTCTAGATTTCTACCTTAAGGAAAGCAAGAACAAGATATAGTTTTTTCTTCTCTGAAATTCATTATTAATTACAAGCAACTCAATTCAGCTACACTCATTATTTTCTTACTTTTATTGACTTTTTAGTTATGCATGATAATAGAATACTCATTATTTTAAGTAACTTTCATTTTATTTTATATGTATTTTCCTTTGTTCTGCTTTTCTATAACAATCTTTTGGTTAGATCCTTTATGCTTTTTTTCCCTCAACCAAAATGTAAACCACTTGAAAGCATTTTTTTTTTTTTTTTTTTTTTTTTTTTGCTGAGACACACATTTTTTTTAAAGCAGACTTCAAAAAAAGATCAATAAATGTTATTTGAAATAAAATTATATTTTGGGATAGCCTTTCTATTGTGTCTATATGCATACCCTTCACATATACATACTTAAGACACTATAAAATAGTAGTATTTAAAACAATTTTTGAATGCATACAGAAGAACATTAAGTATATAAATACTTATAGTAATACATAGGCAGCAATAATTCATTTATTTGAGAATTAGTAGTTAGAATGCAATTGTCCTCCAAATTTCTAATAATAAGATTTTTCAGTTCACACTGAACATATAGAGAATGTAGACACAAAATTAAATTTTGTTTCTTTTGCTTTTAGAAATTTTGTTCGCATTCTTTGTGATGCTCAAGTTAAAAATCAGGTCATTCAGAAACATGCATGCTCCACATAAGCAATATGGAGAATTATAATTTCCAAAAAAATTGAATTAAAAATATGATCTATACCAGAGTTAAATAAATACATCACAGCTAAGTGATACATGCAATTGAGAACTAATTTTATACATATAAGGTGGACTTTGCTCTCCATAATTTATGACAGTAAATAAAACACATAACTTCATCTTTTTTTATTTGCCAGCTGGTGTTGCCATCTGTGATCCCAGGTACACAGAGAATGTGGGTAAAGGCCCAGAAGCACCCTCTCAGAAATCCACCTGCCTCTTTGACCATCTGCTATGGAAACAGCAGTCAACAGTCACTTAGTCTGCAGCAACTCCCAGCCCTTCCACATCAGAGCTATCCTCTGGGACACTTATAATAGGGACCAGAGCTGGTGTTAGAACTCCTCCTTCATGTGTCCCCTCCCATTCTGCATTCCTATTAGCCTAACTTTTCCCTCCTGCTTCATTATATCCTGACTCTACTCAGACATCTTTCCACCTATGCCAAGGAGAGTAAAATCCCCAGGATTAAATTCAGAACCAAACTTCTTCCTATTATTTTCATTGCTTTTTAAAATAAAGAGACAAAGTCCTTGAATTTTTATTATGAATTAATGAGTGAAGTTAGGATTCTTACGTTTCTGTGAATTCTTTTCATAGAAAAGAGGCATTATCTCTAAAATAGAAAATCTTAATAAAAGTTATAAATATGGAAAGTATTAATTTCATCTTTTAATGGGAATGTAACATCTAGGACTGAGGAAGTGTGCTTCATTGTCCAAGCACTTTATAATTGAGCACTTAGAGCACTTGGATTTCTTTTTTATCCTGTCCTTGGAGGCCAAACTGCAAAAGCCATTTAATCCAGTTATTTGACTTTTTTTTTCTCATCAATACTAGAAGCAAATTGTTGGCATAAATGACTTTTCTTAACAGGCAGGTTGCTGACCTTTATGCCAAGAATATGTCCATCTAGAGAAGTTCATTGTGTAGACACTTTAATGGCTTTTCCTATAAATCACCAGTTTGTGGGAAAACCTGTCCTGATGTCTGCACACCTTTGGAACTTTAAAACCTATTCAGTTTAACATTGTTATTGGTATTATTGCCATACCAAGGTACTGCTATGCAGTCATTATATCTTTTATGCTTCTGGAATGATCGATTCTCAGGCAAGCAGTGCCGAAAGCACTCCTACTCCCTTTATATATAAAGAGCTGCAACATCTTTACCTGCCAGCAATTTTAGGCTTATGATTTCACTGAGTCTGAGAAGTACTTTAAGCAAATTAAGTGACTCATTTTCATTCCCTGAGTCATGGCTGTATTTGTCTGCAATGTGTAAAACAGAAAAAGACATGGTTCTTCCCCCAAATTCCCAATTACATTATTCACACATTTATAAGACATTTCCCTAAACAGTGTCATTGTATTGAAGCAACTGCTATATGGCACCTTACCCAAACAAGGAAGAAACAAAGAAACTCACCCTAGGACAGAGGCATGTAAGTCCTCTGGCCTCTGTTTCCTAAAAGCAGAAACAACCATGACAGCAAAGAAAAGCTAAATGGCCTCTACTAGGCAAATGAAGAGGAAAATCATGGTGTTCTCACATAAGAGTGTAATACAGAGCTTAAAATTAACACACAAAGATGAAGACAAAATGGCATGGAGCAATTCTTATGATATAAAATTATTTTTTATTTAAATGCAGGATATAATTTATTTTCCCATTATGCTCTTAACTGGGTAAAATCAGAGGTCTAGAAATTAAAGGGGAAGTGAATTTTAAAAAAAACATTATTAGGGGTCATCTTTAAATTTTTTAATTATAATTTTCTTTCTTCTATTTCTCTGTTTTGCAAAATTTCCACCAATGATTATTAATTCAATTTTCAGAAAGAAAATGAGGAATTTTCTTAAGAGAAAAGAAGTTTTAAAGTGAAGCACTAAAGCAACTCAATGAGACCCTGTCTCTAAATAAAATACAAAATAGGGCTGGAGATGTAGCTCAGTGGTTGAGTTCTCCTGGTACTCAATTCCTGGTACGAGAGAGAGAGAGAGAGAGAGAGAGAGAGAGAGAGAGAGAATATTTTGATAAAAAATGCTATGAGTAAGTATTCAGTACCCAAAAAACTATATATTAACTTAAAGTATTTTTGTACTAGAGGACACTAATTTGTTTCTTACAATACAGTTATTTTTTTATTGGTGCATCATAATTATACATAATGGGATTCATTATGCCACTTCATAATGCACATCATTTGATCAATCTTATTCCCTAATACCTTCTTTTTCCTTATTCCTACTACCTCACTCTCCCTGTTTTATTTGTTCTACTCAACTGATCTCCCTTTTCTTATGATTACTAATATTATCATTATTTAGTGCATTATAATTATATGCAAGCAGAATTCATTGTGGTATATTCTTACATAAACATACTGTAAAATGATAGATTTCATTCCTTGGAGACTAATATTTAAAAAAATAAGACCTTAGGATTGAAAAAAGTTGAACTATTAATAGATATAAAAATCCTGGGGCAATAGGATTTTTAACTTCTATTGTAAACTAATTCTTTTTTTAAAATTTTTTTGGTAGTTGTAGGTGGACCTTTATTTGTTTATTTCTATGCAGTGCTAATGATCAAACCCAGTTCCTCACACATGCTAGGCAAGCACTCTGCCACTGAGCTACAGCCCCCGCCCTGTATACCAATTCTTATAAGTAGCAAGGTACAATACAAAGTGAATTTTGTTAGAGAGGAAATATATTTAAAAGTTAGGGACATTTGAACACAGGTACTTATCAAACTTCAAAAGCTCAAGTCTCCTTTTGATCACAAAAAAAAAAAAAAAAAAAAAAACAACTGTATAGCTCCAGCAGTGATTTTAAATGGATTTAATTCTACCCCATTTGATTTTTGTTTTAGTTCAGTTCAACAAATATTTATTGAAAATAAATCAGATTCCTGGTTCACTGCTGGATACTATGAACACCAGAAAAGTAATAGAGTCAAAAGGCCTTCACAGAACTTTTCCAGTGGTTCTCACTCCTGTGTGGCAAGAGAAGCTGGACGCAGAGGAACACAAAAATGACACCTGCCCTGAGTGCTACATGATCTTGGGAAGAAAATTTGCAGCAATTGACACCTAAGTTTGGATATGAAGTCAGAAGCAGAGAGCCAATGTGTGTGTGTGTGTGTGTGTGTGTGTGTGTGTGTGCGTGTGTGTGTGTCTGTTTGTGTGTGTACACTTTATTGTGTTGGAGGTCAAGGGGCTCAGGAACTGGGTTAAAGGGCATATACAAAGAACAGAAAGTGATACCATGAAGAATTTTAAAAAGTGAAATAAATTTGGTTTGGCTCAAAGTCAGAGTTGAATTAAGAACTAAAATAGGGAAGAAATTAAAGAAATGGAAAGGACTGCTTGTGCCTATAAGAATCAGAATTCATCTTCTGGGAACTAGGAAGATACTGAAGGGTTTAGAAGGGAAAATAATTTGTTTAGATCTGTTTAAGAAATGTCCTCTGAGAATTTATTTTCTGTGTTTTTTTAATGTATTTTTTCTAAATAAGTTGAAGTTTCTAATAATGTTTCCAAATAAATATTTAAATTTTCCTCTTTTTCAAGTTAACCTTTTCTCTCCTTCTATTCCTCATTTAGAAATTGTATTTGCACTTCCACTGGAGCTGAGGAGTACTGATCCCAAGCAAGAGAACAAGAGGAACCTCAAGTTATCACATAGGCTTAAAGTTTGGGGTTCTAGTTTGGAGAAATACAGACTTTTTGAGGGAGTGTTAGTGCCAATTAAAAATACTTCCCTTTTAAGAATTAGGAAAGCATTTTGCCTCACTAGCACAAAAAGAGAAATATAAAGAACTTTTTCTTCTTTGTCTATGTCCCTTCTTTCTTTCCACTTCCTCCCTCTTCTTCCTCTTCTTCCTTATTTTTCCCCTTCTTGTCTCCCTCCCTCTTTTCCTCCTCTCCTTCCTCTAATAGAGATATCTGTGTTATGGTGTTTGCTCTCCTGGGGGATAAAAAATTAAATGGATAAACCGAGAATGTTGGTGCACTTCCGTAATCCCAGCTACTTGGGAAAAAGCATGCAGGTTGCAAGTTCAAGTCCAGTCTCAGCAACTTAGCAAGATCCTGTCTCAAAATAAAAATAAAAACTCAACTAAAAGTGTATCTAGGACCTAGGAATTAGACCAGAGACCCTGCACCTAATAGAAGAAAAAATAGGCCCAAATCTCCATCATGTCAGATTAGGCCCTGACTTCCTTAACAAGAGTCCTAAAGCCCAAGAAGTAAAATCACGAATCAGTAAATGGAATGAATTCCAGTTAAAAAGCTTCTTCTCAGCAAAAGAGACAATCATTGAGGTGAAGAGACAGCCTACACCATGGGAGAAAATCTTTACCACATGTACATCAGATAGAGCTCTAATCTCCAGGATATATAAATAACTCAAAAAACTTAATACAAAAAAAACCTCAATCAATAAATGGGCTAAGAAATTGAACAGACACTCCTCAGAAGAAGTAATGAACAAATATATGAAAAAATATTCAACATCTTTAGTACTTAGAAAAATGCAAATCAAAACTCCTCTAAGATTTCATCTCATCCCAGTAAGAATGGCAGTTATCAAGAAGAATACAAGCAATAATATGTATTGGATAGGATGTGGGGGAAAAGATGCACTCATTCATTGCTGGTGGGACTGCAAATTGGTGCAACCACTTTGGAAAGCAGTGTGGAGATTCCTCAGAAAACTTAGGATAGAATCACAATTTGACCCAGCTATCCCACTCCTTGGTCTATATCCAAAGGACTTATAATCATCATACTATAGTAACATAACCATACCAATGTTTATAGCAGTTGAATTTACCATAGCTAAACTGTGGAACCATCATAGATGTGCATCAATAGATGAATGTATAAAGAAAGTGTGGTATATATACACAATGGAATATTACTCAGCATTAAAAGAGAATAAAATTATGACATTTTCAGATAAATGGATGGAGTTTAGAATATTATGCTAATCAAAGTAAGCCAATCCTGAAAAACTAAAGGTTAAATGTTTTCTCTGATTAGTGGATGCTGATTTATGATGGGGGGTGGGGCATAGGAAGAGTGGGGAACTTTGTATTAGGCAAAGGGGAGGGTGGGGAGGTGTTATGAGGATAGGAAAGATGGTAGAATGAGATGGACATCATTACCCTAGGTACGTGTATGATTGCATGAATGATGCGTCTCTGCACTGTGTACAAACAGAGAATTGAAATGCATTTGTGTATGATGAATTGAAATGCATTCTGCTGTCACATATGACTAAGTGGAACAAATAAAAAATTTTAAAAAAAGAAAAAGAGGGTTGGGGATTTACTTCTGGCAGAATGCTGCTAGATTTAATCCCAGGGTGGAGGTTGGGCACACTGGACAGAGGATTAAATGAAGAGGAGTTAAGAAAAAAGACAAAAGTTACTGTAGCATTATGTCATTAAGTGCCAAATGAATGTTGCAAATCTTAAATTCTCTGAGTTCTAAAATAAAAATATGTGAGTTGAAATTAACTGGGATTTGACTTGATTTGATTTGGCTAGATTGCGATTAAATTTGAATTTGGAGAAATTTTGATAGATTTGAAACATGAAAGAGTCTTCCCAAAAGAGCACCCATTTGCAAAGGCTGATGATAATAATACTTTCTTGTTGAAATTGAAAAACTTGAAGGTTAGAGCTATATAAACTTCTAAAATTAGTGATCTGTAGTGATTGGGAGAAATTCCTTTCTTGAAGTGTATGTGCTACTAAACAGAACCTATGTGTGACATAAAAGATTAGAAATTTGACTTTAAAATATTTTATCTAGAAAACAAGTTGAAACATTTTTGTCTTATGCATGTGATTTTGTTAACTTTGGGCATGTTACCCTACTAATGTGATATTATATTTTTATATTTATAATATTATATGTTTATAATATTTTAAACAAGAGGGCTTACTAAATTGTCTTTCAATCATCTCAGAATTATTGAATGACAGAAAAATTATTTTTTCTGATACTTAATGTCTTTAGATAATAATATGGTCACAGATATTCAAATACTGAAATTCAAAAGCTCTGCATCTGAAATCTTATTAATAAACTTAATTAACTATTCTCTTCATTTTCATGGTCTCTTAGTGACTTGAGTCTATTTTAATGATGTCATATATGAGTGTGTTAATGATTTTTACACTCCCTTCTCCAGTATTCAAGGTATTCTTGCATTCCTAAGAAGCTATGCTGTCTTTTATAATAACTTATCAGCAAGCTTTAACTTTTACTTATAGAGAACCTTTGTAAATTCATCTGAAAATTTCAGATTAAATTATTTAAATATGATTTACCTAATACAGGGTTTCCCAACCTGTGTTTGGACCTGGATAATTCAACTATGGAAGGGCTAATTTGTGCATTACAGGATGTTTATCAGCATCTCTGGGTTCTGCACACTAGTAGCCAGTAGCATGTTCCAACTTTGGACAATAGACAATGTTTTTTGATATTGGAAAATGTGCCTGTGGGAAACATGATTGTCCTAGTGGAGAACCAATGAATTAAGGCTTTCTTGGAAGAACAGCCAGAAGTTCCAACTTGGCAAATGTAAGACAGCAGCTTTGATCTGACATATTGGTTTCATGAGGCATGGTATACCTAGGGGCATTAAAGACTGATATTAAATTTCCATTTGCTCATGGCATGAGCAATAAAAATTTATGAACTTAGAGTTGGTCAGTTTTGCATTTCCTTTCTTTTGTACCATCATTAAAATGAAGAAAATTTAATTCCTCTAAATATGAAACTTAAGTCACAGAGATTTAAGAGCCTTACTTTGGATTATCAGAATTTTTGCAACTGTTCTTATGTTAATTTTACCGTACTCTAAGTTAATATAGGCAGATTTTATGTTACTTGGTTTCATCATTTGTTCCTAAATGAAATATGTATTTTTACCTATTTCGACCATTAAGCCAAGTCTATTTACAAGCTGTATTTTCATGTTTAACATAGCACACTTAGAAAATGTAACTGGAAAGGATCAAACATTGCAAACAATAATTAGAGGTGAACTTATACAATATAGCTCATATTTGTTCTTGATACTTTAGGGAAGGTTCAATTTCAATTTTTACATAGCATTAAAAACTGTGCAGAAATAACCCCATGAAGCTTTTTAATTTTGAGATTCAGAAAATATATAATACTTCATTCATATACACTAGCAGTAATTTATGTGCTAATATGCTCACTTCTGATTAAGCACACTTCAGAATAGTTCTAATTTAATTACTTATATGTCAATGATGTATTTTTTTCTCCCCAAGAAGAGTTGCTATTTATTGCAGAATTCAACACCACAAGGCAACCTCCACAATGATAATTACTTAATGTGGTGGGAATATTTTTGTTTACAAAAGAATTTTTGTCTTCTCTTTATTCTGTAAGAAGTCTATGTTTCTAAGCCTATGGTTAAGAGGAAAAAGATATGCTGACCTAGCTTCCTTTCCATAATGGATACATGGTTTAATCTAACTGTGTTATTCTTAAATGTTTATAACCAATTTCTTTCTAATGCACAGAATTTCAATATATCCAAATATTCAACACAATATATACATCTGTATTTATTTATCAAATGTAAACCAAGCTATCAAAAGATAATTAGGTGAGACAAGAATGTTTTGTCATAATTAATATTCTGTCAATAGGATAGATAAGAAAACTCCAAGGGTTAATGTTTTGCTGCGCTGCCAGATACTGTTGCCAGTGAATTTTTCTAGCTCACTCCATTAATCCAGTCAGCACAATGGATCAGACTAGAGATGTGTCTTCATAAATCACTCTGAAGTGCTGGGGGTAGGAGTATCTAATTAATCAGCACTGTCATTATGTTTGACTTGTAGCTGCCTTACTGTGTTTAGGATGGAGACTCAGTGTGTTTAACCCACATGCTCTTAAACAGATCTCCAAAGTGGTAGTGTAAATTTTAACCCATTCACAGAAAAAGCCAACCAGTGTGATTCCACTATATTTTTCAAAAATGATACTTCTTTTAAGGATATGATCCCCTCATTACATTCAGTTAATTTTTCTATCCACCACAGTAGATCTTCCGTAGGGCAAAAATATGTAATTTGTGTGTGAAGAGTCTGGTCAGGACAAAAATATATCATAAAATATTTTCTGAACAGATAGTATGTCACACTTCAAAGATGGAAAGTACTTTTGGTTGTTAGTTTATTATCACCATTGGTGAAAATGTGATTTTGTTACTGAATTTTATATTGAATTTATTCTTTCTGGATTGAATACACATACTGTTTAAAATTATATAACCATAAATTAAAAATATATCTTATAGTTAAAAACCATATAACACTAAAGATTATACATTTCCCAAATAAGAAAACAATCTCAATGATATATAACTAATATAAAACTGAACTTAGTCTATATTATGTTCTAGATCACTCAGATTATCAAGATCAGATAACAGATTATAAAATAAATAAATACTACATGTAGTTTGAGGGATTCATCATACTTTATAACAATATCTATTACTTTTTATAATAACTGATTAGTAAATAATAACATAAAATTAGAGCATCCCCCCCCAACAACAAAATAATGGCATTGGGCAATGTTATTAATCTTGTAAACTAAAGTAGTTTTTGACTGCTTTTATGAGTTTATAGACACAACACACACACATATACATATATGGCAGATATGTTATATTAAACAAGTTTCTTTTTGTCAAGGAAGCTGGAATAATTGATCTTTGAAAAAAGAAACGTTTATTACAGTGATGATGCTACCTGTTGTCAAATATTTTTGAAATTCTTTTGATGACTCAGAATGATGATGAGACAATTTTCAAAGAATGAATACTTTATTCTCAAAGAGTATCAATTTTATTGATAACAGTAAAATGTGTTTCAGAAGCAAATATAGTGACCAGGTGCATGAACTAAGTTGATAGTGCTAAATAACCTAAAATTGGTGAGAAAAATTTCAAAACAAAAAAAATCAACTTATTTTGTAAAATTTTACTCAAAAGCAAATTGCATAGTACATGTGCCAGAAAGTAAGGATAGCTCTGTTAACAAAGGTGTTACTCTGGATCCCAACTTAAAAATACTTGTATTGCCTTTGTTTTTATTTCAGCCCTAGATGGGAAATTATCTGATAGATAGATAAGTAGGCAGATAGATAGATAAATAGATAGATAGATAGTTGAATACCTATAATAGATAAATATATCACACCACATATTTGTATAACATGTATTAAAACAAAAATGTATATACGTAAGTTACATGTTTTACATAGCACTTACAGAACACATTCAACTACATTGAATATTGTACCTAATAATAACTATTAGATATTTCTACTTAAATATATTTGATAAAGCTCAAAATATAATTTTGGGATTTCTTTAGTACCTTTTAATGTTTTACTGTTTCTCTTAGTCAAAGATGATGCTTGCATTCCTCATCATTAAAGAATTCATTTGTTTTTCTCTTTGTCCTGACTTTAGCGGTAAGAACACACCTACAAATTGCCCTCCCTTTAGAGGTAAGAACACACCTGCAAATTGTAGTAGAAGCACACATTTGCAAGCTGAATACGATGACATGTTTATTTGTGATTATGCAACAGAGGAAATCTATGTGATAAATTTGGAGATCAAATTTCTCAACTGTGCAATAAACTAATTAGCTGGTCTCATAGGCCTCTTAGGGAGATTTTAGAAATCAAGGAGATTTGAAAATTATTTACTCAATAGTGTCAAACTCCTCAGTGATAAGAATAATAAAGTTTATAAATTGTATTTGTTCATATCATGTAAGGGGACAGACCATCCCCAAGCATCCCTTCTTCTTCAGATACAAACAAGTTTTCCAATGACTTTCTGCTAAGTGTTTAGTGTTTCTCAGCACAGATTAGCAAAATGAGAAGCATATTTTAGATTTTTAAGACTCTTCAAAAGACAAGGACGGGCTGGGGCTGTAGCTCAGTGGCAGAGAGCTTGTTTAGCATGTGTGAGACACTGGGTTCAATCCTTAGCACCACATAAAAATTAAAAATAAAACAAAAGCACGTGTTCATATACAACTATTTTTTAAAAATGACAAGGAAAATACAAAAAGTTTACAAACTTTCTCATAGCAGCTGAGTTTTGGGTCGAAAGTGTGAAGACGAAGTTTCTTGCAAAGTGTTGCCTATAGAAGCCGATATGATATTTATTTTTTAAATTGCCATTTATTATAATTACTCATAATGAAATTATGTTGGCTATGTGTTTAAAAATACTATTATATTGGAGAGAGCTGAATTACCTGCAAAGATTCTGACCATAAGTTTGTGATATCTTGGTCATTTATATTTTACTTTATTTCTAGATAAAAGGCTGAGACAAGAGGGTCATGAGTTCAAAGCCAGCCTCAGCAAAAAACAAGGCCCTAAGCAACTCAGTGAGACCCTGTCTCTAAATAAAATACAAAATAGGGCTGGGGATGTGGCTCAGTGGCTGAGTGCTCCTGAGTTCAATCCACAGTACCTACCCCCCACAAAAAAATTTTACTTTGAATCTACATTATATGCAGGCCACTCCACTACCTCTGAATAAAATATAAAAGATTCATATGGTCTCTTTTTATTTTTTGGACAATTCTTGAATATATACAAATATGATTTTCTCTTTTCTTTTAGAAACATTTTTATAAAAGACATGTACTTGAGCATTTCCTTTCTTTTTTTATTAGAACTTTATAGTTATATATAGTAGTTAGGTTCATCCTGATAAACTCATATACTTGAAAATCTATTACACTTCCTGAGGGCATTGCTTTTTAATAAAGAAATTTTTTGATTAGGGGTTAAACTTCTGTTATCCTATTTTTTATTGAATCTAAATATCCTCCATATGTAAGGAAGTATATTTGGTACCTAATATGTATTTAAAATGATTTCTTTACTAATGAGCTTGGAATGTTTGGTTCTGTCTAGTAAACTGTTTTACCTTGAAATACTTTAAACTTTGTAAGTAGCTGCTTCTTCATTCTACCTGAAAGTGTTATAGGGAATTTGCCAAAACACTGTGGAAAAAGAGAAAACGGAGACCCAGCTTTTAAAACTTGTGGAGACTGTGTAAAGCCAAAAGGGGTGTGTGTGTGTGTGTGTGTGTGTGTGTGTGTGTGTGTGCACATATATATACAAAATTACATGTATATGTAATTATAAATGATAACAATAAAATTAAATGTAGCACAAGTGCTAAGTGATTGCTAGAAAGAAGGACACTAGGGCTAAGAACACTGAAGGTTAGGGAAATTATGAAGGCTGACGTGAGAGGCAGGGTTCCCATGTGTTTAGAAATGAGAAGGTCTTTGTAAGTGTGAGAAATAATGATAGTATTGGAAGGAATACTGGAGTACAATATTCAGAGCATTGCAAGTGGAGTAGTCCAATTTGATTGGCAAGTGGAAGATAATGAAGGGAAAAGAGGTTGAAATAAGATCAAGAGCACTGAATGCTAGTAAAGCAGTTCAGAGTTACCTTGCTAGTACTGAGTAGCCATCAACATAAAGAAATAAATGTTTGAGGAGACAGATACGTTTAACTTGATTTAAACACTATCCAATTTATACATGTATTGAAGCATCACGTGGTACCCCATCAATATGTATAAATGTGTTATGTGTTACTTAAAAATAAATTTAATTAATAAAAAAGGAAAAATACTTCTGATGAAATTTATAATAAAATTAGCAATTTTTTAAACAGGTAATATTGTGTTCTCAGAGTAATCTGAGATTGGGAGACAATAACCAAAAGGAACATTTAGGAAGATGCCGAAAAGAAATTTAGGTGGGGAGTGACAAGGACCTGGCATGGAGTGGTGAGAGTAGGAACTCGCAGAAGAGATGGGCTTGAGAGCAGCTGTGAAGGAATTATCTTCAATGCTTTTAACTAATGGACTGTTAAGAAGTCCCAGAGTAGTTAGAAAGGAGGGAGTTTCTAAAATTAACTATAGGCTTTCAGGTGATCAAAATTCTGACAGTAGCAAGATTGGATAAAATACAAAACTTATAAGAAGAATTAAAAAAAGAAACCTCAGATTTTATTTTATTGATAGTAACATAAGAGTGATATTTTGGAGAGTATAAGGATTTTTCTTTACCATATAGATGTTAAAACAAATAATAAAAATGAAGAGAATATAGCATAATTATCTCAATTTGATCAATATAAAATTGAATATGAATTCCAGTTTTAATTATATTTTGGAACTGAATATTTAATTTGGTATCTACAGTAGAAATCAAAATTCTCAGCTACTTCTTCACTACTTTTTACAATATGAAATCAATTTGTGTATAAAGTAAAATTTACCTTTATTTTTAGTAAAATGTATTGGAACACTTTCTAATACTTTTGAAAATATTTGCATTGTAAGTAGAGACTTGATAGTAATAAATATGTTTTCATTTTAAATATATGTTATGACTGAAAATAAATACACTATAAAGGCAATATCATAAAATATCACTTCTATACAGACTAGCTTAAGATTAAAATCATTTTAAACTCATACTTACAAGAATAGAATATTTGATAATTATGTATTATCAGAAAAGTATTAAGACCCTGGAAATATTTCTTGCCACATGCAGAATAAGATAAATTAGCATTTTCCAGCTGTGTTGCATTTCACAGGAGAACAGCCATGATGGTCCATGGCATACATTTAAAGGTATTCTGGAGGGGAGAATTCACACACATAAACACACAGATTTCATTGGAATGAACTGTATTTTGAAAAAGCTTTTGAAATAAGTTCATAATTTCACATGGTTTATTTCATTACCATATGGACTGCAGGATAGAGATCACTTTTGTTTTATAAATACTCGATGCTTTAAGCAGGAACACACTAAAGTCACAATCTGTTACCATTTGCAGCAGTGAAAGGTCTTGGGTGGTTCTCAGGGGATATCTTGAGCAAAAAGTACTTTTGTAATCCAGTCTGTAAAGCAAATCATTGTAGAACCAGGAAAAGAGAGAAATGGAAGCTTGTCCACTCTGGGTTAAATGGTGGGAAAGAAAGGAAAGCCATTACCAGTATCACTCTGTTTAAAAATGTAAGAATTGCATATCTTACTGTATTTATATCTCACTGTATTTATCTTATTGGAAATGCTTTCTTTCATATTTTGAAAAGATAAATACTTGAAAAAAAAACCCAATTTTTTTAACCCTAATTCTTAAAAGGTATTCTAACTGAATTGACATTCCCTAAGAACAGTAAAGAGAGTGAATAATCAGAATCCCTCCTCAGGAAAGGTCATACTGAAAATTTTCTTATTTTGTTCTATGGTTTTAACAGCTCAGTTAAAATGAGAATTTTCTCAGAAATGGATGGGATCCAAGCCTTGGAACTGCTTTAAAATTTTAAGGATTTGGCGGCTACATGGTACTTCAATTACAGCATGCTCTATGAACCACATCAACATTTTGGGTATCTACATTTTATGTTGGGCTTCCTGTTCAGTGCTTGCATTTAAAGAGCCAAAAACTTCTTCAAGTAATCTTATATATTTATTCATTCACAAATTAATTCATTTATTCACTTGTGTATATATTAATTCATTTGATCAACACTTAATGATAGTCTTAAAATGAGCCAGACATTTTTTGACAGACACTGTGGTTAGAAAAGTGATATGAACTTTCTCTCATAGAGTTTATAATCACATGGGAAAAGACAGTAATTAATAAAAGAATCCTAACAAGGAATGTATAGCTAATAACTGAAATCATTGAAGCTCAGCTTTAGAAAACATGCATGCCTATAACATGATCTGTATTGTCAAACAAATGTGAGTGGTATACATACAATATGAGAAATTAATTTTATTACATATATATAATTTGCTTTTTAGGATCTGTATGTGTGTGTACTAATTACATAATTATTGCAATTTTCCTCAAGTTGTGTTTATATATGTATTTTTGTGGATGAACTTCAATTTAATATAAATTTTACCATAAGGAAAAAATATTCTATATAAATTTATGGGAAAAATTGTATTTTTGTTTTACCAAAAGAACCATATTGTCATTAATAAAAATTCTTATTATATAAAATAGTCACTTGGGCACAGTTTTTTCCAAATCCTTGTAATTTGTTAATATGATTAATTTTCCCTTAATTTTGTTTTTAGAAATTGCTAGGAAAGAATATTTAAAGTCAAGGAATCAGAAGGTAATCTCATGTATTTCCTCAAGTATCACCATGATATAGACATATAAATATGCTTACTGAGAATTCTGGGCTATGTTTAACAAATAATACACAGTGCCAAAAAGAACAAGGATAACATTATTTCTCTTGGACATCGGATTTTTGCAATCATAATATTGAGTTCATTCCCAACAACCTGAAGCTCTTTCATGAAAATGGCAGGAGAAGCATCCTCTATTCTCTGACATCTGTGCACACACACCCCAGTGGCAGGCCCACCAGCCAGAAGGGCATAAAACTAGCATAGAGGTCTGGATGCATCATCTGGTACCTGTTATCAGTCAACAAAGATCCTGTGCTAAGTGGCTCCACAGATTGCACCACGGCAAGAAGCAAGCCCCAGGAGAAAAAGCCAAGGCAATAGTGCTCCTAAGGGCTGTAGAATTGTGTCTGTGGTCTCAGCTAGTGACACTGATGATACTGAAGACAATTAGGAGAGAGGGTTTAGAATGTGAATGGGGAGCAATTCAGCTGCTACAATATCCATCAGCAGACTATTGCCTGAGGCAAAGGACCCTGCTGTCCTTTGTTTTTCTGTTCAAACTGGAAGATTGGAGGATGTAACAGAGAGAAAGGGGAATTTATAAAATTCATCATCACCTAAATTTTTAAAACTAAAAATTACTAAAGAATTTAAAGTGGCCATTTCTTAAAAGCAAAGTTGGTTGCTGCCTCTAGTTAAATCCCCTGTCACTGACATAGTTCTCAATTTAAAACATAAATATATATATATGTGTGTGTGTGTGTATGTGTGTGTGTGTGTGTTTAAAAAATATATATTATATATTTTTATAATTTATACACACACACACACACACACACACACACACACACATATAAAGAGAAAACGTTTATATCTGTTCAGAGGATGTCAGAAGGTTTCTACTACTAAAGCATCGGCATAGTTCCTCCTTTGCCTCATATGCCTTTGTATGTATCTCCAGCAACGTGGTGGCATCTACTCCTTGTTTAGGAGTTAGGGTTGTCACTCCAGCCACACCAGCAACTTTGTTTCAGGTTCTAAACAGTCAGCCTCCCATCTCAGCTTTCTATAGCTTGACAAAAAATATGAGCATCTTTTTGATTATTAATTTTTCAAAAATAAGTATTTTTTCTGAAAATAATTTTTATATATGCTAAGGAATGTCATGTCTTTTATTTTCACGGAAATTAGCATTTTCTAGGTAGCATCTTATAATCAAATTCATAATGTAATTATAAACAATAATATTATTAAGAGCTATCAAAAAGCCAATTCTTTTTTTTTTAATTCTAGCATAAAAGAAGTCCAGAAAGTGTCAAAAAACAAGTTTTTACTCTTGCATACTTCCATAACGGAAAATACAGAATAGTAGTAGTCAGTTAAATGTGTTACCTTTGTGTCCTGGAAAGAGAAATACTGTGAGACTCTTTAAAAGTGACTTTTTTTTTTATTGTATTTCTTGTGACCAAATTCTATATGAGTGCCAAAAACAATATATTTCTAATGTTCCTCTGGTAATTCTGCTTTGGAGCTCAGAATTAAACCAAGAATTCCCAGGTACACAGACAATTATGTTTAGTGTTTAGTGTTTCAAAAATTGAAGTCAGAACAATTTTGCTTGTGTTCCAAGAGAGATATGGTTTTCAAAACAAAAAGTATCGAATATATTCTCTTTAATGTCTTATAAAATATGTTTTAATTTACTGTTTATAAAAGGAAGCTTAAGAAATTTATTTTCAAATGTTATCCTAGCTTTCATGCCCGATGGTAGAATCAAATAGAGGATAACAAACTTTACAGTTACTAAATATATATCAGGAGTTAATAATAAAAAGTGAGATTTTGCAAAGAATACATTTTATTTTAAACCGATGTCTTTATTCTATGAACAGATAACCTCATATGTAAAGAGCTTAAATATAATGCAACAGAAATAAGATAACAGATACAACTAAATGTTCTGTTAGATTGTGATGATTTTTATTATTTTTACTCTGTATTTATGGCTAATTATGTTTACAAGAGTAATACCAGAAACAACTTATCACCAAGAATTCTAAAATCACATAAACTTGCACCTGAGAAGAATTTTCAATGGGGAAATAAAATCAGGCCAACCTCAATCATGGCTTATTAAATTACAGCTGGTCCAAAACTGTTTGATATTCAAGCAGCTAATTAGCAATGGAGATGGCTAATTCAAACTCTGGGCTTTGATCTCTGGTTCACCCAATATTTATTAGGTTTATTTAAAAAAAGAATGGAGAGGGAAAGTATCTTGAAAGCTGGAGGAGACAGTCTGAACAGTAGTTTACTTATAATTTACAGACTTGTGGTACTTAATATATAATGCAATAATCTTCCTGGTGCCATTTGTCATTTGGACGCTACCACAGATTATAGCTTAGGGCACAGCATCTGTGCACAGATCTGGCAGGAAATGGTCTAAAATCTTGAACAGCTGAGCATGATGTTTTGGTGTAGTTGGAAAATTCAACCTCTGCTCCAGAGGTCACTGCATGCTTCTGTCCTGACAGCCCAAATTGTTAAGCATGTGACTAATATGCATACAGAACACAGGCTGCCTGACGTCTGCTACAAGCTTGATGGCTGGTTAGCGGCTAGTCTTAATTTTATGTGACAATCCTATGTAGGAAGTGCTGTGGGGGTGACTAAATGGAGCATATTGATGTCCCACTGGGTGTAGCCCCTGTTGTTTTGACAAATTCTCCTTAGCATTTATCAATCAGGCCTACAATGGGGAGTGTGCTGAATATCTAATTCAGACATGCTAGTCAGGGCTAATAGAGCAAGATAGCATGTTATTCAATTTGTACTTGTTAGCGATGTCCCACTGTCACTGGGCAATTTACCTTCACACTTCACAAATGAAAAGAGAAATTTGCTGGGCTTCAAACACTTACATGAGTTACAAGCAAAATTTTAATTAGCATGTCATTACAGCAATAATTTATTGCTTCTTTGTAGTTTTTTCTTGCATACAGATTGCACTTTTCCTATGCTGGAAAGGATGTCCTCAAGGCTTATGAGGCAGGTAAGAAAAAGGACAACTAACAAGCTTTATTAAAAGATGCATAAGGGTATCCTCTCTTTGTGCGGTTTTAAACACTTATTTATATGTGGAAATAAAATGAAGTTGATATCTGAGGTTTTTTCTTTTGGAGAATTGTCAACATTTTTACCAATTCTGTTTTAATACTGTGTTTGTTTCGATAGGTCCAAACCTGCCTCAGTTTACATTCTAAATATCACACACGAGGGCAAACCAGCAAGTGCAATGTCACCATCAAAAGCGCTCCACGTCAGCTTGGGCGCTTCGGTAGCTCTACCGGGAGCGCTCTTGAAGACACAGGGGTTTTCCAGACTGTGAACAGAGCAGCATCTCCTGTTTTCTACCAACTGTTTATGAAAAGGTGCTAGAAGTCACCATCCTAATCAGCTGACAGATAAAGCATCTTAAGAAAGGAGAGCCAAGGGCAGACGTCAGCAGACGTTCTCCATGTGTCTCTGCAGTCTGGCGTCCCTGGAGTGGCTTGTGGCATCCACCACGGAAAGAAACAAAGGCAATAGTGTGAAACTAGGATCATGGCTATTAGAAACAGATTGAATTATAAGGGGGAGAAATACTTGGATCAATGTTGCCATATTTTAAAGAGTTGTGATTTTTAAAAACTCCCATATTCAGAAGATGCAGTCTGATCATTTAAATTAGTGGCATTTCACCCTTAGCAAATCACTGAATGTTGTCTTGCATATATGTACCTAACCTGGAGCAACAGGACTTTCTGACAGAATTCTTCCATGTATTTCTAAATTTATAGAATATGACTTTATGACTACTGAGTTCTGTATTACCAGTTTTATGGCTTTATGACTTCCTGCATCAAAGCTTACTGCCAAACAAGATGTGGTCTTGGGTTGCATTTCTGGAATACTTAAAGTGGCAGGATACCATTTTACCCATTTTTTGTGTTATTTTCTAACTGACCTGGTGCAGAGTTGCCTTGCAAGAGCACAGTATTAACTACTCAAAGAACGAACAATCGATGACCAGACAAAAGAGTCAAAGGAAGAACTCCATGAATAAACACATAGGTCCAATTTGAGTTCCTTTATCCAGAAGGACAATTAAAAGTGCACTCCTATCTGTAGAAAATCAGAACAACTCTAAAGAAACCTATGATTTTTGGAAATGGAAAAAGTATATGGCAGAAAAATTTTAGCATTTTATGCAATGTTCACATGTTCATTTTACTTTATTATTTTCTAACTATAGTTCATGTTTCTTTTTAAAGAAGTCATTTTCTAGGTCCAAATTACCTACAATCTGTAAACCACTTTGATCATAATTACTAGACTGATCACATGAGTGCTGCTTTAAAATTAAAAATTATTCTGTCTGTAAAATTTTTTATTATTAACATTGCCCTTGTGATCATTGAATATGTATGTGGTGTGTGTACACCCATGCATGTGTATATGTTTATGTGTGACCTGTATGTAGGTTTTCTACTACTGAAAATATGATTCTCTGCTTATAATCAGTACCCTGGAATGATGGTAACTATAATCTATTTATTCACTCATAATACAATGACTCTTAAACGGTTTTGAACCAGGCACAGTGGCCAATGCCTGGCATATCAGCAACCTGAGAGGCTGAGACAGGTGGATTGCTTAGCAAAATCCAGGTAAAATATCCTCGAGTTCAATCCCTGGTACTTACAAAAGAGAGGAGTTGGGGGCCTGACTTAAGGCATTAAAATAAAAACATAACACCTAATATGAATAATTAAATATCACTAATTAAGTAACTCTAGTAAGTATCCCAGTTTTATAGAGGGAGGCTAAATAGGCATACTTCTCTTATCTTTTAATACAATTTCCTACAAGGTTGTACATGAAGAACAATAAGTATCTTCAAGTCGAATGACGACAGCGCAGTTGGGTATTTTTGGATTGACAGGTAGATATACAGCTACAAACATGTCCTGAATTGGAGTGGTATATAGGGTTATTCATTCTTTCCTTACCACACTGCTCTATTCCATATACTTTTGAAATTACAAAATAAACATTTATTTATTTGCTTTGTTTTTTATAACTCTTATGTCTAACTTATACTCCTAATGAATGCTCCTGATACAATATGCAACCAGAAACTTTGAAGAATTTTTGGGCAAAACTGTGAAAAGACTGGAGATTACATTATAGAGGAAGGAATCCAGCAGCATAGGATGGATTAAGTAAGAAATTGCTTCAGACCCAAGAGCAGTTAGAACTCCATTGAAATAACTCAGATGACAATTTTGTTAAGAATCTAGTCTCAGGAAGAGGTAAAAGAGAATTATAGCTGAGTAACAAATCCCATGGACTTAGCTCTGTTACTGTGATTCAATTCAAATTTAGTTGTAATCAATAGAACAAATACAGTAGTTTTATCAGAAATATTTGAAATTAATGATCACTATTTCGTGGTTGACATTAGGTTCTAAAGTTTATATAAACAAACATAGAAACAATTAAAAAATCTTTAAAATTTAATTCTGAATATATACCTATATACAAAGAGAGAGAGAGAGAGAGAGAGAGAGAGAGAGAGATAGATAGATTACATTCTGTAATATTGGGATTAAATTTGGTGAAAACATTGAATTCTTCTTTGCTGTAGCAAATAACAATTTTCTTTTGGGGCCACAAACAGCATTATCAGCTGCTGCTGCTGTTGTTTTTTCCTAAAAAAAATTAAAATAACAATGAGAATCAGATTGTTAAATTGTATTTTATTTTTCTTTATTTGAATCTGTTGTAATCCAGAGATTTCTCTAAAGTAAGAAGAATTGCATCTTTAAAATCTGTACAATTTGTCCCTGTGAGATTATGTCCTTTGAGTAATAGCCACATAGCACATAAACGCAAAGCAAAGGTGTTAATATTTCTATTCTAGAGATATCAAAGTCAATTTTTTCTAAAGTAATTTTGTAATGAAATATTATTTGTATGTTTTTTTCTCAATGTACACTGGCTCTCCAACATTCAACACTTATTTTTTCCACAAACTATCTGCATTTAGTATATGCAAAAATTTTGTTACAAACCTGAACTAAGATCTGAATCAAACAATAAAAATCATTTTGTTTCTATTTTAATATTTGCTATTTTCTATTTAAATATTTTCTTTGACATTTTAAGGAACACAATTTGTAAATACTGCAAAATGTAAATACTGCAATTATTCCATTCTAACTGAAATTCAAACACATTGTTTTCTAAAAGTCATAAAATAAAAAAACTAAAATAAAAATAAGAGTCTTATCTTTATATCTACCTTTACCTCCAAAGAATTATATTTAACAATTCAATGTAGTATAGGCAGATTTAGTTTAACCTAAATCGAAACTGAACTGGCAAGTTTTCCTTCAGTAAAGAATACTAAATGGGTCGTCAGAGTGCTGGTTCTCAACCTGCTCTTGTTATTTTTTTAATGATTCTAATTTATTTAAGTCAAGTAGTTGGATTGAGGCCTTTTTCTAAGGAATTTGAAGCATCTTCTTTCAATGACTAAAAAGCACCATACTGTTTATTCTTTTAACAATAGATTATGGATTTATTACCCAAGTTCAGGGAAAATAATGTAGCTACTTGCGAACATATTATAAACATAATCTTAAGTGGAAAATTAGTAAAAATAAATGAGAAAATATGACAGTCATATTTACAATCAAGAAAAAGCATAACAATAAAAAAATTTATTTCACACATAGACTCATTAGACCATGGTAATTTAATTCTATGTCAAAGTAAATGCTTCTCTTATTTTTGAAATAGCTAGTTTAGTCATGTTGTGGTAATGCTCCTCATGCTTATTTAGGTATATATTTAAACCTTCAAACTTACATATTTTTCAAAGATCCAAGATATAAAATAGATATTAAAAATCTTATGATAGCTGGTCATGATGTTGCATGCCTGTAATCCCAGAGATTCAAGAGTCTGAGGCAAGAGGATCACAAATTGGGAGGCCAGCCTCAGCAATTTAGCAAGACCCTAAGAAACTTATCAAAAGACCCTCTCTCAAAATAAAAAATAAAAAGAGCTGGAGATGTGGCCAGGGTTTAATCCCTGTTATCACAATAAAAATAAATAAAAAATCTTATGATAAAGAAGCCAAAGAAAAATCAAAGAATAAGAAACCACTTACCTATTTTTCTCATATTCAATCTACTAGGTCTTATGGATTTTACATTCTAAATAATTCTGCATATAACCAAAATTTTTAACAGCCATCTCTACCTCCCAATTCCAAGATGCTAAACTCAGGTTACCACAGAAGATACTCTTTCTTTTTTTTTTCCCTTGGTACCAGGGATTGACCTCAGAGGCACTCAACCACTGAGCCATATCCCAGCCCTCTTTTGTATTTGATTTAGAGACAGAGTCTCACTGACTTGCCTAGCAACTCACTGTTGCTAAGGCTGGCTTTGAACTCTTGATCCTCCTGCCTCAGCCTCCCAAGCTGCTAGGATTACAGGCATGTGCCACCACCCTGGGACTCTTTCAGATTTTAAATCTATTTCCTATATTATAGTCAGAGTCATCTTTATAAATCACATATTTGGTCATTTTTCCACACAGTTTAAGTCATCATTTTTCTTTTGCATTTAGGATACTGATAAACTTCTTAATATAGTTCCATTCTACTTTTCCAGTCCATTCTTCTCTCTGCTCTCTGGGGTAAATGATTCCTTTTTAGTCGTCAGCATTCATTATTCTCACCCTAGGACCTTTGCAAAGGTAGCTTTATTCCATTTGGAATGCTGTTTCTCCCTAATGGCTCAGTCAATTTTTACTTATCTATATGACAGGAAGACTTCCTTTGCCTGTGCTGGAAATCAAACCCAGGGCCTGTGCATAAAAGGCAAGCACTACCCTACCAGCTATGACCCTAGCACAAGGAAGCCTTGTTGACCCTTGAAATGATCAAGTCCTCCCTTCAACCTATTCAGAAGACCTCATGTGTAATTTCATGTTTATTTGTGTGGTATTTCATTAATTAATATCCATCTTCTTGACCAACTCGTAATTTCTAAAAGGACAGAACTCTCGCATTTGCTTATTTTTGTGAGCTCAGCATGTTATTGAGTAGTCAACAATTGCTTTCCAAGTAAATAATGAGAGCAAACATTATGTAGTCAGCACTGAGCCATCCCAAAAGTTAACTATGAAAGAGGGATGAAGTCCATCAGATCCCTCCTATAACTGACACTCTAGTCCGGGCAGTTCTTATCTCAGCCTTCCAATGGTAGCCCCCAGGAGGTCCTGCAGGTCTCATAGGATCCTGCTCTCATAGGATCTTACCTTCAGGCCTTTAAAACTACCTTCCCTATTCCTGGAATATTCCCTCTATGATCAGTCTCCATCTCCCTGTTCCCATCCCTATATCCTCCCTGGAATGTGAGGGTTTTTCAGCTGCCATTGTCTCTACCAACTTCTTCCTCAAATCATGCCAACCAACATTTTAAATAAGAGCTGGAAGCTGCTGAGCACATGCCTGTAATCCTAGAGGCTCAGCAGCTGAGGCAGGAGGATCACAAGTTCAAAGCCACCCTCAGCAAAAGTGAGGGCTAAGCAACTCAGTGAGACCCTGTCTCTAAATAAAATACCAAACAGGGCCGGGGATGTGGCTCAGTGGTCGAGTGCCCCTGAGTTCATTCTCTGGTACCCCCCACCCCAGGGAAAAAAATGCTGGAAGCTACTTATGATATAATTTCAAGACAGAATCACTAAAGCCTACCCTTCCTCAGACTCGCTGCCCCAGTTCAATCGGATGGAATAATCTGGCACTAAGGGAAAGAATAGGAAATCCACACACGGTGATTATATGTCTATTAGCATTTGCAGTGACTGCCATTACCAAAGACACACTTTTACTATCCCTATCTCCAGGATATTCCATTACACAAACATAAATATAATTTTTCAGGAATTGTTTCTAGGCCTGCAAATGAATAACTCAAGTTCCAACAAATTATCAGTCATAATACTCAGTAACAACTTTTAAATATTATTAAATTTTCAAACTCAGACATTGAAGTTAAAATACAAGCACACTTATAAAAGTGACTGAAATAACCACAAAACAAACTTACACTATCAATAGCCCAAATAGCTATTCAACATTAAAATCCATGGCTAGAAAACTGTCTTAGCAAAGAATAGATTAAAATGAGTTTATGATGTATTAAATTTTAAAAATATGTCAATTTAAATTTTTCATATGAAATGAAAAAAGAAAAATCTATAAAAATAAAATACTTTAGAATAGTGATTGTAAGTAATTATAATTAATTAGTCATTAACGGTAATGATAATTGTCTTTGTTTTTAACTTTTCACATTTTTCTCATGTAATTATAATATTTCTATTATTTAAAGATAACATACAGATGAATTAATAAAGAAAATATGGTATATATACACAATGAAATATTTTTCAGACTTAAAGAAAAATGAAATGATGGCATTTGCCACTAAATGGATGGAGCTGGAGAATATCATGATAAGCAAAATAAGCCAATCTCCCCAAACCAAAGGCCAAATGTTTTCTCTGATATGCAGGTGCCAATTCACAAAGGAGGGGCCAGCAGAATAGAGTTGCTTTAGAATAGGTAAATAGAGGGGAATGAAGGGAGAGAAGAGCTTACAGGGTAAGGAAGGATAGTAGAATGAATCACACATTATTACCTTATATACATATAAGACTATATAACCTGTGTAACTCTACATCATGTACACCCAGAGAATGAGAAATTATACTCCATTTATGTATGATGTGTCAAAGTGCATTCTACTGTAATGTATAATTAATTAGAACAAATTTAAAATTTTAAATTAATTAATTAATATAAACATTTTGAAAGAGTGAAAAAGCAAACAAGCCAAAAAGACAATAGATACTTTATAACAAAATGTTCCTACTCCCAAAATGATTTTATAAAACTAATCAGACAGGAGTTGGGTTTTCAACAAAAGTTTACCTTCCAGAAATTTTTAGAAAACTTGCTTACTAAGTATGATAACAATATATGTGAAAATAAAATATGTTAGGTGCTCAATCAATAATAAAGGTGAAAAAAAGAAAGTGCATCTAATTTTTGCATTGATGATAAAATATCATCATTTAAGAGCCTGAAACCAAAGCTTTTATATTTTCCCTGTTCCCTTTACTTATTGTTTTCCCTTAAATAGCAGGAGTTATTTGCATTTCATTTGGAGGTCAAGTGACATATCCCTATAAATGACTTATTTCCATTAGAAGTTTAATTTCCTTTTTCTTCTGTTCAAAAACTAACACTTTCAAATAGCACTTTGAAAAAATAAGTAGTAATTGAGGACACCTCTAACCTGGGCTATGTAATCTGATTTCTCATTGCTAAGTCGATGTGCGATGCATTTAATCATCTCCATTTTGCAGATGAGTCTCAATTACGTACCTTAGTCCCCAGGTAGGATTGGGACTGGAGCATAGACCCCTAGGACACCAAAGCTTTCTCCCCCTTGCACTAGCCACCTCCCTGGGAAGTTCAACGTTTGGTCACAGCTGCTGGTAGGGTTCTGAAGGACCTCATGATGCTCTGAGTTCTGATTTTTATTGCTGAGAAAAATTTGTAGTTAAGCTCTGAAGAAAGAGGTCAGTGGTATTATTCATGTAGTTGGTCTTGCAGTCACTGAAATGACTATTTCTACATACAAAGCACCACTCTTGGTGTTCTAGATGAGGTAGACATTAATAATATATGGTTATTGCTCTCTGGGGTCTAATAAACACTTTGGGGAGAAAAGGCCTACAGTGTGTGAGAGAAGCAACCTTTAGGATTTTCTGGCAGCAAGTAATACAAACCAACTCAGGCCAATTGCAGCTAAAAATTATTTACCTTTGGAAGGAAATTGGAGTAAGCTAGAAACCCAAAGGAAAATTTGTACAGCCCGGCTTCTAATGTACAGAAACAGGGCAGCTTCAGAACTCCAACAGTTCTACTGTAACAGACAACACTTATTCAGCCCTTTCTACAATCCTGGGCCTATTCTAAATGTTCTACCCATATTAACATCTTTAATATACTTGTCAAAAGAATCAATAGAATAAGATAGGTGCTATTGTTATTACTAGCATGTTAATCGATGAGAAAATTGAGGTAGAGAAAGGATAATTAATGTGTCCAAAGTCTCACTTCTATTTTTAATGGCACCACTATTGATAATTACTGAGTTCTAGAAGGTTTTCATTTTGTGACACTTTTCTCAAAATTCAAATCCTGATTTGGGTCACATCCCCAAATTTGGTCAAAGGACAGGTATTTCCCCTGAAGAAGTAATGATACAAGAAAAAATTATAGTTTGGCAAAATTAACTAGTGTTCCGTTTTGTAGAGACAATAAAATCAGCCTGGCATGAATTAGGACACTTTTACGTACCAGCTGGTTGACAAGTTTTGAGGTTTAAAAGTTATTTCATTCTGCAGGATATCTTGACTAGGGAGAATTGCAACCAGTTGTTTGAGTACTAAACCGGAGTGACTAGCCTCCCAGTGCCTGGATAATGTCATGTAGGCACTTCCTTAACAAAAGGATGGGAAATTCAATTTGAAGATGATGACACATACTAAAAATTATCTGGAAAGTACCCTGTTTGTCAAGGTCCTAGCTGGCCTCCTTAAACATAAGGGTTAAAACTGTCACAATGCGGGATACACAGACAAAATATCGGTGTAGTGGAATTCCTGATAGTATCCTTTATTTAAGAGGACCTCATCTCCATCCTGTCATCCTCCCATGGTTCTCCCACCCACACCCTTCAAACCGGGCCTCCCTCCTTGAAGAGGAAAGCATTCAACTTGAATGAACTAGTTGTTCGTTGAACACATAATAATATACCCATTCTACATGAACATGACAGGCAGACACTGATGCTCCCCTCACGGAGCAGATGGTCTAAATGGAGTAAATAGGATAAACAAACCATGATCATTCAGCGTGTGACCCATGATGAGTGGAACGTGGTGGATGCTATGGGAAACTTAAGGGCCATCTGATGCAGTCTTAGGAAGAAGGCTCACTGGAGAAGGTGATTTTTAAAAGGAGAACTTGCAAGAAGAAAAAAAAGAGAGAGAGCTTGGGTAAAAGAAAAAGTGTAGCAGACAGAGGGAATACTTGGGGTTAAAGCCAAGAAAGGGAATTATGGCAAGTGTCAACAGGAAGGGTGATGAGAAAAATGCTGTCTGATGCTTCAGTCTTCTTTGGACAGGGAATAAAACAGGTCTAAAATAATCACAACATCAAGTGTATTTAAAAAAAAAAAAGGGCTAGACAGGATTCAAGGTGGGTGAAAGTCCATCTGAGCTCTGAAAATCTCAAAGATTTTCTCAAGAAATGATTTTGAATGAGTGTTGAGGATTTATTGTTCCAACCAGCGAAGTCAAGGAAAGGGCACACCCGCAGGAGGAAAAGCCTGGGGCAGGTGGAGGTAACCGCTCTTTGTCCTATTACTTTTGTGCCAAATTTCATCTGTCTAGGTTTCTATTTTCCCAACCCCACACTTTGTTCGTTACTCTAATTCATCCTTCCAGTGTCAGGTGAGTACATTCTCTGCCAGGATGTCCAGACCAGCAATGGTAGAGACAGATGTTTATTTTCTCTATACTATGGAAGCTATCCTCCCATTCATTTTTGTTTTCTCCTGCTCTTGGCAAAATGATGAGAATATATTAAGTGTGTAATGTTTCTGATGAATTAATTAGTTAATGTGTGAGCCTATGGAGAGCTGATCTGGCACAGTGAACCTGAGTGTAATTCTGGAGCGGGACTTCTTGGATTGAAGTTGATTGTACTGTTTTCTAGATACGTCAGCGTGGGCTAGTTATTTCAACCTCAGCTTCTTTATTTGTAAGATGGATGTAACAATAAACCTGTATTGCTTAGAAGATAAAGTGTGAGGTACTTACTGGGGTGCCTAGCACATAGTGAGCATGCAACATAGATAAGTTGATATTATAATATAACATCATCTCTCTGACACTATGCAAATGAGTCAACAAAATGGGGAAAATACCCTAAAATTGACACTGTATGAAAAAGGCTTCGGACAAGGGGTAGAATGTTTCTGACTCAAGAAGCAATAACAATATGGACAGAAAGGAAGAGTCCCACTTGCACAGCCACCTGCTCTCTTAGACAAGTCTGTTCTTGAGACCAGAAGATAATGTGCGTCCTGTAATTTGTGAGGAGATTACCATAGCCCTCAATGAAGACAGAATACCTTCACAAAATTGTAAGAAAGGAAAGAAGGAGAGGAGGTGGGAAGGAAAGAAAGGGAGAGAAAGGAAAGATGGAAAGAGAGGAAGAAAGAAAGGAGGGGAAAAAAATATGGGTCTTCCCCTGTTCCCGCTGAAGCTGTAGCATCCTGCAGGTGCTGTTCTCCCTCGTGGTGATTCCATGTGTTCCCTCAGACAATCTGAGTTGCCTACTTGGGGATTCCACTTGAACCACCCTTCCTCAGTTGTCTTCCATCTGCTGTCTTCCCTGTTCTTCAACATCTAAGATCAACTCCACCCCCATATGCGACCCATCACTTACAGGTAATAAAGAACAGGGATGGGGATGTTGCTCAGTGGTAGTGTTTCCCCAGCATGCGCATGACTCTGGGTTTGATTCCTAGCACTGAAGAAAAAAAAAAAAGTGGTAAGTAAAGAACAATATAATTAAATATTTTGTTCATTCATTCACTAAACATTTGTTCAAATATTTATGGAGAGTCTGTATTTGCTCCAGGCATAGGGAACTTAAATGAAAGAAGAATCTTACCCCAATAGGTATTTTAATTTCAAAAGTGGCAGCTAATTTATTTACTTATGTAGCATTTCAGACAATGTGGGAGAAATGTACTGGGAAGTTTCAAAACCACAGACAATCACCTACTCCTCCTATACCTAGGTATAACCTAGTAATAATTTCCAGATTTCATGACTGCTTCTACCAATGGTCCATACAATTGGAAGGGAAAGAGAACTTTCAAATATATCAGAATAGTAAACATGCCATACAGTTATTACCTATGGTATGTTTAACCCTGGACATTTGATGTTTTTTTGGTTTAAGTGTATAATGTGGTTTAAGTATATAAGTGTATAATGTGTATAATTAACAGCTCAGTCTCAGAACCCAGGTGTATTTGGGTTCAAACACCAGTTTTCACCCATATTGGGAATGTGACTTTGGGGCAAATTAGTTAGTTTTCTAGGTTTCATGTCCTTATTTGGACAATGAAGCATCAGGGGATCAAATTTCAAATAATTTTGCTTAAATGGGTCTTAATATGCAATGCTTTTAGTATGATAATTAAATGCCACTAATATCTGAAATTAATCTGTTGGTTTTTTTTCTCTTCTGCATCACATGGATATGTATTCATCCACAAACTCTCTCAAGAGTGCCAAAACTAATAAATTCACCATTCCACCCACCTATATACCCCCTCTCACACTCCTTTGTATTAATAGCACTTCAATAAGACAACTATGTTTTAATTTTTCCTCCTATGTTAATGTAAAGAAACAAGCATATTAAGTACTAGCTGCCTTTTGGTGCTAATTCAAAATTTGATGCCTGATGACAGCATGGTGATGCATAGCTGTAATTCAGCTACTAGGGAGGCTGAGGAAGGAAGATGATAAGTTCAAGGACAGCCAGGGCAACATAGGAAGACCATGTAGCAAAATTAAAAATAAAAAGTAATGTGGATATTGTTCAGTTGTATAGCACTCTTGGTACAGCACTCCTGTGTTTAATTCCCAGTACAAAACAAAAGAAAAAAACAAAAACAAAAAACAAATAACCAGTCAGCAACCCTCATGGAAGTTATAAGAAGTTGGACCAGGAGGGCCAGTTGTCATTGTGTTTTGAAACTTTTTTTTTTCCAGTACCAGCAACTGAACCCAAGGGCACTCAACCACTGAGCCACATCCCCAGCCCTTTTTATTTTTCATTTTGAGACAAGGTCTATCTAGGATGCTTACAGCCTTGCTAAATTGCTGAGGCTGACTTTGAACCTGTGATTCTCTTGCCTCAGTTTCCCAAGCCACTGGGATTACCGGTGTGTACCACCACACCAGCCAGTCTGAAACTGTTCAGTTTTTGTTTAGTTTGGGGAAGGGGGAGTGGATTGTTTTTGGTTTTTTCTTTTTTGGTGTTTTGTTTTTTTCTTTTTTTGAGCCAAGAAGGAATGCTTCCTTCAATTGATAGTGAGGAGAGAGAAAATGTCTTTGTTTTATGTATGCCATTAATTTTCCTTCTGACAATGCATTAAATGCAATTGATGATTTTTTAAAAGAAAATCCTATCTTGCTAAAAATGATTGCTACAGAGTGATATGTTGAAATATTCTACAATCTGTTTTAAGAACAAATAGAAGAACGCCCAGGATTTTTCCTCTGAAGATGAGAATTTATTGTTTCTCTCTGTCTGTCAGCTAGAGCCATCTGGGTGACTGGTATGTTGTGGAAATTGGGATAAAAAGTAACTATAATAAATAGAGTTATGTTATATTAGACAAATTTGCCAAAAACATACATTGTAGAAAATATATCCTCTTCAACAAACAGTGCTGGGAAAATGTGAAATCCATATGCAACAAAATGAAATTAAACCCCTATGTCTCACCATGCACAAAACTCAACTCAAAGTGGATTAAGGACCTAGGAATTAAACCAGAGACCCTGCACCTAACAGAAGAAAAAGTAGGCCCAAATCACTATCATCTCATATTAGGCCACAACTTCCTTAATAAGACTCCTATAGCACAAGAATTAAAATCAAGAATCAATAAATGTGATGGATTCAAACTCAAGTGCTTCTTTTCTGCCAAAGAAACAATCAATGAGGTAAATGGAGTGTCTACAGAATGGGAGCAAATTTTTCCCATACTCACATCAGATAGAGCACTAATTTCTAGGAAATATAAAGAACTCAAAAATCTTAACACTAAAAAATCAAATAATCCAAACAATAAATGGGCCAAGGACCTAAACAGACACTTCTCAGAAGATGATACACAATCCATCAACAAATAAATGAAAAAACGTTCAATATCTCTAGCAATTAGAGAAATGCAAGTCAAACTACTCTAATATTTCATCTCACTCCAGTCAAAATGGCAGCTATTAAGAATATGAACAACAATAAGTTTTGGTGAAGATGTTGGGAAAAGGGCATACTCTTACATTGCTCATGGGACTGCAAATTGGTGCAGCCAATATGGAAAGCAGAATGAAGATTCCTTGGAAAACCGGTAATGGAACTACCATTTGACTCAGCTATCCCACTCCTTGGTTTATACCCAAAGGACTTAAAAACAGCATCCTACAAGAACACAGCCACATCAATGTTTATAGCAGCACAATTCATAATAGCTAAACTGTGGAAGCAACCTAGATAGCAACCTAGATGGTAGATAAATGAATAAAGAAACTGTGGTATATATACACAATGGAATATTACTCAGCATTAAAAGAGAATAAAATCATGACATTTGCAGGTAAATGGATGGAGTTGGAGAATACAATAATAAGTGAAGTGAGCCAATCCCGTAAAACCAAATGCTGAATGTCTTCTCTGATATAAGGATGCTGATTCATAATGGGGATGGGGGGCATGGGAAGAATAGATGAACTTTAGATAGGGCAAAGGGAAGGGAGAGGGATAGAGGGTGGATGGGGGTAATAAAGATGGTGGAATGAGACAGACATCATTATTCTAAGTACATGTATGAAAACACGAATGGTATGATTCTACTTTGTGTTCAACCAGAGACATGAAAAATTGTGCTCTATTTGTAATATGAATTGAATTGCATTCTGCTGTCATATATATAACTAATTAGAATAAATAAAATAAGAAATTTTTAAAAGAGTTAAAGTTATCTTTCCAAAATATTCTTACCATATCTTGTGGATTCATTACTAACATATCTTATAAAGAATTCAAATTTGATCTTTTAAAAGTATACTAATAAATACTAATATTCCTGCCAAAGGATTATTAAAAGGATCTTTATATTTTAAAATTCAGCATCTTCAAATCCTAGAGTGCTTTCCTAGACCATGTCACTTTGAGAAAATGAAGCACTTCAATAGCAAACTGATATTTACCCCAAATATTAGTTTCCCTAAAAGCATGATTTCCTGTTTTTCAGATGAGTAAGAGGAAAAGGAAAAGGAAGAAAGAGAAGCATATTAAACTTCAGATTTGTTCCTTTTATCATCTTATTAGATGTTTTTTAATCTTGTATTTTCCAGCTTAGTATAAAGAGAGGAGACATGTTTAATATAGAAAAAATGCTACTCATTTTACATGCAAGGCAAAATTAGAATTGGTTTAAAAAGTTTCAGATTGAAGGGAACCTGGGAATTTTGTGATCTCACATACTGATTTCCACCTAAGAGGAAACTGAGGAAAATTGATTTTTTTTCTTATTACAGATTATGCAGATATTTGGCCAAATCTGTGAATGAAAACTTAGCTCAATTAATTCAGTACAAAGTATTTATTCCATGAAATAATAAAGCCTATCACTCTTAAAAAAAAAAAAAAGAAAGAAAGAAAAGAAAGTAACTGTGAGAGCTGGTGTGTTCACACACACCTGTGATTATAGCAACTGGCTGGGGAGGCTGAGGCAGGAGGAGTGCAAGTTTGAAGCCAGCCTCAGCAATTAGATCAGCCTCAGAATAAGCAACTTAGCATGATGCAAAGTAAAAAATAAAAAGGGCCAGGGATGTAGCTCAGTGGTAAAGTAGCCCTGGGATTCGATCCCCAGAAAAGCAAAAAACAGTTGTGAGATTATTTTTTCCGTCATCTTGTTTCCATTTTAGTATTTTAGCCTTTCTTTTGGTTAATGAGAATTCACTTACCTTTATTCCTCACTTTAGAAAGCCACTTAAAATTTATTATTTCTAGGAACTCTAATGAAGTATGTTGCCCGAAGGAATAAAAATGTTAATATAACTTTGCCAAGTAATTTTTAAATAGTTAATTTAAGCAGAAAATTATACAAACCACTTATTTGACATTCCGAACACTGAACAAGCATGATGCAATTGTATTCAGTGAAAAAGGGAAAAACTTAGTTGCTGACTAAGAAATCTATTTTTATATTTGTATTGTCCAAAAATTATTATGAAAGTGTCATATATTTAATAATGACATGCACTGTTCCAACTGTGAAACTACATGAACAAATTTGATCTATTTAATAGTATCACAAAAACTTTAACTATTCAAGAAATATAGTGGCACTGAGACTCATTTTTACAAATAGATATTTATATTCTGTGTCAGACACTTAAAGAAAGCCAAAAATTTTAATTTTGCCATTTACTCCTTCCAGAGAATACATTTTTTTTTCTTTTTAAATAAAAAAGATGGTAGAGCAAAGCTATTAATTGTCATTTTCACCTGTCATTTATGTTTTTCCTTTTGTGTTTCTTCCTTTGAATTCCCACCCCTCAAGTTTGGAGACTCCTTGTTGGTCGGTGGAGAGTTTGAACATCTACCTAATTAAAAGAAAATAAAAATCAACAACACCAGAAAAGCATTGTCACCAAACAATAAATAATGCATCCCACTAAAATATCACTTAAAGATGAATACATTTCGGGAGTTGAAAGGTGGCAGCGCACCTGCGGCACAAACCCTAAATGAAAAATAGACACTGGGTTGTAGGGTGCCTTTCCCTCTTCAAAATAAAATTCTTTACAACATACAAGACAAACGGCACAAAAGTGAAAGGGCAGTGATGCAGATTGGATAGGCTTACGGCGTAATTGAATTAAGGCTTGTGTGCCACATATGACCACAAAGCAGGCCTATGGCTCGGGCTGCTGAATGGAGGTGGCCGGCCTGTCAATAAAGACCCTTTAAACTGGTTAAATGCATCATAAGCGTGTGCATAGAGCTTTCTAGCTAACAGGTGGCTGAGTAAACCTCAGCTGGTGCCACACAGGGCTGTCGCATTGACCTCCTTTAGGATAATTTCAGTCCTCTTTTTTAAAAAAAAATTTGTTACTGTACTTGCTGTGGTGGAAACAATTTAGGGATGAATAATTTCTTTTGGTCCCTAGAGGCATGGGTAGCTCTCGCTCCCCCTCTCCCTTTTTTCCCCCTTGTACTCCCCCCCCCTTTTTCTCAGTCTTGCTTCTGAATTAACATAAAGGAACAGTGACAACAGCAAGCTGAAAAGCATAGCTGGTGGGAGGATTAAGTATATCATTGAAAGGAATTATATTGTAAATGACTGGGAGGGGTAGGGGCTTCTGTTCCTTGGTCCCATCTGGTCCTTAAAGAATACCTTGTTGTAATTACCCCCAGATGGTTTGTGCTACACTGGGGTCTGGACAGCCAGGTGCCACTGTGCCCTGCTGGGTGTGATATTCATTGCTACATGCAGTGACAAAAATGGACTTTATTGAAACCTAATTTCTTCCAGGGTATTACACAAATATGAAATGAACCTAGCTCATGGAGAGAGAGAGAGAGAGCTTTGTTTGTTTCCAAGCCGAGAAACAGTCTCACCTAAGATAAGGCTGCCTGGTTATTTTACTTTTAACAACTATCTGAAGAGGAAGAAGCAAAAACAATTCACAATACGTCCCGGATTTAATTTAGTATTTTTCAGTAATTGAAGTAGTCGACTGCAATGGCAGGTTTTTATTTCTTGTTGTTAGGTGGTTTTAAAATAATACCTAACTAACCTTTTCAATACCATGTTTTCAGTATTGTATTATTGAAATTAGCAAGAAATAAAGTGAAATTTAAGATATCCAAGCCATAGACACATTTTGATACTAGTGAGCAGTTATTTATATAACTCAAAATTTAATAACATTATTTGCTATCAAATGCACCTCACCAGCTAATTTAGTAAACCAGTTTTGGCTTGCGTTTTAGCACTCTTATTTTTATAGAAAAAAATAAGAAATAAGTATTTTAAATGGTTAGCTGTCTTGATGTGCACAAAGGTGGAATTTTACAAAATTATATTTATTTTCACTTATTATTGGATATTTAATTTTTAATTTATTTAATATATTCTAAAAGCAGCAATAACCTGAAAGTAAAGGCAAAAACATAGTTGTATGATTCAGTTTTAGTCAATTGGCTTTATTATAAACATATTTACAATAAGTGTGATCATTTTTTGTGAGAAATTGAACAACAGAATGACTTTTAGGTCTCATTAATTTTTTCCTATAAATACTTAATTGTAGATGGACACAATATTTTTGTTTATTTATTTTTATGTGGTACTGAGAATTGAACCCAGTGCCTCCCAATTTTGAGGCAAGTGCTCTATTACTGAGTCACAACTCCAGCCCCAGTTTTTACTAATTTAAAAAACAAAAACAAAGTATTCCTCCATTCTATATTTGATTATAATTTTGTATACACTAACTTGTTAGAAAATTTACTCAAATTAGTTACTTTAAGTCATAATATTTTCAATATAGACTTTAGAAATTTTTAATATTAAAATTAAACTTGGGAATTAGATTGATGAGCAGAAAATGAATGAATCTGCTACCCCATTTATCTTCCCTGAGAATAATGGCCATATTTTTTTACATGGTGTAAAGAAAATATAGGGATAATCGTAATGAGAATATTTCTCTTCTTTGAGCAATCACATGCTAAAATACCAGTGTGTTGGCTAAAAACAAAACAAGGCGCTTCTTGATGACTATTTAAAAGGAAGCTAAACACATAGATGAACAACCCAGTGGAAACAGTGCACAGGCCTGGAAGTTGGTCTTAGGGAAAATTGCTCCACAGCACTGAACTTTCAACTGAGAAGAACTGGTTGACATACTTCATGATTTACATTTTGAGGTGAAAGTCTTTCAGTCTCAGCATTCTGTCCAAACTCGACTATATTTTTAGGCTAAAGAATTATTTTAGTATACATATATCCAATACCTCAGAAAACTTGAGGTAAGGTCAAAGAATCCTGAAGAAAGCCCTGCGATCTTGGACATCCATCTAAACTTCTGTTCCCTCACCTGCAAACTGGTTTTAAAAGAGCTTGATTACAAGATTAAATTCACAGTCTTAAAAATACATGCGTTTGATGTTATTGTGGGAGATACAGGAAAGAGCGTGAAACTACAGTGGTCCAGGCATTTCCAGTTAAGGTTCAAATGATATGAGGTTAGATGGAAAAGAGGGAAGGAAGACTTCAAAGTGGAGAAATAGAAGTGGGCACTGGTAGCCTTAATTATGCCTTATATGACATTTTTAATATTCTGTCCAGTTCCTTTTCACATTTGAAGTATTTGGGAACACCTCTGTAAATGTTGTATTAGAATGTGATTAAAATATTAGAGATTTCTCTGTTACTTCTTTCTCTGTTTCCTTCACTTCATTGGACCAAGCTCTTTCATGGAACCTGATTCCTTAAATTTAATCACTTGGAAAAGAGAATTTGAGGAGGTTCATGCAGAAACAAAGGGAGTGCCTGTGTTTTCTCTCTGGAATATTTAACATTCATGTTTTGGGATAGTCTGGCTTAAGTTTTGAACAATTACTTGTACAAAAATACTGGTTTGGAGCCTCTATGTTAAAACAGAAGACCAAGTTACTCCTCAGCAACTTGGTATGGCCTGAAGTTGATTTGTTATTCAGTAATGTTGATGTACTGGGAGTATCTTCAGGATAGTCTACATACATCTGGATAGTCTTCTGGTAGTTTCAAAAGCATCAGCTTTCAATAGGAACAATATATGGTAATAGCGTTAGAGCTTAGACTTAGGTCTTTAAAATTCTCAAAATTTTTACCCCTTATAATGATTTCTTGTACACTGTACTTGACAGCTGGTCATCTAGATTTGTTTTTAGACAATTTCAAAGATAAAAAAAAGTTTTTATGTTTATGGCATGCAAGTTCAATATAAGAATGTTCTGAATTTTTTAAAAAATCCTTATTTTAAGTTGAACTATGCCTTTCTATAGTCCAGTTCCTTGCTGTATTAAGAAGAATTCTATATTGCCACTTAAGAAATGCCATTACTAGTCAAAAATAGAGATCCCACATTGCATTTTTATTACAATTGTTTCCAGAATTAGGACTCTTTTCTAATAATCTTTGATGTGCCTTCTTAATTTTTATTCCAGGATGTTCTTTTCTTTCTATAAAATACGTCTGAGAGATCTCTCACCCATATCAAGATTTCTCAAGATCATAGACTATTTCTTATTACTGTAGTTCTAATGCCTAAAAAATGTCTGTCATCTAATAAGCATGTAACAAATATTTACTGGATAAATGAACATCTGTCATTTATTCAATATTTATCATTTTTATATGCAAATAGAGAATTCAAGCACCATTATGACATTATCTCCCCATTTTCAAGGAATTTTAAAATAAGCATTTAGAGTTAAAATGAAATAAGTGCTATGGAAAAGGTAGAACAAAATCCAACCAGGCTTCAAAGAATGCAGAGTCTACGTCCAGTAAGTTTTCTTAACACAGCTTTTTTTTTTCTCCTTTGCTGCTGGGAGCCATCAGCCAAGTAGGTATGACAATTTCCTTGCCAGCGTACTCCCATGTTTCTTTAGTGGAAGGACTCATGGAAATAGGACATTTTGCAGGACATTGCATGTAAGGTGACCTGGGCGGTTTAGCATAATAGGAGATTAGGGTGTTCCCCCTTTAGAATAGGGCGTATCCTGCTGCCTGGTTTCCTCTTGAGTTCTGAGGGTCAGACAATATATTTGGGCAGAGTGTGGATTTGGGAGAGTGTGGATTTGGGCAGAGAACGTGGATTTGTAGACGGCCGGTGTGAGTTCGGGAATAAAGAATTGCTGTTTGAATCTACAAGCTGTGTGGAGACTCGTGATTTGTGCCCAGCCAGAGACTGCGGCACTTTGCCAGGTTATCAAAGAATAGTTATGATTTCAACATATGGAAGTTGCATAAGAGAGAACATCTAAGGTGGACATGGTGATGAGAGAAAAGGTACAGAAGCAGGAAAAGATCCCTCGTTTGGAGATAACAGTGACTTCTGACTGAATCTGAACAGATGGGTCTTCGTGGGTTCCCCACCAAGTTTATCACTATAAGATCAGACTCTTTTGTCCAGTCCTATTTCCATGTCTGTCCATGCTTCATCACTCCTGAGCATAAAAAAAGATCTGGGTCTTTGGGTCTTCATTGTGAAGGTTTCATGTCACATAAAAATAAGATCAAATCAGTTCAAAATGCTTTTCTCTTGTTGCCTGTTTTTTGGTGTCAGCCATGAACCTTTTTCACAGGCAGGAAGAGGATTATTTCCCCTTCTCGTCTCCCAAGCCAGTAATTCTCTCACTGGGTTACATTAAGACATTAAGAAGAATTCTATATTGCCAGCAGCAAGCCCCACACTGGTTTTGTCCAATCACAGAACATCCATATTCATCCTGCTTACTTCTAAACCACATGCAAGTCGTTAAGGGATATAATGTCAGAAATTTTGTCATGAAGAAAAAAATATAGGTTTGGGTTCTGTGTTTGGGTTCCATTTTCTTAAAAATAACTGAATAAATAACAAGTGATTCACATAGAGCTCCAGAGAAACTAACCATTAAGTGATTTAGTATACTCAACTGCTATGCAAATCACATAAGGAAAGAAATGAGATGGACCTAGGAGAGGAGATTTCTCCCCAAAATGCTTTTATGTAAATGTAAATTTTAGATTTTGACTTTGGCTTCTCTGGATTCTTTGCTAAAATATAAGATTTTTCTAAAATATTAAAATTTTATTCTAAGCTTGGGGAAGAAGATTATGAGTAAGGATGTAATAATACAGTACAGGCACAAATTTCATCATAATCTACAAATATGTAATACCTATTCTTAACACTGTGGTGAACTGAGAAAAGAAAAAAGGAGAGAGAAAGAAGATTACCAAGTTACTTGCCATAGCTTTCTAATTGGTCTTTCTGTCTTAGAAATTATCCTTTTCTAGGCCTTCTTTTTGTTCTAGAATTATTCACCCAAAATATAAATAATAATAATTCCCTATTCCATTCTGATTGTCTGTAACTCCAAACTCTTAAACAGTTTACAAAGCTCTTTAGCGTCTGACATCTTTTGGCCTTTTAAACTCATGTCCTTCAGCATTCCCTCTTGCCTTTTTATCAACACAGAAAACATTATTATCACAGCGTCCTGCCTTTGGACAGAAGCTTCCTTGATTTTAAGTCTGATGAGCTCCTGTTCTTCCCTCACACACTAGCCAAAGTGATTACCAAGGCAGCACATACACTAAAATTAGAACAACAGAGGGAAAATTAGCATGGTCTCTAAGCAAAGAGTGACATGCAAATTTGTGAAGCATTTAATTTTTTAATACTGTATGATTCCACTCAATGGGGTACCTGGAGTAGTCAAATTCATAGAGACAGACATAGGATGATAGCTGCCAGGGGTTGGAAGAAGAAAGAATGAGCAGTTGTTCCATTGTGCAAGATGAGAAGAGTTCTATGAGGGTGGCAACACTAGCACAACTATGTGAATGTATGTTATGCCACTGAAATGTTCATCAAAAAAATGGTCAAGAAGGTAAATTTTTCCCAGGGACTCAGGAGGCTGAGACAGGAGGATCATGAGTTCAAAACCAGCCTCAGCAAAAAACAAGATGCTAAGCAAGTCTGTTGAGATCCTGTCTCTAAATAAAATACAGAATAGGGCTGGGGATGTGGCTCAGTGGTTTAGTGTTCCTGAGTTCAATCCCTAGTAACCGCCCCCTCCAAAAAATTTTATGTAATGGATAATATACCACCATACAAATTAATAATAATACTTAAGAAAACAAAAAAGAAGAACAGCCATGAGCTGGACTTCATGGAGCAGGTCTGTACTCCCAGCTACTCAGAAAACTAAAGAAAGAGGACTGGGAATTGGAGGCCAACCTGGGCAACATAATGAAACTCTACTTCAAAAATTAAAAAACAAAAACAAATAAAAAAGTTAAAATTCCATGGATTCTTTCCTCTATAATCATTCCTATTCTCAGAGTGAACTAGGTATTTCTGTTCTTTAATCTATAGGCTGAATACCTACATCCAAGTGTTTGCTGAAGACTATAACCTTGAACTCATTGTTGCTTAATATTCACCAAATACTTGGTTGGGCAGCATAAATTTGCAAAGAATTGCCTGACTGAAATATAGTCCATGTGTTCCTATGGATACAAGAAAAAAAAAATCTATCCTCAGAATAAACTTCACAAGCCAAAAACTGCAGATCTGGACCATATGGTTTGTTCTCTTGTAAAACTGTTTTTATTGAATGTAATTTGGCATTATGTCATCATTGGCCCACACTAACAGCCACTATAAAAAATAGCCCTATGAAATCCATTTAATGTGATGGATATTACTGAGGATGCTGCATTGTTCTCTTCTTGACTATCTATAGTGAAAAACTCTTTGGTTTCAGCACCACCAAAAAAGTTCATTTTCCTTTTCTTGAGAGGTAATATGAATATGTTCTTGATTATGTTCTCATTTTTGCCTAATTTCCAGAAAGCTTTAGAGACCAAATGCCTATCTTACCATTTTTTAGACCTTTAATAATGTATTGTCTTTCTCCATTTGCTGTTGACTTCAAATTACTTATCCAAACTTATTTTCTTCTAAATTTATGGTTATTAATTTTGTCTTTTATTTCATATAGTGAGTCACTTTGAATCTATTCTTCAATAGATGAGGAATAAATGAATAATTAATAAATTTATTCTTTCCTCTAAGTTCTCACTAAATATTGTATATGTTTCTAATATTGCTTTTATCTTCACTTATTTGAATTTACATGTGTGCCATTGATACTGGTCAATAAGCTCTTTTTTATTTAATATTTTTAGTTGTAGGTGGACACAGTTCCTTTATTATATTTGTTCATTTTTTTAATGTGGTTCTGGGGATTGAACACAGTGCCTCATGTTGCTAGGCAAGCATTCTCCCACTGAGCCACAACCCCAGCCCAGTAAGCTCTTTTAATGTATGGTTCCTGTCTTATTAATATTACTATTTGTCTCAGCACCGTTAGAAAGCCTGGCTAATACTATGTGTACAAATAACCTATCAGATTGATCTGATATCTAAATAGAAATAAGAAATGCAATACTTTGAGAAAGGAAATGCAACACTGATCTCTTCAAACCCACAGCAGGTCAACTTTTTGTAAGTATATGACAACCTTGGATTGTTCATAGTAAAGATAAAAACCCTGATCAGCTGTGAAAGAATTTCCAGCATGTTATGGTTTAGATATGAAGTGTCCACCAGAGTCTCATGAATTGAAGGCTTAGTCCCCAAAGCAGCAGTGTTTAGAGAAGGGGATTTGGGAAAGTGATTGGATTATGAGGGCCCTGACTTCATCAATGAATTAATCCACTAAGGAATTCATATTTGATGGTGTTATTGGGAGACAGTTGGAAATTGTAGACCTTAGGGCCTGATTGGAAGAAGTATGTCATGGGGGGTGATCCTGGAAGGGTGTATCTTACCTACAGCCCATTCTCTATATCTGCTTTTTGGCTACCATACAGTGAGCATTTTCTTCCACTCCATCTCTCAGTTATGATGCTCTGCCTTGCCTCAGCCCAGAGAATTAGAGCCAGCTGACCATGGACTGAAACCATGAGCCCAAACAAATATTTTCTCCTCTAAGTTGTTTTACTCAGGAATTTGTCAAAGCAATGAAAAGCTGACCCATGCATCTTTGAAAATATTCTGCTTTATTCTATTTCTTGTGGCTGTTATTCAACCTAATATTAAACTCAGTTCCATTTCTCTCCGTGTGTGTATCTGTGTGTGTTTAGGTGGGAGACCATGGGCATAGACAAAAAAAACCTGCAGAAGATAAACATCTTTCTCTTTCCATGTGTAACACATATAAATATATATATATAAATATATATATATATATATATATATATATATACTTACTACATGAATATATATATATACTTACTACATGAATATATATATATACTTACTACATGAATATATATATCCTTATATGCATAGTATATACATGTAATATGCATATGGTAGATATATAAAACTTTGCTTGGTATATGTATATATTGGCTATGTTTCATGTGAACCTAAGATTTATGTGTGTGTGTGTGTGTGTGTGTGTGTGTGTGTATATATATATATATATATATATATATATATATATATATATTTCACGTAGATATATATATGCACACATGATGGAATTATACAAATTTATAGACATATTTATAACACTATAGGTCTTAGTAACTCTGTTTGCTAAAATAAAATTTTTTTGATGATTTTTTTCCCATGGCACAACATTCTTTTGTTTTTGACTTTTCTAGTCTAATTTGCTCCTAGTAGTGTTCATTCCTTGACCTCCATAGTGAACTTTTTCTTGTATCCACTTTTTGGCTTACTCCGTCATCTCTCCCTGATCAATTTTATTTCTATAAATCCTTTATCTACACAATTCTAGCCCATTTCTTTCTAAGTACCAAGCACACATCCACCTTCACCATAGACAGTTTTTTACTACTATTAGCATTATTTCTTCTACTGAATTTATTAATGTCTATGCCTTGATACTCCCAAGGAATTACTCCTTCTCCTATATACTTTCCATTCATGATTGTCATTTCCACCTTCCTATCCCCCAAGCTAGATGTTGAGAGTGACTATTATCTTGTTATGTTTTCTTATTACTCTTCTCAATAGCCAGTCTATCTCCATCATCTCCTCATCTTACTTTCTAAATATTTCTAAATCCTCTCCTGTAAATCATCCTACCACCCATTATCTTCTAAGGTAATTTAGGTGCAAACCAGAATTATTCCAGTATTCTCCAAAAACAGATTCTTTCTTTTTTTAATTGCTGATGTTTAAAATGCAATTATTACCACATATCATACTTGCTTAAAATTCTTTATTGGCTCTGCACTGCTCACGAGATTGATTTCCTTCTCTTTAGCATGGTGTGTGCAGTTTCTGCCTCTTATTCTACTTTTATCTGAGGAGAAAATCTCCAGAAATGGCTCAAATACATATGATTCCATGCATACACTATGCTGTTTCCAGTATCCAAGATTTTGTGTACCACTCTTTCCCTGAGGAATTTCTCTTCCCTTCTTTGACCATCCAGGTAATGGAAAGAACAGTTGTGTTGAGGTCTAATTTAAATTTGAGTTCCAGACTCACCACCTGATGTCCCCAAAACTATACTGACAAGGAATGGCTCAAAGCAAGATAGATATATCTCTGCATGTAAATCATTATCAAGCCAACCTAATTAATTATTTATAAAAATAAATACTTTTACTTTAAAAGGGATTTAAGGTTCTGCTAAATAACTGTTTACAGATAGTAACAGATTTGCATTCTGAGTGAACTGACAGACTTATATGGGTTGCTATCATTAACTAGTCCAGAAATATCTAAATAAATTATATTTCATATTTTAAAAACATATTATCAAAGTAATTAATATGTTCCCTCAGGTGATTATTTTAATTAATTAGATATATGTGTTCTAAGTTATACAGGTTAAAGTGTTGCTTTGTGTGTTTGGAATCTGTGTATGTATGCATGTGTAGGCATGCATGCACACACACATATAAGTTTGGTTAGTTGAGCCCAGGGACAGATTTCCAAATATATATTTCCTTATATGCATTTTTATTAGGGAATAGGAAAAAAAGCTTTATGCTTATTGGCAGGTATATACCACAAATTATTCTAGAACTTGCAGCCTATGATGGCTGTTCTCTCAGTCTGAAAATTGCAACCATGTGCTTCAGAGGTCAGAGGAGTCCTGCAACTACAGCAATCACTTCCAGTGGTGTTTAGGAGGTAGAGAAATGGTATAGACATCATTGTGGCAATTAAAGAATTTTAGTTCAGAACATGCTAGAGAGATATATAGGACAAGTAGAATCCACATAGCTAAGTGAAGTCCACTGATGCTCACTAGCCTGCTACAACGCAAGCCAAGCTCTGAGGCGGCTAAAGGTCCATTTCAGTTGGAAAATTTGAGCTTTATACAGGGGGATGGTTCTCTTGAGATCTCCTCAGAAAGATAATCTCCTCAGATAGAACCAGAAGGGGTCTCATGAACCTAAAACAACTTTTGGTAATACATCATTCATAGTGAATGAAAATTTGTTGTTAGCTCTTCCTTTGGTTTTAAGTCACAGAATAAAGTAAAATACATTGATTAGAATTAACTTCTTCTTTTTTTTTTTTTAAAGAAAGAGTGAGAGAGAGTGAGAATTTTAATATTTATTTTTCAGTTTTCGGCGGACACAACATCTTTGTCTGTATGTGGTACTGAGGATCGAACCCGGGCCGTGCGCGACCACTTGAGCCATATCCCCAGCCCCTAGAATTAACTTCTTTATGATTGACAGGATAACAAATGACTCAAAGTGTTTTACTTGTACTTAACTGCACTTAAATCTTTTTTTCTTCAGTAAATATACTACAATGGAAAATTTAAATTTTATTTTCATAAACAGAAAAATCTCTAAGTAAAAATATTTTTATTGCTTTTGACTACATTGCTAGTGATATTTAAATTAACTTTTGAACACCTTTGAAATCATATAGAAAAAAAAATATGCCAACTTACATTTCAAAAAAGGCACATCTTAAACTTAGTACAGTATGTTATATTTAAAGTCAAGGCAATCCTCCCCTGTTTTGCTATTAAAGTCTTTCCATAGAAAGATCTTGCACAGATCAAAACACAATATTTCTAAGGCACACAACCAAATTTACTTTGCCTTAACGTTTCAGAGGTTTGAGAAGCATTTCATAATTTTCATTTTGGGGGGACAAAAAGAGGGATTTCCAAATAAAGTCTTTTGGAAAATACAAAAATCAAAATATAAAATGTAAATTTGACCTTTTCTCATATGATAAAGAGGGAGTGGGCAGAGGGGAGAGTGCAGGCAAGAGGGCAAAGAAGAGTAGAAAAGATTTATCTAAAAGGAAAAAATGTGGCAAATTCAGGAATCTTCACATAGAAAGTATTTCCTCTTTCCTCAGCTTTTCAGGGTCTTGTTTGTTTTGTTTTGCTTTGCTGACCTCCCCTGGCCCCATGAAAATCCACTTCTGCATCCTACCTTGCATGGAGCCTCATTTCCCCCCAGAAGTCCCTGGCTGTAGCTCTGCCTCTGCATCCTTAAAACACTTCCTCCAGGAAAACACTCCAGAGTCTGCTGGAGCTGCAGTGTTAACTAGCAGCACAGCTGGAACCTGACACTGCGTTGACTTCCTCTTAAGGGGGCAGGAAAATTACCATTTTTGATACATAGTGTTTTGCAGGCCTCCTTCTTAAGATTCTAATGTCTCTGTTAGTCCTTTTGCCTCAGATTATCATAACCCAGCATCTGTTTCACACTCAGGGTTCATACTTTTTTAACATTAAAAAGTAAAGAAAAATGGAAAATTTTGATGTAAAAATCTCTCACTCAAAAGTACTGTTAATTCTTGTAATTTTAATTTAGATTTAATAGAGAGAAAAATAAATATGCACCCAGATGCATACACATTTATGTAGACACATACGGAATATTCCATTACAGATAGTACAATATACAGTAAATGAAGGTCCTCTTTGTTCCTGTCTTAAATTCACTACTACTCTTTTCTCTCTCTAACCAATATCAAGAAATAGTAGTTTGATGTCTTGCAGTCAATCCATGTTCTAATGTTTTTACACAACTTGAATATCTCTACGAACAATATATTCATTGTCTGTGTGTTATTAAAATTTTATATAAATGCTATTGTGTCATCAGCAAGGTGCCTTAAAATACAATTTTTTTGGAATTCCATATATATATACATGAACACACAGACACATACACATACACACGCTAGGTTACAACTGCTGTTCATACCACACTTCATTTACCCATTTTCCTATTAATGCCCATTTTTGTGGATGTCAAGAAAGTTCTGGTATACACTTTTGAGGGAGCATCTACTTGTTGGAACATAAGGTCTGCACATATTAGATACTGTCAAGTTAAGTTATAAAGCCACTATGACTAGGTACATCTCACAGGCAGAGTAGGCATGTTGCCATTGTTCTATACCCTTACCAAATGCTTGGTTTTGTAAAACTTGGATCTTTTTATTTTATTTGGCAATTTGATGAGTGGGAAACATTATTTCAGTGTAGTTTTATTTGCAGTTTCCTGATTATTTGAAAGGCTCAGCATTTTTCATTTTCTTGCTGACCATTCAGTTTTTTCTGTTTTAATTTCCCTCTTGATCTGGGGATGTAGCTCTGCAGAAAAGCATTTGAGGTCCTGGGTTCCATGCCCAGCATTGAAAAAAAAATGCTTCTTATGAACTTTGATCATTTTGTCTTCAGCTGTTTTATTTCTTCCCTCTCTATTCTCTCTTTTCCACCTCTATTTCTCTTCATCTTCCTCCTCCCTTCATTCCTTTCTTCCTTCCTTCAATTTCTTTTTCTTTTTGATTATTAGGGAGTACAGCCTTTATTAAAACCTTAACTCAGCATGTAATTTCTTTTTTAATTTTGCTTATAGTGTTATCTGTACTACCGAAATTCAAAGCTCAAAATAAGCAAGCCAATTAATCTATTTTGTTATGAGTCAGACCCTTGTATATTTCTTAAGAAATCCTGCCTTCCAAGTTTACAAAAATGTTCTTCTAAATATTCATCCAATATATTAAAAATTAAATTTTCACATTACAAAATTTAGTTCATCTGTAATTTATTTTATTTTATAGGTTTATGTAAGGATCAAATTTATTTCTTCTCATAGAAAAGGCTGATTTTTCTAACATTATATATGGAATATATTTTTCCCAATGCAGTTTATTTTCCCAATGGAGTTATTTCTATTTCTATAGTATATAAGTTCTTCTATATGCTTCACTTTGGTCCTAGGCTCTATCTTATTTGATAAATCTTTTTATTTATCCCAGTGTCAAACTCATACTGTTTTAATTATATATTTATAAGAAGTATAGTATCTGTATAATAGAATCATCTTGGCTATTTACCCTTTAATATAACTTTCCATTCAATTTCAGTAAAAATCACATTGAGGTCTTCATTAAAATTATATTAAATATTTATAATCATTAAGGAAACTTCCTGTTGATGAAAATAGTTTTCTCTGTCTCTTCAAATTCTTATTTCCTTCAATAACATCATTTTGCTATTGTTTTTTTCAAAAACAGGCCATAGACCTCTTTTGTTTATTTAATCCAATAGACCATACAGGTTTCTTTTATTATTCTGAATGGAAAGTCCTTTTTAATTTCATTTTTATAATTGAATATTGATACTATATAAGAACAGTTTGGTTTCTATTGATCTGTGATCAAGTTTTAAAAAGCATATGTGTTAGGTTATTTTACGTCTTCTATGATAGAAAACAACAATGGCAGCAAGCAATAGTAAATTTACTTCTTCTTTCCAACTCTTATATATGTTGTTCCTTTATCCCTCTTTGTCTTTCCTTAGACTCCATTTGAACAGTGAAGTCATTTTCTGGACTTTCTCTTTCTGCTACTCCCTTCAACAGGGATGCTTCCAAAGTTTTGCTAGTAAGTGTGAAGTTATGTGACATTATTTTTTGGGGGGGGAGGAGGGTAGATAATTTTATCTAATTAAAGAAGTATTTCTATTATAAATTTGCTGATAAATTGGTAATATTTTGCAAAATGGGCATTGAATTTTTTTTTACTGCTCTCTATCAAGAAGGTATTTTTTCTGATTTCTTCTTATGAAAATTTCAAAGGCACAGAAAGATGTAGGACCATGCAATTTCTGCTAGGAGTACCTGCCTCTCTGCTCGACTGGAACATCTGCCCTCAACTCCAGTCAGTGCTGCTGCCAGTGGAGCACAGTCGCCTCTTTGTACAGAGGATTCCTCTAACCAAAGGGAGCTACCTTTGCAGGCAAGTTATGCCCTTCCCCTCTCTGCCCTCCATTCTGGTCCTCACCCTACTTAATCTGCAGCCCACAACCAATGACTGCATGTTGGGGGCTATAAAATGTCAGTGGCCTTCTCTATGAGGAACAACTCTGCACTGTGACAAGGATCCAGAACTTTCCTCTGGGTCATGTAAGGGAAGCTTGTGCCTGCCATCTCATCTTTGCTCTGGTCTTTCCCTTCAGTGACCTGTCAAGCTTTCATCCCTATTTATCCCAATACCTGGCCCCACCCATAAAGCACCCAAGTCCTTGCCTCAAATTCTTCTTCTAGGGAATACATAAAATAGAATAATATAAGAAACACTCGAGTGGTCAATAATTCACTTTGGTTTTGCTTTCGTTTTTGTTCCTTCTCTATATCTGTCCATAACATGTATTTATTTATAAATATGTGTGTATATATATATACCATGTATATATGGATATATGCTGTTCCTTTTGAAAATGAGTTGAATTATGGCAAAATTTGACCCTGCCATCACACTGAGAATCTCCCACAGATAGATATTCTTCTAGCACAATTTTAATGATAAGATTTTATCAGTCTATCAAAGTTATAAGTTCTGATGACAATTTTTCTTTGTTATTTCACATGACATAAAATTTACACAAAATTTGTTAAAATCATACAAAAATATCCTGTATCATTTCCACTGAGTTCTACTAAACAACAACATAAATCTAACATTATTACCTGATCCACAGACCCACTCGACTTTGTCACTTATTCCAAGAGTCCCTCATAGGTCTAGGATCTGATTGAGTATCAGTCCAGGAAGGCATGTTGAATTTAGTTGTTACATGATTTTAATTTCTTTTAATTTGACACAGTTCCTTAGCTAACTTATCTTACATTAAGTTGACATTTTTTGAAATTTTTATAATGAAATTTTTTTAAATTAATTTTTATTGTTGGTTGTTCAAAACATTACATAGTTCTTGATATATCATATTTCACACTTTGATTCAAGTGGGATATGACATTTTTTAAGAGCATAGATAAGTTATCTTAGGGAATAGACTTTAATTTAAATATAACTGATGTTTTCCCACAGGTGATTCATTTTTTGGCGAGAATACTACAGAAATGTTTCATACAACAAAATACAAAGTTTTAAAAAATCTGATTTTCCTCTCTGTTTTTGGTTTGGGGTGTGGGGATCGAACTTAGGGCTTCATGAGTGCTAAGCAAGTACTCTACCACTGAACCACATCCCCAACTCTCTTTGTCTTTTAATTTCAGAGTTAACCTATTTATATTATTGTAATTATTCATACATATTTTTTACTATTTATCTACTATAAATAGTAAAATAGAATAATTTTACTATCATTCCTTTGTCCCCAAAATATATATTTCTCCCATTCTCCAATGTCTTCAATGGAGGGTTCATTACACACATGTTGGCCCTTCTTATTCTAACCTTTATGCCTCAAGTTTGCTTTAACAAGGATTCAAAAGTAATAAGGTTTCTTGGTCTTCATATGTGTACAAATTTACTTATTTTGACTTATTTAATAATTCTTTAGCGGAATATAAGACATCCCATTATTTTCTGCTATTTATTATCATCATCAAGCTTCCTGTCAGTATATCTCTAAGTACACTTATTGATTTGTGTGGTGTGGATTTGTATTGACTAGTTTCAATGGTAGGCACTTGGGAGCTCTATAACATAAAGACCTTCCACCAGAGTGCTTCAAAGCTCTTGTTTTACAGTTTCTTAGAGGCAATGTTTTTCTATCTGGCTTTCTCTCTAGTGCTGTGGTTTCCTTCAGAAACATGAAATCTTCATGAGTCCTGGTAGCTCAATTCCAGATTCTTGTGAGTTCTGGTCCTTAGACAGACTTTTCTAACTGTCAAGGCCTCTGATTTAAACTGATATCCTTGCAATCTCTCAAACTATGACTCTGACACATTCCTTTGTTTCCTGTGCATCTGGCATTGGAAGATTTTCCTTCCCCCCACCAAGTTTTGTGTATTTTCTTGATATTTTATATTTTATCTAGCATTACATATTTTGCAACTCAACTAAATTATAAAATTTTAAGTGAAACTAAACTAAAAGCAAATTGAGCTGTAGATTAACGGATATGTAGATTACACACACACACACACACACACACACACACACATTAAAACCCACATGCCATGAGCACAGCACCTAATTTAGGAAGGAATTAGGCAATTAATAATACTTAAGGCTAATGTGAAACACAATACCAGATTTGCTATGTTCTTTTTAATTCTTCCCATGCTATATTCTAGAAATTAGTATTACATTTCACTACAGCAACAATGTTGAAAGCACTGAAGCTTGGTCAAAAAGCCAGGCTAAAGTGTCAAAAGAGAACTCTCATGTTCTTTATGTTTTTGCTATTTCCGAGACAATATTTTTAGAGTTGTTCCAATGGCTGTGATGCTTTTAGTTGTAACCCCTGTGTCAGAGGTTTTCACGTCCTTCACAATTCCCATAGATCAAGACCTCACTCAGAAACCTGGAAAAATTCCTCCACTGCTCAAGAGACTGATCTTAACCCTCTGATATTTAAAAAAAAAAAAAAAAAATGGCGAATAAAATGGTAGTAGCTCTTTTACTCATAAAATAGATACAAAAATACCAATTTGGTAGGTTGAAGGATTAAATTAGGTAAATTAGATAAAGTCAGCACCATGCACCTAATATGAACTGGTTGCCACTTTGGGCTGTTTCCATATGAATTTTCTTCAAGAGTGGCTCCCTTGATGTTGGCCGCCCCAACCCAAGGTCACCTCTCCATATTGGTTTGTAAAGCAAGTGTGAAACTCAAATGCTAAAAGGTATACAGCAAGAATTCTTATTCACAGACATGAAAATAAATGACAGAAATCAACTAGGCATTTTTCTTAATGGTAAAGGACGTGCATTAGCAATGACCTTTATACATACACCATCATCAGGCAAATGTATGTTTCATTTAATGAATTAATAAATCGAACAATGACATCTGATTATAATAATCTCTCTCTCTCTCTCCCTCTCCCTCTCTCTCTCTCTCTCTCTCTCTCTCTCTCTCTCTCTCTCTCTCTCTCTCTCTCTCTCCCCCCTGCCCAGGCTTGATTGGAACTGCTGGCTTGAGTGATTGTCCTACCTCAGCCTCCCAGGGAGGTTGAGACCACAGGTGCTCACCTGTACTGCTTACCTGATTTTGCAAGTGTCGTTCCAGACTCATCACAGTCTACAAGCTGCTTTGCCAACTCACCTTGTTTGGCCATTCCCCATTTCATTGACCTCAACTACACCGGCCTTTTCAAGTCTTGATTTTCTACAATTTGCCAAACAACTACAGTATGGATCTCCCTATGTCTCTGCCTCATGTCAAACAGGTCTCATACCAAATGACAACTTGTCGGAGGGGATCTACTGTCTGAGATCAGCTAAGAATACAACCGACCTCCATAGCTACTCTACCCACACTGGCCAGGTCTGGTTTTCAGGAAAACTTATCACAAGATGATACTTACTTCAGTCCTGTCAGACTCTGATTTAGAAAGAAAACTCCTCATAGTGCTCTTTGGCCACCTTTAGAAAGAAAACTCCTCATAGTGCTCTTTGGCCACCTTGCTCACCACACTTCTGCAACTTAAAACTTTACCTGGCCCAAGCGCAGTTCAGCTGGGGCCGGGCTCCCAAACACTCAGTATCAAGTTTGAAGGACGAAATTTTCTAGATGCACATTGCACAAATGCTTTGAAATAAATTAGTGCTTGATTTCTCTTAAACATCTGGAGAGAAACAATAAGTTGGAGGCAAATACAATCAGTTATTTGAAATGTGGCTGACAAGCATCTCTCAAACTGAACCGTGATCAAACATGAGAAAATAACAGCAGTTAATTGTTAGGAACCGGAACCATTAGCATCCATTCCTTTCAATAACCCGTGTTGCCACCTCTTACTGTCTTGGTCCATTTTGATAGAATTTTTTTCTTTCCTTGAAGAGAAATATATGTCTTAAAAATATTCAAGAGTACTCATTTTAATCTGGATTTTTTTTAAGTCCAGGGAAAAGACATTCTTCTGATGACAGAAGTACAGAGACTAAGTTCAATGCCTGCCAGGCACCTAGATCTTCCAGCTTCTGGGCACCTGCCTCCTACGTGGTGTTTCTGTTGCATGGACAAACACTCCCTTGCCTTTGACTTTTTTACTGTCACTTAACTTGAAAAACTTTCACTTGACTCTGCTGCCCCCTCTAGATACTACATATTTCTGTCTTTTCTTTCTTTGACATAGTGCTCTGAGGAGTGGTCAGCTTTTATGTTCTGCAGTTTCTTTTAAGTCCTTGAAGTCTGGCTCTGACCCCCACAACCCTGTGAAACTACACTCTGGAAGGGCTGCCTTGATCGATCCTCTGATCCTCTCTCTGCCAACCTCAGTGGTTTGCCTCAACCTGAATTGTCCCAGGGACTCTGCAACCTTCAATACTATTAAAGTATAAAACTGTATTATACAGTTGTTTCTGATAAAGCACACAATAATCTTTTAAAGGGTGTATGATTAACCCCATTTTACAGCTGGGAAAAGTGAGGCTTGGAAACATTAAATAACTGCTCAGAAGAGGTAGAGCCAGATTTGAACTCAGATCTTTCTACTAGTCACATTGATTTTCAGAAGCAAGGAAGCACATGTAGAAGTAGATACAGTGTATGTATTGTGTCCTGTACATTTTATTTTTATACAGGCATAATAAACAGATGGGCTGCAAGTATTGATGACAATTCTGGAGAGTAGAATGCTTCAAAACCATTAAATAATCTATCCCTAAAATGGTTGAAAATATATGCAGTATATTTGTACAAGCAACAGCTTTGGAGAAGATAGGTCTATTGGTGGCCTTCTTACATATTTTTTGTTTTCTAAATTTTAGTATTGTATTGTGTGTTATTAAGTTCTTCACACTAATAAGAGGTAAGAAAACAAGACATTCTTTGTTTCAAAGTGTATTATTGAAATTTTACTTGGAGACAAGGTTTTAGTCTCTGGGGATGAAATGATGACTATGACACACTGATCACGGTTTGCATGGAGCTAGTTAAAGACACCAAGTGTTTAGTGCAGGATGCGCAGAATTCTGCTGTACAACTAAGAACAAAACCAAGTCTTTCTAGAAACATATTTTTCTTAATTAAAGAAGTTTTTCTAGAAATGCAATCTAAATTTAGGCTTCAGGGCTGGGGATTTGGCTCAAGCGGTAGCATGCTCGCCTGGCATGCGTGTGGCCGGGGTTCGATCCTTAGCACCACATACAAACAAAGATATTGTGTCCACTGAAAACTAAAAAATAAATATTAAAAAAATTCTCTCTCTCTCTTCTCTCTCTCTCTCTCTCTCTCTCTCTCTCTCTCTCTCTCTCTCTCTCTCTCTCTCTCCTTTAAAAAAATGAATAAATTTAGGCTTCATAGCTTGAGAAATGAGCCAGTTGAAAGGAAAGAAGGAATATGCTAGACATAAAAAAAAAGTAGGTCCAGGTAATATGGGTCTTAATAATATTGCTGAAAACTTGGCCATCATTCTGAAGGCAAAGTGGGTCATAGAGGTGGTAATAGAAAGGGCAATCCATATGTGCTAGGCAGGTGCTCTACCATAGCTGCACCCCCATCCCAGAGCTGACTTCAGAAATATCATCAGGCTATAGATATTTGATATTAACCTCAGCTACAAATTAAAAAGTCTTGTGAATATTCTATAAAAGCAGTATTTTGCACCTATCCTGAGCCAATACAATTCTTAAGACAGGGGTTTTTGTCTCTTTCTCTATCTCTCCCCAATACACAGCCATATACACAGCTCCCTGGATTCTCTAAGCCTAAATGTAGGACAGATACATATTAGAAAGAATGGTATTTTAAAACTATCTCCTAAGCTCAAGAGAGCCATACATCAGCAACACTTTTCTACTCCATGTCCGATTCAATCAGTGACATCACATTGGCACTTTGAAATTACTATCTGTTTATTTCACAGAAACTGGAAAACGTGGTGCAGAGATGTCAGTTGGATCAGATGGTAAAAATCCAGACAAAAGATGGAAACACTTGTGAATCATTTAGGTTGTATAAACATAGAATTTGGTAATCAAATGGATTAAAGGAGTATAAGGAATTCTAAAAATTAAACTTAAATTTCTCACTTGGATAACCGGGTTCACCCATCACTAAAGCCCATTTGGATGAGAGAAAAGAACTAGAAAGAGCGGTTTGGGTGTATTAATTTTTTAATATATCCCCTTGGAAGTATTCACCAGCCATTTGGATACATGGCTCCTAAATTCAAGAGGAAGTAGGCAGGGCCAGATGTAAAGATCCGAGCCCTGCATTGTTATAAGTGGTACTTGAAGCTATAATGGTCAAGGACATCGCCTAGGAAGAGCACACTAAGTAAGACAAGAAGCTGACCTAGGACAGAGCCTGAAGAAGCCAATGTGACGGACTACCTGGCAGATGAGGAGCCAATAGAGACAGTGAAAGGGATGGTTAGAAAGAGAGGAGGAAAGGCCATCTTGAGCAGTGTCAGAGAAACCAAGGAAAGAGAGTAACTCAGAAAAAACAAAATGACAGCTGTGTCCATGACGCTGAGATATAAAATTCAGAGAGGGGCTAGCTGCCAGATTGCAATGGATTGGGTTGAAGGAATAGTGCATTCTTCCAAGATTATCATGGAAATGAGAAACTTTATGAGTCTTTATAGTTTTTCAGTTTTGCTGTTTTAAAGATGGAGAGATAAACTACTTAAAAACTGATGGGATTGAGTGATCATAGAAGCCATCCAAGAAACAGGAGAGAGAAAAAAAGGGCAGGGATGCTAAAAGACTCACTTGGTGGGGTTCTGAGTACAGAAGAACATGCTCCAGGCTACATAAAGTGCTCCTCTTCTGTACTGACCAGAAATAAGGAGAAAGGGATCACAACACAGCTGATGAAAAACTGGAAAGGTTTTAGGAAAAGAAGTTGGAGAAATCTCACCGCTCCCATTTATTTTGTGGAATGGAAGACAAACTCTGAAACATACTGGCAGGGTTGCAGAGTTGGGGTTGCTAGGAGATTAAAAACTTTGCTGAGAATAACATTAAAGAGATGTAAAGACCCAAGGTAGGTTGGGCATGTGGCATTTATGTTGTTTCTGATCTTTGGGCTTCTGTGATTTTCTGTAGCAATCAAAGATTATATTTAAATAGTTTTCTTATTTTAATTTCAATCATAGTTTTTTTACACCATGCAGTATACCATTATAATGCCATGTTTTTTAATTGTTCCTTTTTGTTGGAATTTTAGATTGTTTCACATCTGGAGTTATTTTAAATATACCTGCTATGAGTAATTTTATAAATGACATTTTTAAAATATTGGAGGAAGAATGTTTCTTTAAATTGGATCAAAATCTTCATATATATCAACAGTCTGGTGTTATGTTTTGAATTCTGCAGTTATTAACACTCTGTTTTAAAAATATATCGTCTTGACATCACAATACCTGATCTGAAATCATACTACAGAGCTGTAGTAACAAAAACAGCATGTATTAGCATAAAAATAGACATGAAGACCAATGGAACAGAATAGAAGACACAGAGACAAATCCACATACCTACAGTAATCTAATATTTGACAGAGTTACCAAAGACAGCCATTTTCTATTGGTTTTATTTTACTGGAACTTTTTAGTTGTACATGGCAGTAGAATCCATTTTGACACAATTATACAAGCATGAAATATATCTTGTTCTAATTCAGATGCCAGTTCCTCTCCTTCTCCTTTCCTCTCCCTATCCCCTGCTCCCTTCCCTTTATTGATCTTTCTGCTGTTTACCCATAATTTTTAAAAATTAATTTCCTGTGGATGTACACAATGGTGAGATTGACATGGTATATTCATATATGTACATAGAAAAACTATGTCAGATTCATTCATTTTCTTTCTTTTTTCTCATTCTTCCTTTCTTCCCTCATTGACCTTTGTCTATTCCACAGAACTTCTATTCTCCCCAACTCTTTATAGTGGGTTAGCTTCCATATGCAGAGAAGACATTCAATCTTTAGGTTTTTTGGGGGGTAGTGGTTTATTTCATTCAGCATGACAGTCTTCAAACCCATCCATCTACTGGCAAATATCATAAAGTCATTCTTCTTTATGGCTGAGTAATACTCCATTGTGTATTAACAAATGGTTCTGGGAAAACTGGATGGTTATACATAGAAAAATGAAACTAGACCTCTATCTTTCCTCCTCCACAAAACTCAAGTTGAAATGGATCAAAGATGTAGGAACTGGGCCAGAAACCTTCCAACTTCTGGAAGAAAACATAGGGTCAACTCTCCATCATATAGATGCTGGAAACAACTTCCTTAAGAAGACCCCCAAAGAACAAGAAATAATAAGTGGGATTACCATCAAACTAAAAGGCTTCTGCCCAGTAAAGGAAATGATTAAGAGCATGAAGGAAGAGCCTATAGAATTGGAGAAAATCTTGGCCAGCCATCTTTTGATAGGGGAGTAATATCCAGAATATACAAAGAACTTAAAAAACTTAACAGAAAAAAAAAAAACAAATAACACAATCAACAAATAGGTGAAAGAACTAAACAGAAAATTCTCAAAAGAAGAAACACAAGTGGCCAACAAATATATGAAAAAATGTTCAACATCTCTAGCAATCGGCGAAATAAAATCAAAACGACACTAAGATTTCTTCTCACTCCAGTCAGAATGACAGTGACCAAGAATATGACCAATAAATGCTGGTGAGGTTGTGGGGGAAAAGATACACTTATATATTGTTGATCGGAGTGCAAACTAGTATAACCACTCTGGAAAGCAGTGTGGAGATTCCTCACAAAGTAGGGATGAAACCACTATATGATCCAGCTATTTCACTCCTTGATACTTTCCCCAGAGATCTTAACTCAGCATACAGTGATATAGCCACCCCAAGATTTATAACAGCATAACTGACAATAGCTAAATTACAGATGTCTGTGAATAGACAAATGGATTAAGAAATTGTGATACACACACACATAGGAATTGTACTTGGCCATAAAAAAGAATGAAATTATGGCATTTGCTTGTAAATGGATGGAAATGGAGAATATAATGTTAAGTGAAATAAGCCAAACTCAAAAACTTGAATGTTTTCTCCCATATGCAGAAGCTAGAGTAAAATAAAGGAAAGTGGGAGGGAAAGATAGGATAACATAAAGATAAAGGGAGGATCAGTAATGTGGAAGAAGGAGATCAAGAGGCAGAGTGGAGAGATGGGAAAGGGAGGCAATAAGGAATGAATCCTTAGAAAATCATGTTATGTGAATATATAAACATACCATAGGAAACTTCACCTTTAACCTTAGGTAGAAAGAACCAATCAAATATAAATAGACAAGTGAAAGGAAGTCTAGTAGAGTAGGGTCTGGGAATGGGAGAATGGAGGGAGTACAGGAGGAAAAACGGTTGCGGGGGTGGGGGGATCATGAACTGAAATGGAATTCCATGCATGTGTGAGTTTGTTGAGATGAATCCAACTACTATATAGTTTATAGGAGTCATACCTCTACTATTATAAAGCCCTAATAAAAATATAGGCTTTAGTAAATATTTCCAATAAATTTCTCCACTCTTCTACTAATATTGGAACACCTTTCTTTTGAGAAAGGGTCTTACTTTATTATCCAGGCTACTCACCAACATGTGACTCTAGTGATCCTTCTCCACCTGAGCCTCCAGAGTAGCTGGAACTATGGTATGCATCAGCATGCCCAGCTTGGAAATTCTTATTTAAAAAATGCTAATTGAACTAGTCATTATATTATATGATTTTATTTATCTTTCTTTGAATAACACTGGGATTAAATATTTCTCCTATATTCATTGAAGTCCTGGAATAAGCTCTCCTAAAACACTTTTCTTTCTTAGCTACAAAATGAAGTTAGCTCATCTTTTTTTCATAACAGAAGTCCCTTTCAGAAAAATTCTATATAAATTCATAATGTTGTTATCACCTAAACTCCTGTCCTTATTTTTAGGCTTACCTGTATATTAGGAAATAGTTATGACCAAACTCCACAGTTAGTGTATCATAAGTCTATATAAATCAGTTTGGCCTCTGACCTAAATATTAACCACTGCCAGCCACAGTTTGCATACATTCTGGTGAGAGAAGACAACCCTCTAAGAAGGACAATAAACTCAGCCTCGAGACAACATAATACCACAAAATACAAGATTTCAGCAAGGGGCCATGAGGTGATATAACCACAGGGCTCTGGAAAGTGGGAAGTCATCTTGAATGTGCTACCAGAGGAAAGATAATGCCAAAAATAGGAGAAAGAGATGAACGGGATGCTTAATTAATTTAACATTAGTATGTAAGTAACTATGTTAAATAACATTAGCATTTTTGTGGCATTTACACTTCTATGACCTAATCTTCTCTGATTTTTAAAATACAGTAATTTTATTTTTTTTAAATCTTTTTACATAGTCCATTATGTCACTGATCACTTTGGAAATTATACACAGTGGCTCTTTTGTTAAATGTACAGGCTTTTAATTATTTTCTTGGTGCATTTTTATAGAGTGGATTTCATTAAGGCATATTGGTAGTACATGTCAATAAAATAATAAATAAATAATAAAATAAATTGAATAAAAAATGGAATCAATTTCCATTCCCCAGTACCTCCTCTTAACCTCTCCTGTCCTCCCACTTCTTCTACTATTCTAGAGAATAGTCTCTACCTTCTACTTTTGCGATGTCCTTTTTTTGTAACCTTCCACTAGCTTACATATGGAAGAAAACATGCAATTCTTCTTTCTCTGAGTCTGACACATTTCACTTAATATTATACTCTATGGTTCCATTTATTTTCTTGCAAATGACAAAATTTCATTCTTCTTCATGACTGAATAAATCTCTACTGTGTACCTATATATCACATTTTCTTTATTCATTCACCTGTTGATGGACATTGAGGCTGACTGTACTGGAATAAACAAGGGTATGCATTTGTTTACTACACTGACTTTAAGTATTTTGGATAAATACCAAGGAGTAGCATAGGAACATTATATGGTAGTTCTTACTTTTGTTTTTTTAACAAACCTCCATACCGATTTCCACAGTGGCTGTATTAATTCACATTCACACCAAGAGTGCCCAAGAGTTCCTTTTCCCCTACTTCCTCAATGGCATTTACTATATGTATTCTTGATGATTGACATTCTGCTTGGAGTAAGAAGGAAGTTCAATGTAGTTCTGATTTGCATTTCCTTGATGGTTAAAGATGTTGAACATTTTTTCATATAATTGTTGGCTATATGTACTTCTTCTTTTGAGAAGTGTGAATTTACAGATTGTAAAAACCTTTCTGGGATGTAAGGCTTTTAGTTTTCTTTTCAGAAAGAATGTAAAGGGGATGATTGCAATGTATCAATGAATGTGAGAATTAATAAATTTATATTGCTGGATGTCCTCTTACTCCCTCACTCTTCAGCTTACTCTCTGTTTCTCCTTTATTCCATAATCTCTGGTCTACATTTGTACCAACACATGAAAAGGGATTAGCTATAGCACCCTAGTTTGTGATTGAGCAAAGCTTATTCACAGAATGAAAATGTTCCCTTGAATTACAGAAACCAGCAGTATCTATAAAATATAGTAAATATAAAATAATTCAATATTTATATTTACTATATTGTGACATGAGGAAGACATACAGACAACATATGATTGTAAATTCAAAAGAAAAAAGAATCCAGAAACATAAGGGTTAGGAAACATAATACACACTTGCAACAATTAAGTTCAGAGCTTCAGTGATCAATATGCTTTATTTAAATAGTAAAATTCCTGGAATAAAAAAAAAGAAAGCACACTAGATCACCATAGTATTGCAAAAATAGATATTGAGATGATCCAAGTTTTTATACCCTAATTCCAAATTCACAATCATGTTTGGAAATGACATCGCTGGCTATGGCAGGCACTCCAACATGAGGAAGCATTCTCATTCTTTACAGATGAGACAACTTTGATTCTGTTTATAAATTAATAGGTTTGTTGTGGGGTTATGTAGGGTAATGTCCTGTTATATTGACTAATGTTCTTGCACATACGCTTTTGGCAAGAGATAGAGTTGAATAAAGAAGCAAATCTATTCTCCTTTCCTCTCTACCATACTCCTTTTCTAGATTTTTTTCCAGATAAAATAAAAAATTGGTTACATAACTAGTCTAAAATTGTGTTCTTAGAAAATGTTGAGTTTGTGGATTTGCCACATTAGTTTATTGATCAGCATAGTACAATACAGTTCAAAGCATTAGAAATAAGGCATTTTTATTTTAAAATTGCTCTTTAGACAGCAGCTAAAAACTATGTCTTCAAAATTAATGTCTCAAAATAGTAACATTCACACTTAAGAAAACTATCTGCTTTAATAAATAATACTGTACCTTGCAATTGAAGATGTGATTTTAAATGTAAACATTAAAAACTTTTACTAATATTGCATACTATTTTAGGATACTTTAGAATCAATAATGTGCAGGGTCATAAAAATGAAAAGGATTAATTTTTAATCTAGAAAAAGAGAAGACTGAATCCGTTTCTGAAAATAAAGTGATATGTCACTCCTTGCTAAATGTAGCTATAAATAATGTTTTTCTTGTGTTTCTGTTCTCCATTATATAGTGGAATTCATTTCAAAGAACTCACAAAAAGATAAATAATGCTTCTAAAATTATGATATACTTAATATGTCTTTTTCATTTTTAGTTTTCTTTTAATATGAAGATATTTTTATGAAAAAATGACTTTAGAAAAAGAGATTCTAAATAAATAGAGACATTTTGCCCTTTTATGAATATGACTAAACAAACACCAAAGAAATGATGACAGGTACATTACTCATGTCTTTCCCATAGTCCTGGATCATCAAAATGCTATTCTTAGTAGAGCTATCAACTATGTAACAGTATTGTCAATTAAGTATATTCTTAGTCAATATTTAAGTTCAAATCAACGCTTTTCCAAGTGAATATTAGCTCATTTGTTGGTTTAAAACTCATTTCTAGTCTTTTACCTCCTCTTTTATTGTAATCCTCCATTGCCCCGCATCCTTCCCACCCTTGACCATAAAAGCAGAAAGCTTTCTCAATTACAAATCTTTCTTCTATCTGAGCACAAAGTCATATTTCTACACTTTCATTAATGAATAGAATATGTTAGGAGGTGACTTGTTTAAATATATTACCAATGTGGTTGCATAACCATGATTATGAATGAAGCTCTTCTACCCAATCAAACCTGTGATTGCTAGTGACACACTAAACATACAACATTGTGCTCGTGCACATCTGTGGTATTGCTTTGTGCCACTCTTAGAAACTGTGCCCATAAACATCTGCTCCATCTTAAGAATTTTATTCTGAATTCCAAAATAGTCTTAATTTTCATCTAATTTGTTTAATCCTAATGATGTTTCTAAACTAATAATGTTTTTAAAAAGGTTCAGAAAGTCATGGTTGTGTTACAGTTGCAGTCATTATTAGCCATGGTATTTCAGGAAACTACTACAGCCTCATTGGATCACTCAACATTCTACTACACAAATTTCTTGAGTCTATGAATTGTCTTCTCTTATGTATTTTAACTGGTTGTGCTTATTTTGCAGATTGATTCCCAAAGAATGGGTTAATAGATTTGAAAGAAAGTATCAAATCCACCTAACTCAAACCAAAACAAAGAAACAAATAAATAAAACAACAAATGTCTATGATGTTTTTCAAGGAAATATCTCATGATGCCAACATTTTAATTTGATTTTTATATAACTTAAAATGACAGCACTTTTAAAATGTTCAGGGAAAAGATTACTTTTAAGATTGCCTTCTCAATGTTTATAGCTGCACAATTCACAATACCTAAGCTTTGGAGTCAACATAGATGCCCTTCAACTGATGAATGGATAAAGAAAATGTAATATATATGTATATATACATATATAAAATATGTATTTTATGTAACTTACCATAGAGAAGGATGACTTTATGACCTTTGTCAGTAAATGGATGAATCTAAAGACTACCATGTCAAGTGAAATAAGCCAATCCCCAAAAACACAAAAGTTGAATGTCTTCTCTGATAAGTAAAAGCTAACCCAAAATAAGAGTGGAGTGGGAGAGAATAGAAATTCAGTAAGTTAGACAAAGGGAAATGGAGGGGAAAGAGGGAGGATTTAAAAAAAAAGCAAGAGTGGATCTGACATAACTTTCCTATGTACATCCATAAGACTGGGGTCCTAATTAGAATAAGATATAGTTCATGCTTGCATAATTATATCAAAATGGATTCTACTGTCATTTAAAACTAAAAGAACAAAAAACAAACAAACAAAAAAAAACTTGCCTTCTAAACCAGAAGAGGTGGTGCACTCCTGTAACCCCTGCATTTCAGGAGGCTGAGGCAGGAGGTTTGCAAGTTTGAAGTCAACCTCAGCAACAATAAAAACAATAAAAATATATAAAAATCTGGGGATTTAACTCAATGTTCAAGTGTCCCTGGGTTCTATCCTCCAATTTCAAGAGAGAGAGAGAGAGAGAGAGAGAGAGAGAGAGAGAGAGAGAGAAAGATTGATTTAAATTAACAAAATATATTTTCTCTGGTGCCTTGTTTTATTTTCCAGATGTCAAAAAAAGATGGGGCAAGTCCTTTAGGGGTGAGACAGAGGCATCCAATAGTTAGTGGTAGCTAATAACCACATACCACAGAAGCTCAAATCCTCTTGCTGTGGGGAAAGGGGTTTCATAGCAAGCTTAAAATATGGTTCCAACTTTCCTTCATGGAACCCTTTATGAAACTGTTTATGGAAATCAGTTAAAGAAAAACAACAGTACACTTGCAAATGAAAATTGGTGCTCAAATTCTTGTAATACACTTGTACACTTTGTTTAAAATTGTTTTCACTTAATAGGATTCTGTTACTTGCTATTAGTGAATTCTTGCTTTTAGGAATGTATACTGGACTGAATTACTCTAAATAGGCAATGAGGAAATCCGCTGCTATATCATAAAAAGAAGATTACATAAGGTAGAATGATGTTTGGCAATCATAACTATAACAGGTTTTATGAATCAATTTTTTCTCTCATTCCTGTTGCTTTAATTCTTTAGGCTTGAGAGAACCTAACATTGTCCAAAGTTTTGCCCCTTAAATAAATTAATTAAAATAATTATAATAAAAACAGAGAAAGATAGTTTATTTCTATTTCAAATGAAGGCAAAGATCAAAAGATGTAATCACCCATATTCCCTGTTTTGTGAACTTAGTTTTTTCCCCACAAACTCATAATTCAAAATATAGAAATCTAAACATCAGCTTTTCCATTCTAGGTTTGTGATAGTTCACACTTGAGATTCACGGTTTCCAGGGTCCCCTCTATCTTTTGTTTGCTAAGGAAATTTCATGAGCTAATGACATCAACGTGGTGCCCCACTCACAATACACTGAACCAAAAAGATTGCACTGGAAATGAGAAAGAGGCTGACAAATGCCAACAAATCTTGTCTTCCTAATCCTATTCCAGCTTCTTCTCTCCACTTCTGTGAGAAATTTCCTAACACATGCTCCTATGATTAATGTGCCCGGTCCATTGGATTAAAATTCTCAGCTACCTAAACTAGGAACCATTTCTTTTTTCTTATGTTGGCATTCTGATCACAATAGCCTCTAACCTTCCAGCTTTCCAGACTCACCCTCTACAACCAGGTTTCATGACAGATGTTCTTCACCTTTGGAGGGCCAGCTCTTTTAAAATCTTTTTCTTCGTGTCTCTGAGCTTCAACTGATTGGCCACCTCCTTGACCACTCTAATTCAAGTTGAATCCTTAATCGTATGAATAGTACACAGCCTCTGAGCCACTTTTCTTCCCTCACTTTGTCTCAACTATAAACTCAACTTGAAATTTCCTCATATACTCCACTTATTTTATCAACTGTAAATATTTTTTTTTCATTAGGACAAAAATACATTTCAATGCATAGATATAGGTAACATCTCCAAACTAAAGGTACAGAAAAATAGAGGTTTCAAAAGGAAGCACTGAGAAATTCAAGCATGTAGAAGCAAAAAAAAAAAAAAAAAAAAAAAAAGAGAGAGAGAGAGAGAGAAAGAAGTCAAAGAGGATCACTAGAGCTGCCACTGTGTTGAGGAAAACCAGGAGGGCATTGCTGACAATGTTAAAGGAAGACAGCATTTCAAGAAGGAGGGAGTTGTTGACTCTGATGAATACTGCTGAAAGTTTAAGTAATATAAATCAGAGAGTGGTCCATTGATGTAGGCTATTGGACGTCATTGTGATTTTGATAAGGGTAGCTGCAATGGAATGATGGGGTGGAAACTGCTGTGCCCTGGGTTGAAGTATGGGGGCAGTAAGCCCATAAAGAACTAATGTATACAATTCTTGGAAATCTATTCTGAATGAACACAGAGAAATGATATTGGAAGTGAGGAAAGGGGACACAATTTTATTTATGATGGAAGATTCTAGACTATGCTTATTTGTTAATGGGAATGATCTAGCAGAAAAGGAGATAACCAAAGCAGAAAAAGCCAGAAGGACTTCCAGAAGAGGAGATGATACACAAAGGAGAGGGGTGGGAATTTGCTTTTGAGGCTAGGGGAGAGGGATCTTCTTCAATAGAAATGAGAGGAGATAAAAGACAAAGTCCTATATAGGTGGGATTTTAGATTTGGCAAAAAAATGTGAAGTATTTCCTACAGCTTCTGTTTCCTCAATAAAATGTGAAATGAGGTCATCAGCTGATAATAAGAGTAGAGTAGAAGGTGATAAATGTTTGGGGAGAGAGGAGAACATGTACAGTGGTTTTGTTGTGAATAGCAAAGTAATCTTACTACATAATGTGGTAAGATATCAGAATATAACTGATTGTCAATTTGATGTTTGAATTTGAATGTGAAAGGTTGATTCAACCAGCAGAGAAGGGGATTTTTCTCCGGTAATATTCAGCTGCTTCCACAAAGGCAGAGAGAAGGTTGATGGTATGTGTTCTCTGCAACTGAGATTTTGCAAGAAGAGCTCAATCACAGAGAAGAAATCAAGGAAACAGGGATTATTTGTGAGGCTGTGTTAGCACAACAGACCATTGACTATAGACTGGAGTAGGGTTACAGCAAAGCCTAGAGGAGTGGAGAATATGAGAAAGTGGTGAGAACGCTCTGGACACCTCATGAGTAGCAAACTTTTAGTAGTGAAGATGCTTGAACAAATGGCCCCAAATGGGATGTTTGAAATACACATTTTGGGAGTTATATGTCTACTTATGACAAAGTGTAAGGTATGAATAGGTGAATAAATTGCCTAGACTGAATGAAGCTAGACATAAATAGAAAAGATGAAGCCAAGGTACTGGGACTCTAAAATGATGGTGTCTTTCTCTCTGTGGGTTTTTAATTTACCACAAATGATTTCTGGAGTAGTTGATGCAGATTTCAGGAATAGTATTTCTAGAGTAAAGAGTGAACAACGAGATAAGAGCAGTCATGGATTAATGTGTTTTTGGCAAAAATGATTGTAAGGAAGAAAGTGATTAAAGACACAGGGTAGATGTCTTCAAGTATAACATCTGGAAGTTGTGAGAAAAGTAGAGAAAATGCCAACTTCAAATTTTTATACCTGACCTACATATGCAATGAGAGAAAAGCCAGCCTCCATCTGGGAAAGCCGTGCTTTCTGAGACAAGTCAGATTTCATTTAAGGTGGAAAGATAAAGGGAGTGGTCTTAGAAGTAACAGGTATTAAAGGGATCTTGGTGTTCACCAAGTAAGAGTTCCAAAGTCCACAAGACAAGTTTTGCAAAACAAGAAAGTCTGAAGCACTAAGTGTGGTCAACCGAGCATCAGGAAGCAGAGGGGCTGATGTGATGAGATGACTCCGGTGCCTTGGGAGATAGGCAGTCATTGAAGTAAACTTTAATGATATGGTTAGTCTTGCTAGTATCTGAGTAAGGGAAAGCAATAAACTTTTCTGCTGTTTTTTTTTTTCCTTCTCTTCTTTTGAAGGACTCATGAAATTAGGTTAAGCCCATCCAAGGAACTTCTCTCTTAATGTTAACTATGCTGTGTAACATAACCTAATCACAAGAGGAACGATTCATTGCATTGTATTCACATTCCCAACGATTATGGCAAAAAATCTTTGGGACTATCTTAGAATTCTATCACTCTTGATAAGCAACAAGAAAGCAAAATAAAGTGCGATCATGGCACTGAGATGGTGGATTGTCCATGCAAATCTGGTCCATGAGGCTTTGCATTATCCCTGAAAAGACAGGAATCCTTTCGAATGAAACATGAGCCTTTTTTTATGACTGACTACTGAATATTTGTCAAGCCTCATCTCTCTACTTGCTCTCTCCTATAGCCCTAGAAAACACTTATCCCATGCTGATTTCATTTCCCTAAACATGCATGACATGATCCCTGAGGCCAGTTAGAAAAAAAAAAAAAATTAACACCTTGAAATTTCTTAGAACAAAATCTTAGTGATTTTCATTCAGACATTCTAATAGATCATATAATGCTAATAGACTCATATCTTCCTTTCAACTGAATAATTTAATTTACTTGGGTTTAATGGAAGGATTTGAAAGGGCCCATTGCTTCACATACCAATGGTCTTACATGACTCAGTACTTACTGCATGGAACTTGCTAGTAGAAGGGATACTACAGTATATTATAGAAGCAATGAATAAGATTTAGAGCTGAACAAAATGACCTTGAATCCCAGTTTTCACCATTAAAAGTTGTGATTATGGACAAGCTATGAAACTCTGTTTCAGTTTCCTTATCTATAAATAGTAGGAAATGATCACTCCACTGGCAGATTGGAATTTAAGATAACACCATATCTTAAATTATAGTGTTTAGAATACTATAGATTATTAATGCTGTGAAACTTGATATATGAATTGGAAAATAATACCATTAATTTCTAATTCAAAACCAATACATAAGCTTCTGTTTATGTGAAATGAAGAGAGTGAACTGAAGAATTGCTAATGCCTCTTCAGTGCAGATTTTCTAAATTCTATATCATTTAGTATTGTTTAGTGACCATGAAATACATAAGAATTTGGAAGACCCAACACATGTAAAAAAAAATCTTGAAACGCAAAGAGTACAACACTCCATCTCATGCAATGAAGTACAAACCATTAGGCTCATCTGCATGTTGAATTAATTGCATAGGAATCTTGGTGTCTGTATGCAGTTCCCACAACATGTAGGAAGACTAGGAGTTTTCCAATAAGCCAATACAGATTGATTTGTGAAAGCAAAGATGAAGAAATAAATATTAACACCTTCAAGAAGGAACAAATAGCAGCATTTTGGTAGAGATGCCAAAAGCAAAAGGAACTTATAATCTAACTTCATGGTAGGAAACAGAGAAGTACATGTGAGCATCTTTACTTCTTTCAAATTTATAAGGAAATTCTTCAAAAGTGAAAGTGAAGCATGAGGAGAATGTCAGGAAATTGACATTTTCCAGAGTCAAACTAGAGAATTTAGCAAGATAGTAAATTTTCATGACACCATAAATAGAATGTGTCACTTAGAGAGATACTAAGGTTGCCTTGGTAAAATTGAATACCATCTACAGGGAAATGGAACCTAAGCTGAAAAATGAGTTAAATCACAAAGAGGTGGAAGCTGTGTTTTTTTCATTATTCCATATGGACAAGGTGTTCAGGAAGAAAAGAATCCAGTGGTGTTAATGTTTGAAAAGCGTATTGACTCTTTTCATTCCCTTTATTGCATGTTTTAGAAAATTAGTGAAAAGGCATTTGGAGAGGCTGCAGAGAGGCTAGTGAGTGGAGGCTGGAAAAATAGAAGCCCTTGGTAAAGTCCTTAACCTCTTGGACCTCAGTTTCTACATCTGTAAAATAAAAATAGAGATAGTATCAATTTCATGGGGTTATGAAAAGACCAAAGGAGTTAAAACAGATAAAACTACTGGAGAGTACCTGGTGCCTAATAACATAGTCTACCTTTTTCTTCATATTATTGGCCATGGAGTTATGGTATTGTTTGAAACTAAAATGAAATTTTAGAATCTTTTTGGGAGTTTTCATATTTGTTTTAGAAACCTTACCTTGGGCATGAGTGAAGGAGCCAAAAAGAGATTGAATCTTCTGCCTACCATTGCAGAGCTATTTTAAGTGAAAACCTGGACTCCCATGAGTACAGTTTGGAGCCAGAGAGTAAGAATTAGAGGGAGAAGTGAAGGAAGAGAGAAGAAAATGACCATGGAATGAGAGTGCAGAAACCTGTCAGGTTAATGAGAGAAGGAGAATATTAACTAGTTGGGTAAAAGATTACACAGAAAGAACATCAATCAATAAGTCTTCGAAAAGGTTTTGCTACACTTGAGAAGAGTAATGAAATACTCATTGAAGGAAAAAACAGAAATCTGCAAAATCTCAGAATTTGATTCCCTTGTCAGATTTTATTTTCAACTTTAAATTTTATCTAATTGAATTCATTATGTAGGTTTTCAAGTCAGTTTTAAAATATTACTCACCTCTCAAAAGATTTATTCAATGCAAAATTCTAAGCAGTTCTTCATTCCAGCTTCTTCCTCCAAAGATTCCCAAGATGAAGAAAATTTTTAAAAATCACACAGAATTTTAGAGCTACATTGATTTAACTTATACATGCCAACTTTCTATGTGACCCAAAGAAAATTATTTTAAGTCACAGGTATGTGTAAAATGTCCATTTTTTTAATTGCATACATCTCCAATTTTATTGTTTTACTCGCCCTATGGAATTGTTCTATTCAAGATTGATCAGATTCATTATTATGTTCTTTGGGAATAATAACAGGCCATGCAAGATATATAAGTTATTGCTATAGTCACTTATCAGATGTTTCTGTGGGCCTAATTAAAAACAAACTAAGGCAAGGAGCATCCACATATAATAGTCTTAGTGTCAACATAACTTAGAAAAAGATCACATGGAAAGTTGATTCTTCTGAATATCCATTGAAATAACGTATTGATTCTCTTTATGGTAACCTGGTAAAGAAAAGGAAATTGTGCATGATTATTCAATCTCTGCTGAAAGTCACATAAAATAGCCTTCAATAGGCCAAAACAAATTTTAATTTACACTATTTGATAAATAGCCTGGTAATAATTTTGAATGACACAATTGACTTGCAGACCTAAGAAGCCAATTCTTTTGAAGGGTAAAGCAAATTATTGAAGACATTTTTTATCCCTCTCTACTTGGATATTGATTCATTTCTATATAGCAGGAAAAAAGAAAATTGTAATTATAGCAGCACTGTTCATTCTATTATAAGTAGAGGACTACCAACATTTCTGTTATTAACCCCTATTGTCACTGGTTTATGATCTCAGCAGTCAACTTGGCAAAGATGATACCTCCTTGGGAGTACATTTTTTTCACCATGTTTCTTAAGCTATTTGTCTATTTATGAATTATACAATTGCCAGAAATGATGTGCGCTCAATAGGCTTTTGATTTCCAATCACTCTGAATAAAGGTTTATGTTTTGAAACGAAAGCACTGGCTTCAAAATATTCTAAATTCCTTTTGGTATTTTTGGTTTGTCCTTTTTATTTTCTTAATTCCCCAATATGTCTGTTTAAGGACAAATTTTAATGTAAATTAATAAAACCTGGTCTCAGCAATTGGCTCACTTCACCCATGGTAACAATTGGCACAGATTGCTAGGTGAAAAAGTCAGCTGCGATGATTGGTATCAATTGCCAGCCGACTGAAATAATGCTCTTAGCTTTCTAACAATTCACTTAGCCATCAGGTGCTGGCAGAGACCTCGAGTATTTAACATGCATTTTGAAACTCCTGATTCTTAAAATTACCAACTAACATAGAATTGCTTCTTAGATAAAAAGCACTACATCACAAAAGGAATTACTAACTTTATCACACATATATGAAGATTTTATGTAATGTATACATGTGTATACTACATAGTTAAATACTCATTCCCCCCATAAGTTAAATTCCCTCAAGATTCCTAAATCATTAAATCTCCCTGACTGTTCTGAGGGATAACTTGTAATCCAATCTTTTTTAAAGTAGTAATCTGATGCTTAAAATTTATTTCTACATAATCATGTGTAAATAATACATTACCAAGATTTCTTATTTCAGATGCTTAAATAACTGGAATGATCCTGAGCTCATTCCTTTATCATTTAAAAAAAAATCCATTCAGTTAAATAACGTGAGGATTCATCCAGTTTATTACAAGTAGCCAAAAACATATGTAGGGAAAAAACAGCCTTTTAAACAAATGGTACTGGGAAACTGTATAACCCTATGAAGAAGGATGAAACTAAATCCTTACCTCTCACCCTGCACAAAGTCAACTCAAAATTGATCAAAAACCTAGGAACAAAATCAGAAACTTTGCAACTGCTAAAAGAAAATGTAGGGTCAACACTACAACATATATAAGGACAGGCAGCAACTTCCTCAATAGAACTCCTAAAGCTCAGGAAATAATCCAAAGATTGATAAATGGGATAGCATCAAATTAAAAACCTTCTGCACAGCAAAAGAAACAATTAAAGTATGAAGAGAGAGCCTTTAGAATGGGAGAAAATCTTTTTCAGCTGCTTTTCCAACAGAGAATTAATATCCAGACTATAGAAAGAACTCAAAACTCAACACCAAAAAAACAAAAAACCCAATCAATAAATGGGCAAGTGAATTAAACAGATACTTCTCAAAAAAAGAAGTACAAATGGCCAACAATTACATGGGGAAAAAATGTTCCACATCCTTAACCATCAGGGAAATGCAAATCAAAACCACACTGAGATTTCATCTCATTCCTGTTAGAATAGCAATCATGAAGAATACAAAATAACAGTAAATGCTGGCGAGGATGCAGGGGAGAAGGGAACTCTTGTACACTGTTGGTGGGAATGTAAATTAGTAAAACCACTGTGGAAATCAGTATGGAGGTTCCTCAAAAATAAAAATGTGGCATGTAGACACAGTAGAGTTTTTCAGTTATAAAGAAGAACAAAATTATGTCATTTGCAGGAAAATGTATGGAATCAGAGTTTCATGTTAAGCAAAATAAGCCAGAACCAGAAAGACAAGGATTATATGTTTTCTCTCATATGTGGAAGCTAGGGGGGAAAAAATAGAGTGAGGGGAGAGTTCATGAAAATATAAGAGAAACTTTATAAAAATAGAGCTTAGATAAGGGAGGGGATGGCAGGGAACACAGGAGAGGAGGCACACTGGGGAATGAAATTGATCAAATTATGTGTATGTATGAATATGTCACAATGAGTCCCTCTATTTTGTGTGATTATAATGCATCAACGAAACACAAATAAATAAATTATTGAAGGCAAAACCCCCACATTATGACAAGTGGTTATAACTCACTTCCATTTTTATATAGCATTCCGTTTTTCAACCCACCCTAATTACTTATCCCCACTCTGTTCATGAACTTTAAGTTGCTTCTAGTTTTCACTGCACAAATCCATTTAATAGTATGTTCTCAGAGCTCAGTTAGGAACTAAATATTATTTAAAGTAATCATATGAATACAAAATTACACTACTTCAGCATTACTGGTGAAAATAATTTTATCTGAATTATTTTAGTCCAACTAGCACCTAGATTTCAAAATCTAATCGATTTGCAACGCAAATCAAGATATTGTCTTATAATAAATACATTTTTTAAAAATTGGGAATAATATCTCCAACATGTGTTATGCAGCAATATAGCTTTTCTCGTGTTTGAGGGTGCTATCTATAAGTCTATGGAGGCACTGTCCAATATATTATACTGAGAAAGCCAGTGTTCCTTTCCATGTCTACAGATTGTTCTTAGGTACAGTATTATTATGGAAATTATTATTTGCATGCAGTCTCCATTAAGAACTTTGTTTTGATTTGCAATTTCCCTTTTCTGCTCCGATGTGTGCCTTCCTTGAAGTCATTGACAAAGTTGTTCCCAATACCTGAATAATTCTTCCATCTCAGTCTCTCTGAAGTCTGGTCTTCATTAACCCTAATTTGATTTCCCATCTCCCACTCCTGCCCTTTTTGGAATCTCTCTTTCGCATTTTGTTAAAGATATTCCCTCATATATAATACTGTTCCCCAAATGTTAATAATTTCAGATAATCACTTTTATACTCATTATTTTATTCGTAAAATGTTTCCTTGTGCATATTTTCATTTTCATTGATAAAAGAGTGTTCTTAATGGCTTAACACCAGAGCTTTTATTTCTCTTGTCTTTACATCATAGCTTTTGTGGGCATTCAGTTATTATTTCTAGCTTCTCCGGGCTCCTGAATGTTTTCCTTCTTGATCTTCTTCCTTACACTGTATAGCACCACATTTTATAACTTTTGGATTCCAACATGATAGATCCTTGGACTGTCACTGATTTGTTCACTCTATTATTCATTCATACATTTAATAAATATGTCTTGCATACCTAATATAGGGTAAGCACTGTGCTAGACACTGAGTACACAGAACAAAGGAAACATAGTACTTGCTCTCCCGCTGTTCACAGCAAAAGAGGAAAAAAAAATCACATAAAGATTACTGCCATATAGTGTGACAATGGAGTGGCAGAGGTAAGGACTGAACGCTGGGAGCTTATGAAATTGATGTGTATTTAACTGGGCAGGAAAAATGGCAGTAGATAGGTGGGGAAGACACAAAAGTCATCCTGGAGAAAAATGTTAAAGAAAGAAGAGTCAGATGGTGGGTGAAGTATAGGGCCAACCTCTTATACCATGGGCAAAGCAGTCAGAGAAAAACGTTAAACAATATTAGCACACAGTATGAGCACAACAAGAGCAAACACACGGTAACAAACACCTCTGATGATTTATAGCAGGAGCTGCAGTCATTGCCAGAAAGCTGTGCTCAGGATCGAAAAGCAGGAGACAAAGCAAAGAGGTTAAAGAAAAGGAGGTGGCCAGATCATGGAGGGCAAGGCACTAAGCCTTTTTCTTTCTTTCTTTCTTTTCTTTGAAGTAAGGGGAAATTTAGAAGAAAATTGAAAAGATACTATTAGATACTACTGCACATTAATAGAGGCAGATATGATGAAGTAAAAAAAAAAATTTCTTTGCAATCTGAGAGATGATGAGGCATTGTGACCAAGGGGACCAAGGGGTGGAGAGGACGGAGTGCAGAAGTTCTTTATGTTTCTATGCCTTTCCTTTGTATTTTCTCTCATCATCCCACTCTCCACATAGCACCAGGCATATCTATTTATTTTATCTGCTCCTACTACTTACTATGCAAGTTATGTGATAATAGGGACATTGTCTATTTTTATCACGGCTACAAACCCATCCCCTGACAGGAGCAGCACTCAGTAAATATTTGCAGCCTCATGAACGAATCATGTAAGAGTAAGAACTAGACCTGACAGGAATGATATTCAGGCTTCTAACTTGACATGCTGCTGGATGGAGAGCAATGCCTCTGGGAGAGGATAAAAGAGAAAATGCATTTAGATAGAAGATGGCAAATCAAGTCTTTAATATTTTGTGAGCTTTGTTGGATGGATAATTTTCTAATCTGATAAGGTAAATTAAATTGAAATATTGCTATCATAAGATAATATCTCATCAAGGGTTAACTGTTAATTCCAAAGAAGCCAGTGAATTCTTCTGTCTTTAACTTTAAACATATAAAGAAATTTTAGACAACAAAGAAATAATTATTTGGGGAACCCTTCTGGCACTTCAGTTTCCCTTCCCAAATAAGCCATTCATGTATTTATTCACTCATGAATCATTGTTTGGGTGATTACTATGAACGTGACACTCAGTGAATGAAAATAAAGGAATTCTGACATCTACATGATCCTACAGAACAAGGTCAACTGCCAAAATCAACCTTCTCAAAGGATCTTTCTGACCTAAAATGTTCTAAGATGACTTGGTTGATGGGTATCAGCTTGCTGAACCCATGTAGAAGGAAAATATCCTCAAAGAAAAGTATTAATAAAACATCAATGAACTAAAATTTAAAAGTATTTCAATAGCTATTTAAAATCCTCCTCTCCAATGTGGTACTTTGCAATCAAACTTAAGAACTGGGATGCATGACGAATGATCTAATTCATTTCCTTATGATTTTCACAAAACAACGCCAAAATCAGTCAATTTTTCCAAGAATTTGGGTAAAACTGGTGTGTTCAAAAGTTGAACTGAGGAAAAAATCTGTGGTAGTGTGTTACTAATAGGTATGATATCAATTTTTACCTAAAATAGTCAAGTTGATTCACTGGAGCATAAAAGAGTCACACACTCTAGATTCCTATAACTATCAGAATGTAAAGATGTATCAAAAGGTTTCAGTAAGTAGTTTATTATCAAAAAAAAAAAAAAAACAATAAGAAGTGTACTGAGTAGTTTAAACCACAGATGGGGAGAAAAACATTGGCTACTTCTTGGCACATTTTTCAGTAGCTCTGCCTCAGCTGAGATTCTTAGATATACATAGGAGCCTCTTGCCTTCTCTTTGGTGTTTTAAATTGTACCTAGAAGCATGTACAAGTGTTTGCAGAATGGCAAGCTTTGCAAGAATAAACATTTATATCACATATAGAAATTTAGCATGAAAGGCATTGTGTCTACTCCTGAATAACATAAACTTGAGGGAAAACAATCTTAGAACACATTTATTTAAAGTTTTGATATTTTGTGCATTAAAAGAAATTTTATGTGGCAGTGGCTCACGCTTGTAATCCCAGTGGCTCCAAAGGCTGAGGCAGGAGCATTGTGAGTTCAAAGCCAGCCTCAGCAACACGGAGGTGCTAAGCAACTCAGTGAGACCCTGTCTCTAATTAAAATACAAAATAGGACTGGGCATGTGGTTCAGTGGTTGAGTGCCCCTGAGTTCAATCCCTGGTATCCCCCCAAAAGAGAAATTGTACATAAGTTCAACTGTCTGGACTACAGCCATTTAATTCAAGTCTCAGAAATGAACTGACTTTGCACTACCATGACACTCTTGCTTTCTTATGTAAAACTTAGTAGAAACTTAAATGGTTTAGGCAAAAGACATGTATATCTTTTTTTCATTGGTTTACAAGTATCTATTTTGGTTCAGAATACAGATGAAAATGAATGTGCTCAAGGATTCATTTCCTTTTCTTTTTTCAATACTTCAGCAAAATGGTAGCAAGAAATTCACCAGTGAATATATTCAGGAAAATAGAGAAATAAGCAAGTTTCTTCTGTAAAAATCAAAATAATGAGAAGGTCTTACTGAACAGGACAAACTGGAGGACACTGGAACCCTAAGTCCACACATTGGGGAATAAATCTAACTTTTTCCTACAGAGATCCTGAAAGAATTCACAGCTTTCCTCAGCAAATATGGAGACAAGGAACAATTGAGGCGCAGAAAGCGGAGTGGTTCGTTGAAAGACTGTTTCCAGAACAGTTGCTCCAGTCACCTCCCTATCCCTTCTCTTACCCCCTTTACCCAGAGCAATTGGCTGTCCTGTGCTTACCCCCAGGCAGGAACAGCACAACTGTTCTTTAAAGAAATTGAACCATCTGTCTGGGAAAATCTGGGGCTCCTGGTGAAAGTTGTTGGAAAACCACAGAGGAAAACTCTCCATTCTTGCTTTAGAAGAACCTTCAGTTTGGTACACGCTAAGGTAAGTTTACTAAGTTTACTAAGGGACCTCGTCTGTCTTCATATATTGAGCTTCCAGGAAGCTATCCCCTTCAATGGAGACTACAGAGCTACTTATGTAAAAGGAACTCGTACAAGTAACCTTTATTAATTAGTCTATGCCTCCATGCTATGTATCACAGATAATCAAAAGTCACTGAGGAAAAAACCCATTACAAAAAAAAAAAAAAAAAAGAAGGAAAAGAGATTAAGACATAAAATTTCAGGAAAATCTACATTATGAAAAAGAATATTCCAAATGAACAAATAACACAACTGACTCCAAAGGTAACAAATAATTTAGGAAAGATCTTATAAAATTCTCAAAATATCCACAAGAGATTTAAGAATACATTACAGCCATGAAACAACATGAGAATATTATTAAGAAAAAAAAATCCAAAATAATTTATGATATTGGGAAATAAAAACTTGGTGGACAATTTAAGGTTAATATAGAGTCAGAAAAATAAAAGTTGAGGAAATTTCGCAGAACTTGGAGCCAAATAGGTGGAAAAAATGAGCCAAAATAGACAAACTGAATAAATGCATAAAATAAAATATTAAGCTATAAGAAAAATGAACAGGTCAAAATTATGAAAGTAATACTAGAAGAGTTTACTTTAAGAAAATTTCAGTGTCTCTAAACCCCACTTTCTTTCTCTGTAAGATGGAAGAAGTAATGCTTTACATACCATTTTATTGTTGAACATTGGATGCAATAATTATCTGTAATTTTCTATTGCAATGCCAGCTTAATAATGCTAGTTACAATATAATTTCTCTAAGTCTCATCTTTCTCTTTTATAAAAATGTACACAGTATTATCTCACAGTGTTGCTGTGAGAAGGAAATGATTCCCCCACATCCACTCTCTAAAACAACTGGCATAAACCAGATGCTTAAGAAATGGTATTCCTCTTCCTTTTCACTCTACTCCATCTCTAAGGCTCTAGTTTTTCTACCTCTTTCTAATAAAAGATTTGCATCTTGATGCACAGTGCAACAGCAAGCAGATCTGTTAACTGGTTGAATAAATCTCAATTGTTGCTGTAAACAAAAATTTACTCTAAGGAAATGAGACACACTGTGTCTCAAATACATTTTCTATTAGACAGAAATAACAAGAACTGCCCAATGAAGATAAGAATGTTCTGTGTATCAAGTCAGCTTTGCCTCTCCTGCCTGGGAAGAGAGCACCATAACCCTCGGAAGTGGAGAGAGAGTTGCTCCGTTAGCCTGGGCCACTAATTGATTTCTATAAACTTACTCTCTTCCTCCTCATCTACCTTCTCACCTTCCTACTTTAAAATCATGCAATTTAAAGAAAAAATCTACAACTTATTTATCCCTGCATTCCTTCCAGTTATTAGTATTGTGGTTGAGGTAACTGAATAAAATTATGAGTGAAAGGACAAACACAATGAAACATATTGGTTAAAGGAGAGAGTAAAAAGAACAAAAATATATTACTAGTATAATGCCACAGCCCGGCTGGCTGGGCAAAATAACCGGGGGGTGATGAACAACTTGTGTAGATTGATACAGCAGGAGTGGAAGCCATTTATTGTAGGACAACAGAGGTATTTATACATTCCACACAGCTTATCTTAATTAACATAAACTAGATACAGCAGTCAACCAATAAGGAATCTCCACACTTAATGGCTTGCTGGCATTACTTCACAAACCACTCCCTCTGGCATTTTGCCAGGTGCCATCTTGACTTGTTTACAGACTCTAACAGTATAAACCTCTAATTAAAAGCATAAGATTTAAGACCATATCAACAGGTATGATAGACAAGAAAACAGAAAAATGAATAGGAAAAAGTGCTGTTTGGTAAGCTAAAGAGAAATCTGGAGATACGTCCAAAACCAGATGTAAATGGAAGTATGATAAATATTATATGCCCATAAAGGAAAAGCTTTTGATTGGCTAGCCAAGATTTTCTCCTTAAAGATCACTGAAATGTACAAATATCATATACTGATATGACCAGTGTCCTTACACTCAATGAGTGGTTGAGGAAAGACATATGTATGCCAGGAGGAGAAAAGCATATTGGCTTTTTATGTACACCCTCATTGTATGTATGCTTGCCAGATGTGCTAATCTTAAAATAATTCACTTAATATTATAGTGATAGATTGATTATCACCAAAGGATGGTGATTTGTAGATTAAGTGTAGGAATAGTTTCTGTGGATTACATTAAACTTTATGAGGAAGAACTGTAAATTTTCAATATACAGCAGGTAGACTAAAAGAGGAAGTATAAAGGGAAACACCGAACAAAGCATAATGTAAAATGTATAAATAGGAGATAATAGAATAATAGATAAAATATGTATGACCCAGTATAAAATGGTATATATTTAGAAAAGTTTTGTAGCAATAATCATTGATGAAACTAGAATAGACTCAAAGACAAATGTAAGGGATATTTGTAAATTGACATTAGAAGAAAAAGCAAGATTGATCAAGCAGGTTTTCTAATAGTTTTTTTTTTCTTTTATTAAATTTATATATTTATTCTGATTTGTTATACATGACAGAAGAATGCATTACAATTCATATTACACATATAGAGCACAATTTTTCATGTCTCTGGTTGTACAGAGTCACACCATTCATGTCTTCATACATGTACGTAGGGTAAAGACATCCATCTCATTTCACCATCTTTTCTACCCCCATCCACTCTCCCTCCTCTCCCACCCCTTTGCCCTGTCAAGAGTTCATCTAATCCTCCCATGATCCCCCTCCCAACTCCACTATGAATCAACCTCTTTAAATCAGACAAAACATTCAGCATTTGGTTTTGGGGGACTGGCTTACTTCACTTAGCATTACATTTTCCAACTTCATATATTTACCTGCAAATGCTATGATCCTATTCTCTTTTAATGCTGAGTAATTTTCTATTGTGTATATATACCAGTTTCTTTAGATCTATTGAAGGGCATCTAGGTTGGTTCCATAATTTAACTATTGTGAATTGTCTTGCTATAAACATTGATGTGTCTGTGTTCTTGTAGTATGCTGTTTTTAAGTCCTTTGGGGCACAAACCCAGGAGTGGGATAGCTGGGTCAAATGGTGATTCCAATCCCAGTTTTCCAAGGATTCTCCAAACTGCTTTCCACATTGGCTGCATCAATTTGCAGTCCCACAAGCGATGTCTGGGTATTCCTTTTTCCCCACATCCTCACCAACACTTATTGTTGTGTGTATTCTTAATAGCTGCCATTCTGACTGGAGTGAGATGAAATCCTAGAATAGTTTTGATTTACATTTCTCTTATTGCTAGAGATATTGAACATTTTTTCATATGTTTGTTGATTGATTGCATATCATTTTCTGAGAAGTGTCTGTTCAATTCCTTGGCCCATTTATTGATTGGGTTATTTGGGGTTTTTTTTTTTTGGTTTGTGTTTGGTTTTTTTGGTGTTAAGATTTTTAAGTTCTTTATATATCCTGGAGATTAGTGCTCTATCTGATGTGCTTGTGGTAAAAATTTGTTCCCAAGCTATAGGCTCTCTATTCACCTCACTGATTGTTTCTTTTGCTGAGAAGATTTTTAGTTTGAATCCATCCCATTTATTGATTCTTGATTTTATTTCTTAGGCTTTAGGAGTCTTATTAAGGAAGTTGGGGCCTAATATGACATGATGGTAATTTGGGCCTAATTTTTCTTCCATTAGGTCCAGGATCTCTGGTTTAATTCCTAGGTCCTTGATCTACTTTGAGTTGAGTTTTGTGCATGGTGAGAGATAAGGGTTTAATTTCATTTTGCTGTATATGGAATTCCAGTTTTCCCAGACCATTTGTTGAAGAGGCTATCTTTTCTCTAATATGTGTTTTTGGTGCCTTTGTCTAATATGAGATAAATGTATTTTTGTGGGTTAGTCTCTGTGTCCTCTATTATATACTATTGGTCTACAAGTTTATTTTGGTGCCAATAGAGTGCCATTTTGTTACTATTTCTCTGTAGTATAGTTTAAGGTCTGGTATAGTGATGCTACCTGCTTCACTCTTGCTAAGGATTGCTTTAGTTATTCTGGGTCTCTTATTTTTCCAGATGAATTTCATGACTGATTTTTCTATTTCTATGGGGAATGTCATTGGGATTTTTATTGGAATTGCATTAAATCTGTATAGTGTTTCTGGTAATATGGTCAGTCATTTTAACAATATTAATTCTGCCTATCCAAGAACAAGGGAGATCTTTCAATTGTCTAAGGTCCTCTTTAATTTCTTTCTCTAGCATTCTGTAGTTTTCATTGCAGATGTCTTGTATTCTCTTTTGTTAAATTGAGTCCCAAGTTGTTTTTGTTTTTTTTTGTTTTTTTTTTTTTTTGAGGCTATTGTAAATGGAGTAGTTTTCCTAGTTTATCTTTCAGAGGTTTGTCACTGATGTACAGAAATGCTTTTGATTTATGGAAGTTGATTTTATATCCTACTACTTTGCTGAATTCATTTAGTGGTTCTAAAAGTTTTCTGGTGAAATTATTTTGTATCCCCTAGGAATAGAATCATGTTGTTGGCAAACATTGCTAATTTGAGTTCTTCTTTTCCTATCCATATTTTTAAAATTTCTTCCATCTAATTGCTCTGGCTAGAGTTTCAAGAACTATGTTAAACAGAAGCAGTGAAAGAGGGCATCCCTGTCCTGTTCCAGTTTTTAGAGGGAATGCTTTCAATTTTTCTCCATTTAGAATGATGTTGGCCTGGGGCTTAGCATAGATAACTTTTACAATGTTGAGATATGTTCCTATTATCCCTAGTTTTTCTAGTGTTTTTAACATGAAAGGGTGCTGTATTTTGTTGAATGCTTTTTCTGAATCTATTGAGATGATCATGTGATTTTTATCTTTATGTCTATTGATGTAATGAATTACGTTTGTTGATTTCCATATGTTGAAACAATCTTGCATCCCTGAGATGAACCCCATTTGATCATGGACCACTATCTTTTTGACATGTTTTTGTATTTAATTTTCCATAATTTTATTGAGAATTTTTGCATCTATTTTCATTATACATATTGGTCTGAAGTTTTCTTTCTTTGATGTGTCTTTTGTTTTGGAATCAGGGTGATATTGGCCTAAAAAATGAGTTTAGATGTGTTCTCTTTTTTTATTAAATGAAATACTATGAGGAGTATTGGTATTAGTTCTTCTTTAAAAGTCTTGTAGAACTCAGCTTTGTATCCACCTGGTCCTGGGTTGTTCTTGGTTTGTAAGCTTCTGATGGCATCTTCTACTTCATTGCTTGAAATTGATCTGTTAAACTTGTGTGTATCATCCTGATTCAGTTTGGGCAATTCATATGACTTTAGAAATTTGTCAATGCCTTTGATATTTTCTATTTTTTTTTTTTGGAGTACAAATTTTCAAAATAATTTCTAATTATCTTTTGTATTTCTGTAGTGTCTTTTGTGATATTTCCTTTTCATCATGGTTGTTAGTAATTTGAGTTTTCTCTCTCCTTCTTTTTGTTATCATGGCTAAGGGTTTATCAATTTTATTTACTTTTTCAAAGAACCAAAATTTTTTGTCAATTTTTTCAGTTGTTTCTTTTCTTTCAATTTCATTGATTTCAGCTCTGCTTTTAATTTGTATGCCCAGTCATTTTTGTTTATTTTTGGTATTCAAATTTCACTTGGTTTCTCCTTTGGTTGGTTTTTCCCTTACCTTCCTTTGCTGATTTTCATTGTTGCTTTTATTTCCTCTCATAAAATATTTCGCCTAGGATGTTCTGTAGTGCAGTTTTTTCTAGTTGTAAATTCGTTTAACTTTTGTTTATCTTGAAAGGTTTGTATTTCATCATCAAATCTTAAGCTTAATTTTGCTGAATATTAGATTCTACTTTGGCACCAATTTTCTTTCAGAGCTTGATATAATAAGTTGTTCCAGGATCTTCTAGCTTTCAGGATCAGAGTTGCAAAATCTGCAGATATCCTAATTGGTTTCCCCCATATGTAATCTGAATCCTTTCTCTATGGCTTCTAATTTCTCTCCTTATTCTGTATGCTAGGCATTTTCATTATAATGTGGCTTGGTGTGGATCTGCTGTGGTATCCTAAATTTGGTGTCCTGTAAAGCCTCTTGTATTTGATATTTCAATTCATTCTTCATGTTTGGAAATTTTTCTGATATTATTTTATTGAATAGATTGTTCATTCCTTTGATTTGTAACTCTATGCCTTCCTCTATCCCAATAATTCTTAAGTTTGGTCTTTTTATGTCATCCCATAATTCTTGAATGTTCTGCTCATGGTTTCTTACCATCTTCACAGCGTGGTCAATATTATTTCCAAGATTAAATATTTTGTCTTCATTGTCTGAGGTCCTGTCTTCCAAGTGATCTAATCTGTTGGTGGTGCTATATCAAAATGATCTTTAGCTGCCTGTATTTGCTCTCTTATATCATCCTTTAATTCACAGAATATTTTAATTATATACATCCTGAACTTCTTTTCTGTCATTTCTTCTGTTGTGCTGGCCATGGATTCTAATAATGTAGCATCTTGGTTTGTTTAGGGCACTTTCTCCCCTTGTTTTCTCATGTTTTTTGTGTGTCTTCCCTTCTAGCACTACAGATCTGAGGCATTTCAGTTTTTGCCTATAAGCTTAGAGTGTCCCTGCAGGGTTCTAATACCTCTCCTTTAAGGGGGAGAACAATATTAACAGATCCCAATACAAACAATATGCAAACTTAAACCAAATAGCTGCTATTAAGACGTTTACGGTTTTGTCACAATATATAGAAATGGTGAGTTCAGTTATTATCTACAATATAAACAGTAGGTTTACAAAAGGGTCTACAGTTTCTGATGGTGGACAAAGATAGAACCTGGGATAAAGTGTCGGATGAGATGTTAAAGAGGTAGGAGGTGAGGATATAGAGTTATTAGATCTTAGGAAGTGTGAAAAAGGAATCTAAAGAAGTTGGCTAGTAGCAGAAGAAAGAGAAAGTGATTTTGTGGAGACAAGTAGGTGGGAAGACAATAGAGAGAGGACAAAAACCAAACAAACAGAAATATTAAGAAAATTTAAAAATGTAAACATAGGAGATAAAAGAATATACAACACAACTATAATATACTGTTCATACATCCCAGTCCTGAGTAGCCTAATTCATGAAAAGTACTTGGTTTCACAAGTTGGGGATGTGAGTGTGGGAGAAGAGAGTGAAAAGAGAAAAAAAATTTCAAAGGAAGATACAAGGATTGTTTTTTTTTGGAAATCAGAATCTTTCCTGCTTCCCTTCTCACCCAATAGGTGGGGTTGTTTGCTGGAATCTTCACCTTCAGGAATGTGAAGGTTATTAGGGTGGGAGGGTTGGTCTTGGGGGCAGAGCTCTTGGAGATAGGGCATAGCACTTGCCAGTCCCCATTTGGAGACTGCACCCCAAGGATCTCCTTTGGGGCCCACTCATGTGATGTGGGCACCTGATCTTATCTACTTATATCACCTGTAGACCTCACAATTTTTGGTCTCTAATTTAGTCTCTAAACTGTATCTCACTCACTCCCTTCCTTTCTATTTCCTAATCAGGAACCCCTCTCTCTCGGGAGGTCTTGTGGGCTGCTTTTTGGAGGCTGTGTACCTTTGCAGAGAGCTGTTTTGTTTTGGGTAGTTCAGGACCAGGTTTTGTGAGCTACAGACTGGCACATAGCTGCAAGCACTGTGCCAGGCTAGCAGCTGCAAGGGACAGGGGAGAGTTGGGGACTACAGATATCTTGATATTGCATCTAACCCCCAGCCAGTGTCCCAAGCTGGGAGTTGCCCCAACTAAACATGGCAACAAAGGTGTCCCAAGATAGAAACAACTGCTTTCGGCAATTGGGGGTCAGGTCAGATGGGGCCAGGCAGTGGGTGGTGTGGGTGGCATTGGGTGGTGTGTTCAGAGATGCAGCTCTGTGGTGTGCAGTGTTGTGGCTGGCAGCTATCTCCAGACACTGTGCAGTGTCCCTAGGTGCAGGCTACCACATGTAAGGGATTATCACAGTTGCTGCAGTGTTCCACGATGAAGGCAACCAGGGGAGCCCCACTTTGGTAGATGGGGGTCCACACAGGAGTGGTGGCCATAAGTCTTGTGTGTGGGCAAGTGGCCAGGAAACCCTGCACTGATGTTGAGGCCTAGAGACCTTCAGGGGCACAGCAGTAGTGATTTCTCCATGACAGCAGCTGTCCAGAGTCCTCTAATAACTCATCAAGAAATAATATTCCCACTACTTGAATCCCAAGTCATGAAGTGACATAGAATGTAGCCTCCCTCTAGCCCACCATCTTGCATCCCTTAGTTTTTTCTTTCATTAATTACATATGGCCGGGCTGGGGATGTGGCTCAAGCGGTAGCGCGCTCGCCTGGCATGCGTGCAGCCCGGGTTCGATCCTCAGCACCACATACAAACAGGAATGTTGTGTCTGCCAAAAACTAAAAAATAAATATTAAAAATCCTCTCTGTCTGTCTCTCTCTCTCACCTCTCTCTTAAAAAAAAAAAAAATTACATATGGCCTCCATTTCTCTCTCTCTCTTTTTTTTTTTTTACTTCCGTATCTTTTGATGACTAGTCAAAAGAACATTTTCTACTTCAAAAGATTTTTGCAAATTAAAAAATTGAAAGAAAATGAAAACCATGGCGAACATGATAGAATAGTAGGCAGAATTGGCAACCAATGAATGAAAGGAGTAAAAGAAATATTGAGAGGCAACAGAGAATAAAATTAAAACACCATTTTCTTATTTGATAAGCTTCTAGTAAAAACCAAATAAAATTTAAAGACAAGAGCTCGCATTTTAGAGACAGGAAGTGCATGTGAACGGACATATTAACAGAGCACCCAATGTACTAAGCAATGAAGCTATGTTCCCTTTAGGAAAAAGGAAGGAGGAGGCAAAGACCATGATTAGAAACCGATCTTTAAGATAGAGAAAACTTGAGTATATAGGCAAAGATACATTCTAAAAAACAGTGAGACAAAATTTTAAAAAGGGAAATTTTGAAACTATGGAGCTTTAAGTGGTGTTGCTGATTTTATTTAATAATACAATTTGTTGGATAGCATTCCAATCAGAGAGGCTGAAGTTCAGCAAGAGTACTATTAGGAAACCACAACATAAAAGGATCTGAAGGTTTTTAAATCAGGTTTTATTGTACTCAAATGGACAGGGGGGTCAAAAGAGGAAATATATGAATACATTAATCTTTCAATTTTAAAAACAAGAATAATACTTAAAAGAGAACTTTTTTTCTGTACTGAACATATGCAAACTTTTTGGTTTGGTCATTTTCCCTTAAACAGTACAACTCTGTACAAAGCATTTGTATCATAGTAAGCATTATGAGGAATATAGAGACAATGTAAAGCACAAAGGAGGGTATCCATATGCTATATGCAAATACTACATTATTTTACATGGGGAATTTAAACATCCATGGATTTTAGTACCCCTGGGGATCCTAGAACCAATTCACCCATGAGTACTGAAGGATAAAGACATATGTAAAGTATGTATATATAATATATCCATATTCTTTAATTTTTATATATGAGGCATTGATGCAGGTGATACTTAAACAATCCATAGACAACTAGAAATCCATAGACAACACAGAAATTCTCTAGACAAAGTCCAACCCAAACTTACTTTTTTCTTTCTGAATATCAAAGAAATTTATAGAGCTTGTTGTGATTGGCAGTTTTTGTTTGTTAATATCTTTGCCCATAATTCCTAACAGCAATATTGCCAGACATAGTCTTCTCCCTACATCATTAAAAATAGATTGTAGTAAACACTTACCTTTAGAGTCAAAACTCATTATCTGTATGTGCAGTTTTCAACAAATATTTTGTCACAACACTCTATTTCCTTTCTTCCTTTTGACCTGCGATATAATAACACATGCAAAGCCTTCAGGGAGACAAAGAATTTATTTCTAACCCAGAAAAATTACTGGTGACTAAATCAGTGACAAAAGATAATGATGTCTCAGACTCCAAATCAACTCCATAACCTTCTGACTTAAGGCCTTGAGGCAATCCAACAACCCCATGGAGCATTCAATGAGGCAAGCAAGTACAAAGCTGGCCCCGAATCCATTCAAAGAACAAGCCATGGACCCTGATGCTCTTGCTGGAAGCATGACCTATATTTCAATCTCTGACAACCTTGTAAAGCAGCTGCCAAGTGTGACTGCAGATATGAGATAGATTGCTCAGGGACACAGAAACAGAACAGGAATAAGGGAACTGTGCCCCTGAGAAATAGGAAGAGAGCTGGCTGGTCAAAGTGTATATTCACGTGAATGTCTTTAGTAGGTATGCTCTTGAGCAGAAAGGAGAAAGGGTGTACTCAAATGAAAAGCATTAGCTAAAAAGATGCCTCTGGTCCCAGGTAATTCTTCTTCATTAAGACTTTGAAGGCTCTGCTGGGGCAGGTAACATATTAAACTATTATCAGTCATTAGCAACTTACTGTAAAGAAGCTTAGAAAACAGTTTCCCAGAGTCTGATAGACTGTAGAGAGTATTAGATGTGGCCAGGGAAGAGAAGATCAAGGGGATTATCAAAGGGAGAAGAAACTGTGAAATATGGGTAATGGAAAAAGATCCCTCCAAATTCACAATTTTACTTAAACTATGTTCCTTCTTTTACTTAAACAACTGTGTTCCACACTTAAGACTATTAATTACATGACTGAGGAGGTAGCAGAGACCTGCTGAGTCATCTCTCTCCTTTTTCTGCAGAAATGAGAAATCTCTGGAAATCTCTCCTCCCTCCCCCTTTTCTTCTTTTCCTTTAGGATCTGCTTTGGCTTTTTACATGGGGGATAATTTGAAGTGTAAGGTATTTGTTGTCAATGACCCTGTTAAATGTTTCTTGTATATCTCAAGTGGCAGGGGTTAGGACAATATTAGGGACCCTGCAGATGCTTAAAAAAATACCTGACTGACATATTGATTGACTGATGAGCTCATTTCAGTCCTGACAGAACAACTTTCTCAGGGTCAAAAGACCACCACCTAGTGTTGGCTTTTCACTAACTAGTTTAGGTGATCTCAGGCTAATCATTTAATACTAGAACATAATTTTTTGAAAAGCATGAATGCAATGCCTCCTAGACCTTTGACTTACAAAGTACTACTTCCTAGACTTGGTTTAAAGATCATGTAAGATACTGAAAATAAAGAAGGTTTTAAAAAAATAATCATAGGCTGGGGATATAGCTCAGTTGGTAGAATGCTTGCCTGGCATACACAAGGTCCTGGGTTCAATCTCCAGCACCACACACGCACACACACACACACACACACACACAAAATAGTCATGATATGAATGTTAGGCTGCACTATCATGAATGTCACAAATGAGTAAGTAATCAGTATGAACATTTAGTAAGGCATGCTCATTTGTCCATTTAATAAATCATTTTAAAATCTCTTTTTTTGGGGGGTGGGGGGTACTGGGAATTGAACTCAGGGACACTCGACCATTGAGCCACATACCCAGCCAAATTTTGTATCTTATGTAGAGACAGGGACTCACTGAGTTGCTTAGTACCTCGCCATTGCTGAGGCTGGCTTTAACCTCATTATCCTTCTGTCTCATCTCCCCGAGCCACTGGGATTACAGGGCACCACTGTGCCTGTTTATAAATCTCTTAATACACAAAAGACTCAAGAGTAGTCTTGCTAAAGAGGGGAAAATTGCACATATTTTCAAACTTTGGATTGTTAAGAGTAAGGATAATAACATACTTTCTTCTCCAACATCTACTTACAGAATGCAAATTATAGCTTAGTTTTTATTTAATTATTTCTTATACTTTTCAGATGAGAAAGGGTCAAGAACATGAAAGAAACTAGGTATGATACAGATGTGTTGATTTTATTGATTCTAGAAAATATCCCCATCTTATGCAAACAACCCATGGAGTTTTCCATTGGTAATAGATAACTGATAGAGTGCCAATCCTTGTAGTTATGAAAATACCTATAGTGTATTTTACCAACAGCACAAAAAGAAAACAACATTTTAAAGGAATATACCTGCCAGGGTCCTTAGAATAAGTGTTGAAAACAATCTCTGGTTGATTTAAGCATAAAGAAATTTCTTGGAAAGATGCTGGTGGACTGGGGAGCATGCAATCATAGTAGGAAGTCTCCAGAAGTACAAGTTAGAAGGGACAATGAGGCTGGGGGCAGCTAAGACTAGAGACAAACTATGCCATAAAACTGGAACCATATAGACACAACTGTCACTGCCACTGGGCATAGAATCTGCTTTGGCTTTTTACATGGGGGATAATTTGAAGTGTAAGGTATTTGTTGTCAATGACCCTGTTAAATGTTTCTTGTGTATCTCAAGTGGCAGGGGTTGGGACAATATTAGGGAGCCTGCAGATGCTTAAAAAAAGAGGGTCACCATGCCCTGTGACCCTCTCTGGCTCCACATCATAAACACCACTTCTGAGGATGATTCCATTGCCACTTTTAGAACTGAATGTTACTGCTGTCATCCCCTCCAAAACAGATTCTCAACTACTTCTGCTGAAGAATCCTGTCACTAATTCCTGTTGCAAAAGCTTAAGTAGAAGCATCTTATTGGCTCTGTCCATGTTACATGCTTGAGAAGCTACAAGAGAAGCTGGGAAAATGAGGATTGACAATTTCAGCTGATGTAGCAGGGAAGTGAACAAATAACTCTAACCAAAAACTAGAAAATATGAGGCCATTAGAGAAGTTCAAAGGATGAGGGAAATCCAGAAGGGAAGGATTTCATGTCAAAACAAGGATCTAGTAGACTTAACAGAAGATCTGTTATTTGAGCTGGAGAGGAAGGATTTCAACAGGTAGAGGTGAAAGGTGACAGCATCCCAGTGCTGCAGAGTGGAACAGGGGCATGAACCACAGAAGAAAAGACGTGCATTTGGTTTTATGCTTCTATTCTGTGCTACTATTCTATCTCTGTCATTTTAAAGAAATATGGGAAGTACAGCCTTAGAAAATGAATCCTGAGATGTCCAGGGTCTTTTGGTGCCAATCTATTTCAAGCAGTATTTATCATATTTCTTATTCTGACATTGAAAAGGGAGTCACTTTAGTTAATGTGTCTGGATGCCTCTTCTTGGGCCTATTCATTCAGGGATGAAGTATGAGCACCTTTCACATATAGATATCCTACTGTAAATCATTTCATATGATAATGCATTTAGCTACATATCACATCACTTGGAACTGACATTAACCCTTTCCTGTCTATTCTGTCTACCTGATGAGACTGAGAATTATTTAAGGGCTAAGCAACAAGTTATACAGATGTTTAAAATTCCCAAACCCTCTTTGTCCTCTAGAACCTTGATAATCCAATTCCTGAAAAAAATTACACAGCAATGTAATTCTCCCTTAAGTGTGGTATTAAGGTCATATATCAACTTATATTTCTTTTATTTTCTGGTAGGATCAAGGAGAAGATTATAAGGTCATGAGAAAGCTATTTGGTTTTAATGTGCCTCAGTTTTATCATATGTAATATGGACAAAGTAATGCTATCTACCACAGAAAACAACTATGGAAGTCAAATAACATGCTAACAGATTAATTCAGTGCATAGAATAGAAAAGAAAAGTTCAATAAATATTTGTGCTTATTATTATTATTCATGCCATAGTAAGAAGCAGAATGGCTGTGATCATCAAGACTTTTCCCATCATAACTGTAATTATTTGGTAGCCTTAAATAAAAGAGTTCAAAGTAAATAGAAGCTAAACTTGGGCCCAGGCTTGAGAGCAAAATTCTGAAAGATTCTAGAGAGCTTCTTTATTAGGGGTTCAGACTTCAGCATGCATGGGACTCTTTTGGTCATTATATTATTGTTGTTGTTATTCTTACTACTACTACTAATATTACTACTACTACTACTACTACTACTACTATTACTACTACTACTATTTTGCAGTGCTGGGAATCAACCCAGGGCCTCACACATGTTATGCAAGCACTCTACAACTGAACTACACCTCCAGCCTTACTTTGGTCATTGTTGAGGGTTGTGACTGTGACAGAGGAAAAACAAAGAAGTAACTTTGCTAGACATAGGCTACAATGAAGTATTTCTTCACATATTAACAGCTTCTTTATGTAAGTCTACAACATTAAAACAGTGTTGAAGAACTTTGTAATAAACTAGCACTCATGGTGATGGTTTCCAGAAAAGCCAGATACAGAAATGTGTTAAGGAAGAGCACCTGAGTCCTACAGAGTTCCCTGACCACCACTGTATGGGAAATGATGTGTCTCTCCTAAACTTAGCTACTCTATCGGAGAAAGGATGGTGGGCACTGTTACCTGCACCACTTCTCTGTCCTTCCCATATTGATTTCAGGGTCCAATCTTCTCTTCACGGTTGCCCTGGAAACGGTGCTTGCAGAAATATGTCTGACAAATCCCTTTTCCACTAGGGTTAGAGTAATATCTTATGCCCTTAGCAAAGACTGGTGGAGTAAATGTGTGACCAAACAAAACAAAACAAAGAAAGAACGATGATTGCTCATTGAAATATAAAATGCTCATTTCACAGTTTCACATGAATAAGCATTTAAGCATATGTGAGATGTCAGGTTTGCCTGCAGGTAAAACAGAAGCAGGTGATGCTCGCCGCGCAGTTCTGCCCTTCTTTCCCCTATGCTCTTTTATGTCTCAAAGTTGAAAGGTTTTGCTCTTTTCTCTGGTAAGATATTAATTCTTTACAGTTCTAGGTAGGCAGATGTCAAAGACAGTGCATCAGGGTGGATTTTGCATTCTATAAAAGGGCAATTTAAATGGTACCGTTTTCAAGAGGTTTTCTCACTTGGTAGAAGATGAACAACTAATCTGGGCACTGGAGACAAAGTTCTTCAACAAAGTTTCAATGTTGTAGACTTATATAACCTCACTGAGTGAGATTACTATGAAGTCTCTATGGATATCATTGGGGCTTTACTTTCGTGCACCTTTGTACCAGCTAGGTTATTGTCATCTGCAAGGCATATATCAATTAAAATAGTTGGAATGATAAGCAGATGTATTTTCTCATGTGAACATTCAATCAGGGTTGAACTGATGGTAGAGCTACCTGCCGAAATATGCCTTCTGGGAACAGGTTGATTTCAACCCTGCTCCCTCTGTTTTTCAGTCTTTGATTTCTATTTTTATCCTGAGGCAGATAACAAGACCAATGGCAGGAATGTGATATCGTGTAGTGATGATGTCTCGAGGAAGAAGAAAGACATCTTGTGCCTAAATCGAAGAAACTCCCCACATGCTTTGTTCCTCTTCTCTTCTCTTCTCTCTCTCACTGACCAAAATGTGCTCACAGTGTCACTGTCTCATCCCTGAGTGTCAGCAACCAGTAAGACAATGGTATAACGGATTCGACTTGCTTCTATACCAGTGGTGGTGTCAGATTTTCTGAAAAACGAGACTTTAGAGGAGTCATATACTTGGGGGAAAAAAGATCAGAATTCTTTTTAGGAAGGAAAGAGAGTGGAAAGTAATCTATAGGAAACCAAGGGTGTTTCTAGACACTTTAAAAATAATCTTCTTATTTAAAAGTCAATAATGATATTTAAAAATAAAATAAAGATCAGTAGGGAAAAAAAATCTTGGATAGAATTATTATTTCCAAGGGTGAGAAGTTAAGCTTTTACAGTAGTACAGAGAGGGAGGTGACTGGGGGGGGGGGGGGTGATAGGAGTGGCTATCTAGACTAGGAAAGTGGCCTAAGTAAGAGAACAAAAATGAGAAATCGGTCTGCATGTGACCAGACCATCCTGCTGAGTCAGGTGTGACATGTAGCACTGTTTCCTTCCACTGGATCCTTGCTCTGTCCTGTGCAGCACCCTGTGAAGTGTTGCAGGGTTTTAGCTAGAATTCATGGTACTAGGCAAGGTAACACATTTCTGCAGCTCAAGGCAGTATAAAGTTTCACTGGCTGGAAAGTAAGGTGTTGCAGTTCTGCAATCGGGTTCTTCTCAATGTTTTCATTTCTGGAAATAGTTTTTCATTCAAAATTCTAACCCTTTAAATTTTTTTTTTTAGTTGTGGCAAACATGAAATAAGTTAATATTTTTCCCTGTAGCAAGTCAGATGTTTTTCAACTAGACAAAATAAACACTATAGGCAGGTACTTGAAAGAAAAAGGAAATTCAAATGAATTACACTTTTAAACAGTCTTAATCCTATTTGGTCAGGAGCAAAGTTTTCTAAAAACTAAGGTGCTGGCTCCTGATGACTTTCACCAAATTGCTATAGAACAATCTACGGTCCCTGACATATCCTATAAGTAGGGTCCAAGAAAGATTAAGTCTTTGTGGAGATGTTATCTAGGAACTTTTAAAAAACCTGCTATGAATGTACTTTCCTCTAGTCAATATTTTCTTAGGAACCAAAGAAAAAGTACTAACCAGAGAAGTGTAAGAGGAAGGACTCAGTAAACTCTAGGGAATTAAGGCCTGAACGCTTAAGTAAAATTTAGCTTGGCTGACCGGAAAAGGAAGAGAGACAATAGAGAGAATAGAAGTGAACTCAGCAGAAAGAGAAGAAGTTTTTAGGGAAATGATTTAGGGAGAAAAGGAATTATAAGAAATGTAGAATTCAGTTTGCTTTCTCAGATATATCTTTGGTTATTTGTAAATTTTTTTGTTTGTTTTTGTTTTGCTTGCAGTACTGGGGGTTGGACCCAGAGCCTCATGCTTGCCAGGCAAGTGTTATACCACTGAGTTACACGCCAGCCCTTCTCAAACACATTTCATTCAAGATGTTCTGCTTTCAGGGAGAACAGTAGAGAAAGGCAGATGGTGGGGGGCATGGTGGGGGGAGTAATGGTATTAAGGGGAAAAACAGCAGAATGAACTGAATCCAATTCTCATACTAAATGGCTACAGAAGAACAATTCAAATGAGCAAATATGAGACCTATGCTATTTTATACAAGATAAGGAGTGACTTAGATTTATTATTAATGTTTACACAAGGCAAAATGTTCTATAAGGAGAGGATAAAAGAATTCTATCTGTGGTATCTAAATTCTTCAGGGAGAAGATAATATATGAACCAAACTTCGAAAACAGGTAGGCCATTGATAGTTGGATAGTTAACTCTGTGGAAATACAGCACCCCAAACAACAGGGTAGGTGTTTTCGGAAACCTAAGTATCCTATTTTGGCTCTGCATTAGAGTATCAGACTAGGGGTGGGCGTTCACATGAGGAGGATTCTAATTGTAAGGTGGGATGGGATGAAATGGCAAAGAGCCATGCAAACAGCTTTATTCCACGAACAATCACTAAAGGTTTTTAAGCAGGAATATATTAAGATTCAGACACGATTGGTAATACAATTCTGAAGCCAATGTGGAAGACAAAAGACAAAAATTAAGAAACTGTTGAAATACTCCTTGTTCCTAGTAAGGAGAACAAGAACAGGAGCTGAGCTTGTAGAAACCGAAGTAAAAGATGTGAAAGAGGTAATACGAGTAGGAAAAAACTTCCAAATTGTTGGTTTTTCTCGTCATCCTCGTTGTGCCTGGGCAAGACACAGCTCTGCCTTTTTAATCTCCGTGCCTCCGCCACTGCTTGGGGTGGTGACAGACTCACATCCCTTTATTAGCTTTGACTCAGAAGCTCAGGGAGTTTCCTGTCTTCCTCAAGAGGGACCTGTGGTGTTTTGTTCCAGCAGTGAGGACTCCTGCCAAACCAGACTTGCCTAATTCAGGGAGTAGACAAGATCCACGAGCATTTTCATGGTTGTGCTTTTCTTATTTGTGAAGGATCCCCTGAAGCTATAATTGGGTAATAATGAATCTGAGGATCGCATTGAACATTGAACTTAGCATCTTGCCACATTATCTCATTTGGTTCAAAGCCTTGAAGACACCACTGGTATTTCCCCCATTTGTAATCACCGGAAATTAAAGATATTTGGAACGGAAAAGACCCAAGGTACCAGGTCATGTAAAAATAACCACTATGTAGGAGTTATTAGCAAGAAGGGTTTCAACCTTTTAAGTACACATTTTGGCCTCCCCTTTTTTATTTCTTTCTTGTTTGGTTTTCTTCCCCTACCAATGGTAATGGATCTCTTATAGATGGTTTACAACTCTGGAAATCATACATTTTATAGCAATTACATTCACACAAGCTTGAAAATCTAACAAATCTTATTTGTGTCAGTTTAGGTTCATTCAGTCCTCTTTTTATGGATATTTTTTAGTGGTTCTTGTTAGTTATACATAACAGTAGAATCCATTTTTACATAATTATACAAGCGTGGAATATATCTTGTTCTAATTCAGACCCCAGGACTTCTCCTTCTTTTTCCCTTCCCCCATCCTCTGCTCCTTTCTCTCTATTGATCTTTTTGCCATTTATGCATAGTTATTTTTTTGTGGATATACAAAATGGTCTTTTTATAAATTATGTAGTCATCCACCTTAACATTTCAATGTTTTAATTATTTTGAAAACTACTGAATTAAAAAGATTTTGGGGAAAAAGTCCATGACTGCCTTGAGTTATACTTTTCTCTACATTCACTCATCTATTGTTGAAACTTGGTGGAAATGAAGTCATCAAGCAGCAGACAATATTCCAAAAAGAAAAAGGAGGACTTAGTTAGAAAGATAAACTAGATAAAATGTTGCTAAATAATGAGGAATGGGTTCTGTAAACACTTAGGTATTCACATTAATGCTGTGGATGAAGAAATAATTCCCACATTTAACATTTATTCTTTCAAATCTCATGCCAGATTTTAATGATTTTTTTAAGAAAATAATGTTCATTTCTTATAATGCACTCAGGTTTTATATAGAAGTTTTCCTTGGTGTGGAGTATATTGATTCAAGAATTTTAACTTTGAAGTTTTTTTACTTAAGTAAGTACAGATACCTCTAAATCCAAGTACAAATACTTGATTTGAATAGATGGAAAATAAATATAACAGTAGTTTGAAGGCTATTTTGTAAAGCAAAGGTCTCCTCTGATCTCAAGCCACCCTGTGGAAGTCATTGGGTTTCATTGTAACCTGTTTTGTGGAGCCCAATCAATTGTTCAGGATGACTTAGGACATTGCGAGATACATGATTCCCCTGATCACATAAATGACTCCTTTCTTGTGAGCTTGGTTTCCATCTAAATTCAAATTTTTGCAAATCTATGGGAGAAATAAGAAGTTGCATGACAAGAACTGATATAACAAGAAGTAGATGAATTTGCAACACATTTTCTAAAGAAAAAAATAAAATGTAAAGGTTAGACTCGGCAGGATATTTTCCTAACTATCAACTAAGGACCAAGACTTAAATAAGTAGTACAAGTACATAATAATACCTCAGAAAAAAATCTAATACAAAGGTTGGGGGTGGCAATAATTAGCACTAGAGAGAAGCATTTAAAAAAAAAAGTCTACTGTGGAACTAAAGTTGTGGCTCAATGGTAGAGTGCTTGCCTAGCATGTTTGAGGCATTGGGTTCAATTCTCAACACTGCATATAAATAAATTAATTAAACAAAGGTCTATTGACATCTAAAAAGATATTTTTAAAAAATCTAGTGTGAAGGAAAATGAAATAACAAAATTGAGGAGATCTTGGTTTATCATCATAGAAATATTCTATCTGGATTTAAATTAAACATATATCCATCCCATTTCTGTTTAATTCTCTGTGTTGTCTAATTGTCCTCCTTCAGTCAATTAGACTCCAGCATCTAAAGTTCTGCCCTGTCTGTAGGGAAATCTCATCATCCCCTCCATAGCAGAACAGTCATAGTCTCCACAGTTTGGTGGTGAGTCATGATGTTTGTATTTGTGTGCACACGTGTATACATGTGCACATGCACATACACATGCACAATCATGATGGATTAGGGAAACTGAAATCTAGAAAGTCTACTGGAATTGTGTTAATTATTTGGACACAAAGCCAAAGCCATCAAAGTCATTGTTTTCCATAGTTCATTAATTATCAAGAGAAGACATATAAGTAGAGGCAACAATTTTCTCAATAGGACCCCTAAAGCTCAAGAAATAATGCCAAGAGTTAATAAATGGGACACTTTTAAAAAGTTTATGTACAGCAAAGGAAACAATTAGGAATGTAAAGAAACAACCTGCAGAGAGGGAGAAAATCTTGGCTAACTACTCTCTGACCCAGGATTAATATCTAGAACATACAAAGAACTCAAGAAACTTAACACCAAAAACCCAATTAATAAATGGGAAAATGAATTAATCAGACATTTCTCAAAAGAGGAGATACAAATGGCCAACAAATATATGAAAAATGTTCAACATAATTAGCAAATAGGAAAAAGCAAATCAAAACTACATTGAGATTTCATCTCATACCAGTCAGTGGAAGTCCTCAAGAATTAAATATTAATAAATATTGGAGAAGATACAGAGAAAAAATACACTTATACACTGTTAGTGGGATTGTAATTTAGTACATTCACTCTGGAAATCAGTATGGAAATTCCTTAAAAGACTAGGCATGGAATCACCCTATGACCCAGCTATACCACTCTTCAGTATTTATCCTGAATAATTAAAGTCATCATACTACAGTGATACATGCATACCCATGTTTATAGCAACACAAATTCATAAGAGCCAAACTATGGAACTAGTCTAGGTGTCCACCAACAGATGAATAGATAAAGATATGGCATATATACACAATGGAGTTTGTTCAGCCACAAAGAAAAAATGAAATTATGTCATTTGCAGGAAAATAAATGAGACTTGAGATCATTATGTTAAAATAAATAAGACAAACTCAGGTCAAGGGTAGTATGGTTTCTCTCATATGGGGAAGCTACAAAGAAAAAAGAAAAAGAAGACTAAAGACCTGCTGATTTCACAAAAATTGAAGGGAGATCAGTAGAGGAAAGGAATGGGCAGGAATGTTGGTAGTGACATTGGCCAAATCATATTGTTATATTATGTGCATGTACCAATATGTAACAACACATTCCATCATTATATACAGCTATAATGCACCAAGAAAAATGTGGAAAGAGAAAAAAGATGAGGGGCCAAGCACAGTGGTACATACCTGCAATTTGAGCAGCTTGGGAGGCTAAGGAAGGAAGATTGCAAGTTCAAAGCCAGCCTTAGCAACTTAACAAGGCCCCAAACAACTTAGTGAGGCCCTGTCCCCGCCAACACACACACACACACACACACACACACACACACACACACAGAGAGAGAGAGAGAGAGAGAGAGAGAGAGAGAGAGAGAGATGAATAAAGATATGGCATATATACACAATGGAGTTTGTTTGTGTATACACACACACACACACATACACACACACACACACACACACACATTTAAAAAGGGCTGGGAATATGGCTGAGTGTTTAAGCGCCCCTGGGTTTAATCCCAGTAGGAAGGAAGGAAGGAAGGAAGGAAGGAAGGAAGGAAGGAAGGAAGGAGGGAGGGAAGGAGGGAGGGAAGGAGGGAAGGAGGGAGGGAAAGAAGGAAGGAAGAAAAGAAAGGAGGAAGAATTATGAGGGAGAGGAAGAAAGGGAGGAAAATGGGCATACTAGGGACTGAAATGGGGTAAAATAGTAGTAAAATGTATGATTTTGTCAAAATGAACCCAGCTATTATGTACAACTATAATGCACCAATAAAAAAAAAAAACAAGAATTGTGAGTATTCTTGAGCCAAAAACTGCTGAAATTTTCAAATGTTTGTGCCTTGAAGAAAGCATTTTAGGAAAGCCATTTTATTTCTCTTCATCTATTCTTTTGTCTTTCAAGTAACAATCAGCATTGGAATAATAACAAAGATATTTATATCTAGACATTTATCTTCCAGAAGTCTGTACAACTTCAATGATATAAAAGAAATTTTATTAAAATAATAGTTTCTTTAAATGTGAATACCATATATTTTGAGAATTGTATTGCAGGGTAAATGTAGACTTCCCCAAGATTTATATAATTAATGGCATTACTATTGTGATTTGTCTTATATCATCTAACTAGAACCAAGAAAAGGAGGCTCATGAATCAGTCTGTCCTAATATTAGTACCTATAAATCAAAAGAACACAAAGTGTCCAAAAACTGGTATGATCTGCAGACTACTTGAGATCCTAGTAATGTTCCATTGAAGAAAAATGAGCAAGGATTTGGAATTAGCTTGCATAATTTTGCCTTCATCTTTCCAGTAAGGATTAACATAAGTAGTCTTATGTTTGAATTAAGTCTATAGAGTGTTTTATTTGAGATAACAAGGTTTCTGTGCTTGAAGGTGATGAAGTGCCACATAGGTGGTGTACTTACTCCCTGCCAAACACTAGAAATTAACCCTGCACCTGTTTTAGGAGAGGGTTTTGTAGCATGCAGAGATAAAGTATTTTCTCAACCCAAGAATATCTTTACTTTTTACTTTCCTTGGGTCAGATCTTTGGAGAATTGACATGTTAATCTCTGAGAAATATTTTCAAGTATTTTCTTTTGTTCTGTGATTACAATATAAAAAAAAGGGGAGAGCAGGTATGACTCCAACCTGTCCATTGTTTTAAAATTATTTTTATTGTAGATGAATAAAATATTTTATTTTTATGTGGTGCTGAGTATTGAACCCAGTGCCTCACGCATGCTAGGCAAGTACTCTACCACTAAGCCACAACCCCAGCCCCCAGTTCATTCTTATGGCAAAGCCTTCTTATTTGCTGTGTAGAGTGAAGAAAGGCATGTTCAAGTAAATTAGCATTTATATATTATATATAATATAATATACATGCCTTCCAGATAAGAATAAAGTTCTTATATCTGTATTCACTAGATGAGCTTTTATCTTAAACTTTAATAGAGAATCAGCATTTATAACATATATATATATATATATATATATATATATATATATATATATATATATATACACACACACATATATATGCATGTGTGTGTGTATATATGTTTGTTTAAAAAAACAAATGTTTGCAGAGGTGATGTCATACATATCATGAATATAATAGAATACTTACACTATAAATGTGGAAAATCAGAATATCTTTCCCTAAAATGCATGATATATAGTAAAATTTTGTTTTGATAAAAATTAGTGAAAGGAGACTTGATATTGTTGGCTGATTATATTATTTTGTTCTTTATAAATATTCAAAGTCTACTTTCTAATCCTTTTAAACAGAAATTTAACAAAATTTTCATTGTCTTACACTCAGGAGTCTTCATTAATAAAACTAAGGAGCAACTTGAAATAAAAATCCAGGAATTATATGTTTCATTTTTACAAGTTTTAGAATTTGAAAACCAGCAATAGCAAAGCATAACATGAAATGAAAGCTTTCCTGGTCTAATTGGACTGGTTTAATTAGTAAATATATCTATTTAAGTTATCTGATTATTTTGCCATTTTCTTTTCCCATCTTTCTTGCCTTTCTTTCTTTTCTTTTTTTTTTCTTTTCCTTTATTTTTTTTTCCGTTAAGAAGGTTCTTTTAAAAAAAAAAAAAAGTACTTGAATTTCCTCCCCACTTCATTTCTCTCTCACATTTTCATGAACAATTTTGGCATGCCATGTGTACTTTTTGCATGTGTGTTGATGTGTACCCATGCACATGTGTGTGCAAGGATGACTTTTCTAACATTATGTTTTTAAATCTGACAAGGTCATATAAGCTGGGGGTTAAAAAAAAAAAAAGCAAAAGGTCATCAAAAGGGGAAAAATAACAGAACTACGGTGAAATGGCTCTCTGTCGGCCTTGGTATTGATTCAGTGTGTCAAAAGGGTCTTTTGTCGTGCCCCTACCACAGCATACTAATTTGCTAGATCAAGTCTGTCAGAATATCGACTGGAAGTAAAGAACTACAGTGGCAGCTTTTGTGTTTCCTCCAGCAGGGAGCCTGTGTGTGAAACAGGATTATCAGGGGGTCATGAAGAGAGTCAAAGGATGTCCATCACTTCCCTTCTGGTAATGTAATGGGGCGGGCGCCTGGGTGTGATTAAGATGTAGGAGACGGAGCATAGCGGTGAACAAATCAGAAACACACACATGCAAATCAGGTTGGCTGCTGTTAACCACATATTTTTAATGAAAAATTCAATGGCAGACCAAACAAATATCTAAACAGCTGCATTCAGCTAACGTATCAAATGGCCTATTCGACATCTTTTCTTGAAAAGCAAAAATACAGAACATGGAAATGCTTATCGACTCTGCATTTTTTTCTTTAAATATCACTTTGCAATCTACAAGTGTTTCTTCTTAAGTCTGTGTGCTCCTACCACAACTATCAGACTATTAAATATCAATTTGATTTTTTTCCCATAAAATATAGTATTTACCCTGTCCCAGCTCCACCTCACCATGGCCATTGGTATTATATAGTTTTGACTTTTTAATATTCATCCATTTTTTTTTCCATTAGAAAAATAGTTTCCTTGAGTGAAAAAAAAAAAAAAAACCTGTATGATAGAAAACGTATGGCTCTGTGAGACTATCAATGTGTAGGAAGAAGCATAGGCATTATAATAGAATTGTAAGCATATCAACACTTTGTACAGGATATAGATAAAAGAAGATACAATTATTTATAAAAGAAACTGATTTTTTTCTGTATCATCCTATTTCTACTTCTTTAGCACTCTGCATTGAATATTTATTTATTTCCTCATTCAAGAAATGCTGATTTAAGTTCCCACTCCAGGCCAGATGCTGACTTTATGCATATACTACAGAAATGTTGTCTGTCTTTAAAAACTAAACAATATTATAGAGAAACATTTACATTTGTAACTTCACTTATTTCTACATTAAAGTATAGACAAAATATCAGAAGAAAGACTAGTATGCCACCAGATAGTGATTGGAAGTTTGTTGATTATATCTGCCTTAAGTAAGCCATCAGCTAGTGGGATCCAAGTGTGAACTCAAGAAGTTCCAGGCTGTGTTGCTAGCAGAGAGTTTCAGTTCACTTTATGGAAGGAGAGTAAGCCCTACTTGCTTCAAAGTCTGGACCTCCATCCAAAATGTCAGAATAAAGGAGCCATGCTGGTCGTGGCAGCACATGCCTATAATACCAGTGACTCAGGAGGTTGAGGCAAGAGGATCACAAGTTGGAAGGTAGCCTCAGCAACATATGAATGCACTTAGCAAGACCATGCCCCACAATAAAAAAAAATCAGGGCTGGAGATGTAGCCCAAAGATAGAGTGCCCTGGGTTTAATCCCCAGTATCACAAAAATAAAAGAAACAAAAAACCAAAATGAAGGGGCCATGAATCTAAAGATCACTGAGTTGTACAATAAAAATTTTTTTAAAAAAATGAAGATGAAAAGTTCTTCCATGTTCTTAGATGGGAAGAATTCATATTGTCAAAATGGCCATCAAAAACTCCATACAGATTTAATGAAATTCCTATTAAAATTCCAATGACTTTCTTCATAGAGATAGAAAAAGCAGGCATGAAATTCGTTTGGAAAAATAAGAGGACCAGAATAGCCAAAAAAATCTTCAGTGAGAAAAGCAAAGCAGGAGACATCACAATACCAGGCTTTAAATTATATTAAAAAGCTATCCTAACAAAAACAGCATAGTAATGACACCAAAAAAGACATGAAGACCAATGGAACAGAATAGAAGACATAGAGACAAACCCACATAAATACAGTCATCTCATACTAGACAAAGGTGCCATAAACATACATTGGAGAAAAATAGCCTCTTAAACAAATGGGACTTGGAAAATTGGAAATCTCTAAGTAGCAGCATGAAATTTAACCCCTGTTTCTCACCCTCCAAAAAAAATTCAACTCAAAGTGGATCAAAAACCTAGGCTTTAGACCAGACATCCTGCACATACTAGAAGAAAAGGTAGGCCCCACACTTCAACATATAGGCACAGGAACTGACTTCCTCAATAAGAACCCTAAAGCACAAGAAGTAAAACAATAATCAATAAATGGTATGCTATCAAAATAAAGAACTCTCCACAGCAAAGGAAATAAGAATATGAACAGAGAGCCTGTAGAATGAAAGAAAAAAATTGCCACCTGTACGTCAGATAGAGCATTGATCTTCAGAATAGAAAAAGAACTCAAAAAACTTAACACCAAAAAAAAAAAAAATCAATAAATGTGCAATGGAACTGAACAGGAACCTCAAAGAACAAGAAATACAAAATTTCAACAAATACATGAAAAAATGTTCAACATCTCTAGAAATTAGAGAAATGCAAATTAATACTACAGTGAGATTTCATCTCACTTTAGTCAGAATGGCAACAATCAAGAATATAAGTAATAATAAATGTTGTAGAGAGGTGAGGAAAGGGGAACACTTATACATTGCTTGTGGGACTGCACATTGGTGCAAACACTTTGGAAAGCAGTATAGACATTCTTCAAAAAACTAGGAATGGAACCACCATTTGACTCCATTATGTCACTCTTTAGTACATATCCAAAGGACTTAAAATCAGCATACTACAGTGACAAAGTCACATCAATGTCTATAGCAACTCAATTCACATAGCTAAGCTATGGAACCAACCTAGGTGCTCTTCATCAGATGAATGGATAAAGAAAATGGAGTATATATACATCATGGAATATTACTCAGCCACACAAAAGAATGAATTTATGACATTCACCAGTAAATGGATGGATCCAGAGACTATAATGCTAAGTGAAATAAGCCCAACCCAAAAAATCAAAGGTCAAATGTTAATTCTGATATGTGGATGCTTACACACAAGACGAATGTAGGAGATAACAGAAGTTCAGTAGATTAGACAAGGAGGAATAAAGGGAAGGGAGGGGGAATCAGAATAGGAAAGAGAGTAGAATGAATCTGACAGAGCTTTCCTAGGTACATATATGGATACTCCACAGTGAATCTCCACTTCATATACAACCACAAGACTGGGAACCTAATTAGAATAAGATATACTCCATGTTTGTATAAATATGTCAAAGTATTCCCTACTGCCATGTATACATAGAAAGAACTAATAAAATGAAATAAAAAATTATGAAACCATTGAGTTCTATTGTCTTAACCTTTCCATTAAGATGCTGAAATTCACTGGGAGCTATTACCCCAAAATAGTCTTTCCCTTGCTTTTTCCAGTTCATTTTAATGAAGCTCCAGAATATGACTACAGTAAAGAGAGGTTGAGTCAGTCATATCTAATAATACAAAAGGCAAGGCCTGATTTAATGTTCCTTTCTGGAGGGTAGTTATTTTTTTTTCCATTTTAATTCACCTCATCTTGGTTTTCTCCAACCCTGTCATTCATTGTCAGCCTTCCCTGCTAAGACTTTTCCTCATTCTTTTAACCTTTTAACCTCATTCTTTAAACCATCTTGTTTCTATAACTCTACTGCCATTTCTATAATTGAAATATCAACCCTCAACTTTGTTACCACACTAGCCTCCTACCTGGTCTTTCAACATTTACTCTTTGCTGGTTATGATGGGAATTGATCTGGGCCTTGTGCTTACTAAGCCTGTACTCTATCACTGAGCTACACCCAAGGACCCACTATGGTCTGGGTATTTGTCCCCTCCAAAATTCTTATGGAAATTTAATCCCCAATGTCATATATTAATGATATTTGAAAGTGGCTCTTTGAGAGTTAATTGAAATTAGATGAAGTCATGAGATGGGGCTTCCATGATTGTTATCAATTACTTTATAAATACAGAAGAGGAAGAGAGACCAAGTTAGTAAGTATGCTCTGTCTCGCCATGTTTCCTCTTCCATGCTATGACACAGCAAGAAGGCCCTGACCAGATGCTGAACAGACCCTGGCACCTTGCCCTTGAACCTCCCTTCCTCCAGAACCATGAGCTAAATAAACCTCAGTTCTTTGCAAATTACCCAGTCTGCAATATTCATTCAGAGCAGCAAAAAAATAGACTAAAAACAGCTTGCCAAACTGGAAGTTCTGTGTCCTTTTTTTCCTATCTTTTTATGTGATAGTTTTACCATATATAACCCTCTTTATTTGATTATATTCACTGTTATGGCTTTCCATGCCTGTTTTGTACACTTGGCTTTACATGCTCGTGACATCCAGTTTTATGTCTTTGGTCCAAGTCCCAGGGCTATATGTCGGGACTTAATAATCTTATGTATCCAAAACACATTTATCTCCTAATCTTCTTCATTTCAATAAATGTATCACTAAGTGTTTTGTTGCTTTTCCTTTTATTTTTAAAAGGTAGTGGGGTGGAGGGAGAGCAGCATGCTGGATTCTGTAAATTTCCTCAGCTTCATGATGCATAAGTAATGTATCAAATAGTACTGAAGGTACAGCCTTCAATATATATCTTCATCTACTTGTTTCTCTAACTCCACTGTCATTTCTATAATTGAAATATCAACCCTCAACTTTGTTACCACACTAGCCTGCTACCTGGTCTTTCAACATTTACTCTTTGTCGGTGATGGTGGGAACTGATCTGGGCCTTGTGATTACTAAGCCTGCACTCTATCACTGAGCTACACCCAAGGACCCACTATCCACTTATACTTCTAAAACCTATTCTTAAATTAAGAGCATTTGAGTCTAATATCTTTGTGATGCCACCACTCTATTAGGCCTCTTTAGTGAGGTTCTACCTCTAGGTTTCCACCAACATATAGTATAGTTTGATATACTTAATAGAGGACTTCACTATAACCAAATGTTGTCTCTGATAATGTTATGCATTCAAATCTCAATTATAAATAATCTACATATAATAAATATTGAGCTCCTACTATGTGCTAGGGATGGTTAGAGATGCTTTCCATGTATGGAATCATTTTACCAGATAGTTATTTTATTGTTTGTACCTTATAAATGAGGAAACTAGGGCACAAAGAAGTTAAAAATAAGCTAAAAGTTGCAAAACTATTAAATAATTTCCTTTGAATATGTCTCATTTTGGTACTATATATTTCACAGGGCCAGACACAGAATAATAATTACTAATTAAAACTAATAAAATAGAATTGCAATAGAAATAAGGATAATTTAAAGATCTATGTTATACTCTCTGTTCCTATTAATTTTTCATCTGTCCACCAAAGAAAACACATTTAAAAGAATAAATAAATCAATCAGGTGAAACTGCACCAACTTTGCTCTAATCAGTTCACCAAATGTTTTTTCATTCTCACTTAAAGAATTCTTAAAATACATCAGGGTCATTAAGTGCTCCAGTTTTGAAGACTCCCAACAGTTTCTGAATTTGCTTATGTTTTATGTTTTCTGTCTTTGTCATATGCAATCCCATTTTAAAGGAAAGCCTGTAGAAATGAACACAAGTGAAAAGTGGAAGTGATGATCTGGAACTATGATCTGTATGCATAAATACATACTCAATAGCTTTTAAAGTTCTACTGACAAAAAGAAAGTACACATTGGAAGCCTCTGAGAGAACCTCTAGGTTCAGCTGGAATGTAAAGGGGAAATGCTGAATATAAAAAGATCAAGAAAGGACAGTATTTTCTGTAATTCTCTGATGCTATAAGAAACGTGGCTCAGTGATGTATTTCTAACCCCTGCCCTTCCAGCTCTGCATTGGTAACTATTGCCTTCTCTCAGGTGGCCTCCCACACCTCCACCAAATTAGAAGCATTATGGCAATCAAAGCCTGTATGACAGAAAGAGAGACAGACAATCAGAGACAGACATATACATGCATACATAGTTACTTAAGAAAAATTATAATGGTTGAGAAAATAAGATGATAAATTATATTAAGTAAGACTTAACTCAATGACTATAACTATTATCAATGGAGACCCAGTCAGAATCATGCTGGTTTTATGCCATTTATATTCAGTACTTGAATTTGAGATAAAATCTTTTTATTTAAGAGATTGAGGGTTTTTCCTCTTATTTTTAACCACAGTGAATAAAATTAGAAGGTTTTATATGTGTATAACTACATCATGTCATATGATCATGAATCATAACTGTTGGAATTGTTCACAAAAATTTAATACCTAATTTCTCAAATGAGAACAATTTCTAAAAGTTAACTTTTTGTTTTAAAGATCTCTTGAGCAGGTTTGTAATTATCATTGAAATCTTACTTATTTTAAAATATGAAGATTCTTTGGTCATGTCATTCTTCCAAACTGACTTTCCAAATGTTCTTCCATATTCCCATGAGTTAATGGAAAATATTAGTGAAGAGAAAGAAAATACAGGCAACACACTGAACTTCCATTTGTGAGAGCAAGTTAGGTCCTGAGAACCCAATCCCCTCTGAAAGGAGATCAAAGCCACACAACTCAACACATGTTTGTGATATCTAATTTATATCTGGACTGGATGAATCCAGATGCACATTGGGTCCTATATCTTGCACTATTGCCAAATGTTTAAGACTTACTAAAATCTAAACTCCACCTGGCACCTTTAGGTTAATTTTAAAACAATCATGATTCCCCAGGAAACTGAAAACATGTGTTTCTGATTTGTTCACACTTAAGTCATCAAAATATTATTTTGCAAAGTGATTTGATATCCAAGAAATCTTTTGGATGCTCTTTTTCCTAGAAGTTAAAAATTGGTTCTGCCTAAGGAATTTGGCTAATTCTTCTATTACAGTAGGCTTCTATAACCAAGAGGAGGCAGATATAGACATTAAGCTACACCAGGCAGTAACTTAGTTAGTACACAGTATTTGATGCTGTATATCCTTCTGCATCAAATGCCCTCCCTCTGCATCAGTATCCCTTTACAATCTAGGAACCAAGAACTCCATCTTTCTCTTACTCAGTGTTATCAGTGAGGAATTACTTCCAAGAGCCAGTGAAAAGAAATAAGTTTAGTTTTGTTCCCAATCCTTCTGAGTAGTCTTAGGACTTTGGAGAAAACACTTAACCTCTTTGGACTTTGTCTACTTCATCTGCAAAATTCTGGTAAAAAATGTTATCATTAGTGCAGGAATGAATCTAAATCTAAAGACTTTCCTAGCAACTTTATTCCTAAAAATATTGATGAAACAGAGTGTTCCTAAGCACAATTCCAGATGTGATTAGAAGAAGCAAAAGGGACAATAGATATGCCTGCTTTTAATTAAAACTAAAATATTGGAACAGAGAAAAACTTATTTTTAAAAATCTTCAATAAATCAACCAGAAAATTGAAAAGTGTGTTTTAATGCAGATTCCAAGAGATTCTGGTTCCAAGATATTATTGGATTTTCCTAACCCTGCATCCACCTTTGCCCTGATCCTATATTGTAGTCTTCAGACAGCAACCTTTAAAAAAAATCATAGCCATGCATAAACATCCCAAGGGCTTCTCATTATACTCAGAAAATACATGTGTCCTCACCACAACCTAGAGCAATGTCCTAGCAAATCTGGATCCTGGCCCCAGCCTGACCTCATCTCCTGCCCCCATGCACTGTATACTGAACCCACAGGCCTCCTGCTCCCAACACACTCAGGGTCTTTGTTCTTGCTGCCCCTCTACCCATAATATTTTTTTCCAGAGAGCCCATGGCTCACTCCTTCCCTCCATTTGATTTTTCATTCAGATGTTATCTGCTTCACGGGATACCTCCTCAAACACCATAAGTCAGATAACATCCTGAGTACTGTTTCCTTATTCTGTTCCATTTGTCTTCAAATATTTCTTATTCCTTAACATTATATTTATTTGGTATATTGTACTCATTTTTTGTGTATGTATTTCTAGTATCCATAGGCATTGCCTGATAATCAATAAATGTTTGTTGAACAAATGAATAAAAAGGTACACTTTTTAAAAACAAGTAGAATTTAATTTTAGAGCTGTCTTAAGTTCACAGCAAAACTGAGCTGAAGGTAGTGAGATTTATCACACTCCCCCTCCCCGACAATGCCTATAGCATCTCCCATCTTCCACATCTCAAAACAGAGTGGTACATTTGCTGTAGTGGAAATTGACACATCACTATCAACCAGAGTTGGTGGTTTGTATTGGGTTCATTTTAAGGGGCTGTAAAAACATATGAAGGCATGTATCCATCATCACATTGTCATGCAGAATTGCTTAACTGCCCTAAAAATCTGCTATTTATCCATCCCTCTCTCCTAATTCCTGGAAAGTACTGTGTCAAATGGTGTACTTTTTTTTTTTTTTTTTACTTGTTACACTCTATTTATTTATTTACTTTATTGATTCTTTTTAGATATACAACAGTAGAATCCACTTTGATATATGATCATGGAATATATGTTATTCTAATTAGGACCCCAGTCATGTAGATGTACATGATGGTAAGATTCACTGTGGTGTATTCATATATGTACATAAGAAAATTATGTCAGATTCATTCCATTATCTTTCCTTTTCCTATCCCCCTCCCTTCCCTTCATTCCCCATTTTCTAATTCACTAAATTTCTATTCTTCTACTCACCACCCCCACCCTGTCTTATTGTGAGTTAACTTCCACATATCACTGAAAACATTCAACATTTTAAGCACATGTTAACAAATAACTTCTAATAAATTCTACCACTTTATTTATCCTATGGTGGCATATACACTAATTATTTGTACTTCACCTTCAGCAACACTGTTATTAACATATCTAATTAAAAAGGATGATTACATTTATTTTTTGAGGAACCAATGTTTTTGATTATCTAAATGAATATTCTTTGAATATTAGTCTTTCTTTTACTAGATTCATGTGCATGACATTGGTCCATTTTATAATTGAGGTACATATCTTTTTAGAATTGGCTTGTAGTAAATATCTTACATCAAGAATATTAGCTATCATATATATTGCATTATTTTCCAGTTTGTTTATGTGAGTACATTGATATGTTATTTTAAAGACAATTTTATTTGCTGAAATCTAGCAATCATTTTTATGATTCTTCCTTTGCTAGTAAATGAATGTTTACTTATAATTTCTTCTGGTTCCTTATAGTTCCGCTCAAAAGTAAATTTTTAAAGCAATGAATTATTATTATTTTTCTTCTAGTTTGCAACTGAATGATAATTGGTAACTTCTACCAGAAATCACTTTAGTGAATTGCCATAAAGTAACTTAAGAGTAAATTATTTCTAGTATAACAGGTTTATCTCAAAGGGCATTTTAACTGAGAAAAGTGCATTTTTCAAACTTTGCAGAGGTTCTTCATATTTTTCTACCAGTCAAATTCAATTACTAATTGATTATTAGAAAGGTATTTTGAGCCCCAGAACCCATGTGTAAAATTTATATTCATCCACATTATCTTAGATGGGTTGACAACTCATTTAGAAGTCGTTTAATTTATATTTTCTGCATTTATTTGTACTTCAGGTAAGCAGTTTATGATCACATTAATTCCTTTTAAATTCCTTAATTTACTTTGGTAACTTCCTAACATCTTTCATATTTTAAGATTTCATTCATTTATGGGCTTATTTATTAATCTGCTTATACAATAAACATTTGTGGGACAACTACCACAGGCAAAGCATGGTACTATGAACACCCAAGGATTCAGGAAACTGAATGCTCTGCCTATCAACACAAAATTAATAACCTATTTGGCAAAAGAAGACAAATATGATAACCATACACCACATGATTGGTGCATGAAGTTGATGTTCCCTATAAACTGAAAAACAGAACTATTTGGGCAGAAGATTAGAAAAGATTTCATGAAGGAGGGGACTTCTGGCAGAGAATTCAAAGAAGAGAAAATTTGGACCTTGTAGATGAAAAAGGAAAAAGGATTCCAGGCCAAAGCGCAGAACTGAAAAACACATCAGTATTTATTAAATGTTTATACAATATCAGGTACTATGGTAGCACTTAAGAAAAACACCTTCAGTGGCATGTTAAGAAATTACAGTATCACATCAGGCTAAGGATTTTGAATATTAATTTATAATAATCACAACAATCAATACTGGTCGAACACTTATGTTGACTTGTTTTATCTTGTCAGTAGTACGAGATGGGTACTATTATTATCGCCATGTCACAGATATGAAAACTGGAGCACAGAAAGATGAAATGATTTGCTTAAGTTTGCTCAGTCAATAAGTTAAGAAGCAGAATTCAACCCCAGGGAATCAGGCCTCAAGGACCATGTCCTTAATGATTACACTAGCACTACCTCATTGGAGGTAGATGATAAGACGTGAGGAAGACTCCAAAGGTTCCTGAAGAGTTGAATAACATTGACACAAACTGGGGCACAAGAAAGATATTCAGAAGTAGTGTTTAAGTTTAAAGAAGAAAGAAGACCAAAGGTATGAAAACCAGTTCAAAAACTTTTAAGGTCATCTGGAAGGAAAACATCATAAAGACCTCAACTTGCACCATGGCCATGGAAAAACTCAGCAACCTGGAAAAATTCACAATAAAAGTGATGGCTGTTGGCAACCTTTGGATGTCGGGTCAAGGAAAGAGTAGAGTCAACAATGACTATAAATTTGATCTCAAGTGACAGAGAAGATGTTTTTTCTTTACAAAAGTAGAGATCCCACTTAAGAGAGGTACAGCCCTCAGAAAAAGATGGACACTTGATTTTAAAACCTTTGGGTATACATCGAGACAAAGGTTGAATATTTTTCTCTGATATGTGGAAACTAACTCAAAATAAAGGGGGAGGGAGAATAGAAGAAAGATCAGTGGAGTAGACAAAAGGGAATGAAGGGAAAGGGGGAAGGATGGGATAGTGAGAGACAGTAGAGTGAATCTGACACAAGGTTCCTATGTACATATATGAATACATCACAGAGAAGCTCACCATCATATACATCCACAAGAAACTAATGTTTAAAATATATATATGTATTATATATACAATATATATATGTGTGTGTATTTTATATATATATATGGCAGAAAGATCAATAGAATAGAGAGAAGGGACCAGAGGGTGGGGGAAGGGGAGGGCAAGGAGTGGTATTAGAGACAGAATTAGAACAAGTTATATTCCATGCTTTTATAATTATGTCACAATGGATTCTACTGTCATGTATAAACTTTAAAAAAATCAGTCAAAAAGAAAAGATTGACACTTGATTGAATTTTGACACTGAGAGAGGTAACACAGCTGTAAATGCAGGACATGAACTGAAGAAATGGCATTATAGGATAAGAAGATTGGGGAGTCATCCTTCAAGCTCTGAGATCAAATGCTCTTGTCAATGAATAAAATGTAAAAGAGAGAACAAAAAACATGGAATGACATGTTTAAAGAAGAGCAGAAGACAGTCAGAAAAGTGTCATGCTTAATGGCACACACCTGTAAACCCAGCAGCTCCAGTGGTTGAGGAAGGAGGATCGCAAGTTCAAAGCCAGCCTCAGCAAAAGTGAGGCACTAAGCAACTCATTGAGACCCGGTCTCTAAATAAAATACAAAATAGGGCTGGGGATGTGACTCAGTGACCACGTGCCCCTGAGTTCAATCCCTGGTTACCCGACCCAAAGTGGAGGGGATGTGCAAGGAAAATTGTCAAGAAAACCAGGAGAAAAGAAAATTTCAAAAAAAAGTTAATAGAAATGATGGAAAAACTGTAAAGAAGTTGCTTAGCACTGAGGGACTGTGATTTTATTCACCAATAAAATGTTAGCATTTTATGGAGCAGTTTTGATAGAACAATGCAGGCAAAAGCTAGACGGCAAAGGACAAAGGGTGAAGTGGTTACCCAAGAAGACAGTGATGCAGAAAGTGATGAGAAGAAATGAGAATAAGAATTGAAGGATGTGCCAGAGTCAAAGGACAAGAATTGCAATGATGGAAAGTGTGGAGAATTGTAGGTGGAGAAGAGAAAACATAGAACAGCATGGTTTAAAAATTAGTATAACACAGCCTCTGGTGCGCAGGTACTGTCATAGATATCACTAGGTTTTACATGGATTTTCTTCCTTTTCTACAACCTTAATAGATCCCCCTTTAACCTAAGAGAAAACATAAAAGAAAACAGAGGCACCCCAAGGTTGACTTTTCCATAATAACACAGAAGGCATGGGGCCACAGTGACTCTTGGCAGAACAATTATCCATCACCCATTCCCTGCCTTAGGGCCACTAGGGAAAGTCCTGGAAGAGTAACCAGGGAGGGAACAAGGTGAAGAAAAGAAACTGAAATGTTCATGTTTTAGTCAGCTTTTTCAGTACTGTCACTAAAAGATTTGGCTAGGACAATTTGGGAGGAGGAGGAAAAGCTTACCTGAGTACTGGCGGTTTCAGAGGTCTCAATCCATAGACAGCAGGCTTCTTTCACCGGGGCTCCAGTGAGGCAGAACATCATGGCAGCAGAGTGTGGCAGAGGGAAGCAACTCCCTTGATGATCAGGAAACAGGAAGAGAGACTCCACTTGCCAGATACAAAATATATATGCCAAAGCCACGCCTCCAGGGCTCTGCCTCCTCCAACCACACCTTACCTGCCTTCAGTTACTACTCAGTTATTCCCATCAGGTGTTTAATTCCCTGGTTGGGTTAAAGCTCTCATACCCCAATCATTTTTCCTTTAAAGCTTCTTTCACTGTCTCACATGTGAGCTTTTGGAGGTCACTTCACATCTAAACTGTGACAGTTCACAAAAATTGCTTCTAGGTAATGGAATCAGACACACTGGAAAAAGGAAGGAATCCTTTTAATTTTTGTGTTATATTTATTTTACACTGTGATCAGAATAGTAAAATTTATCATGAGTAAAAATGACAGCCTGAATTTAAATGATGTGATTTTACTGTTCCAGTTCACACTCGACTCTATCAGCTACATAAACAAATTTTATTTAGGTTTATGAAAGTAATACAGTGAAATTTAAACCACAATATTAGAAAGTGACCTATGAAAAATAAAATCTTTCAACAACCCTAGTTTTACTTCTAAAAAGTAATTTCTGGTAATAATTTTTATATAATATATACATATACACACGTATAATATTTGTACATGCTTTTGTATCTTGATTTTAAAAAACATTTTGGAGGGCTGGGGCTATAGCTCAGTGGTAGAGTGCTTGCCTTGCACATGTGAGGCACTGGGTTTTATCCTCAGTACCACATAAAAATAAATGGATATTCTATCCTTCTACAACTAAAAATATATATATTAAAAAAAAACATTTTGAAGAAAATGTGGAAAAATATTACTTTGTCTTCTGAGCAATTTCATAGTAATCTCTGATATGTATGTATGTTAATATGTGTAGTTAATCCCTTAATTATCCCTTAATCCCTTATTAGACATTTACTTTTTGGTGTCTTTTTTCTTATTATTATTGCAAACCATAACAATTAACTCTTTGTCCAAGAGTTTATATGAGTAGAATCTTTGCATATCTGAATAATAAAAGTAATTTTTATCTGTTCATGAATTTTCAAATGCAAAAGGGTATAATTGACTATGTGAACATGTGGTTGGAAATTAATGAAAATTTTACTTAAACATTAGACTTTTTAATTAAATTAATTTGTTTCCAAATATCACACAAGCCTGGGAAATTGTAGTCAAAGATTATCTTGGGAATGACTACAGTGCCATATATATTTTGTAATTTGATAATTGTAATTTCTATTTGAGGATAATAACATGCACATTAACATTATCATGCACTTAAAGCAAAACACATGGGTGCCACATAATTTACCTCTATTTACTATACTGCACATTTACCATGTCCCAACCATCTGCGGGTCACAGGGAAATCAACAGTGAGTCATGGTTCTGTTGCAGACAGAAACTAATAAATGCTAATTAATACTAGTGCACCAAAGACCAGATCTTTATGGAAAAAAAAAAAAAAAGACCTACAGAAATTGTGAGTCTCCCAGTCTCAGGAAAAAAAGGAAAGGCTTCTATCGAATTCATAGTTAAGCTAGGACTAAAGGATAATATATCATGTATTTTTCTGGACACTGGACACCTAATTCTCTCCTAATATAAATCACAATGGAGTAGCTCCAACAAGTCTGCCCCTGTACCAGGTTCAGAGTTTAAAGTTCATCACTGGTCACAAGATCTCAAAAGTTTCTCTGAGATTATTTGAAGTACTGAAACAAAAAGGGGAGGTGTAGAATATACAGAATATCTGTTAGATGTAAACATTATTTATTTCCAGTCCACATCAAGCCTCACCAATAGTTTGGACTTGACTTATCAACTTGTGATTCCAAGTTTAAGTGTTATACACAATGCTACTAAGGAATGCAGAATGTACTGTTATTGCTATATTGATGTAAGTATATAAGCTCATTCATGTTGTCAAATACTAACATCAGAAGATATATCCTGAATTCTTATCCACTCCCCAAATGTGACATTCTTAGTATTTACTTTGAATTTTTCAAACCTCCCTGGTAAAGGCGATTTACCAGGTTTGATTACTACTCCATGTTTGTAATAACATGTACAGTGCACATTTGATCAAAGCCATTTTTTAAATACCAAGCCTCTAAGTCAAGTTAAAAAGGAAAATCTTAGTAATGAAATAACTATTTTAAAACAAAACGAAACAAAAAAGCCTCATGGAAAACAAAAAATCTAGTTAATTAAGATGCAACCAAAGATAATTATCTTTATTTTTAGTGATTGCAGAAGCAGCCAAAGGACTTGTTTACACCAATGCAGAAAAAGAAATACAAGAATACAACAAAAGTCACAGGCTCAGATCCTAAAGGAATGTTCCAACTCTACTTCACAAGCCACAAATAGGAGAGAAAAAGATCCTTCCGGGGTCTGTAGTGTCCCTGAATGGCTGTTCAAGTTTTCTCTCCCACATCCCCTGCCTTAGGTCAAACCACACCATACATTCCTTTCCAAGTAAACCTCAAATTTCTTCTCCCAAGAAATTTGTCACAAACAAAGCATGTTTAATGTTATTTTGTGAGGTAAATCCCCAGTTACCAGACCTACCCCCTCACTGGCTTCAATGCTGAAAAGGTCCTTACACATTTCACCCGTGGCTTGTCTCTTATCCGTACCTAAAATTCCTGATGCCTTGTTTATAGTCTCTGATTCCCCAAGATCAGAACTTACACAAGACTCATGTGTTAGGGATTAGCTCCCTTGGTGATTTCTCTGCTCCCAAGAGAAATCACCAAGGGAGTAGGAGAAGCAGGATGGGAGGAGATAAAGTCAAGCAAGGGTGCAATTTTAGGAAAGTCCCAGCCTCAGCGGTTCCTGTAGGGTTCAGGGATGTGAATCACCTTTGATGGTTTGTCCTTTTTGGAAATCGTTTCTTCTCCACCAGTCTCTGGTGACCTGTTGGCCAAGCGAAGGGCAAACATAAAACTTACCAGTTTGCACAACAAAAGAAGCCAAATACACAGAGATTTGGGGAAGGCACAAGAAATAGTAAGATATCTGTGTAGATCTGAGCACAGCACCACAATCAACTGTCAATGGCACGTGCATGCCACATTTTCAGAGGAATCACATGCATACCCTCAGACAAAATCATCAAGATTCCTATCAGGTGTTGAGTTACTCTATGGCCCAATTCTGACTCTGTCATGTGCTCTGTTGATTTGGGTACTTGTCTTTTAACCACCTCGAAGAGGTGTTCATGTTTTATTCACTGTGTCTCTTTGATGCCTGTCCCACTGGTTTGCATTTATTATACATGAAAAAAAAAAAGTCACTAATTTGAAATGAGGAGACAAAAACCCTTGGATGGGTCCACATCATTACCAAATCCTTCAATGTAACAAATGTCTTCATAACAAAGTTCCATTGACATTTCTAGGTAAAAGAATATACTAAAAACTGCAAATAAAGATGTCATTTTCTTGAATCAGTGACTAAACAGAACATTTAAAGAATTATATCATTAAAATAGAGTTCTTAATTTTTCAGGAAGAAAGGAAGGAAGGAAGGAAGGAAGAGAAGGAGGGAAGGAAGGGAGAAAGGAAGGAAGGAGGCTCTTTTTCTAATGAATCTGTGCCTTAGTAAATTTTCAGATCCACTCGTTTGTGAGGGTTCTACAATTTAAAGAATGGGAGCAGGCAGAAGGGGATTTGCCACTGAACCAAGGCCTTCAAAGGTTTAGCCATCATTACAAAGGACTCTTCTGGCAACTCCTTCTCTAACACTCAAGTCACCCTTAACTTGATCTCTATTTGCATAATTCCTTCTTTCCTTGAGCCACTATACTTTGTTCCGTTGCCATGAGTAAGAGGTGTGTATGCTGATACTGCTGTATCTATGAAGAGAAAAAAAAAAAAAAGAGCTTAAAGAGAGATAACCCAAACATGTCATAAAGCTAACACTGATCAAAGAGTGGGGCAAGTGCCCACATGATTGCAAACTTTGGTTCCCAGAAGAACGTGCTGATAAGGGTTTGGAAGATATTACTCTCTATTTTCAGATTAGAGAATCTCTAACCTTACAGAAAAGACTTTCTACCCAGATACACAAAATATTTACCTTGGCATTCACTTGATTTCTAAATCCTGCTTATAAGATAGGCTGAAATAGCAAATATAAATTTAAACCTCACATTCTAATTCATCCATAACCTACTCTGTTAAATAGGAATAATGTAATTAGCCTATCTTCAGAGAAGCTGTGAGATCATATTCTACTAGACTCCATATACCGTAATGGTGATCTTAGTTACTTAGCACTATTTCACAATTTTCCACTTAAGAAAATTAACCAAAAGGATTAAAGATCTGTCCAAAATCATACTAATGTTGTATCCTGACTCGCAGTGCAGTATTCATACTAAAATAGCATACTACTTTCTGAATTTTTCCAAGAATTCAGAGTTTGATTGAATTATATCCTTAGAATATAACTGCATATAGTAGAAGTTCTCAGTAAAACTGTCCACAAACAAATAATAATTAATGCATGATTTTACTAAAACAGTGAATTAAGTTTTAATATTAAGATTATATCTTATACTTATTTCTGATATGTTAATAAATATTTCATTGAAACTAAGTTGCCATTAATGGAAATACATATCATTACTTAACTCACCACCAAAAAAAATCTACAATTAGGCCATCTTTCATGATTTCAAAGAAGCTTCAATGTTTTAAAAATGTTGTGTTAGAATCAATAAAGTATTTATATTATATACATGGTATATACAAAATTATTAAAACACTCTATTTTTAAAATAGAGTCATTGGCAAATAAATGGTCAATAAATAGAGAGGTTAAATTTTTTAAATATATTTAAAATAACTACACGTTAATTTTATTGCTTCACTCATCACAAATTTACTTTTTGGGGTAATAAAATTAGGTTAAATTTAACTTTTTTTAGAAAAATGTGCTTTTTCATCATATATCAGAAAGGACACAAGGAATGTTTAGAGGGAAGAGATTTGGAATAACTTGGTAACAGAAAGAAGTAAAAACAAAAACCACTTTTGTTGTTAATTTGGTCTAAAAGATAAAACAAATTGCAGAGTATTTGCAAAATGATAATAGGAAAAAATACTCAAAAGCTAGAACCCATGGAATATAGCCACGTTATTTATCTTTAGAGAAAATTTGTAGTCTTAAAGTTCTACACCAGGAAACACAAAACCATTAATTATTTAATTCAGTAGCAAGAAAATTTCAAATATATTGAAAGAATTAACTTAGAGGTAAAAGTAAAATCAATTACTGTGAAAAGATCAATCTAAGATCCAGTTTTCAGGAAAATGTGGTATAATAGATAAGTTAATTAACCACCTTAATCAAGAAAAACATGAGAATCCATAAACACACTAAGCCAGAAGTATAAATGGGCATCAAATGCATGAATTGGATACAACTATAAATTCAAGTACAAAGTAAATTTATACTAAATTAAAACCAAAAGTAAGGAATTGATATAAATTAAAATAAAATATATTAACAATATAAGCCTTACTTTAAGAAAAGTGGACTTTCTATGAAAATCTAAATGAAAAAGTAACAAAGTAAAAAAAAAATTATAGAAAAAACTGAGAAAAATCATGCAAGTAACTTTCACACCACCAAAAACATTTGGCTCTGACAGTTACACAAATCATTTCATCAATCCTTTCAAATATACAAGGAACATCTAGATTATTTCAACAATTTTGTTAAATTAAAAAATTCAATTTAACAAAGAGGAAATTTTTTAGTTTTCCAAATCCAATACCAAAATCTAACAAAAAGAGCAAGAAAGAAAATCTATAGAACATTAGCACTTATTGATAATGATGCTAAAAATCCTAAATATGCTATTAAACATGTAAAAGTAATAATCAAGTGTTCAAGTTGAGTCTGTTAAAGGAATACAAAGATGGTTTCACCATGAAACTACCATAACTCAAAAGATTAAAACCATATGTGTAAAGCACATGATCATCCTCATAGATGGTGTGTCAGAAATTTTTGGTTGCTGCTCTTCCTGATTTAACTGGGTTCAATTTATTTTAAAACAGCAGAACAAAACAATCCAATCAATGAGATAATTCAGAGAGTAATAGCTATAACTGTTCAATAAATCCATGAGAAAATGTATGACCTTTTTCATATTTGAAGAAAAGCATGATAAACAACATATTTTTATTATGAATCCATCCATTTAACAAAGATGACAAGGTTTTGTAATAGTTAATGTTGCCAAGTATTGACCTAAATTTTTTATTTCAGAAATCGATCCAAGGGAAAAAGACAAACAGGAGAAGATTTGCATTTGGAGTGTGGTTTGTAATATATAAGGTAATTTTTAAATTGTCTATTCATTTATACTTTTATAAAAATTATGCCACAGACACAGTAAAAAAGGTTACAGGATTTTTTGTACTAAGATGGAAAGTATTCAAATATATATTTTTAACAAAAGCCAAGTTGCAGAAAGTGATGAATAGTAAAATCTTTGCATCTTTAAGTACATTATATAAATATGGCAATTGTTAATAATTATTACCACTAAAGAATAGGAATTAGGTCTTGAGTTTGTGTAAGAGTTGTGTATGTGCTTTACTGTTAAATCCTTTATACATATATGCCTTGTTTTTACTAAAATCAGTTACATTAAAAATAAAATATATTAATAAAATAGGTCTGTGGAGATATTCTACTTATATAGCCCTTCTATGTACTTGCTATGTACTCCACAGTGCTCAGTTTGGGGCTTTGATTAGTGCTTCCATGTTATAGTTATACATTTAACATTATACCTTGCACCTAAAAGGTACTCATCACTTACTTGTATATTGCATGAGTGATTCAAAAATAAATGAATGAAGCCAAAAGGGAATATTTAAACACTCCTACCTTTTCCTTTAAAGTTCTAATTCCTGCACCAATGAGAGGACCAAACAGATGTAGGTTGCGTTTTCTTCCCCACTGCCTTTCCAATGACTCATTTTTAAAACGAATTGAAACATTATCCCTAATTATAACTGTAATCTGCTCCTCTGAGGTTTTCAAGCCCCATTTAAACACCAAATTGGATTCCTCCAATGACTGTATTCTTTCATGCATCCCTCTGATTTTTATTTCAAGACCATCAAATCACTGGGTAATTGAATCCATTTTTAAATCCACCACCTCCGTCATATTTTTTTTCAGAGTTTGCCTCTGAGATTTATATAATCTATGGAACTTTCTCTCTTGTTCTACATTCAGTTTTCAACTATTCATTCATTAGAACAAACCTTGCCCCAAATGCCAAGATCTCAGCCATAAGTTCTGTTTAGCCCTTTAATATTAAAAATAAAAGACCCCTAAAGCTCAAGAGGTAAACTCAAGGATCAATAAGTGGGATGAATTCAAATTTAAAAACTTCTTCTCAGCAAAGGAAACAATCAATAATGTGAGGGGAAAGACTACAGGTTGGAAGAAAATCTTTACCACATGCACCTCTGATAAAGCATTACACTTTTTTTTCTATCTTATTTTTTATACCTTTATTTTAATTATTTATTTTTATGTGGTGCTGAGGATAGAACTCAGGGCTCTGCATGTGCAAGGCGAGTGCTGTACCACTGAGCCACAACCCCAGCACCAATAAAGCATTATTCTCCAGGATATAAAAGAACGCAAAAAACTTAACACTGAAAAAAACAACCCAATCAATAAATGGCCTAAGAAACTGAACAGACACTTCACAGAAGAAGAAATACAATCAATCAGCAAATAGATGAAGAAGTATTCAACATCTCTAGTGATTAGAGAAATGCAAACAAAAACTACACTAATGCCTGGGGCTGTAACTCAGTGGCAGAGCACCTGCCTTGCATGTGTGAGGCACTGGGTTCCATCCTTAGCATCATATAAAAATAAACAAATAAAATAAAGGCATTCTGTCCATCTACAACTACAATTTAAAAAAAAAAAAAAAAAGAACTACCGTAAGATTTCATCTCACTACAGTCAGAATGAAAATCATCAAGAATACAGGCAACAAAAAATGTTGGCAAAGATGTCGGGGGAAAGGTACACTCATGCATTGCCAAAAGGACTGCAAATTGGTACAACCACTGTGGAAAGCAATATAGAGATTCCTCAGAAGACTTGGAATGGAACCACCATTTGACCCAGCTATCCCATTCCTCTGTTTATATCCAAAAGACTTAAAATCAGCATACTATAGTAATGCATCCACATCAATGTTTATAGAAGCTCAATTCACAACAGCTAAACTATGGAACCAATGTAGGTGTCCTTCAATAGGTAAATGAATAAAGAAAATGTGATATAAACATATATATTTTTTTCAATGGAACATTACTCAGCTTTAAAGAAGAATGAAACTACGGCATTTGCCAGTAAATGGATGGAATTAGAGAATATCTTGCTAGGTGAAATAAACCAATCCCCCAAAAAACCAAAGACTGAATGTTTTCTCTACTATGCACATACTAATTCACAATAAGGTGGCATGGCACTAGAGAAGAGTAAAGTTACCATAGATTAGGTAGAGGGAAGTGAAGGTAGGGGAGGTGATGTGGGATAGGAAGGATAGTGTAACAAAAGAGACATTATTACTTTATGTATATATGTGCATAGCCAATGTGATTCTACAACATGGACACTCAGAAAAATTAGAAATTATATCCCATCTATGTATAAGATATCAAAGTGCATAAATACATTCTACTGCTGTGTATAACTAATTAAAACAAAAAACATTTTTTAAAAAAAAAAGCATGATTAGATTTCTCAAATAGATAACTCATGTAATGGCATGCAAAAGAGGGAAGTAAATTATAAAACAAAAATAGAAATAAGACATAAACTGAGAGAGAGGAAAAAAGTAAATTTGTAGTCTTGGAATAAAAATAGTGAAGTCTTCCAACCTAGTAGCAAAGAGCATCCCTAGCTCCTGACTTGGGGGGGGGGGTTAATTTTAGAAACATGGGGGGAAATGCCAGAAGCAGAAAGGGGTTATCTCTGGGGCAGGACCTGACCAGGAGCACAAGCAGGAAGGGCTCTCATGATTTCAACTGTATGATAAGACTTTGACTTTTCAAACTACATACGTGTATCACTTTAATAAAAAACTAAAATGATTTTTAAAAGTACAAATGATATAAGTCTATTGATTGATGAAAGTACTTCTTACATTTGGACTTTGAAATAAAAACATGATTGGCATTATAACACTTCCTCAGTTTCTTGCAAAAGAGGAAATGGCTATAGACAATTACCACCAAATGTGTATTTAATTTTGATGTTGTGACCTCCCATGCCAAGTATCCCTGTTACTGGTAGGAAAAGGTGCTTCACTTTCCAGGTGAATTCACTAACTACTTATATATTTGTTGTGGCAAAACTTTTCCTTTTGTCTTCTTATGATTAGTTTGCATTCCTATGAAAAGGTTGATCTTTGTGCCTTGAGTTTGGACAGTGGCTCTGTTTAAAGGTCTTTGCATAAAGAGCACACTGGGAGCTGTATATTTTTGCTATGATCTCAATAACACACATAGACAAGCTTTATCAATTTCTGGTACTATGTGTTACTTCTTAACAACCTAAACATTTTATATCTAAATAGTATTATTTAATATTCAAAGTAATTGATGTTCATTATGTCCATTGTTCATCATAACCCTGTGAAGAAGCAAGCCATGTAAAATTATTTCCCTTTTTGTTTTAAAGAAGTTGCCAACTGGCTAAGGGAACTAGCTGAAGGTCAACTGGTTCTTCATGACACAGAAAATACTAACTCTAGATTGTTAACTCTTCTTATCGTATATGAACTCATTCATATTAATAATACAAATGATGTAAAATTTCATAACAAAGTTTAAATTTACTTTTATAGGATATTGGCTTTTAGAGAATTTATTTTAAAATTTCATTGTTCTAAACATATTTCTGTGACATAAAAATAGCTTATATATGATCACAAAAAGTGCAATGATGTCAGTATAATATGGAAGTTATATTGTCATATATAAAATATTGCCTTTGTCTCTCTAAAGCAAGTGCTTTAGCATTTATTTACAGTTCCTTTTTGGCTACACTTCCCTTCTTGAGGTAAAAAAAATGTTATAATTAGTCTGGGATCATTTTCATTTTTGCTTAACTTTGCTAGTATTTTTATTAGGATTGTTATTGATTTCTTAAGCTTATTCATATCTTAGTGATGGTGGTATAGCCAAAGTCAATATAAGAGAGAGAGAGAGAGAGAGAGAGAGAAAGAGAGAATGGGAAAATGCAAGGTATGTTTCTTATGTCACACCAAGGGGGATTGCCAGTGGATTAAGTGGGCAAAGCAAGGCTGAATTACAGGACCAATCAACAGAGATGCCCAGGTTCAAAGAATGGGATATCCCAAATCCAAACATGGATGGTGCTGCAGGTTTGATGGTAGTGTGCAATTGAAGGAGGTAGAAAAAGCAGAGGACAGAGGACTAACAGAATTCAAAAAGGGAAGGCTGAAGCTACGAGAAATGAAGTTGGAAAAGCAATGAAGAGAAGGGCCAGGAGCTGAAGCTTTCAGTTGTCTCACATGGTGGAAGCGGAGACAGAATCTCCTCCATTGGTGGAAGGCCTCCAGAAGTCACCAAAAGGTCAGAAAGTCCCATTTGCTATTCAGAGAACATGAAGATCTTGTTCTTTCATTTTTTTGGCATAGAATAATCTTACCTAAGATTTAAAACTGTAGATGAACTCTATGTGTGAATGTTCAAAACTGTTGACATAATCGAAGAGGGTTGTTCCAAGCACTCTCTCATTTGGGGTTCCTCGGAACAGGTGTCTGACCTCAAATGCCTCTAGCACAGCAGATTTCCTTAAAGAGACTTCATATTTTTATCACTCCATTGGCAGGCTAGGTTGTGAGTTTTCCCATTAGTTACTGATACTGTGTAGCATATTCTTAGATCTGTAACGGGCATGGATTTTTAATCTCTGTGTTCTTGTAGTTATCTGTGCCATCACTTGAACATACATAGACTTATGTTTTTCTCCAGATGTTTCATATAGAAGCAACCACTTTCATTTAGACAGAGTAAAATGCCCTCTCTAAGTCTCCCCCAGCATTTGTTCATGCTGATGTATCACTTGTCACATTGTATCACATTCACCCTGGTCTTCTCCATGTAAATCTCTCTCCGGGAGGTTAGATTGGCAATGGAGTGGTCTGCTTCTTCTTTTCCAGTTTCCTAGTTTTGGGGAGTGCTTGCCATATAGTAGCTTCTCAATAAATGTTTGAGGAAAGGAGAAATGAAAGGGGAGCGATGCTGTAGGATCATGTTGAGCATTCCAGTGCATCACCACATGGCAAACACAGTGCTGTTCATTCACTCCCAGCTAGACATGGGGTGGAATGACAGCCCCTGATCCCACAAAGCTCATTGTCCTGTGTCAGGTTTATTATAAGTGTTTAATAAATACATTTTGGAAACCATCACCATTCCTTCTGATATCAGTAGATCTTGCTTACCATATTAGGATCTTCACAACTTCTACTTAATTTTTTTCTGGATAGGGCCTCAAAGCCTTCAGCTCTGTCTACATGTGAGCTCCCTTGGATCTTAGTCCGATACCTCCTGCTGACAATGACAGGAGTAATAATTAACATTTACATTAAGTCATTGTCATTTATATGGCACTTCAAACTTATCCTTCTGTTTTCATTATCACAATGAAATATATGTGGCAAGAGCTACTGTTTTTCCAATGTCTCTGATGAGAAAACTGAGGGGTTAAATGACATGCTGCTTTAAAAATGTTTTGTGCACCCAAAGATACTAAAATCTGCTAAGAGCCTGAACTTGTATACCCAAGACTTTTGATCCTGAATAATGGACACTTATCCCAATATGCTACTTTTCTTTAATATCCAATAATAAGCAGTACATATTTTTGGAAACTATTTTGTGTACACATAGTTAAGTGCTAGGCACTGTAAACTCAAGTTACTTGATGTATATCATAAGGTATCCTCACATGTACCTATAAGAAAAACATCTACCATATTGTGGGGGGGGAGATTCTCTACCAAAAATAAGAAAATGGGATACTAACGTGTTGATTTATCTATAGTCTCACAAGAGCAGCAATACATTTGTTGACCTAAACTATTCTCTCAACTGCAGAGATGCCACAAATATGAGCTAGAATGCTGTATTCTCTCCATTTGTAACATTTGTCATTCTGATGCATACATTATGACCAGGTGCATCGTGACCAGGTACAACTGAAGAACATGCTTTGTGTCAGAATTCACCATTACCCATTACTATCACCATTATGAATGCATATGACTATGTGTTTTCTTGAGTCATTAGTTCTCTTGCAGACAGCACAGTTTAACTCTTGATTCCCTTTCCTGCCAATCGATCTTACCCAGTGCCACCCTTATTAACCAAACACATTGGCCAACCCTTACATCTTCAGATAGTCAGTGCCTCAACTCTACTCCCACCCTGGAATTCTGCAAACTAATAAGGTCATAAGTATGTCAATTATTAACATATGTGGTTACCATTTTACAGTACACATCCATCAAAACCTCACTTTGTACACCTTGAATATATTCAATTTTTGTTTGTTAATTATGCATCAATAAGGCTGGGAAATTTTAAAGTATTTAAAGATTAGCTTTCTCTAAGTTTTCCAGAAGTATACACTAAATCTGTTCACAAACATAATTGATGTAGGCCCAGCATAGTGGTGCATGCCTGTAATCCCAGCAGCTCCCAGGGCTGAGGCAGGAGGATCATGAGTTCAAAGCCAGCCTCAGCAACTTAGCAAAATCCCTGTCTCAAAATAAAAGATGGAAAGAGGTGAGATGTGGCTGATCATTTAAGTACCCCTAGATTTAATCCCTGGTACAAAAAAAAAGGACTTGATGTAATAACTTATTTTAAAAATCTCTCATTAAAATAAATGCCATGATATGTCACAATATAAATAAATACATGTATGTATTTTCTTCATTTAGATATTTTTTTAGATAATTTATAATTATTTTAATTTTCACATACTTTTTACCATCTATCTATTCTAGTATTTTTGATAGCTATAATAAAGTTTAAGTGACAATAATTTTAAAAATATTTTAAAATAACAATAATTTTAAAAAGAATTTTTAAATATTTAAAAATAACATATATTGTTTGCTTTTACTCTGAAGGTATGCAAAATTAGTAGAAAAAGTTGAGTCCAAACCTAGAGGCAGAATTAATCAATTTTATGGACTGTAAGTTTTAAAAAATAGAATTTTAATAGTGATGAACCCTTGCAACTCTGCCATCCTCAATGTCCATGCATTAATACTCCTAACTCCAAATTTTAGAGGAGTCATAATACTAGACTATATAAGGTACTAGGCTCATATTTTAACAAATTTTATTTGGTTAAAAATCAATCACAGGGCTGGGGATGTGGCTCAAGCTGGTAGCACGCTCGCCTGGCATGTGTGTGGCCCGGGTTCGATCCTCAGCACCACATACAAACAAAAAATGTTGTGTCCGCCGAAAGCTCTCTCTCTCTGTCTCTCTCTCTCTTTAAAAAAAATCAATCACAATGTGATATCTGCTATACATCATAAATACAGTAACTGCTTTTAAATTACAAAGAATACAGACCCTGGATATAAAAATATATGAGTTACAAATTACACATCATTTTTTGATAATCTGAATTTCTGAAAGACAGAAAATTTGTTGCATTTACTTTTAAACCTTTATGTGTGAGAGAGAAAGTAGTGAGAGAAGAGATATACAGCCAGAGAGAGACCTGAGAGACAAAGTCATACTGATGTACCCATAGAGATGGCTTTAAAATATGTGTATCAGAAAAATGTGATGAACTTTCTTCATAAGTTATTATATCACTAAGATTTCATTATTTTGATGAAATGCACTATGTTAATTCAAATGCGATATAATCATAAGTAACACTTGAGTATATGAACCACACTTGTCAAAGTAAATGAACAAAATATTATTTTGATGTAGGGCCCTTGAACTCCTTTATGGCATTGGTTTTGTTTACATTGTAATTTTCAAAATTAAGTAATCTACATGGTTCCCTAGTGTGAATTAACAAGTAGCTCTCAATCAATGTTTCACATTTTCTTCAGCAAGCCCATGGAGGAAAACAGTGCCTGCTCTCTTTCTTGTGGTATAAAATTATGATAGACTGTAACTCTTTCTGCTTCACTACGACGAGCATATTTTTATGAAACATTTGTAGTATGTATTATACTCCAAATACAGAGGTTTCTCTTAATGTATTCAGTAAGAAAAAAGCAAAACTACACTCAAAATTATTTCATAATCATGAACCATAGATTAATATATTTCTAACAAAAATCCTAAAGTTCCCCCTTTGTGACCATTTCATACTGTTGTTTTGTTTGTTTTGTTTGTTTTGGGGGTACCAGGCATTGAACCCGGGGCACTTAACAACTGAGCGACATCCCTAGCCCTTTTTTGTATTTTATTTAGAGATGGGGTCTTGCTGAGTTGCTTAAGGCTTCTCATGCTGTCTTTGATTTGTTTCTTAATGACAGTCATGTGAACAAACTAAAGCTATTTCAGTGGGTGCCTGAGTCTCCCTTCTCACTCTCACCAGGAAGCAGCTAACCAAATGTTCATTTTTAAAAAGTCTTCATCTCCCATTCTTTCACAGAACTAAAATCTGTTCCTTTTCTTTGAAGTTTCCTCTTTATAAATGAGATCTGCCTGATGATTTCAGTAAAGCAAAACAAGGGAATTAAGAATAGCATTAATCCATAAAGGCAAACTCTATAGAGGAAATAAAACATAAAAATGAAGCAGTAATTTCAAAGACTAGTGTTTCATGGTTGATTGTCATTTGTTGGAAAGCCAAGTGTGTATCAATGAAGCATTTTATTGGTTACTATGACTTGAGAGATTTTGAGGATAAACCAAAAGAGTAATCAGTAAAATATGTAAGAGTGGGAGGGGAGGACACCTGTTGCCATAGATTTAAGAAGCTGTGTCTTCAAAGGCATGAAAGAACAAACACGAAAACACTAAGCTATTGCTCTATTCTCAAAGCCACCAGAAAGAAGCTAGAACTAACAGGAATGATGATCCTGAACTAATTGGATTTTAAATCAAGATCAAAATGTAGCATGCATTATCCAGAAATGGACAGTCTAATTTAGTAATTACGGGATTCGCTGCCATTGATCCCATCATGGCTCTCACTGTCTCAGGCCTCGGGTCCACCCCCTTGTCCCCTGGGATGGCACAGCCTTCTCATTTTTTGCTGTTAGGAAACTTCCATCAATGCTTTGTTTCAATTTCTCATTCTCTCTTATCTTCCTTGTATGATCCCCTTTGCTGAGTACAATTTCCAATCAATAGAATAAAATGGTATCCGTAAATACAATTTGGAAATTGTTACACATATCCTCATTTCTGGTAAATTCTACTTTGAGCCTGGGAACTATAACCCTTTTATTCTTCTCCACAACCTAAACTACAGGGAAAAGAAAAGAAACTAAAGGGAAGCAATTCATCATTTATCACAACACATTCAGAGAAATAAATAAAATAGAGAGAGACCACCACTATGCTTCAATATTGAATAGATCTTGAACTGACTATAAGGCATGCTAAAGTATGGAAGAAGAAGTGATTGTGGCAATGTTTGAATTACAGAATAAATAATATAATCTCTTTTTTTTCTTTTTGCAAATCTAGTACTGCATAAATATTACATGCTATCTACTAATAACAAATAATTAAGATTAGAAAACAGAAGAAAATTACTATGTTGACTATATATGGATTTGAATTCAATATTATCTGTATTCTAAAAGTATATTATATTTGAAGATGGCATAGCAAAATGTTAGAAAGCACACATAGGATTTGGAGGCAGATGTGAGTTCAGGTCTGCTGACAAACTCTATGACTTTAGGCAAGTTACTGAACTTAAACTTCTCCTCTGTAGCATGTCTTGTAATAACAGGACGTCATCATAGGGCTTCAGGTATTCAATAATATAAAAAATGTAAATCTTTTAAAATGGTTTCTAATCATAGAAAATGTTCAATAAATGTTAGACTTATAGTTATGATTATTCTTCATTCATATCTTCAATATTGTATGATTTTAGTGTAAACCAAATATTAACCCTTTTCTGTTTGGTCTCAACAGGACAAAGGATAGAAATTTGAAGAGTAGAATTAATTTAAGGCAATACTTTGCTCCTGTAAGAACAGGTTGTTTTCCAATATAGAATGTCTAGGTTGCCAGGATGCACATAGATCTCATTCTGTCAATTTACTAAGTTGATTGTTTTGGAAAGTGGAGACTATAAATAGCTACATTATTGAAGCATTTACGTGTCTATACCAGAATGCCAAAAAATCAATTTATACTTATGTTTTCTGTCCAGCATTTTCTCTCTCTAGAGGCAAATTACTTTGAACACAACTTAAAGCAAGAAAGTTGCCTAGGGTCATGATGTTAGTATAATAGAAATACAGGGCTTCATTTTGAAAAGTTTAAGAAGTTAAGAAGCATGTACTTCCAAAATAGAAAGAGATGCCTAACTCTGAGAAATGGCATCTTCGTCCTTTGGACTTGAGGTATCCTGTCTTTTTCCATACTAAATTTAACTTTTCAATGCTTTCATCAGTGACTTACATCTTCCCTTTCTGATTTTTCTTATAGACATGTTAGCCCAATCAATCTAAGGCATATCAAGCATTATTGACTTGAGACACGTCCTCTTAAGGGTAATTTTCATATTTCTTTATTTTTTATTAGTTTTATACATTCACTTCAGGGATGGGTAGGGGGTAGTTTCTTACTTTCAGTACAGGTGAGCTGTCCTGCGTTTGGTCCATATATATGAAGAGTCAGTAGAACTTGGTGGTTCAAATTTGATGTCACTGGAGCTAGACTGTAGATTTATAACCTTAGTTTTCCACAACTTGCTTTGCCACCACGCTCAGGTTACTTTCCCATCACATCCCCTCACCTCAGTTTCCACAAGAGTAGGATGAAGTCATTATATCTACCTCATAGTGTTGTAAAAGAACAACAAGGCAAGTGTGCTGCATAGGGCAGTATGTAAACATAAGTGATAATACACTGGATGCATTATTCATCATTATTGTTACATCAGTATTCACTCATGCATTATTTGGTATTATTATTAGTCTCTAGAACTCTTGTGAGATGCTTATCCCAACATCTGCCTGATGCTCCAATTAACCATTATTGGCATCAGACACTTTCTCATAATTCACTACTTCAAAAAAGTAGAGTAATATCTTCCTTTTAAGAAAGGATCTTTGCTACATCACCACACTTCAGGCTTTCTTGTCATCTTCCATTCATCCAGGATTCAATTAATATCTACTGGAAGACTTATTATGTATCTGAGACTCATCTATCCTCTGGAATACAGCAGAACTACATACTGCAGTCTGGATTCCAATTCCTTCATGATAATTTCCCAGATTATTATTTAATGTCATAATTAGTACAGGGAATACCCGATCTTCCAATAGATGAACTCAAAGCACTGGCTTAGCAAAAAAAAAAAAAAAAAAAAAAAAAAAATCATGTATAATAGAGTTTTTGTTATTTTTCTAGATTAAGTTCATACCACTTCCTTGATCATGTGTTTTAATTTTTACCTGATTTCAAGATAAACACAGACAGAAACTTTAATAATTTTACTATATCTTAATGCTTTCAGCAAAAATAAGTTGGTTGTCTTAAAAATGGTCCATTGACTTGCATATGTTGATACTTACTAGGTCAACATATACTTTTCCTACTAGTACCCAGAGTTACAATTCAGGAAATTGGAAGTATAGCATTTTGAGTTTCTCATGTTTGTAGTTTTCTGCTCTCTCAGGGAAAAACAAGAAATCCATTTTGTTGAACTTCAAGACTGGGTACTCTGCCATGTAGAAAAACAAAGTGTTTATAAAACAAGAGCTAAATTTAGATTTCAGAGACCTGAATTTCCATCCATAAGGGAGTATCAGAGTTTGGAATTAATAAGCAACAGAAAATTGAAAAGAATATAGGAAATAACTATTTTCATACTTTGAAGAGCAGACAGCACAGTCCTGTGACCCTTGATAAAAAGGAAGCACCTAGAGAAAAATGTCTAGACTACAGTGTAAGGAAAGGAAACCCAATAGATCCCAGCGGCTTCCCTGAATGAAAGAATGGGAGAATTTGTATGGAATTTACAGGATGCGTAATGCAAAGAGGGAACTCCAAATATATGCAGAGAAGTCTCCGAATCTTTAGCTCAATACCAACCTGTATATGAATACAATGAATTCCTAAGAAGTTGGTCAAGACTTTCTGATAAGAAAAACAATTGGTGGGAAGCAGGTACTGAATAATTTCCAGTGTTCATAAGGGGCAAGAACTGTTGAATTCCCATTAACTGGAATCCAAACACTCAGTAGAGGCTAACAAAGGTTCATACCTCAGGAGGATTAAGTTAGCCTTGGAAAGAAGACTCAACCACTTTATTGGAATAAAATAACATCCAACACTCAACAACATAAAAACCCATCATCTATATTTAATTCACCACAAGATTATTTCAGGAGGTAAATATAGATTCATTAGAACTTTGACCAGTTACTTACATTCTTTCCAAGCACATCTTAAGTGTGCACTTCCAAATGTGCCTTACAGTTAGTTTGTACCAACCTCTCTTTCCTAAGACCTCAGTGACTTCTGAAGGTCCAGATTGTGACTGTTCTGCCCATTGAGAACTATAGGGAAAGAACATGGAGTAGAGGCAAGAGTCAATCCAGTGAGAATACTGCATAAGTGAAAAATTCCTCTATGAAAGTCAGAGAGAGGCCCACAGAGTAGAGAAAGGTGGCCAGGGAGAGGGGGGAAAAGTGGGAAGGAAAAAGGAGGAACTAGCAAGCAAAACCAACCAAATTATATTGTTATATCATGTGCATGTACAAATATATAACAATGAGCCCCACTCTTATGTGTAATTATAATGTACAAATAAAAAAATTAAAGAAGAATAAATACTTTCTATTACCTTAAGGATTTGTGATTTGGACATTTGTTAATTTTGTCATACTTTAGTCTGTTTTTATGGATAGAATGAAACTAGCAACAAAAAAGAACGATTGTGCATATTTTTAACCATAGGAAATGTTAGCCTTTATGTCTATTTCAACTTTTCCCACATTTGTTCCAGTATTTCAGGGAATTTTCAGATGAGCAATGTTTGCAGTTATTGGGTTTCTTTTATTCAATATCTTCTCAGTTTCTTCAACCTATTAATATCACCTTAGGACTCTCCAGTTAGAGGCCATGTGCTACATAATGCTTCCAAATTTAGTTATTTCTCTTGTTTTAAAAAATTGCCACCAGCATTAGTGCTCTGAGAAACATCCTTTTGAAAACATTAATAGTCCAATGCCCTCATTTCCCAAATAAACAAACAGAGGTTAATAGTTAATGAATAACCCCAGTTAGAACTCAGGTCTGTTAATTCCCATTTTATGCTTTCTGCTCTACACTGCAATGCATTATACCAAGGGATGAAGATTGTATTTGTTTTAAGTAAGTGAATGCTTTCATATAAAAGTGAAAAGATTTAAGAAAAGTAAATCCCTACAGACCTTAGACGTGGAGTGTTTCTTGGATAACATACAGGACAATGGGGAATAATTATATTTTACAACATGTACTTTAAAAAAGTGAATCTACATTAACAAAGAAAAAGAAATAACTTAAAATTTAAATATCTCACATTAACAATTAAGCTCATATGATATAATTTTGAGGCTGAAGGTTTTGTTGGAATGCCTCACATAAATTTTCCTGAGCTCCTTCAGTTGGGGACTTAAGTTTCCTTTTCTCAGTGAGAATTTTCTTTAATTTTCTAGATGAAATTGCAGATCTGCATATCCTTCAACGGTTTTTAATATCCTGATACATTACAAGTTCTTTTGTATTTTTTTGCTTACCATTTATCCCCTTCCCCAGTGGAATGCAAGTTCTTGGGTGCTTGGAGTTTTTTCCAAGGAAAATCTAGAGCAGTGTCTGGAATATTATAGTCATTCAATAAATATATTTGAATTTATGTGTGATTTTATTTGTCTCATATAACTCATAAAAAATTGAGTTCATTCCTTGACTTCTAAAGCGAGGCAGCTTTATGATGTTGTTTGTGAAGCATTTTATATTTTGATAGACAACTTTAGTTTTCTGAATCTAATCAATTACTAGGTATTTCAGAGAATATGCAATTAAAAAGTCATCCTGGCTTTTCTAAGAATTATCTTGGAAGACATATGAAGAAGGTACTAATGATCTATAAGCTGTCTAAAGGCAAAATATTCCCAGTACCCGAAACCTGGTTTCTAATCAAATAGCAAGTTGATTATCCCAAGTGGCTAAACAGGAAAATGTCCCAGTGTTAATTTAATGAGGCAAGCATTCTGTTTATTCTCCCTGGTTCTAATACATGTTCTGTAAAGCTCTACCTATATCCACATAGCAGGTTGTATGAAAAATATAAACCTTGGAAATTCTGAGAGTTAAGAAAAAACTGGAGGCAAGGTATATAACCCTCAAAATCAACAGTTCTCCTGTGTACTCCCTTTAATGTGTGACCTAACTGCTAGATATATAGCTACAGTGATATATTTAAAAATCATAATTTCCTTCCTCTGTCTTTTTAAGATTTTTCTCTACTCTAGAGACCCCCTTTTCTTGAAATAGAAAAACTCTTTATTTAATATAAATTTATATTTCCACCATCAAGTTTAATAAAATTTAATTAATTCATATTGCTGACTGCACTCTTTAGAGAAGATCATTTCCTTTCTGAATGCAAGCAGCAACCAAAAAGATGACACATTTTGTCTTCTTTCTACACCCAAATGTAAATAATTATGATAACCTCTTGCTATGTGGGAGGCGGCTGTCTAGTGTGATCATTAAATTACAGCTCCTGTATTGTATTCTTCTTGGTTAATGTTCATCCTAATTCGATAGACTGAATTGTATGTGATGCAGAAAATTCCTATTTGTACTTACAAAATATAGTTTAGCAAATTGCTCTGTGACACTGTTTTATTTCATGAGCGTTTGTGGTAGAAAATGAATACAGTTCTTATTAGTTAGTTGTGCAGGTTTCTTCCATCTAAAGAAACTAACACCTTTTAAACATATCAGTCTTATAAAAAATTACATACAACTAAAGGGAGTAATAAGTGCTATTTTACGTTGCTCACTATGGAGAAGTCAATAGATAAAGGTTGATACCTTCTTGCACATCACATATCAAGTTAAAGACAGAATCAAAGACAGAAATTGCTTCCCTGAAATCTTTGGTCCCCATTTTTTCTCCTGGATCATCCCCAGATCCAGCTACAACTCTTCCAAATGGTCGCTCAGACTGGCTCTGAGACATAGTTTCTTTTATGCCATTTCTCCCCTTTTACTTCAATGTCTGCTCAGTCCTGGGTTAGAACATGCCTCCTCCCCTAGAGAACACAACAGTTGTTAGTGTCCTACACAGTGATATGTACATCTGACAATGCTACCGATCCGGGGAACCATGATTCATATTTTATTGCCACCTTACTAGGTTGCTTTTATGGCTGGTTTTATTGCCCCCATCTATTTATTCAGAAAGTGTCATTTTGAAAATATAAACCTTAAAACGAGAAAGCAGTTGAGGAGAAAAATAGAATGCGTGCTTCTTTGGAATGAGTTTAACAAACTGTGTATTTCAAAACATTTCCACTCTTCCAAATTTATTTCTTTGAGTGCCCTCCCACCCTCTACACCAAGATAGAAAGATGTTGTGTATAGAAGCAGAGACCATGAGAGCTAGAAGGAATCTTAGAAACATCTTTCAAACATTTTCACTTTACAGATGAGTAAACTGAGGCCTAAAGCAGGTTGAAAAGTGATTTGTCCAAATTCACTCAGCCAGTTAAATTGTTAGAAGAGCCAGACATTTCCCCACCCTCAACTCTTCCCATTCCAGTGCCATTTGCCACATCTCTGTGCCTCTTAGAACAGGCACTCAGTAAGTCCTCATTGATTGATAGCAAACCCCATCGACTGTATACACTTCACTGAGCAGGTGCCATGGGGACAGAGAAAGGGAATTCAGAGGAAAAGAGAGGTTTTTACCTCAGGGAGGTTTGCTGATCTCCTAAAGTTAAGCTTTACTCTTGGAAAGCAGGAATAACCAAAAGGAGCGTCTGAAAAATGTGTTTGTTCTGTTTTCTTAGATGGTGTTGTGAACATCTCACAGGACAAGAATCTTGGTTAATAATTGATTGATTGCTCTACTATGGAGTATTGATTAAGTATATAATGTATGTGCAGAGCTATACTCCAGAAAAGTGAATGGGTCAAAGAAAACAGTGATTTTAAGTGAATGTGTTTGTATTCCATTCATCATTTTGTACAAACATTTCTGCAAAATGGGATCATAACAGCATGATATGGTTGAAAGAACAAAATATAAAACTAAGATTATGCAAATTAAATATTATTTTTTACATTATTAATGTAAAATATTTTAAATTTATATTTACAAAAATGCAGAATATGGATTTGTCTAATGTTAAAGAGATACACACTGGGCTATAATTTTATATGAAGTTGAGTTATTCAGGCTACTTAATTGTGTCTGGGCTACTTTAGAAAGTGAATTGTCAAAGATCCTCTTTAAAGAGACCTCACAATGTTATAAAAAAAGTCATCTCTTCCTGCAAAACTTCAGCTCTGAGATTTTAATTCCATACTTATCTTTCCTTTCATGGCCTACAGATATCTACATCTTTTACCTTACTTAAATATGACTATTTTTAATCTGTTTTTTTTAGTTATACATGACATAAGAATGTATTTTGATATATCATACATACATGGAGTATAACTTCCAATTCTTGTAGTTATACATGATGTGGAGTTACACTGGTAAATCTGACCATTTTTATTCATTGATCCAATTTCTTTGATGCATGTTTACTATAGTAATAGTATCATTTAGTTTTCAGCCCATCTGGATATCTACCAAAGTCATCTAGTTACCCTTTCCAATCTAACAGACCATAAGCATCAAGAAAATATCAAGGAACTTTTAATAAAATGTGTATTCTAAATAATTGAGTTAAGCAACAATGACACTACAAAAAAAAAACAGACTCTGATATTTTTCTACTAGAAACTGATTTTTAAATCACTTGATATTGTTTGAAGTCTTTATCTTAGGAGTGAATTTCTGCCTATTTTATATCAACTTAAGTCTTTTAAATTAGATGAAAATCCACTATTTTCCTTTTATTTACTTTCTTTTTCTGTTTTTCATTTACTTGCTTTTTCCTTTTTTTATTTGTTTGCTTTTTGTGGTGCTGGGGATTCTAGGGCCTTGCACATGCTAGGCAAGCACTCTGCCACTGAGCTCTATTCTCAGCCCCACAATCTCTTTTTTCCAAGTTTTAAGTAGTAAACTGTATCATCCTTTAAATTCAATATATTTTATATTTTTAAATTTCTCCTAAAGCATGTTTTTCATTCTGCAGTAGATCCCATTTATAAGGTCATGATGTGTGTGTGTGTGTGTGTGTGTGTGTGTGTGTATTCATAAACATGTCAACAGAGAAGGCCACCACAGGACAACCTTAACTGTCAGAGAGGGTGGCAGAACACAGCATCCAACGTTCTCATAAAATGTGAGCAAATCAGTTTTCAAGTGCAATTACTATACAATCAGACCTTATTGTTCTAAAAACATTTTCTTAAAATAATGTATGAGATATATATATATATATATATATATATATATATATATATATATATATACACTATTTCTGCTTTCATTTGTTCAATATCTGCCTTTTTAAAGAATTTGGTTCAGTTTTTGCCTCTTTTTAAGAATTTTACTTTATTTAATTCAACAACAGATATGTCTTCTGCCACATAAGCATCCCCTATATTTTATCTTACAATTAACAAACTCATCTCACCATGATTTTTTTTTTTCAAATGGTGTTTTTATCACATCGTTTCTTACACACACACTTTGTTTATTTCAGCCTATTCTTTGTCACTTTCTCCCTTTTGGTCCACTGCCTCATTTGGAGACTTGCGTTCTTTAGACCTTGCTTTGATGCTTCTGGATCTCACAGCTCTCAGTACCCTGCAGATAGTTCACTGAATTGTAGCTGTGTGGGAATTGATTGGGAATGCATCTGTAGCTTGGCTCAGCAGGGAAGTCCTGACAACCAAGTTATCAATATGCGCTCCCACACAGCTGGCTCCTCTTAAGTCCACTCTAAGATTCTACATCAGGAACATCCAAGTGAGACTGTGCTCTCCAAAACTGGGGCTCTGCCTCCCTATATGTTTGGATTTATTTTTTCCTTTTTTTTTTTTTTTTTCTGATAGTACTGAAACAAGTTCCATAGAAAATAAATCTGAGATATAAGCAAGAAGATTAAAAAAAAATTAAACCAGGCTCCATCATCACCAATTGATGTTTCTATCCAAATTTGGGGCAATTATTCTGTTAATAAATTCACTGAAGGTAAGTCTCCTTAGAAAGTGTGGACATAGGAACACAATGGCTGCATCTGTGTGAGGCTGGTGGTTTCAACTTTCAGGCAACTCTTAGAAAATGGTACTTTTATTTCAGTTTATATCTCCTGCGTTTTGATATGAATAGCTTTAAGATTCAAAGCAAATGTCAGAACACTGAAGGTTAGTAATTGTTCCATCTGAAACCAGAAATCTCCTGGGTGCAGGAGGTGACCCAAACTAATGCAAAGAGATTCAGACTTCTACAAGCCCTAAGGAAGCTGAGCTGCATATTGAATGGTATTATTATTATTTTTAGGAAAAAAGGGGAGTTTTGCCTGTTTGTTTGTTGCACTGTATGGTTGTATGCAGATGTAACTATCCTTGTGGATTTTACTAAGGAACTATGTTTGTTCTTACCAATTTGGTCATATTCACATCAGGGCTGGGTTGAATTTAAGGGGATTAAAAAAACATTGTGTCAACAAAAACTTGGGAACAACATTAGTGTATTTGTTAAGAAGCAAAATGGGGGGCTGAGGTTGTGGCTTAAGCGGTAGAGCACTCACCTAACAGGTGCGAGGCCCTGGGTTCGATCCTCAGCATCACATAAAAATAAATAAAGATATTGAGTCCAGCTACAACTAAAAAATAAATACTAAAAAAAAAAAAAAAAGAAGAAGGAGAAGAAGAAGCAAAATGACCAAGTAGCCATTGCAGTAAATAAATTATCTGGTGAAATCATACATGAAAGTTAAGAGTCATGTAGTCTGGATATGTTTTCTGCACATAAAATATTAGAAATCACAAAAAACCAAGCCCTTATTTCCTGCTCAATTTGAGTTCCTCTTTACTTAAAAAGATGAGAGGGTGAATTCTGAGATTATTAATGGGAATATAATTATGGCATGATAGCAATTAAACTTGAAGAAAAAATAAAAAGTTTTATTATTTAACAATATCTCTCTGGGCTTTGTGCTGTAGTTGTTTTGTTGATGCTCATGTTGGTGTGGCTGGATTCCAGAGTGCCAGACTGAAGCCTGAGATGTGTAACCCAAGACTCTTTCAAAAGCTTTTTAAAAACATGTTTGTAAATCTTATTTTGATCTAAGTTTTTAAATATTCTTTAAGTTCCTCTAGTTCTATTAGCTAGGAAAGATTTAGGTCATAGCAGACTTCTACTATGACCTGTTTAGCTGTATGCAATAAAAGAAATTATTATAATAAGAAATAGATGTTTATTTCATTGAAACTTTGAATATTTTTTAAAACATTTTTGAGACTGAGTGGGTGCAGAGGAGTGCATTTATAGTCCCAGCTACCTAGGATTCTGGGGCAGGAGAATTGCAACTTTTGAGGCTAGCCTAGGTAACATAGGCAATATAGCAACATCATGTCAAAAAAAAAAAAAAAATCAAGGCCACCATTAGTCTTTTCAAAGCCCTTTTATTCTTGAAAGTTGAAATACATGATTTGATTTCAGACATAGTAGTAAGGCATTAAGTAAAGAAAATGGAATCACTAAATTAAAAATGATTGCTAATGCTTAAGCACACTAGAAAGTCATGACTAAGGGGAAAAAATGTAAGTATTGTAGTAGATATTTACAGTCATTCTTACAAAACCGTATATCAACTGGGAGAATTCTATAAAACTAAACATTTTGTCTTTGGACATAAACACATTTTGAAAATTTTAAGTATCTTATATGGAAGACAAACAAATTGATTTGGATTTGTGTAAGGATTATGTTTGCAGTAAGACTAAACAGTACACTGAAGGATGAAGGTAATTCATAAGGAAACACTTTAGAATATAAATACTATATCCAGTTTTAAAACATGTATAATGCACCATACTTGTGATTCCATGATAATCATATTCACTGGCAGCTCTGATTCTTTCTTCACCTCCCATTCTCCTAATCACACTACTATAGACTGAGAGGCACATAGCCTAACCCCTTCACTTTACAGACGAGAAAATGGAGCTAAAATAAAATTTAAAATACAATAGGGCAATCCAGTGGGAAAATTCCCTAAGCAGTTAAGAATAATATGCTTAACATGGAGACCTTGATTTCTGTCATTCTCTTTTGTGATAAAAGTAACTCTGCTGTGCTGGAGACAAATCTGAAAGTACAAAGACAAGGAAATAAATAAGGAATTGGAAATCTAAAAATGATGCAAAGGATATGCGATAGTTGTATTGTAGCTTGTTTTACCTGACATTGACACAGAATTAAGCACAAGAAGTTGAGTGTTAGGAAACTGCAATTCCAGCCCCAGTTCAATTATATGTTTAATTGACTAATTTGAGCTTTCTTGGTGTCCATTTCTCTTCCTCTAAAATGGGCATATTCATAGTTATCCATCCAAATTATGGGACATTTGTGTAGAACAAATGAGACAATGGATTGGAAAGGCTTTGTACATCCCAAAACATCAAAACAAAAAGTGTGTGTAGTGTGGTGGTACTTATAAACTAGGATTGCTTCAGATCAGACTTTATGACAGATGATACCAAATTAAGGTTGTGGGAAGTAGTCAATTGATAAACATTGAAACTAAGGTATGCTTTCAAAAAGTCACACCAGCAGCCATTTCTCACTATTTGACAGCTACTGGGCCCTTCTTTCTATTTGTTGGCAAACCTTACTTCTTTCACAAAACCCTCTCTAGAACATTGCAAAGCATCCAGTGCCCCTGTGCACCCTCAGCACAAATATCCATCTTCTACACGCCCTTTTTTGAAACACTTCACTCATTCATATATCATTTCAAAATTATACTTCAGCCTTATATCCTTGCCCTATGCTGTTCTGGAATTTGTAAATCAAATCACCAACAACAAACAGTAAAAACAACAAGTTTATGCTAACAGAGCTACTTTAAATTAAAGGATAAAGACTACAAGAAGCCCATAATCAAAGCCTGCCCAAAGGACAGTGGGGAGACACTAATATAACCGGACTCCTGGCTTACAAAGGAGTTAAAAATGAAACAGCACCTGCTTAAAATCAATATGAAATTCTATAGGCAGCCTTTACAAAGAAATCAAGGCAGTCACAATATGATCTCAGCTGCTCACTCCCAGAAAGACAGGATCTCTCCACCGTGCAGCACCAGCTAAATGCAGAAGCCAAGTCTTCCTGAAAGCCCCACTAACATGGAATTACTGCAATCAGGCAGTGTGGTCAGGAGGGCATGGGTGAGATTGATGAGGTTATCAAGAGACAAATAGGGAGCAAACCTATGCAAATTGCTGAACAGAAAAGAAAAAACATGTTCTCATAGCATACCATGAAGAGTTTTCTTTTGAAAGAATCAGATGTCTGCTTAACCTACCAAGAGATTTCCAGATATGCATTTTCAATTAAACAAGAGCAGGAAGGAGCACCAACATCTCACACAGAATGTCTCCTATAAGGCAGATTCTGTGGTAGCCAGAAGCTGCCCTTCCTGCCTGACTTCACAGCACTACTGTGAACTCACATTTCTATGGACAGAGAATATAGTACATAGAAACAAGGAAAGAAAATGTACATTTCACCTAGAATCATGCATATGTATTTTTAAACAAATGACTCATGGTAAATCAGGAATATTAAGAGCTCAAAGAATTGTCACTTTTTATAATTTTTTTTTTATCAGAGTTTCTCTTTGCAGACCCTATTTAAATAGTTGAAGTTGCTATTATGAACAAAACTTTCAAACAGAGATGATTAATGGTGGCAGAGACACCAGAAACTACTCCAGCTCATACTCCTCATTTTACAGGTAGGGAAACTGAGGCGCTCATTTAGGTGCTCATCTTTCCCAATTTTCTGGACTAGAATTAAAATACTTCAAGGTTCACCAAATAAAAAATGATGACCATAAAAGCTTGTAGTAATTAATACATTTCTAGATGTTTATTAAAATTTTCAAGCAGAATCATACCTCCTATCAGGAAAACTTGTAAGATGACAGCAAATATTGTAATTTGTAATTATCTTTTTTCTTTCTTTCTTTTTTTTTTTTTTTTTTTTTTTTTTGAAGAAACAAAGGTTAGAAATTTTTTCACGTTAAAATTTAGCTCTCTGGGCACCGTGTTGTGCATGCCCAAGGGCTCAGGAGGCTGAGGCAGGAATATCGTGATTTCAAAGACAATCTCAGCAACAGTGAGGTGCTAAGCAACTCAGTGAGGCCCTGTCTCTAAATAAAATACAAAACGGGGCTAGGGATGTGGCTCAGTGGCCATGTGTCCCTGAATTCAATCCCCGTTCAGTACCAAAAAATAAAAATAAATTAGCTCAAGAAAGAAAGAATTTTAGACTTATTCTATAGGTGGCCCATGTTTTATTTCATTCCTTGAAAATCTATGTGCTCATCAAATTTACAAATGTTCTAAAATGTTTCTTAGAATGACCCTGGGAGCCCAAGCCTGGAAAATTATATGCATCTTCAGAGGTTTTTATTAGTACAGATATTAGGAGAACCTGGAGAAGAATCTTTAGTTTATGTTTGAATTTAAAATGTGGTTTCTTTCTTTTTTTTTTTTTTTTTTTTTTTTTTTTTTTACAGATAATTCTCCAAGGGTAATGACATCACAGGGGAAATTTTAAGAGCCAGATACCTTAGTCAGCTACACATATAAGGAAGTTAGGATCAGGCTTAGTATTCCTGATACTGATTCACTTCCAGAGAAAGGGAATGAAAAAGTAGTCATCCTATTTATTGTCTCTTCCATTACAGCAGAAGGCAAAGTAACTATTTTTCCTTTCTTATAAGTTTCTTTATACAACTGAGGGCTTTATGAGGAGCAAGTTGGAGAAAACTACTGTAAAAAGGAGAAATCACATGCGTGCCAAACCACAAGAGCCCAGGGAAGCTCATGATGGAAATAAAAACTGGAAGAAGATAAATATGTTCTTATTGAATAAAACATTCCCCAAACTAGGTACTGAAGATTCATGTATGAAGCGTTTCCCATGCCCTCTCCTACCTTCTTTATTCTCCCATGCTTTAAAACCTCATTTTTACCAGCACCACAAAGTTCAGGTGTGACATCTCTATTATTTTGGAAGTGACATATAATATTCATCAGTGGAATAAACACAAAAATCCAATTAACTTAAACTGGAAAGAAAGCAATATTCATTTTTACACTGTTTCTAGACCTAAAGAACACATATGTATTTTAAGTACTATGAAGACTGTTTATAGTACACAGTTAACAATATTTGTGATATATAGTTAGGAGACATGGGGGGGGGATCTTTTTCTTTTTTTTTTTTTTTTTTAATTGCAACTTCATTCTTTCCTGTAAAGATGATTTTGATAAGTGTTCTTCTTTGAAAGTTGGGAAGCTAGGGGAAGATTAATCTAGCCCAGCAAAAGAACTAAAGTGGCAAAAATTGATTAAGGCATTAAAATACCTACAGTATGTCTAGAAAATATGAGCTGTCTCTAAATGGTCCCAGTAAATCACAAGCTAAACTCGAAGGAAGCAGTTAAGAAGAGCTTCCCTGAGTAATAGAAAAGTTTTCAGGGTAAAGTATTTTGAAAGTGTCATTTTATTTTTATATACTGTGCAATCAGAGAGAAATATTTTTACAGCTCAGCACAATCTTTTCTCTTTAGTTTTTTTAAGAAAGAAGAATGGCCATAATGCACAGGTAATATTTATAATGTATATAATCATATAGATACATACACACAAAAAAATTTATTTTACTTATAGCCAGTTGTATGATACGATTTGATATAAGAAATCCTTCAAACTCCACTGCCCACCTGTATTGCCTTAAAAATCCCCATCTTACCTAAAATTCTCCAACTTTGAGTTTCTCTTCCGGGGTATTAGGAATAGTTTATAAATTACTCTACAGAAAATAATATTACTTGAATGTAAGTAAGGTCCAAACTCACTTCTCTGATCTATAGGATCCTATATAAACTGACACCAGCTTATTTCTCCAATCTCACCTGTTCAATTAAAATTGTAAATACGAAAAAAGGAAGAAGAAGAAGAAAGAATATGACTTGGAAACGAATTACTAAAGATTTTAGAGGAAGTGGTAAAGCAATTAAGATCCCTTTTTATGTTAGCATGTTTAGCACCTTGATTTGATAAGGTATAAGAAGCAAATAAAATTTGATTTGGTTTTGGAAGTAAAGAGTTTGAAATATGCTTCTCTTCCTGAGGCAAACAGGCTATGTATGATGTTACCGTGGTGGTCCAGGGAGAAGAAGAGAAGTTGTGAGTATTTAGAAGATTTCAAAGTGGATCAAAGCCACTTAAAAATGGTATCAAAATCAGAGTTTTCTCAGAGCTGGGCTCCCTGTGTCTGTCTTAAGTGTCTTTATTTAACCCTTCCTTGAATTAAATTCTTTTCATGAATTTTTCACATATTCCTCCAAAAAAAAAAAAAAAAAAAACAGTCCTAATGTCTTCAATTCCCAATGTACTTTCTTCTATTCCCCTTCTGAATAGATGAATGCACCATTGACTCTCTTTAGAAAGCAAAACCATCCCAGCAAATGTCCCCTCGGCACTCAGGGCTCAGGCCCGCTTCCGAGCAAGCCCCACTTGTCCCTGTGCCATGATCTAATCCCTTGGTGCCTCGGGTACCTGTTAGAGTCTCCACTGTGCTGGAGCTCCCACTGCCTTCAACACATACCTTGGAAAGTAATTTCGCCTTTATTCGATATTGGAGGTCTTTTTTCTACCATCTTATTTTTCTCTCTTCTTCCAGTAGCAGACTTCCAAAATAACTGTCTACCAAATCTACTTCCTACTCCATTTTTTCATTCTGGTTCTGAAATCTACTTTCTCCATTTTCTAAACTAAGAAAACTGAATAATATCTTTGATCCACAAGCCAATTTTATTTAATAATTATCTTTTGTAGGAATAAACTTCTTCATAAAGTGAGAATGTTAGAATTTTCCTGTTGCATTTATTCTGTAGCTTAACATCAGTACTCCTAAGTGGAATGTTGAGCACAGAGGTTAATTAGGCTGAGATGGAATGAGGTTTTTATCTAAGACTATAAGTAACTTTCTATTATAGTACAAAGTATTCAAAACACTCTCCCAACTGTTTTCTAAGAGACATTTGAGGGCTAATGACATGTCAGCAGACCTAGGCAGGTCCAAACATGCCTGAAATGCTGTTTCTAGAGTTAAAATAGAAGACTGATCATCCCTTCTCTTGACATCAAAGGCTAAGAAGCCAGAAACACTATGGTAAAGTAGGCAGAATACACTCTCAATCACACTAAGCATAAAATGCATTACATTTTTTAAATAACATTTTTTTAAAAAAAGGATTGTAGAAAGCTTCAGTGGCAAATTATTCAAAATAATTCTAAAATAATTATAAAGAATGATTTGGGGAAGAGACCATATGAAGTCACAAAATTTCCTGGTTTCATATGGCTCCTGAATTTATAGCCATATGACAATATTCATAGGCTTTACAGATGAAAGAATTATATCAGCTAGAATCTGGAAGCCGTGTGATATTAAACAAAATAAAATGAAAAGACTATCAAGAGAAAATCCTTTGCTTTCTGAACTATTTAAGTTATCTTCAAGTGATGGATACCTATTCTTACAATTATATGTACTCTGCTTCCTTGGGAATAATTTGATAAAATAGAAATAATGTGTAAACTGATCAATTAACAAAAACATTAATTGTGTATGAAACAAACAACATACATAAGGGTTCACTGGATCCAATATCAAAGCTCTTTTTTGGCTTTTTTCTTACTAACGTACAATTCAGGACCCTCAGACTAAACTTCTGCATGAGTAGCTGGTAGGCTATATCTCAGCACCCCTTTAACTTAATGAGAAATACTTAAGAACAATTTAGGATATTTACTTTTTCATCATCAAACTTTGTTTCTCTTTCTCAATCTACGTCTGAGCTGAAATAGTGATAAAATTCTCATTTTATGAACTTTTCTGAGAAACTTTTATCATAATATCAACATTGTAATTAAAATATCTACAAATTAGTTATCAACAGTAGGTCAAATTCTCCTCTTGAATTATCTGATCAGGATATACTCCAGTGTCTTTCCCCTTAACTTTCAGTGAATAGCTTTGAAACGTATTTTTGAACAATTGAGTGAAAGCTTTTTTTATTACAACAGATTAAAAGACAAATATTCAGCCTGGAGTTGTGACTCAGTGGTGGAGCTCTTGCCTAGCATGTGAGAGGCACTGGGTTCAATTCTCAGCACCACATACAATTAAGTGCATAAAATAAAGGTTCATGAACATCTAAAAAATAAAAAAGACAAATATTCTCCTATGCATTGATAATAACATAGAAGGATGTATCTCATGATCTAAATCCTATAATACAGAATCCACTTATAAAGTCAGTTTACTTGTTGGTTATCTTCTTTGGAAAGGAAATTTCCAATATCATTGGTGACAATATCACCCTAATTTTCTTCTTTTTTATCTCTTTCATATCACAATCATCATTATTCCACTTGTTTTTCATGGCAGCATATTTACAAAGAACAGGCTTTTAGTTTGTCTTTGTCAACATTCTTTGTTTGATCCATTTTGCCAAACTAGTCCTTTAATAATTCAGTTAAAATAGCCAAAGCAGATGTGTTTTGAGCACCAATTAAGAGCAATATCTTTTTTAGAAAATCTACATTTAGTAATTTTAGTAATTCTAACATCTGCTATGTGGTAAGTTATTCTATCTAATTATATTTCTTAATTTCTCAATGCTGAGAGATGATAGCTTAATCTTCTAACCAAATATTCTACTAAATTAAAAAATATTGACAGTATCCATTCCAACACTTCTCACATAGCCCTCACTTTTATAAGAGAACACACAGTGATCTTCCATTGTCATGTGAGATAATTTCAGTAAGGATGTAGGAGCAAGTTGCAAAAGCTTCTTTAATGCTTCTACTCTGATTCAACTTACTTTAAAAATATAACCTAATTATTTAATTATGTTTAATGATTTATCCAATGTTTCCTGATGTGGCTTCTAATTTAAGTATCTTGACTTTTGAAGTATCCTTCATACTTCACCTCAAATACCTTTTAGATCAAGAGATACAGTATATCCTCATATAAATGAGCTCTGCATTATCTGAAATCTGTCCCAAGCCAATCCTAAGGAATTTAGAGTTTCTTGAAAATAAACATTGCATGTGATTTAGTAGCAGACATCTCTATGACCAATGGGAATAAAAACCACTTATTCTAATAAGTGATCTACAGAATGCATACATGCTGCCCAATAGTAGATGTTCAGTTCTCACAGTAAGGTCTGGATTTGCTTAATCAAAACACAATTCATTATCTCCCTCAGCATTCATAGTCTAATAATAGACATATTAGGTACTTTGCTGTACACTTTCAGGCATTTTTTGGTAAATGATGAAGAAATCGAAGAATAGCACACTCCAAAAATAATATATCTGAGAAGTCTCTGAAGCAGATTGAAGAAGCCTATTTGGTGACTCACCAGGACATTTTCCTTTCTCTTTCCAGCACGTTTTGTTGTTTATCATCGGAACAGATTGTTTCTTTGCAAGTGAGGGAGAGGGGGCAGGGAATGCAACCCCATCCCAGACCACAAGTCAGCAACCTCACATTGTCAAATTCTGGGCAAAGGTGATATTTCTCTCTCTCTCTCTCTCTCTCTCTCTCTCTCTCTCTCTCTCTCTCTCTCTCAAAAAAAAAAAAAAAAAAAAAAAAAAAAAATCAGTAACCTAAGAGAACTGGAGGCTTTATTCTTCCCGCTAAACACGGAGGCTAGCATAAGGTGTACATCACAGGAAGTTCTGCCTTTAATCCTGGTTGTTTTCATACTCTTGCCTCTGGGATGTCTCCAGAACTATACTGTCACACGTCATCCCACATAGGACATAGTTTATGTTATTAAAACAACTGTTAGTGTTGGTTGACAAGACATGTTGTCTTTTTGTTTCAAGATTTGGACTGCCAGGACTTTATTACATAAGCAGTATTGTCAACCTTACCCATCCCTCCACACCGCCAGGCCCACACCTGATTCTCCCTCTCAGCCCCACCCTGACTCCCTGTGGCATCTGTGACTTTGACAATGTTTCTGTATGGAATCATTTGGTTTTGGCCTCTCTCACAGCTAAAAGCTCTAAGCTCTTAGGAATCCCTGAAAACAGCCAGTTTTATTAAAAACACATTAGGACAAAATTAAGGAAGCCACTGATGAGTTACTTTTATAATGCTCAGCTGATAATTTAAAATGTCCCTATCATTCTACTCTCCTCTATCATCATACCCCCAAATCGGATCAAAGAGGTCTTCTGATCTAAAGTAGGCAGTTCTTTATTCAACTTAATAAGAAAGAAGAATTACACTGAGCTCTTGAAAGATTTCATTTTGGTTTTTCAGTTATTTTGTTTAGTTTTTGTTCTTTGTTTCTAGAGATTTTGTTTTTGTTTTTGTTTTGCTTCTGCCACTGAGCTGCCTGTACTGTAAACAATCTTAGCACAGAGGTTGAAAAAAAATACAATAAAGCTTTGAGAGTGAAAATTGCCCAAATGCTTCACTAGAGGTTCAGGCTGGTAATGGCAAGAAGACACAAACCAATTGTTTATTTTTTCCTGCCTCCAGCAATATTTTCAGCTTACCACATATCTTTTTCACATGGATGTGATTTTTCCCCAATGAAAAATATATGCTAAGAAGAAGAATGTCTGCAATTAGCTAAAATAAAAGAGCAAACTACAGCATGTGCTCCACGGTGCCATAAAGGCAAAGGGGCTCTTTGTGAAGAGACATTGCTCCAGGAAAATTCCTTTCTCTAACTGTGATGCATTTGCTTCTATTCTGCATTGTGAACCTCCCTGAAAATAGAAACTTTATGTTTAATTGATTTATTTGTAATGAATCTGGCTCGGGGTAAAGACTCTTTGAAGCTGATTGATTACTGCAACAAGCTTAAGATTTCATACCACAACAAACCTTTTTGTACTAATAAACAGTGGGACAATAAAGCTCTGGGGCATGGTGTTTCCCTTCACATTAAAGTGAGGATTTGCAACTTAAGTATGTGAGGGACATAGTTTATGTGCTCCCAAGAAGCAGACATAATGAACTATTTCTTTTAATGGCAGATTATCCCTGTTTCTATTTCCTGGAGTGAAGACCTCGCAAATTGATGTATCTGTCCTCTGAGGTTTTCAGAGAGGCATTATGGCATTTTAAAATATTAATATGAGAGTACATTTAGCTGAAAGTAGCTAGTCTAGGAGTCTCTTGTGGCTGCAATGCGGGTCACCAGAGACCTCCTGTCTCTCAAGGCAAATGATTTACTCTAAGTGTATCATTAAGATACACTTTTTGGGAATTTATGATGGTGCTTTTTCACCAAGTTATACCTTTTCCATAAAAATTTAAGTATTTTATGCTATTTTCCCTCACTCTTATCCCTTAAAAACCTGGTCAGTGTCACGGGCAAATTGTAAGTGCCACCTCCTTCCCTGCCACTGTGGGTTTGGGCTGAACACTGATTAAGTAGGACTGGATGTCACATCTTGTTACAACTTTGCAGAGTGGAAGACCATCCTAGGAGAATTGAAAAGAACAGCAATTATTCCTTCAATGAGGAAAGGGAGGAATGGGTGGGAGGTAAATTCAGTTCAATGCATGGGTTGGATAATAGTCATATAAAAATACTAATCACATAGATAGATGCTAAAGGAACTATTAAGGGAACTTCCTGGGACTGTTCATTTAAAAAATAATATCTGCATACTTTGGAAGGTTTTTTTTTTTTTCCCCAAATAACAGGTGATGTGTTGGTTTGGCCTCTGGCTTTTCAGATTTTTAAGAATTCAGAAGATGGTTAAGCATATTTAAGATAGAGAAAGAACAGCTCTAGGTTCTCTTATGTTATTATTCCTAAGGATCATTAGATATCTAGGCCTTGAAATCTGACTTGATATCAGAAAGTAGCCTTGTCTCTACTGCAGTGAGACAGATGGGGGCTGTAGTCTCTCTTGGTCATTTAATCACTCCGTAAGTGAATTTTTTTCTAGTTGTCCAAATGGCTCAAGCAAACATAATATCCTTTATTGTATGTGTTGGGGGTGGAAACTGCCCATAAATATGCCCAGTTCCCACCCTAGATTTGTCTTGAGTGGTATCATTTCAGTGTAGATATCGGTTCCAGCACTGTTCCCCTAGGCACTGGGATACTGCAGTGACAGCTATAACAGAAATGTCTTTGGTACATTTGTCTTTCTGCACTCCTGGAGTTGAATTAAAACTCTTAAGTCTGAAGAGATGAGTTAATATAAACACTAGAAGAATAAAGAGATGTCTTTAAATGGCTCAAACTTACAAAGTTGTGTTTTGTTTCTTTTTTCCCCTGGCAGGGAACAAACCAGTTAATTAATTTATTTAGGTTGGGAATCTATTGTCAGTTGGAATAAAGCTAACAAAACACCATGACAGTCAATATGAAACTCCTTCAATGTGACTGCAGGATTCCCTGTGAGGAGATGATCCTTTTACTAATAATAACAACCAACAACAGAGGAACTAATGAAGGCAGCAGAAAATTGTTCTCCAAGCAACATTTCTTAGTACAGTTGCATGACTCTATTCTTGATGTCTCTAAATACTGTTTTCAAGGGAGTACAGTAAACTTCCTTGAGTAGGGAGATTATGACCACTACATATGCATTCCGAAAATATATTTTGACTTATCTCTAACTTGCAGCAAGAATGATGAATGAAGAAGAAAATAATCATATAAAATGACAAAACCCTCTCTCTTCTACTTGCAAATTTAATAACCCCAGTTGGCCCTTCCTATAGAATATATACAAGTACCATCAAGAAAAAAATACATATAAATATGTATGTATACACATTCATGCTCACACACACACACAAACACAGGGATGAGATTGTATTAAATGGTAATAACATTTTCTTCAAATAGGAACTGGCTTTCTCATAACAATGAACTGCATTCATAACAAAAGAAGTAGCATTTTAAAAGATAGGGTTGATAAATGAAAGCTTAGCATGGACAGATGGATCAAAGAATTCACATTTAAATTTTTAATAGAGTTGATATGATTTTATGTAAAACAAAGATTTACATTTCAAAATCCAATATCAGTCATATTCAACCATCAGCATTGTTTGCAAAGAACTGTCAGTTTCTACTTCACTACTGAAATTTCATTACTTTCTGTCTAGACCAGACTCACCTAATACTTTATTGATAAAAACATTTTATATTTATGTCTTAATTCTCATTAGGAGAACCCAGAAGTCTTCACAGACATTACCTCATTCATATGTCCACAATGCCTCTTGAGGTTAGAGGTGATAAGCATTATAAACACTAATGATGATATTATACTCATATTTATATATATGGTGCCTTTTTCCTCCTGCAAAGTTCAGGGAATTTCTGTTATATATACTACTTCATTTCTCACAAAACCAAAAATATGCAGATTAAGAACAAGAATTATTGACCCTAAAATGGGTGTGATGTCTTTGATGATGTACTTCTTTTGTGAGTGTGTGTGTGTGTGTGTGTGTGGCACTGGGTATTGAACCCAGGTTGCTCTCACACTGAGCTACATTCCCAACCCTTTTTATTTTTAATTTTGAGATAGAGTCTTGCTAAGTTGCTGAGGTTGACCTTGAACTTGTGATCCTCCTGCCTCAGCCTCCCATGTCATGGGATTACAGCCATGAGCCACTATATCCCACTGTATATGTTACTTCTTAAAACTGACAGTTGGGGAACATGCAGAACCTGTGGAATAGACATTAACAGCATTCATTTGGAGTTGTTTTGACAATATTTATAAATATCTCCAAGAGTATTTTCTTAATCTTTTCAGCAACATCATTACATGCCTAATGGCGGCCTTTTTTGCCTAGTTGGTCGGCTTCCTCCAGTACCTACTCTCCCCTGAACCATCACTTGGCATTAGTGAAGTCAGACCTACCAGGCTTCATCTCAGGTTTTGCTTTACTGAAACCACCAGACCTTCCCTAACTTCAGTTTCCTCATATAAAAATGGAAATATAATATCTGCCCTAGTTTCTAAAACAGTTGGGGGACTGGACGAGATATTTGGAAGAGCAAGGTGTGAAGTGTGGACTGCCTTTCTGATGAAAGCTGTGTGCTCCTGGGGCAGCATCCAGCACTCGGGAAGCTGGCTCCTACAGGCAGCAAACCCCCAGGAAGCTCACTTCTGTCCTTCACATTGTCACAGTTGATAGGCCACACTGAACTGATTGGAAATAAATAATACATAATATTTTTCATATTAAGATAGAGTAATAGGGACCTCAGTAGGATATTATAAGAATTGACTGAAATAATACAAACATGCACACGTGCAAACCCGTACTTTGCAACTCTGGCTGTTATTTCTATAGTGACTACATTAATTTACTTGATTTATCTTTTCCCCAAAACTCTGTAAACATTTTCCCCTGATAGTAAAAGGTAATTCAAAACTCGTCTGAAAAAAAAAACAAATTGTCCGATTTCATGACCAACTTTGAACTGGACCAAAATTCACTAATAAAAGTGCCAAAGTTCGAGAACTTTAGGTGGATTTTGTTGAGTATTTTGTATTTTTCAATAACTCTTTGTCATGATGGAAAATTAAAGAATGGTCACCATCAAAAAATTACTTTCTAAACTTGGTATTGCCCTTGGTTTCACTAGGCAACTCCATGAAAACATAGTGAAAATGAATTGTAACTAGGGGGGGAAAAAGATCCAATGCAAAGGAACTTTCATAATTATGTCTAATCCAAAACATTTGAAAAATATAAGTAAGTGGTCCATTTAGAAGTGGGATAAAATGTTCTTTAATTTGTTTTCTTTTGTGTCTTTCCAACAGGATACCTGAAACATCCTGAAATCTCTGATTGTGGAGCTAAAATTTACATCAGAAGTAGACACTTATTTTTGTTAAAATTGCAACAGGCTTTTGACTTTTGTTTTTCAGTAAACTACACCTAATTACTGGGTGGATAAATAATTTCTTGCTCAGGTTTTGTTTTGTTTTATGCAAAAAAAGAATACAATCTTAAAGGATAGTTTCATTTGTATCTTATAAATAGTATGCCATGTCATGCAGCTATTTATAGAATTTTTCTTGGTAAATTCTAATGTTTCCAAATATAAACAGTATATTTTAAGAATGACAAAGTAATTTAAAATGATAGATTTTAATAATAAACGCAAACTAGAAGTTTCCTAATATACTTTGAAGCACTTAAATACCAATGTTTTGCTTAATTTTAACAATTTTTATGTTTCAATGAAAGTTGCTTCATTGTTGTAAAATTATTAAATGGTCTAATTTCCCCCAATGTTAACAGATTTTTTTTTATCTTTTATTAATTAACATATTTTATTTTTAGAAACAGTGGGGTGGAAGAATCTAAAAATTGAAACCAAAGTACTACAATTATAAAAGGTATCCTGTTTTAGCACATTAATATTTTCAGAAACACTATTAGTGAGAATCTTAAATAGAATAGCAGTGTTCTTTATAATGATTATTGACCTACTAAGCCAAAGGTTGACTGCACAGTTCCTACTGGGGAATTTAGAAATTGCTGTGTTTACACTTGAAACATCTAAATCTATTGCCTGTTCTCTTGACCAAAAATCTACATGATTCATATCCCTTTTAGAAAGCTCCCTAAAAGTAAAACAAAAGAAGCAATTATAGTCATTATTGGTAAATGGGTTCTCATTAATTATACCTGGACTTCCTGGAATTAAATTGTTAAGCAAGAATGATTTAGGATAATTCCCGATCAAATGAGACAAATAGTGGGTTCACCTGATAAATTTCTTATCAGGTTGCCACACCTAATAGCTACTCTGGGTCCAAATCAGAAAAGGGATATTTGAAGCAGTTTTTTTTCATACGGAACAGAGAGGTCAGGTGAACAAAGGGTTAGTCATTTCTGTTTAGTTCCGAGTGAGCTAAATTAATATTACCCAAAAGAAAACTCTGACCATGATGAACTGTCCTCTTGGCTTTTCAAAGAACGCCAAAGACAAATGTTCAAGTGGACAGAAATACCTCTCCATTCATAACAAAGGGATGGAGGCGGGGCCGAGCATCACAGATCAAAGGGGTGTTGACATCTAGAGTTTATTAATAAATCTTATAATTTTGTAAAGAGAAATATTTCTTCACAAGGACTTCAGACACTAATTCCAGAATCATTACATGATAGATAAGCACCCTTGAAAGTACCAAGTGGCCAGAGAATAAATATAGAGGAAGAGTGACAATACCTAAGTAATGTATTCATCAGACAGAAAAATACTATTGGAAAAAGATCCCCGGGATCTACCCTCAGGCAAGTTGACTTGAGAGCACAGTAACTGGGTCACTTTTTACTGTTTATTTCAACAAAAGGATGAGATTGCATTAGCATAGGACAAAGTAAATATTGATTTGAGGACCTAGAGCATATAATAAAACATCAACCTTTCAAACCCTTTTAAAGAAATCCAGTCATAAATAAACTTCGTCTCCACTATATTTTCTTTTTCAGAAAAACAATTGATACATAATTCATCCATAAAGTATCTTCATCATTATCTTTACTGACTGCTACCCAAATGTCCTAGTCATACTAACATTATGGCTTATAGATTGCTTTTTCTACCCTTCTAAAAGGGTATAGTGTACCATATACTGCAACACTGTTTTATTTATGGCACAATCTATAAGGGCAACTTTTAATAGATCCACATGAGCTGAGTGCTAAAAGACAGAGATGACAAATGTTAGTATTATTCTAACCATGATAAAAATAAAATCAATAATTGCACTTTTGGAATCAGGAAAAATAACATTGAACTATTCCAGGTCATGTCTTGTCCATTTATCTCCTATATTCCTGTACCAAAAAAAAAAAAAAATCCCCATAATCAAGCTAAGGATATTGATGTTCTACAACCATAAATAATTAATAAGTCATTTGATTAATCTTTATTTAAGTGGATAAAATACATCACAATTATAGTAGCAATACTTTAGATACACGTGTATTAAAATGTCCTAGTTTTGAGGGCCTGCTATGCACTAAGCATTAAGTAAAGTCCAGTAAACATAAGATAAGTAAGATAGGATGGTTGTTCCTTAGAAATTTATAGTCAGTGGATATGGCTCAGTGGTTAAGTGTCCCTGGGCAGGTAAAAAAAAAAAAAAAAAAAAAAAAGGAAAAAAAAGAAAAGAAATTTACAGTCTCATGATTGGAGATGATATTTAAACAAATATAAACATACTCTGTAATAGGTAGCCTGTTGCCTTCCTTAATGCTTCTTTTTTTCTCTTAAAAGCCACATCCAGTTAGTCAGAAAATCCCATTAGTTTTATCTTTAAAATGTATTCTGCCATTTCTTTCCATTTCTCCTTTTGTCAGCTTTTGTCCAAATTACCATCAAGTCCCACCTGGATTACTGGAATAGACTCTCTCTTAGGGTATATTTAATACTGGTTATAGGACCCAAGTGACACACCACTTAAAATGTAGCCTGGACCTGCATCAGAGTTCTTTGCTTTTCTGAGTCACCCAGGAAATGTATTGGAGCAATATCCCCTTGAATAAAATATTCTGTCTCAAGAAGCTGCATAACCCTACCATATGCTGTGATTCCCTCTTAGTGGTAGAAGGCACAAAATGTAATTTCTTTAATTTAGAGGAAATGTTCTGGTTTGTAGCAGACAATTGGACACCTAAGTACTTTATTAATGTTCAGGTCTGTCAGCACCCTGTGTAGAACATGTCTTAGCAAGATCTCCAATGTGCTTGCTATGTTTTGTTCATCATCTTGTCCAGTTAACATAACATTACCAATATAGTGGATTGATGTGGTCCAAAGTCTGGACCCTTTTGGACTATATGATGGCAAAGAAAAGAAGATTTAACCACCTTAGAGTACAAGATCTTATATGCTATTATTTATATGCTATTGTCTGCCTCAAATAAATGCCAATTATTTCTAATCTTTAGTCAAATGATTTCCTTCCTGGTAAGGATGGGGGATAAAACAGATACAATGTTCTCAAGGCTATGTTAATATGTTTAAGCAAATATGTCTCATCAGCCACAACATTTCTAATTAAACCTACTATCTGTTTGAGTTTGTGGCAGGCCACTATCAACTACAGAATCCATCTGGTTTTTGTGGAGCCCAGTCTGGTGAATTAAAGAGATGTATAATGAGAAATTCTCATACTCGTTGACTTCTGCCTTTCTCTCTGATATGCAATAATTTTCTATTTACTATCTTGACTGGAGGAGAGATCCTTTTAGAGCTTTCCACCTGGCCTTCTCCATGTTGATAACTAAATCCACAGGCCAGACAAGCCTATGTTTTGGCCCTGACAAATATTAAATTTATTCCAATTATCTATTTGTGAACAAGAAAAATGACCTGCATGTGTCTATGAGGTCAGTACACCCACTGCGACAGGCATTAGACAGGACTTCATTTATTACTAGACCCCCAAGTACCCCAACTCTAATGGGATGATACTATGGGTCCCTAAAGAATTGATATCAACTAATACCTAGCATCCAAAAGTCTTAGAATATAAACACTGTGTATGCTCCTTCTCCCTGTGAACAGTTGTCCATGGAAATGGCTATAGGTCCATTTGGAAAAGAATTAGAAATTCATATCAGATTCCTCATACCCATCATTTTCTTCAGTGAAAGTATTCCTGTTCTAAAAATTACCTCCAGTCCAGAAACTGGAAAAAGAATTGTGACTTTTTTTCAATAACTTTATTTTATTTATTTATTTTTATGTGATGCTAAGGATGGAACCCAGTGCCTTACACATGCTAGGTAAGCACTCTTCCACTGAGCTACAACTACAGCCTCAGAATTGTGACTTTTCATTGTAGTGACTACCATCAAGCCTTTATTTTCTTGGATGGGATAGACTGAATGATAGCTTTTGGGTTGCCTATTTGTCTTGTTCTACATATATTATAAGTGGTTAATGTGTCCTCTGTCGCTCCACCTTTGTCACTCATTGTGATAATTGTGCTCACCTTGCTTCAATGGTCAAGTGCTCCCATGTAGTCTATGTTATTTGGAGATACTGTCATCATGAACCCAGTTCTGTAATGGCTTATGTTACAGTCAACCAAAGCCTGAAGAGAAAAAAAGCTCTAATGAGCTTCTCAAGGATACTCATGACTTTCTCATCAATGCATTCCTTGATCCCTACAATTATGTTTCTAGGGATTTAAGAAAAAGCAGATTATTCAATAATTATGCAACATTATAAAGGTGCCATTTGTGGTGGCACTGTCCATAATAAGGACTATTTTAAATTAACATAGATGTCAGGAGAATTGGTTTAAGATATAAACAAGCCTTCAGAATAGTCATATCTATTGTGATAGACGCTATGCCATGCTCAGACCCAGCCCTTTGGAACTAAGTTGCTTACTCTTCCAATTGCAAAGAAAATTGCCTACCTGGAATTTAGATGGTGTCTCTCTCCAGAAATTTTCTTTAGCTGACTAAACTACTGCACCCAAAAGTCTATCTCTTCTTGGAAAACAGCTCTCACTCTATGACTTGTTGATGTGGGAATCAATTTGTAATAACAGTGAAGAGCTAAAGAGCAATGCTAGGTCCTGGGCTCCCTCCATAATTGAATGAGAGTTTGATTGTAACTGTGTTGCAACTTAGCTCTTCTCAGTAGCCAATACTGCTTCTCTTACTACTCATGGGTGTATATAAGGCCATTCATTCTCCAACAATTCTCCTGCACAAAGAAACCTTACACTCTAAGGAAAGTGATGTTCTACCCTGTAATTATTGACAAATGGAGATTGTCCCAATATTTGTTCCCTGAGAAAAGAAAGAAATGGATAATGAGCTGATTTTATCTGTTTATCTGATTTTATAAAATATATGTGTGTGTTTATGCACTTAAAATACAAGTGTACAGTCACACAAAGCTATACTTGAACAGAACTATCTAGAAGTTCACTAGCCCACATATTGCATTACACCATTCTTGTGACAGCAGGGACAATTGCCCATTGTTTTATAGCTCAGAACCTGCTATCCTACCTTAGTCATTGTAGGCTCTCAATAGATATCTATTGATCCAAAATTCAATTAATTAATTAACATATATGCAATGGAATTTCAGAAGTTTATTTTTGTCTACATTGTTCTCAGAATTGTTTCAAGCTGTTATAATGATTATATAACAAAAAAGCATTATCATTTAAACATGCATGCATATATATTTACATTTAGGCATTTCAGTCTTCCTGATCAAAAAGAAATTTTCTTGATGAAGTGGAGAATGCCAAAGAACCATTTATTCATAAGGCATTTGACCATTAAATGACTAGAAAAAGCCCCAAAAGCTCACATAAGGGGCTGGGGGTGTGGCTCAAGTGGTAGCGCGCTTGCCTGGCATTCGTGCGGCCCAGGTTTGATCCTCAGCACCACATACAAAACAAAGATGTTGTATCCGTCGAAAACTAAAAAATAAATATTAAAAATTCTCTCTCTTTCTCTCTCTCTCTCTCTCTCTCTCCCCTTCTCTCACTCTCTCTTTAAAAAAAAACTCACATAAGATCATACATAACATTCTTCAAATTATGTAAGAAGCTAGTCAAAGTAAATATGAAGAAATAAATGTTTTGGAGAACATGTTTTATTTTATACTAGAAAATGGCACCTGTTATCTTACCACTATCCCAGGAATAGATCTGATCTCCATCAGAGATTCATGATACTCTACTTCTTCATCCCCACCTCTCTAAGCAACAGATAGTTGTTGAAGTTTAAAAGATACCAAACTGCTGTCACTAACTTAAGGTCAAAATTTTATCACCAGTGACATAATTTTATAGCTACATGTTGTTGTGCTCACAAAGGATCTTAGTGTTCCCTATAAATCAATGCATTTTAATAAGACTTTATTTCTTGGAAATATGTGTCTTTCATACTTCAGTGGAAACTTGCACTGAGAATTTTATGATACAATTACTTACATAATCAAAAATAGTGAAATGAAGAAGAATAGTTAATCCAATATGAGGAGGTTGTCAGCAATTTACCATTTTGAAAAAATTCTTTTGTAATGACATAAAAATAAATTTAAAAAGCAGTAGTATGATTATAAATAATCTTAGTACTCTGAGCAGAAATAGAAACTGACTCATCATGAAACATCTTTAAAAAAATTTAAAAGATTTCCAATTATTCCTAAAAAAATATCATTAGGAAATCATTTAATAAGAAAGTTAATTTCAGACCAAGACAGTCTTTATTATTTAAGCTCCTTTTTTTTCTGGACATCCTCTTCCATAGCTTTTTATGGACTGACTTGAGTCTTGGCTAGCACCTCTGAAAGTCCAAGCCACCTGGCAAGTATTAAAATCCCTCTATAACTCACACTTAATCATCTTGAAGGTTCATATATTAATTTGGTCAAACTCATTTTTTTCTGGAAAACACTTTAAATTAATCCATGTAAGATTAACTAAAATACTACTTATTAAATTGGTTCTAAGCTATCACTTTGCAAATCAAGAAGAGCCACTGGTACTCTTGTTTAACTCCAGAAGTCCAGTATCTCACAATCTCACATCCATTCACTCCAACATCTCTCTCTCTCTTCTGAAAACAGAGATATGTTTCTCTCCTTTAGAATGTTAATTTTTTTTCCTATTCAAGATCTTCATGGTCCCTTTAATAACTTCATCTGTAAATATTCCCTCTACTTCCTGTGTCTTCTAATTCTCCCTCTCTACTAATTCCTTTTGCTAAACTTAGTCATGCTTACATATCTTCCATCCCAGGGAGAAAAGCCCACAGAACCATCTCACCTCCAAATAATACTTTCCTTGCCTTCCTTCCCAAGACACCAATTAAACTTGCTCTTAGCAATTTGTCAACTCTCATTCACTTCTCAGTCACTTCCATCATCACATTAAACTCATTGTTACAATGACTACATAGTCCTCCAAGCCAAAGTGCACTGGTACATTTAAACTTTCCATCTTAGTCACTTTTCTCCCCGCTTCTCTGACTCCACTGCAGTGTCTTCCATAACTTGTGCCAAATGAATTGCAATAACTCACATATTTCATCATAGTTAATGCTCATAGTTAATGTTCATGAGTTTACTTTATCCAGAGCATTAAATTTACATTCCTTAACATGTCACTTATCTAATTTCTTTATCATAATCCCTGGCTGCTCCCTGTAACTGGTTCAAAGGATGGACCTCTTCTTAGGTTACTTCGTACTTCAGAGAGAGTATTGAACTCTTGAATCTTCTCTCAGGAACTAGTATGATGAGGCCCATAGCAAAAGATTTATAGACTCTGATGTTACCTCTTCTGAAAGACTCTCTACTCTGGGGTTCACTCTCCTGTGTCTCCTGTCAACATTAGAGTTTCAGTGCTAGAGAACCAGCATCAGGATTAGGGCATAGGGGCAAAGGTCAGCGGTACCCACCATGCCAGCATCTAGCTCTTTTTAAAAGGATTTTTAAAATTTACTTTTTATCAAGGTAAAGAACACATAAGATTTATAATCATAATCATTTTCCAGTGTACAGTTTAATAGTATTAATATATCACATTATTGTGTAACAAGTCTCTATAAATTTCTCATCTTGCAAAACTAGAATACTATACCCATTGAAAAACTTCTCATTTCCCTCCCCGTAGCAAGTCCTGGCAGCCAACATTTTTCTTTTTGCTTCTATGAGTTTGATCACTGTAGATACCCCATGTAGTGGGGAATCATACAGTATTTGTCTTTCTTGGAACTGGTTTGTTTCATTCAGCATAATGTGCTCAAGATTCATCCATAGAATAGCATGTTAACAGGATTTCCTTCATTTTTACAGGCTGAATAACATTGCATTATATGTATACAACACATTTTCTTTATCCATTTATGCATCAATAGCATTCAGGTGTTTCCGCTCTTAGCTATTATGAATGACATTGCAAAAAACTTGTGTGCTAGCTAGCCCAATTCCTGATTCTCAAGGGATACACAAAGCCCTTTTGGGTCACATGTGAGCCACCAATTCTCCAGGGTAGAACAGGACTTGAGGTTAAAACCCTGGGTAAAAACAACAATGTGCATTCACTTGGAGTTATTTCTCAGTCTCCTCTTACACCCATACCAGCACTGCTCTTTGCAGGGAAAGGGGAGTCTTCACAGAGATAGCAGAGGGAACCACTCTATGTGCTCTTACAGATGCAAAATGCATCAACCCATTTCATCTTTCTTGTGTTTTTTTTCCCTAATCAAAATAAATACAATTTTTTACTACAATTTTATGTTGAAGTTGTTAAACAGAAATGTGTTATGCGTTGACCATATGGTTACAAAATATCCTAGATTTTGCTATTTTCTTATACATTATTTCATTCTTATTCATGTTCTGATTGACTAGTCTAGTTTATACAGAGTCCAGTACTTGCTCTCGAAAGTATAAAGCAACCTAAGAAGAGGACTATCCATTGTGTCTGCATTGAGTAACCAGGAATTATGATAAACAAATTAGCAAATCATATGTTAAAGAATGTAAATTTTATGCTCTGGATGAAGTAAGCTTCTAGGAGTCTTTGAGCATTAACTGACCAAATATGTGAGAATCTAAAGAAGTAAAAGAGATATTCCTACTGTCAGGAAGCTCAAAATCTAGTAATAAAAATTGAGGTATAACCAAATAATTCTAATACAATATGGCCAGTGCATAGAGAAAATAAACACAGAGTATTATGGAGTACTGAAGGGAAGCTCTTTGCGAAGCTCAGGAGATAGGGGAGGGTGACACAAGGCTTTCTGAAGGAGATGGCACTTGAGCTAAGGATTATAGCATTAATAAGAAACAGCACCAGGCACCATGGTGCATGTCTGTAATCCTGTGGTTCTAGAGGCAGAGGCAGGAGGATTGAGAGTTCAAAGCCAGCCTCAACAACAGCGAGGTGTTAAGCAACTCAATGAGACCCTATCTCTAAATAAAACACAAAATAGGGATAGGGATGTGGTTCAGTGGTCAAGTGCCCATAAGGCCCCCCCCATCACTGCCAAAAAGAAATAGTAACATATAGAAAAGCACCAGCAGAGCAAGGTCTTGAGACACTTTCAGTAATCAAAAGAATAAAAAAATGGACATATGAAAGATTGTTCATCTTAGGAAGAATCAATTCTTGAGCATAAATGTGAATCAAAAATACAACTTCAAGAACTGAATTGGAAATGAGTTCATGGAGACAACTAAGGGAAATGATCCAAAAGATACATTTTTAAAATATTTTGAGTGGGGGTACATGCAAACAGATGACCAAACCAAACCAATCTAATACATGGAGAACAATCCTTCCTGGGAATAAACAAACAAAAAAACCTCATCACTGCAAATTAACCAGTGGCATATTCACTTCAACCTCAAAATTATTAATAATTGCAGAGAATACCTTTAAAGATACTTTAAGTATTTCTAAAGATAACTCATCCTGATACTCTATATTAATTAACCATTTAAAGATGGGGCCTGACTCTCAGAACATAGCTCAGTGATAGAGCACTTGCCTAGCATGTTCAAGACCTTTGTTAATCTCCAGCAATACAAAAAATTAAGTAAAATAAATAGGGCTTACTTGAGTGAAATGGAATAAAATAAAATTGAACAGAATTATTAAAGTGTTTTCCCAGAGACCATCAGAGAACAAAGAGAGAGTGAAACTTAGTCTAAGGGCAAGAGTCATGTTGGATAAAAGCATGGTGTATAAGATACTTAAGAATATGTAAATGAGGGTAATCTTATTGGCAGGAAATGTATTTGATAAGCTAGCAGGTCTTTTCACTTGGCAATTAACGAGATGCAGCTCTCACTGTGGCTTTGGTAAGGTGTGCAATTGTTCACTGGATGAGAAAGTAGATGACATCATCCAACACCATGACAATGAAGTGACCATTTCCAGTAATGTTGAGTGTTGTGAAACTGCTGTAATAGACAGTCATTTCCATGTGGTGAATCATCCTAGAAAGATAATTGAAAGACAGGACAGAAATATTCACATGTTGGACATGGGGCTGCAAGGGCCTATGTTAAATATGAAATCTAAAATTCCTAGAATTTTAAAAAAAAATAATGCCCAAGGTCTGTAAATACTACTTAATGAGTTAAGTCTATGACAAAGCTGAGTGGTCACAAAACTGATCAAGGAGCACTCTTTAGACATTGAAAAATAATCTTCTCTCCATTTTTTAAAATATTTGATTACTTACAGAAAGATGACAATCACTGTTTTTGCTGGCATTAACTATAATGAAAAGTATTGGACACACACATACACACACACACACATACACATTATATTTAATGCCACTGTATGTGTGTGGTATGTGTGTGCAAGTATATGTGTATTTGACCAATAGGAAATCTCTCTTTTAAAATGAAATATTTCCTGAGTTTCTTTAAATATCCTTATAGCACTGAAATAAAATTTAAATGAATGATTCGTGTTTCTTTCCTCTTTTGATGTCTGTGTTTTCACATGGTTAGTACAAAGCTGACCAGAATGTGAAAATGCAAACCCCAATTGGTACAACTGTAATGCCAGGCCCTCCTAATCTCTCACAATGGTGTTCCTTTATCATCCTTCATGAAAATTTTTAAACTTGCTTCAAAGATTTCATCTTCAATCTATAAGCAGTATAGCTGCTTTCAACATTATAGTTGATGACTTTTTCAATACTGTAAACTTGAATTAATTCCCTATTCTCATTAGTATGATCTTTTCTACTCTGGAAACCCATATGTAGGAGGCATACATTATACCTGATCATTACCTGAACACCATCAGTTTCTCAGATGCTAAAGCTGACCCCACTACCACCACCCGGGAAAGCAATGGCCAGCCCCTCTCGCATTTCTACTCCTTCTCCTGCCTTCAACCTTGCTTGTTGACCTCCAGACCTGCATTTGGTCTCTAAACTACTCCCTCCACATTTACCCCTTTGTTCCTCAGTTGGCTTCTGACTTCAGTAGGTCCATTGTTCGTCCTCATTTGTATACCATGGTTACTCTCTTACTAGTAATCAAGACTCTTCAGCCTACTCAAACTTCCTCTGCAGCTGTCCTGCCAATCCTCCGTGTTGGGCAAATCTAACCATGTGTTTCTTCTGCTCTTGTTATCCTACTGCCAAATATTACTAGAGAAAGTCGAGAAAGTGCCAGTTGGCTCCTCTACAAATTTATGATATCTAATCTCAACTCCTCCTGACTGCTTAGAAATCCCTTTATTCATTTAACTCTCAATCAAATTCTCCACACTCTTCCAAACTTTCTCCTTTCTCCTCAAACCCTTAAGCCCACACTTTTTCCTTGCTGTTAGCAAATGACCTCACTTCCTACTTCCCTAAGGACACTGAAGTCATCTGACATGCACTTTTTTAAGCTATTCTCATAGATGACTATTATCTGAGAATGATCAGAGGAAGCTCCCAGTCAGCAGGTTCCACCAGGGATAGAAAGGAAAGAGATAGTTACTTACATGGGGTTATGGAACACAAAGACTAAATGTAGAGAATCTGGTCACGGAAAGCAAACTCAAACTGTGTCTCAGTACAGGGAACCACAAATACTGAGAATGAGCTTCCCCAAAGTGAGCTGGTATAGATGAATCCCATGGAAGATGAAGAAAATGCTTGAGACAGTTTTTTCTAATACCACCACAGGAGCATGCCTCTGATCAGACTGCTCTGAGTTTATTTAAAAGTTCCTTTAAGTTCATTCAAATGATTCAAGTCGGTCCTACAACTCCTCTTCAGTACTTTATCTTACATTGCAAGGTGTGTCCAACCTTTTTCTGCATGCTAGAGTCAATTTCCACGACCTGGAGAGTTATTCCAGTTTTATATCATTCTTCTTTTGTTTTCATCTATTTCAATATCTGTTGCACCTTGTTGACCGACTATATTATTTGTCTCAAAAACTCTAACAAGAAGAAACATAAAACTCCCTTAAGTGTTAAAGAATTAATTCACACTAAAAGGAGCCCAGTACAAAAATGTTGAGTAAACATTAGCTGTTACTATTATCATTTACCCCTTCTGGCATAAATCCTGCTCACATTTGTTATGGTTTGAATATGAGGTGTCCCCCAAAACTCAGGAGACAATGTAACAATGATTAAGGGTGATGTAATTAGACTATGAGGGCTATAACAAAAAAAGAGTCACTTAATCCATTTAATGGATTGATAATTTGGCAGGACTACTGTACTAGGTGGCAACTTTAGGAAGGCAAGATGTGGCTGGATGAAGTAGGTCACTGGGGGCATATCTTTCTCTCTGCTTCCTGGCTGTCATAGCTGAACAGCTTCCTCTGACCTACTTTTCCACCATGATGTTCTGCCTCACCTTAGACCCAGAGCAATGGACTGAAAATCTGAAACTGTGAGCCCCAAATAAACTTTTCTTCATCTATGTTATTCTTATCGGGTATTTTGGTCACAGCAAAGGTGAGTAATATAACATTGTACTTTCTTATTCACTTAGTGACAACTATATCAGCTCAATTATCTATACTAAAATCTTCAACTTCGAATTTCTCCCTACATCCAGTTATGCTTATATTCAGATTCTACAAACTACATCAACATTTATTCTTTCATTTTATTTCCCTTTGCTACTGCCCATGTCCAGCACTCCACTAACTTGAACCTGAATTATTGCAACAGCTCCCTACCGAACTGCTCACCTTCAGTCTTTACCCCACTCCATCTTCCCCTTCATGTTACTTTACTAAACACAGGCAACTTTTAACCCTTTTCAGAATTATTTTCGTCCTCAGGACAAATTGAAATGTTGAATATAATCCAACCAATTTTATTTCTTAACCTTCTAACATTTTGGCTCAGCTGCCTTTCTCCATTGCCGGGGGAGGTGGGGTGGGGGGGGGGGCACTAGAAATAGACCACATGCTTCGAATTCCTCTGTGTGTTTGTAAAAGCTCCTCTCTGTGCCTCAGTCTCTTATCTACTTCATCTTATTTATCAAACTTCTATTTATATTTTAAGATTCTGCTTAAATAGCATGTAAGTCATCTCTTCGATGATTCTATGCCCAGATAAAAATTATGGATAGTTGGATAGATGGTAGATAGATAGATAGATAGATAGATAGATAGATAGATGTTATGTTAATCTGTTTTTTCATTCCTATGGCAAAATACCCAAGAATAAGAACTTTAAAAAAGGAAAGATTTATTTGGCTCATGGCTTCAGAGGAATCAGTCCATGGCTAACTGGCTCCATTGTTACTATATCTGTGGTAAAACAGAACATCATGGCAAAATGGTGTGGTAGAGCAAAGCTTCTCACCTTATGGCTCTGGGAAACAGAAAAAGAGTGAAAAGGAAAAAGATGGGGAAAAGATATAGCCACCAAAGGCATACCCTCAAGGACTCATTCCCTTCAAGTAGGTCCAACTTCCTACAGCTTTCACCACCTCCCAATGGTCCATTCAGTTTATGAATTCCTCAGTGGATTAATACACTGATAAGGTTAGAGCCCTCATGATCCAATCACTTCCCAAAAGCCCTACCTCTGAACATTGCTCCATTGGAAATTAAGCCTTCAACACGTGAGCCTTCAAGGGACATTCCAGATCCAGACTATAACAAACACATCAATTATTCTGTCTGGTATCTATTTATGTTCCTATACTTGAGCAAATGGTGAAGTTTTTCAGTTTTGTGCTATGATATTAATTTCTGTATTCCATGTTAATAAAAGTTCCTGAAACATTTTAAGGGTCCTATGAAATTTTATTGAATAAATTAATTCTCCTCCAAATGCACACTGCCTACCTTCTGTCCCTTTATTAGCTTAGAGAATCTATTGTAGGAGTGTTTCTCAACTAACCCTTTGTTTCCACGCTCACTGCTTTCCGACTTCATCATTGGGACAGATTATTGCAAAAGCTACCCATCAGATCACCAAATTAATGTTTTTCCTTCCCTCGAAATTCTCCATGACATATTACTACCAGAGATATTTTCCCTCAGCACAGAGCCTAACATGTTATTCCATTGTTCAAATACTTTCAAGTCTTCACCCCTGGAAAGAAAAATCCAAACCCTTTGGCACTGCCCTCTATGACTCTACATTCTTAACTTAAACTACCCTCTCCTCTCCACCTACCACATATACCCTGAACTACTGCTTCTTCCTTTAGCCTAGAATTCTTATGTTCCAATATGTTGGTATCTTGTACATCACTCAAAGCCCGATACATACGATCCTGCTTCTATCAAATCTTTTACAAGTCCCCTGGTCAAAAATATTCTCTTCTTGCTGGGAGCCCAGAGACTCCAGAAGCAGAAGCAGGAAGATCGCAAGTTTATAGCCAGTCTCAGCAAATTAGAGAGGCACTAAGCAACTTAGGGTGACCACATCTCAAAATAAAATATGAAGAAGACTAGGGATGTGGCTCAGTGGTTAGCTTCCCCTGGGTTCAATCCCTGGTACCAAAAAAAAAAAAAAAAACTCTTATCTTGTTTTCCCAAAACTTACTTAGTTAAAGCCTTGCCTTTTTTTTTTTTTCTTTTTTCTTTTCTTTTTCTTTTAACACATCACATTCTCCCTCGACACTGTAGAACTATACCATCATTTAAGAGGTTCTCCCTCCTGGAAGACAAATTATAAAAGGGTGGACTTTCCAAACAGACTTTATCCCAGGTGCATTGTGAAAATGGTGGCACCTCTTCTTCTGGGTGGATTTGTTCCAACCAGCAAACATGAAGGGAGCCAGAGTTCAGTCTCCCATTTTCCCCTTGCCCAGTTGCCTTGGCAAGAAAGCAAATTACACACCTCTACATGACCCTCGTGCAGCCATCCCATTGAAGGAAATGAGCAGAAGTGTGGCATTTGTATTGTACAAATTATGTACAAGGGTAAAGAGCACTGAGGGTGGGGATGGTCCTTCTCTCCCACTTCCACACAGAGTTACTTCCATTGGAAAATCATTCTAGGCCTCCTCCTGGCCCCTCACTTGCAGCTCCAGGAGTGTATGTGAAGGTAAAGTATCCAATTGGTGAGCTCCAAAAAAGAGACATGCTCTGCTCGGTGACTTGGAGATTATTTCTTGCCATCCATTTGCCTGCACCTGATGTGCATCTAGTGTGTCCAGTTAGGCCAGAAGCAATGTGGGACAGTCTCTGCCATCTTCTCAATGATACACACTCCCAAAGACTGTATTTTGAAGGGCAGTAAGTTTAATTCAATATTGCTATCATATCAGTTAAGTCCATATGTAAACATATACCACAATCTTGGGGTTTCTTTAATTGATATCAATAAAATCAAAGTATTTGATATCTTTCATCCTGATCCCTATTTCTAGTTCTTATTTTCCACCAAATTCAAGGAAAAGGAAGAAAGGAACTACTATTTAACTCCACAAAGCACCAACAGAAGGAATTAAGGAACGAGTAGACAGTAAATAAAGAACAAAAGTATGAATAATTTAAAAAATTATTTTGGAATATAAAAAGAAAAAAAACAGTTAAAACCCACAGTGGGATCTTAATAATGCAATGATCAGTTAATGAAAAAAAAAAATTTAAAGAAACTCAGAACGAGATCAGGTTTTGAAAACAGAGTTAAGGGGGAAAATGTGCTATTGCACAGTACAGTAGAAATAATCAGGAGAAAATAAATTTCATTCAGTTCTATTAAAATAATAATGAGAAAGTGGAGAAAATCACTCTCAGCCCTCATAAAACACCAGGCAATAACAAGTACCATCATTAAGTTCATTTTGCAAAGAAGGAAACTGAGTCACATATAGGGTAGGTAGCTGTTGCTGTTTTTAATAGCACATCTCAGGTGCTTTAGTCAACTTTTTTGCTGCTTCAACCAAAAGACCTGACAAGGAAAATTTTAGAAGAGGAAAAGTTTATTTCGGGGCTCACAGCTTCAGAGGTCTTAGTCCATAGACAATCAGCTCAATTCCTCAGAACCAAAGGTGAGACTGAACATCATGGCAGAACAGTGTGATGGAGGAAACAGCTGGGAACATGACACCAGGAAGCAGAGAGGGAGCTCTGCTCAATAAGGACAATATAAACCCCAAAGGCATGTCCTCCAGCCACACTTTACCTGCCTACAGTTACATCAAGTTAATCCCTATCAGGGTATTAATGTACTTTCATAACCCAATTATTTCATCTCTAAACTTTCTTGCATTATCTCACACACAAGCTTCTGGGGGACACCTAATATGTAAACCATAACATCAGGGTACACATTAAAATAAAGGGGAGGTAGATAAGGGATCTCATGATGGAGAGTGAAAGAAATTATTATTTAAAAAAAAAAGAATAGGGGAAGTTTAAAACTCAACCTGTGAAGCTTATATATGTTCAATTACAAACCACTAAATGTGGCTCTATCTTTAAATCTCCCTAGGTGGCAATTGAAAATAGAGATTCTTGTTCTCTACACCCCAAAATTCTGAGTCAGGAGACCTGATGTGGGCAGCTGAAATCCATACTTTTTTTTATCAAATGCTTAAAACATTTGTATGCAGATGAGGCCTGAGGGTTTAGCAATCCTAATTCTCTCTTTTCATCACAAGATTCCTTGTTTACCAAATTAGAATCACTCCCATCTTTACACCTCATAACATAAAATTCTCTACTTACTTAAAATTCGCTACTTGTTTTATAGTCTGGTTTCACCTGACCTAGCCAACCTCATTACACAACAATTTTAACACAAACCATTTTGTAGGCAGGAAGTTCCCTCAGCATTCAACTAGGGATTTCTTCCCCTACTCTACACTATCAACCTCCTGTATATTCGTTAAATTCAAGTATAATTAACACAGCTTGTCCAAAGGCTCTCAGCTCACTCTGTTTATGATTTGTGTCTCAGCATGTTCTAGATCACGAACATGGGTCTCCTCTATAAAATTTACTTACAACATATTTCTTTGTTTGCAGGTCACTTCCTATAATGCTTATGGGTCCATAGTGGTCACTCACAAATAAATATTGGGATAGAAAAAGAGTGGGGGAGATCTGTTTTTAATAACTCACAAAGTTAAAATGCCAGGTATATCAGCAATGCTCTCCTTGGTCTTAGCTTTACTCCTAGGTGGACCCTTTCAGGTTGTGCGTCATACTTACTTCTAACTGGCTAAGTTACCCTTGTAGAGTTCTTCCTGTACTCGGGAGAAAATATTCTACAAATTACATTTTTAGAATCCCCATGGAGCTGGGATAATAGTCACTGCCCAAAATGGATGAAAACTAAAAGCCAGTCCTAAGCAAGTATTACCTCATCTTCTAGGGTTGTCTATTTTTAGACTAAGTTTTGCTCCCAGAGATAGAGGTGAATAACTTTGTCATCCATTTCTCCATACTAAATGTGCATCTGACCTTCTCCCTTTACTTACTCATCAGATTGGCATTTTTCGTTTCAATCCCTTTCAGCTGTTCTAACCACTTTAAAGATTCTCAGAAATTCAAGGACACTTCCTCAATGAGATTCTGTGTATGTACCTACTCCCACAAAGTATCTGGGAGCAGAAATCCATGCCATAGAATGCAAACTTAACAAAATAATGCACAGTGATTAATTGCTCTTTTGTGGATTATCTCTTTTGCAATTTTACAGTAGCCTTTTGTAAAATAGAATAAATGTTTCTATGGCCCCCAAACATCTATAGAATAGGTTTATTTACATTTCAATCAAAATTTGGTCTCACACATATCATGTTACAAATTAAAAGGTTAAAAATAGAAGAAAAAAGAAAAGGAAGAGAGCTTTTCTTCTTCCCAGTTGTTGTAGCTGAAATCACTGTCACTCTCATTGGCCAAGGTTAGGCATGTGTCCTTTAATAGAGCAAGTGGTAAACTTTGCCCCATGCAAAAGATTGACATGAAAAGGGATGATTGCTCAAAGGAAAATTGATTTGCAACAAGGGAATAGTCACTGGGAATTGAAAAGTAACTGATATCCATGTCTCCAGATTAGAACTCCAGTGTTCAAAAAAGAAAATTAGAATTAGAAGCAAATAAAGAAGTCAATGTTTTTTTATAAAAAAAAATAGTCAAAAGGAATCCAAAAAAAATGAGATAGTTTGTAGAGAGCTTGATATTGAAACTTATGTACTGGGTGAACAGTATAGAATAGAAATATTTCTTAGGTATGCCCCCAGGTTATTCAAAGTAAAAGGCACTTCTATTAGTGTATATTTAGGAGAATGAAATGAGAAAGCTACCAAAAGTAGTCTGGAATTGGACCCAGACTTTAAAACCACCTTGCCTGAAATTCTCCTGACAGAAACATTAGGGATAAAGCAACTAAAACTGAGTAGGAAAACCTGCTACATTAATGCTACACAATTTAAACCTGGCTTGACCAAGCATGTCTGTTATCCATATGAAATTACTTGGTAACAAAATCTGTATGACGGCTTAAGCCTTTCAAGAATATATGCAGTCTAAGAAAAAGCCCTATCACCTATTCAAGATAATTTCCAAAATCCTAAAAAGGTAAGGTTGTAGAAGTAAACACATGTGCATTACAGTACTTCTTGACTTGGAGTTGGAAACATTATATGATAGGAACAGAAGTTAAATGAGAATATAGTAAGGCCCACTCCATCAGTGTTTTATACAGTACATTAACTGATGTGGGACCACACTGCATGGAATTTATGAATGTTTCCTCTGCAAGACTTGATCAGTAACAAGGGGAAAGTCCTTTTAAGTGTCTGTCAACAATACTATCTTTTAAACTAAAGGCAGAAAAGGAATCATTTTTTTTCTTTTGATCTTTACTGGTAATGCCCTCTGTACAGTCTCTAGAGATTAGGTATTCTGAAAAGAAAAAGGGTAAGGAATTCCCTTGATTAAAAAAAAAAAAACCTAGAGTGTGAATTTAACAATGATAATGATATTGAAAGATGAAATTTCCTTATGTGAGGTTTAAAGGGGAAGAGACTCTAAAATTTCTCCAACGGAAGTATTCTAATTGGAGGAATGGAACCACCATTTGACCCAGTTATCCCACTTCTCAGTATACATATATCCAAAGGAGTTAAAATCAGCATATTACAGTGACACAGCCACATCAATGTTTATAGCAGCTCAATTCACAACAGCTAAGCTGGAACCAACCCAGAAGCCCATCAACAAACAGATGAATGGATAAAGAAATTGTGGTATGTATACACAATGGAATGTTACTTAGTCATAAAGAAGAATAACTTTATAACATTCACTAGCAACTGGATGGATCTAGAGACTATTGTGCTAAGTGAAATAAGCCAAACCCAAGACCTCTGATATGTAGATGCTAACACAAAATAAGGTTGGGGAAGAATAGAAATTCTGTGGATTACACAAAGTGGAATGATGGGTAGGGAGGGGGAATAGAAACAGAAAGGACAGTGGAATGAATCTGACATAATTTTCCTATGTACATATATGAATATATCACAATGAATCTCAACATAGCATATATCCACAAGATATATAATTAGAATAAGATATATTCTGTGTTTGTATAAACACATCAAAATAGATTCTACTTCCATATCTAAAAAGAGAACAAATAAAAAATTCTAGTTGGATGAAATTTACAGTTGATCAAACTTTGTGCTTAATAGTCATTGGTGTTTACACTGATATACACAAGTTCTGATCACCAGTGTTTGCTCTTGGATGAACCAGTAGTGCAACTTGTATTTTTTTTCCAAAAACATTAAATTTAGTTTCATTACTAGATAAAAAGAAAAGCCTAGATTTCTCCAAAGCTTTACTTTTTAGTGGAATAATGAGCCTAATTTCCTTAAGCACGCTAGGGAATACCTGACAGGCAAGATTCATGCAAGATAGGCCAACACGGGGCATCCAGTTGTGATCTCATTTTCATAAAAGGTTTCAGAGCTATACTTTGACATTATTTTTAAATGAGACTAAACAAATATTTCTAGAAACAAACTGCTAAAATTGAAAAAAAAAATAAATGTTTTTCCTACAACTTCAAAGGTACTTGTCATTACCAGACGATACTACATATCACACAATCATAAATCAATATGTTTAAAATAATTTGTTAATTATTATTTTGTGAATTATCTGGTCATAGTCCCTTGAATTGGGGAGGTTATAAGTCTTATGATGTGTCAACTTTTGATACCTACTTTAATTTTTGCAACCTTGTGTTGTCTTTTGTTAATTAAACTCCAGATCTTCCGATCCAGGTCTCTGCAGTGATTTGAAGAGGTTGAACTTACACACAGTAATAGAGAAAAGCCCTTTGCAGCTTTGTTTGAAGAGAAGAAGGCAAAGTGCCCCCAGAACATTTGGTCCAACTGCAAAGTTAGGCACCCTGTCACTGTGGGGGTGGACTTTTCTGATCACAAGTGGAAAGAGACACATACAGAACAAAAGAGGAGAAAGCTGTCAGAAAACCCTTGCAGGTTCTTCTTTGCCAGCAGCCTTAGTACTAACAGCCAATATTTCTTAGAAAGCCTATGTTTCTAAATCTAAAATCAAAATGGCTACATGTCCTGAATTTTCTGGGGCAATCTTAACTTCAAATATTAAATTATGTATCCTCATCTGAAGTTCAACTGTATGTTTTATACACACACACACACACACACACACACACACACACACACACACACGTCATCTTTTGCAGAAAAAAAGAGGAACAAAGGATTTTTTCCTTTCTCCGGTTTCAGAGCACATCTGGAGGTGTGTTCTGGAGCTGGACCAGGGGAGAAGGACAGATGTTTGGGCTCTGTTCCCTCTTATAGACCACAGTATGAAAGGTGGAACTTCTCAGGGAACAGCGAGGAGCCAGGGGCAGGGGAAATCTCTTATTTATACATATATGAGCTCAAATGGCTTGGCAGTATATACATAGTTTCACTTTGATAGCAGAATAACCTTTCAAGAATTCTGAAATATAAATAAGGAATCAAATAAAAATGATATAGCTCCCATTAAATAAAAGCAGAGTGTGCAGCAATGTAACACAAAGCATTGCTTCTAAGAGTCTGATGACAAATCACTCACGCCCTGCTCTTAAGAATTATCTCAGATCTGGAGCCCCACACCAGAATTATATATTATATTGAACATTTATTTACCAGTTAGGATAATGTAGGGTTGATCTCTCTGAAACAGCTGTCCATTTTGTGCCTTCATATTTTAATGTGTCTTCAAGACACAGCCAACCAACCAGCTTCAGTCTTCTATTGGCAGGACAGCATCATAACTTAGTTTAACATTTCCTCTAGTGGTTTTTTTTTTCTCTGCAGTTGATGTGCATGTCAAATAAAGTCTGTCAAAGCTGTTCCTCATAACATAAATTCCAGATGTTTTTGGCTTCCCAAAAGGAAGATGTAATAGGTTTGCTTTTACTAATACACTTAGATAATGAAAATAGAAGTATGGCTATAAAGTCCTTTTATATGCTTTTCATGCTGAAGTATGTAAGCCATAATATGTGTTCCTCTTCTTCCTAAATGAAGTCTATATGTGGGGGGTGGGGGAGATTTAAAGAGAGAAGAAAATGGAGTTGGTATTAGGCCAAGCTAAAGCATAACTAGTTTTGATGAAAACAGTTAATGGATAAAATATACTGTAAGATTATACTTTATATTGTCTTCATTCATTCTATATTCAGGAGTCATTTATTAAGCATCTATTTTGTACTCAGCCCTATGTGATAAGTCAAAGGCAAAGCAAATATTCTGTGAGAGAAGTTTTTATCATGAAAAAATAGTGAAATAAATTCAAAAGCAACACATAAAAAGTAGGCATCTCTAACTAAAATCTGAGTAATTAAAAAAAAAACAGCAGAAAGGAGTACTCACTTGGTATAGGTTCATTAAGTGAAGTACTAAGGCAGACACCCTCAGCATGTGGATGTTGGACCAGCAATCACAACATCACATGGGAACTTGTTAGGTGCACCCCAGATCTATGAATTAGAAACTCTAGGGGTGAAGCCTAGAAGTCTGCACTTTAACAAACCCTCCAGGTCATTCTGATGCACACTGAAGTTTGAGAACAACCGTAGAGAGAAACTCATCATGAAAACGCTCACAGGGATCTGGGACATGCCAATGTGTCTGTGTGAATGTCTAATGTGTCTGATAGCCAGGGTCTTCACCAAAATAATTCCCATAATAGCTCTTAGTGCCAGCATCCTGTCATTTAGGTCTTTTGTCCCGAGCAAAGCGGTAAAGAAAAAGTCAACGTTGGGCAAGGTCAGCCCAGAATATTTTCTTTTCCCTCACCAGAAACCCATGAAGTTGAAGGACATGTTGCTTCCTGCTGCTACAGAATTCTAATCAGTGACTGATGTAAGTATAAACTGGCCTCACAGTGGCTTTTAGTGTCTCTGGGAAGGTTTCAAGACAGCCCATGATGTGTTTACTGAAGTCACTCGGGCTGTATCAAAATGCGTCACGTTCAAATTATGACGACTTCAACCCAAATGGAGAGTCTCCTTCTTGTCCTCTCTCAGGCTGACATACTTGCGTTTCTTCTTTCTGTTTGGGATATTATTTAACTCTAATATACTTTCTTCATGGAATGCTGAAGATATATACACTTTGGTCATTTTTTAAATACGTGAACTTGAGATATTTCAGATTTATCTATTATGAACTAGAGATTTTTCAATTTACTCGAACCACTTGGTGATAAATGCTGTGTAATATAGAAAGGTTTTGTTTATTTTTTTTTCTTGTTTTTTGTTTTGTTTTGTTTTGTTTTGATGACCTAGTAATTCTCAGTCACAGAAAATGGTGGCCTCCTGGAGACTTTGGCAATGTCTCCAGACAGTTTTAGTTATCACAGCTGACGGTAGTACTACTGAGATCTAGTGCATAGAAACCAAAGATGCCACCAAATATCCTAAAGATGAAGAGTACTACCCCCAACACCCAGTGATTCTCTGCGTCAAATCTGAATAGCATGGAGATAGAGAAACCCCACTTATGTGGATTCCACTCTGTATGAAAGAGAAAGTAAAACAACCAAAGAAGGGTAGGATTTAGCAACTTGAGTGCTCCTGATTTTGCATAGGTTTCCTCTGGGAGAACAGTGTTGGTTTTATTGTGTCTAGGAATCGCCCCTTTAAACATCCTTTCTCCTATAGAAATGAAAGCAAAAGGGAAAAAAAGGAGAGAATCGCTTTGCACCTGTGGAAGGATTCAGCAGAGAAAATGTGTCATAGAAATGCAGGTTACAGGATTCTTGAATTACCAATTCCTTAGGGCTCCTCTGTTCTTTGGCCACTGCCCCATTACATCATGCTATATGCTAAGAACTGAGCTTAGGTGTCTAGTTGAACTCCCCTGCCTGCTCTGGCGATGGCATTCTTCTGATCTCGCTTCTGCCTCTCTGCTTCTGTTCCTTCCATCCCTGCACCTCAATTTTCTCTTGTTGCCATTGTGTTCTTATTATTCATCCTCTTCCTCACCTCCGTTGACTTCCTTCCCATTTCCTTCCTTTCTCCTGTCTGCCCTTTTCCCAAGTTCCACCACACCCTCAATGCCCTCTCCTCCCTCTCCACTTCCTACTTCTTTGGACTTGTGTTCCGTGGAAAAGTACATCCCTTCTGCAGAGCACCATGGACTCACAGTCACTCAGAAGTCAAGATGACTTTGATCTGATTCTGGTTTTGAAAATTCTCTGCTTTCTCTCCTAGTCCAAGTAAACTACAAGGTTCCTGGTCTTGTATACAGAGGGAAAAGCAATTTGGAGCCTGGCATTAAACTCATACTCCTTTTTTAGAAAAAAAATGGGGAGATAGGTGAGTGCATCTCACTGAACCCTACTTATTCTGATCCCCAAGCCAAGAAAACATAGTTTTAGATTAAAAGGAAATCAGCTGCTCACTTGTTATCTATCAGTAGCAATAGAAAGGAAGAGCATCAGGCATGTACAATAACAATTAGTTGATGTTCAGTGAAATAATTGATCACCATTTATTTGGCTTATTTCTTCTTTATCTTTGTCCCAGCAAAGTTCCATTCTATTTAGTTTATTTGTGCACTACACTGTATACACATTTAGGATTAGGCTATGCCAAACACAGATGAAAAGATCAATGACTATTTAATTACCAGGACACTGTATGACATGGCATATGTTAGGTTTGCAGTGAGTCCTGTCTTTGGTTACACTGAATTTCATATGTTTCATTTTTATAGAGCATGCTGCTCACAATGACAAATAATTATCTGATATGCTATGTTCTGAATATGAATATTAACTATACTAGCTTTCATTTGCTCTGGTCATGAAGATTTAATAATTTAACAATAGGTCATTGGAGTTCTGTTGTGTCATCAAATAATTATGATATTTATGTTTTATCAGGAGCCAACCCACCCTAGTGTTCTAAATTCCACTTATTGTTCTTTAGCCTAATGCTTACTGTTACCCTTTCTCGACATGTTTTCCCATCATGAAAATTAACCCACTCTATATCTTTCTGGAAAGAAAATAAACTGCTCCCTTGCCAAGCCTTTCATTATGCTGCATCTTTCCTTCATGAATTGTGATCTAACAGTAGACCAGCAAAAAGCCCAAGCCTTTGAAGTGTTGTGCTAATTTGATTAATACGTAGTTACATCCTGTTATGATGCACTTTGCCTTATGCATTTTAAATGGAAAATGCAGAGTGGATTACATTTGTGTTAAAAACACAGCATACTAAATGAACAGCACTGAAAGCAGTCTATAATAACAAGCTCTGCAACCACTTTAAACATGCAAAAGGTTATTGTTTGTAGGTTAATGATAATTATATGAAAATACATGTTTTTACAACAATTAAGATGTCAATAAAAATACTAGTGAGGTTAATACTGTTTCACTTAAAAATATTTATTTTGCCAGTATTTGAAATCATTCTACTAAAAGAATATCCTAAAAGAATTGTCTAAGTTAGGTACATATGCATCTATACATGCATATAAGCAGTCCATAAAATCTGTAGGAAAAAAAAAATGTATCCAAATCACTCCTAAGATATTATTGAATCAAAGACTACTTTCCTAAAAGGAGGTACATGTTTTCATGCTTATTACTGGAAGGAAACAATCAAATTGCCAGAATTACTAGAAATAATTAAGTTACTTTTGTATATATCTTACTTACTAAGATTCAGGCGCTCAGGTATGTTGATGAAAGGAAGAGAATAAATCCTATAGCCTTGTATATCCAAAGTTCATTTTGTCTCAACCTGATCTTCATCTCTAAAGTACTATAAAGTATCAAGGTACTGCATTTTTAAGTAGATGCTAATGATCTCAAAGATGTATAAAAGGTATCTTTGTAATAGGGTATACAGTTTCTTATACCCCCATTTTTAGAAATACATGCACAACTATATTTCCAGTAGAAATATACATTTTTATGGTTACAAAACATTTATTCCTTCCATTTAACTTTTTAAAATTACTAATGATGGTTTACAGTCATCTTCAAAGGCTTAAAAGAGTTTAATCTCTTTAAGTATTTTTATCACACTTTCTAAACCTATTTATTTTCCTCGCATGACAACCATATTGAATCTTGCACCCAAATCTATTGAATAACCCCTTTGTCAGTTGATTAAAATTCATGACTGTTCTCTATTGGATCAGAAACTCCTAAGGAGCTAACAAAAAACAGAAAGCAAATTTGCAACCTAATAACCCCTGTATATTTATCACCTTGGGTCAGTTCAGAAAAAAGAAAATCAGCACCCACCCTTTTCTTAAAATGAAAACAATTGCTATCTTTAAATCTAAATGTGACTATGGAAAACTTTATGTCAGTGTACTTTCATCTTACTTGTAAAGTCAGGTACAAAAGAATCTCTGAGGTAAAAAGTTCTTCCACCATTTCAGAGGTTGAAGCGGGATCTTTCTCCATATTCAAACGTGAAATATTTGATCAAGATGAAATAGCAGCAGAGTATGGTGAAGTTTATACGGCACCATTCAGTATCTGTGCCCACTTCTTTTGCTAAAATCAGTTTTGTAGCTTTAGGGAAAGGTTTAATTTTTCTAAACCTGAGAATCAATTTTGTGTGTTAACCATTATTTTATGATGTTCTTCAAATGGAAAAAATCATTTTATTTACTGAAGTACAACTTAATAAATGACCTATCTTTAATACTCTCATAATTTAATATTTGGCACTATCATTATGGGTCTAATTTCATGATCACATTCTTTCTCCAAGGGTAAAAAATAGAATATTTTTTGTAAGAATTGACAGTTTATCCATTGTAGGCAGTGAGATTCGATACAAGGTTAGACTGATTCTTGGCCTACCAAAGCTCAAGAAAGAACATAGCTAATATTCTAAGTAATGTAGGAGGAGAATGGAAGAAAGGAGATAATTCTGAGGGCTGAGGTGAAAGCATCAATATAGTAAGAACCAAACTATATTTAGTTGAGAAACATTAAGTCTGTCCACTCAATAAAAACACAACTTCTGCTGTGTTACATGTTCTTGATGATGTTCCACCTCTTGTGTAGACATACTAGGTAATAGATTTGACATCTTTTTGATGTCCCATACTGTCTCATCTATAAAATATGATATCTGAACTCAGTCATTTTTTCATAAAGCATCCCATAATACAGTGCCTAGTACATAGTGGCATTTAATAAATATTTACTACTTAGGTAAGACTTAACTCCTATATGTTTTTTCAAAAAATAAATGCTATCATTTTACCTTATGTCAAATGATCTCCAAAATTATCTCTAAGCCAGTAAGAATTGCCAGAAGACTGCTTATGAAAACTTGTAAGTTTGTGGGGATAGACTGGTTTATAAAGGGGTGGGGAAGCATTAATTGATAAGTAATTTCCCAACTCTGCCCATGCCACCCAAACCATAGCAGCTTCATAAAACCACAGCTTAAATCTAAGTGATCTTCTTCATTATAAATTAGCACTTATGGCATGGAACCGAATAGAAGACAGAGACATACCACATAAATAGAGTCATCTCACACTAGACAAAGGCGCCATAAACATCCATTGGAGAAACACAGACTCTTCAACAAAAGGTGCCGGGAAAATTGGAAATCCATATGTAGTGAATTAAAATTGACCCCCTATATCTCACCTTGCACAAAACTCAACTCAAAGTGAATTAAAGACCTTGGCATTAGATCAGAAACCCTATGCTTACTAGAAGAAAAAGTAGGCCCAATTCCATTATGTTGGCTCAGGAACAAACTTTCTCAATAAGATTCCTAAAGCACAAGAAGGAAAATCAAGAATCAGTAAATGGGATGGCATCAAATTAAAAAGCTTCATTGGAAAGGGAACAAATCAAGAACATGAACAGAGAGCCTACATAATGAAAAAAAATTTATCACCTGCACCTGGGATAGAGCATTAAATCTTCTGGATATACAAAGAACTCAAAAAACATAACACCAAAAATACAAATAAGCCAATCAATAAATGGACAAAGGAACTGAACAGACACTTCACAGAAGAAATACAAATGGTCAAAAGATATACAAAAAAAAATGATCATCATCTCTACCAATTAGAGAAAGGGCAAATTAAAACTACATGAGATTCCATCTCACTCCTGTCAGAATGGCAATCATCAAGAATACAAGTATCAATAAATGTTGACAAGGATGTGAAAAAAAAAAGGTACCATTCATACATTGCTAGTGGAACTGCAAATTGGTGCAAGCACTATGGAAAGCAGAATGGAGATCCCTCAGAAAACTTGGAAGGGAATCACCATTTGACCCAGCTATCCCACTTCTCAACATATACTGAAAGGACTTAAAATCATGGGAATTCATAACCCACTTGAATCAAAGTGTGAAATATGATATATCAAGAACTATGTAATGTTTTGAACAACCAACAATAAAAATTTTTTTTTAATTTATTTATTTATTTTTTTCATCTTCCATACATTTGATTCAAATGAGTTATGCATTTCCATTTTTACCCCAAATACAGATTGCAGAATCACATCAGTTACACATTCACAATGTTTACATAATACCATATTAGTGACTGTTGTATTCTGCTGACTTTCCTATCCCCTACTATCCCCCCTCCCCTCCCCTCTCATCTTCCCTCTCTATCTCATCTGTTGTTGTTCCATTCTCTCCCTTCCCCCCCTTTCCCCTCACAACTTTGTATATGTGATTTCGTATAAAAATGAGGGTGTCCTTCCGTTTCCATGCACTTTCCCTTCTCTCTCCCTTTCCCTCCTATCACTCGTCTCGGTTTAATGTTAATATTTTCCTCATGCTCTTTCCCTCTGTTCAGTTCTTAGTTGCTCTCTTTAAATCAAAGAAGACATTTGGCATTTGTTTTTTAAGGATTGGCTAGCTTCACTTAGCATAATCTGCTCTAATGCCATCCACTTCCCTGAAAATTCAATGATTTTGTCATTTTTTAGTGCTGCATAATACTCCATTGTGTATAAATGCCACATTTTTTTTATCCATTCATCTATTGAAGGGCATCTAGGTTGGTTCCACAGTCTGGCTATTGTGAATTGTGCTGCTATGAACATGGATGTGGCAGTATCCCTATAGCATGCTCTTTTAAGGTCCTCAGGGAATAGTCCGAGGAGGGCGATAGCTGGGTCAAATGGTGGTTCCATTCCCAGCTTTCCCAGGAATCTCCATACTGCTTTCCATATTGGCTGCACCAATTTGCAGCCAATTTTAAAAAAGATGAAAAAAAATTTAAAAAAAAAGACTTAAAATCAGCATATGAGACTGATGAAGCCACATCAATGTTTATAGCAGCTCAATTCACAATAGCCAAACTATCTAACCAACCTAGGCACCCTTCAACAGATTGGCAGACAAAGAAAATGTGGTATAAATACACAATGAAATATTACTCAGCTATAATAATGGAATTATGTCATTTGCCAGTAAATGGATGGATCTGTAGAATATAACGCTAAGTCAAATAAGCCAACCCAAAAAAACCAAAGACTGAATGTTCTATCTGATATGTGGATGCTAACACACAATAAAGGAGCACAGGGAGGGGAAGTATAGAAGTTCATTGGATTAGACAAAGGGGAAGGGGGAGATGAGAATAAGAAAGACAATAGAATGAATTGGACATAACTTCCCTGTGTTTCTATATGAATACACAACCAGTGTAACTCCACAGCATGCACAACCACAAGAATGGGATCAAAATTGTAATCAGTTGCACTTCATATATGTATAATATATGAAAACACACCCTACTGTCATGTATATCTAAAAACAACAAATAAAAATAAATAAATTAAATTTTAATTCAATTGGGTTGAAGGTGTATATTGAACTAGAGTTTTACTGTCTGGAATATCGACTTGATTCAGATTGTTGCTGTCTAACAGAAAAACAAAGCAGGCCACATATCTAATTTAAATACTCTAGTCATTCCATTTAAAGAAAATAAAAGTGACATGTGAAATTAATATAATCACATTTTATTTAGTCTGATATATCCAAATATATGGTTTCAATATGTAACCATCATAAAATTATTAATCAGATATTTCACATTATTTTTATTCAAAGTCCTCAAGATGCAGTGTGCATTTCACACTTACATCACACCTCGATTTAGACTAGCCGCATTCCAATTGCTCAGGAGCCACATGTAGCTAGTACTTTCTCATTTTGGACAGTGCAGTTCTAAACCATTCTTCTCAGGGGGACTTTGGGGGTGAACCAGGACTGATATACTACCCCTCGGATAGAGGTAATACTTCAAATTTTAAAATTTTAAAAGCAAACTTTGAGTTAGTTTCTGAAAGACAGAAAGTCCTTGTCAACATTAGGAGATTAGGTCCTCTCTGTCTGACACTCATATTCCTTCCAAATTTCCTATTGATTACTTCCCCAGCATGAGAGAGGCAGGAAACAGGAATATCCTCTCATGGATGTGGTTGCCATCTTGACTGGTGTGGTTAGCACTAAATCCATTAGCATTAATACGCTCCATAAGAAGCTTTGGATAAGTAGCTTTAGAACTCTGGATGACCAACAAAGAAATAGATTTTCTTGGGGGAGGGTGACATTAAAAGAGAAGACAGGAAGGAGATGGAGATGCTGAGTCACAATACACAAAATTGTTCTTGAAAAAAAATAAAGGGATCTAGTGCTAGTCGGAGTTGTTGCCAGGTTTTAGAGAGCCCTGTCTTCCTGTTGGCCGCATTTTCTTTCTTCCACCCTTTCTACCTGTGTTAGACCCATTCAGTATGTGACAGACAACAGAGACTAATGAGCCATGTTTAAGCTGGGTGGGACGAATGAACCAACGGTAATACCAAATTAGGGTCTTAGCTGGTCACAGAGGTCCCCCAGGATAAAATCAGTTCAAATCCCAAATTTGTTTTTCAAATCTTTACATGCATATGAATCTCATCTAGAGAATCATTGAAATGGGCACTCTGACTCAGGGAATTTGGAGGGTGGGCGGAGACTGAAAAGACTGGGAAGAAAATTTACCCTCCCAGATGACGCCTGTGTTGTGAGTCCTGGCTAGGATTATACACTGAACAACAAAGCCCAATATTAGTGCTTTCTTCTTCTTTTTTTTTGACTTTTTTTTTTTAGTTGTACATAGACACAATATCTTTATTTTTATTTATTTATTTTTTTATGTGGTGCTGAGGATCAAAACTAGGGACTCACACGTGCAAGGCAAGCACTCTACCACTGAGCCCAGCCCCAATATTAGTGCTTTTATTTTTTATTTATTTATTTTTTTTTATTTTCTTTTATTTTTTTTTTATTTTTTTTAAATTAATTTTTATTGTAGGTTGTTCAAAACATTACATAGTTCTTGATATATCATATTTCACACTTAGGAAAGGCAGCAGAATACAACAGACACCAGAATGGCAATATGTAAATCAATGGTTGTGCAACTGATGTGATTCTGCAATCTGTATACCGGGTAAAAATGGGAGTTCATATCCCACTTGAATCAAAGTGTGAAATATTAGTGCTTTTAACCCTCTCTGCACCTAGCACTGACTGCAAAACTTAAAAAAAAAATAAAAAATAAATACTTCCTCCTTCCCCGATTAATTAAGCCAGATGGGGAGTGGGGATGCAGATAGTGAGTGAAACAAGTATTAAAACTTTATAAATGCCCACAGAGGGTTAGAATGAGCAACCATCGTTAAGACCCACTGAGCTATTCTAATGCTAGTTAAACCAAATGACCTTCATTTATCTGCCCATTCCACCAGCTGCCACCTCTTCATAACAAGCTGCTAAATCTCCCTTCCCATCCTCTGGTGCTCGGTGGGCTTTTTTCTCCCTATTAAAACTTTATCCCTCTACCTGGTTTTCAGTCCAATTCAATCACATAAGTACTGGTTGATGACCTGATAAGTGCTAAATAGTAGTCAGGAGAACCAAAATCCCTACCTTCTAGGAAATGTGGATCTCGTTGAGAGAATTTAGAATATTCTTGTAAAGTAAGACAACTTATTTTACTTACTGACAACCCAAAAAAAGTGTTGTCAAGTTTCCAGGAAATAATATTCTCTAGTTTGAAAAGCTTTTTAAACCTGGTGGAACTTGAGGTCAGAAAGTGCCACTGAGAACATTTAAAATCTATTCAGAAATTTTGAAATCTGTAGTATATTGACTACAGCTACTATAGTGTACAATAAATCTCTAAAATCTATTTCTCATGTCTATTTAAAAGTTCATGCCCTTTGAGGATATTTCCATTCTCTATCACCATCACCACCCCACAGTCCCTATAATAACCACCATTCTGCCAGTGTTCATTCCAAAAATTTGGCATTTTTAGGTCCAAAATATAAATAATAGCATGCAGTATTTGTTCTTCTGTGCCTTATTTATTTCACTTAGCAGAATGTCCTCTGGTTTCATCCCCACCCATTGTTGCACATGATGGAATTTTCTTCTTTTTTTTTTTAGGGCCGAATAGTATCTCATAGTAGCACCTAAGTTAATTGGCTGGATTCGATCATGTCACATGTAAATATTTATCAAAAAAATCATATTGTACCACATAATTATATCCTATTATTTGTCAATTAAATTTTTATAAAAAAGAAAAATTCAATTGAGCCTAGAAAAGCTCTAACTGAATTCACATTAAGACATCTCATCAATTAAAGGATTTTTAAAATCAGATCTGGGAGATGAGATATGTAGGGAGTTTGGAACACAGTTGCCAGGAGGGGAATGCATAAGGAGTGACCAAGTGAACAAACTGAACCATTTAAAAGCATGGATAACATGCAAGTACGAGTTTGTTGGAATGAACCCAACTATTATGTATAATTCTAAAGCTCTAATTATATATATAAAACGGATGATAGGAAAAATTCCAAAACATGAGAATCCTTGAATCCTGTATCTTTTTCCTCCACTAAGATATAAATGAATGCAGTCAATTGCTTCTGGATTCTTCGACCTTTCCAGAAACTAAAAATGAAAGTATTTGGCCTCTCGTAGGTATTAATCCTGTACATCTAGCCAATTTAGGCTAGCACTGTTCACCCCAGGAGGGACTCTTCGGTTATGCCAGGGGTTTCAGTGGTCTTGGCTTTTCAACTAAGTGAAATCAGCTTTGTAATTCCCATTATTCAGCTTGTGGTTCTATACTCTGCTACCTTAAATTAAATGTCCATCATCCAGCAGAGCATTTTGCTTACTGGACAAATGTAACTCCCAACACACTTCAATGCCAGAACATTGGCATTTACTTGGTACAATTATTTATATATTCATACATTCTTTTACTTGAGATAGATAGTTAGATATGTAGATAGATAAGATAAAGTATTTAAATACTTAGTGTTGTCATTCATCATTTTCCTTTTTCCTTTTCTTTCCTGTATGGGCAAAAAGATTTATATCCAGGAAACATTAGTAGCAAGAAGTGGGACTTGGTGGCTAACAACATATAATCAAACCATTTTTTTCCTCCTAATTTCTCTAGCTGAGTTATCTCTCTTATTTGTCTCAATGTCCATTATAGCACTTATCCATTAACACTTACCAGCAATAAGCTGTATCAAAACCAGGAATTGCTTGCTTGAGAAGGGAAGTAAAATTTTTCTTTCCAGACAATACAGTTTTGTGTTTCATTAATATAGTTATATATTAATAGCAATGTACAGCATTGACTAGGGGCAGGTAGTGGTTTTCAATCATTTTTGGTCCAATCCAATTTTCAATCATTATTGGTTCTCGTTATATTTAAAACCATGTCCATCAACATATTGTATCAGTGGGAAATCAATGCATTCTGAGTATCTATCTCTATTGGTGGGGGGGGAGGGGGGGCTCCAAAAAATATCTACATGGTAGAATCATTCATTCTTCAAAAAAGACAAAAATATTATATATCAAGAACTATGTAATGTTTTGAACAACCTACAATAAAAATTAATTTAAAAAAAAGACAAACAATTTGGCAGAAAAGTACAATCTTGAAAAATATTAAAAATTAATACAAATAAAAGTTCTTCAAGTATAAGGTAGAAGCTGATACTGAATTTTTGCCAATGACATGAAAAGGCAAAAATTGCAGAAAGCATTGTGGGAGAAGCACACTGTTAATCAAATATGTCAATGTATCTTTGTGGCTGATAGCTAACAAGTAAGTACTGACCTAAATTTTACTGCAGAACATTTTAAAAGCATTAAGCATATGCTGTTTACTTAGTTGGTGCAATAAATATAAACATGCTTTGAGTTCACAGTAAATTCAAAGTACAGACCTTAAATAATTCTAACATTTTAAATCAAATTGATTAATCACTAAAATACATTAGAAGAAACCATTTCAGCAAATTTTTTGTGAAAAAGGTCTTTTAGTCAAATTCAGTTCCTCCATTTCTACCCACTGCATGTGTAATTCATGAACCTCTAAACAGTATGAGATTATAGATAGCTAAACTGACATTTGTACTTTCACTTAGCAGCCTGAATAATCGGCACACTCTAAGCTTTTTAAATGTTAAAGCAATCATTGCTTTGAATTCATCTTGTGATGTCATTGCCACTAACAACTGACATAATAAATTTGAAGTATATGAAAGCTTGAAAAGAATATTAGATATATGCCTCATTTTAAATACATAACAATTAAATGATGTACAACAAGACATATGTTCTGCTCCATCTATTAATGAAATGCTCTTTAAAAGTGTGATGTATCATTGCTATTTTTGTACTTCTGAGCTTGCAAATATTTTCATTTAAATGTGTTGTGCTATTTGTTCAGTCAGAAAGAGCAGCATTACTATATGCCCGATAAGAAAATTAATGAACGTGTATACATACGAGCGCTGCATTCACAACCATGGAAGGGACACCAAAGGCATGAAAAGTATTTGCATGATGCCAAATCAGAAGTGATAGATTTCATATTCACTGTCAAAGGGACAATAGCCATTAATTTTTCCATGCTAAAATGATTTGAGCTGGTTAACCTGGGCTTTTGTTCTTTTATTTTTCTAGTTTTTAAAATTTGATCTATTTAGATATACATGACAGTAGAATACATTTTGATATATTATACATACATGGAGAATAACTTATTCTAATTAAGATCCCAGTCTTGTGGTTGTACACGATGTGGAGTTTCGCTGGTTGTGTATTCATACATGAACATAGGAAATTATGTCTGATTCATTCTACTGTCTTTCCTATTCCCATCCTCTCCCCCTCCCCTTCATTCCCCTTTTGGGATTTTGTTCTTGAAAGTGGTGTATGTGTGCATGTTTTTAATTTAGAAGTTGAACATTCTCATGAGTGGGACTCTTTTTACCTGGTAAATGGAACCACCCTGTCAGTCAGAATTCCTGGAGAAATCATTTATCTCTTCTGTGGAAATGGGCAATTGCCAGCTTCAGAAGAGAAATATGGTTCATTTCCATTATCTTTGGAAATATTTGGTGGACACAGCTTTGCTTTACTTACTTCTTCCCCACACACACAGACCTGGGCAGAGCCTGTTTGCACATTAGTTCCTTGCCTGGTCCAGTTTCCCATTAACAAATAAGTAGACCACCGGACTTGCCTTATCTATGTTTTGGTATGTGTCATAGTAACTGGAGTATTGTGGACATCAGGAAAAAGCATTCTAAAGAAAGGTTTAAAGATGATCTTGCATGATGAGAAGATTAATCTTGAGCATGTCCCATAGTCCAAACGCTTTAAGCAAAGTAGGCCAATTGGTAAAAGTATATAAACAATAGAGCCAAAATAGCCATGTAGTATTGTGCAGTTTTTTTCTAAGAAAAATGTGAACAAAACCTAGAAACAGACGATCCTTTATTGTCTAAATTTTTACCCTACGATTGATGTATTTAAATTGAAAAGATGCTTGCCTATAATTCAGAAATCTCATTCATTCTCCCCCCGCCCCAATCGTTATAGACTTTGACTTTCAACTTTTTGACATAAAATTTTAAAGAGGGTGGAATTTAGTTCTAATGGAAGGGAAAAGTAAACTTCCATTAAACTGAAATATATCCTAGAGTCCTAGCTACTTGGAGATCAAACTTAAATTAATTAAGAAATATCTTTTAATGTCAGATAATTTCCATCCTGGACAGAAATTTATTGGTGTTGATTCAGTAGATTCCTGTTACAACTTCCTCAGAGTCATTCCATCTGAAATGATGTCCAGATCTGTCTCTCATTTTTGGTCCTGCCATTTCTCCCCTGCTCCACAGACTTCCACATAACCCACTGTACACACCACATCTTACTGCATCAAAGCCCTCAATGTTCTTCAAGAACCTCTCCTACTCTACTTCTACATACCATAATTCTACCTCAATCAAACTTGAACTTGATATAGTACCTTTGTCCACAAGAACACAGTTTTTCATTTTCCAGTCTTGAACTTACCACTTGTAGATCTGGATCTTTCCATCTTGGGTTATTTTTATTTTATAACATATTTATGTGTGTGTGTGTGTGTGTGTGTGTGTGTGTGTGTGTGTGTGTATCATATATAGTTTCAATAAATCAGTCTTCTTATTGATGCCAACACAGACAATAACAATGATGGTGATAATCAAAGGAAAAGAATGGAAACACAGGTGACTTAATGTGATTTTCCTCACAATATAACTTGTTCAGATGTCTGTAAATACAAAGGAGACCTACTAGCTGTCAAATCCCATTCAAAATAACCTGGTGTTCCCATAAAAATCTGGGAAAGATTACAAATATTACAGTAGAAGTTTTAGTAAGTCAGAATTAAGCATATACTAGATTCATAAATGGAAGAATAAAGTAGCTCATGCATAAAATGAATGTATTAAGTTAATGAGATATATTTTTACACTAAGATATATTCCAATTAATAAATAGCTTTCTTTTCCAAGGAAACATATTTTAAGGCATACATAGTTCACTGTTTTTTTTTTTTTTGAGAGAGAGAGAGAGAGAATTTTTTAATATTTTTTTTTTTTTTTTAGTTATTGGCGGACACAACATCTTTGTTTGTATGTGGTGCTGAGGATCGAACCCGCGCCGCACGCATGCCAGGCGAGCACGCCACCACTTGAGCCATATCCCCGGCCCAGTTCACTGTTTAATACAGAAAGAAAATAATTCATTCTCCTTTCATGTATATTAGTTAACATTCACTAAATATCACCTATGTGCCAGGTGTTGTCCTATCAATTCTGTTTGCCTCATTTATTCCTCAAAACAACTCCAAAGAGATAAACAAGAATGTCATCAAATTCAAATAAGAGTTTCCAGCACTTAGAATTAACTAATTGCCCAGTATTACACAGCTGGATTAAGTTGCAGGATTCATAACTGTGTTGGGACCACAGCAAATTCCTGAAACAATGATTCTAGCCTCCAGAGCAATAGTAAAAGGGGTCTTTTTATTCTTATCCCAATTTTGTAGGGTGTCTCACTGCTTTTGTGACAGTGGGCCAACTCTTTATTCTCTTTGAGCCTTAGCTTCCTTATCTATAAAATAAGAGAGTGATATGTAAGCTTTAGCAGAGTTCTTCAAACATAGATTTTTAGTTATTTGAGAAACATATTTTTTGCCATAATAAATCTAAAATCCATTCTCATAGATCTAAATATTTACTGCCCCTTTATTTTCCACTAAATCTTTCCATTCTTTATGTGTACTGGTAATTAAGTGGGCAGAATTATTCCAGAAACTGCTGCAAGGATAAATTTTGGTCAGATTAGACAGCGTGGTCATCTAAACAGGAGAGACAAGGAAATGTTGACCAAGAAAACATTCAATCAAGTAATGTACTGCACAGATTAGACAAAATGTTATACAGGATGAGTCTGTGAAATATTCTCAGCACAAGCATGGACAAGTGTCTTCTTTATGTATTTTCAGTCTCATGCAAGTGTGAACATACATGTGAAAGGGAGTTTGTTTGTAGCATGACTCATTCCATAGAGGATTTAAGGATGATTACAATGGACCATGTATAATAAAATTATAATAAAAAAGAACTATGGAAAAGTATTAAAGCTATGTAAATATAGGCAGAAATTCAAGATTACATAAAGCTAGGAAACAAAAATCATTGTGTAAATGCCAATGAAAACACCATAATAGAATTTCAAGTGTGGCCTTGATCTTCATTTTAACCGCTAAAAAAAAGTTCAGATATGTAGTGTATATTGTTTGTTTTTTCAGGGAAAGAACAAGGGGAAAAAGTGCAGGGACCATTCACAAATTGTCAGGAAAATGAAAATTTGCCTTAACACTTAATTATAAAAAATTAGCATGAAATATTATAGAAGAAGCATTGACTGATACAGTGGACAATGTCTTTCATGAGATTTCTAAAGCTATTAGGGTTAATGGCTGAGTTTGTGTGAGTTTGGTCCTTCATGTGTTAATATGTTTATTTTTATATGTTCATAAGCTTGTGAGTATCATACATGGGTTTATAGGTAATAGGAAGTTCATTGTAATAGCTTTTGTACTATACCTCCTCCAAAGCAAGTATCTGTGTTTGATTGATATTTTGCCCCTGTTAATAGTTGAAACCATTATAATCCCACTGAAAAGAATGATTATATGACAATCTAAACTGGCATTAAAGTATCCCAAAGCTCATTACATCTTAATAACCAGCTTATATCTGTTTAATTTGATTACATAGTCATGAAGATTAGTTGAATGATTCTGCACAGTAAGAGATCAGAATTATGAAAGCTCTACTAAACAAGAATGAAAGTTAAAAGGTGATTAAAAGTGGCAACCCTTGAAATTATAATCAAAATTACTCATTGATGGACTTCTCTCTCCAGACAGGCAAGCTCTAGATAGTTCTCACTAGCCTTCCCTGGCAGTAAAACACTAGAGACCACATGCGAATTCTAGTTAGTTTAAGCACCAAGAGGCATGTGTATTAGTCAGCTTTTTTGCTGCTATGACTAAAAGACCTGATAAGAACAATTAGAGGAGGAAAAGTTTATTTGGAACCTCATGGTTTTAGAGGTCTCAGTCCATAGATGGATGACTCCATTCCTTGGGGCCTGGGATAAGACGGAACACGATGGCAGAAGGGTGTGGCAGAGAAAAGCAGCTAGGAACATGGCATCAGGAAACAGAGAGAGAAAGAGAGAGAGAGAGAGAGAGAGAGAGACTCTCCCCACCATGGACAAAATAAATACCCAAAAGGCAGGCCTACATCGACCCACCTCCTCCAGGCACACCCTACCTATCCATGTTACCACCTATCCATGAATTAACACACTGATTAGATGAACACTCTCATAACCCAATCATTTCACCTCTAAACTTTTTGCATTTTCTTACACATGAGCTTTTGGGGGACACCTAATATAGGAAACATAACAGCATTATGTAATTGAATTTATTTTTTTTATAATCCACTGACTCAAACCTGAACGTTGATTCTACTTCACTTATTTGTTCAATCATCAAAAATGTATTGAGTATACACTATGTATAAGATTCCAACACATAATACCTTCTATTAAGTCCCATGGGAGAAAACAGACAAGATTCTATAGAGTGTAACCATGTTTGGAATGACAAGAAAGAACATAAGAGGGCTTCAGAGCCAGCCTCAAATTATAGGGAAGACTATCTACCATTTTATTGGAATCCCTATGAATAAATATGACTTATCCAAATGAAAACACAGGGAAGAATGTTCAAACCACAATGCAAACTCTTCTAGTTTAAAGTTTCTTCTCATGTTTTGCAACTTCCCTTTCAAATAAATTCTTCAGTCTTTGAAATCACTCCTTTCCTCACCTTGATGCCCCCAGGTCCATAAAATGTGGAAGTACACAAGAGCTCAAAGACCCTCCAAACAAAGGGAAAGAAGGGTCCATGGATACAGACTCTTGTACCCCTGTCTTTGCAGTGAGGACCTACTTTGCTCTGCACTAGGACTGATTGTTGCCAAGGTACAACTGATTGTATATGCCCTCTGTCCACCACCAACAATGAGGTCTGCTCAGGGAGCCAGCCATAAAAACTGCTACTAGTCACCAATGCCCTGCCCTTCTTGTTCTTAATACTCATCTAATCTATCATTCCAGCTGGTTTTGTAGCACCAAGGTGGGTTTCAGATTCATGCATTGGTTAAAATACACTTGACTTGAGGCCACAGTATCTGTACAAACACAGTTTGCTCTGATGCATGAATCTTCTCCAGGTTTTGCCTGGAGAAGCACTCAATTCATCTATTTCCTCTTACAATGTTCTAAGGCCCTAAGGTCAAAATTCTCTGTAAGTTTCTGCTGCAACTCTCAGTCCTGATGGTTCATTCCCAGTCTCACCCTGCAACCCTGATGTTCCCTATTCCCACTTCACCAAGGTGAATGGAACAAAACAAAGACCTAGGAAACTAAAACCTTCTACGTTTACCTCTTTTCTCTTTCTCCTAAAGAGTTTTCCCTTCTTCAATAGTTATCAAACTTCAGCTGCATCAGAGAACATGGAGGTTTTATTAAATCCAGATGGCTGGGCCTCATCCCCTAGAATTTCTAATTCAGCTGGTCTGGGGTAAATGCTGAGACTTCACATTCCTAACAAATTCCCACATGATGGTGTGGCTGGTCTAAGACCACACCTGGAGAACTACAGCTCTACAGCACATTGGTAGGGAGGGAAGGAAAAGAAGGTTTGAATTCAACCCCAAGACATCTAAGCTTTGAATGTGAAAGACACATACTTTCTAAAAAGCAAGGGAAATTGTTATTCTTAATCTTCAATTGTGGCTGTTGATATGGAAGCTGAGGGATTACTAGATCGTAGGGATTTTAAAATGCATTATTTTGCAATAGCCCAAAAATGCACTCTCCTTTACAACAAGGCAAAAGGTCATTTGTGACTTTGAGACTACTGTTTCTGTTGGAGAGTGAAAAACAAATTCCAGGGCTGGGGTTGTGGCTCAGTGGTAGAGAGCTGTCCTAGCATGTGTGAGGCACTGGGTTCGATCTTCAGCACCACATAAAATAAAGGTATTGATTCTATCTACAACTAAAAATTTATTAAAAAAATATTCTAGTGAGATGACTAATAATGGGAGTTGAGGAGGTGAGTAGACAGTGAATCTAAACAATGCTTTCAATATTTCCATCATGAATGGGAATAGCAAGACGTGGGCCTTTTTTTTTTTTTTTTTTTTTTCCTATTTTTGTAGTGTGTGGAGATAGGGCAGATAGGAAGACATTATAATGTTGATGACCATGATTAGAAGGAAGACTTGAAGATACAGAAAAGAGTTTAAAATTAAAGATGTGAATTACCTAATGAAAGAAAAGACTATAGAAACCAAACCCAGGGAGGGTAACTACATTGGGAGGGGACATGGTGACAGAAAGGACGTGAGTTAGCACTAGGAGTGAGGGGAGTGAGTGAGTGAGTGGACTCGTGGAGGGTGGAGCAGAGAGCCTCAGACCTCTGGAGAATGTTTGCAAACGCTATTTTGAAGGAAAGGGGACTGACTACAGAAAGAGGGTTGAAATTTCAGTGGCCATTGCTAAGGTTTTTTAATGGGTTTTGTGCCCATCCACATTCTGTTTGGTCTCCTCTATTCCTAAACATTTTCTTGTTTGAGCAACAGCAAGCCTTTATCCCTCCAGTGTGGGGCCAAAGTAACTTCCTGATTTTGTTCATTTCTGAGTTACCTAGGGTTTCCGGTGGGTTTTTCAGTTCTCGCTGACAAATTCCAATACAAAATTTGTTTGTTTAAAAATATAAAAGTTGTGAGTTCCAAGATCCCGAGTTTCCACCTAAAACCTCAGTACAGAGTCCTGTGTATTTTTTTCCTATACATAAATACCTGTCATAAAGTTTAATTCTAAAGTAGGCACAATAAGAGATTAATAATAATAAATGCTAATAAAATGAAACAGTTATAACAATGTACTGTAATAAAAGTTACCTAAAATGTCTGAACTATTTATTTCTGGAATTTTCATTTAGTATTTTTAGATCATGGATAATCGAAACCACCAAAGTGAAATGGAAAATGAGAACCTGGGAGGAGGTGGGTGGCTACTGTGCTTAGATTGGTTTCTGTTTTCTGTGTAGACCTGACTCATACAGCATCAAGCCCTTTGATGGTAAGGTCCACCAATTGAAGCCGGCAATTTAAAGAGCTCCTAAGGTATTGCCACGGAAGAGTGATGGTGGGGCAAAGGGACAAGGAAATGATCAATGGAAAAACACTGATTATAGCAATAGATCTTACATTTCCAGTCTAATTCATCAATGCAGTGCAACCCCATGTAAAACAAGAAACCACACCAGGAAACCACACAAAATAAATTCTATTCCATATCTCAATGACTTAGAAATCAGATATAAGTAGTGTTTTTTTTTGTTTGTTTGTTTGTTTTGTTTTTTTTAACACAAGATGTGGTAATTACTTAAGACAATAGTTACAAGAGTTACAGAATCTTTACATTGACCAGGCTCAGAAACTTAGAACAGAAAAGGTTTTTCTCAGAACCATACTCACTAATATTCTTGGATTTGGGAGTGACAGGAAAAACAGCTCATTTTTTTTTTCTCTTATGCTTTCGTGGAACTGCAAGATTAGGTGATTTGTTTTTATTCAACTGAACAACCCTGAAGCAGAAATCAGGCATACTATATTTGTTTTTTTCAAAATGTTAGGACTGTCTGGGATAATGTAGGATGCAGAAGTTCAAATGACAACTCTGAACCTCATCCTCATTTCTCTTAGCTCCTGTGCAGACTTTTCTTGATTTATTTTGTGTGTGTGTGTGTGTGTGTGCACATGTGTGCACACCCAATAAAGAAATTCTAGCTTCTTAGGCCAGCATGGTGAATAGTAAGTAATACAAAAAGATATGCATGAAATAATGAGACCATCCCAACCTGATTGGGTGTACAGTATGTAATCAGTTTGAGCTGATTGTCTGTGTGTGTACGTGCATTATGACATAAACTTTGAGGGAGAAAGGAAAACTCAAAAAAGGTGACAGGAAAAATTCTTCACAGATTGTTTCAATAACTATAATGGAAAAATAACAATGTTATTAGGCATTTAATAACTGTTCTTAAATTTTTATCCTAATGAGTAATTGAAAACAGGGAATAATTTTACCTTAGCTATTGCAAAGAATTAATATTTGCTTAAATATTTTCTGTATTTTTCAGAGAATGATATGGTTTTAAGGTACCAAAGTCAGTCCTTTCACAATACAGGGAAAAAATCAAACAATTAAACAGATCCTAGATCTCTTTGTTGCTTTTAATGGTACTCGGGGCAATTTTAGGTCCATATAAAGTATCAAGCATATCTCAATTAAATATGTTCTTACCAGTAAAAATAAGCTTTCAAGACTGTGAACATATTGAAAAGTTAGTTCTCTGTTTTTAAAACCAGAGATGTTTTGATAGTTAAAGAGTCACTGTAGATTTTGGCATTTATTTTCTACCATAATTCATTTTTATCCCTTTTTCTTAATTTATTTTCCCTACAAAACCACTTAGGAAGTTCACCATGGTAAGGTTTGTTCTTTCATTGAACAGAGACTCCATCTATAGTAAAAATATAACCCAATATTTAAATCCATGGAGGATTTACTTACATCCAGAGTCATAGCAGATGCGAAAGAAAGGTAACTATACTCACTCAATGTAAATTGCATTCCTGAAAGCTTTTTTCTTTGAAAGCAAAACAAATAATGTTTGATTTCTGGCTACTGGTCAGTCCTTGATTGTTATAAAAGTCTAAATTTTGAAGCTAAAAACTGTAATCTGGTGGAAATCATTAGTACATGCAAGTATATTTGCAATTTACAAATATATTTGAATTTCAGGTTTTTTTCTCATTACACTGGCGAAGCAGGTATAAACTATGCTTTAGCTGTTTTTCTATAGATGAAAATCAGAGATGCTGTTTACATAAGAGTTATGAGATTCTAGCTGGACTGCCCCTCAGATTCAACTAGGGTGGCTTCTGGTATAGTTGGTAAGGTAATCTAACCCTCACAATGTTCCCTAACCTCTCTTTTTCACATTTTTTTAGTGAACAGATTCCAGAAAGTATTGAGGGACCCATAAATAAGTAGCCAATCACCTATTTGATTTGACTGGGGCCAGGAGCTCTTGGGCAGGAACCAATGTACCTGTATTGAAATCTAGACCCACAAAAACATGTCTACATGTACTTCAGACTGGAAAACAAGTCCTCTGAGAGATAAATCCACATTTGTAAAAGCAAATGGGAGCTAGAGTCAGCAAATGAGCCTGGTTAGCTGTATGAACACCTGAAGGCTGTCTTGGACCATCCTCTTCCCTCTCTACCGCCTCTAACAAAGCTACAGGCTGTGCTAGAAATGAGTAGAATCAATCCTTAAAAGTTCTACAGCTCTATTATTCATTACCCTCTTTCCTCAGCCCCTCCCATCCTAAACAAAAGCAAAAACTATGTACATAAAGGAATAGGCAGTCTCCGAGAGGCTAGGGACAAAAAACAAGGTGCAGGGACCCAGATGCACATTGCTGGAGCACACTGTTAGATGCCCATGGCAAGAGTTCACTACCTGGGAGGTCTCAGGACAGTACTAAATAAACAGCTGTCTGTTCAGTGGCCCATTGGCATCATGGAAGTCAGACAATGAAAAAAGTTAACAAGTGCTCTCATGGTTCAAGATCAACAGCACAAAGGTAGAAAAGGGAATGAGGGAATGTGGCATTTTATGAATATGCCCTGACTGGTACCATGAGAAGGGAAGAACCCTACCACAGGGTGGTACATACACAATCCTGCGCATCAAAGAAATATGGGGAAAGAATTATCTAGGTTCCTTTCCATCAATGAGATAGCATTTCAGAGCAGAGAGATGAACATGTTACCCAAAATGTTGTATAGTTTTTGTTGGCTGGTGAAGCTTGAAGCATAACCAATATAAATCCAGATAAAAATGATTGTTCTCTAGTGTAACAAGCGGCCTAATCTCAGTGGTGCACACCTATAATCCCAGTGACTCAGGAGGCTGAGACAGGAGGATTGAGAGTTCAAAGCTAGTCTCAGCAACTTAACGAGGTGCTAAGCAACTCAGGGAGACCCTGTCTCTAATTAAAATACAAAATAGGGCTGGGAATATTGCTCAGTGGTTAAGCACCCTAGGTTCAATCCCCAGTGTCAATAAAAAAGAAAAAAGAAGAAGAAGTTCAGTATGGTGAGACTGGGTTCTCTGCTCAGGGCTATCAAAGAGCTGCAAACAAGGTGTCAGCTAGCTGTTCTCTTCTGGAGCCATCAGGGAAATTCACTCCTATGAGCGTATTTTGGTTGCCAGAATAAGTTCCTTGCACTTGTAGGACTGAGGTCTCTGTTCCCTAGGTGGCTGCCCACCAAGGGCCGCCCTCAGCTCCTAGAGACATTCCTTGCCAGGTAGCTTTCTCCATCTTCAAGCTGGGCATGCTTCCATCTCAGGCCTCAAGTCTAACTTCTGTCTTCAAACTCTGGATTCTGATTTAAAGGACTTGTGTAATTGGGACAGGTCCACCAAAATACTATTCTTATCTCAAGTCCAGCTGATTTGGGACCTATAATTCAAAATCATAGAATTCCCTCATAGAATTGCAAGGTTTAATGTTAAACAAGAAAATGTATGCTTACTCCAATACACAGGAATCCTGGGGTTCACCTTAGATTCTACCTTCCATATACTGAATCCCCTTTCACTTCATTTTACTACAAAGTACATGCCATTTTACCAAATATTGTATAGAATTGAGTTCATACGTAGGGCAGGAATGTTGTCTTGAAAACTAAAATTAAACCCAAATCAAATTTTTGTATAGCTTATTCATTTAGTAATTCAATTATATTTATCAATAATCTGTTCTAATTATGTCTAACTACAAAAGAAGACTGGTGATATTTATCTCAAATATTTTTTCTCCATACTTCTTTTCCTCCACTTGAAAGAAGTATCATGATTCAAACCCATGCATAGTATTAAATATAACCCTTAACTGCATGGCTTTCTAGTGGGGGAAAATGTTAGAGCAAGACAGGACCTGAAAAATCTAGTGCTAACAGATAATCTTATTGACCTTAAAGAAGGTCTTATAATTATTGGCCTTAAAGAGGGTCTTGTACTCATTCATTTACAAGTTTTTATAAACCAAAGACTGTACCATGACCTTGAACAACCTGTTCAGAAGACTGAAATTTAGGCCTAAGTGAACGTGTTGCTACTCCTCTGCAAATAACCACCAGAAGAATTCCTCACAAAGGTCTTGATAGCACACTCTTTCTCTTGGAGCAGCAATGTGCAGTATGGCATCTGTAATCTTGTGTTCCACATCAGAGGAATCAACGAACTGCAGATAGGAAACATTTGGGGAAAAAAGACTGATTAAAATTCATGTTGATTAATCCACTGATCAGGTTACAATTCTCATAATCATTTCATCTCTTTTTGGAGAACACCTAATCTCTGAAACACAACAGTCATTATTCCTAAATCAATATAATAAAACACTAGCACAGCATTTACCTTGTATTATATATTACAAGTAACCTACAGTCATTAAAAAGAGTGAAATTATAGCATTTGCCAGTAAATGAATAAAAATGGAGAATACCAGACTAAGTGAAGTTAGCCAAGCTCAAAGAAGGAGAATGGGAGAGGAGGAAGGACAGGAAGGAAAGGCAGGGATCTTGAACTGAAATGTATTTCATGCATGTATGAGTTTGTTGAGATGAACCCAACTATATATACAACCATAAATCTCTAATAATAATAAATAAAAATAAAATTTAAAAATAATTAATCTAGAGATTGTTTAATGTACACAGGAGGATGTGCATAGGTTATATTCAAATATTGTACCATTTTATACAAGGGACTTGAGCATCTATGGATTTGGGTATCTATGGGAGTCCTGGAATTGATCCATGGATACTGATGGACTACTTTAATTTCTTCTTTAGTGGGCACACAAATATTTTTGACATCTCTAAAATTTTCAAGTTTAGAAACTTGCAAATGGATGGATAAATAAAATCTATTTCTTTACATTCCTCAAAAGCCAAATCCAGCCACTCATCAAAATCTTTCATCAAAGTTTTATTTTAAAAAATCTTTTAATTCAGTGGTGGAAGAACAGAAGCAATGTTCTTGAAGTTGGGCACTTGTCTACAAGTAGAATATAAAGAAAGCCGAGCACAAGCTGACACTTAGAAGGCATCCAGTTCCTCCAGCAGGCCCTGTGGTGTGGTTCAGGGATGTCAGTCCTCTCAGTGTTATTTTCATTCAGACACTTGCATTCATGTGTGACACTTCTTTATTTTCAAAGAAATTTAGAAAAATTTGTTCACGATACTCTAAACATCTGAGCTAGTTTTTTTTTTTTTTTTTTGCTCTGTACATAGAAAAATTACAAAATGTAAAAAAATTCACCTCAAGCCATGAGCTGAATAAAACATTAAAATATGGCAATCCAGTCTGCTAATTTTCTGCCAACGTTTAAACTTTTTTACCAAGTTTTCTCCACTTTATCTTGCCATGCTGCCAGAAATGTTTTAGAAAATACTTTCTTTATTGATATACTGCAGCAGAGGAAGAAGAAAAGAAGGGAGATGAAGGGAAGGAGAAAAAGAAAGAAGAAATAAGTCTTACTACAATCTCTGGTTTGTTTTGTTTTGTTTTGTTTTGTTTTGTTTTAGTTTTTTCCTTTTGACACTTATGTTACAGTTACTTGGATATACCATTTAAATAACAGCAAGTCATGGTGGTGCATGCCTATAATCCCAGCAACTCGGGAGGCTGAGGAAGGAGGATAACAAGTTTGAGGCCAACCTCAGGAACTTGGTGAGGCCCTCAACAAATAGTGAGACCCTGTCTTAAAATAAAATTTTTTAAAAATTTAAAAGCTGGGGATGTAGTTTGCCAAACTAGCAGGTTCCGGCAAGAGGCAAAGGGGATTTTGAAGATAAAGTTAGGGTCAGGTGGAGCACTGCTCTCTGATGGAGAAGCAGGTCTAAAGAATTATGCCAGCAATCTTTATATATATATATATATATAAAGATTATCAGGTTAAAGACTATGCAAGCATATGCATTATTCTTTGTATTCAGGAAAGTTATTGGGCTAACAACACTATGCAGCTTTCTGGCAGTTACATTCTACAGTTGCAAAGTACAATGTTAGGAGTTTGGGTAGCTCTTGAGAAAGTCCATTGTTTATAGTTACTGTTAGACAGGCAGGTTCAGGAGCAGCAGAACTGGTGAAACATTGTGGTTGTCTAGCAAGAAATTTCCTCTATTCCCAGGAGCTATGTGCTTGAGAACAAGGTCAGGGCTGATAAGACTCTAGCACAGAACCTCTTCATCCAGGTCATTATCATAGCACCTAGGCATCCTGCAACTTTGCACAGAAACATTCCCAGGCACCAAGCATGCCATAGCCATGAGGTCATCAGAGAACCCAATCTCAGACACTGCTCTCCCATTCTCTGTCACCACTCTCCACAGTAGCTCAGTGATAAAGCAACCCTGGGTTCAATCATCAGTGCCAAAGATAGGTGATAGATACATAGACAGACAGACAGTAGCCATTGACAATACCTAAAGTATCACTTCCTGAGTATCACATTGCCCAAGGCTACACTTGTCTGACGTTTAACTGGAGGTAAAGGATGCATTTACAAAATGTCTCCCTCACATGCCTGGCGAGCTGTGCCACTCACTGGGGAAACCTCAGTTCTCTTCCACATGGACCTCTTCCCAGACTGTTTCAGTGTCTTCATGGAACAGCAGTTGAGCCTCCTCCAGACGAGCTGATCCAAGAGAGAACAAGGCAGAAGTGACAATGTCATAGACTACCTCTGAAAGTCACAGTCATCTCCACCTATCCATATGAGCAAGTCTCTGACTATAATAAATAGGCTACATTCAAGTGGAAGGATTAGTCTACACTTTTTGAAGGAAGAAGCAACAAATGACTTATGGACATATTTTAACTGCCACAAAAGATTATGTAAGAATTCTAAAAGCATCATCCCTAGTGACAATGATATTGAAAGAGACTCTAAGAATCATTATTTGTTCCTATGAGCAGAAAATAATCTGCCTTTGAGGGCCAGAAACTTTATTTAGAATAGAATCACTCTTTCAAAAATATGTACATATATTTTTAAGAATGAAAATTCTTCCTTTCAAAATAACACTAAGCTTAATTCCTTAGTGACCTTAAAGTTACATTATTTTTCAATAATTTATATTAATTGATCAGTCTAACAGTTTGACACCTTATTTATGGGCTACTATGATGGATCACATCTGTTCCCATAGTAAAAGAAACAAATTTTCATTTTAGACAATTAGAGTGAGAGTCCAGGTATAAATATTTATGTACTGCAGAAATATGTCAATTTGGAAGGAGTATTTGTTATCTGTAGTAATTAAAAAATTAAATACAATTTGAGTAGATCAGGATGTATGTCTAAAAACATCTGAAACATATTCTCAATATTAATAAATGCTTTAATTACTAGAACCTTAAATACATTACTTAATATTTGTCTATATAAATGCAAAAATATTTTTGCATTTTTTCCTAATAAGCAGCAAAGGATTCTTACTAACCTATAATTATGACAAGGTCAAAATATATTATTTGTATGAAGAAGGCAAAGAGTGTGAGTGGAGGGGGAAAAGAGTGTGTTTTAATCATCCATGCTTTGAATGTGGTGTGAAATTTATTTAACCCACTGACCTCTTGCAGTTGAACTTCCTCCAAAGTACATGTATCAGCAAAGCACTGACCAATGCAAGTAAAAGTCATTATGTCCAGAATTATATCATACATACCAAATGCAACCCTTCACAAGCATGTTATTGTGTCTAATGTAGGTTCTATGAGAATCATAACTATGATTCTCCTAACTCATTAGTTATGATGCAGTTGAGGGAACAAATTCATCTTTTTGTGTTCCTGGGTTGGTGAGCATTGCTAGTTGCACAGTATTGTAGCTATATCTGACTATTCTTTGGCCTCTATGATGTAATATTTAAGAGTGCATAATTGAAAGCCAATTATTTTCCTAGCAATAATAATATTGAAATACCTTTATGTTTGGACTGAAAATTAGAATGTTAGATACAGAAGATTTCCACTTCTTTTTTTCTCCTTCTTCTCTTTTTCATCCACAGCCAGCAAAGGGGTGGGGCATACTTTATTGAGATTTCTGTGCCAGAAGTAGACATACTTTTTGCCTCAAAAATTCTTTGTCAAATCACCTGTTATCTCTATATACATTCTTGTGCCAGGTCTCTGCAAGGACTCATTGATAGCAAGTGCCAAATACTCTTTTGAAACGTTAATAATTAAGTGATTATATATTTATACACATATACATGATTACATATATTATACACAAGGAGATAAGACATAAAAAATCTTATAGAGTCTTTAGTACTCTTTTTCTTCCAAATCTGTCATTACATGCTTTTTTACTGATGCGACACATTGAACTAATTTTATTCTGACTCCGGCAATTTAAATCAATGAACACTACTTCATGAAGTGCTGGGAAAGGTGGAGATAATAAAGTGTGATTATCAAGCCAGTGGATCCTGCCACTACCTTTGACAGCAATAATTAGCCCTTATCTTACATGAGCCGGTGCTCATCAGAATGCCATGCATAGGCAAAGCATGAATAGTACAGTTTAATACATATGAAAGCTGAAGTTCAAAGGTCAGTGGTATGTCTAAATTTGCCTAGCAAAATCAAAAATAGAACTGTTCTTTCCTGATGCTTTGATTCTAGGGATCTGGTTCTAGATTTCTTCCTATAACCTCAAATCATGTCATGAATAGCTTCAGATGCCAAATATCAGATTTCTATCAATAATATATAAGGAAGAACTGGGTCAAAGAATTAAGGCACATGACTGTGAATGTGTGGAGCCACATCCAATGCCTAGATTTCAAGTGAAAACTGAAGGTCTGTGCAATGGATCTGCATGAATGCATAGCCCATATTTGCAGAAACAAAGAGGAAAGTACTTGCTTTAATACAGTGTACACCCCTCATTCAGGAGAATACCTCTCAGCAAAATGCAGTCATGTCTACCAGGGGAGATTAGGTCACTGGCAACAGTTTGGGCAATCTGTCACCAATAAAAAATATTGCCCTCTGGAGTAGTTTAAGAGTAATAAACAGGGTTAATGTTAAAGTCTCAACGGAAAGTAATTAAATGCTCAAGAGCATTTAATTGGAGTCCTTTCTCTGCAGCTACAAAGATACAAATATTTACACACAGGACCAAGTCCACTACTTGGTCTAAATTCAATTGGGGGTAGGGAGCGAGAGGGTATCTCAGGCCAAATACTTGCTTCTTTAAATAGACAAAAATAATCAGAATAACTCCTTTATAACCATTTTTGAGGTTTTGATAGAATAACCTCAAAACAGCTGACAGCTCTGGCTATCAGCTAGAAAAACTTGAGAGCAATTCGAATTAGACCCTAAGTGACTCTCAGAGAAACACAACTCCTTCTTTTGCTAAAACAACCAGCTGCGGGAAGTCAAGGAACCAGTCTATCTTGTTGATTGATGTCTGCCCAGAGACTTACTCTGGATGGAGGAGAGTGATACCTTGTAAGTATTTGCTGAGATCCTGCCAAAATGGCTTCCAACCAAACCCAAAGAAGAAAAAATGAGCTCCAGACCAAGAAATGTACAAAGAATTGGTCCCACAAATGACAAGTTCAGAGATTAGTGACTGTAGTCTATTTAGGAGCACTAAGAAAAGATTTATTTCTTTAAAAACTGCTTCTTGTATGGCCAGCTATAGGAACTATAATTTTATATTTATAGACTCATAACTATTGAAGTTATAATATGGCTGAATGAAATAAGACAATGTGCCAATAACCATTTGTATTTCCTTGTGAGTCATCTTTAATATTTTTCCTACAGCAGTTAGAGAGAAACAAAGAGGGATCACTGTGTTTAAAATCCATCTTCTCCAAGAGGGAAGCTTCTTCTACCTTCTACTCCATTCCACTCAAACATTATTATACTAAATTTAATTGCCTATTTATGTGTTCATGTGCCCTACCAGGTCTTGAAAGTAGAGACCATGTGTTCACTGTTGTATCCCTAAGATCAAAACCATGTCTAGCATATTTTTTATGCTCATTAATAACTTAATAAATGAATATTGAATCAGGAGGCACAACTTTGGATGAAAGGTGGTACTCATGGCACGTAAAGGGAGACAGAAAGGAAAAGAGAAAAACATGATAACATTTATAGAAGTGCCCAGGCCCATCCAAAAATGTAAAACTGTAGAGAAAGCTCTTGGGTGAAACTCAGTAGCACTGTAGCTAATGCCCAAACCTTGGACAGTTCTTAGGCCAATTTGAGAGAAACGTCTGAATTAATTTCTACCCAAATGTATACTGGGCTTTATTACAGTGTTACAGGTAACAGAAGCAGAGAAGAAATTATTTACATGTGTGGACGGACTCCTAGCCCCAGTAAGACACTGTGTTTGGCACTATGGGTACAAAGATGAGTAAGATGTTGTCACTCTCCATAGTTAATTTAGTAAACAAAGTCAGCATTCAGGGGCACTCTTGAAGAATTATTCTAGTCAAGACAGGAGGGAGGTAAAGTGAAGATGACTGATCTTCTAGAGACTGTTTTTGGTAAGACAAGCCCTAGTTAGACTTACCAAACTGAAAAGACTCCCAGTGATGGAATTGTTCTCTCTCCCTTAAGGACTTATTCCTCTGCCTCTTTTCTCCCTTTTTTGCTGGATTTCTTCCAACTTTTAGTTCTATTTGAGATGTCCTAGCTACCCCAGGCAGTAACACTCGCCCAACCAGTACACTTGTTCCTCGGGCAGTTGTATTCTTCTGGTAGCAATGGGTGCCCTTAACTGTCTTGGTTTCCTGAGGTTGATCTTACATAGTAGCACAACCAGCAGAAACTTGTTCTCTCATAGTTCTGGAAGTTGGAAGTCTGAAATTAAGGCTCTGCTCCCTCCCAAGTCTCCAGGAAAGAATCCTTCCTTGCTTCTTCCAGCTTCCAGTGGTCGCCAGCAGTTCTTGCTCTCCTGCCATGTGTCTGCATCACTGCAAATCTACACTTTCTCTTCACAGGGTCTCCCTCCCTGTGTCTTATCCCTTGTGTCTCTATCCAAATTTCCCTCTTCTTTTAAGGACACCAGTGATTGGATTTAGGGCCCGCTCCAAGCCATCATGACCTCACCTTAACTTGATTACATATGCAAAGAGATCTTATGTCCAAATAAGGTCACATTCACAGGTTCTAGGTGGATGTGAATTTGTTGGGGGAGGGGGCACCATTCCATTAAGGAGACTAGCTAAACAAACACAGAAACTAATCTGTGCTTTTTCTGTTGTGGGTCTTCACAATTTACAAGGTTTCCTGTTGTGTTCTAAGGTGTCTTTATCACCAAAGGAGGGGGAAATGATGTACATTTAAGAAGGTTGCTAACTGTAGAGCCAGCAGATCCTAGAGAATAAGGCTATTAACATCCGTCAAATTACACCACAAGAAGTTGAGTGATTAAGACTGATTTAAATTTAAAAAAAAAATAGTATTTCCATTTGTCTTTAAATCAATTGATACAAATGTTCACATAGGTTTGTGTTACATGGTTTAAATGGTGAATATGACATATCACAGAACCCAGAGGCAAATCTAAACATTACCACTTATATTGTCGGGCAACTGACTCTCTGTGCCTCATTTTCCTCTTAATTGGTATATTGGAGATATATAAAATGCTTAGAAAATGCCTGGCAACAAGATAGAACTCTCTAAAATTCAGCAAAAATTATTAAATAATTTCATTAGGAAAATTTTTATATTGAGATTACCTTCAGTCATTAATACCTATGTGTTATTTCTAAGTTATTTTGCATCAAACATGTTTTCAATTAAAAGATAATTTTGTTACTGATCATTAATATAAAAAAAAGGATTTGCCATTATTATATCTGAGAGTTGAATAGAGAATTCTATTCTAGATTAAGACGGTTAAACTTTTGTGGTTTCTATGGAGATTATCTACTGAATAGTTTACTTACTGCCCTGGGCTGTCAACGTATACTGTTTAATTTATAAAGCTGATCTAAACCTCTATGGGGGAAAAGGCACCAATATTTCTCCAAACTTACTTGGATTTATTTTCAGTGTCAGACAAGACATAACATTTATTATGATTCACCTTAGCATGATGACATTTCATTTTTCTTATTGAAGAAGATGTTCCAGAAAAAAAGAAAAAGAAGTCCAAAATCTCTTTAGTCTTCTGGATGCCTCATAATAAATGAGGGCTTCTGCTTTTCTTCAGTGCTTCAATAGCAAGAAGTGTTTATATTTCAGGACCAAGGCCCCACTGAATATTTACAAAATTTGTTGCAAGGTGTTGAGCTATAAATCTGAAGTCTGAAACCTACATCAAATATAAGAGAAAACCCCATTCTTTTTTAAAAAAAAAAGTATAAAACAAAAAGTCAGAAGTAAGAATGTAAATATTTTAAAGGCTTATTTAAATCCTAAGTGTCTTTCTCATAAATAACACATAAAACTTAGTTTATCAAACGTCCCTTCATTGTATCATTCAGAATATAATTCATTGAATTATCTTAGAGGAATGAAGGACACAAAGATTAGGTCATTAGAACTTTAGAGGTATAGAAGACTTAATGAATAAATAATGTGCATGAAATTAATCTGTATGAACTAAGTTTTGAAGCTTTGAAAATGAATCAGAGCTTATATTTTGGACTTTTATAGATGCACTCATAACAGAAAAAGTGTTTTTTACAAAAAGCAATGTGAAAATTTGCATTCTCCATTCTAATGACAAAATGAAAATTAGAACCTGACTTCCAAAAACTATTCATTGCAAATTCATTTAAATACAGTGACATTGAGGCAAAATTTCAATGTTAAATTTGTCATATACTGATGGTATATTCTAGGCAACCTACATCCTTTTTCCATTTTGAGCTCATGTGGCTAATCAAACTGTATTCTCGTATACACACAGAGCAATCTAAATAACCCAGAATATTATTTGATAAGCATGTGGAATTTTTAAATGTTTTTGCTCCTGGGAATATGTCAGGATTTCCACTTCTTTTGAACCCAGGTAAATGAGTAGCTTTGTAACAAATGCTTGTTGACACAATAAACTGAATAGCAGTACAGATTCTCTTAATTGCCAAATAAATAATGAATGGATGAGAATGAGTTGACATAAATGGAAACCTCATAAAATTTTCACATTCTACGTCATGTATCACATTTACTAAAAAAAGAGAGATTAAAAAAAAAAAAAAAAAGGTTAGCCAGTTCCAAAGTGGATATTTAAAGCATATTTGTATGGAGTCAATTAAATAGTATTTTATCCATGTTCTTTTGTTTGTTTCCATAGAGCAGTACAACAGAAAAAGAAAGATAGTTGATCCTACCACTGTCATTTCAAACTGGCCTGATAAGATGTCCCGACAAAAATTCAAATCTCCATTAAAATGGCAATTCCATGATTTCATACAGACATGGCCTTTGTGTCTTAGAACATTCTCCCCAGAAGTCATTGAAAGTCTGTTAATAAATTGCTGTGCTATTTTAGGAACAATTTATACATAATTCATTTCCTAAACAATAGAACATGAAAAATTACACTTATGCTTTGCCATCCTCTGGAAGTGAGTGAGGTGCCTATTATAGGTATTCATACTTGTTCGCTAATTAAACATATTTATCTCCGAAATATTTATCACTTTGTCTGCACTGTTTGTTCATGAATCAACTCAATCTCACTTGCCCTTCTAGGGTCAAATCATATCAAAAGCTGAAAGCGAAACAAGCAATAGCGAGGTGTTTTGAAATGGTATCAGGAGGAACTGAGCTTTGAAGGCAATGGGGAAACTTGATTAGGAGCCAGAAGAAGTAGGTACTTGTTCCTGCTGTGTTTCCAACCAATTATGAGAAATTTACTTTCCTTCTCTGGGGCTCAGTTTCCTCATCTCCAAAACAATATTTGCCAATAGATCGTGCTATTGTGCACCAGCCAAGTAAAAACATCACAAGTATTGAGAAAGAAGGGCCATTTGTGGCAAAGAGAGAGGCACATAATGTGATAAAGAAAACTGATGTGCATGTACAGAAAGATGGACCAAAATGTACCTTTTTTTTTTTTTTTTCCTTTAAGGTAGCAGTACGTAATCTTTGATTTGCTACTGACTCACTGCTTTTACTATTCAGATTCATATTTCTGGAAAAGAAAATGACCTCAAAATAAAACACCTGGATTTTCTCTCAGCTGCACTGAGAGGTGATTTTGCTGTTGTGGTACAATGAGAAGGGCACAGTTTCTATTTGCTAAATTGTGACTCAAGCTCAAACACAGCAACAACCTCACTCCAGCATAGCTCAGCCTGCTAGCAGCTATAAAGCATATCAACAGTAGGACTTCTTTACCAAGTTGTCTGTCATTTTTCTAATAACTACATTTGGAGTGAGAATTTTTTCATCCCCAAGTTCTAAAGCAGTGCTCTAAGAAATCAAATATTTATTTTATTTTATTTTTTTTAAAGAAAGAGTGAGAGAGAGGAGAGAGAGGGAGAGAGAATTTTAACATTTATTTATTTTTTTTTTTTTTTACTATTTGGCGGACACAACATCTTTGTCTGTATGTGGTGCTGAGGATCGAACCCGGGCCACACGCATGCCAGGCGAGCGCGCTACCTCTTGAGCCACATCCCCAGCCCCAGAAATCAAATATTTAAACAAGAAATGGGACATATGGAACTGAGCCTGACAAACTGAGCTTATCATCAAGATTGCTATCTCAGTTTAGGAAGACTTCAACTAGCATGACCTGGAAAATTTCCAACTATTCACTGATTTACATTTTTAGTTTACAAATGTATGACCAATCAGACAAGCCAAATGAGGAAACTTAAGTTCGATTTAAGTATCACTTATATAAACATGTTCAAGTTTTCCATCTCTAAAGTAGTTTTGGACAAAATTTTGCTAACAAATGGAGAATTCTTCTTATCAACCAATATGCCTCCCAGGTTTGGAGCAATAGAGCCTCAAGCTCCCTTCTAAGATTGAGCTGGAAATGGTAAGATTTTAATTACAGTATAAATTTTATTTCTTTAATTAGCATGTAAACTTAAATTTGATAAACAAAATGAAGAATAAGAATTCAAGGATATTCATAAGCACTTTTTAAAGTTTTCTACTGTTTATTCCCTGAAAACTTATAAAGACTGAATCCATTTTATTCTATTTGTTAATTATAGGTCAACTCAGTGAAGCCCCTCTTTGAATTAATACAAATTCCAAGTTTGCAAGACCAGTTTCTATAAGGCGATTTTACTACGTTTTTTGTGTGTGTGTGTGTAAAACTCCTGGAAATTGCTAAACTGTTCATATCAAGGGTTTGGAGTAATTCTGCTAAAAGCTCTGAGAGTGCTAAAGAGGCCATTCACTTTGGGACACAGGGTTTTTGTGAAGGATCAGAGTCTGCCTGCTAGTCAGTCTAGATGGTTATCTGAAGAATATGGCAGTGGATTGATAAACCCAAATAGACACATAGTTGACCTAAGGCAAAATCTTCATGTAACTAAGGTTTTTCTTCATTCCCAGTTTGTACGAGTCGGCTCTGAGTACTCCTAGGTTCTGATTTGACACCATGAGAAGTGCAGGGTCATGAAACCTGTCTGCTGTTCCACTTACCCAGTAAAACCTACCTGTTGGGTCCCCCTTTATTTCAGGGTTCTATCTGTTAAAAAGTTCTCTAGGGCTGTCTGTCACAAGTATGAAAGGTAGAACAATTTTATTAAAAAGTTCAAAAAAGAGCAAGACAAAAAACTTAACACCAAAAAATAAAAAATTAAAAAAAAAACAACCCAATCAATAAATGGGCTAAGGAGCTGAACAGATACTTTTCAGAAGAAGATATACATTCAATCAACAAATATATGAAAAAAGTGTTCAACACCTCTAGTAAATAGAGAAATGCAAATCAAAACTACTCTGAGATTTCATCTCATGCCATTTAGAATGGCAGTTATTAAGAATACAGGCAACAATAAATGTTGGTAGGGACGTGGAGGAAGAGGCACACCCATATATTGCTGTGGGATATCCAGATTGGTGCAACTAATCTGGAAAGCAGTATGGAGATTCCTTAGAAAACTTGGAATGGAACCACCATTTGACCCAGCTATCCCACTCCTCACTCTATACCCAAGGACTTAAAATCAGCATAGTAACACAGTAACTATGTTACTAACATAGTAACACAGCCGCATCAATGTTTATAGCAGCACAATTCACAATAGGTAAACTGTGGAAGCAACCTAGATGCCCTTCAATAGATGAATGGTTGTGGTATATACACATAATATAATATTACTCAGCATTAAAAGAGAATAAAATTATGGCATTCGCAGGTACATGGATGGAGTTGGAGAATATCATGCTAAGCGAAGTAAGCCAATCCTAAAAAACTAAAGGCCCAAATGTTCTCTCTGAAAAGTGGATGCTGATCCATAACAGGGGTTGGGGGGAGGCATGAGGGCATAAAGATGATGGAATGGGATGAACATCATTACCTTTGGTAAAATGTATAACTCACACATGGTGTGGTGCTACATTGTATACACGCAAAGAAATACTAATACAATTGTGTACAATGAATCAAAATGCATTCTGCTGTCATATATACCTAATTAAAATAAATAAATTATTTTTTTTAAAAAAAGAGTGAGGACTTCACAAAATCTTCACACTTCCAAACCAATCATGAATCATTTTTCAGTGTTCATGAATGCAAATATTTGTTAGGACAGAACAGAAAACAACACTCAACTTTCTTGTGAAATGTGTACAAAAACTAGTATGGGATATATTCTTGAGGAAATCACTTTGTTGCTGTGTATGAAAGAGGTTTCAAACCCCCATGTAGAGAAAAAGGACCAAATAATAATTTATGCAATTTATTTAATTTTAGAAAAGGGACAAAAAAATGATGCTGATTATGAAAATAATTTGGAAAGTATTTGTAAAGAAGTAAAATTTTAAGAAAACATAATGATGTAATTCCATTCTTCTGGCAGACAAAGAAAAATAATCTGTTCTCTACAGACGCCTTTGATAAAGCAGCAAGTATTTCTAAGAGAAAAATAACTTTAAAATACACAACAAAAACAAAAATGAGTAGTGCCTAGCAAAATAATAAAGACAAAAATATTTTAAAAGAGATTTTTAAAATGTATCTGAACCAAACGTAACCTAAGTCTTCAAGGGTGCATAAGATGAAGATGCTAGGTTAAACATGATGTCATTTCCCATCCCCCTCCCACTTTATCCCACCTCAAAAATCCTTGTCATTGTTGGAAAAGAAAAGGTTGATGTGAGTGGACAAGAAATTTTTAAGAATCTCAGAAAGTCAGAAAGGAGATGGGGAAAGAAAGTTAAGGAGAGAACATCTTAAAACTGCTACAAAGACTGGGAGCATAGTTCAGTGATAGAGCACTTCCCTAGCATCACTGAAGTCCTAGGTTTGATCCCCAATACTGGGGGGGGGGGGACGACTGCAAATACTAAAAGCAATTTCAGGGTTCTGCAGTTTCAGAAACAAGATAGGCAACACTCAGGCAAAAGTCTCAGGGTAAACCATCAGAGCAGTTGATTAAGAAGACACAACAAAGTATTTTAAGGCCACAGATCCCAAACACCCTTGGAGTCTCAGTAATTTTTTCATCCTATCCTGGGGCCAAAATAAATAGTGATGTCCCTTTGAGTTTACTGTGAGATTTGGAGAATTTGAGCCAGGTTCCAGGTGTGCACTCCAAAAGAACACAGTCCAAAACTGTTGAAAATATTGAAAACATTTTCAGGGCTGCTTCCATTTCAGAAATAAGATAAACATGAATTAGGCAAAAGTTTTAGGGAAAGGAGTTCTCCTCTCTTTGTGAAAAGAAAGCCGTGGGGACATTTGTCACCAGTGCCTATGAATGCCTGAGTGGGAGAAGCAGTACTACTTCCTCTTGGCAGGTGACACCCAGAAAAACAGTGATATTAAAAGCTCAAAAGATGAGCTACTTATACTCTCTACCAAAGAGCCTATCCAGATCCTTTCTCACAATCCATGAAGACAAGAATTGTTCACATGAAAACAGAAAAACTCAAGTATGAAGAGAAGCACAAAGCCAAAAATCAACAAATATTTGAGCAAAGCCAAGATCTCAAAAGCAAAGCTCTCAACTCTAAAGGCAGAAAAGTTATCATCTGTGAAAGTAAAGTGTCTAAAACAGATAGGGACTTCAAAAGTTATATGTAAGCAATATCCCACAGGAGATAGGAGAAGTTTTTGAATTCCTAAAACAAGAAGAGACCATTTGAAAAAAAAAAAAAGGACAAAATCAAGATTTTGGAATAATTGGTTAAAACCTGGTTGGCAACATAGAACCAGATAGAGAAGAAAATAGAAAACTGGAAATTTGATAATTTTCCAATCATAAACTTCATGAATGTGAGTAATGATACCATCAGGTGAAATGATATATGCACCATGCCCAACACAAGACATGGCCCAGAGGAAGTAGTCTAAAAGAAGTTTCTTCTCATGCCTTGTAATTTTAAATTACATGGTCTAAGTTTAGTTTCTCTCATGTATACACATACAGAGACACACACACACACACATGCACAAAGCTATGGAAAAAAACTTTTGTGTCTCTCCAAAATTCATATGTTGAAATCCTAACCTTTCACATAATAGGATTTCATAGGGGCCTCTGTGAGGTAATTAAGCCACAAGGATGAGGGTCTCATGCAGGGATTATGCTCTTATAAAAAGGTCCAAAAGATCTACCTTTCTTGGCCCCTCTCAGTAAACACTAGATCAAGCCATCTTGAACTTGGACTTCCCAGCTTCCAGTTCTATAAGAGATATGTTTCTGTTATTTAATCCATTCAGTCCACAATAGTTTTGTCCGTAGTAGTTTTGCCAAACTAACACACACACACACACACACACACACACACACACACACACATTATTACTCCCATTTAACAGAGAAATAAATGAGAAAGAGCAACTCAAGGGATTTAATTATAGTCATATAACAAATTATGGTGAGAGAGCCTGGCCCACGTCTTCAGATTATTTGTTTGTGGCACTTTCTTCATAAATACACTAAATCATCTGCAAAAATTGCACTCAGGATGCATAAAACAATGATGGTAAGACTGAAGTGCTTCTTGCGTTGAAGTTTACTGAAGTCATTGAAGGGGGTCAAAGTTATCATCATTATAGCAGTGCAGAATTATTGAGATTTACTAAAGAGGTACATCATAAAGAAATCATCTGGAGAAAATAATGTGCATTCAGAGATTGTTTTTAAAAATCTTAAATGTGAAATTTATAAATTTTCAGTGACAATGTATAATCTCTTAGACAAATCTTCACTGAGCTGCCCCTCAATGGATTGCTAACACAAGAACCATCTATTTTAAAAAATGGTCTAGAAATAACCAGGGTTGTTTCTTCAACTCTTAACAATTACAGAAAATATATTTAAATCAAAGGACCCATTTAAAAAAAGAAAGCATTAGCCATTGGAATAAATGCCACACATAATATGTAAGAAGAAATCATGGCCCACAATCAGCACAGCATTTTTAACAGGACTGGAACACTATATGAAGAAGAGGATATTAGGAGATATCATTTAGGTAGATGCTTAAAGGAACTTTGGTAAGAGCAGTAAAAGATAAAAATAGCTTAGTTATTATGGATAAATTAAGAATTGACTTAGATTCTAGAAACCAGATATGTCTAAATTCATTTACAATTAAAAACTCAATGATTCTACAACTTGTTGACATTTAAGTTTTTTTTTTTTCCAACTCTAGGATTCAAAGAAAAAGGAAGGGTGAGTAAAATATTGATGGGATGACAAGTGAGACACAATAGATTAGTGATGGATTATACGTTATTTTAACTTTGTAAAAATAGTTGCACAGTGCAAGCTTCAGTCTCCACGTTTGTATTAAATCCATGAATATAAACATTTTTAATGAAATGTATTTAGGGAAAAATAACTTTAAATATACATAGAATAGGAAGAATTCTAAGCTATTAGCCACAAAGAAAGAACAGGAAATATGGGGTAAATATATCCCATGCCTTAAAAATTTCAGCTAGAGAAAATCTTATGTCTAAGATAGTAGCAACTAATATATTTTTCATGCTAAGTGCTAGACACTGAGTTAAGTCTTTTATGTTTTATCTGATTTAATCCTCCAAAAGCCTAATTTTAGATACTAAATTTTTACAAAAGTCAGGTGCATTCATCTTTAAACAATAGGTATAATATTGTCTGCAATAATAGAAAAAACAAATGTAAAGTGTAAAGCAATAAGCCACATTCACAATCAAGAGATAAAGGGTTTTCTGTGGGGACAGCTAAATAAATCTGGTAGTTCCTTTTGCTGAGGTAAGATAGGATAGGAGTTAAAAAAAATTAGGAAGAAAAACAATAAAATAATGAATCCTATGTATTCCCTAAATGGCAGAATTTAACTTCAGAAAGAATATCTAATTAAACTATATTAAACATAAAAGGATATGGTACATTATAGCAGTAGGTGACAAACTTAGTGAACTCACGATTTGGTGCTGACCAAAGCTTGAATTAATTACAAGAATAGTTTAGACAAATTAATTTTTTATAGAAAGCAGAGACATTTGTGATATTTGTACTTGTTTAAAAAAAAATAAGTCTTAAATACTTTTGACTTCTAGGTACCATTGCTATCCATTGAAATGGAGCAGACAACCAATGAGCTGCTCTGGGTACTAGGAAGGTGTTAACAGGTCTTTGCTAAAAGACCAGACAGGAAGCCTTTCCCAGAAAGCTTTTTATAGTCCACCAGACCAGTCCTAGCCCTTTCAGGACTGGAAAGCTGACTTCTTAGCAAATCAAGAGTTACTCTTTTAGAGAAGAATCATTTAACGAATGTCATTAAGACCAATGTTAAAATCAGAATGTCCATCCAATGTATTCGTATACATATGTAAAATATCAGAGACCTAAGTACATTCTCATAGTTCATCAGATATGCACAGCAATGTAAATTATAATCAGAAAGTTGCTTAGTGAACTTGGAACCATAATACAGAGATTTGGACAGGTAACTTTCCTTAGTCCAAATTTCTTCTTGCCTAGTTATTGACTGAATGAGACAAGCCATCATTTGAGCTATTGTTCTTTGCCAATCCTTCTGTCTAGTTACAAAATCTAATCGCTGTCCGTTCAGAAGACAGTGTCCTCTTTTCTTTTTTTCCAGATCCATAAATATTGATTCACAGTTTAATATTTGAAGGGCACTCATTTGTTGCTTATTCAAAATTCTGATTATTGACTTACTTCTGCCCACATCATAACAAAGACAGGACCATGGAAGACCAACATGACTCTCTATTAATTGTCCTTTTATTCTCAAGAGACTGCATCCTGAGCCAGCTGTAACCTTGGTCTGTCAGTGTCTTTATTATAATTTTGGGTAGACAATCTTGCTTTTAGGTAGGAAAAAGCCACTTTGACCCCAGAAGAGCAGCTGTGCTTTGAAGTAAGGCTGTTGCTGCAGGGCTTTCTTATGTTTACTCATGTGTGTTGTCCTTAACATCTCAGTAACATCACCACCTCACCTGTATCCCTAATTACAGCTGAAACATAAAGAGATGCCACACCTATGGATACCTTCATAAATTCCAAAGTAAATGACCCAAGCAAAAATTAAATCTGACCCCAAAATATAACTAGCTATTTTTATAAATTTCAAATTTCATGAAATCTGCTATCTGTTGAAATAGACAAAAACTCTTGATGCATTTTTAGATACCAATTGTTTGGCTGATAAGTGAATTGTGATAAAGTTGCCATTAGGATTCCTTCAGAGGTAGACAAGTGGTCATCTAATCCAATTGGCCATCAGATGATCCAGGATAATTATGCCATGAAAACCTGAAATTGGTTGCCAAACGCCTGCTTAAAGCTTACTCATTTTATGGAAAAAGAAAAACAATAAAACAAAAGGATGCTTTTACCACCCAAACCCTTCATTAAAAAAAAAAAAAAAATCTTACTGTGTAGATTTTTAATCAGGGAAGTAATAGTATCATCCACAAGCTCCACAGCACTCAGCTGTGTTGAGTCATGATGCAATCATGTAAAGAAATCAATAAGTAAACCAGTGAGACTCATAAGGAACCTAAGAATATTCAAGATCAGAATGCAGGTAGGCATCATATGGCTAAGAGAACTGACATGACTGAATGTTATCTGCAACCAGGGGTGTTGGATCTACACAGTGCTTTGGGCTGGGCAAGGAGGAACTTGTAATGCCTGAGGTTAAGGCCAAGAGAAATTAGGCACCCAACCATCACTTCAAGGTATGGCCTTTAAAAAAAAAAAAAAAAAAAAAAAAAAAAAGTACTAGGAAGGCAAAGAAGGCTTTTTGAGTTCATTCAAAACCTGTAGAGGACCAGAATCTGTCAGAACAACCTCCTTGTTTTGCCCTATTGCTGACTGACCATTTTTTGCATCAAGTAGACCCTCTAAAATATCCTGTCCTTCCAGTGCTGGGCAATTAATCTAAAAACAAAAAAGATCTGAATCTTGAACTAAGGAAATCAGAACTGATTTGGTAAACAAATGATATGTAAAATCTACACACATAAGAGTGGCAAGTGACAAAGGAAATTGCAAATGTCCTTAAACACTCTTTCCCATCGATTGGCAGAGAGAATCTAACACATATATAGAGGAGATGGAGCATAAAATTGGGCGGACTGATTCAGAGGTTTGTTTTGATTTTTTAAATCATTTATTAAAAATAAAAATGAGTGCGCTATGTGTGGGAAGGGGGGATTGGATGCACTAACTCAAAGGGGCTGTCGGCAGACGACGTACGAATGAAAGCGGGCTTTCTAAGTTTCCTAAGCACTAAATGCAGAGAAATGAGCAGTGATCATGGAACCAGACTGGGAAAGGCAGCCTTGGAGTTGAAGAATCCTGCCAGAGGAAAGCTTATGCCTGCACTGGAACTTCCAGCGACTGCCTAAGGTGAGCTTCAAGAGGGGACCGGCCTGGTGAAGTCGGAGACGCTTTTCAACAAGAAAATGCTCGCGTGCTCTCACTGGGTCAGCGACGCGGCGTCCGGGAAAAGACTGCCTTTAGGGAAATTGGGGAGGCCCAAATGGATCACCCTCTGTCCCGACAGCGCAACAGGCTGTACAATAAATTTAAATGATTACAAGAATAATAAACGACCTGGAGGAAGGTCAGAAGTGAAACTCTGCCTTCAGTACTGAGGTGCCAGGGACGTTCCGTGTCTGGGGATGGGACACTCACTCTCGGAGGCGCCTTTTCTTAGGGCGCGTCCTTGGGACGGCGGGGAAACAGAGGCAGAAATCTGGAACGAGAAATCGAGAGCCCTGGGCATCCCTTTCTCTGCTCAACCATCCTCCTTTCCCTAGGACCGCCCTGGCCCGGAGTCCTGCAGCCGGTACCACACGTCAGCGGGTCGGAGTCGGAGCTGGGTCCCGCATCGAGGCTGGCTCTGCGGCCAGGAGGCTCCTGCTCCCACCGCGTTGCCCTGTTCTCGGCGGCTCGAGCCTACAGGCCCCGGGATTGGCTGCACCGGCAGCACTGGTCCAGCTCCGGGGCCGCAGCGCTCAGTATGATTTCCTCGGATGCTCTCGCTGATGTTTAATCTTTCCTCTTTACCGACTGCCCTTTTATTTTCGTAACCTAGTCATCTTTGGGAGGCAACAACAGCCGGTATCCGTGGATAACCAGACAATCCCACACCCGTCTTTGTATTCCTGTGCCTTTAAACTCTGCAAATATTTTTTTTTTTTTTTTTTTTTTTTTTTTTTTTTTTTTTTTTTTTTGTCCCTTCACGGAAAAAGCGTTCCTTAGTCTCCTTCCAACCACGCCAGCCCCACTTACCTCTCCTGAGCTCTAAGCCTGGCTCAGGTCAAGTGGGAATCTCTTGTGATCCCGCAACAATTAAACCGAAAACACTCGGTTTCGGTTTTGGTTTGGAGTGACTGGTTGTTTTGTTGCTGGGGAGGGGAGAGGTTATGTTTATTTTGTGTTAACTATTTTTCTTTTATTGCGCAGTCCAAGAAAATTCTTTGTTTTAATGAAATATATTGTCCCAGGCATCAGGGACTGAGTTCCAATTCTGGACACTTCACTGTCTCTGCTCTTCCCCCACCCAAGTTAAATTTCTATGGTAGGTCCATGATCTTTCCCAAATAGCCCAGACCCTCGCTGCCCTGTTGGATTTACTCCTTTAATTTGTCTGGTGTGTTAGCTCTGGGTCAGAGCTCCCTTTGTGCTGCTGTCCTGAGACTGTGTGTGTGTGTGTGTGTGTGTGTGTGTTTTCTTTTGTTATTTTCTACCCTAACACTGCAAAAATGAAACACACATGCAGCTCTGTCGCCTCATATTTTCAGATGTTTTTCACACTATTGTCTGCTCCAGCCCATTGAAAGTGCAAAGTGAAAACAGATGCATCCGAATTTTTTTTTTTTGAAAGGGGACAATCCTAGAATGGAGACTAACCTCTCAAATAAAGATAAGCAATAAATATAATATCAGATTTATAACGTGCATCGAGCAGTCTTGATTAGCACCAAGGTGAGCTTTGGTGAGATTTTTATCATTTCCATGTGTCTGGACTACAAGAAGAAATCAATGGGGGAAGAGCTCTATAAATCAGCGTTCATGTCAAGACAAATCAAAATAATGCCTCTATTATTTCAATCAATAAACCATTTTTATTTCCTACATCTGATACACACAGTGTGTGTCCGTCTGTTTGTATTTGGAATTGGCAGCTTTGCCTTATACCAAAACAAACCTTTCAAGTCGTGTCAATGAAATTAAAATTTTAAAAAGGAGAACCCAATGTGTCCTTCCATGCCTTCAGAGCCACTCCTTTCTCCGCTTTTTTAAACCTTCCACCCAAAGTCAGCAAGAGAGCTTTGCAAACTCCGCAAAGAATGGTACTGTGCTGAGGAAGAGACACAGGAAAGGGATGGCAAGCACTGGTAGGCAAGAGAAACAGAAAGGGCAACCAGCAAAGTCTTAGGCTAAGGATAAACTCCCTGGCTCCTGGCTCCAAAATATTTCCAAGGACAGTCTTAAGCGGTGCCGACATGTTTGCCACAGTGCTCTGCAGGCTGCTGAAAACCAAGCTTGCCCCTCTCCCACCACCACCACCACCACCAAGATCCCTCCAGCAGGTGTAAGGTTGACTTGCAGTTGGGCAATAATTGGGGAGAACCTAGCTAGTGGAAGACTTGAGAGAGGGAGGGAGAAAAGAAGGGAGGGGGAAAGGAGAGGGAGAGAAGGGGGGATTGACTGGCTGACTGGCTGTGGCTTTGTTAGTTTCAGGCAGATTTCAAGCCTTATTTCTCAAAATGTCCCGCAGTTCTGGCTACTGCAGCAGTTTGTGAGATAAGGCCACCGTTCTTGACAGAAGAGGGGAAAGTAGAGGAGAGATGATTCACGTATGAGTTAATATTGGAGGTAACTCCAGTGTTGGTATCCCTGGAGCTTCCTTAGTTATTTTGTTTCCATATTTGCACATCCAGAATCCAAATCTCAGTCATCCTTTTGTTTCTTAAAGGTTCACTCATTCCTCTTCCATCTGTCCACCAGAAACACATAATTCGATTACCCCATCCCAAATCCATTTCTTTCCATTGGAATGGGGAGGAGATGAAAAAAAAAAAAAAAATCTTCCCAGATGGAACCCCAAGCGGCGTCAGATCTAGTATAGGCTTTGTTTGGATTCAACAGCTGTCTGCCCACCACACCCTGAGACCCCAAGACCAAAGCGCATCCCCAGGCTTTCATTTGGGAAGGGCGGGGGGGGGGGGCAGTTCTAAAATTCGATATTTTTACAAGCAGGGTTTTGCAATTACTGGGAACTTTGAGACTTTAATGGTTAATCTCTCAGACGAAATTATCACCCCCCAACAACCGTTTCCAAATAAATCGGTGCAAATGGAAAAAAGCGTGTTGGTAATCTGGATACGCAGGCATATGTATATTTTTTTACCCTGAAAAGCTTGTTGGTTTTCTCTCTCCGACTCCCTCTTTTCCTCCCCTCTCAGCCTCTCGCTTTGTACAACGAAGGGGAGGGGGCTGGAGGGAGAGGGAAAAGCTTGGGCGACGGGAACCTCGAGACTGAGGGATTTCAAGGAGAGCGAAATAAACCAAGCAGCGAGGTGCAGGTTCTCTGTTCATTTCTTTCTCTAATGCGTCTCTCCTCTGGGTCAGAGCGCTAATGACGACCTCGTTCCTACGATTCAGGACTCGGGTGCTTTCAAACAAAAGACACGGAGTCCTCCAGCTTTTTTCTCCTTCGCTCCGCTAGATTTCTCTAACCCTCTTCCTTTCCTCCCTCCCCCGCCCCCCACACCTCGCTCCCAAGCCCGGCTTCCCCTCCCAGTTTCCAGTTCCCTGGGATTTCCCTCTCCTCCGCCACCTACTTTCCAGGAGGGTTTTTTTTTTTTTTTTCTTTTTCTTTAATCCCATTATATTGCTGCCTAAAGGGCGTGCTCCGATTTCCAGAGGCCTTTTTTTCTGTTCCCGTCCGGGTCTTGGATTCGGGAGCCCGTGAATCAATCTAAAGCTTTTCTCCCGAACTTTCGAAGCGGAAGATTTCCGAAACCTCCACTCTCGTTCGCCTTAGGCTGCCCACGCAGAAACACTGCCTGGGTTCTTTGGCTGTTCTTCTATTTCTAAAAATGCATAAAGAGCACAAAGGACCTGAGATGCAAGGCATGGACAGGGTTTTCCTCGGGAAAAATGATGGAGGTGAGGGTGGGCGTGAGGGGGCTCCCCTCTCTGAAAGAGGAGAGGGAAAGATAAACAACCCTGCTGACCTAAGGCCAAGGGACTTGCTGCTCCTCCCGGGAAGTGGACTTAGGCCGCCACCCAGGCTCGGCCTGCCCCTCCGCTTTGCGAGGCTCCTCAGCCGATTTTAACAACCAGGACCCGCGCTCTTTCGCTTCGGGCCAAATCTTGGAGCCCCCAAAATGAACCTTCTCCAATCCCCCAGAATACCCGATCTTTGGTTTTCCTCCATGAAAGACTCTGAAGAACGGTAGCTCTTCCAGGCAGGGAAGAGTTTTAAGGGTCACTTGAAATCAAGCCGCTGAGAGGCGGCGCTTTGGGGAGCAGAGTTCATTTCAAAAAGAAATTCCGGAACACCTAGGCCCTGCCTGCGCTTTAATCGACATCCTATAACTCCGGACAGCAGGGTTTGAGGCCCCAGATCTTAAGGGGAAAAAAAACTGGTCTCCAGCCCCGAATGCCCTCCTAGGAAGAGTTCGCAGAGAAAACGGCCGTTTCAAATCCCTTTCTTTGTAAACGATTTGGAAAAACTCAGCTAGCAACGTTTTCTCCCCTTTTGCCGAAATTGAGAACTTCTATGAATTGAAAGTAGAAGGCAGATGCAAAGAGTCTCTTCCTTTTTCGTTTAAATAACTGCCTTCCCCCTTGGCTCCTGGCAGCGATTTCTGGGAAAAGGAAAGGGGGAGGGGGGTGCGATTCAGATTATTTAGGGGGTGGAGTTTTATTTGTCCTTTCTTATTTTATTTTGGTTTAAAATATTTTTCCTCTGGATTTCTTTGTTATTTGGAGGTTCTTCTGCAAGACTCAGGACTCCACTCTGAATAAAGCATTTTTGTTGTTTTAAAATTTCAAACTGACATAAGTGTTGGATCATCAGTTTTCCCTTTGTCTGCCCTGGTTGTAAATAATGGCTTTGAGATTAGCTAATTAAGGGGCATTAATCACTGATAGAAAGGAAATAAATCAAAGCCTTGTTCTAAATTTCAAACTTGCCTGTATAGCTGTGCATAGCTACTCTATCTGCAGCAGATAGGTGCTGTTTGAATTACTGTTCTTCAGAGTAAACCAAATCCACTTCACTTTTAAAAAATGAATATTGTATTTATACAACTTGGTTGCGTCGTTAAATTAAGTCCCCCTCCCGTTCTTACTCTATTTCATAAACAAAGTGTAGAGATGACAGCTATTACGGGTTAAAAGAGCCAAATCTTAGCTTTTGCCTAGCATTATGCTTACCTTTTTGAGGGTGGAGGGAGTCAGAAAAGGAAAGAATAAGCCCTAAGCGGATACAGATGGAAGGAGAATAAATAGATTTGTATCGAGGCTTGCTTTTAATCAGAAGTTTCTTTAGAAATTTCTCGATGCCTGCAGTATTTCAGGTACAGTTCTCTAGAATGCATTTTCCTAGCTCTCTGCATAAGACATTAACAAACATTAGGTTCTGGTTTGTGAAAAAGAAAAGGCAAACATTCAGGGCGTGGGATGTGTGTGTATTCGTGGTGTGTGTGTGTGTGTGTGTGTGTGTGTGTGTGCTGGAAAAGAATAAAGCGGCTAGTCTCTCTAGCGCCTTATGCTGCACCAATGATGCTCATTGCAGTTCGGCTGGGTCCATGCTCATAGCTCTGCATAGTATTTGGGAGCTTGGACCATTTCAACACCGACAAAAGAGGCTTTAAATAAGTACATGCCATAAAACACAAGCCAGTCCCAGGGAGCAAGTAAAAATTTATTCGTTTCACGTAAAGCCCTCCGAAACAGTAAACACAGAACAGATAATCCAGAGCCAGGCAGGGGATCTGCAAGCTCTTAGCTTCGCGTCTGTGCCCGGAATGAGTGCGCGGCTGTGCGCATATCCTGGCCTCTGTGCGCACCGCCCTCTCCCCACCTTCGCGCGAGTAATGAAAACTTGTGCGTTGGGGTTCCTCACATTCTCCTCCTCCTTTGGGGCCGTGTCTTTTTTTTAGTAGTGACTCTCAGCTCAGAACTCAGTTCAAGAATCTTCCCTAGGAAATGTGCACGTTCGAAGGCAAAGTGGACCTCTTGAAAGAGCTCAGCTTCCCCATCCTGCTGGAAGAGCGCCCCCAACCTTGAATGCTCCCTGGAGATCCCGGTTGGAGAAAATATCACTTCCTAACCCCTAAGTCTCTCCACACGTTGGATTCTGTCCTTGACTGGTTACCAAAAGCAGGTGCCAATTCCCCAGAGACCAACTCCTAACAGCCCTAGACTGTACCTGTCCCTTCCCTTCTTCGGCTGCTGCCCCTTCTCCTTATTTTTGAAAGTCCAGACCTCCTCCTTGATTTTTACGTTACCCGGTGTACCAGGTCGTTCAAAAAGAGGCTTGCACGGGTGACAACCATCGAGTGGGCCAAGGAAAAAGGGGACCCGACAAGGGGGAGGGGCAGCAGAAAAGAGAAGAGGTCATTTGCATAAAGCTTTGTCTTTAGTGGTTCTTGGGCTGCCAGGGTTATAACGCTAATTACACAAGATTAATGTGGAGATTGTTCTCCATTGCTCAGCAAGATTTATTTAAACAGTGAACTGCTCGAAAGCCAAAGCTGTAAACCATCTCACCCCGCCGCCCGGCCGGGATTTCTTCTGGCGGGAAGTTAAAGTTTTCCCAAGTCCAAAGAAGAAAAAAAGGGAAGCTGCCTTTGAATCGAATGCTCGGAAAATCCAACCTTGCCGGTATTCTTGCTTAAAAGAATATCCGGCAGCCCTCGAATACATAAATACACGTAGAGCAGCAATTCCCTGCCTGTTCCCTCTCTGCCGGCTTCCAAATGAAAACCTTTTCTGAGCTGTCGTCAGTTTAGCCCAACGTGCGCAAACCTGGTGCGGGAGCGCCCCCTAGTGTACCCGGAGGGAAGAGTTTGAAAGGTCTGTGCTCTCCCGGTGGACCACATTGGCGAAGAAGAGAGCTAAGGCTCTAGAGAAATTATTCTTCAGTGCTCACGCTAATAGTCTAACCTAAACGGCGCGCACATGCTCACACCCAGGTTTAGAATCACCTTAAAGCACTCTGATTTATTGGAAGTGGGACTCAGACATCATTTTCTTTCCTGAATATAATTTAACGTGCAATCAGGGTAGAGAACCAATGTTTTTTGAGAATTTTCTGGCCTTGATTTCTAGTTAGAGGGCAAGTGGTAAAATTAACTGGCTTAATACTTAACTATTATATATTATTCCAAATTTATTTATGTCGAAAACCATAGGCTCACCATGACCCCAAGGCTATTTGGGAGAGATTATTTCAAAGATCAGCTTACTGGAAAACTTTTGAGTTTTAACGTCAGACTGTAACTCGAAATAATTGAAGATTTTTTGAGACTAAGTCCTTGTTTTATTCCTTCTTTCCTTAAGTAACTGTATGTTGTGAAGAACTTTAACAATGATGAAATAACATTAATGTAAAATTATATTTGGGAGAAGGGCTATAAATAGTTGATTTTAAGTTCAAAACTGAATTTTTATTGTAGTAATTTGCTGATTCAGTTTGTACAAATATTTTAACCAAGCCATGTCTCAGTTTCCTTTCCAATAAATGAAGCAAGTTCAGTGGATAACTGTAAGGCACCTTCAAATTAGAGAATCTGTAAACCTAAAGCACAATTAGAAAAAAAAAAACATGATAATGTTACTGAAAAGATGGTAGATATATGCTTTGGTATTTTTTATAATCATTTTCCTAAAAGGTAATTATTATTATAAATCTGGATTTTGAAATATAATCTTTTCTATTGTCACAGCATGGCTACAGATTTTTCCATTGTGTGTGTATATATACACACACTAACACTGTGTGTGTGTGTGTGTGTGTGTGTGTGTGTGTATATATATATATATATATATATATATATATATTTAAATACTGTATATACATGTTATATACTATAATCTGAGCACCAAAAGTCATATATATGTATGATTTTTGTATATATTTATAATTATTTACATAGATAGGAAAAATAATACTAATTTAACACATTAAAATAAATTAGATGATTTATTATTACCACCCAGTTCTCCCAACCCAATCTTATAATCCAGAAAGAGTGTTTCTGATGGTTTTGTGATGGTCTCCACATGATATAAAAGACAGAATAAAAAGATGAAATATTGACTTCTATGTAGTAGACAGAGGTTTGTGGTTGCCCTTGGAGGGGCCTCAGCATCAGACCAGTGAAATTCATTCTGGATTTCAGTTCTGAAGAATCAGCTCAGTGTCACCAACTGAGAAGCCTCAGCAGAGGAGGTTACGACTATTGTGTCTGCAGAAAATATGCTGGGAAGGCAGCAATTAGAGATGGAGCATCTCAAAGGACGCAGAAAGCAAACTGCAAACAGCAGCAGAGGATGTCTTCACTCCATCCATTCTCACGGAGAGTCACAACATAACATTGCTTGTAGATGTTCTATAGTTACATCAACACTTACGTTGTTAAGACCTTTTAAGTAGCAAAAAAAAAAGTCAGTCGCATTTCATATATATGAATTAATCACGATAATTCTTTTATTGTCTTATAACAGGAAGAATGAACATTTCAGAGATAGAGCCCTGAGCTTGCTCATACCTCGTACCTCATCCATCCCAGCAACCTCAGAACTGGCTCATCTGTGCTATGCTTCCAGCCTTGTGAATTCTTTTCCTAGCAAATAAGAACCAGTTTGATCAAGGGACTTGCTTTGAAGTTGGGCAGATATTTAAGATTTTCACAGTATCCTTAGCAACTTGGTTCAAAAATGTTATTTTTCATCATTACTTTAAAAAAAAAAACCTTATCTGTAATGTGTAAGCAAAACAAAAAGACTCCACAAATAATTTGCTTTCCTTTTATGATAATGTATATGACGGTATGAAACATGAAGAAGAGGATATAAATGTGTGGTAACTGCGGGAGTGGCAGGACAGTACACTCATCTTGGGGCAATTATCCACTTGAGACACTCACTGGAAGAATTGTATCCCTGGCCACAGACCTGTACTTGGACAGCCAGGCTTTCACTCTGGAACCCAGTGTGAGCCCAGTCTTCCAGTTTGAAAGGGATGAAGCTCTTTTACAAGCATTTGAAGAAAAATCAAAGTCCCTTAGGAGTATGAAACTGGAGTTGAGATATAGTCTGTGTGGTTAGAACAGAGAACCATGAGCAGCTAGGAGCCGCAGAGAGCCATCCTTCCTTTATCTGTTGTGCTTTAGGGCTTGCCCTCAGCCCTCAGTCACACCATGGTTAATCCTCCCTGTATACTTTGTCTCCATCTAAAGTCAGAACTTTATAATGAGGGATTACTGGCACTGCAAATGTTGGTGAGGGATATGTTTTGGAGACATTTCTCAAAATATGTCAATATCCTTTGAAGAAAGAAAAGAAGTAGGCTTTAACAGGAAGCAATTTCTACAGAACAAGCATTTTGATATTTTTGTCTTATTGAATCCTCACACAGCCTGATCCTAAGAGTGGTCTTACATTCCCACTTTACATTCAGGAAATTGTGACCCAGGAATTTTCTAACTTGGGCAACAACAAAGATAGTTATTCTAGGGCTGACATAGCATTTGGAAACCAGTGGTTATAATTTCAAAACCTACAATCATTCTGCCTTTCCTTCTATCAGTTAGCTATTTTGAATACTTTGGGTAACACTCAGCTCCATCCAATTATGCACCAATCTAGTTGGGCACCAAGGCAAACAGATAATATCACAGCTGTGATACACAGAAGTATATGGTGATTTTCTTCAAAAACCAATGCTCTAGGATCCTCATTTTGGCTTTCTCAGAAACCCAGATGCTGGCCTTAAAGTTGAATTCCTTCTTTTATCTGCTGAGAGGTCCATTCCCTATGTTATCAATATTCAAAGGGAGTACATTTCCTCTTTCCCACTAACCTCCCCTTTCCACTAAATTCATGCACATCTTCATGTTATCATATTCTCATCATTCCTCTTTTAAAGAGATGAAGCTCCATCATTCCATTTTTTTAAAAATCCAGAGGCTCCATGCTGCCCTGCTTCCCTCATGCCACGTCACATTCTCAAAGAGCACATTTGTGTTCAATGATGCTTTTATGTTTTCTGTACTCACATCCTGCCTCCTCTGAAGGATATTGATATTCTTTCATTAATAATTCTTCTAAGCCAAGAGACAAATCTCTCTCCACCTGGCATAATTCTGTGCTGCTCTGAATGATAATTTTTATAACAAATATTACATGCCATTACTTATTATAAAAATCTCTCTTCAGCATGAATGTCCATTTTTTAAGAGGATTAGTTGGGCTTTGCTGTGGGATACTTGTGTTTTTTGGTAAGCTTTTTCAATCCTTTCATTTAGGCAAAAGATGATTAAAATGACAGACATTTAAACTTGGTTATCATGATCAGCTTCCCAATCGCTGTCTTTGTATATCATGTTCTTAGTTAGGGTTAAGAAAGCGATGCCCTTCCCTGCCTTCAAAATGAGAAGTTTTCTACAACTCTCCCAAATATATACTTGTCGAAGTCATTTTCTCTTACAGTGTCCTTTGCTGCCACCTGCTGTTCAAACTGCATTTTTGAAGGCTGGCAATGCAGTCTATCTTTAAAGGTGCATTTTCTAACCTAAGGATGCACATAACAAAGTTGAGGCATAACCAGACACATGATCTTATTTCAGATTGATCTTTGAACCATTGACTGCATTTAATATTTGTAGATTTTGGTTGCCTTTGTCATGCTCCTTTTTTTTCAAATTAATAGCATAATAATACAAAAAAACCCTATTGTTTTTTTTTTTCCTTGAAAGCACAGCAGACTGATCATTCAAGCAACCAACCTTTAAAATTTCTTAGTTTACTGGCTAACTTCACTTAGCATTATCTTCTAAGAGATATGAAAAATCATGCTCTATATCTGGAATAAAAATTATAGTGCATTCCACTGTCATTCATATATATAATTCTTAGGTGATATTAAGTGTGAGGCCAGAATTTTAAGCTGTGACTACCACGGATAACTGTAAGCCACTAATGAATTAGTAAGTTTTCTTTCTGAGCCTGTTTCCAGCTGCTCAATCTCAATTTTGCATGCAGTGGCTGCTTGCGTACATGTCTCTGATCTCTTTTCCATGTGTATTGAGGGGACGCTGGGCTGCAACTACTGTTGCTTCCTTGTCCATTTTTCTCATTTTGTGCCACATTACAACTTAGACTCCATTCCCTAAATGGAGTGGAGAACTGGGTTAACAATACAGAGTAAATATGTCATTACCAGATCCATTGTGTACATAAAATATTATATATTTTTTTTCTTATAAGCTGTGCCCACTTTGGGCAATTCATTTTAGCAGAGTAGTCCCCCATTTAACATTGCTGGAACATCTACTGACATTTTGATACATGTTCTAGAAACAAACCAAACATTAGGGACCCAAGTTGCATAAGCTGAATGACTTTTGCTTGGGACACGTCACACTTGTAACTAGAAAGGAATTCAACATGGCACTGATTTTAAAAACATGCAGAGAATCATCTTCTGCTTTCTTCATAAACTCACAATCTATTTCCATCCAACTGGTCCCCAGCAGCAAAAAAAAAAAAAAAAAAAAAAAAAAAAAAAAAAAAAGTCACAGTAACTTCTGAGGACTCTGTAGCTGATTCATCTTGTATAAATATTCACTTTCTTCATGGCAGAATTCTTTTTTCAGACATTACATTCAGACCCAGATAAGTCACCCAGTTCAACCAAGCATTTCAAAACCACCTGGTTTCCTTAAATGATCCTATGACCAGGCTTCTAAAATCCTGTAGGGCAAAACTCTAACAAAGAGAAGTCATGCACAAAGGTCGGTGCTTCCAAGTTCATCTTTGGCAGGAGGCATCTCAGAGTCGACATTGAAAAATGTATCTAGAGTACAAGATATAGTTCTCTTTCATGCAAAATTTCAAAATCTAATTTGCCTTTCAAATTTATCACAACCTTTCACAGAGTGGTTTGCCAATATTGGGGAGGGGGTGATAACAGTCAAAAGCTGTGGAAATGATTTAAGGGTTCAGGACTTTGAAGTAAGTGCCTATTAAAAATATTTCACTTACTCCATATTTTTCCCTACATTTTCCCAAAATGTGTCTGTGTGCGTGCACATGCGTGTGTGGAGATTTTCCAAATTACTTCTCTTTGAAGCACAGAGGCCATCATTTTTATGTGGGAGTGAGGAAATTTATTACTTTACAGGTTCCTGGCTTGCATGTGTTTTTCTTCAGCGCTCACTGAAGTTACACTTTTTCATTTTTGCTAACAATCTAAAAGACTTTGCTTTCATAATTTATTTTTTGATACATAACAAAGGTGGCCCCCTTCCCCTATAAATCTTCTAGTTACTTCAAATGCAGCAGTAGATAATGTGAGTTGAACTTGGGGAGTTGAAGAGGAGGAGAGAATTAACAGGTTAATTATCTGATGCCAAGTAGTGAATGAGATCCTTTCTTTCGTATGCATTTGCTCATAGAAGCGTGTGTTCATTTGGTAGACAAATATTGAGAATATACTAAGAGCTGGGCATTATTTCTGGGACTCAGTTGCTGCAGCAATTAATTCATGAGCTAGTCTTAGGAATATACAAGTAAAAAGTTAGCATGAAAAAAAAAAAGTCAGGGTGGAGGCAAAACCAAACGCTTTTGAAAGGTTGCAAAGAATGGTTGAAGTAGGTCTTTGAAGACAGCTCATGTGGGTCTGCACACCAGCTCTGTAATCTTGTGCAAGTTACTTCACCCTTCTTCTATTTTGTTCTCTTCATCTGTAAAGTGGGAACAAGAAGACCTTCTAGGGGCTGGGACTGAAGCTCAGTGCTAAAGTGCTTGCCTAGCATGCATGAGGTACTGGGTTCAATCCTCAGCACCATATAAAAAATAAATAAAATAAAGGTATTGTATAAAAAATAATTTTTAAAAAGGCTGGAGATGTGGTTCAGGGGTAAAGCACCCCTGAGTTCAATCCCTAATACCAAATTAAAAAAAAAAAAAAAAGCTCCTACTTCAAGAAATAGTGAGAATAAAAACGAGTTAATGTGCATAGTACTCGTGAGAGTGCCTGGTCCTAAGTTATGTGTCTGTCTCCTTCTCACTATTCAGATTTCAGCTCAAATGCTGTGTTCTTGGTTGGAATTTTCCCATCTGCTCTTTTAAAATAGACTCTCCTCAGGAGTCATCCTCATTCTTGCCGTGTTCTTTGATTCCTTATAGTCCTATCACTGTGGAATTATTTTCCTTCTTGTTCTGTTGCTTGTTTATTGCCTCGTTGGCCCACTAGAGTGCATAAAACACAAGGACAGAGACTGCTTGGGTTGGGCTCCTTGCTGCATTTCAGGACCTTGGGACAGTTCGTGGCAAATGCTAGTTTTTCCATTACAGCTGGTGAAATGAATTGCTGAACATCAAGACCTATAATGGGGTGAGCCCAGAGCTCTCTTTGGGAGCCCATGGGAGAAACAGTTGACTCAGTCATTGATGGAATCACAGTTTCCAGAAGGAAATGACATCCTGCCAGCACCTGCAGACTGTCCGTCATTAAGGACAGAGGCAGAAGGACAGGAGTTCAGGAAAACAAGAGTATCCCGAGGATAATATGCATTGAATACTCTCAGTGACCACTTAAGATGGGCATTTTTTTATCTCCATTTTCTGAGATAAGAAAAAGAACCTGAAAGCAGGATATATGAACTTACCCAGTACTCCAGTAAGAGTCAGAGCTAAAATTAAATGATTCCCCTGTACTCACCTGCAGAGAATATCGCTCTGAGGACCACGAAGCTGGAAATGGTCTCTAAGGCCTGAAGTCATTCTTCATGAACCTAATATACTCAGAAATGTCATTGTGATATTTTCTGTGGGCTGCAAAGACTCTTCACTTCAGATAAAGAAGCTCGTGGGCTCCAATTCACTAGGTCTTTTCAGTGAGGTGGCTTTCTGTCCAGATGCCTTGGGACAAACATGGGTCATGCAGTCCAAACTGCAAGGGAAACAGGAAAGTGATTTTCCATACCCAGAGCACTCACATGCAGAAACCACCAATAGTATCTTTACCATTCTGTGTGAACACTGGTCTGCTTAATAATGGACCTGCTATGCCTCCTGGGAGTGCTCACGAACCTGACACCCCAGCAGCTGGCTCTGACGGAGGAGCCTCTCTCTGGATGCTCTCACCTGGCCATTGGCTAAACAGCTCACTGTCCTTCAGAAACACTGGAAGGAGGCTTGCTCCTAAAAGATTTAACACACAGTCTCTTCTTCATATGCTTGGAGGACGGGAAAGATGGAAAAAAATGTTGAGGAAAAGTGACTCCTAGAGATATTTAGCTTCATCATTGTGAGTGTGGCAGTTGTTTATTGTTGGTGGTGGTGGTGGTTGTCTGTTTGTTCTTGTTTTGTTTTGTTTTGTTTTGGGTTTGTTTTATGGCTATGGGTTCTTTGGCCTTCTTCCCATTGAAAGGGAGTGGTCTTTGTGCCCTTCCCTTGAATATGGATAGACCTGTGACTGTGACTTCCAAGGCTAGAATCATAAAAGGTCCTGTACCCGCTGCCTGGGTCTCGGGGTACACTTTTGCTTTTGGAGTGCTGCCTTTGAGAAGAATCCAGACTTGGATTCTGCGCTGAGAGAGGCCTGACGAGAAAGCCAGGGCAGGCGTTCTGGGCAATGGCCCCACCGGAGCCCCGCTGTCAAGTCACCTCAGTCCAGGAGCCTGAATGGCAAGAGCAGCAGCCTTGAGATGACACCAGTCCCCCTGTGATGCAGGCTGCCTCCAGTCACTGTCACTGTTCTATCAGCCAAGGCTCGTGACGGTGGAGCAGACAAGCTGTCCCCACTGTGCCCCGGGTGGTTTACTGATCCACAGTAGGTGCGAACATGAAAAAGACTGTCGTTGTAGCTACTACGTTTGGGGTGGATTGGTAAACAGCAGGAGTGACCAGAGCAGTGATAACCTTCCTAAGTCTCTGTGGTGTGAGGATCTCACAAAGAGAGGGTGGGAATTCTAAAGCAGAGTTTTGGTCAAGTCTATTAAACTGGCTCAAATCAACATTCATTCTAATCCCCTTTCTCTTTTGTCTAAAATGCTGAAAAACTTCTCAAGTTCCTAGCCATCTTGCAGTTGCAAGTGACTTGTGACACAGATCTGGCCAACAGTCCCTGTACAGAGCTTCCCTTCCTTAATAAAAGTTTATGGAGGAAAAATCCCTGCTCTTCCCACTTTCTCCTACCTGGAATGTGGATGTGTTATTAGGAAGTACAGCAGCCATGCAGAGACCATGAGGAGGAAAGAAGTCACACGCTGTGGCAGAGTATGAAGAGAGAGACAATCATGTTCTTTGGTGACTTCCTTGATCAGCTATCCTTACCTGTGCTCCTTTCCTCCAGGATTAATTTAACTTTCTTAAAGTCACTGCTAATCAGATATTATATAACTCATTAGTGAATGTATCCTCAAATGATTCAACTATACATGATATTTTCTATGAGATATACTGCATTATATATATCTATGTGATATTTATTCAATTGCACTAAAAGAAGAGGAACTATCAATTTATGCCTCAAACAAAAAAGGAGAAGGTAGCAGAGAGTATTTTTTTTTATCTCTATTGTGGGAGACCCTAAAGCTTAGACCTAAGACTCACAAGGAGAACATTTAATGACTGAGCTCCATGTTCTATGCCCACTACCCCTCAAGTTCATCCATTAGAAAGCAGCTTTCTGATATGATAAAGTAGAAACAACCCAATGTTTTGTGGATTTCAACTCTCCAGTATGATTTTCTTCCCTGTGAAAATGTTTATTTCATATAAAATGGATAATATTTTAGCCAGGTCCCTATTTTTTTTTAAGACAAGAAAATACGATTTAAGACAAAATCATGTCCAAATTCTCTTTCTATTAAATATTTAGTCTTATTTGTGATAGTTGTATGTCTGTCTCTTATGCCTTCACCAAAGACAATTTGCATATCTGTTGATGATACACACAAACATACATATGTATTTGTCAATGATCATCTCTTTTATCCAACACAATTGTAACTACTACAACTGAGCAGTGTCATGACTTGCATATAGTGATTAACATTTAGAAAGATATGTTTTATAATAAAATCATCAGTGTTCTAAAATTCACTAATCTCTATCTCTTTCGCTTCATAAAATAGTAAATACATGTAATTTCTGGTTATTTTATGTAACAATTATTAATCTTGACATATAGTAAATAAGCTGAGAGGTGGATCATAAAAACAATAACTCCAAAGACAAAAGAAGAAGAATTACATATGGATGAGGACCAAAAAAAAAAAAATCAAAGAACAAAGAGCATTTTGAATCTCTCCACTCTCCCCGGAGTGCCATTTCCAGTTGTAATTCATTTTAAGGATACTGTGCTTCAACTGCATTTACTCTGTCAAAGACATTCATCTCATAATTCTTTAAAATCTGCAAGTGGATCCTGTAGTATAGCCATTCGGGCTAATATTAAGTAGCCTGAATTATGTATTGTGGGACAAAGTGATCTTCACAAGTCAAGGATGCTATAAATCTTCTCCTTGGTGAATATCTTTTAAAACTTTTCTGGAAAATCTAGCCCTAAAATTCCTAACTGCATTATGGATGTCTGCTCTTCTTTGTCAAAGTGTACATTCTTCAAAACCTACCCCAAGCTTTATTCATCTTTATTCCCTGAGTATCCACGATGTCTGGCTTATTCATAGTAAGTATCAAATGCCCGATATGTGTTAGGTACTGCATTCGATTTGATCCACAGTCTTTGAAATCTATATTTTCAGCAGAGATAACAGCATCAAAATATAACTGAAGAAGTAAATATCTGATTACAAATTTGATAAATGCAAAGAAGAAAGAATGCATGGTATAATGAGTAAGCAAAATGGAGAGGTGAGCTACTCTAGGGTTGAGTGGGTAGCTGAGGAAGAAAAAGTGACCTTAGGACGAACAGAGATAGCTAGGCAAAATGGGCAAAAGCAGGCAGAGGGGAAAGCATGTGTGCAGGCCCTGGGCTGGACAAATGAAGAGTATTAAATCTTCAGTCATTCCAGTAGGAGGGAGACTTAGGGTGGTGTCAACTTATATATCCTTGAGCACTCCATTCCAACCCCCATTCAAGCTTCAACTCATTCCCCACTCATCTTCCTGCTTCTCGTAGAATATTTAAAACAATCCTAAATATCACATAGCCTTAATATCACCGTATTGTTTTCAGCCATTTGTAATTATTTCCATTGATCTTCAGAATATGTTCTTGAAGCACGAGAAATATTATTTAAAGTCTCACATTTTCTAACCTAAGACCTAACAGTTTGCTGGGCAATATACATTTGTAATTTGTGTCTTTGATTGATTTTTTTGGCTTAATATTTTTGTTTGTAATTTCCAATTTTGCAAATTGAAAATTATGTCTGGGAACTAAATAAATTGTAAATTGTAATCTGGTAGCACAAGTTGTGATACTATCTCACATATATGATAACTGAAAATACCATGGAATGTAAAAATCAATTCACAAGCCAGGACAAAGGAGTTAACTCATTCAAGTAATTTAGGTAAACAGTGGGGTACAGGTTTGTTCAGAGACCCTTGAGGGTCTGTTACCATTCCTGATGATAATAAAGCATAAAGAATTATAATCATATGTATAATGATAAAGAAGTCAATCACTGAATTTTATTTACATAAAAACATTTTGAATTGCCTTAGGCAATCCAAAGTAAAGATTTTTTTTTTTACCTCTGGTTAAAATAGTAACTATTTTATTAATATAGCCACAGCTATATTATTTACATTTGTGTTTGATTGAAACTCAAATATGTGCCTTAATAAAAGCTGGTATCATTAAAATATTCAACAATTATGAGAAATTTTCACATTCCCAGGATAAGAAATAAGAATGACAAGGTCCTGAAAGAGCATTTAGTGCTGAATTTTCAAGGACCAAACAACCTGAACAATTTTTGTGTGTGCTTGAAATGCTTCTTTCCTCTGAAGAGACAACTTCAATATGATTATCATTGTCATAATAATCTGCTTCCATAAATTGAGCTACTATTATTTGAAACATCTTTTCTTCAGCCCAGAAATAATTTCATGAAACAATATACATTGGATGTGCCCTCAAAAAACTTAGTCTTCTCCATCAAAATAATAGAGCTTCTGCATTGCACAGCTCCAGGGTGGGAAGTCATTTATATAGAATACAACATGAATGGTGTCAACTAGAGCTCTGCAACTTGGTGACCCTAGAAGAGATGCTGTTAGAAAAATGGCAATTATGTAAGCATATGTTAAGATCCAAAACTACTGACAAATTTTGTGGCACAGAGTCAGAACTCAATACTTATCCACTGATTGAACTACAATCATTGACACACAGGTAGGTCATCATGAGTTTGTGAGTTGAGAAGAGGCTTTGAAGGAAAATAGACCTCCACACTCTTTAGCAAGGAGCCCTTGGACCAACAATTATGCAGTGCAAGATATTTTACCAAGACTTCTGTATCAGAGTCTGGGGTCAGAAGATTGAGTATCTCTTTGTACTTATTCAGAAAAGCTTTCTGCAATGATAATCACATTCTTCCTGTACCTTCTTGGAATGAAGCATTTCTCCTGGCTGTACTAATTTTGGCAAATCACTGATCCCAGCCCAGAAGTCAGCAAATCATTTGTGAAATTCAGGTCTCCTGCCATTGACAATGGTATACTTTGGTATACTAATACCAAAAAAAGTGACTGCTGGAGAAAATCAAAAGCTGCTGCAGAAAGAAAGTTCCTAACAGGCTTTCGTGTTCACACTCTGAGATAGTTCTTATATATGAGTATTTTTCCCCCACTCAAAGGACTCAAACTTTAATGAAACTAGGACAGCCCAGCAGTGGGTCCAGCTCCAAAGGCATCACACAGGCAAAACCTTGACATTTTTCTTCCCAGAAGAGTCTCCACAGCCACCCTCAGACTTCACCTTGGTCAGATGCTTAATTTTTTTTCTTTCAATTTTCTCTCTCTGCAGGCTGAGTCTTGGCTGCCTGCCAGCCTGCACTGAGAGGCCTGTGTGCTGACTCGGTTCTACTGCAGGTTTGCAGAATAGAACTGTCCACAAAGATGGGTTTGTGTTTGCTTACACATGGGCATCCCTCCCCCACAAGTGTGTATTTAAACCATTGCAAACATGCTCTAACCGCTCCTCAGCACAATGCTCCCAAACAACACTAGCCTGGAGTCTCATGATTTCCACACCGATGTCATAGCATTCTTTTGAGAAAGATAAGGCACCATTTTTTGGTATCAGTTCCAATGTTTGATAATGTGTATTTTTCCAAGAGAAAAACTACTTTCTCCTAATATCCAATAATAATAAGTGTGACAATCAGCCTTAGTGATCATTTGATTGGTTGCTTTGCCATATTTAAGAAGCCACCAAAAGATTACCAACCAAGAAAACCCGAGAACCGGACGTATATACAGCCGAGGTTTAGAAGACCTTTCAAGGAGAACTAATACTAATACTCTTCAGTCTATTTCAGGAAATATAAAAAAAGAGAGATCCAACATGGCAGCGGGCGGAGAGGCAGCGCTTTCAGTACCCCCTCAGTGATGGGGTCAGAGAGACGCATAGATACGCTTAGATTCTACCTGCTGAGAGTCTCCTAGCAAAATTCCACTGAAGAGAGACTGGCCAGGAGTTACTAGCATTTTGGGAGGTGACAGTTTGCCCCAGATGAGTGAATCCCCGCCATGAGATGCAGAGGTCCAGACCCGCCAGCCGCTGTCCGCGCGACGCGGCGTGGCCGCCCTCCCGCAGCTACCGTGACTGGGCGGCTAGTCTCCGAGACGCAGCTAGGCATGAAGAGGTCTCTAGCCAAGCCTTCATGAAATAGCGAGCCGGGAGCTGAGGCCAACGGGAGACGGACCAGTCCAACCCCTCCCTTCGGACACTCCGGCAAGGAGCCTGGGGCCCGCCATAGCAGAGGGTGACATCACCGGAGTTCAGCTGACGGAATTCCTTCCCAGCAGAATCCACTTTAGCAGGTGTGTGACTCCCACCCCATCCAGATACAAGCAGCCAGGAAACCTCAGGGATCTCTCCGGGGGCGTGTCTGTAGGGAAGCAGAGGGGATTCCCGATCCCCAACCCCCCATATCACCAGCGGCGATTCCCAAGGTCTTAGCCGCCAGTTTACCACAGCACTGGGGCTTAAATGGGACGCGCGGTGGGACTGCAAGTGTAATTAGATCTTTGGAGAACTGCTACCGGTGAACAGGACCTGGCTGGCTGGCTGGCAGGAGGTAGGGGGGGAGGGGCCAGAGAAGTGAAACGGCTCTGGACTAACAGGATTGAGAGACTCCCAGGAGCCGCCTTACAGGGATTGCTATCGGCACATAGAGGGCAGAAGCTCGGCTGGAAGGGCACAGCTCCGCCTACTGGAAGAGAAGAAAATGGATCTCTAAGACTTCATTTTTTTTCTTCTCTCTCTATTCTTTTCTCCCCTTTTCCTTCTTTCTTTCTTTCCCGTTTCAAGTTTTATTGTTCTTTTCATTCTCCTCTAATCTATCTATCTCTCTCTCCTTCTTTCTTTTTAAGAGCACCTTCCTTCCCCTACCCCCCCCAACTTTCATCCCAAGCATTACGTCTTCCATTATGTGTAATTGTCTAAATGCAAATAGGTGAATGTTTCGAGGCTGTCTATAGGGCTCCTAAATACCTAGCTACTACCAACACGCTGATCCAATCACCTGTTAGTATCCCCCTTCAGTAGAGCAATCTTCTAAAGTAGCCAAGACATACTAACCCTCATACCATCATATCACCTAACCTAAACATAAAGTCCTAAGAACAAACAACAAATCACTATATCCATACAGAATCCGGAAGCCTTTTATGAATTGAATGAATCAGCTTTAAAGTACAATAAAGCCCAACATTTCCAGGCATAGACTCCCACCACAAAGGAGAGACATCAGAGATATACAAAACCAAAACAAATTTATAGGAGAAAGCAGAAACACAGCAGTCAAACAGAGGTGGAAAGTAACATGAACAACATGAAAAAAACAAGGGAAAAAAGGATTACAAACAATGCAGGACAACTTAAATCTACAGGAGGACCTAGAAGCATCAGAAACATGGACAGGGAAAGAACTCAAGGCATACCTAACTCAGATTGAACAGAATATTAGAGAAGACATGAGACAGCAAGTCCAAGTAATGAAAGTATATTTTGAAAACAAATTAAACAAACAAATTCAGTTGGCAAAGAACGAGCTTTACCAGGAGATAGATTTTTAAAAAAAAATAAAACAGTAATCCTAGAAATGCAGGAAACCATAAACCAAATTAAAAGCTCAAACGAGAATATTACAAATAGACTAGATCCAGTAGAAGTCAGAACATCAGATAATGAAGACAAAGTTTATCAACTTGAAAAGAATATAGTCAACACAGAAAGGATCCTAAGAAATCATGAGCAATCTATCCAAGAGATATAGGATGTCATAAAAAAAAACAAACTTGAGAGTCATTGGGATAGAAGAAGGTATAGAGGTTCAAACCAAAGGAATGGATAACCTATTAAATGAAATAATCCTAGAAAACTTCCCAGAGATGAAAGATGGAATGGATTGCCAAATCCTGGAAGCCTACAGGACCCCAAACATTCAAAACCATAATAGACCAACTCCAAGACATATAATAATGAAGATAGCTAACATACAGGACAAGGAGAGAATATTAAAAGCTACGAGAGAAAGGAGGCACATTACATTCAGGGGTAAACCAATTAGGTTAACGACTGATTTTTCATCACAGACTTTGAAAGCGAGAAGATCCTGGAACAATGTATTTCAAATGCTGACAAATAATGGATTCCAACCAAGAATACTGTATCCAGCAAAATTAAGCTTCAGATTTGACAATGAAATTAAAATATTTCACGGTAAACAAAAGCTAAAAGAATTTGCAGCAGAAAACCAGCACTGCAAATCATTTTGAGCAAAATACTACAAGAAGAGGAATTGAAAAATAGTGCCCAAAACTAACAGTGGGACTTATCTCAGTAAAGGGGGAGAAAATAACCAAAGAGGAAAAACTAGCTAAACTAAAATAAATAAATAAATAAACATGACTGGAAGTACAAACCATATTTCAATTGTAACCTTAAATGTTAATAGCTTAAATTCACCAATCAAGAGACATAGGCTAGTAACCTGGATTAAAAAAACAGATCCAACAATATGCTGCCTTCAGGAGACTCATGATAGGAAAAGACATACACAGGCTGAAGGTAAAAGGTTGGGAAAAATCATACCACTCACATGGCCCTCTGAAGCAAGAAGGAGTGGCCATACTCATATCGAATAAAATCAACTTCAAACCTAAATTAATCAAAAGGGATAAAGAAGGACACTATATACTGTTAAAAGGAACCATCCATCAACAAGACATATCAATTATCAATTTGCATGCACCAAACAATGGTGCGGCAACGTTCATAAAACAAACTCTCCTCAAGTGCAAGAGTCAAATAGACCACAACACAATAATTATGGGTAATTTCAACACACCGCTCTCGCCATTAGACAGATCCTCTAGACAAAAGCTGAATAAAGAAACTATAGAACTCAATAACACAATCAATAACCTAGACTTAACTGACATATATAGAATATATCAACCATCATCAAGTGGATACACGTTCTTCTCAGCAGCACATGTATCCTACTCAAAGATAGACCATATATTATGCCATAGGGCAACTCTTAGTAAATATAAAGGTGTGGAGAGAATACCACGCATCTTATCTGATCATAATGGAATGAAACTGGAAATCAATGATAAAAGAAGGAAGGAAAAATGCTGCATCACCTGGAAAATGAACACTATGTTACTGAATGATCAATGGGTTACAGAAGACATAAAGGAGGAAATCAAAAAATTCTTAAAGATAAGTGACAATACAGACACAACATACTGGAATCTATGGGACACAATGAAAGCAGTTTGAAGAGGGAAATTCATTTCCTGGAGTTCATTCCTCAAAAAAAGAAAAAAAAAAAAAAAACAAATAAATGAACTCACACTACATCTCAAAACCCTAGAAAAGGAAGAGCAAAACAACAGCAAATGTAGTAGAAGACAAGAAATAATTAAAATCAGAGTGGAAATCAACGAAATTGAAACAACAACAAAAAACATTGAAAAAATTGATAAAACTAAAAGTTGGTTCTTTGAAAAAATAAATAAGATCCACAGACCCTTAGACATGCTAATGAAGAGAAGAAGAGAGAGAACTCAAATTACTACATACGGGATGAAAAAGGCAATATCACAACAGACACTACAGAAATACAGAAGATAATTAGAAAGTATTTTGAAACCCTATATTCCAATAAAATAGAAGATAGTGAAGATATCGATAAATTTCTTAAGTCATATGATCTGCCCAGATTGAGTCAGGAAGACACACACAATCTAAACAGACCAATAACAAAGGGAGAAATAAAAGAAGCCATCAAAAGACTACCAACCAAGAAAAGCCCTGGACCGGATGGGTATACAGCGGAGTTTTACAAAACCTTCAAAGAAAAATTAATACCAATACTTTTCAAGCTATTTCAAGAAATAGAAAAAAAAGGAGCTCTTCCAAATTCATTCTATGAGGCCAACATCACCCTGATCCCGAAACCAGACAAAGACACTTCAAAGAAAGAAAACTACAGACCAATATCTCTAATGAACTTAGATGCAAAAATTCTCAATAAAATCCTGGCGAATCGAATACAAAAGCATATCAAAAAACTTGTGCATCATGATCAAGTAGGATTCATCCCTGGGATGCAAGGCTGGTTCAATATACGGAAATCAATAAATGTTATTCACCACATCAATAGACTTAAAGATAAGAACCATATGATCATCTCGATAGATGCAGAAAAAGCATTTGACAAAGTACAGCATCCCTTTATGTTCAAAACACTAGAAAAACTAGGGATAACTGGAACTTACCTCAACATTGTAAAAGCTATATATGCTAAGCCTCAGGCTAGCATCATTCTAAATTGAGAAAAACTGAAGGCATTTCCTCTAAAATCTGGAACAAGACAGGGATGCCCTCTCTCACCACTTCTATTCAATTTAGTTCCTGAAATACTAGCTAGAGCAATTAGACAGACAAAATAAATTAAAGGTATAAAAATAGGAAAAGAAGAACTTAAATTATCACTATTTGCTGATGACATGATTCTATACCTAGAAGATCCAAAAGGGTCTACAAAGAAACTACTAGAACTAATAAATGAATTCAGCAAAGTGGCAGGATATAAAATCAACACGCATAAATCAAAGGCATTCCTGTATATCAGCAACAAAACTTCTGAAATGGAAATGAGGAAAACCACCCCATTCACAATATCCTCAAAAAAAAAAAAAAATACTTGGGAATCAACCTAACAAAAGACGTGAAAGATTTATACAATGAAAACTACAGAACCCTAAAGAGAGAAATAGAAGAAGACCTTAGAAGATGGAAAAATATTCCCTGTTCATGGATAGGCAGAACTAACATCATCAAAATGGCGATATTACCCAAAGTTCTCACAGGTTCAATGCAATGCCAATCAAAATCCCAACAGCATTTCTTGTAGAAATAGATAAAGCAATCACGAAATTCATATGGAGAAACAAAAGACCCTGAATAGCAAAAACAATTCTAAGCAGGAAGTGTGAATCTGGAGGTATAGCGATACCAGATTTCAAACTGTACTACAGAGCAATAGTAACAAAAACAGCATGGTACTGGTACCAAAACAGGCAGGTGGACCAATGGTACAGAATAGAGGACACAGAGACCAATCCACAAAATTACAGCTTTCTTATATTTGATAAAGGGGCTAAAAACATGTAATGGAGGAAGGATACCATCTTCAACAAATGGTGCTGGGAAAACTGGAAATCCATATGCAACAAAATGAAGCTGAACCCCTTTCTCTGGCCATGCACAAAAGTTAACTCAAAATGGATCAAAGAGCTAGATATCAAATCAGAGACTCTGCACCTTATAGAAGAAAAAGTTGGCTCTGATCTACATATTGTGGGGTGGGGCTCCAAATTCCTTAATAGGACGCCCATAGCCCAAGAGTTAATAACAAGAATAAACAAATGGGACGTACTTAAACTAAAAAGTTTTTTCTCAGCAACAGAAACAATAAGAGAAGTAAATAGGGAACCTACATCCTGGGAACAAATTTTTACCCCTCACACTTCAGATAGAGCCCTAATTTCTAGAATATACAAAAAACTCAAAAAATTAAACAATAAGATAACAAATAACCCAATCAACAAATGGGCCAAAGACCTGAACAGACACTTCTCAGAGGAGGACATACAATCAATCAACAAGTACATGAAAAAATACTCACCATCTCTAGCAGTCAGAGAAATGCAAATCAAAACCACCCTAAGATACCATCTCACTCCAGTAAGATTGGCAGCCATTAGGAAGTCAAACAACAACAAGTGCTGGCGAGGATGTGGGGAAAAGGGTTCACTTGTACATTGCTGGTGGGACTGCAAATTGGTGCTGCCAATTTGGAAAGCAGTATGGAGATTCCTGGGAAAGCTGGGAATGGAACCATCATTTGACCCAGCTATTGCCCTTCTCGGACTATTCCCTGAGGACCTTAAAAGAGCGTACTATAGGGATACTGCCACATCGATATTCATAGCAGCACAATTCACAATAGCTAGGATGGCATTAGAGCAGATTATGCTAAGTGAAGCTAGCCAATCCTTAAAAAACAAATGCCAAATGTCTTCTTTGATTTAAGGAGAGCAACTAAGAACTGAGCAGGAAGGAAGAGCATGAGGAAAAGATTAACATTAAACAGAGATGAGTGGTGGGAGGGAAAGGGAGTGAGAAGGGAAATTGCATGGAAACGGAAGGAAACCCTCAATGTTATTCAAAAATCACATATAAGAGGTTGTGAGGGGAAATGGGGGAAAAAAACAAGGGAGAGAACTGAACAACAGCAGATGAGGTAGAGAGGAAAGATGGGAGGGAAGGGGAGGGGAGGGGGGATAGTAGGGGATAGGAAAGGCAGCAGAATACAACAGTCACTAATAGGGCAGTATGTAAAAATGTGAATGTGTAACTGATGTGATTCTGCAATTTGTATTTGGGGTAAAAATGGGAGTTCATAACTCACTTGGATCAAATGTATGAAAGATGATATGTCATGAGCTTTGTAATGTTTTGAACAACCAATATAAAAAAAAAAAAAGAGGGGGTACTTCCAATGTCATTCTATGACCATCAGCATTTGGGGATGCAGAAATGATAAAACCTCAGGATCTCCTGGACATTTAATAATTTATCACAGAGTTAGTTATTTTGGTACCTTTCTGCAGTGTGTTTTGGTGCAGCATCTAAAGTAACTGTCTTTGTTTGTTCATAATGACAATGAAAACAAAACAGTCATCATCTATGTAAAGGAAGTTGTTTCTGGTTGGCAGTCAGATGCTGCAGATACCGTCAGCCAGCCGAAAGTTAAGGCCACCGACACTGCGGTTGACTTAAAAGTATCCTGGGCTTGACAATATTAAGGTGCAGGTAACTGTCCTACTGCTGGATCAGTCCTGGTGACCCGCAGACGGCAGCAGTAGTTAGGAGGGACGCATCCCAGCAATGGGAGCAGTAGAGGAAACTCCTCCCAGGTAACCTGGGCATTGATCAGTGGAAGTGAAAATCTCTGCTTTTGAAGAAATAAAAACTCAGTACAGACCATGTCTTGCTTTTTCATTCCTTGATTTTAAATTTAGCTTGCTGTTATTTTAATTCATAACTCCTGAGTCACTGGATGACTCTGACTAGGTAGTAGAAAAAACAAAGTTCATCGATGGACATTTTCAAGGCATTATCTGACAGCATCCCCTGCCCCAGCAGTGGCTTTTTTATATTCCTGAAAAATACTTTTGCCCTTCCCTACACATTTCTTCTGACTATCCCTATGCTTCTGGATATGGAGGTGATAAGTAGATAGGAAATTGGATTACTGTCCTGAATTTCTATCTTCCAAAATTTGTTCCCATGGACTGGCTACATTTGCTATAGCCAACGCACTTTACTGTGTCCCTAAATGTAGAATAAATGAGATCATGAATACCAGGTAGCCTTCTTAATAAGTTGTTCTGAGGGTCATTATTTGGCCAATGTGGTTCCTCTATACCTCCCCTCCTTAACCTAACCAAAGTGGGAACCGTGACATTCCTGTTCAAATTAAAAAAAAAAAAAAACTGAGAAAAGATCATTGCTTCATTTTTAATGGCATTATTAGGCATGTGTTGAAATACTAGGAATTCATGTTCCCATCCATTCAACTGATGGACGTTCCCCCAGCGTTTTTAAAAGCTCCATTAAACTACGTATTAGGGAATTCCCCCGACTTCCACAAATGGGCTCAATAGCACGTAGCTCTCAAAGTTCCATCCCAGATCAGAGGGAATTTTCACAGGAAACCAAGTGATATACCTATTTATCAAGTGCTAAATAACAGCATTCGACTTCAGTTCTCGTGTGTACACCTGAACATAAGGAGAAACCCAACAAAGATGAGCACAAAAGAATAAAACCCAAAACTTGGGGGGAGAGCAGGAATTGCACACTTGGGAAACCTGCTGAGATGGTTCTACGCTTTGCACTATTTCAGATCTACACTTGGTCACCTTGAGATCAGGGCAGGTAGCTCTGCTAAGAAACCTAATGCTCAGGCAGATGTAGGATAATCAGCTGCAGAAAGAAAGTGTGGGGGATGAAAATTACCTTTCAAATGTCCTATTTGAATTGAGAGAGGGAAAGCTTGAAACATAAAATAGAAACCAGTAAAAATTTAAACATACTTCTTAACCAACTCAGAAAGAAACCACGGTGAATATAGAAACAAAGGTCGTTACCATGTGGCCTTCCCACACCCAGCTTAGTATTAATATTTCTCTCTCAACCAGACATTGGGATTTGGAAGAAGGGAGGCCTGGCGGGGGCTAGAAGCCATGGTACACCTCCTGCCACCTAGGGTTTGGCTTCAGTTCTCCTGTGTTTACACGTGAGATGCCAGGCACCCAGTCTTTCAATGATGCCTCAGCCTCCCGAGGTTTCTTTCTGACTCTGTAGTTGTTCAGCTGTAAGAGGAATGGGTTCCATGCAGGAAGGGAACCAAGGCCTTGTATACAGAGGCACCAGAGGAAGAGACAGGACTCGTTCCTTGACATCCAGGGTTAACTAGTCACATTTAAAGGACCCAGGGATGAATAGAAAAATAGATCTGATTTCAAAACCTAAGATTCGCCTTCTTGGAAATTTAGTACGGGAAATTGGAAGAGGGTAGGAAGTTTATTAGGATGGGAATAAAAAAGATCGTTTTTCAAATATTTTTGTTTGGGCTCATTTATCAATAAATTAATCTCACCCTCTTTTGCAACCAATCCAGCACTCTTCAGTCATAAAGCTAAATCTGCGAACAAGGAAAGCAGAATTCAGAGAGAGTAAAGCGAAGTCTGTCCTCTCTGACCTTGTAAGTTAACAGGAAGGAAGGAGTCAGGCAAGTCCCTTTTCCAGGTATCAGAAGGGACTGGAGATGTCCATAATGCATGCAGCAAAATCCAAGAGAAGGCTGAATGATTTGAGATGCTCCACAAGGAAGTAATGAAACCCAGAGAAAGGCCAGTCAACGCTGGACCTGTGTTAGATGCCAGCAGAGAAAGCTGTTAGATGTCACCATGGAGATCAGGGAGAAGAACAAGGGTGTCACATGGATCTCTTCCTTCTTTGCCGCAATGAGAACACAGATAATTTCACCACCTTCACATACCTGGTGCTATCTTGGAGGGATACAGGAGAAGGAAGATGGAAATCTGAGACACTGGTTATTTTCATTACAGGAGAACAAGCATTAGCTAAAGGGACTGTTTAAGTTACATTGGACTAAAGTCACTACACTGGTTCATTAAGTTCATTTTTTGGCTCATCAGGGAGATCAGAGCTGTTTTGGAAATGTAAAAAAATATATTTTTTTTCCTCTGTCCATGTGAGAGTAGTATGAGAAAACTCACACTAAAATTTATGAACTGTTTACCATGGGTCAGGAACTCATAATACCAGTGTAAAATATGTATAATTTTATTCATTTTACAGAGGAAGATACTAGGATCTGGGAAGATAAAGTTACTTGACCAAAGTTACATGATCAGTAAGAAAAAAGAGGCAGGATTTCCGTACAATTTATTCTAATGTCAAATCCCATGCTCATAGCTACCAGACTATGCTCTCTTGCTGGTATTGGACTGTGAGATATTCAGAGCTGTTTTTAAACTGCATCATGTGTTATTGTCAAATGACCTGTGAAGCAGATGCTCTCGAAGGGACAGTTTTCAAGACCCCTCTATCTTGAGTTAAGATTCTGTCTGGAAGTTGTATGGATTCTGTCTTTGAGGGAATATTAATGATTTAGAAAACTTGTAGAGTAGCACACCCCTGTAATCACAGCAGCTCAGGAAGCTGAGGCAGGAGTAGCACAAGTTCAAAGCCAATCTCAGCAACTTAGCAAAGTCCTAAATGACTTTGAGACCCTGCCTCAAAATAAAAAGAATAAAAATAGCTGAGGATGTGGCTCAGTGATTAAGCACCCCTGGGTTCAATATCTCATACCAAAGAGGAAAAAAAAAAAAAACTTGCCCTATCTTAGTCTGTTTTCTGTTGCTATAATAAAATAATTGAAGCTAGATACTTTCTAAAGTAAGGAGGTTTATTCCGGTTACAGATTTAGAGGCTGAAAGTCCAGGGTTGAATAGCCTTATCTGTCTAGTTTTTGGTGGGGTCACCCTGCCTATATCACAACCTAGTGGAAAAGCAAAAAGGGAAACAGCCATGTGTCGAAGAGGCCAAGTTCATGGAGGATTTTGCTCTGTATAACAACTCACTTTTGTGAGAACTCACTCCGGGAGACCAGCATTAATCTCTTCAAGGGCGACACCCTCAATGACTCAGTTGCCTTCCAGGAGGCCCCTCTTCTTAAAGGTTCCACCTTCCCCCAACGTCACTATACTGGGAACCAAGACATGAATCCTTGAGAGACACATTAAACCACATCCAAAGCACAGCATGCCCTGCGTAAATCAATTTCAAGACACCAGTAAATACAACATCAAGGAAAGTCAACAGAGTGACTCTTCGGTAAGTGCTGAAGACTTCTTCCTCTAACTCCAGGATGATTTCAAGCAAGTGACTTGGGAGGGACGTTTTGGAGAGAATGTGTCCACTAGAGTCATTTCAACAGCTCCAGGGAAAGCTTTTCATGCATATGACTAGGAGTGACTTGGAGTTACCTAACTGGTTAGGGATCGGGCTCTAACTATCAAGAAGGGGTCGAGGGCCGCTGAGGACCCTACAGAGGCTGCCAGGAGCAGTGGCTGATGCGAAGGCGCCAAGCTCAGCCAACACTAGAGGCTGAACAGTCTCCACTCAGAAGAACTTCAGGGACACCCCTGTGTTCCTCTGTGTCCTCTCAGCCCGAGTTTCCCTCAGGGCAACTGGCCATGACACAGAGGGAGGACTGAAGCGCCACTCCCTTCGCGGACACGGTACTCACAGCCCTAGTCCCAGTTGTGATTTTCAAGTCTTGCTCAGGTGGAACTGGAGAACCAGACGTTGTGGGAGTTGTTGGGACCGGCCAGAGAGAGCAGTTCTAGTCCAGCCACCTGACACTCAAAAGGATGCATCCTGGAAAAGTGGATGGTAGAGAATTATGTTTTAAGAAAGATCTCGAATTGTTGTAACAGTTTGCATATGATGATCGCTGACATAACTACATCCACAGAACTCTGCAGGGAGATCAGTGCAATACATCTGATAGGCAGGGAAATTATAGCACGGAGCATGATGGGAACTGTCCTGCAAATCAGTCCATGAATCAGTTACGGAGCTAAGAATAGACTGCAGCTGCCATTTAGCACTGAAAAAACAATCTCCCACAACGTCCAGAAAGTTATTAGGATTTTCCAAGCCTTAGATAAATGTGTCACCGCGAAAGTATCTCTTACTTCTGAAGAACTGGAATTTAGTACAGTGACTAGAATTTCTAATGACCCATCGATTTCTTTGGTTAAGAAAAGAGTAAAGGTGTTTAAAATCAATTTTGAGATTACAGATTGATTACACTGTGTGAATTGCTGTGAAGAGGATGATCAGGAAGCAGCTTGTCTAAGCAGACTTTATTAACACATAAAGAAAGATATCAATACTTACATTTAAATACTGTCTTTGTAAAGTTATGAATACTCTGATATAAATTTGTCTCTTTTTTTTTTCAGTAAATATCGCCCAAAATTTAGAAAACATGTTTGAGAGGTAAGCAAAGTAATCATCTTTATATAACTTAGAAATACATCTCTGTGATTAATTTTTTTTTTAGAATCTTTCAATTGAAAGGGAGCTTAGAATTTATCTCAGTCAGCAACCTGTGACTGAATGAATCTCCTCTCTCCTCAAGGTCATGAATGGACTACATGTCACTAAACCCAGTAGGCATTACTGAGTCTTGACTTCTCAGAAGCATTTGATGCTGCTGACTTCTTGCCACATCTTAAGATACTCTTTTCTCTTGGTTTGCAGTAAATAAAGGTCCCCCCCCCGCCCCCCGCCGGCCATGCCTCTGTCTGCTTCTCCTGACTTTGTTCCAAGTTTATTTCACCTAGTCATGAAAGAGTGAAGTTTTCCAAGACTTGACCCTTCTCTTTTCACTCCACAGGCTGCCACTCATTCCCACTGCCTTGATACAATCTATGTGATTTAATTCACAGAGTTCACTTGGGGTCTAGATTACTTCTTTTAGTTCTATATGAGTATAAGCAAATTCCTGCCTTACAGTTATTCTTTGAGTCTTAAAAAGTGTGTTAGTAAGTTTTTCTTCACTGTAAACAAAATACCCAACAAAAACAACTTAAAGAAGAAAAAGCTCATTTTGGTTCATGGTTTCAGAGGCTCAATCCATGCTTGGCCCACTCCATGGCTCTGGGACCAAGGTGAGTCAGGACATCATGGAAGAAAGAGTATTGCTCCATTCATGGTAGCCAAGAAGCAAAGAGAGCAAGGGGAGAGAGCCACAAAGAAGGTGAACCCTACCAGGGCATTCCCCCAGTGACACATTTCCTCCAGCCATACCTCACGTGCCTACAGATACCACCCAATCAGTCCATTCAAACTAGGATGGACTGGTGAGGTTATAGCTCTTGTAATCCAATCATTTCACGTCTGTATATTTCTGCATTAACACAAGTACTTTGGGGGGGACACCTCATATCCAAACCAGGACAAAAGTAACTCAACACTGAAGGTCTGCATCCAAACTCATCATCTCCTTCACCTATGCCCACGTTCATACTTCAACTACCAGTCTCCCTCTGAATCACAGTCACGTCAGCACCACCCTGAATTACTCCCCCACCTTCATCTCCACTCCAGACCAGAGCCTACTGATTTCTTTCATAGGTAATTTTCAGATCTATCCCTTTTCTCCATCTTTACCACCACCAGCATAGTCCAAGCAACATCTCCGTCTCTGATTATTATAATATCCCAAGATTTTCTCCTTCATGCACTCTTGCTCCCCTGTGAGTTCTCCATCTCAGCACGAGCAGAGTAATGTTTTCAAAATTTAAATCTGAGCATAATACTTAAAAGAATTTCTTAAAAACAATGTCTCAGTGTTCTTGGATTGAAATACAAGAACAAAAACTAAAACAAACCAAATAATTCTTATCATGGTCTATGGGTATACAAAGCCTCTTCACCAATTACCTCTCCCACTTTACCCTTGGCTCTTCCTCACTGCCATGAAGATGGATTCTGATGCCAGGTATAGATTAGCATATCAATTGTCAATAGATTTTGGTGGAAACAAGTGAATAATTCATGAAGATGGAGTGACTTCTTGCCAGGGGAATAGTTTTCATACCCAAGATTCGATCTGAAAAGATAAGGCCATTTTCCTTGTTTTTGTTTCATTTACAAATAATATTTAGAAAATTATTGAGAAAGAGACATGATTTAATATCAACTACTCCTCTGTGACCAATTCCAGAGAATTTCATTTCTCAAGATTAAAAAAAAAAAAAAAAGTGCCAAAGATCTGTTCAAGTTCTACCTTCAAAATTCCTTTTCTGCACTGAAAAAACCATAAGAGTTTACTCCCTTAAGTTATGAACTCATTCCCAAGAAAGATTAGAATTAAGCTATGGAAATTACATGTTTAGGACTAAAACATCCAAACAGGTTTTTATGGGATCAGTCCTCTGCATCCCTAAAGCAGTATTAAAAAAGAATCATGTACTTAGAAAAATATAAACAAAGCAAATAGAGTTTTGCTGAATCCCAAATCTAAACTCCTTTCAGACCACCCTCTCCATATATGAGATCCCATAACAGAAATAAATTATTAGTCAGAAACAATAGGGGAAAAAAAGGAAAAACTTCCTTCTTATGTTTACTGATTTAACTTAAAATGGAGTAAGTGGGTTTTCCTTCTATGAAATTTATGATATTCATGCACAGAGAAAGTTTTGCATTGGTGGTTGGGTCTAGAAAAAAAATTTCCATGAAGTGCTGACCTGAAATGAACTGATTTAGCCTAATTGTGTGCTGAGCATCTACTTCTTGATTTAAAAAAATGCATTTTAACTTTAGATTTGTATTATTTTGGAAAATATTATTGCCACATTGTTCTTTTTTTCCCCCAAAACTTTAGCAAATGTACACATTAATGTTTGCATACACTATGTATCTTTTTCTTTTAATAATCTTTTTCAACACATTTAAGTTGCTAAGCACATACGGAGGCTAGATTCAGGCTGAATGAAGGTTAGTGCTGAAGAGCATCAAAGCTGCATCTGCCATGTTCACAAGCCTGTTTTAAAAAACACACACCACGAAAACCCTTTTATGCTTCAACTTGAACTGTGGTTATCATGGTCCTAATCATAGTGCTTATAATCAAGCCTTTTTTCTTCCCCTTTCTAATTTGCTCTTTCCTTCAGGAAAGCACCCTCACTTCAAGTCAAGTTCATTCCACAATCTCACATTTCAGACGCAGTGGTTGCAGGAGGTGTCATGTTGTGTTGGAGCTCAGAAGAGGCGGTGCTCATCAATCAGCACTCCTCAGGAGCTAATCCTCACCCCAGTTAGCTGATTTGGTCCTCTGGATTCTGACCACTGCAATGGTCAATCACACAGCCGCTCTGTTCAGCCTCATCATCTGCCTATTCTTGCATCATGACCACCAAGACAAAAGGAAAGACAGAGGAGATCAAAGTCATCAAAACCATGTGTGCAGAGAGAAGCACTCAGAATGGCTGGAATTTTTTTATCTAATTGACATGGTGTAAAAGACTGTTTAAAATAAACACTTAGCAATCAAATGGAGAGGATTATAAGAAATCAAAAGCTGGATCTTGCTGTGGTTGTGATGATGGTTTTTGCAGTTTGCATTGGTTTCCATTCATAATGTATGCCAACCTCTCCTTTTTATTTTGTGATCATTTCTTTAACCTTAACAAATGTATTTATTTAAACCTTGATCTCAGAAACCAATGACTTCAGAAACAATGTGTTGCTCTACTCCTAATCTGTCCAACACTGATTTTTGGCTCCAATGCTGGCGTTGATACAATCATTTTGTAAAAATTATTTATCACCTCTCAATTGACTTCTGCAGTAATAAGAATCATCTGGCATTTTGCTACACTTATCAAATTTTTAAAAAATCATAAGAAATCACTTATCTTAATAACTTCATTGTATTTATGAAATATTTGTCAAACACTTTGATGTCTGCAACAGGGTCAGCAAGCATATCACCAAATTGAGTTGATGACAATCAATTCTAAGATGACATACAATGGTATTGTCTGTAAGAGCAGTAAAATCAGTCTCTTGAAATCAGTTTCTCTGAGGTAATATTTTTATCACCTTATCTTGATAAAAAGACATCCCAGAGCTCAGTAGAGGTATTTACTTAAATCTTTCTCCTTCATGACAAAATGATACCTTACCCTATAAAATTATTTTCTTACAAAACTTCTTTTTAAAACTCATTCATTTATATTAAGAATGACAAGCAAAATTGTACATATTTACAGTGTACATATGACATTTTAATATAATCACATAAAATGGTTAAGTCAATATAATCAAGGTATTCATCATCTCATGTACTTCTTATTTTGGTTGTGAGAACATCTAAGATTGACTCTTAGTAATTTTCAAGTATATAATATATTTATTATTAAGCATATTTACCACGCTATACAATGGATCTGAAAGCCTAACTGAAACATTGTACATTTTGACTGATGTATCTCAATCACCAGCCTCACCCCTAATCCTGACAACCATCACTTAATTCTATTTCTATGAGTCTGACTTTTTAGATTCCATGAAGTTAAACCATGACATGATTTTATTCTTTTGCCTGGCTTTTTTTTTTAACTTAGCCTAATGTTCTCCAGGTTTTTACACATGTGGTTGAAAGTGACATGATATCCTTTTTTTAAAAGATTGAATGGTATCCTGGGGCCCTGGGTGTGTGTGTGTGTGTGATCGATCATGTCACCTGAAAACAGACAAAATTTTACTTGTTTATTTCCAATTTGGATGCTGTTTTTTTCCTTCTTCATTACTATAGGTAGAATCTCCAGTACCATAGCGAATAGAAGTCTTAAGAGTGATCATCCTTGCTTTGTTCTTGATCTTAGAGGAAACGTTTTCAACTTTTCACCATTGAGTATGATGTTTACTGTGGGCTTCTGATATGTAGCCTTTCTTATGTGGAGGAATGGTCCCTCTATGCCTAATTTGTTCAGACTTTTTTTATTGAAAGATTTTCATTTTTGTCAAATGTTTTTACTGCATTTACTGAAACTACCATATGATTTTTACCCTCCATTTATATTAATGTGATATATCACATTTATGATTTTCATTTGTTGAAATACCTTGTATGTATCCCAAGAATAAATACCACTGAATTAGAGTGTGTTATCCTTTTCATGTGCTGTTGAAATCATCTGACTGGTGTTTTGTTGAGGATTTCTGTATCAATATCATGAGACATGTTGATTGGTAATTTTCTTTTCTTGTAGTGAACCTGTCTGGCTTTGGTATAAGGGTAATGGTGGACTTCCAAAATGAGTTTGGAAGTGTTCTCTTCTCTTCTATTCTTTGAAAGTGTTTGAGAGTTTGAGAGGATTGACGGTAATTCTTCCTTAAATATTTGGTGAATTCACCAATGAAGCCATCAGGTCCTTTCTTGATTAGGGGGTTTTCTGCTACTAATTCAATATCCTACTCATTATTGGCATGTTCAGATTTTGTGTTTCTTTATGATTGGTAGACTGTTTATTCGTATGAATTTACCCATTTGTTCTAAGTTGCCAAATTTGTTGGCAAATAATCACCATGATCCTTTTTATTTATTTTGTGTCAGTTGTGATTCTTCTCTTTTCATTTATGATTTCATTTTTTGAAACATCCCTCTGTTTTCCCATATACTAGCTAAAAGTTTGAGAATTTTAGGTGTTAAAAAACTAACTTTTATTTTCATTGATCTTTTCTCTTTTTTGTAGTTTCTGTTTTGTTTTTTTTTTTTTATTTCTTCTGTGATCTTTATTATTTCCTTCCTTCACTAACACTGAGTTTTATTTTGTTTTTCTCTTTCTAGTTCCTTCAGTTTTAAAGTTAGGTTGTTTATTTGAAATTTTTTTTTTCTTTTTTCTTAGTGTGGGTGTTGTTTCTTGTCATAAATTTCCCCCTCGGATCTGCTGTGGCTGTACCACATGTGTTTTACATGTTCCTTCCATTTTCATTTGTGTTAAGATGTTTTGATTTCCCTTTCAATTTCAGGATGTCAAAAATGTGTAATGCAATTTTCATAAGGATGATTTTCAAATGAAAACAAAATCTCATCTTCATTTATTGATTTCTCAGTGGTGCATTTTCTCATAATTACAGATTGTGATGATAAGACTTGAAAAATTTCTTTCCTACAAACAAAAATTAAAATAAAATGAACATGAATTAAAACTGTAATTCATTTATAGTTGGTCCGCTTTCCTTTCTTTTGCACCTCATTCTCCTGGAGGATCTTCTTCATGTTCCAAAGGAACTGGTATAAGATTTATATAGCATGTTAAATCTGGGAAGCTAATGTGGTTTTGCTTTTGTTTTACATATTTAGAATAAGTACATTCACTTAAGTTCATGTTACTTGAAGGGACTGATGGCCCAGAATGCCAATTACTAAACTCTCAGGCATGAGAAGTTAGGAAACTATGCTTCTCACTTTCCTGATGGTGACTTCCCTTACACCTTAGAAAATAGTTCATCAGTTCTTTCTAGAGGACGAAGTTTGGGAGTGGATAAGATGGAGTAATAGGACAACGGACACCTGTAGGGAGGACGGTGTATGTGGAACGAGGTAGCACTGTTTTCAAAAACTTTGCATTTTTATACAAAATAGATGTCCTAGATATTTCTTGAAACTGGCTAAATTCACATTTGTTGTAATCTCTCTTGCAGTGTCCCTGTCACTACTGTGATAACTCAGCTATGAAATATACAATGTATGTGTGTTCTATCAAAACTTCACTTCTTTTAACACTTAGTATTTGTTTAAGATGACCAAACAGTAAAATGGAAGCAACTGGATACCTTTGCTTTGATGAATAGCATCTAAAGGGTAAACTAACTTACAAGTTTTGTGAATCAGAAATAAACCCTGTTGTGGAAAATTGGAAAGATTTCAGGATTCATATATCACCACAGCATAAGCCATCCTACCTTGAGTAACGTACTTGCCATCTGTTTTCTACTTCCTGACCCACAAACTCACGTCTTCATTGATAAAGCTCCCTGGTTTGGCTCTTTCAAAAGGTGTCTGCATTTCTCTGAGGCGTTCGAGAGGAGTCAAATATGATTGAACCTTAAAAAGAAATTAGTCTCTGATAGAAAAAATTGAGAACTGTGACAAAGCATAAGAGAATCTTAAAAAGAGAGAGGAAAAAATCTCATTTGCAGAAATACTTTCTGAGAGCTTCTGTAGCCATATCATTTACTCCAGCATTATTTAGGCTATTCCTTTAAAAGTCATATTTATTTCCTATGTTTCTATAGTTACTTTCTCTTAGTGGAGTGCTATTTTAGCAGGGGACAATAAAAGGAGAAACAATCTTTTTATTTTCCATCTGAACATTTTACAATCTTTTCTTTGGTAATTCTATCAGAAGAAAAGATTATAAAGTGATTTATTCTAACAGGCACATGCACCAAATAACTTAGCTTCTTAAAACAGATCACATTCAAATAATTTATATAGTAGGCATTGTGAGAGTTTGGTATTATGTTCAGAATTCTTTTGTAATTCTCCCTTTGACAGAAAAGTTCTTACAAACAAAATTTCAGACATCAGGTCACAGTCTTTTGAATTGCATTCTTCACAGTTCCATTTTGTGCATCCACAATTTTGCAAGTCTGTTTATTTTTGTCTTAATGGACTATAAGAAGCATAGGTTATGAAAGTGTGGAAGCATAAGGATTTTGACATCAGATCTTTATTTAAATATCATTTCTATCATTTCTTACTACCCATACAATTTTCTTATCATGAACCTTCAGTTTTGATTTCCTTATCTGTTAACATAAGGAGAAAATGACCTATCCTATGAGAATTTTTACGTCTGTTCATAGATATCACTTATAAAGGCACCAACAGAGAGCCCAGAATATAATAGGATTTCAACATGTGACACTCAATCAAGAATTGTTTCCTGTAGATATATAAAAATGAACAGATTTTAAGATTTTGATAATTCTATACATCATGAAACCACCACCCAAAACAATATGTATTTCCATCACTTCACAAAGTTCCTTGAAATCTCTTTCCAGTTTATTCCACTACCTCTTACTCTCTACCCCAACCTCCCCAACTTGGGCAATCATTTTCTGATTTCTATCATCATACATTTGCCTCATTTTGGCAAATTAAATAACAGAGTATGTGTCAAGCATTCTTTACTTGATGTAATATTTGCTTTTGAGATTTATTCTTCTTATTATGTGCTATACTTAGTGTTTTTTCCTTGCTATATAATATTCCATTGGATAACTATAACACAATTTTTTTAATCCTCTAAGATGATAATAGACATCAGAGTTGTTGTGAGTAAGGCTGCAATGAATATTTTTGTACAGGTGTTTTGTGGATTCATATTTTCAATTTTACCTGGTGAATACATAGAAGTATACTTTCTGGTTCATGGAGTACATGTATATTTAACTTTATAATAAAACACCAAACAACTCTATTAGCTGATAAGACTATTTTATATTCCTATTAGCAACTTCTGAGTATTTTAGTTGCCCTATAGCCTTGCCAATATTTAGAGCTATCAATGTGATTTTTTTTTCTTCTTCATTTAGTCATTCTAGTGTGTGTGAAATGGTATTGCATTGTTACTTTAGTTTGCATTTCCTTGACAATTAACAATATTTATCATTTTTCCTGTATCTATTGGTCATTCATCTATGGTCTTTTTACAAGTATCTACATTTCCATATTTTTATTGAGATGTTTGCATTTTTATTTTTTATCTGCAGGTGGATTTTAAATGTGTTGGATACAAATTCTCTACTATATATAAGCTACAAACAAGTTTCCTACTGTGTGGCTTGCCTATTTTCTTTGTGATGACTTTCGATAAGCAAATTTAGTTTTGATGAAACTCAACTGATTTTTTCGCCTGTGTAGTCATTGCTTTTAGTATTTTGTTCAAGAAATCTCTATCCACTCAAAGTTTTCTCCTAAACACATTACGATACTGAATTTTTCATTTAGACATCTGAACCACCTAGAATTAACTTTTGGGCACAGAGTGAACTAGAGATAATGATACGGATTGAACTCTAGACTTAGAAGTTTGAGTCTTATTTTTGTGTTTCAATACTAAAAGCAAGGCCCAATCAATACATTGTGTTCAAATTCCATGAGGTAATGTTACAAAATCTTCAACAGTTTCTGAACCAAACTTCATTAGGTTAGTAAAATCTCTCCTCAAAAATGTTTTACCAGAATCACGTTTATGTAAAAATTCTCAAGTGAGGGACAATTTCCATGGAATTCACATCAACCTCCACTTCTTGCCAGTTTGGTATTCTATCCTCAAACTTCCAAAGCTTCCTCATACTCCAGTGCCAGGTCCTTCTTGCCCTGTCTGGTGATTCCTCCGGATCAGGTCTCCACAGGATGGTCTTTAGTCCAGGTATGTCCTCTTATTGTACCAGGTGACAGCAGACTTAAATGATAACTAATAGAGCTCACAACGTGTCTCCAGATAAATGAATCGTATTTCCCAGGCACCATGTCAACTCAAACAACAGAACTGGATGGTATAAACTTCAAGTGTTGATGGGAAAGTCAATTGGGGATTAGCCGGCTCTTTGATAATCCTCCAAAGACTATTTCTTGCCTTTTCGTTCCTTTTATCCCTTCCTCCTTCCCTTCCTTTCTTTTCCTTCTTCTTCTTTTTGCTAGCCCATGATTTGACTTGGCCTCAGCCTGGTTCTGGTGTTCTAATACAGAGTCACCTTTATTTCTGCTCCTGCATTTACCATAGACAGTACATCTCTTGATTTGATCAGAATACACATTTGTTTACATATTACATCTTCTACAGTAACTTCTACATGGGCCACACCTTGCAAAATGAAATTCCTATTACTTTGGCTAAGTCGATAAAGTTAAAAAGAACACAAGATCTATTAATTATATCCTGGTTGCTTATTATGTGGTGCATATCAATACATAGAAAGTCAATCTGTATAATTTTGTACCTGTGACAAAAACAAGAATTTCCAAATTTAGTCAACTTCAAAAAAAAGTCTGTGTGATAGGAATATTATTTCTAAAATGTTCACATTTATCTTCTATACAAACTTGACTTACTGTGACCTTAAATACATATGATGCTGAGTAAAAGTTAGTCAAACCAACAATATTGTACAAATTTTAATATTTAATATAGCCCTTACTAAATTTCCAATTCCATCTTTCATTTTAGTTGGCAAATGAAGTTTATAAATTTGGTACTGTTCTGTTGAGGACATTTTCTTCTTCACAAGCCTAGACTTTCAAAATTCTTCATTTTATGCACATTTACTGTTGCATTTTTATTGCTCAAAAGATAAATAAGTCAGCCATTTCTTATCAACAGCCTCTTTACCTATTGTGGAAGATTTGAATGAACACATTCCTTTATATCGTCATTGCTGCTTTTTGCGGCATTCTGGAAAAAAAAATTATACATCAAATTCTGCCTCTAATTCCCTACCCAAACATTTTTGAAGCTATGTTTACATTAAGGAAAGGACATAAACAACACCTTCAATATTTTTGGTCATTTGGATAAAATCTAGCCAAATTTAAACGCAGCAGTGTTTGTAAATTCCCATACATTCTTTTTTTGCCTCCTATTCTGATTCTATTCTACCCACAGATCCTGCTCCAACACCCTGGAGTACCACTGAGATTGAGTTTTACCACATTCTTACTACCAAAAAAAGGAAAATAGCCTGATAAATTGATTCACATTATAATTTTGGATATTACTAGTACTGAAACAAGGACAATCATATTTTTAAAACTCCTACACAATGTCAGTCACACTTTATACATTCTAATTAAAACCAAACACAACTATACTCTCATTTCATTATCATTATTATCGAGGTCCTGGAGATTGAACCCAGGGTGTGATGCAGGCTATGCAAGTGCTCTCTCCCTGAGCTATACCCCCAGGGTGATTTTATTATCATCATATTAGTAAGTAATTCTGCTGAATTATGTTGATGATACTTCTAATTGCAATAATTAAAATAATAATAATGGAATCTTACATTTGTTCATCAATTATTATGGGTCAAACATTGTTTAAAGAGCTTTTGATATATTCATTCTTTTATCCTCACAACGGCTATATAAAGCAATTAATACAATGATGAACATTTCACAAATAAGGAAACCAAGGCACAAGGTGATTAACTTGTCCAAAGTGACAAAGGTAATAATAGAAATACTTTTCTATTATTGTCTAAATTGGTGCTTTCTGACCACTATGTCTTTTGCTCTCATAAACCTTGTCAATAGTCACTAGAGGAAACCGGAGCTCAGGAAGATGAACTCATTTGCCTAGTACCACTTTGTAAGTGGAAAAAAAAATGGAGCCAGATGTGGTGGTGCAGTCCTGTAATCCCAGCAACTCAGGAGGTTGAGGCAGGAGGATCACAAGTTCAAAGCCAGCCTGAGCAACTTCGTGAAGCCCTAAGCAACTTAGTGAGACCCTGTCTCAAAATAAAACATAAAAAAGACTGGGGATGTGGTCCAGTGATGGTCCAGTGGTTAAGCCCCTCTGGGTTCAATCCCTGGTACCATTAAAAAAAAAAAAAAAGAAGAAGAAGAATGGAACCAGACACCTGTGTATTCTTTTAATTATTATGCTGTTTCACAATCATGTATGAAATTACTGCTTTTTTTTTTTTTTTTTTTTTTTTTTTGCTAATTTAAGAATAAGAAATGGAAGTTTTGTTTGGGGCCCATAGAGGACTGTATTACAGCATGTTGTATAGAGCACATTCTTTTTATTTTATTTCCCAACGTGAATAGGCTTTGTAGGTACCATTGCAAATATATTCCCCAAAATACCTGTTGCCTCAGTGAGGAGTTTAAAGGCAGTGTCTACAAGATGAAGAGGACTGGAGTCAAGGAACTTCACAGCCACTGACCAGTCGATGCTCTGCGTTCTCTCTCCAACCTAACACAAAGGTAAAGACATTCAACTTCCTAGGACCAGACAGAATGGAATTCAACCAAGGTCATAGCCAAGAATTTAGCCATCGAAGCCTAGTGTAAATAGGTCAGCTTGAATTGAACAGCAAAGAAGTTTTCCCATCAAGGCTAGAACTTGATCAAATGTTATTTTTCAAAAATACTTTTTCTTCCTAAGTATTGGGCACCAGTAAGATACATAAGATGATTCAGAACATCGGGAAGCTAAGCATTGTAACATGTACACGTGTATTTGGAACTGGCACAGAGTCCCCTCTGGGTTCTCTGATTTCTTCCACTGATCTTTTAACAGAACATTCTCTCTTATCATTATTTCTATTTTTTTTTTTCTAATTTCCTTAAAACAAAGGCCTCTGAATTAAGAACCAAAAGTCACAATACATTTTACTCTCCTTCATGTTTTAGGGTAGAATTATTTTCAGATTATCTACTTAATAAGCCTATTCAAATCATGCTTAGTTTACTAATTTCTCCTTGTTTATGATCATTTGTTCTGATTTTGACACATGTTTTCTTACCTGAGGGTATAAATTTTAATAAAGTCAAGTGTTCTTGTTTTCTCTGATTGTTTGGGGCTAGGGGAAAATTACTTTTAGTCATTTGAGCATTCTTTTCATAAATCATGTTATCTGTGTTTTTAAGAAAACCTTATTCTTATTCTTTAGCCACATACTGATTTCGTTTAAATGTTGGTCATGACCCAATGAGGCCCTTGTTTAATGCTTCATTGATTGAATCTCTTCATCTGGAAACATATAAAACATAAAGCAAAAGTTCTCATGTGTTAAAAAATGAATTACTGAAGAATCATAAAGATGCTCTTTATTGGTAAGATAAATCTTACTGAATAAGTAAGTTTAAGGAACAAACCTTCACATACACTTTTTTCTTCAATAATTTTTCCATGTTATTTTCCTTTGTAGCTTAATGGAAATGACTCAGCTATAGCATTATCCTATTTCACTCACTATTTTAATTTCTTTAAACTTTGGTTTCCTTATCTTTGAAATGGAAGCTATGATACCTACATTGCTGATAGCCTATTTTGGAGATCTGGGATAATGTCACATAGTGATGCTTAATAATTGCATTTAACAATGTAGCACGACTGCTGGAGTCTTCAGCTTATCTAGTTATCCCATGGCTGTCCCATGGCTACATTTTTCTTTTCAGAATGGAACCCAGATTCTACGAAGGACTTTTAAAATTATGTTTTCCTATATTTGCCAATAGATGATATATGAGTGACCTAAGTTTGTCATAACAAAGTACCACAAACTCGGTGACTTAAAATGAGAAAAAAAATTATTCCTTCACAGTTCTAGAGGTCAGAAATCCAAAATTATGGCACAAACAGGGCTAAGTTTCCCCCGAAACCTGCAGGAGAGAATCCTTCCTGGCCCTCACTAGCCTCTGATGGCTGCCAGCATTCCTTGGTGGTTCCTAGCTTACAGCTACAGTGTGTCATCTCTGCCCCTGTGGTCACATGGCAGTCTCCCCTGGTGCTGTGTCTCTGTCTCTTTTCCTCCAGGGACACCAGTCACACTGGGATAAGGACTCACCCCTCCAGAGTGACCTCTTCTTAACCAGTTACATTCTCAGGGTCCTGTCCAAGTAAGGTCACATCTTGGAGTCACTGAAACTTTGGACTTCCACATGGAATAATTAAATCCATAATAAAAAGCAATGAACTAATCCCATAAATAATTAAGTTTTAGGACACCAATCTCTTTACTTCTAGAATGCCTCTTCACAAAAAAATTAGGATTCATAAAACACATATTTCCTTTTGTCCAATTCATTGTGTAAAGACATTCCTCCTGTGAGGCTTTTCCCCACTAAAGTCCTAACTCCAACTTACATCAAAAACGTGTGATGACTTTGCAATCTGTTGCCATTTCACAAAGGTCAAGTTTTCTTCTAATACAATGTCCTCTTGCTGGTTGATTTTCTTATAAAGTGTCCAACAAATCACTTGACCCTTTCTGAGCCCTATCAGTTCATCACAATCAGTGCTATTTCTTTGAGTTCACAGCACAACTGTAAAAATCAGGTGAGCCTCTTAGGTCTGGAGTCTCTTCAGTGATTGCCCACCATTTTCTACATCCCAATCAGATTGTGACCTCTTTGAGATACTTTTCTTTGTTTCAATTATTGTTTATAATACGAATTGCATGAGATGCTAAAATCAAAGTAATGTGATAACGTGCATTTTAAAAACATGGCTTTAAAATATTACTTGTAGCCATTTTAGTTATATTTTATATCTTATCTTCATTTCTACCTCTATCTACTTAGAATCCTTTTCTTTCTTTCCCTTTACAACAAGTACCTTGGAATAGTTCTCTATATTCAATTCCTACAATTTCTTCCCCTCCATTCCATTCTCTTCTGAACCCTCTAAGTTTTACCCCCATTACTCCCATAGAACTGATCATGTCAAGGACATAAGAAAAAAAAAAAAATCCTGTGTGCTACTAAACCTAATGGGTTGTCTCAGTTCTCATAGTACTTGATCGAGCGCTATTTGTTGTGGTTGACTACTCTTTCCTTCTTAAAATAATTTCTTTTCTTGGTTTCTGAGATACTGTTTGCACCTGGATTCCCTCCTGTGATTCTATTGTTGCTCAGTCTCCTTTACTGGGTTCTTGATTGTTTCCCAAAACTATAAATGCTGGAGCATGCCAAGGTCTTCTCTTCTCCATCTACACAAAGTTCTTCAAGGACCTTATTTCATCTCATGGGTATTACTACCAGGTACATATGAATGATGTCCAACTAGTTCACCAACCTGAATCTCTCACATATATCCTGACATCACTCAAATGCCCCAACGTATAAAACTGAAGAACTAAATAACTTTCCTGAGTGTGGGCCGCAGAGCGGAACCCTCCCTGATGCAATTTTTTCCCATTCCAGTTAAACGACAAGCATGTCCTCTAAGACAATCAGCCCAAAATACTTGAGTCAATTTTTATTCCTTTCCCTAAATTTCTGTGTAAAGAATGTCACAATATGAGGTTCGCCCCATACAAATGTTGAAGTTGGCTCCAGTTTCAAAACACTTTTAGATGTCTCCCATTTCACCACCACGAACAAGGTCAACATCATCTCTGAACTCAACAACGACAGTGACCTCCCAACTAGTCTCCCTGCTCTATCCTTTACCACATTGCTGTCTATTTTAACAAAAGGCCAGGTGGGGTGGCACATGACTGTAATCCCAGCAGCTCAGGAGGCTGAAGCAGGAGGATCTCAAGTCCAAAGCCAGCCTCAGCAACTTGGTGAGGCCCTAAGCAACTTTAATGACACTGTCTCAGAAAAATAAAAAGGGGTTGGGATGTGGCTTGGTGGTTAAGCTCCTCTGGGTTCAATCCCCAATATTGTCCCCCCTCCTTGCCAAAAAAGAGTATATTTTAACAATAGACCTGTTGAAACATAAATTGTGTCATCTCACCACTCAAAAAATTCCAATGACTTCCTATTTCTTTCAGTGTCAAAGTCGAAATCCTTTCAGTGAGTGTTGTGGTTTGGATGTGAAATGTCACCCAAATTCTCATGTGTGAGATAATGCAAAAAGATTTGAAGGAAACATGATTGGGTTATGGGATCCTTAACCCAATCAGGAAATTAATCCCCTGACAGGGATCAGCTGAGTGGCAAGTGAAAGCAGGCGAGGTGGGCATTTGGGGGTGTGCTTGTGGGTATGTATTTTGTGTCTGGTGAGTGAAGTCTCTCTCCCTTTGCTTTCTGATCATCCAGTGAGCTGCTCCCTCTGCCTCACTCTTCCACCATGATGCTCTACTTCACCTCAAGCCCCTAAGAATGGAACCAGCTGCCTGTAGTCTGAGACCTCTGAAAGCATGAGCCCCAGTTAAACTTTTTCTCCACTAACAATTATTCTTGTTAGGACTTCTACTTTCATCAGTGAAAAAGCTGACTAAAATAGGGAGCTATAAGGCCATCTACAATTACAAAGGCAGTTGATTCTCCCTTAAACCCTAACTTCATCTCCTATCTGCTCCGTCTCATTCCCACAACAACCATATTGACCATCTTGTTGTTCTGAGAACTCTCCGAACACAATCCTACATGACGACCTTAGTGTTTTCTTACTGACTTTGCTAGGGATTCCCTTTACTTGGACAACAGATGTCCCCTACTTTAGATATCAGATATGCCCACTTCTTTCAGATTCTGATTAAAAACAAATCTTGGTTTTGCACTGGCACCCTATCTAAAATTTTACACACACACACACACACACCCCACTTTGCTTTGCTTTGTGTTTCCTCTTAACACTTATCACTAACAGAATATACATTTTTAGTTAGTTGAAATTTCTCTTTGTCAACTAAAAAAATAAGCTCCATGAAGACAGAGAATTTTTTGTTCTTAGTCCATTCTGTTCTCCAGTGCCTAAAGTAATGCCTGCAACATAATGGTGGGCAAAATTTTTTTGAATGGCCCACTATACTCAACATTGTATTCCCAGAATTTAGAATAGAACTGAACACATAGTAGATGCCTAGTACATTTTTTGAATGAATGAATACTCTGAAATACCTATTACCTTGTCTTGTATTTAGTAATCACTTGATAACTATTTGCTGAATTATTGAGTGAACATCTTAAAGATTTTTAAAGCTTTAAGAAAAGTTTTACAAAATTACATATAAGAGGTTGCGAGGGGAATGGGAAAATAAACAAGGAGAGAAATGAATTACAGTAGATGGGGTAGAGAGAGAAGATGGGAGGGGAGGGGAGGGGGGATAGTAGAGGATAGGAAAGGTAGCAGAATACAACAGTTACTAATATGGCATCATGTAAAAATGTGGATGTGTAACGATGTGATTCTGCAATCTGTATACGGGGTAAAATGGGAGTTCATAACCCACTTGAATCTAATGTATGAAATATGATATGTCAAGAGCTTTTGTAATATTTTGAACAACCAATAAAAATAAATAAATAAATAAAATAAATTATAATTATGAAGAAAAAAATAAAAGCATGCATTTTTTCATATAAAAATATAGCATTTGGAGTCTTTTAAATATTAACCCTGTGATGAGAGTGTTTGCTATATATTTTAATAAAATTACATGGTTTTTATTGTCAAAAAAAATAAAGGCATGCAGGAACAAAACCTAAGATTAAATTAGTAAAATAAGTAGTGTTCTCTTCTTTAACTAAAAATCCTATTTATACAGAACAGTGAGTGCCTCAGGACATTCATTTTCTATTTTATTTTGTTTCTTGTTATGGGAATCATAAAAAGTAAAGTAAGCATTGGTCAGATTTGCCATTTCCTATATAAAAATGCACAATTCATCCCATTGCTGAAATGTCTACTCTAGAAACACATTACTCTAAACATTCACTAAAACAAATACACCCAATCTACCAAAGTAAGTTTATTTGGAGATGGTATATAAATAAAATTCATGGAGTTGTGATTAATTGTCATTACTGGTTTCTATCTTGAGAATTTAATCCTATTACCGATTTTTATTAAATCCCAGTAGTCTGGTATTTTCACTTTACAAATCTTTTCTGTAGGAAAAGACGCAAAATAATAAAAGCATTCTATCTAGTCAGAGAGGTATCTCTTTTTCAGGAGCTGTTTTATATGTAGAGCTAGGAACAGTGATGACCTAGAAACAGGGAAATGCATTCTAAAATGCAAAGTCAAGAATGTGCAAAAGGAGCCAAACCATTTTCTCAAGGCGCATACGTTTTTTTTTCAATTACAAAGTTAACATGAGGTCATTGTTTAAAAACTGAAAAGAGTGATATAAAATTATGTAGAGAAATAATTAAAATTCCCTCTTCTCAAGTTCTGTACCTATCCCCATTTCTTATCTAGAGCTATCATGAAGTTTATTGTATACTATTCAAGAACTTTATGTATATACAGTAAACAATTTCACACTATTTTACACAAAAGCAATTCTCAAATATTTTTAAAGCCAAAAATAAGAAAGGAAGAGGCAGACCTCAAAAAACAAGTCAGCAAAATAGTTAAGCAACTTACTCATACATCACTTTCTGAAAGAAGGCAGCAGTGAAACATGAACAATATTACCTGACAGAATCCAATTGTCAAAAATAACATAGTTTTCAACATAAAAAAATTCATCAAAATCTTCAAGGTGAAGAATTGCATGGAACAAAAGATTGCCTCAAGAATTCATTCCAGTGGATAAAGAAATGTGACACACACACACACACACACACACACACACACACACAATGGAGTATTACTTGGTCATTAAAAAGAATGTTTTTTTACAACATTTTTCAGTAAATGGATGGATGAGGAGACTGTCATGCTAAGAGAAATAAGCCAGTACCCCAAAAATCAAAGATCAAATATTTTCAGATATGTGGGGAGAGAGGAGGAATAGATATTCAGTAGATTAGACAAAGGGGAATGGAGGGAAGGGAGAGGATAGTAAAAGAAAAGACAGTGGAATGAATCTGACATAGTTTTCCTATGTACATATATGAATACACTACAGTGAATCCCACCATTGTGCCAGAATGGGATCCTAATTAGCATAAGATATAGTCCATACTCATGTACTTATATCAAAATGGATTCTACTGTTGTATAACTAGAAGAACCAATTTTAAAAAAAAAGTCCATTCGAAATGCCCTATGCTTCATCAAGCACAGAGTGTGACTTGGCCATGTGCCTGTAGAGCACATCACAGACTCCTGTGGCCCTCACAGTCTGGAGATGTCATGAATCAAAAACCCCTACGTTTTCCCTTTATCGAGTGAAATAGCCACATAATGTTATTAGGTACAAAAACTTTCCTATGTACATATAGGAACTTCAACATGGTGTATATCCACAAGACTAGGATCCTAATTAGAATAAAATATATTCCATACTTGTATAAATATATCAAAATATACTCTACATAATGTATAATTAAAAAGAACAAAAAAATTTTTTTTAAAAAAAATCTCTTTCTATATGAATATCCTACTGATGCTGTTTCTTTGGAGAACCATGGCTAATATACCACGTTCAGATTCTATATGGAGGCAGGGAATTGGAGAACAAAACTTTTCCAAACTTCCACATCTATAGAGGTCTAAAGTCTTCAGTGCTAGTTGATAAAAATTGTCATGTGTACAGGAATCCACCAAAAGAAATAAAAACATGTCTTCACACCACCATGTACACAATATTCAGAGCAGCAATATTCACAATAGCCAAAAAGAAACCATCCAAGGGTCTATCAGCAGATGGAGTGGCTTTCTGTACAATAAAATATTGTTCAACCATAAAAGGAAATGAAGTGCTGATATATGCTAAAGCCTGGGTGAACCTTGTGGGGGAAATAAAACTCAGTTACAGAATACCATGTATGATACCATTTTTATGACATGTCTAGAATTGAAGAGTCCACAGAAACACAAAGTAGACCATGGTTGCCTACAGCTGGGGCAAGTAACTATGAATGGATTTACGAATATGAGATTCTTTTTCTGGAGATGATGAAATGTTCTAAAATGAGATTACGGCAATGGTTGCACAACTCTGCCAAACTACTAAAAACCACTGAGTTTTAGGCTTTGATGTGAACTTGGCTGGATGATTAATAGATTGTGTGCCAGATACTGAAGGGGAGACGTTTTAGAGTAGCCACAAGGAGCAAGACCAATGCACAGTACATACGTTCTTGAATAGTTGCTGGATGACCTAGTCCACAGGTCTAGGATTGGCAAGAATGGTACTTGATACGATAGCAATTTGACAGTTCTCCTAGAGCTGATCAGGGACCTCTATGTCTCTTTATCTCTTCTTTTCCCTATGATGTAAATTTTGGATATTTGGTACTCAAAATATCCAGGTTCATTAATTTAAAAGCAATGGGTTCCGCTGTACTTGTCACAAGTTTATTTTGAAACTCAAAGTGAACAATGAATGACTCAGCAGTTTTACAATATCAGCCATACCCTGAGGCTGAGGTCTGCTGAAAACTTCTGACTGCTGCTTGAATGGTGATAGGAATTTCAAGAGGAAAATAGAGGCTGGTGGGGATGAAAACTGCGGTTATCCTGTTGGAACAAAATATTTGATTATTAAGACTGACTTCATAAAGTTTACTAATCAACTAATAAATTTCTGTCATGGTTTCTTGAAAATCTGTTTACTGGCATGGAGATAGCCCTGACTTTAAGGGTGGTTATGATGGGGGTTTTGGGCTCTAGCTCTTATTTATATGAGGGAAGAAAAGATACATTGTATAGACTTCTTAAGATAATAACTTAATTTTAAAAGTGAGATGTAATGGTACTACAGTAAACAGAAATTCTCTTCCAGTTTTTCTTCCCATTAGGATGCAAGTAAACCAAGTAGTTTTATTCATCTGTTCAACCATTAGGTTTTTTGAGTTCCTGGGGAGCTGCAATTCTGTATTTTAGAGTCTGAATAATTATCCCTAATGCCTAGACAGTATTCAGAAGAAAGGGGCTGCTATTAAGGATCACTGCCATTTTAGCTAATTAATCCATGCCATAGAACACCTATAACAACACACACTAAACAATTTTTTTTCTCTATTTGCTTATTTATGTCAAAAAAAAATCTTTCTTTGGAGCTATTTTTAATATACATTTAAGCTAGAACACTAAAAAAAAGAAAAAGTAAAGTAAAAGAAAAAAGGATAGTTCTGTTTCAGGAGACTATGCTGTTTAATAATTAAAAAAATTAAAAACTATCTCATTTTCCATAGAACAAATAGTCACACTAAGTAATAAAAGCACAGCAGTAACGAATTACATAATGTTTCACTCCCTAACTGGATCTTTTCCTTGCTATTTAAATCTTTCCTGTTTTTAAACAAACAAATAAAAATCTCATTGACCTCATTTCTTCTCAAGTTAGTCTCTCCATCCTTTCCCACAAACTTTCCAAAACACCATCTATGTACAATTCCACTTCCTACCCTCCCTATCTCACTAAAACAGTTCCTTCTTGAAGTTTGGGTATAAAACTGAAATCTTCATGCTCCATATTATTTAGCTTTCCAGCCACTTATGCTTACTCTGTCCCATTCTTGATAGGGAACATACGGACACGAGGTTGAGGGAATAATTCTGTAAGCCGGGCTCACTGTGCTGACCCCTACATACATTCTCTTTTTTTCAAAAGCAATTTACCTGCAGCCCTGCCTGGCTTAAGTCAACTGGACATGTTACGTTCCTCAGCAAACATCCTGTTATCTGCAGGAGAAATGCAAGCCTGAAATGCCAATAAGAACATAAACTGCCCTGAGGGGGAGGCTTTTGTATCCTTACACAAAACCAAATCCAGAACTCAGAGAACGAAGGGAGAATAATTCCTTCTAACCATAAACTATGTAAGAACAGGATACAACTAGAACTGGTCAGCAGGGACCTTAATGACCTAGAGTTGTCATGCCCAATGGGGACTTGAAAGCCTGATGTTAAGAGAGGTGGACCTGGGTAGGTATCTACAGAAATGACCCTGGGACACCCCCAACCCTAGTAAAACTGGAGGGTAGGAGAGGCATACCATCCTTCTCCTCTCTGACAGGACCCATTCACCAACCGCTCTGCTAACCTCATGCCTGATACTCTGAGCAACATGCCTGACATCTTTCTGGTCAGGTCACAAGAACAGATGGAAAGGGGACCTCTGTTGTGGCCTCAGCTCCATGCTGCAGGCCCCTGCCTTTCAACAATGCCCTCCTTTTTGAAATTCTCTTTTAAAACATTCTTCTCTAAGCTTCTTTGACACGTTTTCTTACCTCCTTTGCAGTATTACTTAGTCTTTTTTTTTTTTTTTTTTTTTTTTTGTAAGATCATCTTGCAAAGATTAAGAGTTGAAGTATCCAATATCTTGAATTATTTCATACAGGGCCCAGGTCAATACTTCTTTGTCCAGCATAGATTTATGTTAGCTTTGAATCAGTTCATGCAACTCTACCTGATATCTCCATGTGGTTAATTATCTGTAAGTCTCCTCCTAAATATTTCTCAGGTTTGTTCATTTATAGATTTCACTAAAACTATCCAAATCTATACTGCCCACTTCTTTCCCTGTGACTACAGTATTGCATTTCTAACTTGTTTTCACAATTATTTTTGCCCTCTTTGAGCCATCCTCCAAATTACAGTGACAAAATCTTTATAATGGGACAACCTGATGATGTCACTTCACATCCTTCTCAACCGTGCTTTCTCTTGTTAAAAACCTTTCATGAGGTCTCAGTGATGCTAACAAATATTTACAGGCTCTGACCTCCTGTTCAGTTTCGCCTCAGTTGATTTTCCTTCTGAGTAGCTGTACTTCAGCCAATGACGTTCTTTCAGCTCCCTGAATACTTCATCCTTCCCCCACAGGCATTTGGGCAGCCCCACGATCATCTTGGAGAACTCTTCTCCTTCATGTGTCAGTTCCAGAGCATTTCTTGATTGATTCTGCTGGGTAACTGATGACTGCAAACAGAGGCTTGACTGAGTGCAGTGGCACATACCTGTAATCCCAGCAACTTGGGAGGCTGGGGCAGGAGGATCAAAAGTTCAAAGCCAGCCTCAGCAAACTTGGTGAGGCCCTCAGCAATTTTGTGAGACTATTTCTAAAAAAATAAATAAATAAATAAATAAAAAGACTGGAGATGTAGTTCAGAGGTCAAGAGCCCCTGAGTTCAATCCCCAGTACCAATTTTTCTTTTTTTAAATACAGGCTTAATATAACACACGTGTATTATCTCACAGTTCTGACAAATCAGGGGTTTTGATACAGAGTAACTGAGTCCTCTGCTCAGAATCTTACCAGACTAAATTAAGGTGTTGACAAGTGCAACCTCATCCAAGGCTCAAGATGCTTTTCTGTGCTCATTTGGGTCATTGGCTTAATTCATTCCCTGTGGTTATAGGACTGAGGTTCTCATTTTCTTTCTGACTGTCTTCAATTTCAATAAGAGAATGGATTAAACAAATCATAATATAGAGTTGAATATGACTCAGCAATAAAAGCAGTGAACTATTAATGCTCACAATAACACAAGGGAAACTCGAACTAATTATTCTTAGTGAAAATAGACAAAAATGAATGCATATAATTCAACAAAGTACAGCATCCCTTTATGTTCAAAACACTGGAAAAACTAGGGATAACAGGAACTTACCTCAACATTGTAAAAGCTATATATGCTAAGCCTCAGGCTAGCATCATTCTAAATGGAGAAAAACTGAAGGCATTCCCTCTAAAATCTGGAACAAGACAGGGATGCCCTCTCTCACCACTTCTCTTCAATTTAGTTCTCGAAATACTAGCCAGAGCAATTAGACAGACAAAAGAAATTAAAGTCATAAAAATAGGAAAAGAAGAAGTTAAATTATCACTATTTGCAGGTGATATGATACTATATCTAACAGACCCAAAAGGGTCTACAAAGAAACTACTAGAGCTAATAAATGAATTTCAGCAAAGTGGCAGGATATAAAATCAACACGCATAAATCAAAGTCATTCCTGTATATCAGTGACAAATCTTCTGAAATGGAAATGAGGACAACCACCCCATTCACAATATCCTCAAAAAAAAAAATAAAATACTTGGGAATAAACTTAACAAAAGAGGTGAAAGATTTATATAATGAAAACTACAGAACCCTAAAGAGAGAAATAGAAGACCTTAGAAGATGGAAAAATATACCCTGTTCATGGATAGGAAGAACTAACATCACCAAAATGGCAATATTACCCAAAGTTCTCTATAGGTTTAATGCAATGCCAATCAAAATCCCAATGGCATTTCTTGTAGAAACAGATAAAGCAATCATAAAATTCATTTAGAAAAACAAAAGACCCAGAATAGCAAAAACAATTCTAAGCAGGAAGTATGAAACAGGCAGTATAGCGATATCAGATTTCAAACTATATTACAGAGCAATAGTAACAAAAACAGCATGGTACTGGTACCAAAACAGGCGGGTGGACCAATGGTACAGAATAGAGGACACAGAGATCAATCCACAAAATTACAACTTTCTTATATTTGATAAAGGGGCTAAAAGCATAAAATGGAGGAAGAATAGCATCTTTAACAAATGGTGTTGGGAAAACTGGAAATCCATATGCAACAAAATGAAACTGAATCCCTTTCTCTCGCCATGCACAAAAGTTAACTCAAAATGGATCAAAGAGCTTGATATCAAATCAGAGACTCTGCACCTTATAGAAGAAAAAGTTGGCTCCGATCTACATATTGTGGGGTGGGGCTCCAAATTCCTTAATAGGATACCCATAGCACAAGAGTTAATAACTAGAATCAACAAATGGGACTTACTCAAACTAAAAAGTTTTTTCTCAGCAAGAGAAAATAAGAAAGGTAAATAGGGAGCCTACATCCTGGGAACAAATTTTTACTCCTCACACTTCAGATAGAGCCCTAGTATCCAGAGTATACAAAGAACTCAAAAAAATAAACAATAAGAAAACAAATAACCCAATCAACAAATGGGCCAAAGACCTGAACAGACACTTCTCAGAGGAGGACATACAATCAATCAATAAGTACATGAAAAAATGCTCACCATCTCTAGCAGTCAGAGAAATGCAAATCAAAACCACCCTAAGATACCATCTCACTCCAGTAAGATTGGCAGCCATTAGGAAGTCAAACAACAACAAGTGCTGGCGAGGATGTGAGGAAAGGGGTACTCTTGTACATTGCTGGTGGGACTGCAAATTGGTGCTGCCAATTTGGAAAGCAGTATGGAGATTCCTGGGAAAGCTGGGAATGGAACCACCATTTGACCCAGCTATTGCCCTTCTTGGACTATTCCCTGAAGACCTTAAAAGAGCGTACTACAAGGATACTGCCATATCGATATTCATAGCAGCACAATTCACAATAGCTAGACTGTGGAACCAACCCAGATGTCCTTCAATAGATGAATGGATAAAAAAAATGTGGCATTTATACACAATGGAGTATTACGCAGCACTAAATATGACAAAATCATGGAATTTGCAGGGAAATGGATGGCATTAGAGCAGATTATGCTAAGTGAAGCTAGCCAATCCCTAAAAACAAATGCCAAATGTCTTCTTTGATATAATGAGAGCAACTAAGAACAGAGAAGGGAAGAAGAGCAAGAGGAAAAGATTAACATTAAACAGAGACATGAGGTGGGAGGGAAAAGGAGAGAAAAGGGAAATTGCATGGAAATGGAAGGAGACCCTCATTGTTATACAAAATTACATATAAGAGGTTGTGAGGGGAAAGGAAAAAAAAAACAAGGGAAAGAATTAAATTACAGCAGATGGGATAGAGAGAGAAGATGGAAGGGGAGGGGAGGGGGGATAGTAGAGGATAGGAAAGGTAGCAGAATACAACAGTTACCAATATGGCATTATGTAAAAATGTGGATGTGTAACCTATGTGATTCTGCAATCTGTATTTGGGGTAAAAATGGGAGTTCATAACCCACTTGAATCTAAAGTATGAAATATGATATGTCAAGAGCTTTGTAATGTTTTGAACAACCAATTAAAAAAAAGAAAAAAAATGAATGCGTATAATACTATTCCATTTATATTGTGTATGTGTGTCGAGGAGTGATAACTTTTCTTCAACCTTGGCGAGGCCCATGAATGAGACTCCTATAACAAAAGACAGGGTCAAAGAGAAGAGCATACACATTTACTTAAGTTTTATGTGATATGGGAGCCTTCAGTAACAAAGACCCAAGGAAATGAGGAAGTCCACATACGTTTATGCTTAGGTTTGATGAAGAGTAGAAAGTTGCGCAGAAGATTGAACAAAAAGAATAAATACTAATAGGAATAAACTGGGGGAAATTCAGCCAGAGCTGTTTGGGCAGCTACTCCTACGCATCTGTACATTCCTTTCTTCTAGATGTAGGATAAAAACAGAGTATCTCTGGAATGAGAGCCTTATGACCTACTTTAGAAGGTCAGCTAGGCCTGCATCAGGGGAAGAAGAGGAAGGAGAGGGTGACCTTCTTGCTTCTGCTGTATTCTCAAATGCCAAAATGTCACTTTGGGGGGCAGTATCTTCTGAACTCTATCAGTATAAACTGCTAGAGAATTCAGTCTATCACGTCAGTAAGTAGGTTGATAGTGGCTTGGAGTGAGACAGCTGAAGAAGTGAGAGGGAGCGTTACATATAAGCATGAGGAATCTTTGGGGAGTAAAGGATGGACTCATGATTAAATTGTAAGCATTAAATATGTGCAGTTTATTACATATCAATTACACATAAAACGCTATAAAAAAAAGTAGAAGGATCATGGGGTGTTTTGTATGCTTTAAATCACTGCTCAATTTTCCCTGACCTTAGTCAGGACCGCCTGAACTGCTTTTGAGTATCTAGCTTTTCTCAGATTCTAGGGCATTGTCTTGGGGGTACAGATTTGCCAGATGACCAGCCTTTATATGAAATTCCATTTAGTGCACTGGAAAGCCTGAAGCCCGGGACAGTTTGCAGAACTGATGAATATCTGGTAAGCTTTCACCTCTGCCAAAGAGTCTTTCTACATAGACTTTCAAACCAAACGGCACCTTGAACCAGAAACAGAGTATACTATGAAGCTTTGCTGAAGGTAGCAATGAAATTAAATTCAATCTCTAAAATTTATTTTATAGTCACCGATAAATCAATTCAAACTAAGCTAAAGGTATTCCAAGTGTGTGCCCAACAAATCAAATTTAACTGAAGTCAAAGTCATATGCTTTCTGAAACCACCGAGAGGAGCAGAACTAGAAATGTTCACTACAACACTAAGCCAGAGCCCAAGTTTATTTGATTCAGGTGGGTTAGGTCTTTGCGCTGACTCAGTTCCCCATGTTACAAGTAAAATAATGCTCATGCTTTGTAGACATGGCAGTGTAGTTCCTGTTGGGTGGTTTCTTGGTGGAAAAAAATTAATGTAATTCCCCAAGGTACATGGAATAATTCCTTAATAAGTACAGCTGATTAAAGTCTAGTTATAGCCATACTGGGCTTCCAAGTACCACAATTAGAGTACAGTTTCACCTCCCAAATCTGAAGAAAAATACCTGTATCGAAGAAAACTCTAGTAACTGTCAACCACATAAATGAAAGTACTTGAATACCACAGCATGTATACAATTAGCTAATAAACTTCAACTCAATAATTATCTGAAATTAGGAAAGTAGAAAAGGGAGAAAGGAATGTTCTGCAAACCAACTCCACATTTTCCCCTAAAAGCATTGCTCTCCAGTGGTGACAGTCACAACATGTTTGGGAAAATGTTATTGGACCTCGTGGAGTTAACAATATAGTGTGGCTTTCAGCTAGGAGCAGAGCTTTAAAGCAGAGTCATAAGAATATTGTGGCAATTGTATTCAACACCAGGGAAAAGAAGTAAAACAGCAAGATGTTGAAAATAATACATTTTAATGGAAAGAAACATAAAACAAACTTCACAATGGTGCCCTTTTAATGTACTCACGATAGCTGTTAATTTTGAAAAGGTAAGTGGACTGTTTATAACATTCAGAAGAAGGTAAATGTTAAGAAGGACTATTTGGGGATAATAGAAAGTGTGGTGCTAAATCTTAAAGCAGTGGCTACTTAAAATCTTGCCATTTTCCAAATTTAGTCTGTGACCTAGAAAACTTGAACAGCTCGATGCCTGTGAGCAGCCCTTATGGCAGATCAAAGAATCAGCTACACATTTGGACTTTTAATCAGTATAATGGATTCTGCACAAGTTAAAGATATCAGACCTTGGAAACAGCAAATTATTCAAACATGAAATGAACTGAATGATAAAAAGTCATAGGAGTTTAGAACTGTAAACTCTTTTACAGATAATCTAGTACAATTGCCTTTCCATACAAATGGAAAAAAAAAAAAAAAAGCTCAGAAGATGAGAAGCGATGCTCTTCAAAATCACCTGTGAGAAAACCTTTACAATCATGACTTTTTTTTTTTTTTTTTTTTTTTTTGCTACCCTGGGACACTTAACCACTGAGCCACATCCCCAGCCCCTTTTATATTTTTTTTAGAGACAGCATCTCACTAAGTTGCTTATGCCCTCAGTTGCTAAGGCTGGTGTTTTTTCCTATTTTTTTTATTTGTTCTTTTTAATTATACATGACAGTGGAGTATGTTTTGACATATTATACACACATGGAATACAACTTCCCATTCTCATGGTTGTACATGATGTGGAGTTACACTGATGGTGTATGAACATAGGAAGCAAAGTCCAATTCATTCTATTGTCTTTCCTATTTCCATCCCTCTTTCCTTCTCTTTATTCCCCTTTATCTAATCTAAAGTACTTCTATTCTTCCCTCCCCCTACACCTTATTGTATGTTAGCATCCACATATCAGAGAGAACATCTGGACTTTGGTTTTTTGGGGATTGGCTTATTTCATTTAGCATGATAGTCTCCAGATCCATTAATTTACCAGCAAATGTGATAATTTCATTCTTCTTTATGGTTGGGTAATATTGCATTGTGTATATACACCACATTTTCTTTATCCATTCATCTGTTGAAGGGCACCTAGGTTGGTTGCATAGCTTAGCTACTGTAAGTTGAGCTGCTAAAAACACTGGTGTGGCCATGCTAGTACGCCACTGTAGTATGCTGATTTTAAGTCCTTTGGATATAAACTGAGGAGTGGGATAACTGGTCAAATGGCAGTTCCTTTCCATGTTTTCTGAGGAATCTCCATACTGCTTTCCAGAGTGGTTGCACCAATTTGCAATTCCACCAGAAATGTATGGGTGTACATTTTTCCCCACATCTGCTGAGTCTGGCTTTGAACTTGCAATCCTCCTACCTCAGCCTCCTAAGCCACTGGGATTACAGGTATGCGCAACAATGCCCGGCTGATCATGACTTTTTAACAAATGATTTAAATGTGTGATGCCCTCAATAAGTATTTTTTAAATATTTATTTTCTAGTTGTAGATGGACACAATATCTTTATTTTATTTACTTATTTTAATGTGGTGCTGAGGATCAAACTCTACTGCTGAGCCCCCCTCAATAAGTATTTGCTGAGTAAATACATAGGTAAGTAACTTAGTCTTCCAAGAGGTTTAATTATGCATATCTGCATATAAGGCAATTGACGCAAGATGTTTTATGTTGTTATCCACTTTAACTAGGATTTTTGAAATGTATGATACTGTTTAATAATTAATTTCAAAACATAATATTTATAACTAATGTGGATAAGATTAAGGGCTCTAATTACAAAACCAACCACCCACTCTCTCTAAAACCACTAAGGGAAATATGTCCTGAGAATAAGATGTTCTTGGGAACCAATCCCACTGCATTCTCCTTATGAACTGTGCTGATCATGCCCAGGTGCTGAGCATTCTCTTACCCTTAGTGGCCTATGCTGTTCTCTCCTTCCTAAATTCTCAACTAATGCAATGACAAAAGTCAAGAGTAGGATTCACAAAACAGACATTTTGAAAGAGTGCATGTCGGGTGGACTGCAGAATAGAAGGAGAAAGAAGTAAAAATCACCAAAGCACATAGGACTTATAGCTACTTGTTGGTAAATTGAGGAGCCTAATTTTGCTGAGAGAGAGAGAGAGCACCAGAAAACCATAACATGTGTCTTCAAATTCTCAATACACTAACTGATGATATAACCTAAAAAGTATGATATTGATTTGCCAGGGCTGTATAAGAAAATGCCATCAATTGGGTGACATTAACAACAGAAATGTGTTGTTTCATAGAGTCTAGAAAGGTGTCAGTTCCTGTGCCGGCTATAGGGAAAGGATCTGTCCAGCTCTCACCTTTGGATTTGCAGACTGCCATTTTCTCCCTGTATCTCTATATCATCTGTGTATCTGTTTCTGTGTCCTAATTCCCCCTTTTATAAGAATTCCTGTCATATTGGGTTAGGGCCCACACTAATGATCTCATTTAATTTTCTCACATCAGGAAAGATTCTTACAGGGAGAAGCTTGCTCAGAAGGATAAAGAGGGGTCTTCCAACAATTCAAAGATTATCTTAGTTAGTTTGGATTTCTATTACAAATTACCATAGACTGAGTGACATATAAACAGCAGACATTTATTTTTCACCATTGTGGAGGCTGGAAGTCTAATCTCAGGTGCCAGTGCTGTCCAGTTTTGATGAGGGCTTTCTTCCAGGTTGCCGATTCCCAACTTCTTATCATATCCTCAGGGGACGGACAACAGAAAGAAGCAATCTCTTGGGAACTCCTACAAGAGCACCAATCCCATTCATGAGTTCTCTGCCTTCCTAGCCTCATCTAAGCATGGTCACCTCCCAAAGGTCCACCTCCTAGTGTCTTCACAACAGGAGTGGGAAGGTTTCGTTGTATGAATTTGGCAGCAGAAATATTCAGTCCCTAACAGAGCAACTAGAAAGTTGAAAGAGTGGTAACACACTTACTCAGACCTTGAAAAGGAACCAAAAACATACATTGGAGAAAAGACAGCCTCTTTTACAAATGTGCTAGAAAAACAAGATATCCACACATCGAAAATTGAAACTAGAGCCTTGTCCTCACCCTGTACAAAAATCAACTCAGAATGAACCAAAGATCTAAATGTAATTTATGAAACCTTGAAATTGCTAGCAGAAAACACAGGGGAAATGCTTCAAGATAGAGACACAGGCAATGGCTTCCTGAGTCAGACTCCAATAGCTTAAGAAATAACAGCGAGAATCTACAAATGGAACGGATTCGGGTACAGCAAAGGAAACCATCAACTAAGTGGAGAGACTGCCCACAAAATGGAAGAAAATCTGTGCCAATGACTCTTCCTACAGGAAATTAATATCCAGAATATATAAAGAACTAAAAACACGATAAAAAATCAATAAATAAGCAAATGAACTGAAAACACACTTTTCAAAGAAATACGTAAAAATGGGTAATAATTATATGAAAAATGTCCAACATCCTTAGCCATCAGGGAAATGCAAATGAAAACTACATGGAGATTCCATCTTGCTTCCATCAGAATCCATGAATACAAAGGTCAAGAGTATAAATAATAATAAATGCTGATGAGGAGACGGGGGGGAAAGAACACAGATACACTGTTCATGGGAATATAAATTAGTACAACCACTATGGAAATATGGGAAGGTTTCTAAAAAAAAATAAAAATAGAACTATCATATATTTCAGCAGCACAACTCCTGGTATATACCCAAAGAAATTGAAGTCAGCATGCTATGAAGATTCCTACTGACTCATGTTTGTCACAGCACAATTCACAATAGCCAAGTTTTAGAACTAACCTAGGTGCCTGTCAATGGATGAATGGATAAAGAAAAGGTGGTATACATACACAGTGGAAATATTATTCAGTAATAAAGGAGAATGAAGTCATGCCACATGCAGGAAAATGGTTGGAAGTAGACATCATCATGTTTGAAGCAAAATAAGCCAGAGTCACAAGGACAAATATCAAATTTTTTTTCATATGTGACATCTGGAAAAAAATTACATGAAAGTGGAAAGGTGACTTTAGAGAAGAGGAAGGGTATCAAGAAGGAGAGGGCAAGCAAGGGTAATTGGGTTCAAAAATGTTACAGTGAAACCCAATATTCTGTATAACTAATATGTACTAGTGAAGAAGAAATAGAGCTTTTAAATGAAGCCAAAATAAATGAATGAATAAATTTGACTCCAATATCATATTAATAAAGTTTTGAACTTTAAAATTTAAAACTTGAGAATCAAAGGATACTCAAAAAGAAAACAATTTAGAACTAGATTTATCTCACTTTTTAAAAACTGATTTGAAACATTATTTAGATTTTTAAGTTATCCAACAAAAGTGATAATAGGCAAGATTGACAAAATTTATTCATATTCAAAATTTATTCATATTTATTCATATCCTGTCAAGATGATTTGTATATTTTCCTTTTTCTTTCTTTCTTTCTTTTTTTTTTTTTTTTTTTGTATCAGGGATTGAACCTAGAGGTGCTTAACCACTGAGCCACATCTCCATCTCTTTTTTATATTTTATTTAGAGACAGGGTCTCACTGAGTTGCTTAGGGCCTCACTAAGTTACTGAGGTTGTCTTTGAACTCAGATTCCTCCTGCCTCAGCCTCCTGAGCCACTGAGATTACAGGCATGTACCACTGCACCCAGTTGATTTTTTATTTTTAACTAAATTTACTCCCATGCTTAACAAACAAAAATAATACTAATTATGTAAGTCCAGTGTGGCTGTATAATTTATTTATTTTTTGCTTTCTTGAATTTAATGTAAGTAAAGTTATCTTTAACAAAAGTATGCATGCTCTTTTATGCCAAACACTATAACATACAAAAATAAAATAACCAGTAATAAGTTTGAGCAAGATGAACTATCTCCACCAGTGGAAATTATAATCATTGATGGAAATATAAAGAACACATACACCAAAAAATGGAAAGATATTCAGTGTTCATGGATCGGAGAAATATATTTTTAAATTTCCTTACTATTCAAAGTGACCAGTATACTCAATATGATCCTTATCAAAATGTCCATGAAATTCTTTTCAGAAATATTAAAAAATCCATGAGATTCATATGGAATTACAAAAGGCTAAGAATAATCAAAGCAATCTTGAGCAAAACAAAGCTGAACACATCAAAACACCTGATTTCAGAACATACTACGATGCTATACGGATCAAAAAATCATGATTTGATGTAAAAACAGGAACATACACCAATAGAACAGGATAGAAAAATCTATAAATTAACCAATGTACTTATAGCCAATTGATTTTAGACAAAGACTATGCAGTGAAGTAAGTACTATCTCTTTTTAAAATTTTTTTTGTTTGGATATGTGGTATCCCCCAAAACCTCACATGTGAGACAATGCAAGAAGGTTCAGAGAAGAAATGATTGGATTTTGAGAGTCTTAACTCAATCAGTGAGTTAATCCCCTGATAGGGATTAACTGAGTGGTAACTGAAGTGGTAGGGTGTGGCTGGAGGAGTTGAGAATTAGGGCATGGGCTTTGGGGTATATATTTTGTATTTGGAAAGTGGAGTCTCTCTCTACTTTTTTTTTAAATTGAAACTGATTTTTTTAATTATTTTTTTTTAGTTTATATGTGACAGCGGAATGCATTACAATTCTTATTACACATATACAGCACAATTTTTCATATCTCTGTTTGTATACAAAGTATATTCACACCAATTCATGTCTTCATATATGTACTTTGGATAATAATGTCCATCACATTATACTATCATTTCTAACCCCATACCCACTCCCTTATCCTCCAACCCCTCTGCCCTATCTAGAGTTCATCTATTACTCCCATGCTCCCTCTCCCTATTCCACTATGAATCAGTCTCCTTATATCAGAGATAACAGTCACCATTTGGTTCTTTGGGATTGGCTAACTTCACTTAGCATCTTCTTCTCTAACTCCATCCATTTCCCTGCAAATGCCATCATTTTATTCCTTTCTAATGCTCAGAATATTTCATTGTGTATATATGCCACATTTTTTTATCCATTCATCCACTGAAGGACATCGAGGTTGGTCCCACAGTTTAGCTATTGTGAATTGTGCTGCTATAAACATTGATGTGGCTGTGTCCCTTTAGTATGCTGTTTTTAAGTCCTTTGGGTATAGACTGAGGAGAGGGATAGCTGGGTCCAATGGTGGTTCCATTCCCAATTTCCAAGAAATCTCCATACTGCTTTCTGTATTGGTTGCACCAATTTGCAGTCCCACCAGCAGTGTACGAGTGTACCTTTTCCCCCACATCCTTGCCAACACTTATTGGTGTTTCTCTTTATAATAGTTGCCATTCTGACTAGAGTGAAAAAATACAGAATGCTTCAAGAATTTGCATGTCATCCTGCACAGGGGCCATGCTAATCTTCTCTGTATCGTTCCAATTTTAGTATATGTGCTGCCGAAGCTAGCACAGGCTGTGTAATTTAAACATATCAAAAAATTATAATTGTTACATCAGCTAATTTTTAGCTAAAACAAAAACAAAAATACTCTTTTTAGATCTATGAGTAATAATTTGAAATGCTTTTGAAACCATAAGTAAATGATAACCCCACTTACCTATCATAGATAAAGATACAGATTATGTTTCTGCCCCAAAAAAGAGAACTAAACTGGGACACAGTCTCTCTAATCAGAGCAAACACTTGGCCATGCTTCAGAATTTTTAAGAAAGCTTGAAGATCAGAAAGAGAAGCAAAGTTCACAATGCCTTGCACTATTTGTTTGGGTTGTTTGGTTTTCCCCCCATTGATAAAGAGATTTTAAAAATACTGATGTAATTTCTATTGACAAGGTTTTTAATCATTCTCACAAGTCAATTTCCCCAAGAGTTTCCAGAATAACTGCTGGAGGGACTCTTGAAATGATGAAAATTTTAATAGGATGCCAGTGTATAGAAGGATGGGTCCTTCTTCTTTGGTGGGAAGAAGTGGGTAGGAGGGAACTATCTGGTTCTTATCAAAGATGTGATCCTAGAATGTGTAAATTGTTGGCATCTCAGGTACCTTTTCCAGCATTAAGAGAATCGTAGAGGGAAAATATCAACAGAGGAAGACTGTGGGCACTAATGGAATTTGCAGGGAAATGGATGGCACTAGAGCAGATTATGCTTAGTGAAGCTAGCCAATCCCTAAAAAACAAATACCAAATGTCTTCTTTGATATAATGAGAGCAACTAAGAACAAAGCAGGGAGAAAGAGCAAGAAGAAAAGATTAATATTAAACAGAGACATGAGGTAGGAGGGAAAGGGAGAGAAAAGGGAAATTGCATGGAAATGGAGGGAGACCCTCAATGTTATACAAAATTACATATAAGAGGTTGTGAGGGGAAGGGGAAAATTAAACAAGGAGGGAAATGAATTACAGTAGATGGGGTAGAGAGAGAAGATGGGAGGGGAGGGGAGGGGAGGGGGAATAGTAGAGGATAGGAAAGGTAGCAGAATACAACAGTTACTAATAGGGCATTATGTAAAAATGTGGATGTGTAACCGATGTGATTCTGCAATCTGTATTTAGGGTAAAAATGGGAGTTCATAATCCACTTGAATCTAATATATGAAATATGATATGTCAAGAGCTTTGTAATATTTTGAACAACCAATAAAAAAAAAAAAGATTCTTTTACTGAGGAAGCAGATCAGGTGACCAGCCAATAGTTGTGAATTCTTCATTGGCCCTGAATAAAACCAGTTTTGCATTGATAGACACACAGGGCAGTCAGCAGTCAACCCCTTGGCTTACATTTCTCCTCATTAGGAAAGAATTCTTCGATTAACAAAAGCTCAATGTGAAAAAAAAAAAAAGATATACCCACTAATCACATTTCATTTTTACTTATAATAATTTCCTCAAGCAACACATGAAACATTTTTACCTAGGTTATCAATTTGTGGATAGTCACTCATACTTTTCAAGTAAGACTTCCTAACCCATATTTCCCTGTTTTATTGATGACTTCTTATCATAAGCATAATAATTTTAAAGTGATATATTTCTACAAATTGGTTTTAAAGATAATTGTATCCAGCCCTTTCATTTTACTAATAAGAAAATTGATATTCAGAAAAGTTATGATTTCCTGAATGTCACGTATTTAGTTTATAACTAATAAAGGCTTTTTGACTTTCAGCCCCAAAGTCATTGAAGGATAAGAAGTCTTCAAAATAATACTAACATGCATTATATTGAACTATGTAACATTGAACTTCCAAAAACTTCTTAATTTTCTACTTAGGAATAAGATTCCCCTGAGGTTAGCTATTGGAACTTAATTTTAGCACTGACACCTGTCTTCTTAAAAATCTTCTTTTACAGTAGTAACTTGTAAACACCTGTCCTATTGGCACCAAAACAAGTACAAATGTTCGTATCCAACCAAAATTTCAAATTAAATCATACTAATCTTGATTTATTTTAAAAAGCAAAGAAACCCCTAAACTAACAGTATAGCAAAATGAAATTGTGTGGTTACTGGAGTCTTTAGCTAAATTCAGCAGATTGATCAATTTGATGATCTTACCCCCCACCCCCCAAAAAAAAGAAAGAAAGAAAAAGACAAGGATTAATAAAAAACAACACACAAGGATGGGTTTTAAGGTAATAAGATCTGTCCACATTAACTCCTCTCAGAGACAGCCAAGTTCACAATGCCTTGCACTATTTGTTTGGGTTGTTTGGTTTTCCCCCCATTGATAAAGAGATTTTTAAAATACTGATGTAATGTCTATTGACAAGGTTTTTAATCATTCTCACAAGTCAATTTCCCCAAAAGTTTTCAGAATAACTGCTGAAGGGACTTTTGAAATGATGAAAATTTTAATAGGATGCCAGTGTATAGAAGGATGGGTCCTTCTTCTTTGGTGGGAAGAAGTGGGTAAGAGGGAACAATCTGGTTCTTGTCAAAGATGTGATCCTAGAATGTGTAAATTGTTGGCATCTCAGTTACCTTTTCTAGCATTAAGAGAATTGTAGAGGGAAAATATAAACAGAGGAATACTGTGGGCACTAATAACAGGAGAAACAGAAGCAGTAGCTCAGTCAGGGACAGTGTAAGAAAGTGACAAGAGTTCAGAGGTATGATGTCACCGTATTAACTGTGGACTTACAGTTGGGAATGGGTACACAGGCAAGCCTGTGAGGGAAACCAAACAGTGAAACTATTTGAATTGAGGAAAACAACTTGCTTTTGTAAAATAAGAGTTTGAATTGGTGCACAGGGTCACCAACTTATTTTATCTTAGCTGTTTTTGTTGATTTTGCTATTTGCCACATTTTCCGCAGACATGTTCATTACAAATGGGTACACCCAGAGTAGTTTACAGGTGTGTTGGTGTTGGTCAAATTTTTATCACTGTGACCAAAATACCCAGTAAGAACAACTCAGAGGAGGAAAAGTTTATTTTGGTGCATGATTTCAGAGGTTCATTTCAGAGGATTTGATGGTGATCCAAGTAAATTACTCTGTGCCCAAAGTGAAGCAGAACATCATGGTGGAGGGGCAGGTGGTAGAGCGCTGCTCTCTGTAATGGGGCCAGGAAGGAGTCAAAGAAGAAGAGGTAGCTGGAAAGATGAGTCTTTCCAGGGCACATCCCCCTTGACCCACCTCCTCCAGCCACACCCCCACCTGCCTATCCTTACTACCCAGCTACCAAATAGGATGGTTGATTAGGTTATGACTGTCGTGATCTAATAATTTCACCTCCTGCTTAACACAACTTTTCGAGGAACTGTTATACTGTTTTCCATAGCAGCTGCACCATTTTGCATTCCCACCAATTGTATTCAAATGTTCCAATTTCTCCACGTCATCACCCACACTTGCTATCTCCTGACAGATATCAGGTAATATCTCATTGTGGCTTTGATTTGCTTTTTCCTGATGATTAGTAACACAGTAATTTTCAAATACCTTTTGGATTTTTATATGCTTTTTTTTAATATATAAATGTTTATTCATGTCCTTGGCTCATGAGAGGAATCAAAATTCCTAATTTCAAAATACATTACCAAGTGACAGTAATCAAAACAGAATGGTGGGGTTGGGGTTGTAGCTCAGTGGGAGAGCCCTTGCCTAGCATGTGTGAAGCACTGAGTTCGATTCTCAGCACCACATAAAAATAAATCAGTAAAATAAAGGTATTATGGTCCATCTACAACTAAAAATTAAAAAAAAAAAAAACAAACATCATGGGTACTGGCATAAAGTCAGTCGTATAGACCAACAGAACTGAATAGAGAGCCCAGGAATAAACTCACACATATTTGGCCAACAGATCTTTGACAAAGGTGCCAAGGGTACACAATGGGAAAGGACAGTCTCCAACAAATGGTGAAGAATGCAAATGCAAAGGATGAAATTAGACCCTTAGCTCACACCATCTCCAAAAATCAACTCAAAATGGAGAAAAAAAATTAAACACAAAGTTTGAAACAGTAAAACTCCCAGAAGAACACAGCGGGGAGTTCCACTGGTCATGATAGTGACTTCATCAATATGATATCCAAAGCACAGAGGATATTAAAAAAAAAAAAAAGTGTAACTATATGAAGCTAGGAAGCTTCTGCACACCAATACGAGAGTGAAAGGCAACCTATGGAATTTGAGGAAATATTTGCAAACTGTACATTTGATAAGGGGCTAATTTCCAAAATATGTAAGGAACTCCTATAACTCAATAATAAAAACAAAATAAAACAGAACAACAAAACAAACCTTAATAACTCATTTTTTAAAAGAAAATCCTCTAATAGCTACCAATGAGAAGGGGGATATGTGAAGTTTTTCATTTTTTTTTAGACCACTTATGGGCTGTGTAATTTTTGGGTTTTTATAGCTTTATTTAGGTGTAATCGATATGCAAAAACTGCACATATATAATATGTACAATTTGAAGAACTTGAACATATGTATATAATGGTGAAACCACCATGACAATTAAATTAATGAACAGCTCATCACTTCCAAATGCTTCCTGCATCCCTTTGCTCTGTGTGTGTGGTAAGAACACTTAACGTAAGTCCTATTATCTTAACCATTTTTAAGTGCACACCACCATATGTAAACTATAGGCACCATGCTGTACAGCAAACATCTAGAACTCATTCATCTTATAAGACCATTTGTATCTTGAAATTTATTTCTTAACTTTGTACCTGACTAGTAACTTGGCTGATTATAGGATGCTAGGTTGGATTGATTTTCTTTCAAAATTCTGAAGACCTGGTTTTATTATGTTCTAGTTTCTATTATTACTGTTGAGAAGTCTGGTGTCAATTTGATTGTTGATCCTTTCAATGGGCATATTTTTATTCTCACTGGAAACTTTTGAGATCTTATTTGTATTCCTACTGTCTAAAATGTCATCACAACATGAGTTGCTGTGTGTTTTTCACACTTCTGATGTTAGGGTCTCAAAGGGTTCACTCAAGCTGAAAACTCGTGCCTTTTAAATCAGGAATATTTATTATTATAATTCTCATCATTAACTTTTCCTCTATTTATTTTTCTGGAAATCCTATTATTTGAATATTTGTATTCTTCTATTTTTAACTTGGGTTTTATTTTTTGACACATATCATCTTCAATATTATATTCCAAAACTATATTTAATTTTTTTATATTAGGTGTTATGTCTTGGGTTTTCTCAATTTTTTTCTTATAATTTGCTTATTTCTTTTTAAAATGGCATTTTATTATTTAGTAGATGTAACACCTTCTTTTGTCTCTGAGGCAACTGTTCATTGCTCTGATGTTTCTTTACATTCCAAACAGCATTTCTCTGTCCTTCAAATTCCCTTTATTTTCTCCAGTTTTTATTTCTCTCTTTCAAGGAGGGACTTTTCCAAAATTAGCAAAATGCTGACTGAAAACCCTATTTGCTTGGGCAGGACTTTTAAACTGGTAGATTTCACCATAGGGAAATTCAGCAAAAGTCTGGCCATTTCATCAAGGATTCTACAAATTATCAGTAGCAATCAATGTTTTTTTGTTTTGTTTTTGTTTTGTTTTGTTTTTGTTTTTGTTTTTGTTTTGCCCCCATTGAGAATTGTTTTGTTTCTCTAAAAAAGAATCTGCCAGTTTTCTCTCTGGAATATGTGATTAATTCACAATATTCTTGAAACTGAGAAATCCAGAGTGACTGAAAAGTTTTGTTTCTCTTCAGAGAATTTAATTCTATTTTCAGGATGGTGCCTCTCCTTGGTCAGGTTCTCCCTGATATAGACACTTGAGGGTAATTTTTCTATAGGATCCCCAGCATCCTCCTCAAGTGAAGAATAAATTATCTGGACATCATCAAGCTGTTGGGAAACTTCCAAAGGATGTCTCTTATTCCAGCCCTCTGCCTCAACCCTGTGCGCCATCAAATTAATGAATTGACTTTTGTTGTTGTTGTTTTTATCCACTCCACAGGCAGTGCCTTTTAAATGGTTTTCTTTAATGCCTAATGTGTAGGTTGAGCACATCTGAGAAGTTTTCATATAGAACGTGGGCCTTTAGCAAGACATGAACTTAAGCTCAAGATTTGAAATAATGCAGTGGAGGGGAAAAGAGCATTACGTGGGAGGATATACCATTAATAAATTCAAGCAACTGGATGAGAGTTACATACACACCAGGAGTTGGGGGTGGTGCAAAGGCAATGGGAAAATAAGACTGACAAAAAAATAAGGGTTACTTTGAGAAACTATAGAAGATGGTTCAACAGGAACCTCCAATTGGGAGATTTCAAGACTGAGTGGCAAAATTTGAAATAGGTACAGGTTTATATAAACTTATCTCAAGGCTGCCAGAAGAGAAAATACTTCCACATACCAAAGACTCACCCAATATGCCCAGGGACCAGGCACAGAAGTGAAGATGAAATGATTGTATTACACGTGGAAAAATGAGAATTCATACCCTATCTGAATCAAATGTATGATATGTCAAGATCATTGTATTGTCTTGAGCAACTAATAAAAAAAATTAAAGACAAAAAAAAAAAAAAGGTAGGCATGAATGTTGGCTTAGGATGTGACTTCCTTAACAAGACTCCTAAAGCTCAAGTAGTAAAATCAAGATTCAACAAATGTGATGGATTCAAACTAAAAAGCTTTTTCTCAGCAAAGGAAACAATCAATACCGTGAAGAGAGAGCCTACAGAATGGGCGAAAATCATTATCACATTCACCTCCGATAGAGAATTAATCTCCAGAATATATAAAGAACTCAACAGCAAAAAAAGCCCAATCAATAAATGGGGCAAAGGAACTGAACAGACACTTCATAGAAGAAGAAATACAATGGATCAACAAAGATTTGAAAAGATGATAACATCTCTAGTAACTAGAGAAATGCAAATCAAACTACTTTAAAATTTTATCTCACTCTAGTCAAAATGCCAATTGTCAAGAATACAAGTAACAAAAAATGTTGACAAGGATGTAGGGGAAAAGGTACACTCATACATTGCTGGTGGGACTGCAAATTGGTACAACCATTAAGGAAAGTAGTATGAAGATTCCTCAGAAAACTTGGAATGGAACCACCGTTTGACCCAGCTTTCCCACTTCTTGGTTTATACCCAAAGGACTTAAAAATCAGCATACTACAGTGAGAAGACCACATCAATGTTTACAGTAGTTCAATTCATAATAACCAAGCTGTGGAACCAACCTAGATGCCCTTCAACAGATGAATGGATAAAGAAAATGTGGTATATATACAGAATGGAATATTACTCAGCCTTAAAGAAGAATGAAATTATGGCTTTTGCAGGTAAATGGATGGATCATGTTAAGTGAAATAAGCCAATCCCAAAAAAACCAAAGGCTGAATGTTTTCCTCTGATATGTGGATGCTAATCACTGGGTGTGTGTGGGGGGTGCCTAAGGGAAAATAGAGGTACTTTGGAGTAGGCAGTGAAGGGAGGGGAGGAAGTATGGGTAGGAAAGATAGTTGAATGAATCAGACATTATTACCCTATGTGAATGTGTGATTACATGACCAGTGTGATTCTACATCATATATAACCAGAAGAATGAGAAGTTATACTCCATTTATGTATGATGTGTCAAAATGCATCCCACTGTCATGTATAACTAATTAGAATAAATTTTTTTAAAAGGTAGATATGAGACCAACAAGGTTTATTCTCAAAAAGCTATGAGTTGTAAGTGGATTGATTATTACTCTAGTTTTCAATATATGGTTATCAGCCAGTAATGCTTATTTGAATATGAACAAGGTTCAATTAACAATTATGGACCTGTACTGGTTTGTTCAGCATCAAAACAGATTTGAAGTTAGGCATATTTAAATATAAAAAAAAAAGGTGAACAATGATAGGAAGATTTTTTCATGAATTTTGTGCATTTGGAGGTGTTCAGTCAAGAGTTCTAGTTCAGATATAAACTTTGTGCATTCTTAAAATACATTTTTGCTCCAGACAAACCAAAGCTTTGCTCCTGAAATTACAATGGTAATTCAGTCAGACATGGTGTAATCACTCGGTTAGCATTTGGTGGGAACATTAGGACCAACAGCTCAGTCCCCAGGGAAAATAACCCTGGGTTATTTATGGACCAAAGTGCAGGTGCTCAGTTTTATCTCATCTGAAAGGCAGCAGGTTCAGCAATTTAGCATCTCTTGCCACCACAGCAGGATGTTGATTAGTTTGGTACTGAAAAAGGAAATGCCATCTACAGAATAATCAGTTCTATTTCTTTATTGGTGGGCAAGAAGGTATGAGTGTCTGCTCCTTGCCTGACTTCATGTGGAGGCGAAGGCCACGTCACTGTCTGCTCTTTCCGCCTGCCTGTTGTCCCTCTTCTCCCCACCACAATGACCAGACAGAAATCCCAGGTAAGCTGCAGCAGTCTGCTGCCTGGGGAGTGAGGAGGGGTCGGGTGGGGGTGTCTTAGTTCTTAATTGCCTTGGACAGAGAGTTCTGTGGAACTTGACTACTAAGAAGGACCCGGAAGGAAGCTTTGATGAAGTCAGGTAGCACTATCACCCCTAACTTCTATTGAACCCTCCTTTGTTGAATGATGTCTCTAGTTCACTTTTTCATTACCCTCAAACCTTTTTTTCTTGAGATTTATCTTTTAAAAACATCAATATGACCATTTTACTAATTGGCCACAGATGTAACCTCACTTTTAGGATTAACATTCAAAATTGTTATCATGGCCTAAAATACCCACGTGATGCAGCCACTTGTGGCCAGTGCAGCCTCATCTCCAACCCTTCCCTACAGTTGTCACTCTGCTCCAGCTGGATGGCTTCTCTGGGTTACACCAGCCCCCCAGGCTTCTTCCCACCCTGATGCCCCACAGGGACTGCTCCCTAAGGGGTAAACAGCCCTGTCCCATTTCCGCCTGCCTGACTCTTGCCGACCCCTTGAACCTCAGTCATGCCACTTCCCAAGAAGGCTGTCTTTTACTGTCAGATTCACTTCTGCTAATGTGACCTCTGATGCACTCTAGTTTTCCTTCAGGCCCTTAGTAAATATGTGGTGAAATAGTTTTTAGTAGGTAGCTTTTTTGGGGGGTATTTTTTATCTTTTTTTATTTTTGTTTGGTTTTTGTTTATTCTGTCTCTCTCCTACTGAAGTGTAAGCTGCGTGACTCGGGACAGTGTCTTCTCTGTCTTCTCTGTCACCACTGAACCTCAAAGCTCAGCATGGCAGCTGATACATAAGCAATCCTCCCTAAGCAATTTTTTTTTAATTAGTTGCTCAAGACAATACAGTGATCTTGACATATCATACATTTGATTAAAATGGGGTATGAATTCTCATTTTTCCACGTGTACTGGTTGCAGGATCACATTGGTCATACAGCCACGTTTATACATACAGCAATACTAGTGTCTGTTGTATTCTGCTGCCCTTCCTAATCCCCCCTCCCCTCCACTCCCCTCCCATCTCCTCTCTACCCAATCTACTGCGACACATTTCTCTCTCTCTCTCTTTTTTTTCCTCCCTAAGCATTTGAGGAAGGTAAAATCCTACCAAATCCTCACATTTCCTTACCAGGACCTGAAGCATTAGGAATATTGTTAGTATCCAGAAATACTCTCCAACCGAAGAACTAAACTCCCAAAACCCCACTTTGTTTTTTTGGTTTTTTTGGTTTTTTTTGTAAATGTTTTTTTTAAAATTGATTTTATTATTTTTTTAAATACATGACAACAGTGGGATGTATTACAATTCTTGTTACACATATAGAGCACAATTTTTCGTATCTCTGTATATAAAGTATGTTCACGCCAATTTATGGGAGGGTAAGGGAGAGGGCAGGGGATTAGCAAGGATGGTGGAATGTGATGGACATCATTATCCAAAGTACATGTATGAAGACTTGAATTGGGTGTCAACATACTTTATATACAAACAGAGATATGAAAAACCAAACCCCATTTTGAATAGCTACTTTAATATGCTGTTATGAGGGCAGAGGGGAAAGTCTAAACTAGAAGTCATTTAATGAAATTCACACTGCCCTTCCAGCGTATAGAATATAAATATATGAGAGATTAAATCAGTGATAGTTTGTAATCAACTCACTGAGAAATGGAGCTGTTGCTTTCTATGCTATCATATTCTTTTGGCAAACACTTTGGATGTAAGAACATCCACACATTTGATAAGTTGTATTTGTTTGTTTGTGCAACATAAAAACTGTGAAGATTCTGGCTGCAGTGGCGCACGCCTATAATCCCAGTGGCTTGGGAGGCTGAGGCAGGAGGATCGCAAAATCAAAGCCAGCCTCAGCAATTTATCAAGGCCCTAAGTAAATTAGTGAGATCCTGTTTCAAACTAAAAAATAAAAAGGACTGGGGATGGAGCTCAGTGGTTAAGCACCACTGGGTTCAATCCCCGGGGTACCCCCCCACAAAAAAAAAGACCCATGAAGTTTGTCAAATCAACTCAGCGTATTCTGATTTCAACCAGAAAGGCAGGTGCAAATTCCAGCTATGTTCTATAATGAACAAACTCTCCAGTATTTGTTGGCTTAGAACAATGACTATTTGTTTTGCTAGAAAAAAAAAAATATGTAATTTGGGCAAGGTTCCATGTGGACTGCTCACCTCTGCTCCCCACAGCAGCAGCCAGAGCGGTTTCGCCAGCCGTGGAGAAATCCACTTCCCAGGGCTCATCCACAGGGCAGCAAGTTTGTGCTGCTTGTCAGCTTGGTGTTCGGCTGGCCCTTTGAGCTCGAGCCCTGGGTGGGTCTTTCCATGGAACTCCCTGGGCTTCTTCACAGTAAGATGACCCAATTCCGGGTGAAAGGTGCAGAAGACTGAAAGTGGATACTCTAAAAGCACTGGCCTAGAAAGTGGCCCAGTGTTATTTCTGATATATTCTATTGGTCAAAGTTGTCAAGATTAAAGGGGACAGATGTGTCAAGTAATCTCATACATCCCTGGGCTTGTCTCTGGAAAGAGGCTGCTGAGTAATCCAGTATCTGTGCTGGTCTCCTTGGCATTCAAAAGAGAACCCGGGGCTTGACCATCACTCACTGCGGATGTTGCTTTTGTTCTATTTCCCACTTTCTTTGGGATTTTCAAGAATCTTTTGAAGTAGTCGGTAAAAAGGGTTGTCAACAATATAAAAATGGGTCCTGATGGCGTGTAGTCCAACACTTCATCACCTCTAGTAATGAAATTACAAATAATAAAATTAACAGTCAGAACAAAATTATGCTGTACTTTTGCTCTCCCCAAGACTTTTGCCCCCAAATAATAACAATTTTTCATTTGGACTTTCAGAAAAATAAAAAACTCATCTCAATGGCAGGTTTTACAAAGTCTGCAGCAAGACTGAAGATGGGCCTTTAAAATTAGCCATGGCAGCATCTGTGTCAGAGGAAGCGTGCAAAGAATAAAATAGGACTGTTGAGACTGCATCAGGCTCCTGGGTCTCAATGAGCTAGGAAAGAAAGGCTTCTTGGAGCAACTGAGGCTTTGATTAAACTTTGCATAGCAAGAGGGCAATCAGCTGGCTGATGTGGAGTCTAAATAATCTCTATGACTTGTTAGTAACCAGGCTTGGAAGGCCTCAGGCCTTTCAGATTACCTCCACCAAGCAGTGGGAGCTATAGAAAGTTTGTGAGTAGGGACATGGAAAGCTAAAAGTTTTCCTTCAAGATTAACATGTGGGCCAGGAGTAGTGGCACACACTTCTGATCCTAGCAACTCAGGAGGCTAAGGCAGGAGAATCAAAAGTTCAAGACCAGCCTCACCATCTTAGATCCTTAGCAACTTACTGAGACTCTGTCTCAAGATAAAATATTTTTTTAAAAAGCTGGGGATGGAGCTCAGTGGTAAAGTGCCCCTGGATTCAATACCCAGTTGGAAAAAAAAATTAATCATGTGAATAGGGAGTGATGTATCAATTCTGAGTAAATGAGATCTTACATCACAAATCATATATATGTTTAAGGTATTTTATATCTGGAAATAGTGCAAGGGATCTGGAAACTCACAAAAAATCTTATTAAATGTTTAGAATCAGTATGAGTCATTCCTTTTGGCCAAGGAGGGAAATGTAACACTGGCAGCATAAGAAGCTTGTCTGAAGTACTACTGCACATTAGCATCAGGGCAGACAGTACAACTCTCCAGTTCTCTTTTTGTTAAGCTATGACTGTTCTTAGATATGCCTGAAATCTTGTGTTGTTTGGTGCCATCAGCTTTGGGAGTATCACACAGGCCACTTGGGGAGACTTGGTTAGAGAGACTCACCTCCAATTCTTCCCTGCTGCAGAGCCCAAAGTTGCTGTGTCCTCTTGCAAAGACCTGAAACCTCACTTAAGACCAGAGGATGCACCAGTAGTTCACATAACTGCCACAAAGATAATTAAAATTAAAAACATTTCTAGAATAGTGATCCCAGAAGCTTTCAGGTATAGTTGAAAGACACATAACAGGCATAAAAATTCCTCACACATTGTAGTCCCTTCATTTTATGCAAAATAATAATAATAATAATAATAACATAAAACCTACTAAAATCCAAGGATAGAGAAATGCAAGTTAAACTATACTGAGATTTCATCTTACCCCAGTCATAAAGGCAATTATCAAGAATATAAGTAACAATAAGTCAGGCACAGTAGCGCACACTTGTAATTCCAGCAGCTCAGGAGGCAGAGACAGGAGGATCACAAGTTCCAAGCCAGCCTCAGCACTGGTGAGGTGCAAAGCCACTTAGTGAGAACCTGTCTCTAAATAAAATACAAAATAGGGCTTGGGATGTTGCTCAGTAGTCGAGTGCCTCTGAGTTCAATCTATAGCACCCAAGGGGGGAAAAAAGTAACGATAAATGTTGGCAAGGATGTGGTGGGAAAGATACACTTTATATTTTGTTGGTGGGACTGCAAATTGGTGCAACCACTCTGAAAAGCAGTATGGAGATTCCTCAGAAAACTTGGAATAGAACCACCATTTAACCCAGTTATCCCATTCCTCAGTATATACCCAAAGGACTTAAAATCAGCATATTACAGTGATGCAGCCACATCATGTTTATAGCAGCTCAATTCACAATAGCCAAGCTGTGGAACCAAACTAGGTGCCCTTCAACAGATGAATGGATACAGAAATTGTGATATATATACACAATGAAATATTACTCAGACATAAAGAAGAATGAAATTATGGCATTTACCAGTAGGCAGATGGAACTGGAGACTATCATGCTAAGTGAAATTAGCCAATCTCAACAAACCAGTCCAAATGTTCTCGCTGATATGCACATAACACACAATGGTTGCGCCCCCCCCCGCAGGGAAGAATAGAAGTTCAGTAGATTAGACAAAGGGGAATGAAGGGAAGGGAGAGGAGATGGGGATAGGAAAGATAGTAGAGTGAATCAGACATAACTTTTGTATGTACATATATGAATACACGACTCATAAAACTCCACATCACGTACAACCACAAGAAAGGGATCCTAATTAGAAAAAGTTTATACTCCATGAATGTATGTCAAAATATACTCTACTTTCTTGTATATCTAAAAAATAACTAGTTAAAAAAGTGAGAAAAAAATTTAAAGGATCCAGGGAGGTTAAGTGAATTATTTAAGAGTTCACAACTTCTTACTGGTGGACTGAAGATTAAAACAAGGTCTTCTGTTTTAAGTCATAGCATCAATGATGGGCCTTTTAAAATTTTGCTTAGTCTGTGTTTTGGGAGGTTTAGAAGGCCAGAAAAACCATTCAGAAAAATTCATACTGATCCCTTAGATTTCCCCTGGTTTAATTCCATTCTCTGATTCTGTAATAGTCAACACAATCACAAAAGTTACCATTTCTTGACTGATTTGCTTGAAACAATCATATAAATTAAGTTGAAAGAGCACATAAAGCCACCCTAGATGTTTACAAACAAACTGGCCCTCCTTGGCCTTCCTTTGGGAGTTCGGTGAAGTCCAGGAGATCAAGACCATGGCTTTTCGTACTTTACTGTTACCTTAATGCCGAGCTTACTGGAGATACTTGATAAACACTAACTGATGACTAAGAAGCAAAAAGCCACCCTGAAATATCCAACCCTGGAAAATACAGTTGTGGACAGGTGTGCATCCTGGTTCAAAGACCTGCTTTCCAATGTTCTGATCTACAAGCTGACAACAGGAGCATCAGATGTGGTATGAGTTAACCATCCCTCAGGGTGACTGTGTGGTTTTGTGAACTGTGTGTGGAGAATGAGGATGAGGACATGTTGTGAGGCTGCAAAGATGGCGGTTTTCAAGAAGTCTGGAATTTATTTGGAATCATTGCAACGGCCTGAGATGAGCTGGATGAGGGGCACCTCTAAATCACCATCACAGACTTACCACATGAAGTCTCCTCTTGAGTTTTTCATTTTAGAATTCACTCAGAGACGAACTCAGATCAATTTTAATGAAACTGGAGAAAAGACTAACTACAAAGAGGGACCCCCCTGATATGACTTTTCAGTCCCGTGAGACTGTTGGCCTCAGAAGGGATGGTGAAGAAAGGAGAAAGGAGATGGACAGCAGTGGCAGGTCACCTTCATTCTTCCTGCTCTTGATCTGAGTTATCTGGTCAAAATCCCAAGTGTGTTAAGGTGCCCTACACTCAAAGTCTTAAAACTTGGGTTTATTGCCTGGCCAGCCATACCTTTTGACAAAGGACTTAACCTTTCGCCTGACAGGTTCATCATATGTAAAACAAAGGCCTTAACAATATCTGCCTTGGAGTTTTGTTAATGATTAAATGAGTTAATGGGTTGAGAACTCTGGCTCTGGGACCAGCAGTATATGACCAGTGAATCAGAACAGAGCGCCTAGAAGTAATCTACGAATCTAGAACAGACTGATGTTGGACTGAAGTGCTAAGAACACACTTTAGGAAAGAGCAGTCCTTTTAACAAATGATGCTAGGAAATTTGAATATCCTTTATACAGATGAAACTAGACTCCTATGTCTCACCAGCTACAGAATCCACTCAACATGGATCAAAGATTTAAATGTAAGACCTGAAACTATGAAACTACTACAAGAAAACATGGGAGATGATTCAGAACATTGGCATGGACAAAGATCTTTTTGGAGAAGACCCCAAAAGCCCAGAAAACAAAAGCAAAAATAAGCATATGAGGTTATATCAAACTAAAAATCCTCTGCATAGCGAGGGAACCAATTAATAGAGTGAAGTTTCTCCCAAACTGATAGAATGGAAGACAATATTTGCAACCTATGCATCTGACAAGGAGCTGATAAGTAGAATATATAAGGAACTCCAAAAACTCAAGAGCAAAAATAAGCAACCTGATTAAATACTGGGCAATAGACTTAAATAGACATTTCTCAAATGAAAACATGCAAGTGGCCAACAAGTGTATTTAAAAAATGTTCAACATCATTGTATGTTCTTGAATTTAAATGTTCCCAAAGCACTATATGATAAGGGCTTGGTTGCTAGCCTATGGTGCTATTGTAGGGCCTAGTGGAAGGAAGTTAGGTAATTTGGGACATGCTCTTGAAGGGGATTTGAGGACCCATGTTCTTTCCTCTCTCTTGTATTTGCTTCCCAGCTGCTATGAAGTGAACAGAACTTCTTGGCCACATGCTGCTGCCATGATACTGCCTCACCACAGGCCCAAAGCAACAGGGTCAAATGAGCATGAACTGAACTCCAAAACCATGGTAAATAAAATTTCCCTCCTTATAAGTTGTTTTGTTTTGTTTTGTTTTTAATCTCAGGTACTTTGTGTCAGCTACAGAAAGATGACTAACATGATCACTAATAATCAGGAAAAGCAAATCAAAATCACTACCTGATTCTTGTAAGAATGGCTCTTATTGGTCTAGATATGTAGCTCAGTGCTTGCTGAGCATGAGTGAGGCCTGGGTTCAATACCCAGTACTACCAAAAGGAAAAAAAAAAAAAAGGCTAGTATCAAAAAGGCTAAAGATAACAAGTGCTGTTAAAGATGTAAAGAAATAGGAATGCTTACACACTGTTGGTGGGAATGTAAATGAGTACAGCCATTAAAGAAAACAGTATGGAGGTTCCTCAAAAATTAAAAATAGAAATACCATAAGATGCAGTGATCTCCTTTCTAGGTATAGAAGTCAGTATGTCAAAGAGACATCTGCACTCTCATATACGTGGTAGCACTATTCACAGTAGCTAAGAAATGGAAGCAACTTAAATGTCCATCAAATGATGAGTGGACAAATAAAATGTGGTACATATACACAGTGGGGTGCTATTCAGTCATTAAACAATGAAATTATGTCATTTTCTATAGCATGGATGAATCTGGGAAACATTCTGCTAAGTGAAACAAACCAGACACAGAAAGACAAATGCTGAGATCATACGTGGAATCTGAAAACTTATTACTGCTGGTTGTCACTGCAACTCTTTGACATGGAATCAGTTTGGAAAAAAGGAAACTGATTCTTAGAACATCTAGCAAATATGGCATCTCTGATTCAAACCCACACTTTGTTTACTCCTACATCCATGTCCTTAACCAATATGTAATATTGTCTCCCCAGACACTCAGTGCATTGTTTTAAGCATCCACTTTTCTCCAAAAGGATGGGATTTTTTTTCCACATGATTCTCAGAATTCAATGTAATCTCTATAATGCCAAAATAAAATAAAGTCACATTTATAAAGGTTTCCAGCAATACTGAAGAACTCTTATCCAACAGCAGGGGTTGTGATTTTGCAAATTATTTTCAAACCATGTCCATGCTTCTGGGATGGCACTTTTAAACACACACACACACACACACACAAAAAAAAAAAGACAGAAAGAAAGAAAGAAAATTATGTCTTGGGAAAGAAGTTCTATAGTACGTTGAACACATCAGAGTTAGACCCAAGCAAACTTTGCCTCCCTCCTCCAAGGCTTTCACAAGACCAGTCCTAGACTGCCCTACTGATTCCATGTAGGATAGCCTTTTACACTCCTTCTGATTCTTTCTGTTTCTCTAGTGGAAATCTCTTTCTTTTCTTTTTTCTTTCTACACCCTCATGTCTCCACTTTTGTTTTCTTTTGACTCCTTGGGCAAGCCAGGATTTATGAAGGGCATAATGTTCCAAAGGCTCTCAAAGATTTAGGTGAATTTATTACCCTCTTTCCTCCGCTGCTCTCACCAGCCTTTCATTTTTCAGGCCTCTAGTGGAGCACTTCCACGGCGGGAAGGTTTCCATGTGAGGGGCTCCTGGAGTACTTCAGCAAACACAAATCAGATTTTCAAGAACAGCTAAATTACTTCTTTCCAATGTTGAGCCACTGACATGTACCAGAGGAATGTTTATAATAGCTTTCAGGACCCATACCTCATAGAGGAAAGATTCATTTCAGCACACTCTTTTTTTTTTCTTTCTTTCTTTCTTTTAAACATCCATAGCGTAAAAAAAAAAAAAAAAAAAAAAAAAAAAAAAAAGCCTACTCTTTTGAAATTCTGTCTTAGGAAAATGGTTCCTTTGCACTTCAGTTTATAAGAAAGGTTGTAACGCATGTTGATTTATAATAAAATACATAAAAGAAAATAAATCCCAAGCATGGAGAAAACACAAAATAAATGAAAATGGCTACCAAGAAATACTTTCATGAATGTTTTTTGAAGAACAAATGTAAGACATTCATAACTTCGCAGAAATAAAGATTTCAGACCCAGAAACACCACATGAATCATCTTGTCCAGATGCCTCATTTTACAAATGAACAAATGAGATCTTGAGGAGGTTACTGATTTCACCAAAGCTGCCAAATCTCCTTGGCGGCTGAATGACATTTATTCCAAAACACAAGTACATCTGAATGAGAAACAATCACTGTATTTTATCCTTGGTTACCATTTACAAAACAATTGCCCTGGAAATTAGCCCCCTTATTCTTAGGTGTTTGCAAGGATCTTAAGCCTAACCAGTCATGGGTACTAAAGAATACAATATCAGAAACTAAAAATTCAAAATACTCTCCTCAACTCATGGAGGCAAATCTTACGCAGTTATGTCTTGAAGTCTCCAGGTGACACTCATAAGTCAGCCTGTGGACAGCATTTTCCTTTTGGAATCTACCAACCTGATCCTCCAAGTCATTTCCAAGTGTTCTTGAACTCTGTCAACTACTTGCTGTGCCCTGTATTACAATACTACTGTCTATGCCAAGGGTTACAGTACTACTGTCTATGCCAAGGGTGGTTCCACATTAAGAGCTAAACTGCCTTTCTCCTCTCTAGGTTGCCCTTTGTTACCAGCAACCATAGGTATATAAACTGTGACCTCAGGTTTTCAGTGTGTCTATTTCACTCTTCTTTCTCCCTTGGCTAATTGCTCTTCCTGTATTTTTGTTGTTTGTTGTTTGTTTGTTTGTTTACGTGGCAGACTACATTGCTGTGACCATAACTCAACAGTTTGTATAATTCAATCCCTTCCCTATTATCCTGGAATTCTGGAATTCCTTCAATTCCAGGTTCTCATCAAAATCAGAAGGACACATTTTGACTAGGACCCGTATTTCAGGTCCAAAGAGATTATTAACACAAATGTTTCTGTAAGACAACAGCCTCTGGGGAATGGGACTAAATTCCAAAGAAAAGGAAATGTTCATGGGATAGGCAGAGATCTAAACAGGTCCACTGCCTAAGTCAGACATCATGAAATGTTTTTTTCTACACAAATATTTTCCCCTGTGAGAATCAAAAAACGTGAATGAATAAAAGACATTCCTGGACATTTCTGAATCCCAGTATTGAGCCAAACTTAGCCTGAAGCTTATCCTTTATTGTATAAATTATCTCCCTCCATATTTAAAACAATAGCTGCATAGTTCACCCAGGGAAAAAAAATCTCATCCATTATAATAATCTGAGCATAGACCTAATCTGCATGGTTTAACTCTTGAGAAAATACCCAAAGTCAATAGTGATTGTATGTTAGGTAATAAAAGTTCTTCTTTAGTCACACCTCTTCTCCACTTTACAACATCTTACAACATTTTACATTTTACAACATGTAAAATTCCTGTCTTTTAATGGTGCATCTGAGCCACACCTCCTCCCCAAAATACTTAAAATACTCAAGTGTTAATTTTAAACACTAGTGTGTAATTATTTACAAATTAAGTCTCTCATTTATTTACTGGGGAAACATAACTTGTGTTCATAGACTGGAAAAGAACATATTTCCCTCATCTGAAACTTTAATCATCCATAATAACTGTGTATTCTGACTTTTTAAATTTGAGACAGACTTTTTTTTCAGTCCACTCAACCCAGAAAGTACATATGGGGCTGTGTAGCTGCAAACAACAGTGACCTCACCAGAGGGGCTGGGCTCTGGCTTGCAGTGTGGACTGACTCAGTCCAAGTAGCCTCTCCAAAGAAGAACAATTTGCAAAAAAGACTCATCTCCTTTATTGTAAAACATGAAATGCAATTGCATAATTTGCAATTAAAATGAGGCTTTCAATCTTTAAATTTGAATTGCTGAATCCCTTAACATATTGCCTTATATATTTTGTATTTCCTGTGATTATATCTCTTCTTCCCTGGGATGGCAGAGACCATACACTAAACTTCAAATCCTCCACAGCTATTTTTATCTTACCTTACACATTGCAACATCAACTGCCTATTGACTTAAACTGGGTACAAAGCACTTACGTTTTAATTGCATTTTTAAGATCAAATTGGATCCTGCAACTAAATCCCTTAGGGCATAAACACAAAGCTATTTACCATTCTTTATTTTGTGAGAGTTTATTTTGGATTTCGAATGATCTTTATAAAATACTAAACCTCCAGCTTCCTGCTCTATCAAAGATATTTGAAATAAAATAGAAGATAAAAAAATTACATCATGACTAAAGCAAAAGTTGCAGTCAGCAGTCTTAGGTTCTGTTACCAACTCCACCTGAATTGATTCCTTCTCCTGAAACAATGTTCCCTAATTGGAACGATCTTCTAAGAGGGTAAGTGGAAGCACCCGCTGAGAGATACTGATCCAAGCTTCTTCCGGGTAAATGCTAGTAAGGTAAACACTTGGTAGAAATGATGTTACTGAAACTCAACTTAGCCACTCAGGGACATTCTCTTCTTGGGGATTTAGTCATCGGAATTGAACATGGACCAAGACAGCTGTCTAGAAGCAAGAGTCAGAGGGAAGAGACAGCGACTTCCTGCTGAATCTCTTATATTGAAGGAGCTGTCAATGATGCATCTCTCTTCTCACATCATCCATTTTTATTTGAGTGGAAGACAGAGTACCAGGGAAGGACCCAGGGTTCTTCTGACCAGTGATAGGAAAGTTGAGAGGGTCTAGCTACAGGGATCCATGTATACAAATGTCCCTTTGATGTTTGAGGGGGATGTCAGTTGCAGATATTATCCTTCAAGATAATATTAATAAAGATCAATAAAGATCTCTAAACTCTGCTGCTTCTCTTCAATCAGGTGGCAATACTGCTTTTGGTTCAGTCCTTCTTTATAGAATACTTAAAAAAAGATCTGCTTCTAAAGAAATCTACTCTTCAAGCACCTCATATTTCCAATGGCATTTTTACTAGTTAAAAGAATAAAGAAAGCTCTCTTTTCCATACTGCATTTTTATAGCTAATTATGGGTTCTGTAATTTTAAGTCTTATTCCAAATGACATCATAACATTGTCACATATATCTAATTTCTTCAAATTAGATCATAAATTCCTAGAGGGAGGGGAGCAGATCTTGGGTGGTTTTGTTTTCTGTTGATATTTCTATAGTGTTATCTTTAGTATTTAAGAAATAAATGTTCACATGTGGTTTCCATATGTGATGTGGAGATGAGTTCAGAGAAGTGAGGAAGGACAAACTGTAGGATTTACTTAAATCAAGGCAAGTTGCTTAGATTCTTTTTTAAAAAACATTAAATTAATGAACACACACATATACATTTTCCTAAGGTTAAGAAAAATTCATACAAATAAAACACTCAGAAAACACAACCCACACAACACAAAGGCCCATTCTTTTGAAATCCCTTTCTAACAGTTACACTGCAACTTTGCACAAATTTCTCATTATTTTCAAGCTCCAAATAAAGTTCCTTTTTAATATTTTGGATGATGATATTTTTAATAGACCAGAAAATTCATTTTCAGAAAACTGAAATACTACTTTGAAGCATCCTCCATGTTGTATGTAAGCAGATATCCCAAGAATTCTTGGATCTTTGTCGTTCATATAAATTTCATTGCTGCAATTTTTATAAATAGAAAAGCCAAATAGAATGTTAACACAAAAATAATAGTTGCTCACTTTAAAACTACTTTAGCTCCTTTAAAATTCTATTCTGCAGATGATGCTGAGGTCAAGGACACAGAGACCAGGCTAGCTGGATTGGCCAGCACAGTATTAGGGAGCTTGTGGATCACTTCTACATCCCATATCACACGCCTGAGAGATGAAGGGCATGGAGTGCATCCTCCACTCACTCATCCTTTCATTCATTTATTCCATGACTATTATTGAGCATCTACTGAATGCCTGAGAAACTGCTAGATACTGGGCATACAATAATGAGTAAAAAGATTCTCTATCAACCCTAATAGCACTTTCCTATTTAGTAGGTAGTCAGGAAATAAAGAAGCAAATGGGCAACTATACATAAAAATCTTGAAACTAGGGGTGGAGCTCAGTGGCAGAGCAATTACCCAGCTTGCATGAGGTCCACGGTTTGATCCCTAGCACTGCCCAAACCAAAACTAAACAAAAACTGACTAGTTCAGGCCTTGGGGAAATTTGTACTAAAGGTACTAAAGACAATGTGTTAAGAAAGTACAGTGAAGTTGTTACTTGTAGGATGAGTAATCAAACACACAGTGATGGTTGGAGCAGCGTTCCTGGGAAAGGCATGAAGGTTATTAAGCTCAAAGTCTTTGAGAACGGGAAAGAAGCCAGAGTGCTGGAGCACTGGACTTTAAAGGTGTGATGCGGAGGTGAGTTCAGAGAAGTGAGGAAGAACAAACTGTAGGATTTATTTAAATCTTGGCAAGGTTGTTTAGATTTTTTTTTAACATAAATTGAAAAACTAGTGAAAATTCAAAATAAGGAAATAATTTGAATCAGTTTATATTTTTTAGAAGATTGTGAAGCTGTTTTGCTAGGAACAGAAAGAAAGGAAGAATGGAGGCAGGGAGATTTGTTGGAGGCTGTCACAGTCACAAAGATGCAGGGAAGGAAGGAGCTGAGGAGCCAGAAATAAATGGATAGGCTTGAGGTGTATTTTTCCCATTCATGATGGCTTACTGGTATGGTCTGAAAGTTTATGTCCCCAAATAAACTGAAACCCTAACCCTCCATATGGTTGTATTAGGAGGTAGGAGGTGATAAGGAGACATCATGAACACAAGTGCCTCAACAAAACAGGCCCTAGGCAATTATCAGGAATACAAGTAACAATAAATGATGGTGAGGATGTGGGGGAAAATGTACACTCATAGATTGTTCATGGGACTGCAAGTTGATGCAACCATTATAGAAAGCATTGTGAAGATTCCTCAGAAATCTTGGATTGGAACCACAATTTGACCCAGATACACCACTCCATGGTTTATATCCAAAGGATTTAAAATCAGCATACTACAGTGACGTGGCCACACCAATGTTTACAGTGGCTATTCACACTAGCCAACATATGGAACCAGCCTGAGTATCCTTCAACAGATGAACGGATAAAGAAAATGTGGTATATATACACAATGGGGGTATTACTCAGACATAAAGAAGAATGAAATTATGGCATTTTTAGGTAAATGGGTGGAACTGAAGAGTACCTTGCTAAGTGAAATAAGTCAATCCCAAAAAATCAAAGGCCCAATGTTTTCTCTGATATGTGGATGCTAATTCACAGCCATGACTCATGTCCAATTGTTGCGGGCGCAGCTAGGGAAGAATAGAGGTACTTTGGATTATACAGAGAGCAGTGAAGGGATGGAGGGGGCATGGGTTAGGAAGGAAAGTAGAATGAATCAGACATTATTACCCTGTGAACATATATGATTACATGACCAGTGTGATTCTACACCATGTACAAGCAGAAGAAAGAGAAGTTTTACTCCATTTATGTAGGATGTGTCATGTATAACTAATTAGAACAAATAAAAAAGGAAAATAAACATGCTTCAAAAGCTTAAAAAAAATACAGCTCCTAGGGGGCTTGCTGCCTCTTCCACCATTTGAGGCCACAGCAAAAAGCACTCGATGAAGGAGAAAGTGGAGCCTCCCCAACATGGAGTTGGCTAGTACCTGGATTTTTGAATTCCCAGACTTCAAGACTATGAGGAGAAAAAAAATTAAACCACTTAGTGTTCTACATTTTGCTATAGCAGCCAAACAGACTGAGACAGTAGAATTTGTGCCCCAGTAACTTCTTCATAGATGTACAGACACATAGAGAGACATACACAAGAATACTAGAAAAAGTATCTTTTATTCATCCTTGAAACAACAAAATTATTCACTAATGGACTATACCTGTGTGCCTTCCACTGCTGCACAGCATTTCAAGCCTTGGAAAACAGGCACTACCACCTTATTTCCTCTTTCATATGGAATCAGGCTACAGTTTGAATGCAGGGACTCACACATGCCAAGAGAATGCTCTACCACCGAGCCATATCCCCAGCCCTTGGAATTTCTTTTTATTACAGAAATCTCAGAAAACTCAACTTTTTAAAGACATGGTGTCATTAAGAGGAATGTAGAGGTTTGCTGTGCAGCAAACTGGAGACCATGTCGGGGGGCAGCAGCTGCAGCTGACTCCAAGCCGGGCCATCCCTGCCACTTGCAGGGTGGTCCTTGGTGATGATGGCGTACAGCTACCACCCGGGGACTACAGCACCACCCGCAGTGGCACACTCCTCAGCACCACCCTGGGAGGTACCAGGATCATCTATGACTGGAAATTCTTGATGAAATATAGAAACTTACCTGTGGCCAAAACACCTCCAAGGGACCTGCCCACCATTCCTGGAGTCACCAGCCCTGCCAGTAATGAGCCCTCCATGGAAGCCAGCCGGAGCCACCTGTGCACAGTCCAGAAGATAAGCGGGCAGGCGGTGAAGAGTCACAATTTGAGATGGACATTTAAGGAACCAGCCATGAGATGGAACAATGCTTCGGGGCCGCTAAGGCCCTTCTCGGGAGAAGAGTCACACCAGCCAGGCCTTAAGAAAGTTATTGTACTGGGAAGTCGTCGGGTTTGGGGTCTGCCACCCTGTTCCCTCACTCAGGGCACCTGCTCCCCTTTCCGCTTTGTGAACACCAGCGCATACCTTCTCGTGCCTCCACTGATACAGGAGCTGCTACCCTAAAGGGAATGACTCTCTTACCCACTCAAGTGCCAGAAAAGGGTCCCCTCCACTTCCCTAACAGAGGAAATAAAAGCCACCCTCTCCCTAGGGCCAAGAAAAAAAAAAAGGAATGTACTACAATCTGGTATTGAAAATGTTCATAATATGCTTGTGGCAGACAGTTATTAAGTGTTGCCTTATTTTCCTCGAAATTTTGAAATATCCTAGTGTGCCACTCAGAGTTCCCTGAGGATCCCTGGGGCCCCTTGGCACTTCATGTGGGAAATGCTGCCTTAGTGGGCTGCAAGGAATTTTATGCTGTTCTTAATCCATGTTCTCAGAGGAAGAATGGGCCATAATTTATTTCTAACCTCTAATCTCTTTCTCCTCACTCTGTGGCACCAGGTTACCAAAACCACTTATTTTTCCAAAGTCATTTCCATGTTAAACTTCCCACACTCAAGAACCTCCAGTGGGTTCCACTGGTCTTGTTGGATTTAAGGGCCCAACTTGGAATGACTTGTCTCCTCCATCAATTAAATGTCCCTTCCATTTTCCTCCAGTTCCCTCTCCAACTCTCCATGGATCCTGCATTCCTGCCCAAGACATTTTGTCCCAGCTACTGTGGATTGAGCAGATAAACTGAGCATATTCACAGTACAGTCTTAAACTTCCTGACATCCTATGCTTCTGTTTCCTTAACAGTAAAATAGGGAGAATGTCACCTAACCCAGAGAGATGTTGGGGGGATTAAGTAATGTCTTCCTATACAATGCTCAGATCAGTGCCTGGCAGGAAGAAAGCAGTCAGTCACTGTTAGCCACACTGATTATTGTTGTTGTTCTCTTTATTTCAGCTAAGATGACCCCTTTGGCATGTGCTTGCTTTTTGCAAATACAGTAAAGGTGCCCCCTCAAAGGCAAGCACCAAATTCTGACCTTAGGCTTGACTGTGAAAAGAAACCACTTTCATAAGCAATTGTAAAACAACCATGTAAGTAAATGAACACAGGGACTCACATTTTCAACATTCTGAGTTGTATGTAAATTAAGTTTTCCCAAACTGTTACCTATACCGTATGCTGAAAACATTTTTGTTTGTTTTTTTTTTTTTTAATGTAAACCAATCTGCTTGGAAAATCTTCTAAAATGCTTCTGTGACCTTTTTAAAAGTCTGCTGGATACAAATTAAGTTGGTTTTGACTCATTATCAGCAACACATACATCTATCACTAAGCAGTGATTTCACCTTGTGACCTCCCCACTATTGTCCTCTGCCATTTCTCTCCCCACCATGTTTCCCTGGAACTATCTCTTCCCATAAGTCAGAGGAAGGAGACCTAAGAGGCTACTTAGTTTAGAGCCTCACTTTTCAAGCAAAAGCCTGGTTTACCACCACAATACCTTATGGCCTGAGAAGGCACATAATTGGGCTTGGTGAAGGATAGAATAATAAATTAGGACCAATAAGTCCTCACACAATGGCTGAAACAATGAAGCATGGCTCATAAAGCAGGTGCTTTGCAGTAGCTATTTAAAATTATTAGAGAAAATGTAATTTATTCATGGTTTTGTTCTGAAGATATGATATTACTCGTCTATAGACAATGGAAAAGCCATGCCTTTCCTTATATTTATAGAGTGGAGTGTTGCAGTAGTGGGAGTGAGGGTCCCAAAACAGAACCCGCTTGTACAGGGCACTCTTGGTGCTCTATTTCATTACCCATGTCTAATCGTTCATATGAAGAAAGGGGTCAAAAGCCCTCCACCTCCAGAATGTGAAGCCACTGCTTTCAAACGTTGATGGGTCATGAGCCATGCCTTCCATCGTGGATGTGCATTTAAAAAGCCAAGCAAATGCAGAGCCCCATCATGCGGCTCTGGACCTCAGGAGGAGAGCATTCCTTCACAGAGCCTATCTATTCCTTGTGTAGCTTTCTTGCATGTAGGTACACATGGGGCTGTTCATTTCCATGTGAATGTGGCTGTATGACAGCGGCTGTAGGTACCACCTGCATCACATGCCTAACAGTGACTGGCTTACAGCACAAACATGAGTTGTGCCTTTGTACACAGTGTCACGTTGCCACAGGGATGTTGCAAAATCCACCATGATGGCTACGGTGACGTGTTAGCTTGTCTGGTCTTGGTACCCAAGTTGTTTGGTCAAACAACCCTGAAGATGTTACCATGACGGCATGATTTAAATGTGATTAACACTTTAATCAGTAAACTTTGAGTAAAACAGATTATCTTCTAATCAGCTGAAGGTCTTAAAAGACTAGGGTCCTCTGAGGAGGGAAGAAATTTTCCCTCAGATCCCCTCTGGACTCAAAACTGCATATCATTTACACACACACACATTCACACACACACCACAACTTTATTGATTCTGAGTCTCTGGAGAACTATTTGTTTGAAATAAGTACCAAACCTAGCTGTTAGGTACTTCCATTCTGGCTTTTTTCTCTGGTTAAGTATGAAGATTTCTTTTCAAGATATATTTTCTGGTGTGTTGTAAATACCTAGAAGACTAACAGGTCTTCAATACCTGAACTTTAGCAATCCCCATCCATGGGTTGACTTTATTTATTAAAGTAAAAACGCAGAACCCATGTACTCTCTAGGATATATTAGGTAATAATCCATTCTAGGACAAAGGGAAAATCCTTTCTGATGCCACTTATGTGTTATTCCAGATTACATTTCAGTGTTTAGATGGGGAGATAACCACTCTATGTGGGAATCGATTCATTGTGGCTACCTGATCAGAATTCTATGTAAAAATGTAGGAAACTGAAAATCCTATTTAAAACTCTAGGCCTTGGGGTATAGATCAGTGGTAGAGAACTTGCCTGACATGCACAAGTCCTGGGTTTGATTCCCAATGCCACAAAGAATAAAAAATAAAATAAATAAAACTCTATTTTTCTAGAGCAAGAAATACTTTTCTGGCTTTTTCTCCCCACAAGAGTTAAAATGAACTTCCAGTAAAGTCTTAATAATCTTTTCTGATAATGGAATATTCAGCCAGATGCATCTTATTTCCTCATTCTTCAAATTACATTTCCTTGGAACAAAAAGAAAGAAGAATATGGAAAGAAGTTCCCATTCCAAAAAGTTTTGCAGTTGCCCTAAGAAACGTAAGTGGCATACAGCAGTAGATTGCCCAAGGAACGATAAAGAGGTTGAAGAGTGAAAATGAGAAAGATAAAGTTGTAACAAGGACACAATAATTAATATCCATTAAAAAATTAGGCATCTATAAACATTGCTGAAACTTGAAAAAGTGTGTGTGTGTGTGTGTGTGTGTGTGTGTGTGTGTGTGTGTGTCAGATCAGCAAGTGAGGTCATATTTTTTCTTACAAAATGGAACCATCAGTTTTGCTATAGATCTTCAAACTCTGCAAGTAAATGGTTGGGTGAATTTCATTTAATCATTTAAGGGTTTAAGTTGAAATTTATTTCAGGCAGTAACGTTAGATGCACGAGGATATATCAAATTCTCCAGTGGCTCATGATGAATTCTTAGAGGATGAAACTATTCTGTGTTCTTTGTAGATAAGGACTTTTCAAAGTAGTCAGTACATTTAAAAAACAAAGTGAATGGAAAATTTCTCTAAATAGGGCATATTTCTGATGACTAACATTAGTGCATGATGTCTATTCCAAACTAAGTCAATAATGGATTGTTTCCAGATAAGCACACAAAAATGGGTTATATGTAACTTTTTAGAGCTGAAATAGCAAACATAAATTAACTAACTTAGTTCAATATAAAACTGGTCCAAGAAACCAAAAAGTAAAAATTCCCAAAAGACCTGAAAAATAATTGACTGGGACATAGCATGACTTTCATCAAGAGATCACACTAAGGTCATTAATAATTGCAGGAAATGACTAACCCATTCATAGTTTTGGTGGAACAGTCGATGGTATGGAAACTGAATTGCATAATGCAGTTTATCTCTCATATTTTCTTTTTTTTTCATGATCCAAGTGAAAAATTGAGCACTCATTATGTGAAAGTCAAGCTGCAGAGTGTGTCATAAATTCACAGAGAGCTGAATTAGAAAGCACATCTTGAAAGTGGCACAGCTGTGATTGATGGGAAAAAGCTCTTAAAAATCATTGTAAACAATTTTTCATTAGATATTTTAAACCTTATGATTTTGATCTCAACAAAAGTACTACTGTTTTTGAAAGGGTCTCATAGGACAGGAATTTAAATAACAACTTTTCCAAATTCCAGAGAAATCAAATTTGAACATTATTTTATCTGGAATGGAAATCAGCATATAATGTCCCATGTTTTGCCTCCTTCCATGAGGAATCTATGACAGTAGGTTCTTGCCTTTATTTTTATGTTTTAAAACTATAAGCAGAACTTGTTAGAGTTTGTTTCAAAGTATAATTAAAATCAAGAAATGAAAGTGAAAGATCACAGCCTTCCTTCCATGAAAGTGGTAGTTATAACTTACCTGAAACTTATTTCACTTAGAAAATATGTTTATTGACTTGAAAAGGGAGGGGTTGCAAGATTCTTGGTGAGGGGGGAGGGGACAGAATTTGGACTAGAGATGAAAACACAAGAGAATTGTTTCTTCAGGACATATTTTGTGTTGTGAAAATACATCTTAGGCTACTTAGTATTGGAAAGAAACTCAATACCTTGATTGTAAAGCAAACAACCTAGGTGATGAGTCCAAATCCATGCTTTGTAGCTCTGTCTCTTTTATTGTTAGTGAATTCAGGCCCATCATCCACATCTCCATTCCTCAACTTTTTAAATTGTCAAGTAGAGAATCTTGTCTAAATATTTTGTTGAGTTGAGAAAAAGAAATCTGAGACACTGTTTAAGGAGTAGGAAAAAAATGTTACTTGATTGCGAAATTTTTTATTCTGATTCATCTATAAAAACGTCTTCCACTTCAATAGTTTTTCAGATGATGGAGTTCATTTTCCTTTCCCTTTGCAACAGCTTAGCAAATGTTCCATAAACTCCAATGGTGAAAAGTAACCTCCTTTAACAGATTCCTGAATTTACTATTCAATCATATTCCATCAGACCAAGGAAAAATTGATTCCACAAGTTCGTGTGCCCATTAAAGAGAAAGAAGCCTACGGTTGGAGTGAGATTCCAGTTAGAGGGTTATGTTAATGTTAAACATGCATAGATCATGCATAGCGCACAGAAAATTCTCCCCATCTTCACTTAGAATCTGCACCCAGCCTCCACCTTGAATTCATTTGAGATCTCTCCTTAACTCACAAAGTATGGATCAGAAATAAAAATTACATTGTCTTAGTAGAGGTATACACAATTTTTTTATGGAGAACCACAGCTGTTTTGTCACGTTATAGCCAGAAGGGACCTCAGCAATCATCCAATTCAGTGCTTCCAAAATGTTTTTGGCATAAACTCTCTTGGATCAGATGAAGTCTTACCCTGAACTCTGATCTGTAAGCTGATCTGCAGGTGGCTCAGCTTGATTGACATAGGCAAAGAGAAAGTCCACTCACCCAACCCCCCTCATTTATCCCTTGGGAACTTCAGAACCATGAAACAATGTGGAATACAGTTTGAAAGTCACTCATCTCTTTTCTCATTTTACCAACAAGGGGCATGAATTCACTTTTCTGGTGGAGGAACCAGAATACACATCTATAGGCTGCATCTGATGCTCATTCTATTACAATGGCCCTTCTTCATTTCTTCTGGTTTCTTATTTCCCTTGAGCACAAATGAATCAGTGAAGCCTCTGTGGCCATACTCCAGGAAAGAACTAGGGACAAAGGAAGAAGTGGAGTTTACAGACAAAATAAAAGAGATCAATTTAAGTATATCTTGTAAATAAGGTTCAACTACCCAAAGGTAAAGCACATCGTAGAAAGAAGAGATTAAATGAGTGTCAAGGAAACTCAGAGCAGCAGTTCACAAATTTTTGCCTTCACTTTGACATGGTCAAAATTACTAAGGATTCATCTTTTGATATCTACCCTAAGAATAAATAAAACTGAGAAATTGAAAACGTGTACTAATTCATTCATTTTAATATCACGTCAATATATTATTGTTGTCAATATATTATATGTTATTTCTACTAAAATAAATAATACATTTTAAGAAAATAACCATGTTTTCTAAATAAAAGAGTGAGAATATTAGCTTTGTTTTGCTTATTTGCAAATTTTTTTAATGGCTGGCTAAAGAGAAGAGAGCTGGATCCTGGTATCTGCTTCTGCATTTGAGCCATTATTCCTTCACATTTTGTGCAGCCCTTAGGAACTTCCACTGTAGCATCCCAAGAGCTTGAGCCCAAAGGCAAATGACATTCTAGTAGTAAAATATACATAATTTTGCTATCATGGCTTCCTGAAAGGGTCTTTGGGATCCAGAGATGTCCTCCAACCATAGTTCGAGGAGAGTTAGAGAGAACAGATACAGCATCATGGGTGCCATGTCAAGTTATATAAGAAGTATGGAAAAGATAGCACTTCTGAGTCCATCTTTCACAGGTCTCTTCTTGGAATCAGATTAGTACGAGTCAAAGCCTCCAACAACCAAAACTAAAATAATGTTCAAAACTCAAGGTGGTTCAGTGGACTCACTCTAGGAAGGGAAAACATGTATATTTGGCCTATTTACTTTTAGAGTGCGTGGAGAAGGTAAAGAGCAAATTGAAATAAAATTTCAATTAAATAAGCACAAACTAGGTAAAAGAGTTTTATTGTCCCTACTCTATCTGCACAGGACTTGAGAAGAGTAACATCATGTGAAGGGAGAACCAGCAGTGCAAAGATGGGCAGGGGTTCTTGAGGCCAACATGGAGTCGCTGTAGAAGAAACCATTTTACTCAGGGAAAAAGCAGACTCTTTAAAGGTCTTTTTAGTTTGTCATAATGTGAAGAGCTTTTCATATGCTCCTAGAAATGCAGGTAGAATTTGTATGCTCCTAGAAATGCAGGTAGAATTTGAATCATTTTTAGAGTGACTTACGTGTCTTTCATTGGGGACACTCTAGACTGAACAATAAACATCCTACTTCTCTTTCTTTCCAAAAATGGGTTGCATGCTGAGCTAATCCTCATGCCACTATTTTCTTAATGTGTCTTTTGTGTGTTCCCCACATCTAAATTCTCCAAGCAATACAAAGCCATATGCCCACAAGACAACCTAGGAAGTCGCTGCTGGGTCAGAGGCCTTACAGGACTCAGCCTGAGAACACTGGAGTTGTCCTCAAACGGTGACAGACTTGATCTGAGCAGTTTTGGGTTTTGTGGAAAGTTTGTGTTCCACAGTCCCACTCTATGCCAGAGAACAACTGTCATACATTTTAAAATCGGAGGATAAAGATGTAGCCTCATTTTCTGAACAAATGGCCAAGAGAATGATCAAAAGAATGATGTTGTATTAGAAATTCAACTTGTATAGTGCTAGATACCTATTTCAGATGAAAATTGCTAAAAGAAATAAAAAGAAAGCAAGAAAAGTAGTCAGGAAACTACATAGGCAAAAACTTCCTGAAATTCAATTTTCTCTTGCTTCTACCCTCTCTTTGTAAAAACCACTTCAAGCCAATAGAAATATGAGGACTTTGAAGTTGAAAGAAGGTTATAAGAGAAGGATCTCTTTGATTATTTTTAAAGCTTCAAGACTCCAGTATTATTTTTATTCGTTGAATGTTCCTGTGACAGAGACAACATTAATATTTGAAGAATTCAATAGAGACACCAACAGAAGAATAATACAATTGCATGCAAATAGAATGTCATAACAAGAATAAAAGTGCCAGGTGAATAGTGACACATACCAGAATACTTCTGGCATTTAGGGATTACTGTAATATGGAAAAATAGTGAGGCAGGCAGGAAAAAAATATAGGTAGGCAAATGTTTCCTAGAGAAATACTGGCCTGGAAAATTTCATTACCCTTTTCATTTTTCTAAACTAAAAATACATCGTGTAGTTTGACTGGAAATTTTTGTGTGCATATTTTTAATAGGAGGAATTAGTTTGCCATATAAATTGCCCATCAGGGAACAAAACAAGAAAACAGCTACAGAGTGAAAATGACCTCACTGGAAGCTGACACAACACAGAGGTGAGAATTTGCTGTGTTCTGTCATTGGTGCGTATTGATCAGCACCAGAAGATTGTTCCCCTCTGGGCTGGAGACTGCAGCAATGGCACCAGACTGGGCTTTCTAAGTGGTATTTAAGCAGCTGAGAAAATGTGAGTATAAATATGTTAAACCTGAGTTGAGCTCAGAGAAGTAGAAAATGTGGGCTAATTCCTAGCTAAGACAGTCTAGGAATGTGAGTCTTTCTTTTTTGGTGCCAATATTCTGTCTTCCCTTCTAGAAGGATCATCCAGTATTCCCCGGGCATCAGTTCAAGGATGTGATAGTTTATATTACAATATTCACAAGTTTAAAAAAAAAAAAACTGTTAGAATCCTTAACTAAGACTTGTAACAAATAGGGTATTTTCTCAGTGAATATAAAATAAATATATAACCTTCATAGGTAAGATTCTTTCCACTGTGTACATTCAAGGACTTTTCACAAGGTACTAGAAATGTCTGAGTCTATTTGTTTTTCAAAGAGAATCGATCAATGTCCTGTACCCAGAGTGATGAGAGCATGTCTAGGACCTAGTAACATTTTCGCCCTGTTCCTTGCCCCCTTCTGTTCTCCTTTTATATATTTTTAAATTCTCTTCTGGCTCCAGGGTGCTATTCACTTCTATTTGCCAAATATCCTTTTCACCTGCAGCCATATCCAGCTTGAGCTCTGTGTGTGTGTGTGTGTGTGTGTGTGTGTGTGTGTGTGTGTGTGTCCAGCCCCAGTGTTCACCTTTAATGTATTACCTATGAAGTTTCTCTCTGTTGTTCTGTAGCAATTTATCACAATCTTTTGACTAGCACTTGGGCTTTGCAGTTTCTGTTGTGCAGTGTGAAACTCACTTGCCCTGGAGTTACACACAGGCAGTAGATACGCCTTCCATCTGCACCAACGCCTGCCCTGGGAGAATGGAGTGCTGCTGGGGTTTTCTTCCCAGCAAATGCTTGGTGTGACTGAAGTCTCTAGCTGTCCCCAAAGAAATTCTGTTGCCTGGGTGTCCTGGCAAAGTGCCTCTATGAAAAAGACACCCCAAGGAAGCAGACCTACTCTGCTGGAGCTTTGTGATTTCGTGGGGTTTAAATATCCCTGCCACAGCTTAGAAAGCAGCAATGGTCTCCTCAGGGAAATAGCAGAAGCTCTTTTTATCTTGTACTCTCCTCTGTCTGGACATTGCTTATAAATGAATGCTAAAATTTATAAAGCACTATAACATTTGACTTATTTTTAATGCACTGTGGAGTTGTGTAGCAATAAAAATGCAGGCAATGATGAGGCAACTTTCAACAAAGCAATATTTTATTGCTGCAGAACTAGGTCACATGAGCCCTACTCTAAAATCAGTGGGAACCAACAACAAAGGACATTAAAGTAATATCCTCTCTTATGGAATCCCCTTCTTTAATTAATAAAAACATAAAAATGTAATTTCCAGATATTTTCTTAATTTACAACATTAGATCGAGTTTAGAACAAAAAAGAGACAAAATGCTTGAAAGTTACAACTCTCATAATTTGTGTTTATTTCTTAATATGGTGACCATACTATTTTGCATCTTGATTTGGTTAGCTTGGTGGATCCTAGAAACATCTTACAGCCTTCCATGAAGGCTTTATAATTGTCTTACTTCAGCAATGAGATTCCCTTTTATGGTTCCATTTCTGAGTTGAATTATGAATTCTCTCTTCTTCACCATGAATTAAGCAGAGAAGAATTCTCTGCTTTATTCACCCTTTGGCTTTGATGAAGACTTAAAAGCATGGGAGGAAAAGCAATGACAGAGAGCACTGAAGGACTTTTTAGTAGTATATCTGCTACCACGTGATTCCTTCTAGGTATCTCAAAATGACCACACTGGCCCATTGTATCTGGGAGATGATCACAGAACCCACTGGCTTCCAAATAAGCAGAAAGAATAACTTTGGCCCAGCCCTAGAGTACCTAGTAAAAGCTACCATTTGCAAGGGAAATCAAAGGAGTCATAATGCGTCCTTATATGTCTTTCAGATCTTGCCTAAATTTGAATCAAGATGCTTGAAGTACATCACTTCATTAATATTTCAGTGAACTATTTTCTGTTTGCTAGCTTAGAAGTCAATGTTGAGTGACAGGAGACTTGGCAAGATGCCTCAACCTATATATTATCATATTGCAGGTCAAGACATCCTTCACCAAGGCTTTTCTGCTGGCCATGTATCTGGAGTGCTGAAGCACAAAACCACCAGCTTGCGTGTGGTCCTCTCCCCATCAAGCTAAGTGCAGATACATTGTTGGGAAGGACTGGTGTTGTTGATTTATGTAGTATGTAACAGAAAGAACCCTTAGTTACTGCTGCAAAATTTTGAACTAGATTGAGGTTATTTGGACATTTTCAAGTTTTTAATATAGTCAAGAATTCCTTCCCTAAAAATCATAGTTCAAAAAAGTCTCTCCCCTAAGGTCATAGAGCAAAATTAATTTTAGATGGATAAAGGAGTGAGATGTAAAAGAAAATAAGTCATTTTTAAGACTGAAAAGAAAATCTGGACAAATGGATAGGGAGGGATTTTTTTAAAAGCTTTATGTAAAGGAAAATCACAAAGGATTTGACTACAAAACTACTAACACTTCTACATTATCAACACTGTGATCAAAATTGAAGTCCATTAAAAAGCTGATGAAATATTTGCAACCAATATGAATTGTTAATAATCTTAAACTATAAGTAGGTAGTGAGGTAAAAACAGCATGGATAATCTGATAGTTACATATGTGAAGATCATAAACAGAGCATTCTTGAAAGAATGGAAACAAAATTTTCACACAAATGGGAAGGAAGTGAACTTTCAATTCCCAGAAGATGTAAAAGGCAGGTTGTCCCAATTTCTCCACCAAGTACAACTAAAAATCCTGGATGTTATTCATAAAGCAAGCATAAGAAGTCTATGAAAGATGGAAAGAGGAAGACTAGAAACCTGGGGCTCCAAGAGACAAATGAGTTGTTAGTTGTCCAGATTTTCTTTTTGTATCATATATTCTAGACTTGCATCTAAAGAGGTCAGGAGTCTGAAAACATCAACTGACATAGACAAGAAAAAGCCCATACAAATGCCTGCTATTTCTAGTCCAAGGACCAGAGAGAGAAGTTTGACATAAAGATACTCAATTCTCGTCAAACAGCACACCACAAGGCCCTCATGAAGAACCTAGACTTCCATTCTCAGTGGCTGTAATGAAGTTTGCCATCCACTGACTGTTGGGGGTGTGCCAGAGAATCCCTATTATAATAGATAAAGGTTTCCTTCATTCCCTGATGATGACGAGAACCAACCCTTTCTGTCATTTCAGTGGAAGCCATGTAGCAAGCATCAATGTGGCACTTCTACCTTCTCAATCAGGGAGGTACCAATAGAGGCCTAGTGGGAGCCAGAACCACACCCAACGGTAGCTAGGAGTCCACCTGCTTAGGGGCCTTGGAGGAGAAATGGAAAACTAGGTATCGACCCTGATCTGGCAGTAATGGTGTAGTAGCCACCCCTTCCCAACCAGAGAGAAGAGAGGAAAGAAAGCAAAAGGAAAGAGGAAGGGAAGGAGAAAGAAAGCAGGGTGGGGGGAAGGGAGGAACAAAGAGAAGGAGGGACATAAAGAAGGAAGGAAGGAAAAACAGAAGATTTAAATAAATCCAGAATTTTTTAACTCAACACCTAAAATGGGGGCTGGGGTTGTGGCTCAGCCGTAGAGCACTCCTCTAGCATGTGCGAGGCCCTGGATTCGATCCTCAGCACCACATAAAAATAAATAAAATAAAGGTATTGTGTTCTACTTCTACTTTTATATTGTGTTCTACTTTTATATTAAATGTTTAAAAAACCACCTCAAATGCCCTCATTTCAATAAAAAAGTCACTTTGAATACAAGAACCAGGAGTATCTCAAACTGAAGGCAAAACAGAGAGTAGATGTCAAAATCTACAGGTCAGAGATGTGAGACCTCTCTAACAAAGATTTTAAAGTATCAATCATAAAAATGCTTCCGTGAACATGCTAGAAACAAGTGGAATACAACATTCTTACAAAGAAATAAAATCTCAGCAAAGAAATAGATGATACAAAGAAGAACAAAATTGAAATGTTAGACCTGAAAAATACAACAACTGACATAGATTCCGTATGGCAGAGTGAAAGGGACAGAGGAAATAGCCAGCGACCTGAAAGACAGAAGAGCAGAAAAGACCCCATCTAAACAACCAGGAGAAAGAGAAGGAATAAATGAACAGTGCCTCAGGGAATCTTGGGGCTGTCACAAAGAGCCTACATTCATATCATCAGGGTCTCTGAAGAAGGAAGGAAGAGGGCAGGGCTGGAAGTCTATCCCCCAAAAAATCATGATTGCAAATCTCTCAAATTTGGCAAAAGACATACATTTAGCAAAAGATTCTCAAACTTTTTTAAATTTGGCAAAAGAACCTTAAGATGTTTAGAAGACAGCAGTATCCTCAGTGATGAGATCACTTGAGGTTGATACTCTCTGCTGGGATCCTTGACAAGTTTCTTCCTCATTTGAATTAATGTGCATTTTATCTAAGCTAGAATAAAGAGGCATTCACTGAGGAGGCTGGATATATTATCCCTTAAATTCCTTAAGTATTGTAGTGAGGAAGTTGAAACTTCCTGGCATGGCTATCAGTGCAGAGCCAACAAGGAAACCCCAGTGACAAGAGGATGAAAGGACTTACAATTTGCAAATGTTGAAATACAAGGTTTTTGAGTTGCCAAGCTACATTTTTCCTAATGTGTGTGTGTATAACATGTAGGATGCCTGAATTCTGTGTTTGCACACAACCATGTATGGCAAGAAACAGCACAAGTCAAGAACCAAGAGGTAAAGGTGACCTCTTTCCTTGACTGATCTACAGAAAACTTGAGTCAATTTTTGCATTTTCCTAAGGCACAGGCCGAGGCATTTCCATCAATCATCTCTAAAGTTCAAGGACATAAGGAGGCAATAAAATACTTTAAAAACCCTTTTGAAGCATATGGTCCCAGAGAATCTCTGTACTTCACAGATTCAAATCACTATTATGTGCTCTTACTCTTCCGTAAGCGTAGGCAATGGCACAGGTTTTCCTTCCAGCAATTGGAGGTCTAAAGTATACTTGGCAAAGGTTCTAGATTACACATTTGTAAAACAACAACAAACAAACAAACAAAAAACAGCTACCTGATAACCCTGCAGTCTCCTTTCCCAGTTTCTACATAATTCTAGTCTGTAGATGACATTTCTTGTAGAGCTTTAGGCCACTGTCACATTGCAACCATCTGGCAGTCAGTGAAGAAGCACACCTCTGACACTGTAAGGTGATGCAGCAATAGTAACAAAACAAAAAATGGTTGAGGTTTATGGTAACGGAGCAGCATAAAACCTGAGGGTATTAACTAATTAGTATTCATAAAGGCATTTTCAAACTGAAGCATTCACTGTCGGTGAATATCAACTAGGAGAAATATTACAGTGAATTGCTTTTGGGTACAAAAATAAGTAAATACAGTGTGTACATTAAAGTGATCATAAAATGCATAAGATTTATGTAATTTTCTGGCTTCCATTTTTTTAAATAATTCTGCAAAATAAATCCAAACTCCTCAGTGTGAACATGAGATCCTTTATAATATAGACCTGATCATCTTTTAACTTAATTTCTACAATCACCAGACAATAATTCTATACAAGAGCTGTGAGGGAGTATGCATGGTCCCTGAGCATGTTCCCATTCTCTCTCTTGTCTCCTTGTTCTTATTCATGTGGTTTCTCACACTTGGAAAGCATTTTATCTACTATTCTCCTGATAAATTCTTCTTCCAGATCCTAAACTCTCAAAACATACCAAGAAACTCTTTTTCTTCTACCTTCCAGTAGTGCATATTCATTTTATCACTTCTAATGCATATAATAATCTGTAGACTCATCTTCTCTGATTTATTCATTTAGCCATGTGATAGGCTTACAAATAAATATGTGGAAGACTGTTCTAGGCACAGGGAATACAGCAGTTATATTAATCAGGGTCTAAAGTAGAAAACATTTTGGATATTTACAAAAGAAGAGGTTCAATCTAGGGTGCTTTGGGTAAAGAATTCCAACAGAACAGGAGAAGCAGACCAGAGATCAAGAATTTCAGGGAATCACTAGCTTCCCAAGAAGAAAGAGTCTGAAAGTTTCAGTGTTAAAAGAGTCCAAGGGTCAGGCTCATCCTTGGGAAAATTGGACCATATTCACTTGCTTGAAGGAGGCAGTTGGGGCCTGGAAGAAGAAGAAGCTCCTGCTGCAGGCTCCACCAGAGGAACTAATGAAGGGAGAAACACCTGACTTCTCTCTGCTCCTGTTCTTCAGTCTACCCAGAGTACCTCCCGTGTTCAACTCCATTAGGAAGCCAGCCAATAAAGGAGCATGAGAAATACGCCCTATAGTTCAGCTCCCCTTAAGATACAGGATGCATCTAAAGGCAAAAGTGCCCAGACTGGCACAGTGATGAACAAATCCGAAGAAATTTCTGTCCTCATGAGTCATACAAGCATTTCATTGTTTTTTCTCTGTATTCCTAACTCCTTAATTGTGATTACACGTAACAGGCAAATACTCATCTTGATTGTCTTAGTTGATGTACGAGACAAATCAGACTAGATAAAAAATATTGGGACACAGGTTGAGAGCTGGATATCATTAAACACAGCACAGCTTCCCTTTCACTCATAGGTACTTGAGTTCTAGATTCATACTATATTTTCTGTGATATTTTGCTTTATACTCCATAAATCTGGTATCATTCCAAAGTATGAGGGCAGAGGCACTGTCACCTTTGTGTCCACTCAGTGTCTAGCAAATGATGTTTTTTGTTGTTGTTATTGAGATGTAACAAAATGCCTCAAGTTGCTATTAGAAAATGCCCTAATTTCCATCATGGGTAAGAAGTACTGCAAGCAGCATCTCAGCCTCTAGCTTTTCTCCTAGCTCTCTCACCCTCTGTCCACTTCAGTTTGCATTTTAGGGTAACTGTAATTTCACAGGAGAGTGATGATGATGTGGAAAACCAACAAATGAGAAAGGCAAATTCAAAGTAAATGGTGAGACAGAGGCGAAGTAAGACACAAGTCCAGGCACCAAAAGCATAAACTTCACAGAACGCTGTGTTCTTTCCGGCTAATGCCTGCACACTGTAGACATCTCCACTCATGTAGTTTGCATTGCTTAGAAGTCCCTCCTCTCCTTCCTTCAAGCACCCAAGGATGTCCTTCTATGGGACTTGCAGGAATATTTTCACATAGGACATGATTCCCAAATAGGCTTGATAAATTTGATTTTCTTGTTTGCATTTATTAATTAATTTCTGTATTGCATGACTAGCTGATTTATTAGGGTGTATTGAGTGCTTATTCTGCAGCAGGCACTGGCCTAAGGCACGCAAGACAGATGAATACCTCCAGGCCTGACAAAACACCAAGAGGCATCATTGTAAATAAATCATTATATTAGTGAGATAAATTTAAATAAAAGTGTATCCATGTTCTGTGTGAGTGAAGTAGTAGATGTAATGAAATGATATAGTTTAAGATATGTATTTTTTGACTGCTTACCTAGTCTTCTATAAACTCCCAACTTTTTCATTGTCTTAAAACTCAATGAACTGGTCAATTCAGTATGCCCATTTGGTAATTACTTATTGAATGCTTATTACATGCTGAACTTTGCCATCTGAAATAAACAATGTTTTTTCCCCTACTCTGGACTTCACAAAATATTGGGCATAAGAAATAAAAACTTCACAGTGCACCTCTAAACAGTCCAGCTGATAGTTTGGCAAGAGTTCATGGAGATGGTGGAGCCCAGTTTAGGCCTGCAGGTAGAGATAGGAGGTTAGTACATGGAAGAGAGAGGGAGGAGGTTCCTCTGAACAAGAATGATAACTTGGGAACCTCATGAGAGGAAAAGCGCTCATGGGTTCTGGGAAGATAGCTCAGTCAGTAGAGTGCTTGCCTCGCATGCACAAGGCCTGGGGTTCAATCCCTAGCACCACACACACACACACACACACACACACAAATAAATAAAGTGCTCACAGTGTGTTGATGGGACATGATATAAAAAGAAAAATGGCAGAATTTGGGGGGGTGATGGAAGGGAGAGAAGGGATATAAGGTTGGGCTGATAGGAGAGATTTTCTCTGACGAACTGAACACACTAGAAAGTTATATTGTGAAGAGAAATTGATATTGTGTAGGCTGGACTTATTGTCTTTGCTACCTTTATTAAATGTCAGTCACTGTCACTGACTTTGAGCATTTCGCTTTGACCTCTGCTGTCGTGAGGTCTGTTGGTCACATGGAAAACTGTGCCGGTTACCTGGATTCCTAAATTGTGTTCACATTGCTCACCTTTTGTTTGGAACTCCTAAGACGATAAAAACTTGTCAACGGTGTCACAACCCAATATGGGCCAACCTTTCACCTTGCCACCGTCTAGACTGACATTTTTGACAATATGTCAACACATATGCTTGGAGTGTGGTTGTGGAGGTGGGGGTGAGGGCTAAAGCGTGGTTGTAGTCAGACTGAGGAAAACACTTATTTATATAGGTTATAAATAAATTGAAAAATGGCAGGCAAATGAACATGAATTTTTTGACACAAATAACAAAATGATTTGAAAGAAATAGCACCCGAAATATGGAGAAAACCAAGAAAAATACTGAATGTTTAAACAAAAGCTCACTGTTGTTTATAAAAAGTAGCTTGAGAAGTAAGTGTGGGTCAGTCAGGACCAAGAGAGAGGGGCTGAAAAGTCAACTTTTTCTCTATTCACCTGCTAGCTTCAGAGGGCTCCCAGGTGACCCAAGAGGCCTCCTTGTTCTCCCTCTTGCCCTTACCGAGGCCCCTCTCCTCTACTGGCTGTGTACTGCATGAAATCTGGCCCTCATCCTCACCCCAAAGAAAACAAGTTGCTACTCTTGGTTTTCTGAGGATTTTCCCAATTATTTCAGACTTCAACCTAGTAGGAACCCTTTCTTAATCCTCTTTTTTCACCTACTTCCCCCCCCAAAAAAAAAAAATTAGCCTCGTGGGTACCTGAAGGAAAGAGGTAGCTTCCTCTAATATGTCAAATGAATTTTTTAGAGAATCTCAAGAATTTCATAACTGATACTGAACAGGACATTTCCACATAATGAGAATGAGGGAGGAAACAGCAGAGAGCAGAAGCCACACAGTGCTAAAGGAAAGCAGAGTTGTAAGGGTTTCCCTTTGCATGCTAATCCTGACCAACTCTGGCCAGGCTCTGATGTGATGGGTGGTGAGGAAGATATTAGATGACTGTTCTTTCGTTCTTTCAAGGCAAAGTAGGAAACACAGAGCACAACCAGATGAGGTTGGGTTTGATTATTCTCTCTCTCTCTCTCTCTCTCTCTCTCTCTCTCTCTCTGTGTGTGTGTGTGTGTGTGTGTGTGTGTGTGAGAGAGAGAGAGAGAGCAAGAGAGAGAGAGACTTCCAGTTACTATCCACACAAAAGCCAGACATTTTTCTACACAGAATTTGCAAACCAATGTATAGACATATTGTTTACCCTCAATTTACAATTTGATACCATTGGAGTGGAAGGGCAGAAATCATTTAAGAAAATGTCTGTCACATAGAATAGTACTGCTTTACCTGCAAAGTTTTCAAATTTCTTTTATTTATTATTATTATTTTTTTAATTTTAGATGGTCATAATATTTTATTTTATTTTTATGTGGTGCTGAGGATCAAACCCAGTGCCTCATGCATGCCAGGCAAGCACGCTACCACTTGAGCCATATCCTCTGCCCCTCAAATTAAATTTCTTACTAAAAATATTTGCTGCTAACTTGCAGTATGGAGGATACCAAGAAATAAAAAACACGCACGGTTTCTAACCCAGAGGAGCTTCCAGTCTAGCCAAAGAAATAAAACAAGACAGGTGCTGTTGCTAGAGAAAATTTGATGTCTCCCCAAGGAGTCTTTGAGTTAATAACCCTGTGATTGTACAATAAAAAAGAGATCACCCATAAAAACAGACTTTAGAGAAAGGTAAGCTTTCCTCTGATTTTAAAGAACGAATTCAAACCATTGAACTGATGGAAGGAATGGGATTCAAGTTGAAGGCCACAGGATGAGGAAAGACACAGAATCAAGAGAACACAGGATTTTGTGGATTCCTTAACTAATGGGGACCAAGGCTCAGGTGAAAGCAAAAAGTAACAGATTTTGTCACACCTAAATAAAAATGGAGAACTGTTTGATTTCTTCATAGAAGTTTAAGTACTATACTATGAGGTGTGTCCAAACAATAATGGAACCCACAAGGTCTCAGCAGGATAGATTATCTTGACAAGTTAGATACAACTCTCCCTTGTATCTAACTGGTGGTACCATGCATCATTCTAGATTGTAACTGCCTCTAACATGGACTCTTACAGACTGCAGATTCTTTTAAGGCAAGGCACATGTCTTGAAGGTGAAGGACCAGCTTCCAGAGAAGATCTGTAAGAGCTGGTACATTTCATATTAATAGATAATAAATATTAGACCTGGCTATTATGGTAGCCACCCAAGGGGGTCAGAGAGATTCTCGATGAATATTTGCAGTTCTTGGAGACTTAGTGCATGTGATAGGCAAGAGGAGTGATTTTCAGCCTGATAACTTTAGGAATGGAGGTGCTGTGAACAGAAATAAGGTAATAAGACATCAGCATGCTTTTTGAGGGGAAAATGTCTGGCACTCTTCTAAACCCTCATGGTCAGAATTATACAAGTTGAAATAGTGTATTTGACCCCTGTAAAGAGATGACATCAGGCAACTATTACAGAACAAAATCAACAGGCTCATGAAATATAATGTTTGCTTACACATATTTTTAAAACTTTTGCATATTAAAAGATGAGCTTTGCAGTTGACAGATGCTTTCTGAATACCAATATGCAGTTTAGTATCTTTCCTCACATCTGATGCGCAACCAGTTTCTTCTTCCCTGAGCAAATTAAGGAAACTCTCATAAAAATGATGGAAAGAAAGTGGTGGATCTGTTATTCATTAAATTGTTGTTTTATGACATTCGAAGGTAACTCTGCCTTATGACTTCCTCCAAATCCCATTCTGGTGGAGTAAAAGTGGAAAAGGTTTCAAGGAGATAAAGAGAATGGTCACCTTCAGTCCAAAGAGGCTGAACTCACTCTTTTGCTATTTGTACAAAAATGCTAAAAGAAATGTAAAAGCTATTAAATTGCAAGATTTAAAAAAGTTACACAGCTGGGCATGGTAGAAATCCCAATCACTTGGGAGGCTGAGGCGAGAGAATCACAAGTTCAAGGCCAGCCTCGACAACTTACAATAGACCCTGTCTCAAAAGAAAAGGAAAAACAAAGGGAGCTGGGGATTTAGCTAGGTGGTAAAGCACCCTGGGTTCAATCCCCATTCCACAAATAAATAGAGTTAAAAAGCATTTAGCAAGCCAGGTGCAGTGGCACATGCCTGTAATCCCTGAGGCTCATGAGGCTGAGGCAGAAGGCTCAAGAGTTCAAAGCCAGCCTCAGCAAAAGCAAGGTGCTAAGTAATTGAGTGAGACCCTGTCTCTAAATAAAATGCAAAATGTGTCTCAGTGGTTGAGTGCCCCTGAGTTTAATCCCCAGTCCCATACACACACAAAGAGCTTTTAGCAAATTAGTTATATAATTAAACACAACATTAATAAAGAGATAATTGATGGTATAGTGCTGAGGAATGCATTTTTTTTAAAACACAAAAGCCCTAGAAATAGTGATAACTATACATGAAGGCTTCAAGAGAATTTCACAAATTGTTGCTAAAATTTGGAGCAGGGAGACATCTTTTATGCTAAATGATAAAATAAGTATTAATGTATGTGAAGGTACCTGAGCTTGACCTTGAATTATGGGTAGATTTTCAACAAGCATCAACTCAAGAAAAAAAGATTCCAAACAATAAACTGCAGAAAGCTAAAATACTCCAGGGCTGCCATACAGAACTAGAAAATTGACTTTGCTGTAAACTTCCAACTATTAAGAAATCCGTATCCCAGAAGTGAACCAGGAAACACATAAAGAATAGAAATGTTCTCAATTATACAGCTGCAAAAATTAAGAAGTCACAGAACACTATGTGTAATAAAATTCAGGTTTGTTACGATTTACATCATGATAGAAGAATGCAATTTCTTTGGAAGGAGACTTATTTGCCCATCCACTTATAACTATAGATCTATCTAACTCCATCATTTATTTATTTTTATTGGTTATATTAATACTATAGTTTAAAGTAATTCACTTTCTTGTGTCAAGTAGTTAATGACCTGTAAATGAACTCTGAAATATGCTACAGAAGCTCATTATTTAATGTAATTATTTAGCAAAGCAACAATCCTTCAGTTATGCAAATTACTGTCATTAAATTTATAAATTTGTAAGTATCTGGTTTTATGTTTCATTCTGGGACCTCAAAATGACCTTCCACTCTGGTACTACTTGATCTAAAGACAAAAATACATACTTCAAGGGTGATGCAGAAAGCAGATGTTCCCAAAGTCTAGGGATTCTTATATTTTTGAGCAATGATAGAGCTGGAGCTGATTTCAGGATGATGATGATGATGATGAAGAAGAAGAAGAAAATAACTTTGGCCTGCACCATTTTTCCCCTGATGGGTATGTATTTAGATCTATGAATATATTGAGCCAATCGGAAGATATATCCTAAATATATCCAGCTTTAAAGCCACTGGACTTGTCAGGAGGCTGAGGCAGGAAGATTGCGAATTTAAAGCCAGCCTCAGCAACTTAGCAAGACCCCGTCTCAAAATAAAGAATAAGAAATAGGCTGGGGATATGGCTCAGTGATTAAGCGCCCTTGGGTTCAATTCCTGGTACAAAAAAAAAAAAAAAATCCCCTTAAAGTCCACCTTCATCAGGTAGACATTTATAATGTGTGTGTGTGTGTGTGTGTGTGCGCGCGCGCACGCACGCCCACCAGGTGCCAAACATTTACTGACATTTACTGGCAATGGTAATCTGTGCTTGGTGGTATGGAGAAATGATGGTCAGGGGGAAAGAAACAGGCAAAGCATGAACCTTTTTCAATATCGTGCACTGAGTGAGGTTTATGAACCATGGTCAGATTTAGGAGGGCCATCTAGTGTGGACTGGGAATGTGAAGGAAGATTTTGGAAGAAGTGAAAGCAGAGAGTCAAGAGAAGAAACTGGAGACGGAGAGTGGGGCAGGAGGAAAATCTGGTACTCGGATGTGAGAAACAATGGGTCCTTCTCATTCCAAAGCCAAGAGCGAAGCTGGTGAAACGAGAACAGAGAGGAAGGAGGACACAAGGGCCAGGCAGTGGAGAGTCAAGTGTGGGAAGTTTGGTGAGGCATTTTCATTGAGCTGAGAAATTGGGAGACACTGAAGGCTTTTAGGTTAGTTACAAAATCAAATCTACATTTTAGTTCACTTTCGTTTGAATGTTATAAAAGGATGGAGGCTCAAGAAGGGGATAGAGCCATCCACACATTCAAAATATCTCATTGCCTATTTCGCAGAGTCCACAGCACTGGAGAAAGTTCCAATGGGTACTCAGTTGACCCTTGAGCTGCTGCATCTGATTAATATGGAACAAGGTGTTTGCAGTGGTGTTCAGTACAATTGTGGGTCACACTGAGGCATCCAGGATTTTACCAATCCTGCGCCTGTACTTATATGTTCTACCTGAATCTCTTCCTGGTAGAGGACACCGGACTCAGGAAAAGGGAGACATTTTTTTTTAAATATAATTCCTTTAAAACCTAACAAAGAATCACAGTTAAGATGCACAACAAGAGAAAATAACAGGACTTGGCAGCAGAATCAAATAAAAGGGACAATGGGGTATGACTTGTCTCCTGGCTCAAACCAGGTGGACAGTGTGGCCACTCATGAGTTCATTGATAGGCATAAAAGAGGAGAATGGTGAGGAGCGGGGCATTGGTTGGTTTATCTGAAATATCTGGGGAACACTCAGAAAGAGATGTTTGCTTGGTGGCATTTCATCATGACTTTTGAAGCTCAGGGGAGAGAGAGGAACAAGAACTGCATATTTAGGGTTCATTAGGCTACAGATGGGATCTGGAGCCATTCATACTGTCTTCCCAGAGGAGTATTAAAAGATGCCACGATTCCAGGTAATAAGCCTTAAGTGATGTCCAGAGTACAGAATACACACCACACACATACATGTGCATGCACGCGTGCGCGCACACACACACACACAACCAATTTGACAATCTGATATAGGAAATGACAAAATCATATTAAGACACGAGACTTGACTATTGCAATCATTCTTTTTTTTTTCTAAAGAGAGTGAGAGAGGGGAGAGAGAGAGAGAGAGCGACAATTTTAATATTTATTTTTTAGTTATCGGCAGATACAACATCTTTGTTTGTATGTGGTGCTAAGGATCGAACCCGGGCCGCACGTATGCCAGGCGAGCGTGCTACCGCTTGAGCCATATCCCCAGCCCCTGCAATCATTCTTATACAAAGCCCAACGTGTAGCAAGCCCAGTTTTACAGGTGGAGGAGAGGTTCCTTCTAAAACGGCTCAGAATATCCTTCCTCTGCACTTCCTCAACTATCTGAGTATGTACTTGTAGATCTCTTGGTGTAGTCTTACCAGGCCTCTTGTCTTTAGCTTTCCTTTAACTTCTTTGAATACTCAAAGATATAGGAAAATCCTAATTGAGCCCTAGTAGAAAACTAAGGGGGACATATGGGGGAGATATTCTCAATTTAGTTATCCCTTAATATATAAATTGAATTTATTTCTAGTTGATTGCCTTTTTCTAAGTCCTTTCTTATATACCTCTTCTTTTTTTCAGTTCCTCATCTTGGCCATCGTTCCACGTTATTTACTACAAATGTCCAACTTTCTTCTTGCTTCTGCCTCTTTTAAATCCTTTCTGAATACAGCTGCCAGCATGTTTTCAAAACCCCTTTTATGTCTTTCATCCCAAGACAGACACTATTTCGACTGCCAGTTATACTGGGTGCTACCGGCTCCTTTCTTTCAAGCACTCCAGAGTAAAATCAATCCCAGCCCATGCAACAGTGTTTCACATTTCCCTGACACAGCTTTTCCAAGAGAACCCCATCTCTTCTCATCAACTTCCCACTAGCCTACTTTAATTCCTACCTTTGCTTTGTTTTGCCAACCTAGAATCTCAGCAATAATACATTTGGTTTTAATAAACCAATAAAAGAGCTCAGAAATGAGACTCAGAAACTCAGGACACTAGGTTGGAGGCGTAGTGAACTTTTTGTTTTTGGCACAGATACTAACATATTTCTGTTGTTTTGAAGGGGAAATAGACAATCCAAATGAAAGTATTTTTGCAAGTGTTATGTAAAATAAATCCTGACTACAGTCTTCTGAGGACATTCCAAGAGTACAGTTTGTGATCTATTTGGAAATTTGCATAGATAATACTTCAAAGACGATACCCTGTTGGTTTGAATTGGATGTTCACAAAAACATTTCAAAGAATGATAGAGCCAACCTTTATCTGTAAGTTTTTAATTTATAGTTTCATCCTCTCCAAGAATTTATAGTTTCATCCTCTACAAAGTTTTATGTATGTGTCGAGAGACTGTAAAGAAAATCAGAATATTGTGTCATAACTTTTGCTTTAGTGACTTTAAGGCAAATTGAAAGTCCTAATCTCTGGTGCAAAACAAAAACAAAAACAAAAACAAAAAAACTGATAATCAAAATTTTCTTATATAAAATTCAAGACTACATTGTAGAGTAGTGAGTCTTCTTAGATTGTAGAGTATGTGAGTCTTCTTAAATTCAAGCTACAAGTTATTGGTATCTGACATAATTTAAGAGTATCCTAGAACTTGAGAACAGTACAGGACAAATTGACAATTTCTCAGTGATTGTTAACAATAACCTTACAATAAAGCAGTCTAACATTTTAGAAACATGGGTGCTTTTTATCAGTCCAGCCAGTTGTCACTAAAGAGTTGGAGTAAAAGTGGGAAAAGTAAATTAATTAAGAGCTCAGAATTGTACACTCATCAGCTTCTGTGAGAAAAAAACGTAGGCAAGTGTCAGAGAATATGATCCTGCAGTAGCAAGATTGAGTCATGATATCAAAAAGACACACAAAATGCCAAGAATCAACAAAATAAAAATGACAGAAAGTGGTGAATTTGTTATTCATTAAGTTGTCGTTTATAACATTCAAGGGTAACCCTGCCCTATTACTTCCTCCAAATCATTCTGGTAGGGTAGAAGTGGAAAAGGTTTCACTTAAAAAGTTTTGTTATGGTAGGGAAAAAATGAAGTCGGTTAACTTAAAATCCAAGAGTTTCATATGCATCTCGCTTTGAAAATTGTAGCACGTATGTTCCTGACCTGGTTATAAAATAATTTTACATCAAATGTTTAATAGTTCTAACATGAATTATCAACAACAAAAACATCTTGATTTTAATTATTTTAGAAATACATTAACAAGTAAAATCTAGTATGCATCTAGATAGTCAATGTATTGACTACAGAGCATGTGTTTGAATTGTAAAAAACATGAAGCAAATGAAAATTACTAACACACTACTCATTACTTAAAAACTCAAGACTATATTGAGAGTGCAGTTTTCATTTTAACAAATGCAAATATCTAAGAGGTTTTATTGGTTCACGCAAGATCACTGCGTCTTTAAGCCTGTTCCTTGACACCTCACACTCTTCCTTTCTTTCGTTGTTCTAGTCCTAAGAGTAGGGAGTCCCTTGTGTTTGAAGGTCCAGCAATGTCATTGGCCCTGTATAGTGGTACACCATGATGAGAATGACCCGTCCTGCCCCAGGCCTAGCTAGGATAGCGTTTATCTTTTCCTCTCAGCTTCTCTGACTTTGTGTGATCCTCAAATTATTTTCAAACATATCTACTTAATTTTCACAAGCAGACAGAAGGCTTACAGGCAGCACAAAATCTAACAATAAGTCCTTACAACGAGTGAAAATGCATACAAAATTCTCAACAAGTAACTGAAAGCAGCTCAATAAATAGAAGTTTCTTGTTGAAAGTACTTGTGCTGTAAATACATCCTGAGTAAAAATTACTTTATTTCTTATGGGAATATAAAGTAAGTTCCTCACAAATATTTGCCATTAATGTCGTTAGAGAACTGTATTTATTTACGGACTGATGTCTTATTCTGTTAATGATATACAATTTGTAAAAAAGTGGTGCTTTGAAAATCATTTTCCAATTACTAATCAGGTCAGAAAAGCTTGCAAAATTCATTTCTGTTCACTTGAAATGCTCCTTTTGATATTATGCCCAGAGATGTTATAAATAGAAACATACAAAATATACAAAATCCTTTGTTTCAATCCTATACTTCCTGACAGATTTTGAAATTAAACTGGCACTCTCATGACTAATTAAATCTATTACAACTCTCTATGGGGAATATTGGAAATTTTCCTTTTTTAAGTGAAAAGGGCGACATCATTTCTTAGAGTCTGTTGAGACCTTCTGATATGTAGTCCCCAGAAACAAGATTCATCAAAGTAGTATCTAAGGCCTACCCGAGGCTTCAAAATACTGCCCACATATACCATATTTGTTGAACAAATTCAGATTTATTGAAAGTAAACATTTACATTGGCTACAATGTTAGAACTATTACAAAGCTGGATAAAAGAGGCTTAAGTAGCAATAGAAAGCAAGTGCAATAAAAAGTGAATAGAGAAAATATTTGGCCTTAGTGATCTCTTGGCAGTATTTACATTATATACATACCATTAAATATTTATAATAACTCTAAGGCACCAAAGGCTAAATAGCGGTTGCAATACTATTTTGTGCACAAAAGTCAAGAAATTTATTTTAAAGAAGGTTATGTAGTTAAAGAAACATAGGCATATCTTAATGTTTACATAAAGGAGTGGCTGCATTTTTTTTCAAACCTCAAATGATACATTAAATATTGGGCAGATTGAAGAAAATATTTTTAGAACATTAAATTATATAGACTATGTAAATAAGCACTATTTTTTTACTGACTTGCTGGTAAATGTGTAATGTAATCTATTCTTCAACACAGCTTTTTCAACACTCATGGGTATGTTTTGTCTAAAAACTACTTGAAAATCTTTTGACCTACAAAAACTTATTCTATATTTTATAGTGTATACAAAACCCCCAAGAAAAATTTGCTGGGTAATAATATACATCAAATCTATATATAATTGGACAAAAATTTAGCAGGCATTAAATGCCAAAATACTAGAATATTCAGTCTGCCATTCTGGCATAGCAGTTAGTTTTTTTTTGTTGTTGTTGTTTTTTAATTCTTGAACTCTAGAGTGGGCAACTGTTTGTGGCTTTAGGTGAATGGACATAAAGTCCCATGTAGGCAACCAATCTTAAAGGGAATTAATTAATTTCAAATTTTGCAACTTAAAACCCTTTTGACCAACTCAGAGTATTAACTATGTTATCATTAGTGACTGACATACTTGGTATAGCATAGCTAAGGAATAACTGACAACATCTATGGCCAGCATAGTCTTACCTGTTGAATTATTTGATGACTACTATTTGTAAAGTTTTATTTGATTCTTACACTGAAAACCCAATTTACCTCATCAAGTGATCTATCATTTGTCTTGAGGTAGTGCTGTAACGAAGAATTCAGCAAGACTATGGTGTTTTTAAATGTGCTTCTAATTCCACCATATAATTCCTCTATTTTAGATGGTAGGTGGTCTGAGGTTGTGTGGTCTATCATGGCATATTACATTACCCCCTGATGATAGCTATCCTGACTCCTTCTCAAGGAAATGAGTCTTTCTTCAAAACATACTGAAACCCCATGCTCTAGACAATTTAAAAATATTTTTATTATATAAAGTACTGGTAAATTCTTCCAGTAACATTTATTTGAAGATTCACAGACTTGCATTGAAAGTTTTCTTTTGGCAAAGGTGAGAACAATTGAGGAATTTCTTCTCTAATTGCTTTAGTTTTCAATGAGAAACATTCATAGCATTTTCAGATGTTTGGACTGGTTTCTCATACTACACAGTATTTGGCAGTAATTTGAAGGATGTGGCATTAAAATTAAATTTTAAATTGAAAAACAACTTTAAAACCTAACATTTGACTGAGATTTATTAAAAAATAAAAATTATTCCAACATAATGCATTCCATACCACTAGATTATTTGAATATTTTCTCCTTTTTCAAATACTGAATCATTTTCCTCCCCTTTTTATATAGTGAAGTAAGACAAATTATTCATAGTGAAATGTTTACAGAATCAGCAACGTAGGAAAAAAGTAGAACTAATAAATTAAGGTCTTCTACTTTCAAGAATGAGAATGATACCCTTTGCTTGGTTGGTTAATATCTAGTAGCAACTGTTCCACAAGTAAGCTAATACTATAGAACATGGGTGCACAGATTTCCAACGAGGATTAAAATATAATATTGAATGTTTAAAATCATCAAATAAGTCAACAGATAATATCTTAAGAAGGTGACTGGCATGATAGTGTTTAAATCTTGAATTTTAAGGACCCATTCATTTACTAATGGTATTAAAAAAATAAATTCTTTAGAAATAAAGATAGTATCTTCATCAGTGTATCATAGTATTCCTAATTTCAAAGTCAATTAAAAGATCAGCTCTCTTAAAGTATTTGTTCTGTCACAATTTTTGAAAAGAAAATCTTTCTGTATTGAAATATAACTCAATTAATGATCATTATATTTTATTTCCATAAATGATGCCTATTGTTGTATTTAGTGGACACTGAACTAAGAGTTATTCTTCTCTCTTGGGTATGTGAATCTATTTTATTATTAAACTGGCAGTAGAGGTTTTCATTATGTCATTTTCCCTCCTCTGAATGTCTCCCTTGACTACTCCAAGTTACCTTCCAGTCTGATTCTGACACTGTATTCCTTACAGATCATTCAACCGTAAAGTAAAGCCATAATTGACTTGGTGAATGGCTTTCATATGAAGGTGGGAGGTCCTCTGCAGATTTGGAGGTGCTTCACTGATCCTAGGAGTCTAACAGGTGGGGTTCTAAGACCCCAACTCCCAAATACTGGTAGTACATCTTCATATATATGTCATGCATAGAATGTCCAACAAAATTAATACAAAAAACTAATTTTGTTGCCTCAAAGTGTTTCTAAAATATAGTTAGAATGATACAGGAGACTTGGGGAGTCTTGGCAGAAAGAAGCAAGTGGTCCTCTTGTCCCCAAAGTCTTCAAATCACAGAACACTAACTTGGCCTTACCATGTTAACATTATCTCTCAATCTGCTCCTGAGTTCAGAGGCACCAGTCAAAACAATATCTTAAGTAAATACTATCAAAATGATCAAGATCCCAACCTCTATAAGACTATGTGTGTTTTTTTTTTGCAGAAATAAGTGGCTTATCAACTACTTATAGTATAAGAAAAACAAAGACTAGTAAATACTTCCTTAACTGCAGCCCTTCTCAAGGTGTATGACCTTTTTCTCACCTTTTATGCCAGACAAAGGGAATAAACACAGAAGTTATCACATTATACTTGCAAATGACTGTACATTGGTATTTTTTTATCTCCACATAAATTAAAATCAGATATGAGCCTTGATTCAGAGTTTGAATGGAGGCAGACTCACTAATTAAACTGCTTTCATGAATGGCCTGATCCCAAATACATCATGTAGGGAAATAAACACTGTCAGTTGAAACTTAAAATAATAGGACTCAAAAGAAAGGATTTGGATGAGCACATGACTCTGGAAAAGGAAATGCTGAGAGCTGGTGTTATTGTTCTCTATAAACTTATTTGTATTCTTTTAATATAAAAGAAGCTTCAAAGTTTGTCGTCTTTCTCAATATGAAAAAAATAAGCAGAGGTATTAGATGAACAAATACAAAAATGCTGGTGTGGTATAAATAAAATTTTTAAAAATGTTCCATTATAGGAAATAAAAAGTATACACCGTTTCTTTTCATTCTGAATTCTTTCATGTGATCATTTCAATATAGACTTAGTCTGATAGGGCATTGATGTTGCCCAAATTATTTTAAATGACTTTAGAACTTAACAAAGTTACCTTTCTTTAAACCAACAGGAAAACTGTCAGCAAATACTATGTATAAATGAATAGTGGTAAATTTGGCTCATATCTTGGTGTTTATTCAGAATTACTGCTTACTGAATATTCTCTTCATCGAATGAGGATAGAAAGGTGAAGCTACGTATGTCATCTCTATTGTCATAATGCATATATGTGAATATGCACACACATACGCACAATCACACATCTTGATGTGTGAATCTACATATGTATGTTGCATATTTTTGGCAAAATACTGCTCCTAGGATCTAACTGTTTTTTTTAATAAGAAAAAATAGGATAATAGACAACACCCCTACTGAAATATTCAAATGTTCATCAACTAATTATATAGCACATAAGAATGTGCAAACATTATACTTATTGCAAAGTATCTGATAATTTAGATGCCATTATAAAATGTTCTCAATTCTAGTTTGGTACCCTAAAATGTCGGTATATAATACCAAATGTCCAATTAAAGAATTTAATATAAAAATGTCAGCACAAAACTGTTTTTTCAATCTGTTTATTGTGTATGCAACCCAAACTTCAGTTTCCGTGCTGTTGTAATTTTATTACTAATTCCATACCCCTACAGTTGATAAATTTATACCATTTTAGGTATTTAATAAGATACTTAGAAATACTAAGAAAAAAAATCAGTATTCAAAGGGTTAATTTTGTTTATAATAACAACAAATTATTTTATCATCTTCTTCAGTTCAAAATCCAGCTTTGAACACGAGGAAGGCTTTCAAATCATGTTAATTAAATGGTGGTCCTTTAACCAGTAGCAGTTTGATTACCAATTACTCGGAGGATCTCTTTGTGAATGCCCCCTTCCTGTGTGTTAATATTTGCATCTCCCACTTGGCCATCTTCATAGCTAAAACAGAAAACACAAAAACATACAAATATATCATAAGATGGCAGCATTTGAAATGGTTTCATGAGCAACTAATAAAAAAAACTCTATCTGATACAGGAATTAAAAAAGGGAATAAAAAAAAAAAGAACCAGTTATTTACCAGTTGTATTTATTATCTCATGACTAAACACACAACAACCTATTATTCCATGTCATCCTTTCCTTCCATTTTAATTTTAATGTGTTTATCCACACATAAAAGTACTATCTGAGCTGCAAGAGGAACCCCTGTGACTTCAGAATTATAAGCATTTCCCAGAGGAGTTGTTAAGAAACCCACTGCAAAGAATATACCATTCTAAGGTGTTCCTTAGATCCTGGACTTCTTAAGATCCTAGACTTCTTAATCCACTCTTACTACAATGATTTCCTTCTTTTCTGATTAGCAACATGCACTTCACTTTCTACGACTGTTCTCTGCCATGCCCACCTTTCTAATTATTATTCAGCTATAATCAATTTGTGCTTTTTACTTATCATTCATTACTTGCTCTGTTTAGTCTGACTGTGACACATTATTTATGCTGGCATTTTACATAAGAATGCAAGCCTGCTAAGTTTAGCTTAGTAATAAAAGTGAAGATAGAATGCTAAAGGACGGAAATCACTAAATTCTTTGGAAAAAAGGTTACATTTTAGATAATATCTTTCCTAAAATAAACTTACTTGGGGAATAAGAATTTCCAAAGAGTGAATTTTCAAACTTTCATGGTGATAGAGAGTGAAATAGGTAATCAATTAATTTTACTGTATAAAAATGGTTTCAAGACAGAAGGTTTAGATAAGCAGTAATTACTTCCAAACAGGCACAGGCAGCTACACAAAGATTAATGCATTCCACTGTCTTTTCTGTACTATACTTAAATTCTCCTGAGATAGTACAACATAGAAAAATGAAATAAATGACATCCAGCAATGAGAATTTAGTTCTTTACATAATCCACTGCTCAGTTACCAAGTTTAAGTGATAATTCCACTTGCACCAAGTCTAAACTCCAAGATTTTTGGACAAGTTTGCTATTTTAGATATACTCAGCACTTTCTCTATAGATGTGTGTGTAAAGACTTTTGAGCATACATATATCATATCACCCCACAGTGAAACATTCCTGTAATACACAGAATGAATATCTGGAACACAGCTCAACTATAAATATTTTCTGAGGATATCCAACAGTAAATGTTCTGTTAAGAACCAAAGATGTTAATGAAATGATTTAGAGTTGCTCAAATAGAATCATTGTGGTAGACTGTGTAAAGGTATATTTTATTGATTCTGAAAGCATGTTGCTTAGATTGACTGGACCAAAGGCAAGAGCTAAGCTATTCATATTCTGAGCTGAGATAGAAGAGGCAGACTGGCTTTAAGACTCAATAGTAGGTTGATAAAAGTGTCTTACCAAGACAATCAGACTAGCTTTCTCTAGGATTTAGATTATGGAAAATGAAAGACTGTCAAAAAAAAAAAAAAAAAAAAAAAGAGCAGACATGGGTGTATTTCTAGGAGAGAGGAGGACACTTAACCACCGAGCCACATCCCAGCCCTGTTGTGCAACCACTAAATGGTTTGCCTTCTAACGTTATGAACAAGTCATCTCTCCATGGTATATGCAGCTGAAGGCTGTCTACCTTTTGTAAATTTATAAACAAAAATCACTTTTATTTTGCTTAAAGGTCATTATACATTTCATCTGCATCTTTAGATACATTTCAAACTTTGTTTTGACCCCAAATAAAAACTATACATAATTTAAAATATTTTCTTTCCTTACTGCCATTATTTTCGTTCATTCATTAAAATTTTACTGACCAGAAACTATGCATGAGGTACTGTGTCATGTGCTGCAAGAAATGCAGAAGACAGAGTAAGGACTCTTTGAAAAATAAATGGAATTTAAATGGCAGTGCTTCCATGTGTCACAGAAACATCAGTAAGACAGGCTACTTTTGCCTAGGAGTTTTGTGAAAGAGGAGTATTTGAACTACATCTGTAAAGATAAAATAGATTTTGTATAGACGTTCCTGAAACTTATTTAGCACTAAAATCTGCTTGACTCAAGGAATAAAAAATGCTCAGTACAATTTTTCTCAGACTATTTAATGTGGCCCTTCCTATTCTTAAATTTCTGAACTTCCTAAAATGTTCTGAGAAACAGGAAGAGGATACATACCCTAAATGTGTTTAAGAATTGAAATGTGAAAAAATTCATTAGTAGATCTACCTGCTCTAAATCAAAGAGTGAAATATTATACACATAGGTTGTCATATTAAAAAAAAAAAAAAAAGCAGGAAACCTAGTGGTTCTGAAACTTTGCTTGATCTGCAGATAGCTTAGGGACAGAGTATCTCCATCTCTAAAGGACATGTTCACATGGCAGTTGTGGAAAGCTGGGCCAAATCATCAATCTATCTTTTCTCAGGTTTACTATTTTACTCAAATTCAATATAAAGTTCTCATCTGTTCTCTAGCATTCCTCATTCACTTTTGTTATAAGTGAGCAGAGCACAATATACACACTTCATTTGTAACATCCTCTTGGGTAAGCTTCTCAAGGTTATTAACACAATCAAGCTTTGCTGACAATTTCTAGATGCTAACACTTGGCTGGGATCTGTTTGTAACATCTGAAGTATTTCATTTTGCCTGGAGCAGTTATATTTAATTAAGTTTGTTCATTTCAGAACTGACCAGTGAAATGTTTTCAAACTTCTCATTATCCTATTTTTTTTCCCCTGAGAGGTTTCATTTTTTCTGATACACCAGTCTACTCCCCAAACGTTTTCCAAGAATTTTTCTTTATTCTGTGTTGTTCAGTCATTTGAAAGAATGTGATTATGATACTAAATGACTATTTTATTACCTCCTTGTCTTTGGGAAATCAGATTAGCACTGAAGTTATTTTAACTTAATATTTTCACCTACGATAAGTTAAACAGAAACAGACTGACTTATATCCTAGCTATAAGACAAAGTTTCAAACATCAGAGATGGTATAATATAAAATATTAAATAAAAATATAAAAATATAAAAATTTTCAAATTGAGTTTGCCTGATAATTCAGATCATTCATCAATTTATTTTTTCACAGACATTGCCACTCACGAGGAACACCAATAGAACTCTGTGATAATATTTCTTACAAAGAAAGAAACAGAGTTGTAATTAAAAAGGATTCTCCCTTTGATGTGTTCTGAATTTTATCAGTTTTCCTTAAGGAGTCTCTTTTCTCTGAGGGAGCAAAGAAAAAGAATGAAATATCATTTGTGTTCATAAAGCAATGAAAATTATCTTAAAATATTTTCTTTCCTTTGTATTATTTGGAAAGTGTCTGAGTGTAGCCAAAATGTTTTCTCTCCCTAACCCTCACTGGTGCAGAAATTCTCTCCAATAAATGCCCCCGCATCGCGCCACATTTCCCTATAGTTGTGTTTCATTTTGTTTTTAGTTATACGTGGACACACCATCTTTGTTTTGTTTATTTATTTTTATGTGGTACTGAGGATCACAACCCCAGCCCCTATAGTTGTATTTTCTGAACAAAAAAATTTCAAGAAAGTATTGGAAATGGTCCGCCTACTTCCATATATAAGATTGTTTGTTCTGCTCAGTAAATCTGAACTATTTTTAAGAAACAAAGGGAGTAGATTAATGAAAAGGACTCTGAGGGTTACTTTTCTAACAAAATCCTCAAGATCACTTAGTGAAATAATTTTACAATTATAGTTTTCTTTTGGAAGGGCACTCTTCTGAACAATGGGTTATGGTTATAACCAAGATAGCCAAGAGAGAAGAGGAAAAAAAATATTTAATGAGTTTTTCAACAGAGTCCTGTGCTGCTCTAAATTAATCCTCAGACAATCTGCCCAGTAGCCCTTGGCTCCTCTGGAATCCTGCTTTATGTTCCTTCTGCCCCAGGAGGTTGATCTGCATGGACTGCATCCATATCATTGTCCTTCAGCTATGGCACGATGGGGATTCCCAGAAAGTCTGCTTTCTATCTTTGTCCTTTGGATCTAAGATGTCTAAGGATTCTGGCGCAATTAGACCCAAGTTACTACACTAGACCTGATGTTCCCTTAAAATCATACCATTGCAAATAATCTAATAATAGTGGATGATAAAAATTATGGGTTTTTCCATGGGCCATCTTTTGCTATTGGGCTTCTGACTGATACAGGTGGGTATATTATTCTCATTTTAGAGGTTATGCAGTTGAGTAAATTCATCTTACTAATTTGTGTCAAGCTCTCATTAAAAGTGTAGATCAATGGGAGGGCTCTTTCCACTATGCTCACTGCTACTTCGCCCTTAAGATAAAAATCATAGCCAGTAAATGAGAAAATCTATGGTTTTCATAGCATCCAAAAGAAAAGCAGGTCACTCACAAAAGTTTCATTGTAAATAATCTGTCAGCAAGTTAATGGATCAAATGCTGAATGCACAGGGTACCATGGACATACAGTATATTAATAATCAATCTCGATGCTATCACTGTGACATGGCTTACAAAATAAACCAGATCATCTTTTCAGTTTTTAGTAACTAACATAATGTATAAAAGCAATATATTCAACCCTTCCCTGAAATCCTTTCTGTGCCAGGCTCACAGATAAGGTGGGAATAGAGAGGGAAAAAGGGTTGGGCATCAAGGGGTGGGGTGAAAATTAGACTAATCTATTGCATCTATTATGGAGGAATGAAAAGTAATGGTTTTGTATTTTCACGCAATTTTTTTGAAACAACTGTACCCCAAAATAATAATTCACTGCATTGACAGCTGGTATGATAAGGAATATCAATCTTAGAAAATTTTCATCATTGTCTTCTTCATTCACAGTTCAAAAATGTTTTAATCTATTAATGAAGTTCACAGAGATGGTTAAAGAGACAGTGCTTTACTTCAGGGCTATGCTAACAGCCATCTTTCTTCAGTTTTTCTAAAGTATTTAACCACAGGTTTTCTTTTTTTTTAATATTTATTTTGTAGTTGTAGTTGGACACCTTTATTTTATTCATGTATTTTTATGTGGTGCTGAGAACTGAACCCAGGGTCTCACAGGCGCAAGATGAGCACTCTACCGCTGAGCTACAACCCCAACCCTAACCACAAGTTTTCAACAATCATTTTTTCATTATGCTTAATGAAATAAAACAAAAGCATTAAGTTGGTGATAAGTTCAATTACCTATTACCTCATTTGTGAAAAGACAGTAACACAAATTTGAGCATTTTCACTTACACAAAAAAGAACCGTGTGCAGACATGATCCGTATTTGGGACAACCCATATTTCCCCATGTTTGTGCAGATCAGGTGAGGTGATCACTGTGAATGAAAGATAAAATTAAAGAATTATTTTACTCTAAAAGGAATGTTAGTCTTTTCCACATTACTATATTCCTTCTCTTTGAAATGGTGAAATGAGATAAACATCATTAACGTAGGTACACGTATGACGGCACATATGGTGTGATGCTACATCGTGTACAGAGAAATGAAAAGTTGTGCTAAAATTGTATACAATGAATCAAAATGCATTCTGCTGTCATACATACCTAGTTAAAATAAATAATTTAAAAAAATAAAATAAAAATCACATACAACTCGGCATATAAAAAAAGTGTTAAATCTAATTAGCTTTTAAGAAATGTGGTGAAAACAATGAAAGGCCATGTAACAACTTTACGATCTGAATGAGAACTGGTGTAACAGGAAGAAAATCATTCATTTGGGTATCACTGAAAACAAACAGGTTTTCACATAAAAATTACTCTGAGAGCAACTTGATGCCCTACGAAACTCTCAAGTTGAAAACTTAAAACACAGTTGACAGTGGCTACTAAAGAAGAAGAAAACAAATTGTTAGCCAAAGTCAAATTTTAGAGCAGAACAAAGAAAACTACATGATCTTGCAAATTACTTGTAAGTTTTTCTGTCCTAAGTCCCAAATTAAAAGAATAACTTCAGTGTTGGAATTCAAAGACCTACTGGGTTCTCAATGTTTGGCTCATTTATCAAGATTTTCATCACACCATCAAAACATCAACTTAGACAGGAAGGTAAAACATTAACAAAGGGGATGAGCATTAATTTTATCTTTATGATCAAGTAACATTTTGAAATATCTGCCAGGAATAAAATACAGCACTGCCTGAATTCTTGCCAGTGTTGCAATTTGGTTTTAACCTTTAAAATCTCTATGGTACACATTTTCCATCTGGGCTCTCTGAGATGGTCACAGGAAATAATGCTTTCTCTGTTCCATCAAGTGAACTTAGTAAATGTACTTGCATTCTTAAATTCAGATAAGATAAAGAAATAACTTATGGCACTTACCTTCACATAAGGCTATGCATTTTAAGTTGCGGCTTTGCAGGAATTGGGATTGCTGTCCTTTTTTCTGTGACTAAATTCCAAAACAATTTAAAAACTAGAGTAAAAATGGGGCAGTCACCATAATGAAAAAACTGTTTATCATTGAAAAAAAAATAATAGTCATAAGATGGGTCCAGGGGAGAAGACCTATCTAGACTAGCACCAATATCCGTACACTCTTAATACCCAGCTATTTTTGTTTATCAATTTCTCTTCTCTACATAATCACTATTACTCACAAGATGACTGAACCAAAACAGTTCTAAAATCAGGGTTCAGTAGTCTCACAACATACAATTGGAACTCAAGCTTTAAAGTCTTGCATCTTTATTTCCAGGTAAACAAAATTAGATTTGCACAATCTTTTCAAACAATACAATCAATCATTCCAGATCATCTAACTATCTAAAAATCAACTCATTTTTATAGCATCATTTACTAAGCCACAGAGGCTTCAAAAACATCTTATATAGAAAATCTGGGGTTTTCTCTTTTGCTTGCCAATACTAGATTAGCTATACTCCTTTTAATTTAAAATCACATTATTCTTCAAGATATTTAAAAATTTTTGTAGCATATACTGCTTTCTCTGAAATAATAAGGGATTTGTGCTTACCCTTTTCTCTGACTGGAATGTTCTTTTCCCAGAAAGACACATAGTCCTACATTCAACATCTACAAGACTGAACTCAAATATCACTTTCTCAGAGAATCTTTCCTGATCCTCCATATAAAATGCACACTTCTATAGCACAACATTAAATGTCGTTTTCCCTGATTTATTTTTCTATAGTATCTATCATCCTATTTATATAAATATATTTTTAATTTGTTATTATCCCCTCAGTAGAATGCAAGATCCAAGAGGACAAGAGTATTTGTCTGTTTTGGGTCACTGCTGTCCCCTAATGCCTAGGAAAGTCTCTGGAATTAGAGTGAGAGATCAATAAATATCTGTCGAATAACTATTTTACAGAGGCAATTCACTTATTACATTTTTGGGTGAATTTTATTCTTTTTGAATAATGATTACTTAAAATATTTTTTGTAGACTTAATAAGCCTGAGTATTTATGGAAGTCTTGCTGGCTAACGAGGCCACGGTTCACTAATTGTGTGCAGTCACTTGAGTCACTACAACACCTGTGATGCACTGCTGCTTTTACTGCTCGAAGCTGGCTCGTCCTTGGCTGACACCTTCTGCTTCTTGTTCATCCCTGAAAACATTAGCAAAATGATAATTTAAGGACAAAGCTATATGAGGAAGCTCAAAGTATAAATCATCTACGTTATAAAATTCTACTCTAGGCAAAGGTCTGGTCACATCAGGCCAGACATGGTCACAATGGGATCACAAAGGAATAGCTGCTGTGCCCTGGAACCTGGAGTGGATGGCCAGAGGTCTGGGAAGTCCTGGGTGAGTTAGGAAGTAGGAATATCAATTTGTTTTGCTTTGTATAGAAAGCAGGGACAGAAAATTCTTTTGCATAAAATTGGAATAATCTTAAAATATAGTTTTAAAAATTTTTTTTGTCAGGTGTGGTAGCACACACCTATAATTCCAGTGGCTTGGGAGGCTGAGGTAGGAGGATCACAAATTCAAAGCCAGCCTCAGCAATTTAGTAAGACACTTAGCAACTAGTGAGACCTTGTCTCTAAATAAAATATTAAAAGGGGCTGGGGATGTAGCTCAGTGAGTGGTTAAGTGCCCCTGGGTTCAATCCCCAGTACCAAATACTACAACAATAAAAACTTATCAAAGATTTTTGTCTTCACTTACTTAGTTAATGAATGATTTCTTACTGTGAAAGTTTAGAAAAGCAAAACCAAAATATTTATCTGTTTTGAATATTTAAATCTAGACTTATTAGAAACTGTTCAATTTTCTAAACCAGAAATTGAGACACCTAATGATTTCTGTTTGTTTCAATAAATGCCTTAAGGAGAAGAGCAAATCTGTAAAATGTATTTAAATCTTGCCCTTATTTTTTGTCTCACATACCATCTAGAATTCTAGCTAACAGAACAGCAAAAACATGCAGACGTGGGTGCAAATAGGCCTAGAATTTCAGGGAGCTAGGTCTGAGGGAAAGGCAACTGGTATCCAATGCAGGAGATGTTCCATCCTCTAACCAACTACATCTTGCCGTAGTGATTCTTATTGTTTAGGTGGTGGGGCACAACAACTTAGAATCAAATCCTGGGCCTCACACATGCCAAGTAAGCACTCTACTCAACTATACTGCCAACCTCTTTCTCTTTCTCTCTCTCTCTCTCTCTCTTCAGATAAATGCACACAGACAAAATCTGACATGCATTCCCACAGTACCTCTCTTCAGTGTTCTCTATTTAACAGTCTATAGATCAGTATAAGAAGCAGAAAGTAACAGTATTTGATGATTTGTTGTGCTTTTTATTATCTATGTTGAAGGTTTTTATTTATTTGATGTTTTAGCTTTTCATATTTAAATAAAATTTAGAGTCTGATTAAACTGTTTTCTTCTTTAAACTTTGGTGTTTTATTTCCTATCTCTATACAGTCTTTTATTTCCTGGTATTTATTTTCTTGGTGTTACTTTGGTCTAATATATTTAAAAGATCAGCACAACAGTAGTTCTCAGCCCATACTGTAAGGCCACTTGCTGGTATCCAGTTCTCCATCTCTTCAGTACAGAACGGTTTGTAACTGCTCTGACTATGTGACTTTTGAAAATAGATTAGAAATGCTGTTTGAAATGCATCTGTTGCTCTTAGGGCACTCTGGAAAGTCGAAGTAACAAATCCAACTGCCCTGGGCTCACCACATTGGACAGGCCACCTCTAGGAGCTTGGGGTGTTTATTCTAACCCATTCTTGGACTGTGAATGAGCACAACCCATCAGTTGGGCACCATACAGTGGACACTTAGCAGTAAAAGAACCACCTGAGTAGCTCCTATGCCAAAGAAAGTAATCTATGAACATAACAAAGTTGTTTAACCCCAGATTTAGGGTGGTTCGCTATATACATAGCAGTAATTACTTGAATATTTTTTCATGACATTTCTTATTCTAGTTTTCCTTTTTCCATTATCTTGCAAACCTGGATTTTTTTTTAAGAGAGAGAGAGAGAGAGAGAATTTTTTAATATTTATTTTTCAGTTTTTCGGCGGACACAACATCTTTGTTTCTTTGAGGTGCTGAGGATCGAACCCGGGCCGCACGCATGCCAGGTGAGCCCGCTACCGCTTGAGCCACATCCCCAGCCCTGGAATTTTTTTTTAAAGTTTTCTTTCCATTTGCATATTCTTACATTTTTATCATTGCTATTGTTTTAATACTTCTAATTATAAATCTAGTTTCAAGTGTTCTAGTTTTATTCCTCCATCAGTAAGAAACAACTTGCTATGGTTGCAAGAGCATAAACTTTTTTTTTTTTTTTTTTATGTTCACATAAGTATTTTCTCCTATATCACAGGGATACCAAGATTTAAAATTTTAGGAAACATGTGAAAAACATCTCCTGAAAATGCATGGGCAGTAGTATGAGTGTGACAGCACTTAGAATAGTAAAGGAAAATATTCCCAACACTGAGGTTGTAGGGAAATTTTCATTTGTTACTTTAAAAATTCTATGGGATTTTAATCTCTTAATAATGAGCATAAGTGCTTTATGCTTAAATTTTGAAAACAATACAATGAAGCAATCATCACAAATTGTACCACACAAGAAAAGTCAGTGCTAACAATTTGGTAACCACACTTTCCACATTTTGAACTTACAGGTTCCCCCTCAGCACATGCTCTTAATCTATCCTCAAATATATTTTCTCCACGATTTCATCAAAATATTGGCAAGTCACCCTTTGAGCTTTGTTCTGCTTCTTTCATTTATCAAATGAATTTCATCTAAATATACCAATAAATTTCAATTGATAGTAAACTGTTCCTAGAGCATATAATAATAAGTAAATAAAAACTTAATTAATTGGAAGACAGAAATAAAATACAGCATTACCTGAGTAACCAAATGATATGCTTGACATTGGACTTAGATAGATTCCACTTCCATACATTGCACCATGAAGCTAAAATGAGAAGACATGGGATAAAGGGAGGTCAGTCAATGTTTTAGATGATAATATTAAACAAAAGAAGGCAATCAGTTTCATGTTGGAACATTAAGTCTTAGAAAAATGATAGTGCTTCTCTTCCAAGGTCTAACTTGAAAATAGTACTAACATCCTAGTACTCTTAAAATGCAGAGTTGATAACTGAAAAATGACAGCCAGAGGAAAAGGAGACTTGATGAATGTGTTCCACCCCACTAGTGACAGTCACATTATAAAATATTCAAGTGGATTTTTATGTTAATGAATCTAAAATTCCAAATCAAAACTAGCTGAAATACATGGGAACACATTCTGATTAGCACTCACATGCTAGTATATAAACAAAGTGCCTACTCAGATTTTCATTATATAACAATTCCATCCCACTCATATTATCTTCTAAATTTTTCAAGTTATAAGGAGTTTCATTAATTGAAAATCTTCAACTGGTCTAAGAAATGATTAGAATAATGAAAGTCTTTCTTAACATCTGCTCTAGGGCTCTTATACTCTGTTTGTATGAACTGAATACTAATTCAATTAATGTGTACTGATGGACATTTATATTTAGTTGCATCACTTCAAATATCATTATATTGTGGTGATAATGAAAAATTCAACTCTATCAGAGAGAGTGAAGTGTAGTGTGCATGAAGATGAGGACTACACTCTCATTATGATCCTGGTAATGAGTACTGTGTTGGATTCTGAAAAGCAGGTATCAGATGGCTCCTTGACAGCCGATATCCACTTTGCCTATTGATACGCTTTTTTTTTTTTTTTTACTTTTTTTATCCTTTGGTACTGTGAATTTAACCCAGGAGCAGTTAACCACTGAGTCACATACCCAGACCTTTTTCAATGTTTTTATTTTGAGACAATCACTTAGGGCCTTGCCAAGTTGCTATAGATGGCGTTGAACTGGCAATCCTCCTGCCTCAGCCTCCTTAGCTACAGGGATTATAGGCCTGCACAACCGTGCCAGCTCCTACACTTTCTCCTCCAAAAGAATTCACACTGAGGCTGAGTATTCAAAAAACAAATTTTGGAATAACAGATATAACATCTATATGATTTTATTTTGTCATGATAATTTTTCTACTTAATTTCAAAGTGTGACTTAAACTGTTTTCTCATAGGAAACTCACTTTTCTTTTTTTATTCATTAAATATAGATCAACTTTGTGTCAGGTATTTTGTGAAAATGAACTAGTATGTATTAGAAATTCCATACAATATTTGAAAGCTTACATGCCTCCCCTTTTACAAGTAAAAACACACCACGAGAATTGCTTACTGAATCTCAATACTAAAGAATCATCTTATTAAAGCATTCAGAAACTATACCTGCAGACGTGTATTAGAGGCAACAACCAGGCCATTCCTCAGGATGGAGTGCCAGTTTTCAATGTGTGAGCCACTAAAAAAACAAAGTATAGAAAGGAAAGAGCAAAACCAGAAAAATCAATGATTTTTTTAAAAAGTAGTAATAGTATAAGTCACGATGCCTCTCAAAGTCCTGATTTCCAAGTCAGTGTGTAGGTGACTATTCAAAATTCATAGTCAACTACTGATTCCCACATATTTCTGAAAACTAGGTGGAACACACCTCCATCAACATTAAGCCATACTCACTGAAATGCAAAGGTGCTTCCAAAGAGTTTTTTAGCAGCTCTAAAATTGGATTCTTTGGCTGGTGGACTGCTGAGAAGCAGGAATTGATGTGGAGTGTGCATAAACTTCAATTGCTGCCATTTAAAATAATGATAAACGAAAACATGTCAAATTTAACACATAATCAGGCAGATGACAATTTCAAATTTTACTGGTTTAGAAGTTAGAGTTTAGTTAGAGTTTAGTTTAGTTTAGTTTAGTTTAGTTAGAGTTTCAATATATAGTGATTTTACACTATCTCATTAAAAAAACCTCATTCCTAAAATATATTTAAAAACCACATGTAAATGATGAATCACATGGAATTACTTATATGACTGATAATTCTGTAGATCAAGGGAAAAGACCAGACAGATAATCCAAAGTCACTTATATTTATATTTGGAATATATAATGGAATCATACTCAAAAAGATCTGCTTTCTAAATTAAATTTCTTTCCAAGACTTTTTTTAATTGAATACCCTAAATGTACATTACCTATTCATCTGACAGAATATTCTGTAGTTGGGAAGCAGAAACTTAAATTAATTCATTATTTTAAAAGCACAAAAATTACCACTATGCTTTATTTGTATGTATTCTTAAGAGTGAATATAACCTACATTCAAATATAGTTTTGCCCTTTGATCATGAAAAGAAAGCAAAATCTTTTGGATTAATTGCTTGATAAAATATTCTAATTGTTCCTAGGTAAAATTCCTTTCTCCTAGGAATATAGTTACACAGATTTTTTTTTAATTTATTTTTTTTATTGATTGTTCAAAACATTACAGAGCTCATGATATATCATCTTTCATACATTTGACTCGATTTATGAATTCCCATTTTTTCCCCAAATACAAATTGCAGAATCACATTGGTTACACACTCACATTTTTACATAATGGCATATTAGTGACTGTTGTGTTCTGCTACCATTCCTATCCCCTATTATCCCCCCCTCCCCTCCCCGCCCCTCCCATCTTCCCTCTCTACCTCCTCTGCTGTTGTTTAATTCTCTCCCTTTTTTCCCTCCTCCTTTCCCCTCACAACCTCTTATAATATTGAGTTACACAGATTTTTACACAGACTTAAACACAGATTTGTACACAAGAAACAGACTGTTAGTACTACTTTCAGGCGATAATCAGAAATGAAGTTAGAGTCCATTAGATGTTCATTAATATTGTTTTCTAATCTTATTAGCAAAATGGGTAAGAAACTGGAAACAACATCTTCTTAGACATGGAAAGGTACAATGTGCCAATATAAAACTAACAATAATTAAAAAGCATATTCATGTTCCTCTGATGAAACTCCAGAAAATGCTTTTCTATCACTGTGGAATGACTAAATTATATTGGATGTTTTTATTTGTTTAAAAGTTAAGCATCAACCTGAATTTGCATTTTGATATCTTAATTTGCTGAGGTTTCAGAGTGATTTCAAATGGTAATTTCAAACTGATGAATTAAGACTTAACCTGAGTCTGTCTACCTCTGTTCTTGGAGAGGTTGTCTAAAAATCACAGGTCTCATTTTCCCAATTACTAAGTTCTCCTCCTATATTGGTGTGCATATGTAAAGAAATTACTTACTTACCCTGTTAACTGGCAGTTTCACAATATGTGACCTATTACTTGAAATAACCCTGAAATTAAAAATCAGTCAGTTATAATATATGCCAAATACATTTAAAGTTTTTTTTTTTCTGGGTTAGCAGGTGATTAAAACTTATTTTTGCTGTGTCATACAATAAATTCCATAATATTTTCATTTAGTTACATTTGGCTTATTTCCTGAAATCATTTAGAGAACTCATGTAACAAAAAAAGGTATTTTAATCTAAGAAAATATACACCAAGGAGAAGGAACTTAAAATTAACAGAGAATTTTTTAAAAGCAAAAACTTAAACATCAGCATAATCAGTGTTTGTAGATATACAATACTTCAGGTAATGATAATTCCTACAAACATTAGAGTCTGACATGCATCTCATTCTTCTGCTTCTCTCTACATTGCCTAAATTAAAAAATGAGTTCTTGGGCTGGCATTGTGGCTCAGTGGCAGAGTGTCTCGCATGTATGAGGCACTGGGTTTGATCCTTGGCAATACATAAAAACAAACAAATAAATAAATGATAGATATATAAATAGATAAATAAATAAATGTATTGTGTCCATCTACAACTAAAAAATATTTGTTTTTTAAAAAAAGGTTCTTATGGAGAGTCATTTTGTTTAACTATTTGAGGATACTTGTGAGCTGATATGTGTCATCATTCACATGAGTCAACATATTTGAACATTAATGCTGAAAATAATTATGTATCTGGAAAAAATTGACTGCTTTATGCTTTTCAGTATATAAAATAGTAAGGGGGTGACACTCTAAGCAAGACATTTTGATCAAGTTTTCTTCTCCCTGAGAGAAGAGCGACCAAGAAGCTGGAACGACTGATCACAAGTTAACAGGCTAACTTCAGGAGGTTAAAAGAAACAAAACTATGTATTTGAGATTTTCACCTTTATTTTGAATATGATAATGAGAAAATTTAAATTGCAAAGGAGAAGACTTAATTTATCAGAATTTTAATAATAGATCATAACAAATAAACATAAAAATCTTACCTAACTTTTGTTAAGGTCTTGTTATATTCTAAGGATGCATTATAAAAGTTCAACTAAGTGGCAATTAAATAAGAATCTTAAGGAAGCCATGTTCTTTTTCCTTTGCCAACATATATTTCTGTTAAATCTTCCTGGTTATAACATGGAATAAGAGTTCATCTTGACAAATCTCTTATAATTCTACATTTGTGTGACAATAGTGGGAAGTCCTATGTATCTTTGAGGTTTCAAAGAGGCATGCACATAAAATCCTTATTAAACCCCACTGTCTTTATTTTGCAAAGGAGAAATAAAGAGGCAAATTATTTAAAGTGGATGTCCCAGCAAGGTGAGTTCATAGCCCCTCTCCTCTCTGTAGTCTGGTTCCCTTCCAGAATTCAGGCTGGACTATTTCTTTATCCCCCATCAAGCTCACACAAACAGTCCATCTTCTGTAGTGATCAAGCTGAGGGGTTAATCAAATCTACACTGTCCTTGTTAAGGAAGCAAAATACACAAAAGATATTGACATCATTTTGAATAACAAAAAAAATTTAAAGTCCTCATTTAACTAGAAAATTAAGTGAATCAAAATGCCTTTAACACATAATCAAGTTAATCACATCTTCTGAGACTATAGACAAACTGCTATCAAATACATTGTACACCCCTGATAGTGCATATGGCAGCATTTTCTTCCCCTTGTGATATATACATTTTAATTAAAGTGAGAGTCATTAAGACTCCTGGATTGTAAAATCACCAGATCTCATAGGCTTGTGGATCTGTAGCATTGCAAGGCTTATAAAATAGGCTACCTGTCCCCATCATCAAGCAAACAGTAGAAAAAGATGCTATTTTCATTAAAAGAAAAACTAAAATTTTATACCACTGCAGTAGGGGATGAGCGAGAGGGTCCTGTTTATCCATTTGCTTCTTGATTTCTAGATATGGAGCCTGGAAATTAAAAAAAAAAAAAAAAAAGCCATTTTCCTCCTTGATTAGTCTTTAAAATTCATTCTTCCTTTTCTACAACAGGAAAATCAGACTGAACGACATGCGTACAGTTTAGTTAAAACTGAAAAATCTGTTGCCTTAACGTGGAATGTCAGCAATCATCCTAGTCATGTTCCACAAGATGATGTTAACTTTGAACTTCCATGAGGCACAAAGGACTCACCTGCCACACTTGCACTAGACTGTATCCCTAAAGGATGGTTACCCCACCAAGACCCCTTGTTAAGTCCTGCTCAAGAAACTGCAATGCTGCAAATCACAAAGTATACACCGGACCCACTCACCCAGCCAAACCATTTTCAGTAATTTTCATTTGGCCCTTTCTGTACCTTTCCATTTCCACAAAATGCCCCTACTCCACTCTTTTGGTTCCCACTTTTTCATATCCTCATATCCCCTTTTGGTTCTTTTCTTCTACCTTTAAAAACTTCAGGCTCCTTTGTCTTAACTGGACATGAGCTCAATTTATGCTGCAGTCTCTCCATTGCTGCAGTACTCTGCTGATTGTCTGTCTTGCCATCTTTAATACTTATTTTTAACAATGACCATTTAATTTTAACTAACATTAAAGCAGAACTTGTGACAGCTACTCTTCATGCTCATACCTAGGGATATAGACTGAGGTATGGATCTTTCTATAAGAAAGCCATTTACAAAAGAACAATTCTTCTCTAAAATTAATTTACCCAAACAATTAACTATTTTATAGAACAAAGACAGTTCTGTCTATAACAATTCAGAGCTATCTACAGGATAGTATATTTTAGAAAATAGGACAGTATAATGTTATATTTATATATTTGAAAGATTTAAAGAATCTGATGCAATAAAATCTGACAGCACCTCTATGAAGTACACTCTGAAAGAGGGTGCAGCATTACTTTTTCTACCTAGGCAGCAAAGACACTGAGGCACCAATTAAGCAGCTTGCCCAAGGTCACAGGCCACATTGTTGTAGAGCCAGTTATACAGCCTCTGACTTCCCAGGGCTGACTCCATCGTCTACATTGCCTCCTATTAAAATAGCTTACACATGACCCAGAATACAAGAAGCAATTTTTGGCAGAGAGCTGATTTCAGAGTCAGAGTTTGAGCTATTTTTAAATCCAAGAATGATCTGGGTCTAGGGTATAGTATAAATACCCTATACCAAAGTCTTTTTCATGATTAAAAATGTTTAACTTTGTGTAGAGACACAGAATTAAAGTTCTTGGCCCTCCTTGTGGAAATACATTTTATTGTTTTCTTTGCTTATACAAATAAAAATTCTTGTTTGAAGAATTCAGATAATATAGAAAGGTATGGAAATAGAAAAATACATGGGAGTTTTTAAGTAAATATCACTTGGAAATTAAAGGATCTCTTATTTACCATGGTCTGACACATACCTGCTGAATGAAGAGTGAATATTTGACTATATGAATGAATAATGATCAAAAGAACCAAGACTCACAGTTGGAAATGCAAAGACATAATTTTTGAGCACTGCCTTCAAATAGAGGAGTAGAGATGATGCCAGGTGAAGGAGGGAGTAATGCAGAAGCTCAGTGAGGCCTGGGGCAGGAGTTATTTCTTCCCCAGAGAAAATTAATGGCCCAAGGTAAGTCTCAACATAGGCCCACAAGAGTCAATCCCTCATCAAGTACAAACCTTGTCTAATGGTTTGAATATGAGGTGCCCCCCAATAAACTTATAGACAATGCAGGAATGTTCGGAAGTGAAATGATTATAGGAGAACTGCAACCTCTTCAGAGGACTGATTCATCTGATGGATTAAAAACTGGAAGAGACTACTGGGTTTTAAATGTAGACAGGTGGAATGGGGCTGGAGAAGGAAGTCACTGGGGGAGTGCTCGTGGGAAATATATCTTCTCGTTCTCTCTATTTTCTAGCTGCCACAGATGAGCAGCTTTCCTTCACTCTGCCCTTCTGCCATGATATTCGACCTCACATCAGGCCAGGTACAATAGAGTGGTTGGACCATGGACTGTACCACTGAAAGCATAAGCCAAAATACACTTTTCTTCTTCTAAATTGTTTATGGCAGGTATTTTAGTCCAAGTAACAAAAAAGGAAACTAACACACCTTGAAGCTCTATATACAAACTGTATACACAGTGTATGTTGTTAATTTTTGGATTATAATTTTCTACTTACAATGATGAGTTTTAACCCTCACCAAATCTGTGTTGGGGAAAGGTGCTGATAATTCCATGGCAAGTGCTGGACCTATAACTGTTTCAACCAATAATTTTGTTTTATATACATAAAGGGGAAGACATACAGCCCAGGGATGTATCAGATCTCCATAACCAATCCTGATTCACACTCAGGAAACTTTTCCACCAGAGCACTGCTAATGACAACAAATATGAACTCACCCGCTCAAGGGAATCTGGCATTCCAAAGAAGTTTTAGGTTCTGTGTTATATTGAAAATATGCATTAAAGCATTAGGGTTATAATTGTGTACTTACCCTTCAAAAATCTCAGCATACCAATACAGTGATATAATTTAACTAAAACATTCTAAATACAAAACAATTCTTTTATGATTTTAATTATACCCCATATAAAAGGGAATCTACATTTCACTACGTGGTCAGTACTCAGACATTTTAAAATATAATCCTACCCACACATAATGAACTGTGTAAGACCACAAGACAGTATACTTACTTGTGTCATTTCTCTGATAGAAGTTATACTATCCAGCGCTTTCATTACTCGATCATAATTCTTCTTCTGCATAATGAGAAAGAAAAAAACAGAATTCAAGTAGAATCTTTTGAGAAGCTACATATCACTAGGGAAATACATTATTTGTATACATGAAGTTTCCATCCGAATCAGTGTAAAACCAATAATTGTTTTATATACATAAAAGGGAAGACTGTAATAAGATGACTCAAGGATATAGGATTTATAATTAGAGGGGAAAAAAAAGAAAACAATGCAATTCTGTATACAAGGATAGAAAATCATATTTAGCTTATAGGTTAAGTTTTTAAAATACAAAAGCAGACATGGAATTCTTGAATCATGCTTTCACCACTAAAACAATAGGCAATAAAGTAAGCACAGAATCCTTCTAAAACATAAAAATCCACTTCAAATCTCAACTTATTTTCTTTTTTCTTTTCTTTTCTTTTCATTTTTCTTTTCTTTTGATACTGGGGATTGAACTCAGGGGACTTAACCACTGAATCACATCTCCAGTCCTATTTTGTATTATAGAGACAGGGTCTCACTGAGTTGTGAGGTTGCCTCAGCCTCCAGAGCTGCTGGGATTATAGGTGTGCACCACCATGCCTGGCTTCTTATTTTCATTTGATTGGAATACTGTTACCAAAAAGAGTACAGGACAGGGCACATGTGACTCCTCTGATAATTCATTTGTAAGCATAAGGTAAATATGGGCACTGCGCCACTTCAAAACAAAAGCAAGTTCTTCCAGGGAAATATTATGTAGCTGTTTCTATAAAATGAATAATAATACTAACTAGTAATTTTAGTCCTCATGCATTTTGAAAATTTTATTTCAGAAGGATTCTGTCTATTTCCCAAAATATTTAAGAAATGTTTTTCTTATGTCAACAATATCAGTATGAACTGGCATTATATAGCTTCCAATAACCTTCAGATAACTGAAAAGGGAGAGGAGAAAGGGAATAAAGGAATTAAAGTTAAATAAATACATAAATGAAATTTTAAAGCCTAGAATTTTCCCCTTTCTTCATGATCCTTAAAGTTAAAGTGAGGATACATAAAATCAGAATCCTCCCCCAAAACACTTCAATGAACTTTAAGAAATTGTGGATCTGCTTGATGACATAGGACATTCAGAGAGAAAGAGAACATCTCTTTTACTGTTACCAGAATTCTTGATGTGTTACGATGCCTACTTACCCTGGGGTTGAAGGCCAGCATCTGAGGATCATTAGGATCTACCACAGAAGGATATGGCTCGAAAATGACAACTTTTCTAGGAGATTCCAATGCAGATCTACACATGGACACCAGCAGATCTACCACCTTAAAACATACCCATGAGACAGTTACTTCCCTTGAGGTTTCTGCAAGTGTTTTGCCACTGCTTCTCCCTCTCACTGGTAGCATGAGTTCATCAGAAAGCCCAGGACTACTACCTATCTCTCACACCTGCAACTCCTGACTTTAAACCAAATTTTGCCAAACTGTAACTCTCAATTCAAAATAAAAAATGTGCCATTTCTAATTACTCATATTTTAATAAGCCTTTGTTATGATTATGAGTACATATTATCTGCTAGCCTTGTTCAAGGTAAAGACAATGAGAAAAAAAGACTAGTCCATAAGCAGGTGGTGTGTACAGTCTAAAGGAGAAGATGCATATTAAAAATTCAGTTAAAAGAATATATGCTTCAATAGAATTTCTGGTTCTTTTAAAAACAATAAAATAAAATAGGTATTTAAGAACAATGCAGAAGGGAGTGCTGTCTTTCAAGGTCAGGAGGGAAAAAATGCCACTATCTGGAGAGAAACTGTTCCAGCTAAAGGAAGCCACACAAAACAGGAAGTCTGGCATGCTCCAAGAACAGCAAAATGCCTGACATCATCAAGGTTCTTCCTACTCTGTCAATGTCTACTAATGACTTTTGATTTGCTTTATTCCTATATTATCCATGATCCATTTGCTCAATTTACTAAGAGGCAGTACTACACAGTAGCTAAGCTGGCTTCCCTCCATAGTTCCCCAAACAATATACTATATTTCCAGTAACTGGTTATAGAAAACTGATACTATCTAAATGAAGAACATTGACCTGAACAGACACACCTAAACACAGACATAAGAAAGGAAAGCCATTTCTAGAGTTTTAAACAGGTGTTTTGAAAATGCATAGTAGGATACGGACAATTTCTGATTCTCATGTTTCTAGGAGGGACGTTGTGATCTAATATCAGTTGTGTTCACTGTTGTTGTCTCATGTACTCACAGAATATACCCATTCATCATAACATTCAGAATTTCCAGTGACCTAAACTAGTTAGCAACCCTGCACAAGTACACATACATATACACCCACAAAACTCATTCAAAAAACAGATATGTAACATCTAATGTTTCTGACACACTATTCCAAACAAAGAACAGAAAACTGTTGAAGTAGAGTAGGATTTGGAGGCCTGGAATGGTAGTTGCATGGACACTGTTGTCCCAGCCCAGGCTCCTGCAGTGGTGAGGAGCATCTCCATGTCTCCTAGAACTCCTGAGAGAGAGCACCATCAACTGCAGGAGTCAACGGATGCAATGAGAATAGACAGTTTTTTTGTGTGTGATTTTTTTTTCTTTTTAAACTATAGTAGTTAAAAGAATGCTTTCTTTTAATAGAATAACTAATTTATCTTGAATATTAATATGTAGAGAATATCAATTGATTTGATCAAACACTTAAGTTTTCTAACTACCACTAGATATTTTAAAATCCATTTCTATTTAAAAAACATTATTTTTAGAAATATAATGATGAGGAAAGTGTCACCTATTGTTTTGTTTAACTACCCTAATTTTAGCATGATTTAATTTCCCTTTAATTAATAACTTACTATTTCTAGTTTTTAATTGTTTCATTTGAGGGAACTGTTACATCTTGCAAAATATACAAATATAGTTTTAAGTGACTATTTGAGGTCTTCAGGGTTTTTGTTGTTGTTGTTGTTGTTATTGTTTTGTTTCCTACTAAGGATTGAACCCAGGGGTGTTTTACCACTGAGCTTTTCATTTTTATTTTCAGACAGGGTCTTGCTAAGTTGTCTAGATTAGTTTTGAACTGAGATCCTCTGGCTCAGCCTCCTAAGTCACTAGGATTACAGTCATGAGCTACCAAATATTTTTAGTAACTATGCCGCATAAACATGTGTAAATCTATGATATAAATATTTTTTCATACACCCCACTAGTTAAGGGTTTGTCAGTATTAAAATTAAAATATCTTTTAAGGATTCTTGGAGCCTTTAATATGTAAAACAGTACATTTGAGCTATAAATATCAAGCTGTATTTACAATATTTATTTTAATTATGAAATCATTTTTTCATAATATATAAGATCATTGTTCTACTGTGGTAGTATTTTTCATTTATGATTGATTATATTAAAAAATATCATCCTTAGTGTTTCAATAAGCACAGCATCATAGTTTGGCTAAGCTGTGAAAGGGCTAGGTGCTTAGGCTATCAATGTTAATTATCTATTCTGAATCACCTAGTACAGGGTCACCTGTGCAGGAAACATCCCATACTTAAGCGAGTATATGCTGCAATAATATTCTTCCCACCCATCTCTGTGAAGTTCATAAATGAAAGACTGGTAATTCCCTTTACAATAGCTTCCTGTCGATTTTTAATGAAGCTGAATTTTTTCTCATGTTTCATTACTAACTATACATCCCTTTTGTGAATTCATGTTCATTTTCTATTCAACTCTTATGGCCCTGTGTTTTTCTTCTCAAAAAAATTTCTGCTTTTATATAATTATGTTTGTGTAAGGAAAGAGCTTTTTCATACTTTTTTTGAGGGTGTGGGAGGTAATTGTAGATTGAACCCAGGGGTGCTTAACCACTGAGCCACATCCCCAGCTTTTTTTTTTTTTTTTTTACTTAGAGACAGAGTCTTGCTGAGTTGCTTAGGACTTAAGTTGCTGAGGCTGACTTTGAACTCAGGATCCTCCTGCCTCATTCTCTCCCAAGCAACTGAGATTATGGGCATTATTTGGAGGGTGGGATAGGAACCGGGGATTGAACTCAGGGGTACTCAACCACTAAGCCACATTCCCATCCCTATTTTGTATTTTTAATTAGAGACAGGGTGTAACTGACAGTATGACAGAACCTTGCTTTTGCTGAGACTGGCTTTGAACTCGTGATCCTCCTGCCTCTGCCTCCTGAGCCGATGGAATTACAGGCATGTGCCACCACACCCAGCTCTGGATACTTCTTTCTTAATGTTCATAATTTCTTCAAGTGAAGCACGTAACATGAAAAAGTATGGTATTTCCTTTAGGATTTCCAATAACAGCATGAATGCACAAGCCTAATACACCAACTCAGGCAGGCATGCTACATTCCTCTAGTATGCATATCATTTTCCCAAATATTCTAAGTTATTTGGAATATGATTTCATAAATAGAATAAGAAAGAGTCAAACAGATTTTCTCCCATATTGTTGGTCCAATGTGTTTACTTCACTTACTACATAATTCTTCATCAAAAGAAGTTGTGATCCCTCTTTTAACATATATTAAATGTATTTATAATGACTGGGTTTGGGGATAATCTAACATTCTTTTCTTTGCCAATAATACTGTATTTTATTTAAATTTTACAGCACTTCATAATAAGATTTAAGAGTTGGCCTAACCTCTCTTAATTAACATTTATTAATTCTTAATGTTTTCAATTTCTTCTCATACATGAATTGGTAATTTAGTTACAATCTACATGAAAAAAAAAGACAACTGAAATTTTCATGAAGTTGCATGAAGTAATAATACATTTTGGCATCCTTATGACTTATTCTTTTCCTTTCTAGAAACTGCTTCTTTACTTCCATGTTGTTCCTTTAATTGTTTTTATATTTTTCTTCCTATCTCTTATATCCTTTTTGAAAACAAATGCTCTCCTTTTATTTTGTATTCTTCCTATTATCTTTTAAGTTCAGTTTTAAAAATAAACAGATTTCCAGTTTATGGCAGTATAACTCTACAAATGTGTTTTACATAAAACATGTGCAAACATTTCAGTAACTCAATTTCACTCTGCAAGAATTACAATAATACTTTAAAGAAATTTGATAATTAAAGTAAATTACAATAATACTTTAAATGAATGTCTCCCCTTGGCAACTGCAAAATGTCAAAAACACACAAGATGAAGAGAGAAAATTTAGTCTTCATCTAAAAAATATCAAGTGCCAGTTTGCCTTCAACAAGAAGCTCTTGAAAATTTTCCACAAAAAGTAATCAGAATGAAGATAACTATTGGACCTCAACAAAATTTTTGAATCAAAAGAAGGAACGATTAGTATCAGTTAGTACCTGAGCTCCAGTTGCTATTTCATCAGCAGCTTCATTCATTACTCCCAGGGTTTGAAAAGCAAATACACACAGTTCTCGTTCACATACAGTAGGCTAAAAAAGAAATGGGAATTGATTACAGTACTTTCCATTTCTCAATTTTAAAATTAGATTAATGACTGTCTACATAATAAATGGAATGTTAAAAAAAAAATCCATAATGTTTTGTTTTTTAAAAAAATGCATTCTTAAATTTAGGTAATAATTAGTAGAATCTTTTACTAATAAAGAATTGTAAAGATGATAAGAAATGATCAATTTCAATTAGTTGTCACTTTCATTTCGAACAATTCAGCAATAAATGAAAATATATTAAAAAGCAAAGTCTGTATCTCTTACAAAATTCACATTTGATTCATGAATGCATGTGTGTGTGTGTGTGTGTGTGTGTGTATGTTGTTGATAGGTCTGAGACTCAAACCCAGTGCCTCAAACATGCCAGTCAAGTGCACTACCACTGAGCCACAGCCACAGCCCCATGAAATGCATTTTTTTAAAAATACTAAGGTTAAGATGATAAAATAAAAACAAGATTATACACAAAAGCTCTACAAGACAGATATACAATGGAAAACTCCTCTTTTTCCTAAGAAATTTGTTTGCAAGAAATAAGCATGACTCTGCTTACTTGCTACCCAGCTCTTGAAAGATTGGTTTTGTTGCAAAGACTCTGGACTTCAATAACCTCCTGAAGTCAACAGCACTGAAATATGCATTCTGCAATTACTTTGGAAAAGTGCTCATCTTTCAAATCTAATATAGTGTCATCTCTTTGATTTATCTTAT